>NC_143571.1:34935833-36231666 GCF_054136105.1 Typopeltis vanoorti | reverse complement strand
AATTACTGAAGGGTTTCTATAAAATTAATTCAGAAGATATTTTTGAGAACAGGGCTGGTTGTGGGAGGACTAGGGGACATCCATGGAAACTGGGCAAAAGTGTGGTTAGTAAAGGTGTTAGAGCTGGGTTCTTTACTTTTAGAGTAGTGAATGAGTGGAATGCGCTCCCTGAGTCTGTAGTGGAAGCTGTGACAGTGAATGAGTTTAAGGCGAGGTATGATAGATACTGTATGAATGTCAGATAGTTGTGATGAATATGATTTGGGACCTCCCTCGATGAGTCTAATGACTCCCTGGAGTTGCCCGTAATAATAGTAATAAAAATAAACGTATTTCTTTATGTGTAATCAAATGAGTTTGTCATGCTTTCTGTGGATTGAATTACCGCTTGGAAAATTACAAACCGTGCATAAAAAGGGAACCCACTAGTAATATAAGAAACGGGACCACGACTGCATACTTCATGATCCCTGCATTTTCTTTCTCAAGTAATCTTGGTTAGTGTATCAGAATTTAGTTGCCGGCTGGCGCAGTCGTTAAATAATATAAGTTTGTCGGCAAACGAATTAACTGATAATAAGTAAAGTACAAAAATTTAATGATAACAAAAGATAGAGTTTAAGATAGGACAAATGAGAGATAAGATGCTAATAAGACCAACACCACCAAGATATAACACTATCTAGAATTCATGAGAGATTTTAATGGCCAGAAATCAATCATGATGTTAAGAGTTCTGTAAAATATTGCTACACCAGTCAACTGAGGAACCCATGAATGGTTTCCTCAGTTGACATAATAAAATGCCTAGTTAGTCCATTTAAGCATATTTTTGTAGATGCTGTTAGCTCCCAAAATAACTGAAAGCAGTCTTTCTGTCAGTCAACTGTCAGCCTGGTTGGCCAAGTGGTTAGTGTATTCGCTCTCCAGCCAAAAGGCTGTAGGTTCTAATCCTGCAGTGGGCATGGATGTTTGTGATTGTCTATGAAAATACTAGTGGTGGTGGTGGTTGTGGGCAGTAGATGGCATTGGTGTAGTTGCGGTTTGTTGTAGTCGGTGGATTGAGTGGTGGAGACAGAGTTGTAAAGTAGGTACTCTCCCTCGATGAGTCCTTGGACTCCCTGGAGGTGCCACGTAACAATAATAATAATAATATAACTGAAAGTATTGATATCTACTTCTGATTACATTTCTGCTGAATATTTTTTACTGCTGTTTTTTTATGTTTATCTCATTTAACATTTTGAGAGCAAGATGTGGAAAATTTTTCACTTTATTAAAATTAAATTAAACTTGCCAAGAAATTATATTCTTGTTTAATCCTTTATCCAAATTGAGCTATTTGTATCCAAATTAGGCTATTTATATATAGAGGTAGTGACTTCACATCACTTGCCTTAGTATCTCATAATGTAAAGCACACATCCTTTCAGAAGTGTATAATGTTATGCATTATGGGAAGGGTCACCACTCAGACTAGTTTCAGTCTTTACTGAGGTAATGTTAAGATGCAGGGGGTACCTCTCCACAAACTCTGACTGATCTAATCTCATTAATGGGAGCCAGACCCAAAAGAGATACCAAGGTTGAATTAATGCAGAAGTCATATATTTCTTATATACAACTAATAAAAAAATATATATATCACCTTTTTTATTAGTTATCTGGATTAGAGATAGATGTTGAAAGTTTTTTCACTTGGTTATAAATTAAATTACGCTTGCTAAGAAATTATCTTCTTGTCCAAGTGTAAGCAAACAAAGTTTGTATGTGAAGGTTATAGTCCTAAACCAGTCAGTAACAAATCAGGAGGCTTCCTGGTCAACTGGCACATAATCCCTGCCACCTGCCATGTAGAAGGGAGAAGAAGAAGGTTTTAAAATTAATCACAGCATATTTTCAGGCTGTCCAATTTTGGTTTCTTTTAATGCCATTTTATCACATTCGCTGCCAACTACAAGTATACTCATAGTTGGTATAAGAGCCTCAAAAGCCAACTACGAATATATTCGTATGTCGATTACCAACCTCCTGTATCAAGCACGAGTTAACCCTTAGTATAAGTACCTTAATTTGGACCCTTTGCTTGTGAATAAAGTGGAGAGCACATCTGGGGGCTTGGTAGAAAGGAAATAATTTCAGCTAAAATATAGTATATTATATATGTGCCTCAGACGCCAACTACAAATATACTCATATATCGATTACCGACCTCCTATGCCAAGCACGAGTTGACCCATAATTTGTAAATCAAATTAAAACTAATAAAATCAATAAAAATAATAAAATGAAATCAATAAAATAAAAACAAATTTATTCAAATTATGAATGATACACTTTAAAACAATTTTCTACGCACAATGGTGGTTTTCCTGGCAAACAGGACGATAATAATGTGTTTTGCGTCATTGTTTTCGTGTACATACTCGGCATGGCTTTGTCAGGCGATTCTTTTTTTCTGTAGGTGGTAAAATTTCCAAATAATGAAGATCCCGAATCCTGCCGATATTCTGTGATGCTGTAAGCTCATCCATTCCAACAAAACCTGAGATAAATCGATCTCTAAATTTTAATGCAGTCATTGCGTTTCCAGTAATTATATTATAAAATTTATGTGCATTTTGAATATATATATCAAAAATGCATATTGCCAATTTCTTTGGCCATCTAATTGTCTTTTGTAAGGCAGAATAGTAAGAAAGCATTTGATCAGAAAGATCGATTCCTGACATACCCAAATTATAGTCCCTAACGATATTTGGTTTTAATTGAATTTTACCATTCTGATTTTTCACTTCAACCATTTCAAATTTGTGCATATTTGAAATGGGAAAAACTTCCCTCTTATCCTTCCATTTGCGATGATGAATTCATTAAATTCATCATCACTCATATTAGCATAAACTTCTAATTCTTTATCAGTAAGTTTTCTTTTACTGGTCATGGCACAACTGAAGGTTTTTAGAGACTAGACGCAATAAACACAGTCATCAGCACATGTAATATATAGGTGGGGGTGATACGAGATTACTTGTAGTTGGCGTATGAAACAAAATTCTGTCCGATAAGTCGGCTATGAGATTACTCGTAGTGACCTTGAAGACCCGAAAGCACTTGGCATGTGGGAACAAACTATGCCCGAGGAGCATGGCAGCGAACGTGTTAATGTACAAGTTTGTACTTCTTAATTTATTTGCGTTTTCAGACAAACTTTTTTTTTCTTCTTTCAAAATGACAGCCTCATCCTTTAGGTCTTCTGAAGCTCCTTCTCTATATTGCATTCTACTTGTAAGACCTACTGCATGTTAAATCTAGAAGTCTGATTTTTTATCGCTTTTGTGTATTAATATAGTTGAATATGTATGCCAAAAATCATATGAAAATTCAAATGAAATATTTCATTTGAAGTATTTATGAGAAATACTCTCTATAAAAGAAAGATAACTGCAGCTTTTTTTTTTTTTCATATCTCGACATATTTATATCTTGTATCAAGACAATTTTTTCTGACCTTCTTAGTCATGTGAAGTAAGCAGATTACCAGTTGAGAGTTTTTATGTCACCAACAGTAATGTAAAATTAGAAGAAAACATTAAAAAGAATTATTTTACTTTTATATCAGTCACTTAACAATGAAAGTAACATAACTTATAGCATAGCAGTTTGAAGTGTTTTTAAAATTTTGTACTTTTTAACCAGTTCTACCTAGCTAGGCAATAAATTAACTGGTACTCACCTCTTAAATATAATTTATTTACATATCACCATCACATCCAGTGTATCCTTTTGTATCAATTTTAATAGTAAGTAAGTCAATTTTAATTTTAAGAGCTACCATGTAAACATCAAACATAATCATTCAGTCATGGTGAAATAACTTTTGATGCTTGAGTGACTATAATAATTTCTAAACTCTGAATTTTTTTCTCTGAATATATAATTATACCTGCAATATTGCTACAACAGATGTTGTGAGCATGGCTTATGGTGACAGTATTTAGTTTTATTAAAATAACTTTCATGGCAAAATGGTAGAATGGTAAAAATTCTAATGATTTGCTGAATAGAAATGGCTGCCGTAATTAATAGGATGCAGAAAAAAATCTATCTAAAAAATAGAATAACCAAATAACCCACTCACTTTCATCAGAATTCAAAATTATGCAGCTTTAATTTAATTTTGAATTTAATGATTTCAGATGAAAGTACCATAAGTGAGACAAGGGTTAGGTAATCCAAGAATCCTGCTCTAGAGATTAGAGGCCCTTGGTGGCTTGAAAAAAAAAGCCACCAAGGGCCTTCAATTAACATAGTGTGGTCTTGACATCAAGTAATGAAAATCATCTATCACCTAAAACAGCTGATGTGCATTTGGTTTCAATTTCTATTAAAAAATATTGAAAGATTGATTCTATTTTTTATATTTTAATGTTTTTAACCATTATATTTGATAATATTTTATCCAATATGTATAAACTTTCTAATTGTTTTGTATCTTACTTCTTTTTAAGACTTTGATGAATGTGCTATACCAGGATCATGTAGCCAGCAGTGTGTTAATAGTAAAGGTTCCTTCAAATGTCTTTGTCAGAAGGGTTATTTACTGGTTGCTAATCATCATGTTTGTAAAGCAATAAGTATGATTACATTTTGTACAATACTATTTTATTCTTATCAATTTACCTGTATTAATGAAGTTTAAAAATTTTAGTTTAGGAACTGAAAAATATGCATTAAAATGGATACTTTTATGTACACTATATTTTGAGAAGTATTTAGATACCAGTAATGTTCTGGTCTGTTCTCCAAACTGCTCATTTTGTATTATGAGTCTGGAAAAATTATTTATTGGTGTTGAGACCTAATACAGTGAGTCAGAAAAACTTGATTATTTGGGTGGAATGCTGAGAATTTGTAAACTCAGCTAAGGGATACAAACATAATAACGATATGAATGTCAATAAGTACGATTATGAATTTGGTGAGGGTCGACTTGTCTGTGCGTTGGGTTTTGACATCCTTAGATAGACTCAAACAATCAGTCTGGGGATGGAAAAGGGAAAGTTGCTTAACTGGGCCAACTGGACTGTAGATGTAAGTACACAAAAAACACTAGGAAGAAACCTGTTATGTCTATATCAATAGACAAATGCCAAGAGCATCAGCAACAAGGGGTTGAGTTTGCTGCATTGGTTAATATAGTAGTTTCCAAACTTTTTTGGTTCACGGCACCCTTAGTATATCAAAATATTTCCACAGTGTCCAAAGTCAGAACATAGTTCTACCTAACAGTTGCAGTATGCAGTTATTTCAGTCAAAATATTGGAATATTTTGCAGCATTCCAGGGCACCAGTTTGGGAACCACTGGGTTAATATATTTGGTATATGATTATTGACATTAATGAAATTTAGCACTCCAGATGTAGTATCTGAAATCGAATGTAAAGAATATAGTATTTTTAATAAGGGCAGAAGGGATAGCAGAGGAAAGGGGCTACTACTAATAATGGTTCAGATGATTTGTATACAATTTGGGTAAAATCTAATGAAAACAATAATATTGTTGAAAATTTATTTATCACTAGGTTAGACTATAATAGATTTAGTTTAATCCTTTATCCCAGTGAGAGCAAACAAAGTTTGCGCCTGAAAATATCTTCAGGACTAAATATAGTGTTGTACTATCTTATCCAGTAAGTAGTGCAACACCAAGGCAACTCGTGGCAAAGGTGGAGCAAGCTACCAGGCACTTCTAACCCAGTATCTCCCATAATGCAAAACACATTTCCTATGTGGATATGTATACTGTTATGCATTAAAGGGATTGGCCATCTACCCAGACTAGTTTCGACCTTTATTGAGGTCTCTTCAGTGGGAGCCAGGCCCAGAGCTGGAGATACCAGGCAGAAGCAGTAGCAAGTCATCTGTGCCTATGGGAGTTGCCAAAAGGTTTATCACCTTTTTTTTTAAAAATTACTCTGGATTTAGAGAAAGATGTTGAAAATTTATTTATCACTAGGTTAGACTATAATAGATTTAGTTTAATCCTTTATCCCAGTGAGAGCAAACAAAGTTTGCGCCTGAAAATATCTTCAGGACTAAATATAGTGTTGTACTATCTTATCCAGTAAGTAGTGCAACACCAAGGCAACTCGTGGCAAAGGTGGAGCACCAGGCACTTCTAACCCAGTATCTCCCATAATGCAAAACACATTTCCTATGTGGATATGTATACTGTTATGCATTAAAGGGATTGGCCATCTACCCAGACTAGTTTCGACCTTTATTGAGGTCTCTTCAGTGGGAGCCAGGCCCAGAGCTGGAGATACCAGGCAGAAGCAGTAGCAAGTCATCTGTGCCTATGGGAGTTGCCAAAAGGTTTATCACCTTTTTTTTTAAAAATTACTCTGGATTTAGAGAAAGATGTTGAAAATTTATTTATCACTAGGTTAGACTATAATAGATTTAGTTTAATCCTTTATCCCAGTGAGAGCAAACAAAGTTTGCGCCTGAAAATATCTTCAGGACTAAATATAGTGTTGTACTATCTTATCCAGTAAGTAGTGCAACACCAAGGCAACTCGTGGCAAAGGTGGAGCAAGCTACCAGGCACTTCTAACCCAGTATCTCCCATAATGCAAAACACATTTCCTATGTGGATATGTATACTGTTATGCATTAAAGGGATTGGCCATCTACCAAGACTAGTTTCGACCTTTATTGAGGTCTCTTCAGTGGGAGCCAGGCCCAGAGCTGGAGATACCAGGCAGAAGCAGTAGCAAGTCATCTGTGCCTATGGGAGTTGCCAAAAGGTTTATCACCTTTTTTTTTTAAAAATTACTCTGGATTTAGAGAAAGATGTTGAAAATTTATTTATCACTAGGTTAGACTATAATAGATTTAGTTTAATCCTTTATCCCAGTGAGAGCAAACAAAGTTTGCGCCTGAAAATATCTTCAGGACTAAATATAGTGTTGTACTATCTTATCCAGTAAGTAGTGCAACACCAAGGCAACTCGTGGCAAAGGTGGAGCAAGCTACCAGGCACTTCTAACCCAGTATCTCCCATAATGCAAAACACATTTCCTATGTGGATATGTATACTGTTATGCATTAAAGGGATTGGCCATCTACCCAGACTAGTTTCGACCTTTATTGAGGTCTCTTCAGTGGGAGCCAGGCCCAGAGCTGGAGATACCAGGCAGAAGCAGTAGCAAGTCATCTGTGCCTATGGGAGTTGCCAAAAGGTTTATCACCTTTTTTTTTTTTTAAAAATTACTCTGGATTTAGAGAAAGATGTTGAAAATTTATTTATCACTAGGTTAGACTATAATAGATTTAGTTTAATCCTTTATCCCAGTGAGAGCAAACAAAGTTTGCGCCTGAAAATATCTTCAGGACTAAATATAGTGTTGTACTATCTTATCCAGTAAGTAGTGCAACACCAAGGCAACTCGTGGCAAAGGTGGAGCAAGCTACCAGGCACTTCTAACCCAGTATCTCCCATAATGCAAAACACATTTCCTATGTGGATATGTATACTGTTATGCATTAAAGGGATTGGCCATCTACCCAGACTAGTTTCGACCTTTATTGAGGTCTCTTCAGTGGGAGCCAGGCCCAGAGCTGGAGATACCAGGCAGAAGCAGTAGCAAGTCATCTGTGCCTATGGGAGTTGCCAAAAGGTTTATCACCTTTTTTTTTAAAAATTACTACTTACTGGATAAGATAGTACAACACTATATTTAGTCCTGAAGATATTTTCAGGCGCAAACTTTGTTTGCTCTCACTGGGATAAAGGATTAAACTAAATCTATTATAGTCTAACCTAGTGATAAATAAATTTTCAACATCTTTCTCTAAATCCAGAGTAATTTTTAAAAAAAAGGTGATAAACCTTTTGGCAACTCCCATAGGCACAGATGACTTGCTACTGCTTCTGCCTGGTATCTCCAGCTCTGGGCCTGGCTCCCACTGAAGAGACCTCAATAAAGGTCGAAACTAGTCTGGGTAGATGGCCAATCCCTTTAATGCATAACAGTATACATATCCACATAGGAAATGTGTTTTGCATTATGGGAGATACTGGGTTAGAAGTGCCTGGTAGCTTGCTCCACCTTTGCCACGAGTTGCCTTGGTGTTGCACTACTTACTGGATAAGATAGTACAACACTATATTTAGTCCTGAAGATATTTTCAGGCGCAAACTTTGTTTGCTCTCACTGGGATAAAGGATTAAACTAAATCTATTATAGTCTAACCTAGTGATAAATAAATTTTCAACATCTTTCTCTAAATCCAGAGTAATTTTTTAAAAAAAAAGGTGATAAACCTTTTGGCAACTCCCATAGGCACAGATGACTTGCTACTGCTTCTGCCTGGTATCTCCAGCTCTGGGCCTGGCTCCCACTGAAGAGACCTCAATAAAGGTCGAAACTAGTCTGGGTAGATGGCCAATCCCTTTAATGCATAACAGTATAAGTATACATATCCACATAGGAAATGTGTTTTGCATTATGGGAGATACTGGGTTAGAAGTGCCTGGTAGCTTGCTCCACCTTTGCCACGAGTTGCCTTGGTGTTGCACTACTTACTGGATAAGATAGTACAACACTATATTTAGTCCTGAAGATATTTTCAGGCGCAAACTTTGTTTGCTCTCACTGGGATAAAGGATTAAACTAAATCTATTATAGTCTAACCTAGTGATAAATAAATTTTCAACATCTTTCTCTAAATCCAGAGTAATTTTTAAAAAAAAAAGGTGATAAACCTTTTGGCAACTCCCATAGGCACAGATGACTTGCTACTGCTTCTGCCTGGTATCTCCAGCTCTGGGCCTGGCTCCCACTGAAGAGACCTCAATAAAGGTCGAAACTAGTCTGGGTAGATGGCCAATCCCTTTAATGCATAACAGTATACATATCCACATAGGAAATGTGTTTTGCATTATGGGAGATACTGGGTTAGAAGTGCCTGGTAGCTTGCTCCACCTTTGCCACGAGTTGCCTTGGTGTTGCACTACTTACTGGATAAGATAGTACAACACTATATTTAGTCCTGAAGATATTTTCAGGCGCAAACTTTGTTTGCTCTCACTGGGATAAAGGATTAAACTAAATCTATTATAGTCTAACCTAGTGATAAATAAATTTTCAACATCTTTCTCTAAATCCAGAGTAATTTTTAAAAAAAAAGGTGATAAACCTTTTGGCAACTCCCATAGGCACAGATGACTTGCTACTGCTTCTGCCTGGTATCTCCAGCTCTGGGCCTGGCTCCCACTGAAGAGACCTCAATAAAGGTCGAAACTAGTCTGGGTAGATGGCCAATCCCTTTAATGCATAACAGTATACATATCCACATAGGAAATGTGTTTTGCATTATGGGAGATACTGGGTTAGAAGTGCCTGGTAGCTTGCTCCACCTTTGCCACGAGTTGCCTTGGTGTTGCACTACTTACTGGATAAGATAGTACAACACTATATTTAGTCCTGAAGATATTTTCAGGCGCAAACTTTGTTTGCTCTCACTGGGATAAAGGATTAAACTAAATCTATTATAGAAAACAATAATAGTAATAATGACTCATGTAGCAGTGAGTTTGAGGCTGTCTAGTGTGGAATGGAGGCTAACATGATGCTACAGTGTTGATACAGACCTGGCAGTTCAATTTGCGGAGGACAAAGAAATGCATCCCCAAATTAATCTGATGGATACTAAATGAGTAATTCTTATGATTGACTTAAATTTTCTGAACATTGAATGAGTACCAAAAAAAACTTGTAATAAGAATGAAGGAGAATTTATTCAGCTGATGCGAGACAATTTTCTTAAGTAGCATAAGGAGCAAGAAACTTTAGGCCAAAGATTGGTAAAGCCAATATTGTCTCTTTGTTCCCAAAAGTCCAACTATATCATTTTATACTGTAATGATATTAATCTGTTTAGTTCGTAGTGTGCACAAAATGTGTACATTGTTATAGCATATCTTAGTATATTTTGGCATAGTGCTTTGTAAATTAATGTTTTTATGCATGTAGGAACTATGTCTTTTAACCTGTAAGGTTTGTTAGTTATTGCCTGGAGTTTGTTTTGTAGATGACTTATGTGGCTGTTCCAGTTCATATCTGCATCTAGGTAAATTCTAAGGTATTATATTATTTCAATCTGAGTGATGATGTGGTTTTACTGTTCTGTGTCTTTTGTATGTTGGAGAATGGTTGTTGGATGATAATATATTTATTATTATTATTACGTGACACCTCCAGGGAATCCAAAGACTCATCGAGGGAGGGAACTTACTCTACTCTCTGTCTCCACCACTCAATTCACCAATCACAACTATACCAATGCCATCCATCACCAACCACCACCACCATCACTAGTATTTTCACAGACAATCACAAACATCCATTCCCATGGTGAGATTCGAACCTGCAGCCTTTTGGTTGGAGAGTGAAACACTAACCACTCGGCCAACTGGTTGACTCAGTGAATTTCTGAATATCATTAAGATATTCAGAAATTCACTGAGTCACATAGACTTACAACATGACATACAGTGAGCAGATGTATGTAATGTTGTAAGTTGTTTGGGCTATGCTTGTGTTATTATGGATGTGGATATGCTGAGGGATACATTGAATTATGATAGATGGATGACATTGAAAAACAGAGTACAATTAATGGTAAGGTGACAAGCGGCATTGACAGTGAATTAGTGTGTGTAACTGGCAATAAAATAGCTAAAGTGAATGATAGCAAAACCATGATGCAATATTTCAAAACTGAGGTGAAAAATTTGAAGTGAAATAAAGAGAATCGGAGATATGTATGGAAGAGTGAAGAAGATGAAAACAAATGATGTTGGTATGAAAAAGATAACGAAAGACCCTTGAGTGGCGTTGTATGACAATTCAATTATTAGAGGTATGGTAAATGAGAAGATAAACAAGGTTTGTTATTTGGGAGGTAAAATGACTAGAGTGATTGAGGTGTTGGATATGAGGAGTAAGCAAGCAAAGAAGTTAGCAGTGGTAGTAGGACAAATGACTTGATTGGGAACAAGGAGAATGTAAGAGCAGGAGGTTGTTGAGAAGGATAAAAGATAGCATGATAGGAAAGAGTCAGCGTGTTGCCTGGGTACGAGGGTGATAAGATGATGCAGACGAGAATTATGAATATGTAAAATTTGGAGAAAAGATTCTGCCTGTGGTAAAATCGTCTGCATTGTTAATTTATATCCTGTTGTGGATGGTTGCATTTCTTTGTTCTCTCTGCAGTAAAGGCACCTACATTCCTCATGTTTTGTATTGGATTTACATTGCCAAGTTGTTTCCGAAAGGCCTGTAAAATGGAGATTCCTAAGACAATTCCTTCACATTATATGATTTCCATCAGATGATTCATGCATTTGTCACACTTCACGACTCACCTTTCTTCCCTTGAGCAACTTCAGCGTGACTGTAAAAAATGGCAATGGCTTTGTTCTTCACTCGTTATTGACCACGGTCCACTCTGTCTACAAATTTCAGCACACAAAATTTGGATACTACTTAGCCAATTTCAGTGAATTATACATCTCTGTCTTCAGTGTGAGTAGAATTACCTTGCAATCTTTTCAGATTAAAAACAGGAGTTAAAACCACTTTATTATTATTATTATTATTACGAGCAACTCCAGGGAGTCCTTAGACTCATCGAGGGAGACCCCAAATCATGTTCATCACACCTAAATGGTATTCATACAATATCTATCATACCTCTCCTTAAACTCATTCACTGTCACAGCACCCACCACAGACTCTGTCAGCCCATTCCACTCATTCACCACTCTAAAAGTAAAGAACCCAGCTCTAACATCCATACTAACCACACTCTTGCCCAGCTTCCATGGATGTCCCCTAGTCCTCCCACAATCAGCCCTGTTCTCAAAAATATCTTCTGAATTAATTTTATAGAAACCCTTCAGTAATTTGAATGTCTCAATCATATCTCCCCTCCTCTGCCTATCAATCAATTTTTGCACCCCACAAATCCTCAACCTGTTCTCATAAGTTCATTCCACAATCATCTTGGTCACTTGCCTCTTGATCCTCTCAATCTCTTCCCCATCAAGAAGAAACCTAGGTGACCAAATCTGGGCACAGTAGTCGAGATGGGGTCTTATCAAGGCTCGATACAGAGGAACAATAACATGCTTGTCTCTGTTTGTCAACGTATTCTTCAGCAACCAAGTGATTTGATGAGCTGATTTGGCCACTTTTGCAATGTTCCCCCTAAACTTCAACTCCTTATCCACCAACACTCCTAAATTTCGTGCCTCATCAATTTCCTGGAGTACAGTTTTACCAATGTAGTAAACTGCTGCTAATCTTTTCACCCCAAAATGTATAACCTTACATTTTGCCACATTAAATTGACATCCATTCTCCTTAGCCCAGACCTCCAATCTATCCAAATCATCCTGCAAAATTTTGACATCATGTGCATTCACTATTGCCCTACCCAACTTGGCATCATCCGCAAACAAATGAACTGTTCCTCTTAGATCCTTCCCTATATCATTAATGAACAAATTAAGCAGCAGTGGTCCAAGAACAGATCCTTGTGGCACACCACCAGTCACAGGCCATCTTGTGGACTCTACTCCTGAATAAACCACTCTCTGATATCTCTCCGTCAACCACCCTCCTATCCATCTCACCAACCCTATATCCATCCCCCCATATGCTGCATTTTACTGATTAGAATTCCATGTGGTATCCTGTCAAAGGCCTTAGCAAGGTCCAGTAGAATCACTGTAAACCCATTACCCTTATCCCGTTCAGCCGTCACTATGTTATAATACGTGAGCAAGTTACTGAGACATGATCTACCCTTCACAAAACCATGCTGTCCCCGATACAGTATCCCGTTTTCATTTATCCAATCTTGTATTTTCCTCTTGACTATTTTCTCCAAGACCTTGATAACGATTCCTGTTATGATGATTGGCAGGTAATTTTCAACAGCAGCCTTGGAACCACCTTTATGCAGCGAAAATATTCCCCCCCCCCCTCCTTGGGACTGACCCAGACCCGAGGCTCAAATTAAACAAAATGGTCAAGGGCACTGACAATTCTTTAGCCGCTTCACGTACGACACGATCTGGTATACCATCCAATCCCACAGATGTATTGACATTTAGGTTTCTGTAATAGACTATTTACCTCTACTTCATTCATCACAATTCCAGTGTAAGCTGTTGGTTCCTCCATTCCTGCAATGTCACCACCTGGATGATATACTCTTGCAAGTGCTCACTCAGTAATTCCACTATATCGCCTGATTTGGATACCTCCCTACCCTCAGCATTTTTTAAAATCATTCTGCCATGAACATTTTTCCTTTTACTTGCAACATATTGAAAAAACTGTTTGGGATTCTCTTTAGCCTGCATGGCCAATTTTCTTTCATAATCCGCTTTTGCATTTCTTACCACCCTTGTTACCTTCCTGGCCTGAGCTTTATACTGTTCCTGCACCTGCTGGTCACCTTTCTCCTTAAATTCCCTCCACAATTGTTTTTTTTTTTTTTTTGCAGCTCAAGCTTAATAGTGTTATTCATCCATTTAACCCCTACTTGATTTATTATTCGGACTCTTGGTATACAGTCAACCATTGCCTCCTGCAAACACTTCTTAACTACCTCCCGTGCACTATCAACATCCAGCCCTTGCAGTTTTACATGCCATGGCACTGAGCCAAGCACACTCCTAAGCTTGTCATACTTACCAGCACGGTAATTCCACATGTACCCTGTCTTAATTGTAAATTCCACTCCTTTAGCCACCTCCCAAGTCATGACCTTATGATCACTCTCACCAATTGGTGACAACATGGTCATGTTCGTTACAGCCAGATTCTCAGATGCAATTATTAGGTCAAGCACTCTCTGCCCCCTAGTATTTTCCACTACATGCTGTCACAGATAGTTGTCCCTTAATAACCGCATAAAATCCAATTCCTTCCTCCCATGTGCCCTCTTCTCCTTCCAGTCAATGTTACCATAATTGAAATCACCCATAATAATTACCCTCCTTCCACTCATTTCTTCCATTTGCCTATGCATACTATCCCCACCATCTATTCCATCACCTGGTCTATAGTGGCACCCAATTGCATATTTTGTTCTGCTAGCCTCTATCTCACACCAAATAGCCTCAAATGTGCTCTTTTCTCTATCCTGCAGTTCAACTTCTATACTCCTTGGCTGCAACTCATCAGCTATCATCAATAACACTCCTCCCCCCTTTTTATTTTCCCTGTCACTCCTGAACATGCTATACCCGTCACATTCAATCCCATTAGCTTTATCATCTTCTGTCATCCATGTTTCACTAATACTAGCAACCTGTGGCCTGGAAGTGCTAACCAAGGCCAAAAACTCTTCCTTCTTGTTCCTAATACTCCTGGCATTAGTGTACATGAATTGCAGAAGCCCGTTAGTCCCATCCCTACTTTGATGCCTTATACTAAATATTCTGATCTGTTGTCCTTCGTACTCGCTTGGGCATATTATACTCATTCATACACTCAACTGCCTCCCTAAAGTCTGCATATCTACCCCCCCCCCCCTTCATAAATCTAGTTTCCCCGAGTCTGTACTTCCACTTCATTCATCAACACTTTTTCAAGCCTCCGTACACCAAATCCATTCAAATGTAACCCATCCATCTTATATAAATCCTTTCTCCCATCGAACTCACTCCACAAATTCCACACCACTCTCCATCCATAACCCACGCATAAAGTCATTGGCAATTATGGCCCTCCTTCTAAACACTTCACTGTCATACCGTGGCAAAATACTTACCATCCTAACTCTCTCACTCCTCTCTTTTGCTACCTCAAGTAATTCCCTCACATCCTCTATCATTTCCATTTTGTCTTCTTTCAAATCATTTGTTCCTGTCACGACTATCATTTCTTTCACCCTCTGTTTTTGCACTCGAATAGACTCGCTGACGTTCTTTATGTTCGCATCCAGTCGGTACGATTTCGTCAAACTCTCAACTATCACACCTCTTAATAACGATTCTCTGTACAGCACTCACTCCTTCATTTTATTTACGTTTACGAACATTCTCTTATTTTTAGTATCAGATTTTCGCCGTTTATTAGTCGGTATGTTCGGTACACATTTTTGCATACGCTCCAGTTGCTGTTTTGCTCTGTGTATCGCTCCGCTCAACCGTGCGATTTCACTACTTGCATCTATCTCACCATTTTCATTATCATTTAAATCATCCATTCGTTCTGTATTTCTACCTTCATTTACATTTTCAATGACGCTCTCACACCTATCTGGTACTACCTCGCAATTCTTTATCACATCACTATTTTCTATATTCTGACTTTCTTTAACAATATCACTCTCGCCACCCGAAACATGCTTTAGATCCTCATTCTCCTTACACTTTCTGCACATATTAACTCCACTATCACCATCTAACCAGACTCCACTTCGCAAAGCATACATCTCACAGACAGCACATTGCATAAACTCTTTTATATCAAAACTCTTAAACAAACATGGTGACCTGGCTGCCATTTTTTTTAATCGGTGCCATATGGATGCTATCTTATCTTAAAAAGAATAATTAAAATAACACAGTAAACACACAAAAATCACACAGACACACTAAGAAACGAAAAGCAAACAATACTACGTAAAATTCTAGTAAAATTGCACTTTAAACCGATAAAAATGGGAGCAGCAATAACAGTGTGTGCGCACACTTGTGTGTGTGTGTGTGTGTGTGTACACACGCAGTGCCCTCTGTCGTAGTTCATCTTACAAGTAATAATAATAATAATAATAAAATTATTATTATTAGAGTCTGAGATTTGACTATTGTAATGTTTTGTATACATTAATAGCTGATATCTTTAAAACTTAGAACTGTTATTATCATATAGTTTTTAAAATTGACGTAACAGTCAATCTATGAAACTCCACAATATGGGAAGCCTGAGACCCAGTGGACCAATTTAACCTCCCAACTGGCCAGGATGTATATATATACGTCCAGCAAATCCTGGATCGATTTAGAACACCTGTTGAAAGAACATGGATATGAAGTGTAATTTGGCCATCATGCCCATTAGAAGGTGCGATAATTCTTCATGCTGACGAGAACACTTAACCAGATTACCTTGTGTATGTAGCTATGTTCAGTTACCTATAGCAAGAAACACAGTTGCTTGCCATTTGCTCAGTAACTGGAATCTAAGTTATATTAGACTAAATACCTACAAGTTATTTATTTACTACTTATTTTATCATATAATTATAGTTTTAAATGCCAGTGCAAATAAGAGATCCTTTCATACTTTCTTCACTTAATATTGTGTCACTTAGGAAGATCAATTTCACTATCAATTTTTTTGCTAATTATCTTAGTCACCGATTTTTTCCCAGAACTTGAGTCAAGATAACTATTTTTGTCAATTATATTATAAATTCATGAAAATTCCAATCTTAAAATAAATACAGCCTTCATCTGTTCCAAATTAAGTTTTCTTTATTTTTTATTCATAATCTTAGTTCAAAGATTAGTTCACAGATTGTGTGCTTTTATAATTTTGCTTCATAGAGAACTATACATAAATCTTGAATCATATCACGTAATGTATAATTTTTATAATGTAATCTGTAGTTCCTTGCACTTCAACTTTCTTGGTTTCCCCTCGCTCACTCACTACAAATTGGAATAAATGGCGATTATAAAGTCGACTGTTATGTACATATTTTATGCTAATTTTGATATTATGCAGCAGTTTTGAAGTAGCGATACTTTCCCTACAGTTTATCATTCGAAACATGCATGGTGCATGCATCAAAATGAAATTTTATTTCCAAAATTTTCATAACAAAGTTAAAATTGTATTTCACCTTTGATCGCTAACCCTCCAAAAAAAACGATCACCTGCCCCACTCCACATACACACATATACTTCTAAGTAACGTATGTGCACTTTTTTTATTTGAATTCGTTACTTTTCCAAAGTAATTGTACCAGATAACTTTTAATATTCTGATGCTGAAATTAAATTGTGATTATTATAAATGAGCAAACTTTGTATATTTTCTCATTTATATTATATCTTAATAATATAAATCATTAAATTATGTGATATTGGGAAAATGTTTAAAAAACAGTCATCCTACAAAAGCAATATCAAAATAAAATGTTTCGAATATCTGTAAATCAATCAGAAAGATGTAAAAAAAACCAAAAAAAATTCAAAATTCTGTGTGTATTCAGCTATTGTTAGGGACTTTTTAGTGTGTCTACTGGACATGTTCTTTCCTCACTTTCTCAACAATTTTCGTTAGCGTACAGACTGTTACTCGAGCAGAAAGAAATGTTAGCAAGTATATCACCCCAACTCTAAAATCCAGAGTTGGGTTGACAACAATGGTATTATCTTTGATGGATTTGCTAAAGGGAGATCATGTTTTAGTAATCTACTTACTTATTACAATAAAGTGATTGCTTCCTTGAACAGAGGAGAAGGATACACAGTAATATACTTGGATTTCACAAAGGCTTTTGATAGTACCTCATGATAAGTTGACAGTCAAACTAGAGCAGATGGAGTTGGATATTAGATTAGTGCATTGGATTGGAGACTGGTTATCTGATAGGTATCAACAAGTTGTGTATGGGGGTGCGATATCCAGGGAAAGGAAAGTCACTAGTGAAGTGCCTCAGGGGTCTGTTTTAGGACCATTACTGTTTAACTTGTATATTAATGATATTGGTAAAGATTTGGTTGGAGATATTCAGTTGTTTGCAGATGATGCAAAGTTGGAATGAACCATAAAGAGTAGTGAAGATGTTGTGGCCTTGCAAGAAGATGAATAAATTGAGTGATTGGGCATGGAAATGGGGATGTGAGTTCAATGTTGCAAAATGTAAGGTTTTAAAATTTGGAAAACAAAGATGGGATGCAGAATTTATGCTTGGTGAGAATATATTGTTGGAGGTAGAGGAAATAAGAGATCTAGGGATGATAATGGATAAGGATCTAAAATTTAGGTGACACATCACCAAAATTGTGAAGACAACACAAAGGCTTCTGGGAATGATGCAGAGGACACTGACTCTATACCCCCCCCCCCCCCACAAAAAAAACGATTATGTAACACATATGCACCTTTACTTTTTAAATAATTCAAATCCCTTTTTTCAAGATAATTGCATCAAATAATTTATAATTTTTCAATAATAAAAATGAAATTGATCATTATAAATTCAGAAATTATTTTAGCATAAATACTGTATCAGTCTGTAATAGAAATGTCAGTATTTCTGTGTTAGGATGTCTGCTAATCAACAACTGAAAATGAAACAAGACATTCTTGATGTACTACAGCTTGAGGCACTTTAGTGTGACTTCTGACGAAGTGTTCTCTCTGTTCTTTCTCAATAGCAGTGAGAATAATCTAAGCCTTTAGATTTTCCTCAGCTAAGAGGATTATTATTGAGTATTTCTAAGATGTAGATTATTTCAGAAATAGCAACCAGTAGAAGTGGTAATATTTAGAATTATTTTAAGAAAAAAAAACAAAAATAACACTACTGAACTTTCTTTTGTGTGGTATGCATATAAAATGTTTTACATGATGATAATATAGCATAGTATTTCTAACACTTAGAATAATTTCAGCAGAAAGCTGAACAGCTGATTTTATATTGCAAAGAAATAGTACAGAATTAAAAGCTTTGATGGTACAACAATATTATTGCCTTATTTGTTTTGTCAAAACGGTAAAATGAAGTAATAGTTTTTGAATACTGTCTGTGAAAGCTTTCAAACAGTAGAAATTTAGGGTAGTTATGTAATTGAGTTCCAGGAGAGGAGAAGGAGGTGGGGGGAAGCAGTAGAAAATCTTCAAAATGAGCAAAAGTTATTTTGAATAACATTACTATATAAATTACTGTAATATGAAGGATATCCATATAGGATATCCTTCATATTATATTTTCAACATATCTACAGTGGTTATGCACTAGATATTATAGTAATGTACATCCTAAAAAAAAAAAAAAATCTGTTGCAACCTTAAGCAGAGGACAAAGAGTCCCTGTTAAAATATCATTGGATATAAATATTTGATACTAAAAAAGACTCACAATCAGAAACCAAGTAATTCTGCTTAACATCATTTGTTGTTCATAAAAACAAAAAAAGAATCATTTCTAAAACTGAAAGGTGACAATCCATATAATGGTATTTTGCAAGGAATGAAAGCAAAAGATCATATTTATTTAAAAAAATGTTATTTAAAAAATATAAATATTTGATTGTTTAATGCAAACAAACATTTGAAAATTTGCAAAAAAAAATTGCTTCTGTATTGTCAGTAAAGTGAAAGAACATAAAGAACACACAGCAAATTTGCTACCTAAATAGATTCATTTCAAAGATTCATTTTAATCTGTGGTCATTTCAGAATTGATTATTTATTTTTGCACATGTGAAATTCGATTTTATTTTTGGGAAGAAACACAATAAATAAATTGTGCACTAGAAAAAGGTCAAATATAGTAGGACAGTAAAGGAAATTCCAAGTAACACAAAGGTTGCTCCACCACAATTAATCCACTAATGGCTCTAAAATCACAGTTAAGGGATTAACGGTGTAGGAGGGTAATTACATGATAAAAGGTAGAATGCCGATGAAGTTTTGAACAACAAAAAAGCTAGGGGTGGTCTAGCTATTTCATCCACCTCGACTGGTAGGGAAGTTAAATATCAAAGCATTCACCTGATGCTCTCATAGGGGGTATCCCAACGAAAGCCCGAACTGTTTTTGATTGTACTAACATGAGGCAAAGCTATGGTTTGATGCAACAATTTTAAATATTCCTTTTGCAATTTTATAAATAATTGTTTTTCTTTTAAAAGTACAATTTAATACTGTATCTTCATAACCTTATATTTTGTATTTCACTCTTGTTCATTATTATAGCTAGGAATGTAAACAAAATACTTTCCCTTTATTAACTGCATGTAGCAATGGGGAGAAAAGTTACTCGAGACTTACTAATTTTATTATTATTTTTTTCCCATAAATGTGATTATCACGTGCATTTCTCATTAATTATGATCTTGGGTTAAATTTCTAATCAGTTAACTTTAAATGACTATAACTTAAGAAATATATTTAATTGTTGTTAGCATTTATTATTATTATTATTATTTTCTGTCCTACTATTTAGAATGTGGGATTGCCAAATTACTGAAATTACTATATCTATATATATGTGTGTATTTGTATGTTTTTCTATTACACTGCTTTATTTAATTCATTTATATATCTTTTTTTTAATAACAACAAAACATAAAAAGACTGGACAGATGCCTACCTTGTTATCTCAAATCGACGGTCAATATTAATTGCCAATCTGAACACTACAACATTAGAGAGAGTTCCAGTAAAGGTGGAGAATGTAGTGGCAACTGCATCAGATATGGCTTCAGGCACAATTTATTGGTCAGATATGTTACTAAAAAAAATATTTCGTCTAGTGAAAGATGGGCAACCAGAAACAGTAAGTACTATTTGAATTTTTATAAATTTTTCTCCATTATATCCCCCCCCCCCATTGAATGCTTTTTCTCAATCCATCTTCCTTTATTACATATTAGGCATGTTATGGCCATAAAGCACTTAGTTTATTTTACAAGAGGTAAAAATCCTCTCTGCTATTTTCATATGAGACAAACTAACAAACTTTTAGTTCTAGAATGCTTATAAATGTTCCTGTCCTAGAGAATTCAAACTTAGGTTGTTCCAACCAAAGGGTATTATGGCTACTATGAGGTATGTTCCAAAATTTTCTGGCCTGACATACAAAATTCGTGCCAATTTTAAATTGGTGACAGAAATGACAGATTGCACCATCTTAGTGTACTTATTGAAACTAAATACACTTAGGGGTTTAGTGTACCAGTTTCAACTCTCTGCCTGTGTCATTCAGTTGGAGGCATTCGTTTGACTAACATGTGGCACACTAAGTGTCTGTAATGTTAAAAATTGAGTACCTCATGGTGGTAAAGTTTTTCACCAAAGAAGGGCTTTCTCCAAGTGCTATAAAACAAAAAAAAAAAAATGGTGTTTATGAGGAAGCTTATCATTCATATTTCACTGTGAAGGAATGGGCTAAACAATTTCTCCTAGGAAAAGACAGCAAACAAAGATGATCCTCATGATGGTCAGCCTGTGGTAGTGATGACTGAGGAAAATGTCTGTGTTAATGTCTCATAAATCTTGATGTCTCATTTGTAAAGCGTCTTGTGGGTCAGCCGAAGAGCATATGTGATGACAAAGCTGAGGCGTCATTTCTATGGTATTCGATATCTTGAACATGTTCTTCAATTGATTTTTCTATCTGTCCATAGTTAGATGACCAGCAGCTGCACCACAGCTGATAAACACCCGGATATTGAAGTGGGCTATGTCGAGGTTTTGCTGACCTTAGTAGTGATCTCATCTTGATAAAGGAGGTAAATGCTGCATTGATTTTATATTCCTCAAGTATTTTTGCTAGTTTTATGGAAACAGAGCTAATATATGGGAGTGTGATGAATCCTCTGTTTTCTTCTTCATTAGAAATTTCTCTGGTCTCATGTTGGTTGAGTAGTCTGGAGATGGTGTGCTCACTAGTCATTTTGAAGGAAAGTGTTTCTTAAATATTGAAGTTATTTGGCTAGTTCATCCTTTTCAGTGATGAGTTGGCAGACTCTTACTCCTAGTGTGGAAATGATACCCAATTTTTGAGGGTCTATAATGATGGGATGAAGCATGTAGATATGTATCAGTATGTGTAGGCTTTCGAAATATAGAGACTTTTAATTTACTCGATTCCTTAGTTAGTAGAAGGTCCAGAAATGGGAGTGAACCATTAGATTCTAATTCATAGGTGAATTTTATGTTAGGGTGTTGATGATTCAGGTACTCATGAAAAAGCAGAAGTGAAGGTAGTCTAGTCCATGGTTCCTATAATCACCTGCTTTATACATCCATATGTATCCATTTTTGGCAGTGACCTTTTCTTGTTTCATCACTTCCTAAACAAGTACCTCATGATCACTCTCACCAACTGGCAGCAGTGTCAACACTTCATTAACAACTTGTGAAGTTATCACCAAATCCAAAACATTAAAGCCTCTAGTTGCTTCAGTCATATGCTGCTTAAGATACTCATCTTTCAGAAATTCCACAAACTCCCTCTCCTTGTTTCCATACACTATCTCTTCCGTCCAGTCTATATTCCTGTAATTAAAGTCTCCCATCAGGATCGTCTTCTTTTTATATGCCCAACTAATTTGTCTAACATTTCACAATCAGTATTCTCTGCATTCCCTGTTCTATAACAGCATTCTATCAGATATACTAACTTGTTTATTTCAACTTTGCACCACACAAATTCAAAATCTGTGCATGTACCATCAACTCCACTCTTTGCAGACATAATTCCTCTGCAGTCATTAACAGCACTCCTCCTCCTCTTTTCACATCTATGTCCTTCCGGAAAATTATATATCCTTCTATTTCTATTTCCGATATCACATCCTCCTCAGCCAACCAAGTTTCACTTATTCCAATTATTTTTGGACATACTATCTCAATCGATGCAACAAACTCAGCTCTGTTGAGTCATACATAATTGTGTGTAAACACAAATCTGTTGATTTGTGCTATCTTGTTTCACAGGTAGACTCTGATCATTTGCTATATTAACTTCTGGGCTCTGTGCCTTCTCAGAAAACTATAGACTTTCTAAATACCCAACACCAAACCCATTCAAATATAATCCATCAGCTTTATACCATCTTCCCTTCAAATTCACTCCACAGATTTACAAATTGAATCCCCTTTGTCTCATACAACTCAGCCATCTTACTATTCATTATCTCTACTCTCCTCAATTCACTGTTGCCATATCTGGGCAACACACCTATGACTGTCCCAAGAACACTATTCTTCTTTACCTGCTGCAACAACTTCCTCAAGTTCCTATCTACATTCTTTTTCTCCCCAACTGAGTCATTTGTGTCCATGACTACCACTAATTTTGATGCCCAGTATTTCCTTTTCTGCAATACATTAGTTAATTGCTTCATTGTTCCACCAGGAAAGCATGTTTTCTGCACTTTATTAGTAATCAGTAATCACACCTCTAATGATCGAGTCCTCATACACTGATATATGACTATCTTTTGACCCTTTCTTCATAATATTGACTTCCTCCTTTTCATTATTATTATTATTATTATTATTATAATTATTCAGGCCTCCAAGGAGTCAAAAGACTCATCCTAAGACAAAGTCTGTCAAGACTCACTGAGGGGAGGTCCCCCCCCCCCCCTGAGAAACACAAAGTCTATCATACCACTCTTTAAACTCACTGACCGTTCTCAGCCAAATGAAAAGTAAAATGAAACATCTTGAAGAGGATATTAAACATCTAAAGAAGTTTAATATCCTCTTCAAGATGTTTCATTTTACTTTTCATTTTCACTAACTCCTGATTAAGCCCTTCTACTATCCCCACATTTGCTCCCATTTCTAATCGCTCTAATCTCTCAAGACACTTTTCACATACATTAATGCTTTCCTTCTTCTCATTTACCCAACCACTCCACAAATCTTTCACATTTTTTGCTGTGTACATATAGCAGTTTCGCAATGCATCCACTGTGAAAAATTAAACACAGAGCCAGACTTTCATACAGAAGCCTTCTGTGCTGCTGATGTACATTTCTTTATGGACACCATCTTCAGAAGCTGAAGCAGTACAATCAAATAACTAGCAAAACACAATATAAACAACAAAAAATTTCAGCAACATCACTGAAGGACACTTTTATCCAAACTAAAAAAATGCAGCACAATTTGCGATAAAAAGTCTTGGTATACACTAATTAAAAACACTTTTTTTTAACACAGCTGAAATCTACTTTTACGTTCATTCACAACACTGGCGACACAATTTGTAGACATTAGGATGGCAATCCTTATTGCAACAAGTAATGTCATAATGAAAAGATAAGAATGCTGATTAATTAACAAATAAGATGTTAAACAATAGTTTTCAAATCATTTTTCAGTGAATTTAAGCAGTAAAACAAAAAACGATGCTTTCTTTTCTGAACTAGTTTTGCATACATCTGTATAGTTAACTTTTGTTATACTGAACTCATTTAAATGGACCATAATATATATATATATAGTGGAAAGTTTGCAATGGTGTACTTTATGGCATTCATATTGTGGAAGTAATAAATGACTTGACAGAATACTGATTTTATTTTCAGGTAATTGACAGTGGTTTAGACTTAGTGGAAGGCTTAGCTGTTGACTGGGTAGGAAAAAATCTATATTGGGTAGATTCAAGACTAAAAACTTTGGAAGTTTCCACTTTAAATGGCGAACACCACATTGTTCTTCTGAATGAAAATATAAGCCAGCCAAGAGGGTTAGCCCTCGATCCACAGGAAGGGTAATTGGTGATTATAATCTAATTATTACCTTATACAGTATATATATTGTTTAAAAAAATTGCAATGTGTAATATCTGACTTTTTGCTATTATACAGTGTCTTATTAGATCAGCCCAGAAAAAAAAAAAAAAACATCAGAAGTTTGCAGACAAAAATTTTTTTTTTTTTAAATTGAGTATTAACTTTTTTTGCAGTTGAAATTTAAATGCTGGAATTAAGGATTTTACTACAGGAAAAAAAAAATAGTTCTTTTAAATATGAACTGATTTTTGTTCTATATGATAAATAAATAATACATGATTGATTCTCACTATAGCAATATCAATATAGCAAACTCATTGACTATAAAAAACTATTGAAAATTCCCAACAAAATTCCCCTAGTTCCATTTTATGTTATAATAAATTTCACTTTAGCAAACTATAAAAAGCCATTCCTATAATGCCTGTGGATTTTCTATAATGAGAGTTGATTGTAATAATGGAATAAGGAACATAAATGCATGAATTGTGAGTGGATAAAATCCTGGGTATATTAACTTTCTAAAGTTAACATGCTCTCTCCCCCCAAACATCCAAAGATGCTATATTCTTATTCCAGAAAGAATATGACTACATTATAGCTATCATTTTTTTTTCTTTTTAATGTAAGTTCCCACCCATGTGAGCATATAGTACATTTGTACTGTGGGTTGGTGGACTAAGGATTTTTTTTTTCTATTTTTATCATTTTTTTTATATATAATTTATGGCCTCCAGTAAGTGGGGGGCAGTGGTTTCACACTGGGTGGTGAAATTCATCTCACACCTAAAGACAATCACAATTATCCATTCCCATTGTAGGATTCAAACCCATGACCGGTTGGTTTGAGAGTGGATATGTCATTCATTCCTTACATGATAGAGCCTGCAGAATTTCCACCAACATAGATAAAAGAAACCCAAGAGCTTAGAGTATCTTAATTCTGTCTTTCCAAAACTGGCTATAACTGTCAAAATTAGTAAAAAGAAATTCTATTTCAACCTCCAAAACAATCAGAAAAAAAAAGACTATAAAGAACAATGATTCTTCCATATATACAGTCAATCAAAGATAAAATATAAAGATTGCTTTGCCAACAAAACTTAACAGTCACTTTCTACCCACTCAACAAAATCTCTGAAAATCTGAAACCTTATAAACCTCCACATCCACCACTCAAAAAAATGAGTTATCTACAAGATCAGTTGCAACTGTGGTCTACAGATTGGCAGATCTGATGAGATATGCTGATTGGAACACTTCAAAGATAGAGAATGAAAGAAAGCACAAATAAAGCCTGGCAGCACATATAATGGAAACAAAACACCAAGTAGAATGGCAACAAACAACTGAAATGCTCCATATTGATTACCATTTTTACTCGAGTGTTCTTTGAATCATCCTCTACAATGTGACAAGGAATGACTCTACATAAAGTCTGATATTCCTTAATCCATCATGACACACTTGTACTTACTAGTAGTATGTTACAGCAACCCATGAACCAGAGGCAGCATAATAGTGTTGAGTTTGGCCTCCTTTGTGTAGAGACACCTTATGAAACTGATTAGCTTTTGATATGTCAATCGTTCAACCCAGTTTAGCAAATGATTAACTGAAATCCATGTACAAGCAATTCCTCACAAGCCAGTTTCATGGCTACTGAAATGTATGCTATTTCTAAGCTCTCCTCAAAACCAATTGAAAAAAATTTAGAATATTCTGATATTTTGAACCACGTTAAAATTATTCTAATTTTCTGAACTTTTTCGAATAACATTTTTTTTATAATTTATATTACATATTTATGTGTTTACAATATTATATAATCTACAAAGTATGTAGATTTAGATTATGCTAATTCATATTTGGTAATAATTATTTTCTATGCAATAAATTAGAATTGCAAATCATTCAACACATTTTCTTTGATTATTCTAATTGTTTGATTCAGTGATGTAATTGCTATGTTTTGAAAAACCTTTCTTTTCATAAATACAGATTATTATTATATTCCTGTGATTTGTCTCTTTATGATAAAATAACATTCTGATCCTGACAATTCCTATTTGATCTGAACCCAATTTGTTCTTCCTGAGATTCTGTTTCACAATTTTTGTTTACCTCCTGTCATGTATAGCTTGCATGAACCTTACTTTGGAACTTTTATGAAGAAAATTACACTCAGTTGTTCTCGCATTCTTTTTTCTTTCTTTTTTTCTTTTTATTGATGGATTTTGTTCCAGTCATCTAGAATTCAATCTTCTGACCAGGCCTTTAGAATTATGTATTCCAATCCTTATAAATCTGAAATTTAGGCGACATATTGCAAAGGTGGTGAAGGTAACACAGAGGATTGCTGCAATAACGAGAAGGACAATGACCAGCAGAGATAAAAGCGTTATCATTCCGTTATATAAGACTGATCAGACCACACTTAGACTGTTGTTCACAGATTTGGTATCTAGGATTTAAAGGGGATAAATTAACTGTGGAAAGGGTACAAAGGTGGATAACAAAGATGGTTTCAGGACTGTACAATGATAGTTATGAGGATCGGCTGAGGGATTGTGGACTGCAGAGTTTGGTGGCTAGAAGAAGGAGAGGTGATATGATTGAGACTTTTAAACTGTTGAGAGGTGGTTACAGGGTTGACACTGGGGAGTTCTTTCGCTTAGTTGAACAGCGGGAAGGAGTGATGACAAGGGGCCATCCTGGAAGTTACGAAAGGAAACTGTGAGCAAGACGGTGAGGAGTGGTTTCTTTGCATGGAGGGTGGTTGAATGGAATGCATTGCCTGATGGAGTGGTGAGAGCGAGAACAGACAATGAGTTTAAGGAGACTTTGTTTCCTAAGAGGGACCTCCCATGATGAGTCTTGATAGACTTTGTGTTTCCTAGGAAGGACCTCCTGCGATGAGTCTTTTGATTCCATGGAGGCCTGAATGATGATAATAATAATAATAATAAAAACATTTATACTTCCATATTTGAAAATTTCTTGCTCAAATTTCTTGTTCATCTGCCTCTTATTTAACAGTCTTTCAAAATTAATTATTCAAATGACCAGAATATCTTTATTTTCAAATTTTAACTTATCTTTATCATCTCTGATTCTGGTTCTTTTATGATGGTTTTTCTACTTCCTCATTTCTAAGCTTTTTGATAGCCTGCATTTTGTCTCCTTCATATGTATATCATCTACTTTCTTATCAAATTCTCTGCATGTCTTCTGTTTTTTTTTTTTTTTAATACATAGTTTTCTATATCATCTCAGGGTACCTACTGACTTAGTTGCTAGTATCTTTTTATTATATGAATTTTTTTTCTTTTTTCAGGACTGTCCACCTTGAAGATTGGATATTTTAATCTTTGCAAACAACTTCATTATATACCATCCTGTCTGAATCAATCAATGTTTTCTTTATAGTTTACTGTTAATAATCCAACATCTGTTTCTTGTTTTTGGACTTTATTTTTTTCCTTTAGTAATATGTATTTATTTGAGTTCATCTTGGAAACTGCTCATCTGTGATTCATTTTAAAATTTTCTTACATATTTTTCTTTTCAATAAGATATTAATTCTTATTATGCTCAAAACTAAACAGTGATTACTTACTGTTTTAAATTTCATGTGTAGTCTTGTATCCCAAACTAGTCTAAAAATGTGACAATAATAATATAGTCAACATGAATTTTTATATCTTGTATGCTCTCTCTTTTGAATTTATACAAATCTTTGCATTGAAACATTGTGTTTGCAATGTCTAGTCCATGTTCTGAACAGGAATCAGGCAGACACTGTATTTACCATTAGTATTAGTTTGGCTGTTTTCTCTAGATTTTCCCCAAACTTTTTATATGCCTAAGATTCATTTCTTTTTCTGCTGTTTATGTCCCCAACTAGAAACATTTTTTATTATATAGAAATAGTGGATATTAAAGATCCCAAATTATTTTGAAGCCAAATATTTGTAGAAACTGTTGAAGTTTCAGAAATTTGGCCAGAAAGCTTACAAGAATACATTCTTTGGCATTGGAATTACTTTAGCTTGCACTCCTTAAAAGAACATGACCACTGTCCAAGTTGATGGACAAATTAGAATTAAGCAGTGGAAATAGTGATTAATGCTGTTATGTGTGTAGAATGAGAGTGTTATGTAGTGGAGATGGTGGAGAAAAAGATGAGAGGATTTTTTTTTTTTTAGTTGAAGGATCTTTGAAGTTAGCCATACATACAGACATACATACATAGAGGCAGCATGTCTTTTCTCCAGGAAACTCAGGTTTTCATCTTGCATACAGGCAAATAGACCAAAGAATTCATGCAATTTACAGATAAAAAAAAAAAAATTTCACTTTTGGACCAAAGATTGAATTTGGTGTTGACAATGGCTAATGCTGCTGTGTATAGAATGTAGAATAAGGAGTGGGGTTGGTTGGTTGTGTGGAGTGGAGTGCCTACTGTGATATGTCCTTGGAGGTGTCATGTAATAATAGTAATAATAACAATTTATAATTTTAATTATAATTGAAAAAGAGAAGAGTGTCTTTTATTATCTTGTCTTGTCTTTTATTATTAAAAAGCTAAGAAGACTATCTCAAGTGAGTAATAACACTTTTATTTGAAGCATAAGGAGGCAAATATTAAAATTATTATTTAGAGTAGTAATTTCTACAGTAGTAGTGGTTTCCATAAATTTTTGTAATGAATGTTGAACATTGCACATGACTCTAATGAAGGAAAGGATACTTTTTATTTGGTTTAATAATAAGTAATGTTAGGTAAGTTTGATTTAAAATTTGTTATACATGCTTACTTCTAAATCATATATGTTATTCCTGATTTAAACAGGGCTCGTCTTCTCTTCTGGACAGACTGGGGTGAAAATCCTCGCTTAGAAAGTGTTGGTCTGGATGGTACAATGCGACATGTAATTGTTCACACAAAAATATACTGGCCAAATGGATTAACAGTTGATATTCCAAACAGAAGAGTATACTTTGCTGATAGTAAACTGGATTACATAGATTTCTGTAATTATGATGGCTCTGGAAGGCATCAGGTTTTGGCTCACAATCATGTAAGTTATTTATTTTATTTGCACTATTTGTTTTGGTATTTTAGTATTGGAGATTTCATTGTTTATCTGGAATGCTGTGACTGTGTGTGTGTGTGTGTGTGTGTGTGTGTGTGTGTGTGTGTGTGTGTGTGTGTGTGTGTGTGTGTAAATTAATTTTATTGATATATCCAACCATGAGTGGCTTTAACAACAGGCACTTAAGTGCCCATAGACTTCCAAGTATCCTTGGATTTCCTAACCATAATATGAGGATAAGGTGGTTACATCCTATGCTTCCAAGTATTCTTGTAGTTTACTGCTAATAATCCTGTGTGTGTGTTCTGCTGGCTGGTTGTTTGTTTTGAGGGACAAAAAACCCAAGTTTCCAGGAGAAAAAGCCTTCTATGAGATCAGCTAACTGACCTTTATTCGAAAGAGACCAGATAAAGGACAGGAATTGAACCTGGTTCTTTCTGACCAAAAGGCTCCATCTATACTGACTGAGCTATGGAGGCTCTTATTGAATATATAAAGCTTATATATACAAGAGCCACTTTCCCAGTCAAATATGGATGTAACAACATCAGTTGAAATTATCAATAATGACCTTAGTATAACAACTGAACAGATACAAGGCAAAATGCAAACACATGAAACTGTTCTACAAGTAGAAACTGGAGAAAAAACAGAAAACCAAGTAGAAACTGCAGAAGAAACAGAAAAGCAAGTAGAAACTGGAGAAGAAATAGAAAAGCAAGTAGAAACTGGAGAAGAAACACAAAGCAAGTAAGGCAACTGAGAGAACTTAATATGTGACAAGATCATCAAAAAGGAAAGATGAATTAATAAAAAAAAATTGAGGATAAACAAAAGAAAGTAAAAGATGTGTTAAAAAAGGAACTATATCTAAAAGGAAAAGAAGTAATAAAAAATGTAAAGATGGAGAAGGTTGCAGATCATTAAATGAAGACTCTTCAGGCTCAAAAGAGTTTATGGACTACGAAGAACCATCTTATTCGAATAAAGGGAAAGCAAGAGATACAATTAAAGAAAAAATAATAAAGGTTACTGATTCGAAGTTTTCTCAGTATGATAATCATATACATGAAAAGAAAATAACTAGCTTCTAAATCAAAACGATAGGCATGAAATTGAAATAATGGAAAGGAAGTGTAAAAAGCTAGAAAACAGTTTACAAGAAGCAGGCTACATAATTGGTACTTCACAGATTGAAGACCTCATCCAGTTCATCCAAAATCTAGAAATTAAAGACTTACCACTGACTCATTAAATGTATAGGGGATTCCACAGGCAAAATAAACAAGAAACTATTTAGACACTTATGCTGTGCCATAATATCAGGTTTTTGTTTCTCAGAGAAACATACTTCTGCAGATATAAAGTTATAATAACTTTAATATATAGATATCCACTTCTTTCTTATTGGAGCTTTGGAAGGATTTAACAGGGTTGGAGTAAGAGTTCTTATTCTTGCTCCCCCTTTCTTTTTGTCATTCTGTAATACCCAAAGGGATGCAAAAGGGGTGGTATCTATATGCAGATCATTCCATTTGCATGGAGCATAAATGTTTATGCTCCATGTAATGGAATAGTTAGACAAAAATTCTTCTAGGAATTGGAGCAGTATTTATATGGTACCAACTGCATCATCATAGCAGCTGGAGACTGGAATTGTATTGAAAATCCCACATTAGACAACATAGGAGGACATTCCAGTAGTGGAAAAGTGTGATATGCAGTGTTAAAGACATTCCGTGACAGTGCTCAGCTAGCAGACATATGTAGGATTTGCAATCCTAATCTCCAGGTTTACACATACATGAAGCAAGGTATTTGTACCTGTCTTGATAGAATTTACATCTCTTCTTCCCTTAGAAATAGGATAACTCAGATAACTTATCTTGACATCAACATGTCAGATCATAATCCAGTTATACTTAAATTCTGTTGCATGGAACAAGTAGAGATCAATTCTGGACCATGGAAACTTCCACCAAATTTTCTGTCAATCTTTTCAACCAAATTTCAGATCCTCTGTTCAGATTGCAATAATGTTACCTGGAACTGGGATATGTGGTTAAAATTCAAATGAGCAGTAAAACAGAATATGATTGAATTGGGAAAGGAACAGGCTTTCCTCAAAAGAAAAAAGTTAAAAGACCTGTATAAAGAGAGAAGCTGGTTCTCTTAATGCAATGGTATAGAATGTAGCAACATATTAGAAACATTAAAATAGAGATAGAAGTGGAAAGGCAGAAACAAGTAGAAGAAAGAAATTTTAAAATGAGAATGCAGCACATAGCAGATAGACCTTAGCAGAATACCAGCAATATGACATCCAGATGCTTTATAATATTGTACTGTAGAAATTTTATTGTTTTTATAGTTCAATCAGATGATTTTTGTATTTAGAAAGAATCATTCTAGGAGATATCAAATTTTTGGCTAGGTGGTGTTGACCAGCACTTCCCAAACTGTGTTTAAATGCTGCTACACATCATCATCATCATCAAATTCCTGCCATGTACCCTCAAGGGGTGTACAGGATATGATAGTACTACATGAAATATACTGCTACACAAAAAGTCAATATCAGGTGAAATATTTGAAACTGCAATTCTTAGATTTCTTCTTTGAAATGAAACTTATATGAATCAGCATATATTTACGAATATTCATTAAGTGCCGAAATACGCAGGAAGCAAAATTTGTGAACCAACACCAATGTGTGATTTTTTCCCCTTAAAATATAAAAAATAACAAAAAAGAAATAATAAATAATAAAAATTAAACATTTCTTTTAAGATAAAAAAAACTACTTAGTTTTAAAACATTTTCAATTTGTTTGGATCCTATGCCCCCCCCCCCCTAAGGGAGCATAGGTTTTGTTGAGGGGGCTGTGAAATAATGAAAACAAATTGAAAATGTTTTAAAACCAAGTAGATTTTTTTTTATCTTAAAAGAAACATTTAATTTTTATTATTTATTATTTCGTTTTTGTTATTTTTTATATTTTAATGAAAAAAATCACACATCGGTGTTGGTTCACAAATTTTGCTTCCTGCATATTTCGGCGCTTAATGAATATTAGTAAATATATGCTGATTCGTATAAGTTTCATTTCAAAAAAGAAATCTAAGAATTGCAGTTTCAAATATTTCACCTGATATCGACTTTTTGTGTAGCAGTATTTAAACACATCCATCACATTAAATTGTTATTAAACTTCTTTTATGTTTTTAATTCTTTCTTTATTACTAATCATTTTATGTTTCATGTGCTTGTACTGCAAATGCACAATAACAATATATCTGTCTATACAAAAATATGAGATAATGTGCCATGTCAAATGTGTATGTAAAATGCTAAAAATGTAATATTTGCATTTGATTTTTGCAATATTCGCTGTGTATTTTTTTTTTTTTAAATAACGAAACCTGTGGTGCATTCATAATTAGAAGAAACACATGTATAAACCACAGTAAAAATTATTTAATTGTAAATATTTCATCCTAAGTGTCTTAGAACATCATCAGTACAGTATTTAAACAAAATTAGGAATAACATACAGTTAGGGCGCATGATTACAATAAAATCTCATGAAAACATGCATAACGTGTTAAAGTAGTACAAAAAAAAAAAAAAAACACGTTAATTATTTAACACAGTTTTGTATGATAATTTCCCATACTTTAGGAATAGTAAGAACGTCGTTGCGATTTAGGTTCGGTCTGTTTTTTGGTCTAAAAAATTAATTATTTAATTTTGTTTAAATACTGTACTGATGATGTCCTAAGATACTTAGGATGAAATATTTACAATTAAATAATTTTCACTGTGGTTTATACGTGTGTTTCTTCTAATTATTCGCTGTGTATGTTTTGTATTGAATATAAATGCAATAAATATTATAATAATATATGTCTATATTACGATTTTATTTCGAGGGGGGAGCATGAAATATTTGAATTTTTCCAAAGGGGGCCCTGACATCCAGAAGTTTGGGAAGCACTGGTGTAGACTACCCACATTATGCAATATTCACCAAGGGGAAATAAAGTTCTGTCTATTTTTGCTATGAGAGGTTTTTTAAATGGTTCCTTTCTCTTAATTCAATGTAGTCTATGATCAATTGCAGGGATGACTGGAGAGCAAACCCAGGCAGAGAAGACCAACTCAAGGTGGTTAACTCAGATAAGATATGGGGATCAGTCATCTTTGTGCTTTAGTTTCAATTGGCCATTTCATTGTTCATCTACATGAGATTGGTGAAAAATGAAAACTGATAGCTTTTGGATATATGATGATACAAAAGCCAGCAAAGGTTGGTCGATTGGTAGAGCCACTGCCACTAATGGCTTGCAAAAAGTTAAGCAAGTCTGAGCTTGGTTAGTAGTTGGAAGGAATCAATCATTCAATGTTGTTGGCACACTCTCCCTCAATGAGTCTTTGGACTCCCTGGAGGTGTCACATAATAATAATAATAATAAATGAGCTGAGGCCTTTTCTCTATCACTCATGCTATCTATCTGTCTTTTCTTTCTACTAATGCTATCAGGCTCTTGCACCCCATACTAACTACTCTAGGCATATGATGAGCACCCCTTTACCTTTTCACCTCAATAAAGTTCAAAACCAGTCTCGGTAGTGGCCCTTCCCATAATTCATAGCATTATACATGCCCATAAGGATATGTGTTTTGCATTATGGGATCCTAAGGCAATTGATGTGAAGTCATTTGCCTCCATATACAAGTGGCCCAGTCATCAAGTGACTTCATGTGCAAACTTTGATTACACTTGGATAAAGGATGAAACCAAGCATATAATTTCTTGGCATCTTTAATTTATGGTATAACCAGTGAAAAAACTTTCAGTACCATCACTAGTTCAAACAGTGGACCAAGGTGTGATTAAGATCATGAAACGATTGTATAGAAAAAAACTTTAATGTTGGACTTTATTATGGAAAAAAAAAATCCTCTTTTATTTTGGAAGTCCCTTACAATTAAAGAAGCTATCTATAACATTTGTACAGCCTGGACAGAAGATAAAAAAAATGAAACAATTGAAAAGTCATTCTATAAAATGAATTTTAGAGCATTGCAGGTCCAGAAAGATGCAACTTTTTACATCTTTTCATATAGATAAGGAAAGGTTTTGATTATGCACAACAGAATAATAATAATAATAATAATAATTATTATTATTATTATTATTATAAGGGCACTTTCATGGACTCCGAAGTATCATCGCAGGAGACCCAATCTATCCACACAATCTATCATACCTCTCCTTGAACCCATTAACAGACAAAGCACTCACAACTGACTCTGGCCACCCATTCCACGCACTCAAAACTCTCACATATAGTCCTCACACCCTTACTAACCACCCCAATATTCAACTTCCAGGGATGACCCCTTGTTCTGATCCCTCTAGCCAAGTGCTGAAACATTTCTCCTACAGCTATCCTATAAAACCATTTAAGCAACATTTCCATTATATCCTCCTATCATTATATCACCGACTTCTGCAATCCACAGACCTTCAATGTATCCTCATAGGGAACATTCCACAATCACCATCTTGGTCATTCGCTTCTGGATCCTCTCTACTACGTCCTCATCCCCAAGAAACCCAGAGAAGCAAACTTGAGCACAGTAATCTAGATGTGGGTGTATAAGGCCTTATAGAGAGGAATAACAACTTCAATCTATCCTTCAATCTGTCCTCATAGGAACATTCCACAGGCCACTCACCATCGTGGTCACTTGCTTCTGGATCCTCTCCACTACATTCTCATCCCAAAGACCCAGAGAAGCAAACTTGAGCACAGTAATCTAAATTTGGGTTTATAAGGCCTTATAAAGAGGAATAACAACTTCCTTATCTCTATTTGTTAATGTGTTCTTCAATAGCCAAGCAATCTTATGGGCTACCTTAGCAACTTTAGCAATATGTCCTCTAAACTTTAACTCTGTCTACCACAATCCCTAAATCTCTAGCTTCATCCAATTCCTGGAGTAAGGGGCTATCAATGTGATACACAGCTTGTAATCTATTAACCCAAAATGCATAACTTTACATTTCTTGACATTAAACTGACACCCATTAACTTTTGCCCATACTAATAACCTATTTAAATCATCCTGCAAGCTCTCCAGATTGTCCTGATTCACTATTACTCTACCTAATTTTGCATCATTAGCAAACAACTGAATATTTCCTTTTAGGATTTTTCGTATATCATTTATGTGCAAGTTTAACATCAATGGTCCTAGCACTGCACCTTGTGGTACACCACTAGCCACTGTTTTCACCTCAATTTTGCCCTTCCATATACCACTTTTTGATATCTTTCTAGCAGTCACCCTGTAATCCACTTAACCAGTGTCATATCATCCCCATTTGTTCTAATTTGCATAACAGCATTCCATGTGGTATTCTGTCAGATATCTTTGCAAAATCATTGTATAGCCATTTCCTTTATCCAACTCAGCTGTTACTCTATTATAAAAAGTTAATAAATTACTAAGGCATGACTGCCCCTTCACAAAACCACGTATACCCTCATACAGTATCATATTTTTATCTACCCATTCTTGAATTCTCTTTGAAACCAGTGGGTTTGAAAAAGTGAGTTTGAAACCAGATGGCTTCAAACTCACTGCCACATAGCTCTCAACTCCCAGCTGTATTTAACTCTTCCAATATCATTATCATTATCCTCTCATGCCCTGTCTGTCCTTCCTAAAAATACTGTACCCTTTACCCTTTTATAATCCTTTAGAGTTATACAAGTATCAGATGTAATGTCAATGGTTTAAGTATACTAGTTTTGTTTCAGAATTTGTATCTTTCAACTCTGATTGTCTTTCATATTTATATTGATTTAAGCTGGATAGATTCATATATATTTATATAAATTAAGTTATTTATGTCATTTTCAGTATCTTCTTCATCCTCACTCTCTTACAATTTTTGAAGATACATTGTATTGGACTGATCGACAGCTAAACAGAGTGCTTTCATGTCATAAATTCAAGGGATCAAATCAAACAGTTGTATCACATCTAGTGAGTCAGCCTCTAGGAATTCATGTTAACCACCCTATTCTTCAACCGCAGTGTAAGTATTTGTCTTTAAAAACATTTCTCATATTATATGTATAGGAGATTATTAACATGAATAATTCAACTTCAGCAATATTGAATGCTACAATGTTGGGTTTATAATGAAACTCACCATGAGAGAAAAACTACTTTAGAAATTCACCATTCATACTGATATTTCCGAGCTAATTATTTCTAGTCTCTCTCTCTCTCTCTCTCTCTCTCTCTCACACACACACACACACACACACACACACACACACACACACACACACACACACACACACACACACACACACACACACACTATTAATTGTATGTTACTTTCTGGTTTAGAGACTAGAATTACTATATTAACAATGTGGCATCATACATTGTGATAATGCCACTTATTATAGAATATGATTAAGTGAGTTATAAAGTATTGCCTTTCATGGAGATTTATCTCCAACACAATATTGTATAATTTCCTAATTAACTTCTATTTAAACATCCATAAGCATGTTAGAGACAAAATTTGATGATACTTAAACATTGGATTTTCAGGACTGAATCATACAGTCCATCTTCAGTGCTGTTATTACAGCAAACCGCTCAAACAAGAAACAGCATTTAGTAATCAGCTAACCCACCTAAAGTATCTTAGGTGGTTAGCTAGAGAAAACAAATATAGAAAACTAACAGTTCCAGAGCAGCAAAAAAAAAATAAATTAAGAGATTTGAAGGAAAAAAAAAAGATTTTTCTGTCTTCTTAGGATAAGAATCACCCATACTTTTGCCATGAAGAACATGGAAAAACAGCACTCATGAATTCTTGTCTTCAGTGTTCATGCTGTGCTGAACTAGAGGCATCTGAATTTGAAGATACAATGTATCTTCAAAAATCTGAGACGTGTATCTCATGTATCTGAGGCATCTGTCTCATGTGAAATGTAAAAGTTTTCTCTTCACCAATGAGGAAAAGGTACTCTGCTGATACCACTATGTTTATCACAGCACTTTCCTGCTAATGTAATTAAGATTTTTGACATCATCATGCACTCCTAATATATCTTAAATCTTACCTATATGGTAAGATTTATGATTTCGTCATGATTATTTTGGTTGGTAGAATAAGATCTACAATTAGACAGATCAAAGCACACCCCTGGGAATGCATTTCTGGTTCATTCTTATGTATGGTTTTACAGTGACTAGAAGACATATTGTTCTCAATTATTTAACTTCTGTCTTCACTCTGGGATTCTTAAGTGTCAGAGCTGTATAATTGGGAGGAGAACTCCAAGCAGCTTTTTAAGAAATGTGGAGAAACTCCCAGGGCTACTGACCTTATGTTCATTCCTCACTTCCTTGTGGTGCACCCTATTAGATACCTACCTGGATACTAAACAAATGAGGAAGGACTGACAATTTGGAATTGGCTTAAACCACAATGCAAAATGATGGTACAGCATGATAGAATTTCATGTTGGGTGGAGCATCACTCAGTTAAACATTGTTTTTTTCAGGAAACTAGTGTGAACAGAGTAAAGCCCAGTGTCATAATGAGGGTATGAAGCGCCTGTGGCAAGTGTCTAACTTGTGCCCTCCTAACCCAAAAATGATAAAAATTTTGAAAAATTTAAATGTAACAAGTTAAATTTTACTGAATGCAATATGTTAAATACTTACTATTAACCCCATTAAAATGAGTTACCTGTAAATACAATTATGTATTTGTATAAATAAATGATCTATTAAATAAGAACAAATTTTTATTTATATTCAGTGACAAATAAATTAAAGAAATACACGACATAAGTATAATATGCATTTTTGAAAATTATGGAGACAACTACCGTGTTTGAATAAAAACTTTAGTTTAATATAACTAAAATCTACATTTGACGTTTCGACCTTTATGTCAAGGTCATCTTCTGGAGCATACACCTATACACAGAGAACAAGCTACACTACAATCAGACTGGTTTGTTAAAGATACCGGTCAACTGCTGCAACAATTGTTGGCCTGACCTCTGGTGAAAAAAAATAAAAATAAAAAATAAATTATACAACAACACTAGAGTCCTATTATTAGTGTTATCTGTTGGTTGTAGAACTACATTGGGCGTAACAACAAGTATCTATCTATATACATATATTAACATCATGAATATACTTGTACATTCCAGCTAGTTGGTATGGAATGGTTTCTAATACTAGCTGAAAATTGGCTAGAGTCCTGACTTATGCTGGATCTTATATATTAGGTAGGCTGAATGTGTGCCATCCAGATCCTCGGAATTTTCATACCATCTTTGTTGTTGTTGATATTTGGGTGGTTTATCAGGATTTCGCAGGCTTCCTTAAATTTCCTTTCATACCAGATTTTTGTGTGGTGTAAAGAGCAGGTGCTTTTCCAGTTGATTTGGTGTAAGGTGTTGAGCGCGTGGTCTGAGAGGCTTGCTTCACCATAATGGTTATATTTAATGTGTCTAATGTGTTCTTTCTTGTGTATAGGGATTGTCCGTCCTGTTTCACCAATGTACGGTAAGTTACAGGTGCAGCAAATGCAATAGACTCGAGGATGTGCTAATGGGAGGAGAGGATCCTTAGAGGAGTTGAATATGGTTTTAAGTTTAGTGGGTGGTTTAAAGGCGGCATTAAGGTTATAATCTTGTAGGATTCTGTTGATTTTTTCTGATAACCTTTTAATGTATGGGATGGCTATGGTTTTACTGTAATCTAGATTCATTTTTGTTGTTATTTTATGGAGTATTTTATTAATAGTATTTTTGCTATAGTCATTATTTATGAATATGTCACTGATGATTTTTAGTTCTTGTTTCAGGTTAGAACTTGCTGGTTAGAACAAATTGTTGTAGCCCTGTTTTTAAGGGTGTTAATGACTCCATATTTTTGTGATGGGTGATGGTATGAATTAGCATGTATGAATTGGCCAGTGTGTGTTGGTTTTCGGTAGACCGTGAAGGATAGACTGCCTGAAGGAAGACGTGGGATTAGTGTGTCTAGGAACGGAAGCGAATTTTGATTTTCCATTTCGATGGTGAATTGTATGCGTTCGTGTTGTTTGTTCAGGTGGTTAAGGAATGTGTTTAGCGTTTGTTGCCCATGCAGCCAGAAATGTGTTTTTTCACCAGAGGTCAGGCCAACAATTGTTGCAGTGGTTAGTCAGTATCTTTTACAAACCAGTTTGATTGTAGTGTAGCCTGTTCTCTGTGTATTGTTGTATGCTCCTGAAGATGACCTTGACATAAAGGTCGAAATGTCGAATATAGATTTTAGTTATATTAAAATCATTTCTTTCTAAAATTCTTTTTAATAAACCTTCTCCCCACGTGCTGTTCCAAAAACGTGCTCGCTCACTTACATACGTCTCCATGACAACAAAACAAAACATAATAAAATTGATCTATTACATAACGTTAAATTTCTACAAATAGGAATAAATAGAGAATATTAACATAGTAATAATTAAAATAGCTTAATAATATTTAATACAGTCTTTTCATTATTAATACATATATCTTTGATTAAATAATTAGATATTAGACAAAATTAAAGTAGTTATATGAATATTAAATTGTAAGTAAGTTGTTTACATTAAATAATATTTACAAGTCTAGCCTTTGTGATGGAAGATCATGTTGGATTCTGAAGCAAATAATAATTACTCTAATCTCTACATAATCAGAATCCAACATTAGTAAGGTCTTGGAGAAAGTAGTGAAGGACCGTATACAGCATTGAACAGATGAGGGTAATATTATCTGTGAGAGTCAACATGGATTTGTGAAGGGGCACTCTTGTTTTAGCAATATGCTAGCCTTTTATTTTATGATAAAGTTACAAGAGCATTAGATGAGGGAAAGGCATATACTGCCATTTTCTTAGACTTAACGAAGGCATTTGACAGGGTGCCACATGATAAGCTGATATTTAAGTTGCAGCACATGGGTCTGGATGTCAGATTGATCAACTGGATTCAGGATTGGCTGTCCGATAGGTATCAGAGAGTTGTGTATGTGGGGCAGTTTCAAGGAAGCAGAGGCTTACGAGTGGGGTTCCACAGGGTGCAGTACTGGGACCTATATTGTTTAACCTTTATATCAGTGACATTGTCAGTGGATTGCAAGGGGATATTCAGTTGTATGCGGATGATGTGAAGCTGGGAAGGATTATTAGTAATAGTGCAGATGCGGCAGCCCTGCAAGAGGATTTGAATAAGCTAGATAGATGGGTAAATGAATGGGGTGTCGGTTTAATGCAGCAAAATGTAAGGTCTTGAGGTTTGGAAAGATCGATGAGACACTGCATACTCTATGGGAGCAGTTATACTGGAGGAAGTAGGGGAGACAAGAGATCTGGGGTTAATGATTGATAGAAACCTGAAATTAAGGGACATATTGCAAAGATGGTGAAGGTAACACAGAGGATTGCTGCAATAATGAGAAGGACGCTGATCTGCAGAGATAAAACAGTTATCATTCCGTTGTATAAGACCCTGATCAGACCACACTTGGACTGTTGTTCTCAGATTTGGTACCTAGGATTTAAAGGGGATAAATTAACTGTGAAAAGGGTACAAAGATGGATAACAAAGATGGTTTCAGGACTGTACAATGATAGTTATGAGGATCGGCTGAGGGATTGTGGACTGCAGAGTTTGGTGGCTAGAAGAAGGAGAGGTGATATGATTGAGACTTTTAAACTGTTGAGAGGTGGTTACAGGGTTGACACTGGGGAGTTCTTTCGCTTAGTTGAACAGCGGGAAGGAGTGATGACAAGAGGCCATCCCTGGAAGTTATGAAAGGAAACTGTGAGCAAGAGGGTGAGGAGTGGTTTCTTTGCATGGAGGGTGGTTGAACCATGGAATGCATTGCCTGATGGAGTGGTGAGAGCGAGAACAGTTAATGAGTTTAAGGAGTGATATGATAGACTTTGTGTTTCTTAGGAAGGACATCCTACGATGAGTCTTTTGACTCCATGGAGGCCTGAATAATATAACAATGATTTGTATTTATATTTCATAGATCTGGAAAAGCCATATAACAAGGTGCCATGAGGACAGCTCTTCAAAACATTACAGATATATGGTGTAAATGGACTTATATCAAGTAATGCATAGTCTGTATTTGAGCTGTAAGTTAGTTGTTGGAATTGAAGGAGTTAGAGGAAGATGGTTTGATGCTGAATCAGGTTTGCAGCAATGGTGCCCATTATCTCCACTATTGGCAATATTAATCTTATCTCTTTATTTTATGCAGATGATATTATTAATCTTCTAAACAAATCCATTACAATTCTGCAAAGATTCCCTGACTAATTTGAATAACTGTTATAATACATCTGCTATGAAAGTCATCAGTACAAAGAGAAAGTCAATGAAAATAGGCAGAAACATTGAAAACATCTATTATATCCTAAATGGATATAACCTATAGAACATGTAAAACATTTCAGTTATTTATGCACAATTTTTAGTGAAGATACCAAATTAAATATGGAAATAGACAACAAAATTAGTAAATCTGATATGGTAGGAAGTCAACTGAATAAATCTATATGGAATAGGAAAGAAATTAGTCAAAACTAGCTGGATCTGAGATTTGGATTAGAAATAAAACACTTCATCAAAGACTGGAGACCACGGATATGAGAGTTCTGAGAAAGAGTAGGGGACTGAACATATGGCATTGAAGGCAGTATCAGACTAAAAATGAGGATATTAGGAACGAATTTGCCATTGTTAGCATTTAGCTTTTATCTAAGATGGTCACTTAAACAGAATGGGAGAGGAAAGAGTAGCAGAACAAGGGTTCTTTGCTAAGTTGGCAGGAAAAACACCCAGAGGAAGACCAAGATGTAGGGGGATTGATACAGTAAAAAAGTACTTTAGAAGACAGAAATAAAAGATCTGATAATGTTGGAGTCTTGGCAGATAACAGATTATTTTGGAGGAAAATTGTTGATTTAAAATTAACAATGGTGTAACTCTTTCATGTAGTACTATTATAATATCCTGTACTCCTGAGGGTATATATCGGAAATTTGATGATACAAAATTAATTACGGAAAAAACTCACGTACAAAGATTATTTAATAGTATAATTTTCGCCTGTGTGTCACAGGCATCTTCAGTACATTAAACTCAAATTAAACGATAATTGACAATTCCAAAAAGCGCCACCTAAGTAGCTGGTGTAAGATAACTAAAAAGGTCAATAACTTTCCTAAAAATAAAAAATAAAAATAAATAAAATAAAAAAATAAAAAATAATAATAATAAAAAAATAAAAATAAAATAAAGAAAAATAAATAAAATAAAAAAAAAATAATAATAAAAAAATAAAAATAAAATAAAGAAAAATAAATAAAATAAAAAAATAATAATAATAAAAAAATAAAAATAAAATAAAGAAAAATAAATAAATAAATAATAAAAAAAAATTAATACAATAAAAAGTTAGGAAAGAGTAGCTGATTTGTAAAGTACTATCTCCCATAAAGGGGGATAGACGTAAGCCGTCGGATCTGTTTAAGTTAGGAGAATGAAGTACAGTTTCACATGTTTCTTTATAAAGGCGTTCCATGAGAAACCGACTTTTGTGAAGAACTCGTCTTTCTCCAATGAACTCTGTGTCTAGTGAAGATTGCATGTTCTGCAAGTCCAGACTTTTTCAGGTTTAAAGTATTCAATATAAGATTGGTGTTCTTCTAGCCGAATAGAGGCAGATCTTCCCGTTTGTCCGAAATAAGATAATCCACAAGAGCACGGAATCTGGTAGACACCTGGATGATTAAGATGTGGAAGCTTGTCCTTAGGAGAAGTGAGAAAGGTGGAGATTTTTCTAAACGGTCGAAAGGCAACAAAAATATTCAGTGGTTTTAAAACTTTTGCTATACGTTCACTGATGGCTTGTACATAAGGGATAGTAATGCGCGTTATTTCTTCTGTATTCGAAGAAGAAGACATATTAAAACTACTCAAAGTTCTTTTAATGAAGCAATTCTTATAACCATTAGATAGAAAGGAAGAAGTTATATATTGTAGTTCTTTCTGTAAAAGATCGTCTGAAGAACAAAAGGAGTGGGTCTGATGAACCAGTGTTTTAATAGTTCCTACCTTTTGACTGGGATGGTGATGAGATTCTGCATGGATATAATGGCCTGTATGAGTCTTCTTCCTATAAACTGAGAAATGTAGATTACCATCTGGTTGGCGAATTAGAAGATCTAAAAAGGCTAACTGCTTATTTGATTCTACTTATAGGGTAAACTTGATCCTAGGATGAAATGCGTTTAACTTAGTGAGAAATTGTTGAAGTTCATCCGAAGAGCCATTCCATACAGCAAAAATGTCATCGACGTATCTGAACCAATGAGTTGGTCTGGGAGAAATGTTGTCAAAGATACATTGTTCAAAATGTTCCATAAAGAAATTGGAGATAGCAGGAGAAAGAGGATTATCCATTGCTTTTCCTTCAATTTGTTGATACAACTTCATTAAAAGAACTTTGAGTAGTTTTAATATGTCTTCCTCTTCAAACACATAAGAAATAACGCGCATTACTATCCCTTATGTACAAGGCATCAGTGAACGTATAGCAAAAGTTTTAAAACCACTGAATATTTTTGTTGCCTTTCGACTGTTTAGAAAAATTTCCACCTTTCTCACTTCTCCTAAGGACAAGCTTCCACATCTTAATCATCCAGGTGTCTACCAGATTCCGTGCTCTTGTGGATTATCTTATTTCGGACAAACGGGAAGATCTGCCTCTATTCGGCTAGAAGAACACCAATCTTATATTGAATACTTTAAACCTGAAAAGTCTGGACTTGCAGAACATGCCATCTTCACTAGACACAGAGTTCATTGGAGAAAGACAAGAGTTCTTCACAAAAGTCAGTTTCTCATGGAATGCCTTTATAAAGAAACATGTGAAACTTTACTTCATTCTCCTAACTTAAACAGATCCGACGGCTTATGTCTATCCCCCTTTATGGGAGATAGTACTTTACAAATCAGCTAATCTTTCCTAACTTTTTATTGTATTAATTTTTTTTTTATTATTTATTTATTTATTTTTCTTTATTTTATTTTTATTTTTTTATTATTATTATTTTTTTATATTTTTTATTTTATTTATTTTTATTTTTTATTTTTAGGAAAGTTATTGACCTTTTTAGTTATCTTACACCAGCTACTTAGGTGGCGCTTTTTGGAATTGTCAATTATTGTTTAATTTGAGCTTAATGTACTGAAGATGCCTGTGACACACAGGCGAAAATTATACTATTAAGTAATCTTTGTATGTGAGTTTTTTCCGTTATTAATTTTGTATCGATATGTCTACTCACGGTATACCTCTTTTAAAAGGAATTTGATGGTGATGATGATGATGTCTTCACTCTGGATCTGAGTGAAGACTAAAGTTGATGTTGATATTATTTTTGCTATCTGGCTCCATTCTGAATTTCACTTCACCTTTTTACAGAACATCAGTAGGTTTTGTCTACTTATGTAGAGAAGGAGGTCTTCTTCTTAGCTTCGCATGTTACACAATTGTTTGCCTGTAATGTTTTCAAGAAATTAATAAGTCTTCTGCCCATCTTCTCCTAGGTTTTCCTCTTGATCAGTGTCCCTTTGGTTTATATTTCCAGGCAATATTTGGCCATCTGTCCTCATTCATTCTTTTTACATTGTTTTTCCAGTTTTTTCTATGGTTTGTGATGTCTTCTGGTATGTTAATTATGGATAACCGTTTTCTTATTTCTTCATTTCTTATCTTGTCTATTCTATTATGCAAGTGGTCTTAGAAACTTCATTTCTGCAGCTTCCACTTGTTTTTTTCTTATTTACCCCAAATCCATGTTTGACTGCCATATTTCAGAATTGGTTTGGCTATTATTTTATATAGTTTTATCTGGGTTGTTCTAGACATCTGTTTATTGAAGTGTCTGTTCAAAGTTCTAATGACTGCTAGGAATTTTTGCTTTTTATTTGCATTGTCGATTTCTCCAATGGGTTTATGTAATTTCCTAGATATTTAAATTTGTTCACTTGTTCTATCACTTTGTTGTGAATTACTAGTTTGCATCTTTTAATTTCTTTACCTTGAAATGCTATCGATTTCTTTTCATTTATTGAGATTTTCATGTCCTACTGTTCTATTGTTTTGTTCAATATGTGTTGATTTTTCTATAATTGGTCTTCATTTTCAGCAAAAATAACTTCATCGTCAGCACAAAAGGCTGGTTAATTCTTTGTTTCCTATTTTAATTCGTATAATTTTGTTTTTCCTCCACTCTCTTGAAATTTTTTCCATATATTTCTGTGTATAAGACACCCCCATGTATAAGACGAACCCTACTTTTTCAAATCCGAAATTAAGAAATCAATATTTTAAACATCTCCACTGTCTAATCATACACTCAGTGGGAGGAGGTCCAAACTGTCTCTCTGAAGCTTTATATCCATGTTTGTGTAATTGATGACTTTTAACTTAATTTTTTTTTTTTTTTTTTTGTGACTAATATTATTTATTTGACACTTCCAGGGAGTCCAAGGACTCATCACGGGAGGGAACCTGCTCTACAACTCTGTCTCCACCATTCAATCACCAATTGGCCGCAACTACACCAACGGCATCTACCATCAATCACCACTGGTATTTCCACAGACAATCACAAACATCCATGCCCATGGTGGGATTTGAACCCGCAGCCTTTACGCTGGAGAGTGGATATGCTATCCACTCAGCCAACCAGGCCGGCAAATTTTGAAGAATATGAGAATAGTTTTTTATTTTTGGACATTTTTATGGACTAGTGCTCAAAATATTGTTAATGCATTAACTTACCCTGCCAACGAGTTGCAGACATATGAATGCTTTCAGAGTTCTGATTGGTTTATTCAGAATCAGCCATTAATGATGTCAATCGAGAGAGTTAACAAATGCTAGTGATTGGTGGAAGCCTGGTACCCGGAGACAAGTACTGGCAGTTGTGCCACAGCAAATGTGGGTCTCTCAACTGGTTACCTCCGTGTATAACACGACCCCCAATTTGTAGTCTAAAAATTTTAGAAAGAAGTATCGTCTTATACATGGAAAAATATGGTATATTGAAAGAAGGAGGTAAAACATACAAAAAAGACTCACCATGTCATCATTTCAAGAAAGATGTTCTTGTTAAAATACTACTAGCAAAGTTCACTTTGTTCCAGGTATTAACAGCTCCTCTCATCAAATCTTGGTCATCAAATATCAGTTAGGGATTCCCTAGTGGGGGTGGCAAGGATTTTGAAAAACTTTAATTTTGCTTCTATATTTGTCCTATAACCAATTTTCAAATTTTTAGCTCACCACTAAGGATATGCTGTCAGCTCTAACTTTACCTGGAGTTTAACCTCTTTTTTTTTTGTGGCTGCTATTTTTTGTAATTTAGGAAAAACAGTCATTCTCTGGTCAGCAGAATTAGTGACTACCACCAAAACTACAGCCTTTATGGTGACTCTCAGAAGCCTAGTCCTTCTAAGCATCTTTCTCAGAAGTGATTTTAAGCATTGTTTCTTCAAGGAACTTAATAGGCATTGTTACACTGCACTAACTTAAATCGGAATGTTTTCTTATCCATGTCAAAAGTTTGCAAGATTCTTATTCCTAAGTGGATGTAATTAATTAATTAATTAATTTTTGTAAGTTTATTAATAATTCTGTTAAGCCTGCTGAATTGTTATTTTTATTTATTTTTGTTTTCTCTAGCATGCAGCACTTGTTCAGGTGAAAAGAATGTTTAATGATCATGTTCTAGACATGTTTAACATGATTATTAAATATTCTTCCTGTTTGAATTAGTTTTCTGTAATGGTTGCAGATGGACTATATGATTCAGTTCTGAAATATGTATAAGGTGATTTTTTTTTTTAAGTATCATAAAATATTTTGTACATACTGCGTTATGTGTGTTTATATATCTAATGAAAAGCAGATGAATTGAATAATAAGTAGTCATTTTAAGGAAAAAATATTACAATGGAAAACTCACATTTGAAGATTTATTTGTGTAAAATGTTCATAGTATGATTCAATGACATCTTTAGTATAAAATTTAAAAATTAAATATGACAAGAAATCTAACAAAATAATCGACAATGCAAATACAATGGTCAGATGGGATAATGCGGAGTAGCAATGCTGTATTTAGTATTATGTGCTAGTGGAAGCTTATGATGCTGGTTTAAGGAAGTTGAAATAGTGCACTTGAGAGACTTGAATACTGGTTTAATAGTTCCAATATTTCCTGTCTGTCCCAGGGACATCATCTGGGATATAATCTGAGAATTGTAATAACATATACAAACAAGAAAAGAAAAAAATAAATAAATGGAAGATTGTAGGCCTAAAGTCCTAAGAGGGGTAGAGGGGTACCCTTGTGGGCGCTGGTAAGTAGCCTTGACTATTGGACAGTAGGTCCAGTGTTTCCCAAATTTTGGGAAGTTTTACGTGACCATATTTATTAAGATTTGATCAGTTTTTTTTTTAATCTATTGCTGATTGCTAAAAATGTTTGCATTTGCTGCAACAAAGAATAGTATTATCCCTTCCCCCTACATATATTGATTGTTAACAAGATGTCTAAAACATGGTCAAATAGACCTGACTGACCATAATTGTGGCAGATATATTTCTTGTATTTATCAAGATCTTCCACAAAATAATGTGAACACCTGTGAAATAGGAGATATGTCTTTATTAATCAGTTTTGAGACCACCACTTGCCTTTGATACAGCTGCCAACCAACTTGGAATAGATTCATACAACTTTTAATAGTCTCCAGTGGAATGTATTACCATTCGTCGGTCAGAATATATGCCAACTGCTTGAGAAATATTGGAGCAGGGAATCTGCTTCTCACTCTGCTTTCCAAAATTGCCCAGAGTAGTTTGATGATATTCAGGAAGAACTTCAACATCTGCCCTGGCCAGGGCTGTTGTTGTTGGAATCATTATTGGAAAACAACATTTGAACCATGTATGGACATTATGATCAACCAGAATGTTCATGTATGTGCTAGCAGTAACTCAACCATTTAGGGTTATGATGGGGCCAGCCAAATATCAAGATATGGTTGCTCAAATCATCACAGATCCCTCCCTCCTCATGTTTGACAATCGGAAGTTCTGTGCAGACTGGTTTTGTGGAAATAGGATTTTCGAGGTGGATATCGAGTTCAGCTGTCACATTTGCTGCAGTAGTTCTGTGTCATTTGGACCTAATCCTTGTTAGTGTTTGATGGTCCCTGTCATTCAATTTCAATTTTAATGCCACTATTCTTCTTCACTGATTAAGTCTTGCCATGCTTTGTATGCATAGTCATAACCATGGAGACTATTGTTCTTGACACACCAACCAATTGGGCTGTTCTGATTACAGAAGTCTGACAAGTCACCCATTTCACCGACAGCTCAGACTACCACTGCTGAATACAACTTGTAATACACTGGCATACAACTTAGAGAACACAAACAAAGGAAAAAAACAAACGATATTGATATTGTTTATTTTTTATGACCGTGTATCGTATGCTAATGACAACTCCTATAACAATTGTGTTCACATTATTTTGTTCATATATTTGTATGTATGTATATATATATGTATACACACACACACACACACACACACACACACACACACACACACACACACACACACACACACACACACACACACACACACACACACACACACACAGCAATCCCTCGATTAGTGTGCCTGATGCGTTCTTTAAAACAGGCGCATTAATCGAAAACTCACTAATCGAATATAATAACCTATGGGAAAATGTATAATTCATTCCTCGGATTTCTTTTATGACCCTTAATTTTTTTTATAAAACAATTAAGGTATGTCTCAGGGCCTAGTTAAAGGAAAACCATGAAGCTGAAAGACAGTAAAACATATTCAGAATGTAAATTTTATTATTCTACTTCTTAATAAAGAATTCAGCTAACGTAGTTTGGCAGGCATTTTGTTTCTTTTTTTCATACAACCGACGGTATGGCCTTATTGCCGCTTCATCTCTTCTGCAAATTTTACTCCTTCTCTCTTCATCAGGGTCGGCCTCTAAGCATTGCTGCTTAAAAACTTCGATTGCACGAAAAATTATTTCAAATTGTTTCTGTGACTTCTCTTTTGGCTGACTATCAGTGGTTAAATTTTCTTCATATTATTCGGGATCTTCCCACTGTGCATCTAAATTTAGCAGGTCAGAATCGCTCAATTCTTCAGAATGAGATTTGATTAACTCTTGGATGTTATCATTGAAGGGGAGAAAGAAATGAAGCACGTACAAATTGGTCGCCAACACGCAAAATCACGTGCTTTATAGATAAAATTTCCCCAACTGTTATACAAGCAAAATAGTTACCACTTTTAAAACTACAATGATCATAAAAGAGAAGTTAATTTTCCGAAGTGTAATAATAAACAACTCATCCCAGAAGACAGATTGATTACCCTATTATTGGAATGGATTCTCCTTTTTGATATGTGCAGAAGTGTCGCAGGGTCTCGAATCTGTGGGCATACTATAGTAGAGACGACATAAATTTTGGCGTTAAAAATTTGGAATATAGTGTACATGGAATAGTGTAGTATGCCATTAAAAATAACTTTGTGAAATGTTTTAAATCGGTAACTAAATTATTTCATTCTAGTGAGTGATTTTTTAAAATACACACACGGACAAAGCAATTAGCACACTTGGAAGAAAACATGGTACAGTGGCAAAACTAAGCAAATAGCTAGAGTGCGGGGTGGATCCAAGTTTGGAGCGATTGCACATGCCCACACACCCTGCGGTGGCACTGCAAGCACGAACCGGCAGCCTTATAAAGCTGGCGTGTAGTCGATAGCCGATTAAAGTGAAAAGCACCTGCCAATGCAAGCTAGAGTACAGAGTGACAGTAATGCTGGGTAGATGCCAGAGATGTAGATTTAAGCAACTGATGGATTTTGACAGAGGCATGATCATCGGCCTGAAAACCGGAGGGTGGTTGGCATGCACATGAACTGTTCTGATCATACCGTCCGACAGTGTTGGGAGCTGTGGACACGTTCCGGCACTTCCACACGGCAGAGCGGCACCGGTCAGATCAAGAGGACAAACGCTAGAGAGGATTGACAGATTGTGCGGCAAGCACGGAGGGATCCCACCGTGACCCGGTCGCTATACAGGCAGATGTAGGGGCTCCTGTTTGCCCACGAACCATTTCCTGACACCTCGCAGAAGCGAATCTACGATCCCAGCCCCCCTTATGTGTGCTACCATTAACACCACAACATTGCCGACTCCGTTTGCAGAGGTGCCAGGCGAGAGCAATGTGGAACGGCACAGACTGGCAACATATGGTCTTCAGCGATGAGTGCCACTTCGTCTTGGGGACAGATGATCATCGTGTATGGGTGTGAACCGCTGGTCAAGGACACAATCCCGACCTCGCTATCGAGCACCACACCTCCTGTACAGCAGGCATTATGGTCTGGGGAGCCATAGCCTATGATAGCCAATCACCCCCTCATAGTGGTACATGGTGCATTGACGGGGCAGCGGTATGTGGACTACATCCTATGGCCCCATGTTCTCCCATTCCTGGCCGGTATACCAGGAACGCTATACCAGCAGGATAATGCCCGTCTGCACACGGCTCGGGTTGCCCAGGGCTGCCTATGTCATGTACAGACACTTCCATGGCCTGCCCGCTCCCCGGATTTGTCCCCTGTCGAGCATGTTTGGGAGTGGCTGAAATGGCAGCTGTCACCATGCCTCAATATCCAGGATTTGGAGCACATCGTCCGACACGTGTGGGCCAGTCTGCCGCAGGACAACATCAGGTGTCTGCTCGCCACCATGCCGGACCGTATTGCAGCATGTAATGCCGCACGATGCAGTGCAACGCACTATTGATGATGACCGGATTACGTACCACAGATCCCTTTGTAATTGTCCTTCAGCTCTGTTTTTGTCTGCTATCATGTGCATCACTCACTTGTATCATTACACCAATAAAATTTCGGTTGAATCCTATGCTTCCTTCTTGGTGCGCTAATTTCTCTGTCCGTCTGTGTAGTTAGCCATAAAAATGTATAGATAGAAAATTTTTAAAATCTGTAACATTTATTTTTAAGATGTATATAGGTGCACTAATCGAATTTTAGAGGCGCACTAATCGAAAATGCACTAATTGGGGGGGGGGAGCACTAATCGAGGGATTGCTGTACATATATTAGCATCACAAGGATTTTAAAGCAGTGGGTTCTGTGCTACTCTGCTTTATGTTTATGTATAACTGTTATATTTGTGTTGTTTATTCTTCTTCTGTTTACTTGTGCATTGTTTAATTTTTGAATTTTATACTGAAAGTGATATTTGATTTGAGCAGAAATTTTACATAAATAGAACTTCAGATCCATTGTGATAATTTATCTTAATATGTTTACATTTCAGGCACATTTGATAACCTAATGTTTTGCCTCCAGATATATACCACTTCATTTAGAACTCATTGAGTTTGTTTTGATCACTTTCTGTAATATACTTTTAAAATTTGGAAAACAAAAATGGGATGCAGAATTTATGCTTGGGGAGGATATATTGTCGGAGGTGGAGGAAATAAGAGATCTGGGGGTGATAGTAGATAAGGATCTGAAATTTAGGGGATACATAGCCAAAATTGCGAAGACAACACAAAGGCTTCTGGGGAGATTCTTGTTCCATTGTATAAGGCTTTGATGAGGCGACACATGGACTATTGTACCCAGATTTGATCAGCTGGTTTTCAGAAGGATGAAGAGATGTTGGAGAGGGTCCAGAGGCGACTAAGGTAGTTTCTAACCTCTGGAATGTCGAGTATGAGGAAAGATTGAGAAGATGTAATCTTCTCAATCTTTGGTATAAGGAGGGTGTGAGTAGGGGAGTGAGAAGCAGGTTTTTTTTCATCCAGAGTTGTGAATGACTGGAATGCCTTGCCTGACAGTGTGGTGTCTGCAGAGAATTTTGAGTGTTTAAAGCACGGTATGCTGAGCTGTGTGTTTGATAAAAAGACCTCCTAGATGAGTCCTTGACTCCATTTGGTCTTGGATAATAATAATAATAATAATAATAATAATACTGTCTTGTGTAGATAATGTACTGCAGTATGTAATGGTATATTTTCCTGACTTGTTTTCATTTCTTTGGAGGAAAATTGATGATCTGAAACACTCATTAAAGTACCATCTAAAAGGCACTGTTAATTACTATATTTATTTATTCTGTTCCTCTCATCCTTTCACTGGGATAGAAAAATCATTCTCACCACTATATCTATAGATAGTTTTTAACATTTAGTACTAATTTTGGCCTCTTGCTGACTTGAAAATGAATAAGGTTTGATTGATTCCAGTGACTTTTTTGCTGTTTACTGTAAACATTTCACTTAAATGTTTATAGGTTTACCTATAAACAAACAAATGCATTACATAAAAAAATATATAGAATTATGTAGCTGAAGATGATAATTTGTTCTACAGGCATAATTTTATAGGCATCTGTATAATATTATAGAGCACCAATTAAACTTACTTGATTTGTTGCCTTTAACAATGATAAACTGCTTATTTTTACTCTCTTTATTAATTAATATATTTAGCATATTTCAGGCTCAGACTGTCTTCTTTACATTCTTCCTTTCTTTTTATTAGCTAGCAATCCATGTGCCAATGCACCATGTAGCCACTTGTGCCTTCTATCGCCAACTCAGAAACAAGAATACAGTTGCATGTGTCCACCTGGGTTTGGAAAAGACAGATCAGCATCTGGACAATGTGTGCCAGGTAAATTTGTAATATTATTCTTGTAGCATTAATCATTGTAAATTATAACAGTAATTTATATATGTTGATTTATCATGTCTGTTTAATTTCACTTAAATGTTAATATGAATTTTTTTTTGTACTGGTCAGTGACTTGTGAAAATTCTTTGTTCAGTTCTTTCTTTTAAGGTTGCACAGTGGTCAGAATTAATAGAGAAGTTATGGAGATACAATATAGATGTTAGAATAAATAATTACTGTACTTATAATTAAGAAAATAATATTTGACATTTTCACCTCTGTATTGAGGTCATCATCATTTTTGGCAGGCCATAAATTCTGGGAGCACAGGCACTTATTACTTTTTAAATTATTTCCTCTGGACACATGATCACTGATTTGATTAATTCTGTTGTTTTCTTTTTGATGCAGTTTGTAGGATTGTAGTTAACTATTTGGTATATGTTGTGGTCAGATACCAATTGGTTCATTTTCTCCAGGTATGCTGTCTGATCATGGACGACGGTGGCATTGCCTTTATCTGCTTTGGCAATAACGTCTCAGTTATTCCTTAAAAATTTTAGGGCTAATTTTTCTGCTTTGGTTAAGTTTCACCTGAGCTGTTTATTGGAATTTAGGATGTAGGATGTTTGCATTCATATTTTATTGGCTATATTGGAAGGGAAGAATTTTAGACCTCTTTCAATGTGGAAAATGAAATCTAGTTTGTTTGCTGGCCTTGGTGCAATAGCATAGTTCAGGTCTTTTTTCAGAAGTGAGAGTTTTCTTTCATTAAGGTTGTAGCTGAATGTGTTGATAATTTGGCCATGGTCCATTGGAGGTTGGTTGCTCCTAACTTCGCTTGTTAGTGATTGGCTGTTCCTCTGGGCATGGCATCTAGATTGGCTATTGCTTTCTTGTTGTTTTAGTCCTTGAAACTTTGCTATTCGTTTTTCTTTGTTCTTAAATAACACGTGCTTTGCTGAGTCATCTGTGATCCTCTAATTATAAGTAAAGTAAAGTCATAAATACACAAAACAAACACACCACTACAACCGATAGTTGAAGGAATCAACAGTCGACATATTTCTTCCTGATATCACAGCCCTCTTTGTCCACATACTTTGCTCAAAGGTATTTCGTCTGGCAAAATAATTTTTACCTACAAAAAGAAGGTACAGCCATGGGCTCACCACTCCCCCCCCCCCCTAGCTAGCTTTTACATGGAAGACTTCGAGCAGCGAGCTCTAGATTCAGCAAGCCCAAAGTCTGGCTCAGATATGTTGATGGTATTTTCGCCATTTGGCCCCATGGCCACGAAACATTAAATACATTCCTGACCCACCCAAGCAAACATCAGAAACATATCCAATTCACCAATAAGATTGAAAACAATAACTCCCTTCCTTTTCTAGACACACTTGTCACACATCTTCCCTTAGGTTGCCTCTCCTTCACTGTCTACTGCAAACCTACACACACATACATAAAAATTCATACCACCATCCAACAAAAACTAGGAGTCATCAGCATCCTCAAACACAGAGCCCTAACAATTTGCTCCAATGAGCAAGCTCTAAACATGGAAACGAAATTATTAGTCAAGCATTTGCAAAAATGGCTACAATAAATCACAAGATCCTCCACAAAAATACCATTCAAAGCAAAAAAGAGACAAGACTTCCATATACCATACATTAGGAGCATATCAGAAAAAATAGATTGACTACTGCATAAATACAATATTTGACGCAACCTTCAAACCTTCTGCAATTAAGAAATTTACTCAGGTCATCCAAAGATCCTCCTCCATACATTGTCCACCCGGGGGTTTACAAAATTCACTGCACCAGCACCCTGTGGTAAAACACTATGGTAAAACAAGCCTATCAGACATGCACTTCAAACATGTCATAGAATTGACTGGAAAGGCACCAAGTCCTTACAATGCACTAAAACTTGGTTTGAAAGAAATTTCAAAGAAGCCTGTGAAATGCTGAAACATCATCCAGATCTAAACAAGAATGATGGATTAACAATTCCAAGAATTTGGAAGACCCATTTTCAACCCATATAGTATCCACAACCCTAAACAGAAGAAAAACTCTAATATGAAAGGACTTTAGAAATTGTTTAATTTAGTTCCACTATAAAACTTTTTATTTATCATCTGTATATTATTATACTGATATGTATGAAAAGTTTATTTCTTTTGTGAATTAATTTTTAATTTTGTACATACAGCAATAACTCGCATTGTCGGCGTAATCGGTTCCACCGATATCCCGGACTGTTTGAAACCGGACTAATCGAGGAACTAAATACATACAAAAAATGATAATTGGTTCCAAAAAAAATATTCTCCCTGTTTTTCAATAAATAAAACGAGATTAATAAATTCAAATGTCTTTATCAAAAATAACACAGTCCAACACAATTTTTGCTGACTTTTATATGAGACTTGTTTTTTACTAATTTGGGTGCACTGATTTCAAATATCAAACCCATTTTTCTCTATCACGTCAGGTTTTTCTTCTATGGCATTTTCTTTTTGCTAATTTGTAAGTTTTTGATAGTTTTAAGGAGGAAGTACTATTTAGAGGATCAAAAAAATCGATTTTTTAATATTATTTTCTGAAAGTATGTACTTTTAAAAATCTGTTCCTAACTTTTTATCAAGAAATTCAAAAAATTCCCAAAGATATAGCCTGTTATTCAAAGCAGTGCGCAGATCAGAATCGGAGCACTCACTGCTCTCGCTTGTTAGTAAACGAATAATGGGAAGATGCATCTTGACTAATTGCAACATAATTGTTAAGCTCTCTTTTTTATTAAATAAACAAAAATAGCAATCATCTACGTGATTTTTCAGTTCACGCCAAATCATTGGAATGCCAAAAGCTAATTTTTGACGTTTTCCCTTGCTCCACTGTCATAAATGTTCTACACATGACTTACACACTTTATTTGGAGCCCATGACTTGTCCTGATCTGCAATTTTTACGTCAAAGTATGCAAAGTACACTTTCTTAACGAAATCAGTGATATTTGTCCTTTGACTGGGAACAGTAAAGCTGCCACAAATGTAGCAGAAGGAATCTACATTATTGACACAATTTCGAGTAGTAGACATGATGTATTTTCTTCACTGCCGACTAACATGCAATTAACAAGACAAAAAAAAAACAGAGACTTTATTAAAACATTATAAGCGCTCATCATACTTTCACGATCGTTCTTTGTCCGCTATGACGCATATAGCATTCATTTGTTTTAGGCAGTTGTCATCGTCTACTTTTCATCACCTAAATGTATTAGGTAGATTATCGGCCTCTCTCGCATTCAAAGCGCCAGTACGTGCCGTTGCAGGTTCTTACACATTTATTCGTTTACTAACAAGCAAGAGCGGTGAGTGCTCCGATTCTGATCTGCGCACCGCTTTGAATAATAGGCTTTATCTTCGGGAATTTTTCGAATTTCTTGATAAAAAGTTAAGAACAGATTTTTAAAAGTACATACTTTCAGAAAATAATATTAAAAAATTGATTTTTTTGATCCTCTAAATAGTACTGCCTCCTTAAAACTATCAAAAACTTACAAATTAGCAAAAAGAAAATGCCATAGAGGAAAAACCTGACATGATAGATAAAAATGGGTTTGATATTTGAAATCAGCACACCCAAATTAGTAAAAAACAAGTGTCAGATCATAATCAGCTGAAAAAAAATTTTTTTTTGTTGGCCAGTGTAATTAAACAAAAAAAAAACACGTTTTTTGTAATTCATTTTTTATTCTCTAAAAATTGCAATATCGATGTCTGCACATTTTTCTTCTTTGGTTTTTTTCTCTTTATACATTTCTTTGTAGCAACGAATTGCTTTGTTTATTGTTTGGCGAATTGTAAGGCTACATTCAACATTGGGATCAACTTCCATAATATGCTCTGACAAGGTTTCAACCATTCCAATAATTTTTGATAGTTGTTCAGCTGTTAATTCTCGTGCATGCACTTCAACACAGTCGTCGTTGTCTAAGTTGTCCTCCTGCTGTTCATAAGCTTGTTGTTCATCCATGTTAATAAGTATTTCATTATCCAGTTCATTAGTGTTCAATTCAATGCACTGAATTACGTTGACGGAATCTAATCTTTGAAACCAAGTTGCTGTCCAATTTCCACTATGTTATTAGTGACTTCAGCAAAATGAGTTTCAGAACCAATGAAATCATTTGCGCAATACGGTATGATATGTTTCCATACTGCTCTCATATTGCTTGCCGTTAATTCATGCCATGCTTTGCCTATATTTTTGATAACATTTCTGATGTTGTAGCTCTTCTAAAATTCCATTAAAGTAGGCGCATTTTCTCCTGTTGTAGCTTTTATGGTTTGTGAAAAAGTGCGGCACAAATAATAGGCCTTAAATGTTGCAACGACACCGTGATCCATTGGTTGGATCACCGATGTCGTATTTGGTGGAAGAAAAGTTATTTGTACATTTTCATTTAAATCAAAAAGACCAGTCGGATGACCGAGGGCATTATCTAAGATCAATAAAATCTTAAAATCTAATCCTTTTTATTCTGCAATAACGTTCTGTCGTAGGGCAAAAATAGTTGGTGAACCAATCTTCAAATAAAACTCTTGTGATCCATGCTTTCTTATTTGAATGTCACAGCGCTGGGAGATTATTTTTTGATATATTTTTAAGAGTTCTAGGATTTTCTGCACAGTACACAAGCATTGGTTTTAATTTGAAATCCCCTGCTGCATTTCCACTTAATAACAGTGTGAGACAGTCTTTTGAAATTTTATATCCAGGGTATGACTTTTCATTGCTGGCTATAAAAGTGCATGATGGCAACTTTTTCCAGAATAATCCCGTTTCATCAATGCTAAATATTTGGTCATCTTTGTAGCCACCTTTTTGTATGATTTCACTCAATTCCTTCGGATATCTTAAAGCAGCCTCTTTATCTGCACTGGCAGATTCACCAACAATATGAACATTGTGAATACTAGTTCATTGCTTAAAATGAAAAAAAAAACACTCACGACTTGCTGTAAAATTTTTACTAGTTCTCTCACCTTCGTTTTCTATATCATCAATAGTCTTCAAGTCATTGTACAAAATGCATTTGACTAAGCAGAACTCGCTTTTGAGTTAAGTCTTCGATCAATATGGATAATAGCCGCTCCATATTTACCATTTGAGTGCTTCTGGTTTTAGTCACTATTTTTGATAAATAAGAAGCTGTAGCCATACCTTGCAATTTGTATTGATCTTTTTTTTTGATAAGTTTTGAACTGATGACTTATCCATTCCTTTTTCACGGCCTATTTTAGCAAAGGATGCACCTTCTTCATGAAGCTTGATTATATCGAGCTTTTGTTCTAAAGTGAGCCATTTACGTTTCTTGGTGACAGAATCACTTTCACATTTTCTTTTTGCACTCATTATGTAGTTTTTTTAAATGGGATTAAAATTTAATTTTCACAAATTCAACATTAAAGTTCACAGACGTCCACTGCTTACTCATACTATACGTAGCTTACACATTAAGATGTTGAACATAATGCTGCGTTTACATTCTCACCGCCAAGTCTAGGTACATACATATACAATGGGGAACCCCCGAAAAAATTGAAATATTGTATCGCTTTTTTTTTAAACCGCATAAAAATAAACCCCACAAAAAGAGACTTGACTGTATAAAGAGAAAAAAACCGAACATTTATCTATTAAAAAAATAATTTTGTGTACTAATTTTTTATGATTTTAAACTGGACTACAGTGAATCCAGACTGATCGAAGCCGGACTATGCTAGGTATTGCTGTATTTTATTTAGTGATATTTTTATTTTATTTTTATTTATTTATTTTTTTATTTTTTCACCAGTGGTCAGGCTAGGATAAATGATTAATAAAGCATTTAGATTAATCTTACTTTTGTGTAGTGTCATGTATCTTGTGTCCTCTACATATTCAATGTCAAATATTATTTTCTTAATTTTAAGTAATTATTCTAAAGTATGTGTATTGTCTCTCCATAAATTCTTTACTATGAATTCCTTGTTCGGGTAATAAGATCTAAAAATAAGCATTCATCCACAGATCAGTTTTATCAAGACATTAGTGGAAGCTTATTGTCATAATATCCATCTTTGCATCCTGTTATATTGTTATTCACTACTTATATTTTACAAATTGTTTATGTAATAAATTCATTTGAAAGAAGAAAAAAAATAGTTTCATTATGGATTTAGAAAGAAAAAATCAGCAATTTAGGTAGAAGGATTACAAAGACAAAATATAAGTAGAAAAGGTTATGATAGATGCATTATCAGTAGAAATATAAGTAAAAAATTAAGAAAGATTACACATTATGTAAGTGACAGCAGAGCCAAGTCATTATAGATGATGACTTAAAAGTCATCATCTATAATGACTTCCACATATTTAGCCATCTCCTAAGTCAAGACCATATGATCACTTTCACCAGTTGGGGACAATTTGGTCATATTGGTTATATACAATTTCTCTGATGCAAATACCAGATCTAGCACTCTCAAACCCCCTAGTACATTCCATCATCATTATGATTATTATTATTATTAACATCTGACCTCCATGGAGTCACATGTTAATAATAATAATCTCCTCGTGGGAGGTACGCAACATTCATCCTACCATGCCTTAAACTGATTCAGTGTGTCTACATTCACAACACACTCAGGTAATGCATTCCGCTCACCAACCACTCTCCATGCAAAGAACCTTCTCCTCACTCCTCTGCTCACAACCTCCTTATGCAGTTTCCAGCAATGGCCTCTTGTTCTACCCCCCCCCCCCCATTCTATGGAAAATCTCTTCCATGTCAACCTGATAACAACCCCTGACTTGTTTATATGTCTCAATCATACCCCCCCCCCCACTCCTCCTTTTCACAAGGCTCTGTAACTTACATTCTCTCATTCTATCCTTGTACACCACAAGGATAGAATGAGAGAATGACCATTGATCACCTTTGTGAATCTTCTCTGGACCCTTTCCAACATATCCTCATTACCTTGAAAACCTGCCAACCAAATCTGTTCACAATAATCCATATGAGACCTGATCAAGGCCTTATACGATGGAATGATAACCTCTCTATTTCTATGTGAGACGGTCCTCCGCATCATCACCATTATCCAATGTGTGTCTTCATAACATGTGCAATGTGGTTCCTGAATTGGTTCATGGACAATTCATTGCTGCGAAAATTCATTGCAGGGAAAATTCACCCTGGTAATTATTCATTGCTGAAAAAATTCGCTGAAAATGTTATTCACTAGAAAATTGAAATGATATTGCATTGATACCAATATATAAAAAGTAAATGGAGTGCAGGATAAATTTCACAAAATCCTCCTTCACAACTCAACTCTGCAATACTGTGGCAATAGACTTACTATCTTGTTTCTCTCACACTTATTTGTTTTGCTACTTTCAGTAACTTTTTTAATGTTCTCCCTGATACCATATTTGTCTACTTTCAAATCATTTGTTCCAGCTGAAACAATCAGCTCTTTCACTTTACCATTTTGAATTCTAATAACCTCACTAACTTTGTTAATCTTTGCAGCTGGGATGCATGATTTTGTCACATTCCCACCAAGCACACCTCATAATAGAATTGCCATACAACACTTTCTCCTTAATTTTTCTTTCTCTCTTAGTCAAGTATTATTTTCTCTTTTTTCACACCTCTTTCTTTCTTTTCTCAGCTGAACCATTTGCCAGATGTTTCCGTATTTGCTCTAACTGATGCTTTGTCTTGTGCAGCACTCTGCATAACTGCTATCTCCTCATTACAGCCAACTTTTTATTCTTCACATCTATCACACTACTATTATTTATAGCAGGGATCGGCGACTTGCAGACTGCATGCGGCCCATAAAAGGTTGACCATACTTACATGGCATGTGGCCGGTATGTTGAATTATTTAAATAATACATTTTATAATATGAATAATAAATGAAAAATAATTTTATACCTATACTTCGTGATATCAAATACGTACAACAAATCTTGTTGATTTTCATAAAAATAGCATCGAAATGCCATTATGTTTGAACCCTTTTAATGTCGACATTGATAACCTACCAATCCAGCTACAGGTGGAAGTTTTGGAATTACAACACAATGAAACATTAAAGAATGCATTTTCGTTAGAAAATATCCGAAAATTTTATTGATGCTTACTAAAAAAATTTGAAGTATTAATCAGTTTCACAAAGAAGATGATAGTCGCATTTGGAAGTGCATACATTTGCAAATAAGCATTTTCTGCAATGAGTTTTAGAAAAAATAAATTTCTTCTCGACTGACTGATGACGTACATGCTTCGATTCGAATTTGCACCTCAGGTTATAAAGTGGATATAGATAATTTGGCTAAGGGAAAACAATCACAAAAGTCACATTAAACTGGGAGACACACATATTGTGATGCATAAACTATATTACTTTGTTTATGTGATAATTTTTCATTGAGTTTCATTTTCATGCTTGTTTCATATCTCGTACTTTTAAAGATTTTTGTTTTTTTTTTTAAATTGATATAATAAAAATTGATAACTTAAGTATTTTTTTCACTCACTAGTTTCTCTTAATTAAACGCTTGCAGCCCGATTATTAAAAATAAAAGTTAAATGTGCCCGCGAGTCCGAAAAGTTTGCCGATCCCTGATTTATAGCATCACTTTTACTCTCCAGACCTGTTTTCTGTTACACCAACACACACATTTTCACACATATTTCATATTACTGCTCCAATCATTAAATTTACCTGCACTTCTGGCACTCACTTTCATAACATTTTCGGCATACTCTCCCACTACTCTCACTTTTGAACCAAACTCTATTCACCTTTGATAATATTTCGCAAAAATTGCACTGAATGAAGTCCCTCTGGTTGAATTCCTTAACAGGAATTCTTGGGATATTGTTCTGCTTCACATCAGTGCCATGTGCCACATCATCTTACTTACCATATAAAATATTAACTTATTTTTAAGAAAATTTGGACTTAATTCTAATTAATACCATGCTATAATCTACTTCTAATACAATTTCTAACTAATATTACTAGTTTTTCTAAAATAAACAGCTTATCTTTCGGAGCTATCTAAATACAGGCACTACTAGCACCACCTACTGGCCACCCAAGTTATAAATTGGTTAAGTTCCACTTTTTTATGTAGGGAAACTAGAATCTTTGTTTGCAGATATATAAGAAAGAAAACAAATTCTGATGGTGATCCTTGAGCATTATTAATAAATGCATACATATAGTGGTAATCCTGGTAATGACATTAGGTACACAGTGAGCTTCATAAAAGTCCTGTGAAATAGTGAGTAGTTCAATGAAATCATAGTTCAGTGATATCCAAATTTCTGGAAATTCGTAACTATTGATGAGTATATATGGTGAGCTTATGTGAACAAGTACCATGAAAAACTTTGCAGAAACTCAAGTAGTTGGTCTTGATATCTCCTAAGGCTAATTGGATTTATTATAAAGACCTATAAGTGCACCTTCATCTAGTGGTCTGTTTTCAGAATTTTTAGAACTGAGTTATCAGTTTTTACTTTGTTTACACATTACTGTGATTGTGAATCAATCTTTCTTTATTACTGTGTTTGTAGGCTAATGCTGAACTGCTTCAAGGCTCTGTTCTTTCACCTACTCCTTTCCTTCTCTTCATAAATGGTTTTTTAAAGTTAACTGTCCAGTTCTGGTAATAGTGTGTTCCACACTTTTTACTCATTTGGCAACTCTTGCAATACACACATCACCTAAACTTGTGGAATACCTATTTGTATGACCCTAAAATTTTGATTTCAAAACTTATTTTCTCTGGGGTTCTGATAACTTTGTTACCTTCAGTACTACAAATTTTGGTCTTGTTTATTTCTTCCAAAAAAAAAAGAACACCTTTCTTCCATTATTACGTTTGACAATATCAAAATCCCTAGACAAGAAAAGATTTCTCTTCTGGGATCATTTTAACCACTTCAGTTGTTTTTTTGGCATACCCCCCCCCCCCTGCAAAGCATATAAGAAATTACGTTTCTCTTCTGCTATAGGTGTTCTTTATCTCTGAATAACTACTATTAACCCTATACAAATCACAGATCTCTCCTGCTGTTGAATACTTTGCTCACATTTGCAGTGGTTGCGTCTAAGTATTCTCTGAAAAATCCTTTGCTCAAGTGCAGAAAAGAATTAAATTTAGTAATGACCCATTTTTTTCCAGTAGTTTCTGTATAACTGTCATGAGACCCAAACAACATTTGTGTTTCGGTTAGGAAGACTTGTGCAATATATCTTCAGACTTATGCAGTATGTGTTAATTCTAGGACTGAAATTATTCAGCACAATTGGGAGAATACTGTCAGGAGCAGAATAATTGTCAGTGTCCAAGTTATTCGTGGATATTCATTTTTGTCTTTCTGGTGAAGAAGAGAAGAGCTATGCAGTGAATTCTTCTTGGTATTGGAAAGGTGATTTGCCTTGGTCATATACAGAGCGTGACAAATAAACTTTCCCACTTGCTAATGCAAGTAGATTTTGTCAGTGAGTAGCTGCAGACTGGACAACAGAATGGTTTTTATTTGAATACAACAGAATAGTTCTTATTGGGACATATCATTAAAAATGGGTCTGTCTTGGGCAAGTACTTTTTTTTAATGGTGAGAAGGATTTTGTATAATTTGTTGAGCCCTGATCATATATACAGGAGTTAAAAGAAAAGAATCCTAACAGCAAGTTTTTATCTTTGTGTGATTTATGTTGGAGTTAGAGGAGAAGAATGCTGCCATTTTGGCTAAGTCATTGGTCTTGACAGAGGAACAAATGGACTGCAATTTGAGTATCAGAGGTTAATTTTGTCCTTTTTTGAAGTTAGTTTAGATTTGTTGACTTTTTAAATTGCAGCTTGAGTGCAAAGCTACAGTTTTTTTATAAGTCATTCAAAAAATGTTGAATGTTATCATAGCAATTTAGAGGTTGTAACTCAGTTAGTATTAGTAATGTTGCTTGATTGTAATGGATTTGAATTCCCTTCTCAATTGAAGGAGAGTTAAGTCAGTCTCATATGGAAGTTACAAGGTTTTTCCTCCCAGAAACTTTATTTTTTATTCGTTAAAACATAAACATTGGCCATAAAAACACTCATTTAACATACATAATACAGTAGTTTCATTACTCAGTTGCTTCGGCATAATTTCAAATGTGACCACTTTGACACTAATTGGAAAATCAAGGCTTAGATGAAGGTTTTGGTAGAAGAGGATGTAATCCTTAATTTCAACAAGAACATTTCTATTTGCTTTTTCTATCTTACGTATAGATATATATGATTACATATCTCTTGAACATTTTCTATTACTCTTTTGTCACTGCATTTCTGACTTTAACAGCCTTTCAAGGTAATTGCTCCAAACCTCCCAAATACAATATCTTCAGTTTTTATGTTTTGTTTATCATCTTTGATTCCTTTTAGCATTTCTGAGCTTTTTTTTTTTTTTTTCAATAGCCTCCAGAACATTTTGCTTCCTTCATATTGTTGTTTTCTACATTCTTACTAGATTCTTCCTATGACTTCTGTTTAGCTACTTTTCACATAGCTAAGTTTTTACTATTTTTTCCCTCTGTATTATTTCAGGACATATACTGACCTAGGTGAAGGTAACTTTTATATGCTTTCCTCTTTTTCAGGTTTGGATTTTTCTGTAACTACTCATATCTTGTACAGAAATTCACAAATACTTACCATTATTATTAGTTTTCTCTTTTCTCTAGTTTCCAAAGCTTTCTATATGTATGATATTCATTTTTTGCTCTGCTGATTATCTTGAACAAAGATCAGCTTTTTCTTTATCTTTATGTCATCTCCCTATCTTTATGTCTTCTAATAACTCAATAATAAACTTTACTTTTTCTTCAGTATAACCTTCTCTGAGGCAATTAACATAAATTTCATTGCACAGTATGTGAGACCACTAACTGCTTATTGAAGGCCTGAAGTGGTTTAATGTTAAGAGAGTTTCAGATTATTTAATCCATAGCCCACATCCATTGCAGTAATAGTATAGGCCATGTCTTTCCTAGGTTGGATTCACATAATTGAGTAAAAAAATCCAGTTTCATTGTTCCCTTTTTGAAATTGCTCACATCACTCTTGAAGCTGTCTTCCATTCAAGAAGCTTATCTTCATTCATTACACTATTATCTTCATATTTACATATTACACATTATCTTCATATTTAGTATTTGAATTCTATGGCTAGACCTTCTTTTCTCTGATCCCTGTTGCACAAACATAACATCTTATTTTTATTTAGCAGTATCCTACCTGTTAGTCTTTCTTCATTTTGCTAATACCAATTATTTTGCCACAACACTTCTTTAATAGAGGCTAATGGTTAATTCTTCTGTCAGTTCCATTTCTTTTTCATTAATAATGTTGCATAAGTAAGGTGTCCTCGTTACCTCCAATTGGTGAAAGCGATCATGTGGTATTGACTTGGGAGGTTGCAAAAATCTGTGGATTTTTCTGTTAAGAAGGGGGTATATACGGAACTACAGGTTAGACGATTATAACAAGCTTTGGCGTGAGCTTGCAGCCATCCCATGGCAGAACATATTGCAGGGGGAAAATGTTAGCAGTGCATGGGATAAAATCAGCGGGTATCTGAGGAAAGCAATATCAGATTGTGTCCCCATGGTCAGGAAGTCAAACAAGGCAGGCGTTAGATGGATGAGCAGTAGTATCAAGCTTGATCTGCAAAAAAAGAAAATGTTATGGAGAATTTACAAGGAGAAAGGCAATCAGTACACCCATGAGCAGTACAAGGCTCAAGCTAGGAAGGTTACCAGCATAGCAAGAAAAGCTAAATCAGATTATGAGAAGACCTTAGCCAAAGAGATCAAGGGTAATCCCAAAGAGTTCTTCTGCTATGTAGCAAGTAAAAGGAAGAATGACTTCGGAAGGATAACTTTAGTGGGTGCTGATGGTATTGAGGTGACAAAATCAGATGTAATAGTCGAGTTACTGAGTGATCACTTTTCAAAAGTCTATCACCCAAGTGAGGATATCTCTGCACCTGTAGCAATAACTAATGTGAGAATTGAAGCTAAGAAATCAGAGGTATTTAATATATTGCAAAATTTAAATGCAAACACTGCTGTAGGTTTAGATGGAATATCAGCTCGGGTGTTGTGTGAATGTGCAAATGAATTGTCAACCCCTCTTACTTGGATATTTAATTTAAGTTTGAACTCTGGTATGGTCCCTAGGGAGTGGAAGTTAGGCAAAGTGTTTCCTTTGCATAAGGGTGGCTCTAAAACTGCGGTAGTTAATTACAGACCAATCACCATCTCAGGAGTAGTGATAAAGGTATTGGAGAAGTTGGTTAAAGACAAAATTCAAGAATGGGTGGATCGGGATATGATACTCTATGGAAGCCAACATAGTTTTGTTAAAGGTAGATCCTGCCTTAGCAATCTATTAACTTTTCATAATAGAATGACATCTGAGTTGGACAAAGGAACTGGCTACACAGTGGTACTTCTGGATTTTGCTAAGGCTTTTGACAGGATACCCCATGGAACACTGTTATGCAAATTGGAGCAGATGGGAATGGATACTAAATTGGTGATATGGATAGGAGAATGGCTCAGGGAGAGAGATACCAGAAGGTGGTGTATGGAGGAGCCGAGTCCAGGATGAGGCAGATGACCAGTGGTGTGCCTCAGGGCTCTGTGCTTGGGCCATTGTTGTTTAATTTTTATATAAATGATATAGGAAATGGCTTAAAGGGAGATATTCAGTTGTTTGCTGATGATGCAAAGTTGGGTAGTGCAATAAAAAATCAAGCCAATGTTGAAAGTTTGCAGGATGATTTAAATAAGCTAGTAGAATGGGCAAAAGGTAATGGATGTCAGTTCAATGTGGAAAAGTGTAAAGTCATGCATTTTGGGATTAAAAGATTACCAGCTGTGTACTACATTGATGGAACAGTACTCCAAGAGATTGATGAGGCTAGGGACTTAGGGGGTTTTGGTAGATAGGGAGATGAAGTTCAGGGGAGACATTGCTAAGGTGTCCAAGATTGCACATAGGATTACTTGGTTGTTGAGAAACACACTGACATCCAGAGATAAAGAGGTTATTATTCCCTTTATAAAGCATTGATACTTCCACATTTGGATTACTGTTCTCAGTTCTGGTCACCTGGATTCCTTGGAGATGAGGAGGCTGTGGGTTTAGAGAAGAGTGACTAAGTTGGTAAGTGATGTAAAAAATGCTCCCTGCATTGATAGATTGAAAGCTTGTAGATTGCAAAGGTTGGTTGATAGGCAGAGAAGAGGGGATACGATAGAAACATTTAAATTACTGAAAGGTTTTTATAGGATTGATGCAGGGGAAATGTTTCAGCTGTGTGATAGTGATGGAAGAACAAGAGATCATCCCTAGAAATTAAAGAAGAGTGTGGTTAACAAGGGTGTCAGAACAAGGTTTTTTGCCTGGAAGGTGGTGAATGAGTGGAATTCATTGCCTGACTTAGTTGTGAGCTCTTCATCTGTAAATTAATTCAAGAAGAGATATGATAGATATTGTTGCTAGTTTGGGTCTCCTGTGATGAGTCTACTGACTCCATAGAGATATCCGTAATAATAATAATACTCCTTATGGCAAGCATGCCTTTCCTTATTCAAGTTACATTGGGGAAGTTTGTTCCAGTAGTTGATCATATTTTATCACATCCTACCATCATTGTAATTTGTGGTTTATGCTTTTACAGATTACAGTTTATTTGGATAAGTCCCAAATTGTCAGTCCATTCTCATGTTTAGTATCTAGTTGTATACCTAATAATGGTGCTACAACAAGAAGGTGAGGACTGGACTTTGGGTCAGAAGCCCTTGTCAATTCTCTGGATTTCTTACACGGTATGTGGTGGGCTCCTCTGAGTTATGTAGCTTTGGTTGTTTTCATTTGGCAGAATGTTTTTTATAATAAGGAACTGACCACTGCATGCTGTTTCATCCAACTCTGTTGTCTCCTCACTTTGCATTAATTTCATCGCTGTGATATGGAGACTTCTAGTAGCAAAATGCAGTTCACTTCAGAGTGATGGATGATCTAATGAATGAGACACTGCTTTGATCTTTTATGCCCTGGTATTTATACTTTCTGTTCTTCACCTTACTCAAAAATAAAATTTGAGATAAGTAGTCAGCACTCACTACAGCAAACACTGTTATAGAAACATACATTTCCAACCAAAACTTCATAGGTATACAGTGCTTTGTCAGAAGAAATTCACTTTATCATAAAAACTATTTTTATGGTCCCCATGAGTTTGCCATGGTTGGAGTTGACTGTACTTATTTAGCCACATTTTTTCCAATAGAAAGCTATTTTGCACATTTTAGTTTTTATATGAATACTTATATTATTCTGTCATTAGTATTTAAGTTGAAATATTAATTTTATGTTTTGAATGTGTGTAATAGTTTGCTTTCTTCATTACAGTTGACACCCCATACTTAATGGTTATGAGAACAACTCAGTTGGTTGACATGAGTCTCACACCTGGTGATAAATCAGTTGGCTACTTCACACCTGTTATTGGTATAGAAAATGGCTATGATTTTGATTATGATAAACACCAAGGAACATTGTATTGGATCCAGCTTGAAGAAGATGATAAAGAAAATGTAAGTGCTGTAGAGTGACATTAGGTAGTGCAAATGTGGAAATTGTTCAGCATTTGAAATGCATACTGATTACAAAAAGCATACAAGGATTGAAAAATTGCTATCTTTAGGATTTTGCATTTAGTTTTAATATTAGTGCTAATCTAGAGTTTCCTATCATGTTACATTTTTGTATATTTACATTCCAGTCTACTCTTACTACAGCAGACATAATTATAGTGAACTTACTCACTCATTCACTCTAACAAACTGTTGAAAATTATCACCCAAAGCCCTGTAGTATCAGTGCTATTGACACATCTGAGGGATCACACAATTTGTTTATGTCTGGGGAGGGGAGTTCTCCAAGAAACTCATGCAATCCCTCAGATCTGTCAAAAATGAGCAACCTGAAGGATCATTTAACTCAGTAGTAGCTCTACTCAGCAACAGGCTCACTCTGTCTCCAAGCAGAGCTGCTCATATTCCATGGAAAAGCATCCACCAATATGGCCAGAAGACAACTTCAGCAGACTTTCCACATCCACCGTAAAATAACTGCATCAGTGGGAGCCAGATCCAGAAGAAATACCAAGGTTGAAGTAATGCAGAAATCATATATTTCCTTATACAAGTCAACTGAAGGTTTCACACCTTATTACTAAAATACTCTGGATTAGAGCTAGTTGTTGAACGCTTGATTATACTATATCTGTCTTAAAGATGCCAAGAAATTATATTCTTGGTTTCATCTTTTATCCAAGTGTACACAAACAGTTTGCACTTGAAGTAACTTTACAACTGGGCTACTTGTATATAGAGGCTAATGACTTCACATCAATTGCCTTAGCATCCCATAATGCAAGGCACATACCTTACAGACATGTATAATGGTATTCATTATGGGAAGGGCCACTACCCAGACTGGTTTTGAGCTTGGATAAAGGATGAAACCAAGTGAAAAATGTTTAACAGCTGGCTCTAATTGAGGGAAAAATTGTTTCAGTTGCAGTGTCACTGTCAGTGTTTGTATGCTTCATCATTAGTTCATTTATGGTTAGATGGAAGTTTTGAGTGGGGGACATGTAATGAGAGAAGATAGAATATTGGACATGACACCAATACAGAGAGCAAACAGTCTTGCCATTACGTGGCCTCAACAGTTTCTCCCAATACTACTAGTGAGACTCCTTCAGTAGGCATGATCTGTCAGAGTATGCAGCAGCAGGATTGTGTGTGTGTGTGTGCCAGTTGGCTGGGAAACCTGACTCACTACTGACAGGTTTGGGCATGTTTACCATCTACAACCAACTTGCAACACCACTGTTTTTACTGATGTACTCCAAAATGGAGAGGTTTTGGATCTCTCAGTATTTTTGGCATGCCCATAAAAGTTATAACTCACTTCACAGAGAAAGGAGGAACAGAAACCAGAGCTCTGCACTGGAAGCCAAACATGGTATGAATCATTTCAGGCCTCCAAAAATTTAGCTGGTGTGTATTTCACTGGTGATGAAAGTCATCTTCCATCTGGTGGGTCTCGTTTGCATTTCCTCCAACTAGGAATATATTCTTTTGCACTGGATTTACCAGAGGCTCTTTTCGTAGATACAGGCCACACCATAGGAAGGCAGGGTTGACCTGACAGGGAGAAGCTGTATAATGCACATTGCCTGAATTAGTGGCCCATTTACTTGATCATGTTATTCATTTAGCTGATTATATAGATTGTGTGTCTCTGATTCCTGCATTTTCCTTTAATGCCATGGCATTGTTTCTTTAGTAATTCTTCAGTTGGTTGGGCCACTCATTTCCTTTGAGATGAAGAAGTGACTAAAGTTTTTGTTGTAACTTCATGGATGCATTATAAGTCAAAAACTGTGGGATGTTTCTGTCTTCAGACATTGGATATCGTATTAGTTTATTTTGTAATGCTCTTTATACTGGATTTGTGTAGTAGGAATGGTCAGGTTATTCCAGTAATATTTATTTGTTGTTGGCGTTTTAGGTTTAAAAGCAATGAGACGAAGTGTCATATGTTCACTTACTGTTCTCTAGTCAGAACTTAAAATATTATTAAAACACTTAAGGAATAGAACAACGTAGTTAGGAATATAAATTAAATTAAACTTTAATAAATATTTTCCGATATTTCGGCAATGTCACATTGCCATTTTCTAAAGGAACTTACAAAAAAGTTACGTGCAATGTAGGCACTACAACACAGAAACTGGGAATGAAAAGATGGAGCTGTTGTTCTCCTAACAGTCCTGATGGTGCCCTCTAGCGGGCTAAGTAGGTGTTCTTGGCCATTGGGCTGAAGGTCTGCAGATGTAGGTCTCCCAAATTTGGGGCAGTCGCATACACCCAAATTTGTTGAGGTTTGGAGAATTTCTCAGGGCTGAGGCTGATTAAATAAAGAGTCTTTCAAATTTGTATTTGCTACGGTGTATTACTGTAGCTTTCTTCCACCGTATTCTGTGGCGTGTATCCAGAGCATGGTCCGCAAGCCCAGAATGACTGTATTTGTGAAGATGGATGTAGTCCTTGTGTTCCGAAATTCTGATATTCGCTGTCCTGCCTGTTTGGCCAAAGTAAGACAGTTTACAACTGCAAGGGACCTGGTAAACTCCAGGTAGGTCTAGGGGAAGTGGTTGGTCTTTAGTGGAACGGATAAGGGATGCCAATTTTCTGTAAGGTTTGTAACAGGAGGTCAGGTCATGTTTTTTTAAGATTTTGGTAATCTTTTCCGAGATGCCTCGGATGTAGGGAATGGTGATGGATTTAGAGTAATCCTTGTTGTGGGGGAAGGGAGGGGATCTGTGGTTTGTAGGTTCTAATATTTTTTGGATTTTTTTTGGGGGGGGTAGCCATTGGCTGAGAAAGTGTTGAGGATGTGATTTAGTTCAGTGTTTAGGGCCAAGTCGTTTGAACAGATTAGTTTAGCCCTGTTGTATAGTGTTTTCACTACTCCATATTGTTGTGAGGGGGGGGGGGGATTGTTGGTGAATGTATCTGCCTGTATGGGTGGGTTTTCTGTAAACTGAGAAAACCAAGGATCCATTAGGCTGGCAGGTGACTAGTGTGTCTAGGAAAGGGAGGCTGTTGTTTTCCTCTTTTTCCAGAGTGAATTTGATTCTGGGGTGTTGGTTGTTTAAGTGTGTTAAGAAGGAGAGAAGTGTTTCAGAGCCATGTGGCCAAATAGCGAACACATCATCAACGTAGCGAAGCCATATGGTTGGTTTTTGTGGGGCAGAGGCTAAGGCTTTTTCTTCAAGGGTCTCCATAAAGAAATTGGCCAAGGATGGGGAGAGTGGTGAACCCATGGCTGTCCCCTCTATTTGTTTGTAGAATTTTCCCTGCCAAACGAAATAGCCTGAGTTCATTGTGAACTGAAATAAGGCTGAGATGTCGGGAGAAAATTTAGCTTGGATTAGCTCTAAAGTTTCCTTGAGTGGGACATTTGTAAATAAAGAGGACACATCAAAGCTGACCATTATGTCAGTATGTTGGAGTGTAAGGTTTTTCTATGCTGGCTTTGAAATGGGCTGAGTTTTTTATGTGTGATGGTGTGTTGCCAGTATAGTGTGTGATCTCTTTGGCCAAATGTTTAGCTAATTTATATGTGGGGGAATCAATGCCATCCACTATGGGACGTAATGGCACATTTTCTTTGTGTATTTTTGGGAGTCCGTAAATACGGGGGGGGGTATAGAGTTAAACGGCTTTAATCTGTTGGTAACTTCTACAGGCCAAGAAGTGACTCTCTTAAGGAGCCTGTGAAGTTTTCTAGTTTGAGAGTTGGTGGGATTGTAATTGATAGGGAGGTAAGTGGCCCGATCTAATAGAAGAGCATTCAGCTTACCTGTGTAGTCCTTTTGTAGTCACCAAAACATATTTGTTTTGGTGACTACAAATTTGAAAGACTCTTTATGGAATCAGCCTCAGCCCTGAGAAATTCTCCAAACCTCAACAAATTTGGGTGTATGCGACTGCCCCAAATTTGGGAGACCTACATCTGCAGACCTTCAGCCCAACGGCCAAGAACACCTACTTAGCCCGCTAGAGGGCACCATCAGGACTGTTAGGAGAACAATAGCTCCATCTTTTCATTCCCAGTTTCTGTGTTGTAGTGCCTACGTTGCACGTAACTTTTTTTGTAAGTTCCTTTAGAAAATGGCAATGTGACATTGCCGAAATATCGGAAAATATTTATTAAAGTTTAATTTAATTTATATTCCTAACTACGTTGTTCTATTCCTTAAGTGTTTTAATAATGCATAACCAACGTATAAGCCTGTCTGCGAGAAAGAACTTAAAATAATTCTATACTATTTTAACCTCTGTACTTTTAAGCTGATCTCATTCATTTTCTATGGATTAAAGCATGATATATTTGTGATATTTTTCCATTTGGATTTCCCAGCTCCATCTTGCAATTTTTTGTGGAAATTTGTTCTGTGAACTAAAAATATTATGCATAATTTATGTAGATGTCCATTTTCATTTGTGATATTGTGGTATGTGAAAGGTCCTATATATTTTGTAATTCCTAAAACATTTGCTCCTATTTTTGCTTTAAAATCTCCACCTATGATGTGGAGATTATTTGGACATTACAGAGGTAAGCTTGAGAGCTGATTATATAATCCATTTTTGGGATTTTTAAACTTCACTGCTCTACATTAAATTATGTTGAATGAAAAATTTTATTAATGGTAAGAAGATAAGAATGACGATGGTTTCCTGTATTTAAAGATAAGTTAGGAACCTATCAGAGGTCATCCCTGGAAGTTAGAAAAAGGGGTGTGAGGAGTAGATTTTTTACATGGAGGAATTGTCAGTGAATGGAACACATTACCAGAATGTGTTGTTAAAGAGTGTTAATTAAGATTCTATATGATAAATATCTTGTCAGTTGAATGAACTTCCCACGATGAGTCTGCCGACTCCATGGAGGATGTAATAATAATAATAATGATGATGATGATGATAAATACAGAATAAATGGTGCAAAAAGTAAAGAAAGAAGTTTCTAAATTCATGCACTTATGAAGAATAGTTCTTTTGATGACATCCTGAATGTCATCAAAAATCAGCATGGAAGGCTTTTAAAGCTTACTTTCAATTTTAATAGATGAAAATCTATTAATTTATCAATGGCCAGTATGTGTCAGTGATAAGAGAGTATTGATGCCATACTTTCTTTGAACTGTGATATGCACATGTGCTGTGTGTCTGGTTCTTCATCTTTTTCTTCTATAACCCCTCATTCATTTATTCATATTTGAATATATGTGACCACTTTTCTACACATTCAATTAATAGTAAATTATCTGTTTCTTATTTTTATTTTATTTTTCATGAATCGTTATTACAGCACCATTAATTGTACAAAAAAAGACAAAAAATGTAAGCTTCTTAGTATTGAATGCTTATTACTTGATTTGATTTAAATTTTTAAATATTAGTTATTATTATTGTTATTATATATTTATGATTTAAATTTTGTTTTTAATATAGGGTACTATTCACAAAGTTAGCTTAACTGGAGGAAATCAGTCCAAATTCCTTTCTGAAAGTTTTATTGGAGCACCTTACATTCTTGCATTTGAATGGGTTGGGCGGAACTTGTATGTTGGTAATCGTAAAGCCTCTAACTTTGAAATTATTAAGGTAAGTCTTATAAGAATATATATCAAGATCTTGAATTTGATGTAAAGCAATTTACTAAAGAAAGAATGTAAAAAAAAATTAAACTGTTGCATTTTACATACAGTGCTTTAAAAATTATGAGGGATGATATCAATATTTTCTTAAATATAGTATGCTAATGACATTCATAATAAGATATAAATGCAGCATACTGATTCCAAAGTGTTATCATAATAGGTAGCGATATTAATTATTTAACTCATTGTATGAATGTCACAGTTGGAGCAACTAAGATGTAGCTGATATCGTTGAAGAAATTATGGCAACATATATAAATTCAAAAAACAGTTAAATAAATCACAGATGCTGATTGAAAAAGACAGGAAGATTCTTGGAAGAGTTTTGCATTCCTCCAATCATGCACTGGATTTTCTATGGCCTAATTTCAGGATATCTGCTATTAAGTATGGTGCAATATTGCAGGATTACTTCCTGCTTTAGACTAGGAATTTTTGTCAAGCTTTCTGAAGATAAGAACTCAACATTAAATTATCCAAATTGTTGATATTCTGGGTGCTTCTGTGGTATCAATGATGAACATACACATGGATTACAGTCAAGAATACTGACCCAGCCATAGGTCTGATTCATCAGCTATGCCGGTTCTGGACCCTGGATAAAATTTAGGGGGGGGACTAAGATGGTACCGTGCCTCCCCATAAAGGGGACTCACGGCCATGTATCATCACGATTAGTAGTAGTAGTGTGATGTAGTGGGCTGAGAAAATGACCAGGTGAGTATCACCATGATAATGCACCATTCTGTATCATACTGCAAGGCCTGTTGCAACATTGTTTGAGGAAATGGAGGGTGTAGAGTTTAGTTTTACTATCTTAGTTTCATTAAATTTATTGGAAACAATTTATCAAAGAAAATTTGTTGAACAACAATTCATCAGGAGAAAAAAAAAGAAGTCAAATGGCAGTTCATTGAACAATTCACCAGACCCTAAATAGAAAAATCAGGTTCAAAAATTTCAGTTACTTGTAAAAAATAAGACTTTGACATCATTTTGTGTGTGTGTAATTTAATGTGGATGTGTTTACAGAACCTAAATAGTATGACTGAGGAAAGGGAAAGACTATTAATATGTGTGGCCATCCATCCATCAGGAATCAAACCAGAATAGTTTTGAAAAGCCTTGATTCTTGATAAATGGATGGCCACACATAACTAATAATTTCTCACTTCCCCAAATCATACTATTTAGGTTCTGTAAACACATCAGCATTAAATTGCAAAAACATGGTTCCAAAGTCTTAATTTTTACAAGTAACTGAAAAATAAAGTTCATTTTTGAACTGGATTTTTCAATGTAAATTTTCAATTTACAATGTTCAATGAACTGCCTATGAACTGTCATTTGACTTTAAAGAAGAGGATTCCCATTTACTTCTCCTCTCCTTTCCAGTTGCATAGAGTGGTTCAGGTACACAAAGATATCTGTAGTTGGTCAACATGAGTTGTTAAGAAATGATAAGTATTAGGAGTAGAAAGGATTTTATTGTATTTACGTCATTAAATTCCTGACATATACTGTCAGAGGGTACAGGATATTATAATATTACCACATGAAAAAATTTCATCATTACTAGTATTCTGTAACCTTTCCTTCCAAATTAATCTGTTATCTTTCATGACAATTCATAGACCTTATTATATAAACTTCTCTTTTAAGGAACATTTTACTGTTATCATCACATCTATATCTTGATCTTCTGCTTTGTCTTTTTTTCCTTCCATCCTGGCAAAGAATACTTGTTTTGCTAACCTTTCTTCTCCATTCTGTTTAAATGATCACACCACCTGAAATTAGCTCTTCTAACACATTCCTGAATGATACCAATGTCAAGTTCTTTTCTAATAGCCTCATTTTTAATATGTTGATGCCATCTGTTCACTCCCTAATCTTGCTCAGAATTCTCATATCAGTGGCCTCCTCTCTGTGATCAGTTGTTTTATTTCTAACCAGCTCACAGATCCATAAATCAAAATTGGTTTAAATTATATCCTATGTACACCTTGGTTAGTATTTTTCTTTCTCATTCAATATAAATTTATTCAGTTGACTTCCTACCATACTAGCTTTGCTAATTCTACTGTCTATTTGTATATTTAATTTGCCACTTTCATTAAAGTGACTAATTGCTTGATATCATATCTTATTTACACCACATAACTGCAGCATTTTGAACAGCTTTTCTCTTGGCACTTTGTCATGTTCCTTTTCCAAATCTACATAACTTAAATACAGATCCTTGTTATATTCCCAGGAAAGTGAAAATTTGATCATGGCCACCTCTTCAAGCTTCCCTTCCACAATTTTTCTTAGCTGTTTCTTAAAAATATTTGCATAAATCTTACCAGAAATGCGGAGTAGAAAAATTCCTCTTTTATTCTCATATTCAGTTTTATTTCCCTTTTTATAGATGGGTTCTACAAGAACTCTTCTTCAATTATCTGGAATTTGACCCTCTGACCAGGCCTTCTGACTTATGGAGTATAGTCATTGTAACACTTTTATGCCTTTGTATTTGAGCATTTGTGATCGAATATCATCTACTGCAGCTACCTTTTCATATATGAGGTTTTTGGCAACTTTTTTATTTTTACTTATGTATTGATATGTATTTCTGTTGAGTTTTTTCTGCCATCATGCTGTCACTGTTTCTTTCATTTAGCAATCATTCAAAGTGTGTTTGTTTTTGTGAGTCTGTTGTGTTTATTTTGTTACCAATACTAATTTTTACGTTTGTGCTATTAAAATTGACAGTTTTTATATGACTGTTGTCTTTTCTTATAATAATTTTCTCTCTGTATTGTATCCAGTTTTATTCATTGTATTCATCAGGATGGGTGAGAGTTTTAACACACTGTTGCCCAGCCTGCACCATTTAAAGACTACATTATTCATAAAATAGTTGAGAATGTCATAGTTTGCTATACATGTGGCATGTATGCAACTTATGGTTTAAAAATATGGTAGACAAGAGGAGTGTGTGTGTGTGTGTGTGTGTGTGTGTGTGTGTGTGTGTCGCGTCGCGTCGCGTCCCCCCCCACACACACAATAGTAACCCTACTAGGAAGTAATTTATTCCTACATGCTCCATTGCATTACAATGCTTGTATTACATGTAGCTTACAAGTACTGATTAACATTTCTATTTATATTTTTGTATCAATTTTCATATTTACATTTATATTTTTATATATACATATATTAACACTATATATACATATATTAACACTATACAGTATAATTCACATAATATCAGTATTTATGTTAGATCACAAGGACTGGAAGTTGATTTTATTAGCAAATTTAATTAATTCTATGTAATACTTTTCAATAAGTCTCTGTTTTGACACTGGCCACTTGTCTCCCGAAGTGATGACGTGTTATATTAGGGCATCCGGATGGAGTCCAATAGCTGACAGTCGTAAAGTATGTGGTCAACAGTCTGTTGAAGGTGTGGACTGCAGATGCATGATGATGATTCTGGGATATGGAATCCAAGATATGGAACCTGGAGAAATGGTGTGTTTTTTCATCTGGAGTCTGCTTCTGATGCTAGGAAAGAATTCTTTTGTTGTTGATCCGTTTTTTTTGATGTTTTCCATTCTTCTTCCCACATGTCTAGGCTTTTCTCTTCTGCAAGTGTTTTTATAGCAGATTTTGAAAATTTCTGGTAACTTATTTCTAGCCATTCGTTTCTAGCTGCTTCTTTAGCCAACTGATCTGCTCTCTCATTTCCTGCTATTCCAGTATGCGCTTTCACCCAGCAGAACTTGATTTCCCATCCCTCTAGAGTGAGATTTCGAACCAGATTTCTTGTTTGTTCTATTAATGCAATATGGTTGTTCTGGTTTTTTATGCCATCTATAGTGCTTCTACTATCACTATAAATTGTTGCTGTCTTTTGCTGAGAGGTGTTGAGTTCAAATTTCTGGAGATATGTAAGTGACTGAACTATAGCAAGTTGTTCTGCTTGGTTGTTGGAATAGAGAGGATGCAGTCTAGAGCAGCGTTCTTGTATAATGGACTGTCTGTTGTATGCAATGAAAGAACAACTGACGTTCCTTTTGGTTTTGCTTCCATCAGTATATATTTGGAATTCGTCACTTTCAGAGCTTTCCTTCTCCTTAATATTTTCTTTTTTCTTTGTTGTTGTCAGTGTTTTCTTTGTTGGGTGAGGCCACTTACTGTAGTGAAGCAGACGTTCGTAGCAATTTGGATCTGTGTTGTAACTTTTGATATATCTTCTGGAAGTGACTTCATACATAAGAGATAATTCTTGTATTTTCAGGCAGATCAGTGTTAGAGCTGCTATAACGCAAGCTGCCTCGAAAGATATTGTCCTGCATCCTTTAATTATGCATATGGCTATAAGCCGTTGAACTCTGTTTAGTTTTTGTCGGTTTATCTTTGATTTTAGTGTATGTTTCCAGGCAGGTGCAGCATAAGATATCAGTGGTAGTACAGCACCAGTATATATCATTTTCAGCGCTCGTTGGCCTAATCCCCACTTAATCCTTACTGACTTAGCTAGGAGGTTTACTATTTGTAAGCTTTTTTCGGCAACACATGAGATGTGCTTATTGAAGGTGAATTTTTTGTTTATTGTTACTCCTAGGTATTTTAGCTCACTGCCTACCTCGAGAACTTCTTGTTTAGGAAGACTGTTACAGGTTGTTTAGATTTTTTTCATGAGATGCAAAGCATTTTAGACTTGGTGCTATTGAAGGTCACTATCTTCTCGCGTGCCCACTCTGCAATTTTAAAGAGTTCTTCTTTGGCCATTTCTTCTAACTGTAAGCCGTCACTTTCCCGAATCATTATCATCACATCATCATCAAAGGCTATGACTTTTGTTTCAGTAGTGACAGGAAGTCTTAAAAGCAAGTCATACTGGATGTTCCAGAAACCTGGCCCACAGCAGAAACCTTGCAGACAGCCTCATTTGACTTTTTTCATTACAGTTGTGGTTTTTAATATCATGGTTGCTCTTCTGTCTGAAAAATAATTTTTTTAAGGTAGAGTAAGTTTTTAGGGCATTCTAAATCAATCTATTAATTGATTGATTATGGCTGACCACCACACAGCATCGGAGGATTGTGTACTGCGAACTCTTTCACCTCCATAATTACGTCTACTGTGCTGAAATGAGGTCTGAATGCGTATTGATTGCTGCTTAATAAGTTTCTTGAGTAGACGTAGTGCATTATTCAGTTTATTAGAAGTTTTTCTAGTACCTTACCAGCAACGTTTATGAGGCTGATTGGTCTGTATTTATTAATTTCGTCAGATGTTTCTTTTCCTGGTTTGATTATAGGTAAAATTTTTGAGTGTTTCCATATTGAAGGAAATCGTCCTCATTTTAGGCATTTGTTGTAAGCTGTTGTTATGAATTCGGAGAATTTGAAAAATGCTGCTAAGAGTATGTTGCTGCTTATTCCGTCTTCTCCAGGAGTTTTTCTTGGATCCATTGATCTTAATATTGACTCGATTTCATTAATTGCAAATGAGTTGTCATCAAGAAAGTCTATATCTGTTTCCATTCTTTGTAAGTTTTGTGGATTTTTTCATCTGTTGATTCATCGGCATCGGGAATAAACTTTTCTATCATAATAGCTGCAGTTTCTGCTAAGTTTTTAGTGTAAGTGCTGTCTGTTTTCTTGATAGTTGATAGTATAGGTGTTGTCTTGTTCTTGCTTGCTGCTAATTTATGTATGCAATTTCAAGGATTTGATATGGTTGAAACCATACAAAATTTTTTCCATGATTCTGTTTTCATAGAAAATAATTGTATGTTCTCTGGTATAGTCATCTGAGTGCGTTGACACATTTTCTTAGGACTGTTAGTTCGTCGTTCCACCATGGTACTGATTTTCTTCCATCGATGTTTAGCTTCTTGGTTGTTCTGAGTGTTTGATCGCTGAATTTTTTCAGACCTGATGAAAGTACAGAAGCAAGGAAGTCTATATCGGTTTGTGCTGATGCCCAGATGGCTAGGTTTTTGTCTAAGCTGAGCTGTTTTTCGCTGTTCGCTTTAAAGTGATGTTCTCAGATTAAGCGTGAAAATTCTCTTTTTAATGCTTTTATAAATTTCTCTTGGTTGGTTTTATTGGTGAAGTATTTGATGTTAATGCGATGGTTTTTGTTATATATTCCATTTAAATTTTTTACTGATAATGAAACTTATTACGTGGTGGTCAGAATAGCTTTCATCTTATTCGTATTTCCATTCAGAAACCCGGGGTATAATAACATTGTTTGCCATTGTTAGATCGCTGAAGCTGCTTCCTCTGGTATTTTCGAATGATGGAGTGTTACAGTCGTCATTTAGTATATGTAGGGAATTTCATGCTATGAACTCTTCCAAATTTTTACCTCAATTTTTGTGCTCTCATTAAACCATAAAACTGAATGGGCATTGCTATTTATTCCCATAATTAAACCATGGTTGATGGTAAAATCCACAACATTGCCCATTTTTTATAAAGTCATATTTTATGTCAGTGTGATAGTTTAGAAAAGTTTTAATTCCTCTGTACGTAATTTCAATACCGAGTCCTCGTTGCTGTGCTGAGAAATTAATATTGCCTCAACTTCAGGGTTGACCATGAGTATTGCAGCTCTCTTTCTTTCAGATCCTTTGGAAAATATTTTAAAATTACTTAGAAAGCTGCATATTTTGTTGTTGATTTTGTAGGGTTCTTGTATTAATGCCAGTCCTATATTTTTTCTATTTATGAGTTCTGTTAAGTTATTGACAGCCTTGATAGAGCATTGTAGATTTATTTGAAGACATGCCAGAGAAGTAGTGCTGTTTCTACAAGCTTTATTATTGCTTTCCATAATCCATGTTTTGAATTTTGTAGTAGTTGTATGTTGGGAAGTCTTTGCTTAATGCCATGTGTTTGCAGTCGTTTTTGGTTTTGGCATGCTTGTTGTGATTTTGGCAATTTATGCAATTCATCTCGGATTTATTTCGTGGGCACTCGCTGAACTTATGTTCTTTAGAGCAGAATGGACAGGTGGTTTTCCCCTGCAGTCTCATGTATGATGGTGAAATTTATTGCAATTAATTATTAAATCACTTAAGGAATTGAACAACGTAGATACAAATATAAATTAAATTACACTTTATTAAATATTTCCGATATTTCGGCAACGTCACATTGCCATTTTCAAAAGGAACTTTATGGAGACCTTTGAAGAAAAAGCCTTAGTCTCTGCCCCACAAAAACCAACCATATGGCTTCACTACGTTGTTGATGTGTTCGCTATTTGGCCACATGGCTCTGAAACACTCCTCTTTTTCTCAACACACTTAAACAACCAACAACCCAGAATCAAGTTCACCCTGGAAAAAGAGGAAAACAACAGCCTCCCTTTCCTGGACACACTAGTCACCTGCCAGCCTGATGGAACCTTGGTTTTATCAGTTTATAGAAAACCCACCCACACAGGCAGATACATTCACCAAACAATTCCCCCCCCTCACAACAATATGGAGTGGTAAAAACACTATACAACAGGGCTAAACTTATCTGTTCTAGCGACATGGCCCTAAGCACTGAACTAAATCACATCCTCAACGCTTTCTCAGCCAATGGCTGCCCCCCCCCCCCCCCCCAAATATCCAAAAAATATTAAAACCTACAAACCGCAGCTCCTCCCCCCCTCCACAACAAGGATTACTCTAAATCCATCACCATTCCCTACATCTGAGGCACCTCGGAAAAAAATTACCAAAATCTTAAAGAAACATGACCTGACCTCCTGTTACAGGCCATACAGAAAATTGGCATCCCTTATCCTCCACTAAAGACCAACCACTTCCCCTAGACCTACCTGGTGTATACCAAGTCCCTTGCAGCTGTGAACTGTCTTATTTTGGCCAAACAGGCAGGACAGCGAAAATCAGAATTTCTGAACATAAGGACTACATCCGTTTTCACAAGTACAGCCATTCTGGTCTTGCAGACCATGCTCTAGATACACGCCACAGAATACGGTGGAAGAAAGCTACAGTAATACACCGTAGCAAATACAAATTCGAAAGACTATTTATGGAATCAGCCTCAGCCCTAAGAAACTCTCCAAACCTCAACAAATTTGGATGTATGTGACTGCCCCAAATTTGGGATGCTTACATCAGCAGACCTTCAGCCCAATGGCCAAGAACACCTACTTAGTTCACTAGAGGGCACCATCTCGGGACTTTTAGGAGAACAATAGCTTCATCTCTTCATTCTCAGTTACTGTGTTGTAGTGCTTACATGCGCATGCCTTTTTTTGTAAGTTCCTTTTGAAGATGGCGAAATATCGAAAATATTTCTTAAAGTGTAATTTAATTTATATTCATATCTACGTTGTTCAGTTCCTTAAGTGATTTAATAATGCATAACCAACGTATTGCAGTTAAGCATCTCAGAATGCTTGCGTAGTCTGTGAATAATTTATCTCCATAGGATATCTCCAAATTCTCCATAGGATTTTGACACCGGTGTGTACATGTGTGTGTGTGTGTGTACATGACATGTAAGCAGTGGGGAGCAATAGAGGACAGGAGGATTACAATATTGGGATTTGTGGATATCAGTAGTATTATTGGGTGAAGAGAATGAAAGATGTACATATAAATTTGACCTCAGACAGTGTGGCAGAGGAAGATTGATCTGATGGCCATGTGTGTATTTGAGTGTCAGTTAAAAGCAGGATCGATATGTGGAGAGAGAAATAGAGTTTCTAAGGCATATTCCGGTAATTGGACCACATTTTTTTTTTTTTTATTAAACTAAAAGCACAATAAAGAAATAAAACCCGACAAGTTCCGTAAGTCGTTTGACTTACATCTTCAGGGGTAAAAGGTAACTTAAAGTTCAAAACAACAAAAAAGATAAATTATTTACAAATAGTTCTTACTATACAGTTGTAGCTGTCTGACTGTTCATAAAATTAAAAAATCAGAATGCAAATTCAAAGCAGTGCTAAGTTTAAAGTGTATGCTGGATTATGCCACGTTCTGTTGTTCATGTTCATAATGTCCGAGGTCTGACTGAGGTATATTTTTTATCAAAGCTGACCAAACTTGGTGTAGAATTAAGCCTTGGCTTTTATTGCATTGTTTTGGAATTCTCAGCATGTTTGCAGCTTCTTTAAATTTCCTTGTGTAACAGTTCTTTTCTAAGTAAGACATGTTTGTTTTCTGCCAGAGTACATTGTGGCCGGCGGAAGTGGACTGGAAAGCTAGACCTGATTTGTGTTCTCTTCTGTTTTGCACATCCTTTTGGTGTTCGTTCATGCGTATTTCCACAGATCTTCCTATCTGTCCTATGTAGCAGATGACACAAGAACAATAAATTTTATAAACACCTGGTTTTTTTAAGGGATGATGCGGAGGTTTCGGGGGATATGGAAATCTTGAAATTTTTTCCAGCGGCAGAAAGGCTACTTTGATGTTATGTTTGTTTAGTAATTTAGCCATCTTGTCTGTAACATTCTTGATATAAGGAAGCGTGATAGCGTTTTTGAAATCTTGTTTCTGTGAGATGTTTGTAGGAGGTGTGTGGAGGATTTTTTTGAGTCTTGGGTTCATAACCATTTTTTGAGGATCTGTGTTAAATATTCCAATTCTTCATTTCTCTGTTTTCTGTGCTGGAAATATTATAAGCTCTGTTTCTCAGGGTTTTTATTAGACCTATTTTTTGCAAAGGGTGATGGTGTGAGGCCGCATTAAGAAATCTTCCTGTGTTGGTGGGTTTTCTATATATTGAGAAAGAAAGTTTATTATCCTTTTCATTGACTTCTAATTGAATGTCAAGAAAAGGAAGTTTTCTAAGTTCTTCTTGTTCTAAAGTAAATTTTTATATTCTTATGTAAATTATTCAGGTAATCTTCGAAAGCACTGAGTTCATCTGTTGTTCCTGGTCATATGATGAAAATATCATCTACATAGCATAGCCAAATTTTTGTTTTTTTTTATGATAATTGATTAAAGCATTATTTTCAAATTTTTCCTAAATAGGTTAGCTAAAGCCAGAGAGAGGGAAGAGCCCATAGCCAATCCTTCTTTTTGTTCCCAAAATTTGTCTTAATACATGAAAAAAGTATTATATATAAAATGTTTATAAAGATCTACGATGTCTGGAGGAAAGAGGTCTTCAAGGAGATTCACAGTTTCATTTCTTGGAACATTTGTAAATAGGCTGATAACATCCAAACTTGTAAAGATGTCTGAAGGTCCAATGTAAATATCTTTGACCTTCTGAATAATTAGATCATTGGTTTTATTGTGAGCATGCCATGTGAGATCTCTGTCTAAAGGTCTATAGGTATTAGAATCTTCAAGAAGAGTTTTCATTTTATTGTTATAATCTTCAGAGTTCAAAACTACTGTTGCATTCCCTTTATCTGCTTTGATTATAATGATATTTTTGTCTGATTTTAGTTCTTTGAGGGATGTGTATTCCATGTAAGAGGTTCCTTTGAAGTAATTTGCTTTGCAATAGTTAAGCATGTACTCTGTATGCGGATGAGATCTGATGTGTTACCAGGTAAATTTCTTATTCCCAATTACCAGAATATGTCTTATGAACTTCTAAACCACAGAAACCTCCACTTACAATTAAATGATCACGGTGAGTGCTTTTTGTATAAAGTTACGCAACTAGAGCAATTACGTATTAAACATCTGAATTTCATCAACCGTCTTATATTCTTAATCCGATGCAAAGATAACGAAATTGTACCTAAGTTCATCCAAATCAAGTGTGCATTCCATACAAATAAAGCTAACAGAATTTACCAAAGAATGGAACTAGCAATTCTGAGAGGAAAGGATTTCAGCCACTGGATCAGAATTAGCACAAATAAGCCGAGATACGTTTTCTCTACATAATGATTAGTCACATCTCTTTCGTCCGACCTGTGGAACAACATTGACATCATCACATATAACAATGCTGCAGCAATTTCTGATCAGAAGAAGCATACTTTAATCAAAAAATTTAACTTACTTCTTCACAAAAAACAAAAACAAAGAAAACACCTAGATTATTCCAAAGTAGTTATCAACCTTTCTTCAAGAGTCCTATCAAGAACTGAAAAAAATCTTCTCCTGAAAGGTTTCAACTTTGCCTTAACTCCACGTTTCCTACCAAAAATTGATCTAATCTCTCAAATAGAAAAAGGAATAAGAAATTTACCTGGTGATACATCAGATCTCATTCACTTGCAAAGCAAATTACCTCAAAGGAACCTTCCTTACACGGAATACACATCCCTCAAAGAACTAAAATCACACAAAAATATCGTTATAATCAAAGCAGATAAAGGGAATGCAACATTTTTGAACTCTGAAGATTATAACAATAAAATGAAAACTCTTCTTGAAGATTCTAATATCTATAGACCTTTAGAAAGAGATCCCACATGGTATGCTTACAATAAAACCAATGATCTAATTAAAAAAGATGCCTAATTGGACTGAAGAACTTAAAAGAACTCTACAATCAAAACACCCATTAGTTCAAAGAATTTATGGTGTACCAAAAATACAAAAGATAGGTATTCCCTTAAGACTGAAAGTGGATGGAGGAGACTCTCCGACCTCTAATTTAGCAAAACATCTCACCAAACATGATTTTACCTCACACAGGAAAAACATCTTCTTTCATCAAGAACAGTGTGCATTTTATTGAGAAGGTCAAAAATATTTACATTGGACCTTCAGACATCTTTACAAGTTTGGATGTTATCAGCCTATTTACAAATGTTCCAAGAAATGAAACTGTGAATCTCCTTGAAGACCCCTTTCCTCCAGACATCTTTACCGTAGATCTTTATGAATATTGTATAAATAATACTTTTTTCATGTATCAAGACAAATTTTGGGAACAAAAAGAAGGATTGGCTATGGGCTCTTCCCCCTCTCTGGCTTTAGCTAACCTATTTATGGAAATTTTTGAAAATAATGCTTTAATCAATTATCATAAAAACACAAAAATTTGGCTATGCTATATAGACGATATTTTCATCATATGACCAGGAACAACAGATGAACTCATTGCTTTCAAAGATTACCTGAATAATTTACATAAAAATATAAAATTTACTTTAGAACAAGAAGAACTTAGAAAACTTCCTTTTCTTGACATCCTATTAGAAGTCAATGAAAAAGATAATAAACTTTCTTTCTCAATATATAGAAAACCCACCAACACAGGAAGATTTCTTAATGCAGCCTCACACCATCACCCTTCGCAAAAAATGGGTCTGATAAAAACCGTGAGGGACAGAGCTTATAATATTTCCAGCACAGAAAAACAGAGAAATGAAGAATTGGAATATTTAACACAGATCCTCAAAAAAATGGTTATGAACCCAAGACTCAAAAAAATCCTCCACACACCTCCTACAAACATCTTACAGAAACAAGATTTCAAAAACGCTATCACGCTTCCATATATCAAGAATGTTACAGACAAGATGGCTAAATTACTAAACAAACATAACATCAAAGTAGCCTTTCTGCAGCTGGAAAAAATTTCAAGATTTCTATATCCCCCGAAACCTCCACATCATCACTTAAAAAAACCAGGTATTTATAAAATTTATTGTTCTTGCATCATCTGCTACATAGGACAGACAGGAAGATCTGTGGAAATACGCATGAACGAACACCAAAAGGATGTGCAAAACAGAAGAGAAAACACAAATCAGGTCTAGCTTTCCATTCCACTTCTGCCGGCCACAATGTACTCTGGCAGAAAACAAACATGTCTTAGAAAAAAACTGTTACATAAGGACATTTAAAGAAGCTGCAAACATGCTGAGAATTCCAAAACAATGCAATAAAAGCCAAGGCTTAATTCTACACCAAGTTTGGTCTGCTTTGATAAAAAATATACCTCAGTCAGACCTCGGACATTATGAACATGAACAACAGAATGTGGCATCATCCAGCATACACTTTAAACTTAGCACAGCTTTGAATCTGCATTCTGATTTTTTAATTTTATGAAAGTCAGACAGCTACAACTGTATAGTAAGAACTATTTGTGAATAATTTATCTTTTTTGTTGTTTTAAACTTTAAGTTACCTTTTATCCCTGAAGATGTAAGTCAAACGACTTACGAAACTTGTCGGGTTTTATTTCTTTATTGTGCTTTTAGCTTAATAAAAAAAAAAAAAATGTGGTCCAATTACCGGAATATGCCTTATGAACTTCTAAACCACAGAAACCTCCACTTACAAATAAATAGAGCTACTGAGAAAGGAATTGTAATCCATGAAGACTGAGTTGATGCAAAAAAGGTGAGAGAATGAGAGAGGCAGAAGAGATGAAACTAGAAAAAATCAAGAGAGAGAGAGAGAGAGAGAGCATGTAAGCAAGGAAGAGGGGAGGGAGAGAGAGAGAGAGAGAGCATGTAAGCAAGGAAGAGGGGAGGGAGGGAGAGAGAGAGAGAGAGAGAGGCTGAAAGTAGAAAGAATCAAGGATAACAGTGAGAGAAGAATGAATGAATCAATCTGTTTGGAATATCATGTATGGAGATTTAATGATTCAGGGTGTGCAGAATAGAGAGTGTGGCAATGGCAATGAAGGGAGGTGAAAAATATAGTGGAGATGATAGTAATGGTTGGTATGAATGACCAGAGCAAGTGTGATTCATGTACCGAGAGATTTGAAATTGATATTAGGGATAAAACACAGCAGAAATGTGTTAGAGATAATATAGTGAGTTTGTTTCCCCAATATGATAATGTAGAGTGGAGGAGAAGAGTAATGATAATGAATGAAATGATAGTGAGAATGTGTAGGAAGAAAGGTCTGGAAAAATGAGGATAGAAGAAAAACTATATGCGAGAGATGGATTGTATTTGAATGAAGGATACAGGCATTTAAAGAGACTGCTGTTTTCTGGACAAGTAAGTGTAGGCAAGAAAAATTAGAATTGCAAGGGTGGCACGTAGCAAGGATGGACTGATGTGGAAATAGTGGCTTGATAAATGAGGGAAGGTACACTATATTGCAGAACCATGTGGAGTATCTGGGGTGTAATAATACCTATAAGGATACTTGTAATGCACTGGTTTTTCTGTATACAAATGCTATTAGCATTAGGAATAAAGTGAATGAGTTTGTGGCATTAAATGATGCAGTCCCTCCAAAAATTTGGTATCAGTAAAATTTTATTAACTGAGGAGGATGTTCTGACAGGAATAGAAATTGAAAGGTTCAACACATTTCAGCAAATTAGGGAAGTTAAACATGGTGGTGGAGTGTTACTTGTAATAAGAGATGAATTATGCACTCTCAGGGTGGAAAATCACAGTCGGTTTTAAACTAATAGCTTTGATAGTATATGGTGTGAGATAGTCATTTTTAAGACAAGATATTTAGCGGAATGTTGCTATAGACCAGCAAATATAGATGGTGATGAGCAGGAGATATTTAGGCAAATTAGTTTGGCAAGTGCAAAATGACTGATCATTATGGGGGACTTCAACTATAACAATATAAACTGGGCAGAGGAGACACCATGCATTACTAAGGGAATTGCATTTTTGCATTTCTTGTGGGACAACTGTCTTATGCAGTATGCTATGGAGAAAACACTTAATCAAGAATTTTGGATTTGGCCATAGCATTAGAGGATCAGATTTTGACTGATATATGCTTGCCTCTAGTTGGTGAGAATTGCCACATAGTCCTGAACCAACTTACAGCTGTACAGTGGATGAAAGAATTTGAAGGAAGACAAGTTTAGTACTGCTTAAGAAAAATTGTTGAAAGCAATGGCAAATTGCTTCCCTCAAATGAAGAATATACCATATTTCGTCAAATATAACTCGCACTTTTTTCCACAAAATTAAAGTTAAAAAATCATGGTGTGAGATATATGTGGGGATTTTCAGAAACTAAAGTTTTTCAGGAAAATACTAAATTGACTTTTATAATTAAATTCTCAGTATTCATTCATAATTTTCATAATTTCATTTCAAGATTTCAGAATTTCATTTCATGATATCATAATTTCATTCATAATTGCTCACATTATTTATAAAATGAATGCATTTAAATTTTAATAATCAACGTTATTTACATGATTGGCCACTCACCTTCAGCATGCGATATATTTGAATCTTTTAGCGACAATGCTTCTGTAATTAAATTAATTTTTTCTGATGAAATCATGTCCCAAGCTCTCAAAATCTAGTTGCACAACAGTTCTAATGATGGTCTCTTAATCCTAATCCACCCCGTGCAATCCAAGATCGAGTAGAAGTCAATGTCCTCAATCCCATATTTTCTCTACTGGTTGCCTCCATCTCTATGCATATGATTAGTGTGTTAACAAAAGATTGCTTGACTCAATGACAAAGGCAAGCTAATTATTGTTGAGTTGAAATGCTGAATTCCAAAATGTCTGAAACTGCCATAACAACATTCACTATCTATTTCTTAAAATTTAAGGTGTGGTACAACAATATTTTTATGTGTCAAGTTTGTGTTGACTAGTGCTGACCTCCCACAATAAGTCTTGTGTCTTTATGGAGGTGAAGAAAATGATAATAATAATATTCAGTGGTGAATTTTTACAAAATTACTAAAGTTTAATAAAGCCTTTTCAGTTACCATAGATTTGTCTCAGAGATCATGATTGTCTTAATTTTCTTGAGATCATTATACAATGCTGAACTGCATTCAGCATTGCATAATCATTATGACACACACACATGCTGATTTTCCCAGTGGTGGCTGAATCCACATTTAACTACCCCCCCCAATAGTTCTAATTTACCCGATTTTTTCATTTCTTACCTCTTGCTCACATTCTCTCTCTTCTCCCAAATGTCTAACTTTAAAACCATTCAAATGCAGTCCATCAGGCATATAAAAGTCCCTTTGTTCATCAAATTCACTTCATAGATCTATAAACTGCACACGTTTCTTCTACACAATTTTCTTATTGACTCATTACAACTGTAGTCCTTCTTCTCATTTCATTTCTAGCATATAAGCCAGCCTGGTTGTCCAAGTGGTTAGCATAGCCACTCTCCAGCCAAAAGGCTGCCAGTTCAAATCTCACCATGAGTATGGATGTTTATGATTTTATGTGAAAATCTAGTGGTGGTGGTGGTGGATGGTATTGGTGTAGATGATAAAGGTAGTTGCTATTGATGGAGACAGAGAGTTATAGAGTAGGTGCCCTCCCTTGATGAGTCTTTGGACTCCCTTGAGATGTCATGCAATAATAATAATAATATTATTATTATAGCAGCTGGCTCAGAGTCTTTACTTTCTAACTTTTTTTTTTTTTTTTGCTTCTATCAGTAATTCTTTCATATCTTCTCTCATTGTATATTTCTTACCTTTCAAATAATTTGTTCCTGCCAAAATAATCAACTCTTTCACCTCTTGCCTCTACAAGCTAACTGCTTCACTAATATCCTTGATCTTTACACCTGCAAAGCATGCTTTCATTGCATTCTCATTAAGTATATCTTTTATCATCAAATCTCCATACAGTCACCTCTCCTTACTCTATTTCTTACTCTATTCTTTCGTTCCTCCTCCTGATGTGCCGCACACCTATTGTTTCTCAATTCACTCAAGTTTTGTCCTATGAAGGACAAAACTTGAGAGAATTGAGAGAGAAATAGCATAAGCATGTTATTTCTCTCCTCTCTGTTGCTTCATCATCCACATTACCTTCAGTGATGATGTCTTTCATATTATCATTCATATTTCTCCACTGTCACTTATTCTTCCACAACATTTTCTGCAAATACTTTCATTATCTTGCCTTATATTGTTAATATTAGTTAATTCATTCTCCTGCTTTCGATATGACTCACAATTCTTGCAGTTGCTCACAAAAGATTTCTGGTGCACCTTCTCTCTACTCTTGGTTTCATACCATAAACTATTCGCTGTTGATAATGAGTACGTTGAACACATACACTGCGTCGAACAAAGTCCCCTCATGTTAAATTCAGTGAATATGTGTTTGCCACCATTTTTTTGTATGCATTGGTGACAAGTAACTGTTTAATATGAGTAATATACTACCAATAATAATTATTAAAATTACTAATATTTATTGAAATAAAGACTTATTTGTATGCCATATGCTGCTCTTGTACATGGGATGCATGTACTTTCATGCTCGACACTGGCACCACCTCTGATGGTATACAAATTCATTATACAACCCCATTGTAATGGATATGCAAACTAGGTTGAATATTGCTGAAAAATGCTGGATAAGAGAGCAGCTGGTATCAGAGAGTAATGTATGGAGGTACTGAGTACTAGTGAGGTACCACAGGATTCTGCACTTGTGGAGTTGTTGTGTATGTCTTGTATATTAATGATGTTAGAAATGGTCTAAATGTAATATCCAGTTTTTAACTGATGAAGCAGAATTGGTGAGAGTGAAGCCAATAACAATCCTCTGTAGACATTTGAGCAGACTGGCTCTGTTCAAATCTGTTTGCTGACCAGTTACAGTAGTCAGTGAAGCTAGATACTTGGAAATGATAGTGGTCAGAGAGTTTAGTAGAAAGTTTAGTATTCACATTTTTTCCTCTTCACAAGGCTTTTATAAAAACACATCTGGACTGCAGTGTTGTATAGTCATCTGGGTTCTATAGAGATTGGAAGATAGTCAAAAGGATTCAGCAGTAGGTAACCAAAGTAATATGTGGCCAGTAGAATTGTGCACATAGGACAGATTTGGGTTTAATCTTCAAAGTTTGGGTGCTATACAAACAAGAAGAAGAAGAAGAAGAGGAAATATGATTCATATAAGTTGGTTAGGGAATCTTACAGTAGGAATGCAAGTGAGATTTTTAGCTTATGGCAGATGTGAAGGAGGATAAAACACAGAGTCTTCCTTGGAAGGTGATTAAAGGCATGTATGTATATGGTTAGATAATATATGAGATCTTAGTTCTTTTTATGTGGCATGTGATGAGTATGTGAAACAGAACAAGTGCACCTTCATTGAATGTGTTCAAGGAGAGATGTGAAAAATATTTAAGGCATTGTGTAGTCCCTCTCTGTAGACATTGCAGAAGAACTTGCATTAGAAACAAATAATTATTACTTGACACCCTGAAGGAGTCCAAACACTCATCGAGGGAGGGCTGTTATATCTGTTGGTGGAGAGGTGTCCACTGCATCCACTACACCAGCACCATCTACTACCCCATTACCACCAGTAGTATTTTCACAGACAATAATAAAATAATAACTAAAAAAATAAATAAAATGAAATAATAAAATAAATAGAATAAAATAAAATAAAATAAATAATAATAAGTAATGATACAAGGCTAATCCTACATGTTCTGAGGTATTCAAAACATATAGGATTACCCATTGTAATTTCTCTGTTGTGCCAAGAAGCATAATCAAGTTTGATGTTCATGGTGGTCATGTTATTTACATACATGAATTGTTTATATTTGCTAATTTTATGGTATTCATATTTTTATTTAGGTTGATGGCGAACAAAATTTTCGCCGAATTATATTAAGTAATGATGGCACAGAAAAGGGTGTAGCTAAACCAAAGTCTGTTACTGTGGATCCAGAAATAGGGTAATTCTTATGCTTTTACAAATTTCTGTATATAATCAAATTTATGAAAATGATTTATAAAACATGTTATATCTGTCAGTTGCTGAGATATAATTAAAGATGCATTTGAAGTCATTAGTGTATACATGAATATTATTCACATATGATTTTATTATGTAGATCAGAAATGGTGTAAAATACTTTCAAGGCTATGTCATTATTGATATTAGTCATTTAGCAATCATTACATATGATGCTTTTCAAAAATGTTCCTCATTCCATCTGCTAATATGGTAAGTCCACTGGCTCATTCACTGTTTCAAGCAATTTTCAAATTGCTCTTTTTTTTTGTGATTTCTTTTAATATTATTAATTATTATTATCCCAAGACACTATGGAGTCAAAGACTCATCTAGGAGGTCCTTTTTTCACACACACACACACACACACACACACACACACACACACACACACACACACACACACACACACACACACACACACACACACACACACACACACACACACACACACAGCTCATCATACTGTGCCTTAAACACACTCAGATTCTCTGCAGACACCATACTCTCAGGCAGGGAATTCCAATCATTCACAACTCTGCATGCAAAAAATCTGCTTCTCATTCCTCTGCTAACACCTTCTTTATACAGCTTCCAGAGATGTCTTCTGGTTCTCCCCTGATCTCCCACTGTTTGCTTTAAAACCTCAACAACACTGATCCGATAACAACCCCTTACTAACTTGTAGGTCATTATCATATCACCCCTCTTCCTCCTATCCACTAGACTCTGTAAATTGCATCTTCTCAACCTTTCCTCATATTCGACATTCCAGAGATCAAAAACTACCTTAGTAAGTTGTCTCTGGACCAACATCTCTTCATCCTTTTGAAAACCAGGTGACCAAAACTCTGCACAGAAGTTCAGTGGCCTAATCAAAGCATTATACAATGGAACAAGAATCTCCTTACTTCTACAAGTCAGTGTCCTTCTCATCATTACCAGAATTCTTTGTGTTGTCCTCGCAATTTTGGCAATGTGTCACCAAAATTTCAAATCCTTATCCACTATCACCCCAAGAGCTCTTATTTCCTCCACCTCCAACAATATATCCCCACCAAGCATAAATTCTATATTCCCATCTTTGTTTTCTAAATTTTAAAACCTCACATTTTGCAACATTGAACTTGCATCCCCATTTCCGTGCCCATTCACTCAATTTATTCAAGTCTTCTTGTAAGACCACAACATGTTCTCTACTCTTCATAATTCATCCCAACTTTGATCATCTGCAAACAACTGAATATCCCCATACAAATCTTTGCCAATATCATTAACAGACAAGTTAAACAGCAATGGCCCTAAAACAGACCCCTGAGGCACACCACTGGTGACTATCCACTTCTTGGATATTGCTCCCCCATACACAACTTGCTGATACTTATCAGATAGCCAATCTCTAATCCAATGCAGTAGTTTAATATCCAATCCCATCTAATTTAGTTTGACTATCAACTTATCAATCAGTAATCTATCAAAAGCCTTTGCAAAATCTAAGTATACTACTATGTATCCATCTGCTCTGTCCAAGGAAGTCTTGACCTTATTGTAATAAGTAAATAGATTACTAAAACATGACCTCCCTTTAGCAAATCCATGCTGTCCATCAAAGATAATATCATTGTTGTCAACCCACTTCTGTATCGTAGTTCTCACCAGCTTGATTCATATTAAAAGTACAAGTTTCATATTAAAAAAATATGTCAAGGCAGATGCCAACTCCTGGCACATTACTTCAGAATATGTGGTGATTATATTATCAATTCCCACAGCATTATTAACATCAAGTTTGCTCAATTCCCCTTACATCTTTGCTCACATACTGTCAGTCTCTCCTCCCCATCATCAACTGCTCTCAATCTTTCCATGATGTCACATTCACAAGAATGAAACCCTGTGTGTGTGTGTGTGTGTGTGTGTGTGTGTGTGTGTGTGTGTGTGTGTGTGTGTGTGTGTGTGTGTGTGTGTGTGTGTGTGTGTGTGCGTGCGTGCGTGTGTGTGTGTGTGTGTGTGTGTGTGTGTGCTTGTTTGTTTGTTTGTTTTCTGGCTGTCTTGTGTGCATTTAAGATAAAAAATCCAGGTTACAGGAGCTATGAACCCTATTACCTCTCTATGAGATTGGCTGATTCACCTCCAATTATAAAGCCTATACATGTATAAAGATTTCTCTTGTTGTCAGGACAAGAATCGAACAAAGGTCTTTTCCAGTCAATGGGATCATTGGCCCATCATTCTTCCAACTGGACTAGAGAGTATCTGTAAAATATTTCACTTAGTTAGGAAGTAAATTATATTTGACAAGAATTTATATTCTTGTTTAATCCTTTATCTAATATAAGTGTACAAAGTATGTGCATGAAGTGTCTTCATGACTTGGCCACTTTTATATAGAGACTGTTGACTTCACATCAATTGCCCCTCAGTATACCACAATGTAAAGCACATTTCCTTTTGCATGTGTAATCTCAATCAAGGTTGAATCTGGTCTGGTTAGTGGCTGTTTCCATAATACATAGCAATATTCATGTCTCTGAAAGGAAGCATTTTTTTTTTTTTTTCATTATGGGATACTGAGGCAGTGATGTGAAGTCAACAGACTATATATATATACAAGTAGCCTAGATGTGAAGATACTTCACATGCAGATTTCGTTTGTTCACACTTGAGTAAAGGGTTAAACGATAATATAATTTCTTGGCAAGTATAATTGCACACTATAGAGATGCTAAAAATAAAAAGATGTGCAGTCAATCTTGAGTACAGTTCTGTTGATGCTGAAAAGCATGGTCACCATGCTCTGTAAATTGGAATGAGCTTGTCTGTTCATCTTCAGATACGACAATATATACCTAGCTTTTCTGTTATGAGACTGTAACTTCTTTGCAATCAATTCATCACAATCTTAAGAGACTTCTGAAGATTGGTACATCTGTATCAGAATGCTTTGGTGTGATCTGAATGAGATCATCTTATGAACTAACTCATTAAATGTTGTTATGAATCAGTTATTGTGAATCAGTTCCATTGTACTTGTGACAGATATGCTAAACATTTTACATTTTGTGGAGGTCATGTCTACTGTGAACTCGCTGAAACATTCAGATCTGCAAGTTTTGTTCATGATTTCTTTTCTGTTTATAAAATGAACATGCCATAACTTTCATTGACATTTCTGCTAGTATTGAAGCAGAATTTTTAGCATAGCTTTTAGTATTCTGTAAAATACAATTCTCACCATAGGTAAATATAGCATTTTATTTTATTTTTTTACATTTGAAAATTGCATTCTATAGCGTTATGGTTGGCAGTAGGTGACACAAAAAAACTGTTCTACTATTGCTTAGTCGCAAACTTCATATGAACAGTGATGATGTTATTTCATGGTTAATTCAGAAATGTTTTGAGGATACCTTATACATTTGAGGACAATTAATATTGCATTCTAGATGCTAGCCATAATTAGATATATTCTAGCAACGAAACACACAGTAATGCCAGTAATTCGGTCGGTATCAGTATGTCCTTTGGTTGCAATGGGGGGTTCAAATTCCATCTAGCATATGAGAAACCTTTATAGCAGTTTCTCAGCTTAAGGAATTTGAATAAGCAGTTTCATGTGAAAGTGGCAGTTTTTCATTTTGCAAAACAGATAAGCTGGCCAGAGGATACGTGCCACTAGATATATCGGACTATGCAGATAGGACTACTCTTAACCACTCTGGCATAATATTAATTAGATATATACAAAATTAAGTTACATGGCCGTGACAGGACATTGAGCCATCTCATCTTTCTCTTAACTTGATTAAGCAAATAATGATTTAGATATTTATTAAATTTATTAAATATGATTGGAAAATTTAATAATATGATTAATATTTGATTAAGAAGAAATTTAACACTGGAGCAAAGAGAAATGTCTCCAGTAGGACAGCTTTGTATAGTGTTATGGTTGGCAGTAGGTGACACAAAAAACTGTTCTACTATTGCTTAGTCGCGAACTTCATATGAATAGTGATGATGTTATTTCATGGTTAATACAGAAATGGTTTGAGGATACCTTATACATGGTCTGAGGGATGGAATACAATTAACAGAGCCAATTAACACTGGCTGCTTACCTACTCTATGTGGAGTTAATTCTAAGATTAGCCTCTTGGAACAAAATAATGAAATCCAGATATTTATGCAAGGTGTATCCCAAAAGTGTGATAGAATTAGGCATAGACAAAATGCTATCGTCTACTTTTATTAATACTGCCTGCACATTTCAATGCTTTTCTTTAGAAGAATTACATATGTACATCACATTTTTATGTAACTTGATGAAACAGGCACAGAGGCATATGAAATGATTATGACAGTGTTTGAAGATCATTATTTCTGTTTGGCAGGTGTTTTTGTGGATAATATCAAGATTTCAGAGTTGTTGTTATTGTTATTTGGGATTATAGCCAAAGCAACTAAGGCTATGAGGCCAGTGTATTGTGTATGTTCTTCTGTCTGGTTTGCATGTTTTGCAGTATGGAAAACCATGAGAGAAAACCCTGCCTTTTTTTTATGAGACCAGCTAATTTAAATTCAGTTGAAAAGTCCTTATAGAGATGTTAAAGTGATGTTTATTTTGGCTAGTACAAATGATTTAGCAGGTTACAAGTGTGGTATGTATGCAAGAAGATATGAAAGGGTTGTTAGTATATGAAAGTATATGAAGAATGGGAAAGAAAAAGTTATGAGTCTGTTTCCACAGTGTGATAGTATGATAGAAATGATAGGTGTGTGTGTGGGTGGGACCTTCAGATGGAGAACTTTGATTGCAAACGAATCAATTTGCAGATGCCAGAAGAATAGTGTAGAGTGGGTTTGATGGAAGGAAGGATTTATATAAGGTAGATGGCTTTCATTTGAATGAATTTGAAGTCACGAGTCTTGAGAAATGTTGTTCGATGATAGTTCGAGAAGAGTGTTTTGAGGAGATGCAGGTGAATGTGGGTTTAGACAACCTGGAGATTACTAAGTAAGAGAGTGATCACATGATGCTGAATGTAGCTCCCTATTCTTAACTTTACTAGGCTAAGCAACACAAGGTGTAACAGAGTTTGTGTGGTGAAAGGGGTATTGCAATTTATGTATGCTAATACAAGAAGTATTCAGAATAAAAGTGAAGAGTTTTCTGCATGGTTAGTGCAACTTGGCCAAAAGCTATAGGCATCAGCGAAATTTGGTTGACTGAGAATGATATATTCATAGCAATAGAATGCAAATGATATAGTATCTTTAGAGAAGACAGAAGGATGGGAGTAAGGGTTGCTTTGGGGTGTACAAGAATGTAGTTAGAACTGTTCTCTTTGATGGACACCATGGGTTTGCTAAAGGAAAATCATGTTTAGCAAACTGCTTACTCATTACAACAAGGTGACAAATGCACTGGACAAGGGAGATGCATACACAGTTGTATATTTAAATTTTGCAAAGGCTTTGATATATTTTAACATAACAAGCAAATAATTAAATTCAGTGGGGGCTAGATAGTAGATTAGTGCACTAGATTGGCGATTGACAGTCTGACAGGTATCAGCAAGTTGTGTATGGGAGAGCAACATCCCAGAAGAGGAAAGTCACTAGTGGTATGCCTCAAGGATTTATTTTAGTGACTTTGCTGTTTAACTTGTATGTTAATGTTATTTGTAGATGATGCAAAGTTGAGAAGGATTTTGAGGATAAGAACAGCAAAAGTTCTCTTGCAAAGCTACAGAACTTAAATAGACTGGGTGAATGAACAAACTAGTCAAGTTACGAATTCACTTTTGCAAAGTGTAAGGTTGTAAAATTTGGGAAGCAAAGATTTGATGCAGAGTTTAGGATTGGTAGGAAGTGATGGGGATGAGGGATCTCGACATGATTGTGAATTTAGCAAAATTCAGGGACATTTTGCTAAAATTGTGAGGGCAGCACAGTGGATTATGACAATGATGCAGAGGACTCTGATGTGCAGAAGTAAGGATGTCATGATTCCATTGTATAAGGCTTTGATCAAACTGCATATGGACTAATTTATACAGATTTGGTTACATGATTTTCAAAAGGATGAAGAGATGTTGGAAAAGGTTCCAGAGACAATTAACTAAGGTTGTTTCTTATTTTTGGAATGTAGATTCAAAACCACTTGGCCAACCAGCTGGCCTGGTTGGCCAAATTTGTCTCCTTTATTTATGATTTTGCAATGGTATCAAAGAACTACATAGCACACTGCTGCTCTGATGAGGATGTAGTTGTACAAAGCAATGATCACACATCTCATGGTTTGTGGGGATTATAGTTGATCATCTGGTTTTCATTGTGATGAGTCAAATCTGGAGAAAATTCAGAGAAATATCAGTCTAATATTTATATTGATTAAAGCAATATCAGGCTGAAATGTTGATTGTAATAAGAGTCTAAAGCAATAGCACTTGAAGAGTTTATTTGATTGGCAGAAAAAAAGGGATTTTACAGGATTAATCTTTTCTCAGCAACAGCCTCTTGTTTGTTGCCTCTTTCTCTTTCCTTCCACTCTATATGTAAATTGGAGGGTGTCATGAATGCTAAGAATGTGGTGTGTGTGTGTGTGTGTGTGTGTGTGTGTGTGTGTGTGTGTGTGTGTGTGTGTGTGTGTGTGTGTGTGTGTGTGTGTGCGTGCGTGCGTGCGTGCACGTGCGCACACAAGTTTGAGATTCAGTATATAAAAATTTGTTATTGGTTGAATAAGAACTCTTGTAATAGGCTATTGAAAGTATGAAGTTTTGTTAATAATAAGAAGAATAAATATTATTTAAATTAAGGGGATATTAAATCCCACATTGTTTTAAAACCGAATAAGTTTTAAGAAACTCAAAGATTGGAATCAGAGAGTTTCGTGCCAAATATAGTATAATAAACTATAAAAGTATCGACGATTACTAGCGTGAGCTAATGCAAGTCGTCCTAGTACATAGTATAAACTCTGGTAACTCGCAGCAAAGGTGGTAAAGTTCTGATCGCTATTCTTGGTATTTTCCATAATGTAAAACACATTTCCTAGGAAATGTATGCTGTTACTACATTATGGTGGGAGGTCACTACCCAGACCGGCTTCAGCCTTTATTGAAGTTTCATCAGTGAGTAGCTAGACCAAATTAATACCAAAGGGTATAGCAAAAAGAACTTATATACTCTGCTATACGAGTTGTCAAAAAGGTGCACCCATTAAACATTTAAATAATGTTTATATCACTGAAATGAAGCCTATCAGCTCTTTATATTTAAGTAGAAGAATAAAGTATAAATACTCATGTTGTGTCCATTGGTTTGTCACAGCCAATGGAAGAACATGAAACAAAGCAGAACATAGAACACTCAAATGTTAATCTAATTTGATAACATTTTAGTGGTAAATTCCGTCTCCTTAGCCTTCTTGATCTCCTGCTACATGCATTCTCTAATTTATCTCTAGATAGGAGATAAAAACCCTTTCTGCCTCCATAGGATGTGAACCACTCACTTTTAGTTGAAAAACCATTTTTCAGTAGAAATGGAAAACGTTCCTTTTATCCTAAACAGGAGCCAAGAGATCCCCTAATTGGACATGACCAATGCTATCAGTTGTTTTATGAAGCCTTTGCTGTGAGGATTGTCAATCAAATGGTGTTCTTTCTTAGCTGTAACTATGATACATGTATTTATTTACAATTAATATTAATATGATTATTTAATAATAAACTTTAAATGAGATTTAGTTAAATTTTTTTTTGTTATTGTTGAACTCTCTTTTTATTTTAATTAGGAACTTGTTCTGGTTAGATGAAGGAGGAGTTGGAGTTCCCCAAAAAGTAGCACGAGTAAACCTTGATGGAAGCAATCCACTTGTTCTAATAAAAGATGGACTGCATCATTTGGAAGTTTTAACGATCGACCTTTCAAGTAAACGTCTTTATTGGACTCAAAGTTTCGAGGGCAAGGTAGGAATGATAGGGATATTCCATAAATAATAAGCATCACTATGGATATTGTTATGTATTACATAATTTTGTAGTTTATTAATGATTTTATTTTGTTAAATACTATTATTAGTAGTAATAATAAAACATCAAAATGACTTAAAATTACTTGGAAAGAAACACCTTCAGATGAATTTTAATACAACATTGACAGCAATGTGCAAACAGTACTCATTCATGACACTGTACCATTAGTCAGCAACCCAACCAATTTGCATGCTGTCAAAACCATTTACTGTTGACCATCCATTTATCTAATTAGCATATAATTTTCTGCATTGAACATCCTTCTTCTACTCTGCTGTTGTCAAGAAATAGTACTTCATAATTTCCAATTCATCAAACATGAAAGATGAAGTATGACTCAAACTCACAGATGGGGCAACATAACTTCATTTGCTTTTTATTTGATTAAAGGTATTATTTTATTTCTGAGGAGATCATAATTGGAATTTGAATTGAATTAACTATTACACAAATATTTCAAGAAATACTTCACTGGGTGCTATTTCTTAAATAGGGTTATAAACATCATCATCTTTACTATCAGATACTGACAATCCAGATTTTTCCTGAATCCAGCTTGCTTTCTTACCTAAGTTTCTCCACAATTTTTCATAGTCGCTTTTCAAGTGTGCCTTCATAAATCTTACCTGAAATATTCAGTAGTAAAATTCTTCTGGAATGCTCATATTCACTTTTATTCCCTTTTCTTATAGATGGGTATTATGAGTGCTCTACTCCAATCATCTGGAATTCTGACCATGCCTTCTGAATTATTCAGTACAGTTACTGTAAAACTTTTAAATGCATATTTGAGGATTTATGGTGGAATATCAGCCTTTCTACATTTCAGGTTTTTTTTTTTATTTGGCTTTTTTTTCCCCTATCTCAGGTATTGATATGCACTCTTTTTTACATTCTTGTCGTGTATTTTCTACTTCTGTTCTCTCACTACTTATCTTATGGAATAATTTTTGAAAGCAGTACTTCAGAAATCCTCTGTAATGTATTTTTTACCATTGTTCTCTCTCTCTCTCAACTTATCTTGTTTAATAATTTTTGAAAGTAAAACTCTAGAAATCCAGGATATCTTTATCTTCAGTAATTTCTTTATCATATCTGATTCTTTGATTCCTTTATGTTTTCATATGACTTTTATAACTAGTTTGGTGCATAGCTTAAGTTTCTTTCATTTTCCTCTATATTCTCTGAGGGCATCTGCTGACTTAATTCTTTAGAACGTTTGATATGCTTTTTTTTTTCTATTCTTTTCTTTTTTAGAACTATCTCTTTAACTTCCTGAGCCCATTCATGACCTTGGAATTTTTCTATTTTTATTGACATTTTGCCATATTCCTTACAATCTGAACTGATTGATGTTTCTACAGAGTTTGCCATTCAGTCTTTAAGATTTCGATTTTGTTTTACAAACTCTCATTTTTTTCTATAATGATATTTGTATTTTTCAATACAGTTCACTTCTGAGTGCTACTTGCTTTTTTCTTTTTAATTCTTTTTTTTTTTTTAATAACCTTGAATATGATATTCATTTTCATACTGAAAACTACGTGGTAGTCACTTCCTATTTCAATTCTCCATTTACTCTTATACGATGTACCAGCCTGAAGATATCACTGTCAATAATAACAGAATCAATAAGACATTTCTTGTGTTTGGGGTGTTCTCACCTTGCAATTTGTGTCCACCTTTATGTTAGAATGGTATTAATAGCAACTATTAGTCCTTGTCCTGAACTGAAATCCAACAGGTCCTTGTCATTATTATTAGCCTTGCTTTCTTTTCCTCCAGATTTTCACAGCATGTTTATTTGTCTGATATTCATTTCTTCTCTGCTTCAGAAAAGGGGGTTTTTGAAAAGGAGGTTTCACAGTGCTTAGTGATAAGTTGCACATTTATTGTCAAGAAGCAAAGTTATTTTTTGGCAATATGAAGATTTATATTTAGTTATACACTACTTTGTAAAAATCAATGGACATCCCATGAGCAAGGTGCATTGGGTCATGTATAGCGAGTCACGTGTTTGTCATTCATCATCATCAATTTCCTGATATGTACCCACAAGCAATGTTCAGGTTACTATGACAGCACTACATGAATAAGTTTACATTATTATCAATCTCCTATCACAATTTTCCTCCAAATCAATAACTTGTGGGCATTTCAGTATTGTCATATCTAACATTTCATGCTTCTAAGGCTCTTGTCAACGAATCAATCCACCTAGACCTTGGTCTTTCTCTGTGTCTCTTTTCTGTCATTTTGGCATCAAACACCTGTTTTGCTAACCTTTCTTCATCCATTCTATTTAAGTGGCCAAACCTCAGATTTTGAATTATTGCCAACTGAGCTAAGGTTATGAGGCCAGTGTAATTACATCTCTTATTCATCCTATGTTATGTACAATGAATACCTTCCTGGTATGTGAGGAAAAATCTTACCACCTATATATGTGATGACATAAGTATTATTATCATCTGACCGCCATTGAGTAAGAGACTCATTGTGGGAGGGACACACTATTGTACACAATGCTCAACTACCCATTCCTTAAACTGATTCAATGTATCTACATTCACAACACACTCAGGCAATGCATTCCACTCACCAACCACTTTCCATGCAAAGAACCTTCTCCTCACTCCTCTGCTCACACCTTCCTTATACAATTACAACAATGGCCTCTTGTTCAACCCTCCTCTCCCATTCTATGAAAAATCTCTTCCATGTCAACCTGATAACAACTCCTGACTACCTTATATGTCTCAACCATATTCCCTCCCTCTTCTTCCTCCTATTCACAAGGCTCTGCAACTTACATTCTCTGAATCTGTCCTCGTACTCCACATTCCAAAGACCACTGACCACCTTTGTGAATCTTTTCTGAACCCGTTCCTCGTCACCATGAAAACCCTGCAAACCAAATCTGTGCACAATAATCCATATGAGGCCTGATCAAGGCATTATAACCTTTCTATTTCTGCATGTCAGGGTCCTCTGCATCATTGTCATTATCCACTGTGACGTCTTCACAACATGTGCAACGTGGCCCCTGAATTTCAGGTCCTTGTCCACCATCACTCCTAGATCTCTCATCGCCTCTATTTTTATTAAAGTTTCCCCACCAAGTGTATATTTTGCATCTCATTGTTGCTTATCAAATCTCAAAACTTTACCCTTTGCAACATTGAACTGAGAATTCCACTTACCTGCCCATTCATGCAATCTATTCAAGTCCTCTTGTAAGGCCATAACATCTGCTTGACTCTGCATTGCTCTGCCCCAAGTTTTGCATCATCTGCAAACAGCTGCATATCACTAGTTAAACCCATCAAAATATCATTAATATACAAACTGAACAACAAGAATAGTCCCAAAACTGACCCCTGCAGTACACCACTGGTGACCTTTCTCTTTCGGGATACCGCACCCCCTTATACAACTTTCTAATACCTATACGATAGCCAGTCACTGATCCAGCTCAGAAGTCTGTTATCCAATCCCATGGTTTCAATTTACAGATTGTCATGTGACAGTCTATCAAAAGCGTTTGCAAAATCCAAGTACACCACTATGTATGCATTTCCAATGTCCAAGGTATTTCTCACCCTGTTATAGCACATAAGTAAGTTAGTGAAACATGATCTTCCCTTAACAAACCAATGCTGATAACAACAGTGAATACTGCTGTTATCAACCCATTTCTGTATCCTACTTCTCACCAATCTCTCCAATACCTTCACCACAGCTCCAAATACACATATTGCCCTCTAATTTGAAGCTACTCTACAGACCACCTTTATGCAGTGGAACCATTTTACCATCCTTCCACTCCCTTGGAACCTATACTGTTACAAGACTTTTGTTAAACAGGCATGCCATTGCTACTACCAGTTCTCTGGAACATTCCCTTAAGATACACATATGTGGTGATATGTCATCAAATCCTATCGCCTTATTGGCATCAAGTTTTTTTTTCCTCATATACCTTCTCCTCACTCACAATTAAGCCATCCTCTCCTACGTCCTCTACACTTAAGTTCCTCATCATTCTACCCTGATCAGGATGAAACACCCTTATAAATTGATCACCGAATATCTCAATAATATTTTCTGCAGCCATTACCATTCTACCATTTTCATCCATTAATATCATCTTACCATGATCATTCTTCCTTATACTTGCCACATATTTTAAAAAACTCTCTAAGATTTTTCTTTGCCTGATTTACCAACCAAGTCACTCTCGTAGCTTGTTCTTTATATTCTTCATGTAACTGATTATTACCATTATTCATTTTGTACTGCCTCCAAAGTACCTTATTTTTCCAGATTTCATGCTTAAGTTTTTCCTCATTCATGCATTTTACACTTACCTTATTGAGCCTTTTTGCCTTCGGAATACATTCACACATTGATGCTGTTATGTATTTCTTCGTCAGTTTCCAAGCAGCATTTATTTCCTTTCCACTCAACTCCTCATTCCATACTACAGCTCCAAGATTTTCTCCTTAGCTTGTCATAATCACCAGCCTTATAATTTCACATATATCCTTCCCTTACAAAAGCCTGAATATGGCTAGCCACAACCCAGGTGATCACTTCACGATCACTCTCACCAACTGGAGGAAACTGTGAAATCCCACTCACAATTACATCCTCTGATGAAATGATCAGATCTGAAACTCTCGATCCTCATGTGCCCTCCTTTACATGCTGCCTGAGATAGTTATCTCTCAAGAATTCGAGAAATTCATTTTCCTTATTCCCAAATGCTGTCTCTTCATTCCAGTCTTATTCCACCATAATTAAAATCACCCATAATAATTATTCTTCCTTTGTTCACTAATCCAAGTTATGTATATATTTCTTCATCACCACCCTTCACATTTCCAGGCCTCTAGCAATATCCAACTAAATATGTCTTCCTGTCAACCTCCACGTTACACCAGACTGCCTCATAACGATTGCTACTATTTCCCTCTTTCATGTCCACCTTATGTGGACATAATTCCCCAGCTATCATTAGCAGTGCTCCCTCTCCCTTCCAGTCCTTTCTATCCTTGCAAAAAATACCGTATCCTTCGTTTCTATTCCTGTTAGGATATCAACTTCATTCAACCACATTTCACTTATTGTAATGATTTTGGGGCAAATAAACTCAATCAGTGAAACCATTTTATTTCCCCTATTTCTTATACTTCTGACATTTGGAAACAAACACAGTAATGCATTTTTAGGCCTATAACCAATCCTATCAAAGCCACTTGTTGGTTGTGATTTCTCCTCCACACCTGCCCAATTACCTTTATCTCCACTAACCTTGTATATCTGCTCTGTCTCGACTTCTCTACCCCATATTGTAATATACTTTATCTTCATACACACACACACACACACACACACACACACACACACACACACACACACACACACACACACACACACACACACACATGTTCACTACTGCCATTTTCACAATCCACATTCCTTATGCAATGTCTCCCTGTCCAAACTGCCCCCCCCCCCCCATTTTCCCTATTCCTCTTGCATTCCTATTCTCTCTTCATCTCTCACACTACTCATATTTTCATTTCCAAGCATTGTTGTCTCTTCAATAGCACTCTCCTAATTTTTCACTTCATCTCTTGCTTCTGATTTCTTGCATGTATCACATACTGTACTTCCACACACTGTGCTTCTATCCAACAACACATTCTCTCCAGTGCACTCACTACAAAGCCATTCAAATGCAATCCATCATGCCTGTATAATTTCATTCTTCCCTCAAACACATGCTGTACATCCACAAACTGTACTCCCTTCTCCTCACACATCTTCACTAGCATACCATCTTGATTTTGGCTCTGCATTGCAACTCATCATTGTCATACCTTGGCAACACACTAACACCTTTTACCACTGTGCTGTTATCTTTCACTCTTCTCAGTAACCTTCTGATATTTACCCTCACATGCTCCTTATGTCCACTTAGATCATTAGTCCTCACAATCACCACCAACCCTCTTTCTCATTTCTTGCTCATGTACAATGCCTGAGTTATCTTATTCATTCTTCCTCCTGGATAGCAGACCTTATGGACTAACTAATCCTCTAACTATGGAATCTCCATATATTGCTATCCTAGAATCACTCATCACCTCTTTTACTCTTTTTTCTTTCATTCTATTTTCTTGCACACTTTCATTAGTTGCCACTAAATGTGTAACATCAATCTTTAAAGGTACCTGTGGCATAATTAATGCACAGATACCTGATGATGTACTGTTACTTTCAGTACGAAATATTTGTACCTTTAATTCATTAAAGTTTATTACTGTTGGTTAAGTTATTAACATCACTCCACATATTCCTCATTTCATTTTTCATTTTCAATAACTGTTTCATCAAATCTTGCATTCTGAGAATTTCACTTTCTGTCACTCCCACAGTCTCACTACCTCTCTTTCTGCCACACCTTCCTTTCCTCATTTATACTTTCTTTTGCTCCTTTCTCACTAACTTTTTCTTCCATACTCTTGCATTCATTTATTCCCTCAGTTTCATTTCTGTTTCTTTTATTTACTCCATCTTTTATCTTTTCAGTTTGTTTCACATTCATTGCCTAATAATATATCTAATATATATTATTAGATATATATATATTAATATATATTATTAGATATATATATATTAATATATATTATTAGATATATATATATTAATATATATTATTGCCTAATAATATATCTAATAATATAACATGGTCTAATAATATATCGTACTTTCTACAAATAGTAATATGTTTATTTTATAATTTTGAATAACTACTCCTATTAATCATCTCTTAAGAATATTTGTTTTGTTTTGTTTTTTATTTAAAAAAAAAAACAGATTGAAAGCATTACATCAGAAGGAAAGGACAGACGTGTCATTGTTTCTTCAAATTCTGGCTTATCAAAACCTCAAGGATTAGGTGTTTATAACAGTCGTTTGTATTATCTTGATTCAGTATATGAAAAGATAGTTCGCATCAATTTACCTGATGGAACAAATCCAGTAATCTTGGAAGACAATGCTTCTGGCCTAACAACAATGAAAGTGTACAGTAAAAGGCCTGGTAAGTTTATGTATATATATATATATATATATAAATATGTGTGTGTGTGTGTGTGTGTGTGTGTGTGTGTGTGTGTGTGTGTGTGTGTGTGTGTGTGTGTGTGTGTGTGTGTATGCGTGTGTGAATCACACTCACAAAAGGTAATAAATAAATCTATCGTACATTAGTACCAAAAGCTCACTGTGGAGCAAAACAGGAACCTTTCTTGTCAAGCCACTTCAAGTAAGCAGATTGGTTAACTTATAACAGATGATGCAGTTCATCCCCCATCTGATAATTATATCATTGGATTGCTGTTACTTGTGGATAAGATTCTCTACCATAGATAGCACCAATTTAACCTCAAGAAATTAGAAAGAAATGTTTAGAAAAAAAAATATTACATATTTTGCCGGTTTTCTTCCACATGAAAGAAAGAGATGGGAGTGAATTGTTTATTGACTACTCAACTAGTTTTGGGAAAATTATTGTGCTTCACATCATCAGGAGAAATAAGTGAATAAACTAAAAAGCAGGTTTTAACAGAACATACATAATGAAATATTTGAAAACAGGATTAACAATAGAAAGTGCATTTGTTATGAAGTTGTTTGCTGATGCGTTGTCAGCTACGAACTACTGGTAACCACATGCATGTTATGAATTAGAGAAGACCAGACTTGATGCAAAATCATCATCTTGTTTTTATTACACTGTTGAGGATATTTTATCATTTTAGCTGATTCCTTAAATAGTCTTGAGATAAATCTGTAATCTATGTGGAACATTTTAGTTTGTTGCCATAATACTTAATGTTTGGTTTCAGTTGTATATGCTGCCAATCCTGATTTAGGTTTCCTTTCATTCTCATCCTTTAGATTGGCTTACTTTTCCCAGCCTGCCTGTCTGTCTGCCCTATGTAGTGCACACTGTTTGATCTTGTAGATACCAGGTTTATCGGGAGGTGGATGAGGAGGTTTCAGGAGACTAGAGATCTTACTGAAGGGATAGAAGGCAATCTTTATATTTTGTTGGCATTGTATTCTTGATATTTTATCTGTGACTGACTGTATATAGGGAAGAATCACAGTTCCTCTGAAGTCTTGTTTTTCATGTTCATCTGTCTTCGAGGTTGATGTGCAATTTTGTTAACCAATGCATACTGTTGCAACCACTTTTTGGTAGGATGGTACTGAGGATATTAAGCTCTTGGTTTCTTTTATCTATATTGGTGGAGATTCCATAAGTTCTATCATGTAGGGAAAAAAATAATGTCTTTTTCACAAGGTGGTGATGAGATGCAGCATGCAAGTATTATGCATTGTATGTTGGCTTTGTATACACTGAGAAATTCAGTGTGTTTTGCTGGGATAATTCTATAAGTCTATTATTATTATTACTATTATTATCGTTATTATTATTAGGAGAGAGCGAGAGACCTACAGGGAGTCAGGGATTCATCGAGGAAGGCCACATACTACATGTACCAGCTATCATACTTATTCTTGAATTCAGTCATACTGCTTGCACTCACAACATCCAATAACAAACCATTCCAATCATGCACCATCCTATGAGAGAAAAATCTAGCACTCCCCCCCCCCCTTCTTAGTGGCATTCATTCTTAGCTTCCAGAGATGCCCTCTTGTCCTTTTTCCACCCTCCATAAAATGAAAATTTCCATCAACTGAAATCCTGTATGACCCTTTCAGAAGTTTCTAAGTCTCAATCATATCTCATCTCTTTCTCCTGCTTTCTAGTGTCCTGCAGGACACTAGCAAACAAGTGAAAGAGATGTGATATGATTGAGATTAATCAATCTGTCTTTATAACCAGTATTCCACGATCCTGATATCAATTTAACACTCTCCTTTGCACTCTCTCCAATATATATATCAGAATCACAACGGAAACCAGGAGACCAGATCTGTGTACAATAATCCAAGTGAGGTCTTATCAAGGGCTTGTAAAGAGGTAAAATGATATCTTTACGTGTGAACATTCATTTCAGCATTGCAATTATCTATTGAATTGTATTTGTAATCTTTACTACATGGTCCTTGAACTTCAACTTCCTATCTACTAACACTCCAAGATCCCTAGCCTCATCAGTTTCTTCAAGCATAATCCCACCAATATAATACGACCCATTGGATATCTAACCATGCCAAAATGAATGACTTTACATTTACTGACATCCATTTTCCCATGCCCACAATTCCAGCCTATTCAAATCATTCTACAAGTACTGCATATCAGTAGCATTCCTGATTACCATACCTATCTTTGCATCATCAGCAAATAGCTGTATGTCGCTTGCCAAATCCTTTCCAATATCATTAATGTACACATTGAATAACAATGGACCAAGCACTGATCCTTGTGGTACACCACTGGTTACCTTAAATCTTGCAAATTCACATCCCCCCGTATACCACTTTTTGATATCTGTCAGTCAGCCATCCTCTTATCCACACTGATATTTTATAATCTAAACCCATATTCTCTATTATGCAACAGTCTACCATGCTGTATTCTGTCAAAAAGCCTTAACAAAATCCAAAAGTATCATGTCATATCTGTTTCCCTTGTCTAGTTCACTGGTAACATTGTTATAAAATGTGAGCGAGTTGCTAAAACATGATCTTCCCCTTAGTAAACCCATGTTGCTCATTACAAAGTAGAGATTCACTGTCAACCCATTTCTGAATGCAGGCCATAACCAATTTTTCCAAAATCTTCACCACCTCTCCTGAGATACTAACTGGTCGATAGTTGGATACGTCGGTCTTTGCATCATCCTTGTGCAATGGAATTACCATACATTCTTTCCACTTCTGCGAAATCTTCCCTGTTCTGAAACTCATATTAAACAGCCTGGTCAAAGGAATAGCCAGTTCAGCTGAACACTCTTTTATCACACATGCTGATATTCTATCAATTCCTATTTCTGAATTCTTATTCAGTTTGTGCAACAGCTCTAATACCTCATCCTCATACTCCTGACATTCTTCATCCAGTGAAGAGTTAGCATCGAGCTCAATGTTGCATACACCAGATTGATAGCTTTTAACAAAAAGGGCGTTCATTAGTGGAACAACCTCTTCTGCATCTGTTACCTTCATGCCACCTGCATTTAGAAGAGTTATTCTTTCATATTCGTTCTTTCTTTTACTTGCAGTATATCGATAGAATTCTTGTGGACTGTCTTTAGCATGCAGATCCAGTTTCTTTTCATACTTAGACTTTGCATTCTGTATAACATTTGTGACCATTCTAGCCTGCTGCATATAATTTTCATAACGGACATTGTCCTTATGCAAACAGTATACATTCAGCAGACTCCAACTGCTGAATATATGTAGGGGATGGTGATGGCATTTCTAAAATCCTTCTGAGGAGATGGCCAGAGAATGGGGGGGGAACTAATTATTTTAAATTTTAATTCTGTAATTAAAATTTAAAATAATTTTTAAATTTTTTGCGTTCACCTTGTTTAAAACACTAAACAAGGTGAACGCAAGACAGTGTTCAAACCAATTTTGAATTATGGATATGGGAACTGAGTTAGAAATAAAACATTTGATCAAAAACCACGGATATAAGAGTTCTGAGAAAGATTAGGGGAGTGAACAGATGGCATCAATGGCAGTATCATATTGAAATGTGGATATTAGGAATTCTATCAACTAGTCCATGGAAAGTTAATAGCTACTAATGTCATTGCTCTCAATACTGAAGGCAGTTGCCATCAGGCATTTGCATCAGCCTTAGGAGCTGATGTTCAATTTTAAATACTACATATCCTGTATTATTATATCTTATATTTATTTGTTCCTGACAAATGTTTGGATAAATATTGGCATGGAAAGTTTTATTGTTAAACTGTTAAGCCATTATTAAATTAAATTTTACATTAAATTAAACATTAAATTATCTTTAAAAATGAAGTTGCATTTTTATACATCTTATTACTATTGGTGATGTTTATTTTTATTATCAACAAATTAAACCAGTGTGTAGTAATCTGTCCATTTATATGACCACAGTAGGACAGTTGGATGTTTCTGATAATTGAAGGGTTGGATAAATGAAGGTATGATTACATGCTGTACCAAAAGTCATTTGACATACAAGGGTCAGTTAATTGAACTTTTTGAAAGTCAGATAAACAGTAGATTAGTGTAATTAATAAATGGTAAACTGCTATTTGAAAAATAATTTTTGTGCTAATATTATTTGAATTTTAAAAGGTACCATTTTTTCTTCTCTCGTATTTAATTTAGCACTTGAAAATCATCCTTGTCGAACAACTAATGGTAACTGCCAGCAGTTGTGTGTTCCTTCTTCAAAAACTGAACGCAGATGTCTTTGTGGAACAGGCTTTAGTACTGAGGGAGAAACTGGTTGTAAACCATATTCAGTGTTTGCTGTGGTATCTGAGTTAGACAAAGCACGAGCTTTCAGTTTAGAAGATCATAGCGAAGCTATGATTCCCATTGCTGGACAAGGTAAAATTTTTAATCTTGCTTCTAATAAATACCAACTTTCTGTTGCTAAAATACTGTAAGAGAATGAAACAAATTACTGAAATATGGCCAAAAATTTATTATAAGAAAATTAAGAAAGTATACAAGATAAACAAAGTTTAATTTTTAAAAAGGGGGATGGAATATATCAATATGAACATCTCAACAGGAACATTGAGAAAAATTAAATTTTATAATTTAAATTTTTAAATTAATTTTAAAGTTAAACAAATGAAATTACAAAAAAAAATTGATTCAAATAGCATTCTAGTATTTTAGATGTGACCTTGCTTTCTGCTTTAAAACAGTAAATTGGTAATTTTTGTTTGGGTAAGTTTCATCTTTCATAAATTGTAGTAGAAGCTCATTGTTCAGCAAAAGGGATGACCAAACAATTCATCTACTCTTACATATTTTACTACTACTAGATGGCACATATTTCCTCCCAGACTGTCCTGTGGTTGGAAAGACCTACTGAATTCTGTCTGGGGCTGTGAAGAACTTTTATAAAGGCTTTTTACTGAAGATAAGTTAACTTGTCTGACATGGAGGAGGTATGGTGTTTTTCCTGTCCTCATAGCCTTTGTTACTTTGGCACCAATTCCAGATAGCCCAGACCAGAAAATATGTCAAGAATGACACTGCTACAAATTGCTTTCTGAGTTTGTCAATAATCACCAGCTTTGTAGTTCCACATACATTCTCCCTTCTTAATTGAAACTTCCACTTTCCAGATCAAGACTGTTTGATGATTCTACAGAATGGGATGCAAAGTGGTTACATTGAATATGGACAAATTCTCTAATGCTGTCACTAGATCCAGTACTCTCTAACTTCCATCATGTGCTATTTTAGGTATCTCTCAATAGCTGCATAAATTCCATTTCCTTCTCTCCCTGTGTTCCCATTGATGCTTCCAATAGCTAATTTAGTATGCATGTCATCCATATCTCCTTGTTTCCCCCCCTCCCTCCCCCACACACCTCAAGCCTATAACAGCAACTATGTCCTATTGGCTTTTATCTCACACCAAATAGCTTTGAACGTACTGCCCCTTTTGACATTACCTTTCTGCCAAACTTTTACTTTGCAGTTCTTTTCTGTTGTCATATACAAAATCCTTCACTGAATCATCATCTCTCTATCCTCCCTGAACATACAGTATCCCTTACATTCTGGCCCACACAGAAGAAAGTATTCTTCTGTTAACCATGTCTCACTGATGCATATTATTTTTGACCAATTAAAGCTAACCATTACAAGAACTCCTCACTTTATTCAAGATACTTCCATAAGTAGTATACATGCATTGTGCATATATGCTGATTTCCATAAATTAAGGAACATACAGAAAAATTGCAATAACTCAGAGGGAAAAGAAAAAAAAAAACATATGAAAGTCAGGTACATTATATAAAAAGTGACTCTGAGCCTGGTTATCATATACAGAAATAAGTGGCACTGTCAGCAGTTATTGATTGAGCAGAAAACAAATGATTTGTGTAAAGCAAATTTTTATATATTTTTTCCTATACTGTAAATATATATATATGTATATGTATATATATCGAATGGACAACAGCAGACTACCAAAAATATTATATAGATACAAAATGAAGGGAAAAAGAAGAATCAGAAAACCAAAAGAGATGGCATGAGACTGGAACAGGTCAACTGGCCTAAAATCCATGTTAGGAAGAAGAAGAAGAATATATATATATATATATATATATCTATCTAAATGGTAGATTACTGTGTGTGCGTGCGTGCGGGTGTGTGCATGCATGCATGCACAGTAATCTATGATTTAACTGACTACGTCACAATTTTCTTTGCACCAGACCATCTTTGCTTATTCTATTATTTGTTTATATATTTCATTTCCCATCTTTTCTATATCCAAATAATTGAACTGTGTCACTAGGTCTGTATGTTCTTCTCCAGTTATACACGATATTTTTTGTTTGCCTCTACATTTTCCATTATAGAAATTAATGGAATATATTTTAAATAATTGAAATATATAACTATAGAATTACACATATGCCATAGTAATAACTTTTTTATTATGTAAATATTTCGTCTTATGTATCATAAAACATCATCAGTACTAGTAGGTGCTGATGATGTTTTATGATACATAAGACAAAATATTTACATAATAAAAAAATTATTTACTGTGTGGCATACATGTTATTCTATAGTTATGGATACCCCAGAGGTTTCACTATATATATATATATATAAAGGTACACAAAGAAAACTACCCACTGAGACCTATAGTAGATAGCATTGACTCATCCACCTATAGGTTATCAAAATATCTTGCATCATCCATAAAAGCTTTTTCAGGAAAATCTTCTTCTCATATAAAAAACTCAACAGACTTTGTCTCTAAAATATAGAATATAGAACTCAAGTCTTCTGACATCATGGTGAGCTTCAATGTAGTAGCCCTCTTTACAAAAATTCCGATGCAAGAAGTTCTCCATATTTTAAGTAACAAGATTTCAAAGAAGATGTTTTCTCTGCTATCTCATTGCATTAACTCTGGCTACTTTGAATTTGAAGGTAAACTTTACAAACAGGATAAAGGATTAGCAATGGGCAGCCCCCCCCTCTCCAATACTAGCGAATATCTTTTTTGAAGACTTTGAACAAAAGGCAATCTCTTCTTCTAATTTTAAGCCAAAAATTTGGCTTAGATATGTGGATGACATTTTCCTCATCTGGGAACACGGTATTGAGAATCTTCGCACTTTTCTCAATCACTTAAACAACTTCCATCAAGACATCAAATTAACCATGGAGATGGAAGAAAATGGATCTCTATGTTTCCTGGACGTTAAACTTACTAAAACACCTGAGTCCATAAAAATCTCCATCTTTAGAAAACATACCATCACTATCTGGCACAGAAGATGGGTATCATCTCAACTCTAGCATATCGTACTAGGTCTGTACTGTCAGATGAAGAGGAACTAAAAAATGAGCTACAACATCTTAAAAGGACCTTCAAAAACAATGGCTATTCTTCAAAAAGTATCAATAAACAGCTATACCACTGTCAACAAAACAATGTAGCAATGCAGGATGACCATCAACAAAGCAACGTAGAAATACAGGACGACCCCAAAGGCTATATCTCCTTGCCATACATCAGCACGTTCTCCAAGAAATTGAGTAGAATTTTAAGAAAGTTTAACATAAAAACGTGCTTCTCTACTCTTCCCAAACTAAGATCAAGTTTAAGCAATCACAAACAAGCTCACAACCATTTAGAATTCCCAGGCGTGTACAAAATCGCATGTGACTGCGGGAAACCATACTATGACCAAACAGAAAAGTCCATCCTCCTACGTCTCGAGGAACACCAAAGAGACATCACTTACAAAAGAACTAGAGCTAGTGCCCTCTCAAGCCATGTCCTGTTTTCGGTTAACACAAATAATGAAGGCCGCCAACATGAGATAAACTGGACAACAACTTCAAACCTGCACATATGCGACGATGAGGTAGAACGCTGCATAATCAAGTCTAAAGAGATTGTCATGGACCCTGTTCATTTAAACAGTAACTCAGCTATAATTTGCCTGACTCTTTTAGCTCTGCTGTCAGATATTGGCGCACTCGTGAAATCACACACACACAGGTTTCTAGCAATAGAACTTTAACACGGACTGTAGCTCCAGTTCAAAATAACTGTAGTTTATAGTCGATTTTATAATTTATAGTTTTATAGTGACTCAATGTTTCTTTACAGTGTTTTATTTTTATTGGCTTTGTATGTTCTATCACACCTGAAGAAGTCGGCCACCCCGATGAAACATGTTGCGTATTTTAATAAATTTCATTTAAGTATAAAGAGCTAAAAAGCTTCATTTTGGCAATGAAAACATTACTTAAATTAAGGGGATATTAAATCCCACATAGTTTTAAGAGTATATAAGTTCTTTTCGCTATACACTTTGGTATTAGGTCTAGCTACTCACTGATGAAGCCTCAAAAAAGGCTGAAACCGGTCTGGGTAGTGACCTCCCTCCATAATGTAATAACAGCATACATTTCCTAGGAAATGTGTTTTTACATTATGGAAAATACCTAAGAATAGCGATCAGACCTTTACTCACCTTTGCAACGAGTCGTCTGGTATTGTACTACGTACTAGGATCACTTGCATTGGCTAACGCTAGTGTCGCCGATACTTTATAGTTTACTATAGTCGGCAAGAAACTCTCTGATTCCAATCTTTGAGTTTCTTATTCGGTTTTAAAACTATGTGGGATTTAATATCCCCTTAATTTAAGTAATAAATTTCATTATTTATTGTAATTCTCGGATCTCAGTCAGTATATAAAAAGCATGAATATATATATATAATGGAAATATATGTGATTCTTATACCAGATCATTTATTTAATTTAGGTATAGTCTTGACAGCATAAGATAGAAAATTTATTCGAGATGATAATATTCACCTTCACAGACACTAGAAAGTTTAATGGAATACCTCTTTTATTTATTTATTTTTTTACTGGAATGAGGATATCACTAGAAATGAACTAAGTATTAGTTTAATGACTCCAATATTTCATCACTGTTACAGAGACATCATAGGAATACAATATAAGAATTGTAACTTGTACAGAAGCAACTCCAAAACAAGGTACTTGATGAGACCAAAAGCTTGAAGTCTTAGGTGAGGCATTCTCTGTGGTGTCGCTAGGCAGCCTTAGTTGTTGAACAGGAGGTCTCTTTTAGAATTACCGTTTTCCATATCTTGAGAGATCCATACAACCTTATTTATTGAAGTAGGATTGGTTTTCAAGATCCACTATGGATTCAAAAAAAAGGCTCTCATATTTGGATTTATACTGTTATATTAGGAAGATATGATTAAAATGTCTAGAAAGAACAGACTATTTTTACTTTTTTTTAATGTCGTAAATTGAATGAAGTGAAACATTTAAAACAGTTCTTACATACACCATCCATTAGATAATATACCAGATCAGATGGTAATGGCTTATAAAAGAAATTACTATCATAGATTCCATGTCCCTCCCAGTTTCACTCAACTTAACCAACAACAGTAATGAAAAGTCAAGGACAGAGAAATAGATTAAATGTGGAATAGAGGTGAACCTCTCAGTTTTCCGGATTCACTTCATAAATATATGTGGTTTTAGTTCCAATTTCAATAATATTCATTTCCATCTCCAGTTTACAAACCTATACCTAGTTTCCTCTTAAAATATCAGTGTCTTCAAGTGCTACAATATCTCAGTTTTTCAAATTGCATATATTTTCACTCTTTTTATCAAACGTGAAATTTGTGCATATGCTTTCTTTGATATATCATGTAGAGAATCCAACCTTGAATCTCTTCTTTTTTTATATTCTTTGGCTAACAATCTCTCTCTGCCTCAGTCTACAAAATTCATTTGATGTTGCTATCATAGAGGTGCATATTGTTAAAGTGTCTAGAAAAGGAAAGCTGTTGTTTGACTCGTGGTCAGTAGTGCACTTGATATGGAAGGACATGGTATTATTTGAGAGTTAAAATTTCTATGGCTTGTTGTATCCATGTTTTGTTAATTAGTGGCAGAAACCTGTAAAAAGTCAAGCACTTTAATAAATTATTATTTTATTTTATTTTTTATTTATTTTTTTATGTTGGGCCCATACACAGGAGGTTGATTGGCCAACCTATAGTACATTAGTACTGTGTATGGGTGGTGGGTTGGGAAAGGAGGAATTTGTTTACATTTGATTTGAATGACTTTAAATTGTATTTGTTGGGAAACACAGCAGGTGGAAGACTGTTCCACAGTGCAGCAGTTGCAGGGATGAAGGAAGAGGAAAAGAAATTTGTTCTGTTTGTTTCTAGGTGTACTGTGAAGGGATGTTATGCAGCAGCTGCACGTGTTCCAATGAGCTTAGTACTGAGCGGGGGAATTATTGATGTTATTTCGGATGAGCATTTCCCATGGAAATATTTGTAGAATATACTTACTGCAGAGACCAAACATCTGTGTGAAAGTGGGGAGAGAGAGTTGGTAAGGGATGGATCATTGATAAGTCTAATTGCCCTCCTTTGTATTGAGTCAAGCATTTTGAGAGAGTTTTTAGGGGCCCCACTCCATATGTGGGAGCAATATTCAATAGTTGGGCAGATTTGTGACTTGTATAATGTTAGTAGCTGTTCAGGGGTGAAGTAACGTCTTGAGCAGAAGAGAAATCCTAGTTTTTTTGAGGCTGAGGATGCAATGTTTGAGATATATTTGTGCCAGAAGAGGTTTCATGTGAGGGTGATTCTGAGGAGCGAGATCTCAGGCTGTCTGGAAATTTGGCCATCGTCGAAAAGGATACTGGGAAAAAGTTGTTATTTTTTATGGGAAATAGTACAGAATTGGGTTTTGTTGGCATTAAAATTTATGAGGTTATCTGAACCCCATTGTAGGATAGCTTGGAGATCGGAGTTGAGGGTGGTGGTGGTTGATGTTCTGTAAGATGAGGTGAGTTGTGTATGGTAAGGCTTATCAAATGCAAACGAGGAGTGTAGTGTGCTGTCATCTGCAAAACTGTGTATTGGGTTGGAGGTTAATTGCAGTAGGTCGTTGATGCACAGCAGGAACAGGGTTGGTGAAAGGACAGAACCTTGTGGGACCCCAGCGTTAATTGAGTGGTGCGAGGATAGGGAGCCATCCACCATCACACAGTGTGCGTGCAGACATAATTTCATTACCTTTGACTGGCAATCCACCTACAGAAGTACTGGGTCTGGCCTTTGTGCCAGACCCAGTCAAAAGTTTTGGAGATATCTAGTGCAACCACTTGAGATTCGCCAAACCATAGCATTTGTCCAGAGATGGGTGACATATGTGGGTAGATCTCCTGTTGATCGGCAGTGGTGGAATCCATACTGGCGGTCATTTATTTGGTGAGTGTCTTCAAGATAGTGTAGGAGGTGGGAATTGATGATTTTTTCATTACCTTTGACAGGACTGAGGTAAGCGAGATAGGGCAGTAATTGAATGGTAGTGACTTGTCACCCTTCTTGGGAATGGGCTGAATATAGGTCAATTTCCAGTTTGTGGGATAGATTCCAGTGGAGTAGGAGAGTATATATAGGTGACATAGGATAGGGGTCAGTTCTGGAGCAAAATTTTTCAGAACAATTGGGGGAATGCCATTGGGACCAGGAGACTTTTTTGTGTCTAATTGGGACAGTATTTTTCTGATTTCATCCTGGCAAAATGATATAGGGGCATTGTATGTGTTGGGTATCTGGAATGTTTGGGGGACATTTATCATCGTCATTTATGCATGCATTTGAAGCAAAGTATGAGGCCAGAAGACTGGCTTTTTCTGTGGGTGATGAGGCAGTAGAGCCATCAGGGTGTGATAGGGGTGGGAATAGTGTTGGACAGAAGTTGCAGCCAATTGCTTTGGCAAGAAACCAAAAGGCTCAGCTGCTAGTTTCCTGCTTTTTGCTCTTTCGAACTATGTTTTGGAAGCACTGATTGTTTTTTTGCATCTATTATGGTCTTCGGTGTAAGCTTTGAGAGAGGATGAGGTTCTTGATTTCAGCTAGTTGTGGTATGTCTGGTGTTTCATCTCTACAGCCTTGGCACATCTTTTGGAGAACCAGGGTTTCATTAGGGAATGGCAGTTCAGAGTGTTGTGTGGAATGTACGTATTCATGCCGGTGAGGATTATTTTGGTAATAAGCTCGGTGCATACAACACTATATGTACTTTGGGTTCTTCCTCAGCCTGAAGAAGTACCAAATTTTGTTCTATGAAACTAGTAATTAATTTATTAAAGTGCTTGACTTGTTATGTGCTTTTTGCTAGTAATTAGCAAAATATGGTATTATTCAGTCTCTGAGTGTGGCTAAACTGTGAAATATCATCTATGAAGACAGACAGAAGGTTGAAGAAAAACAGTGCTGAAAAGTTAACTGTCCAGATGAACTAGTTTGCAAAAGCTGTTGAGGATAGGATTGTTCATATCTCTTCTTTGAATTTGTTTGAACATCTTATTTTGTCTAGTGGGGGGGATGAGCATGATGAATCAGAAGCTTATCAGTAGTGATTTTATTCTGTGATTTCAGCATGAGGTAATTAAAGTCAATCAGAAGGGGGGGGGACTTCCAATAAATGGCTAAGTAGAAGCAAAGACAGTTATGGGAGGACAATATTAATTGAAGATAGTTAGTTGACAGGTAATCAATGCAGGTGATGTAAATGATGCATCTATTGAACAGTTGACTGTGTTTTTTATCCTGCCAGTGTGATTTAAGTCTTGACCATGGAGGGAATAATGAAGAAGAGAGTAGTAGAAGCAGGAGGCATATATATAGAATTAAGTAAAGACAGCAAGAATAGAACAGTCGACTTGATAACATATTGTATCATGCTTTAGGAAATGTTGCCGGATGTTATCAGCACTATTCTTCTTCTTTACCAACAACTGCTCCAATAGAAACTCAGATTAAGCAGACCAAAGCTCTCCATTTCCCTGTATTTTCCCAAATCCTTTTTTCCCATGAACACTGTTTCAGTTCAGGTTTCTTTTTGTTAAATCTTCTCTTATCTGGTATCTCCACCTTTGTCTGTAGTCTTCTTCTTCTTGATCTCTTCCCCTGAATTTTCATTTCATACATTATTCTTGGTATTTATTCTCATTATATGTCTAATCCACTCAAGTAAGAATTCACAGGCATTTCTTTAATTACTTTTCCATCCCATTCCTAATGTTCATATTTCTTGTTCTATTTTTTTTTGTTTTTGCCAGCATTGACCATAAAACTTTCATTTCCATTGCTTATATTCTACTGTTTTTGTTAGTCTCCATGTCTCTGCTGCATAAGACAAAATAGGCAAAATGTAACTTCTTTAAAAGTTTAATAAAGAAATTATTTTTGGCTATTTTTGTCATGGCAAATGCCAAGAATTATATTCTTGTTAATCCTTTAGTAGTATAACCAACTGAAAAACTTTCTGAAAAGTAACCTCTGTTAATCAAAAGTTTGCATTTCAATGGCACTGTTCCAAAGTAGACTACTTATTCTGTTAAAAAGAATTTGTCAAAGTGAAATCCTGCTCATTATCTCCTGATTTAAACTTCCATCACTAGAAAGTATACATCCTAGATATACCTGAATTACACCACTCTTCAATACTTGTCAATTGAGTCTAACACCACTATTGTCTGCATTTTTTCCCTTCAATTTAAAACCATTATCTCATTCTTCCTTTTGTTAAGATGCAACCTATAGTTCTGTGTTGAACTGTACAATTTGTCCAGTTTCATCTCTACCTCTTTTTCTGAATGTGCCCAAATTACCATATCATCTACAAATTAATTGCACACTCCAAATTACCAAATTTAGTATTCATTCAGTTCTTCGATTCAACATTCATACATGTTTATGATCATAACTGTTTCTCCTTTTCTATGTTTATCTTTTCCAAACTTTCCCAGACTTTTCCTGTTGGCCAATCAAAAACTTTTCAAATCAGAAATGTCATAAATAGGCTTTTTCCAAATTCTCAGTGTCTCTTCATTTCCCTTATAGCAAAAATCAAATCAAGTTGATCATCTTTTTCTAAAACCAAACTGCTTTTCTCTTCTTTTAGACATTTCTCTATTTTCTCTTTTATTCTTGTTGCCATTATCCTTTTTATAAATCTTTGTGCATTGACACAATAATGATATTCCTCTATAATTACTACACTGTCTTCTTGAATGTCCTTTATCAATAATCAATAATCTCTTAAGTCCAGTCATCAGGTATTAGATCAGTCTAAAGATGTCATATAATGTTACATTTCAGTTCTATACTACCAGAAGCTTTGATTAGTTCAACGGGAAAATCATCTTTCCCAGGTGTTGTGTCGGAAAAAGTGCTGATTCACTATTGGTGAGTCATCCTGTTTCTGACCCAACACACGGTAACGATTAGATCTAAGGATAAGGACATACTTATGCCTCCAGAAGAAGAGCTAAATGGATAGTGTACATATGTTCACTCAGCGGTATGTCTTACCAACTGAGGTTGTAGATATTAAGTAACTTTGGGAAATCTATATTTAAAGTTGATAATGTCTGTGTGAAATTAGCAAGGGAAAATTATGTCTCAGTACTGAAATATTGTTATTAGATGTATATAAGATGATCTATGTATTAGAACCATGTCAAAACAGTTCGGAGTTGCGGTTACCAATCGGCTGCAGCTATGAGCATGACGTAGTCATCGAGAGAGGGCGCTCGCATTTTGCAATATAAGGTCCGGCGCGAGATTCAAATCGCTCTCTTGTTTTCTGTTCCTGCATTCCCATCCAAGTCCTAGATAGCTGTGGAATCTTGCCGCCGGTGCCCACCAACAATCTCCTGGTTGCTGTTGTGCCGTGTCGAGTATAGTCACCAAAGGAATGAGGTCAGAATTCCAGTAAAGAGCCGTTGGTTAGTTATGCCAGCGTGTAGTCAGCGAGAGGGAAACCTTTCGAAGATAATAGAAGTAACTCGCTGATGCCATGAGAAAACATGGTGAGAAAACACGGAAGTGTAATCACAGTGAAGCCCCGGTAACTCCGTGAAAAGACAAGGATGGTAATGTACAAGTTTTCATACTCATTTTAGAATAGTAACCAAGAAAGGAATAGGAACCAAGGAATTTAGGAGCTCCACACATTTAACTTTCATATGATGCCTAAAGGACTGATTTTGGACTAGTCTGTCTATGTCAAACAAGCTGGTGCCACTCTAAGCTTATGCTGAGGAAGGAACCAAACCTTTGAACTGTTTATTAGGAAGAAACTGTATGATATTATGTTAAATATTAGCTTGAATATTAACTAAGTTGGGGAGGATAAAGCTTGAGCACAAATAAGAATATTATCCCATGTTAAAATACAAGACGGATTGCGTCTGATATGCTCTACACAAGGATTATATAACTATGTGCATGTGTTTTTTTTATATGTGAGCACTGAGTAACTCTGTGTGGAATGATCGAGTCTGAATATAATAATACAAAAAGGGTGTGGGATTGTTAGATTAAAATTAGGAGTAGAAATTTTGGATATCTTAGCCTAAAGGGGGGGGGGGGGGAGTTCAGACTCTTTAGTGTTGAAGTTATTACTTAAAGTGTATATATATGCAAGTGTTTAAAATAAATGTATTTCTTTAACCCAAAGTTCATGAGTCTGTTGTTTTCTGAGATTTGAATTACCACTTATTAAACCTTCGGACCTATATAAGTAAAGGGGGAATCCATTTTCATAAGATAGAAAGAGGGGGAGCCACAACTGCAAATCACGTGATCCCTTTGTTATTTTAGAGTTGTCTAATTGGGTATCAGAATTCAATTGCCAGCTGGCGCAGTCATTTTAAACAATTATAAATTTGTCGGCAACGGAATAGCTGATATCCTAAAGTGATAAATAATAGTAACTTAGAATATGAATTTTTTTAGGGACTGACGACATAACACAGGGTATTTTTTCCTTCTTCAACCTCTGCCAAACTCATTTCCTTATTATCCTCTCATCACTGTATTCATGCCAATTTATTTCACTGTGGCTTTCATTTTTGTTTAACGTATCTCCAAAATAATGTTGCTAGATCATCCTAATCTCTCTTCCAGTAGTCAAAAGATTTCCATCTCCATTTATTAAAAATCCTGGATGCCCATTGCATTTGCTTCTATTCTTGATTAGTCTATATAACATTTCTTGATCCCATTAATATCTTCTTCCAACTTATGTGTAAAATCAATCTAGTTATCTTTTCCTCTTTAATTATTTTTTTTATTGGATCTTTCTCTGATTATAAACAATTCTGTCATAATTTTGATCCAGTCTATATGAACTTCCAAAAACCTTTACTTTTTGACTTGACTGCATTTTTAACTCTTTCATTCCACAAGGGTATTTCTTTTCCTTTTCTGCTTCCATTTGTTTTCCTACACGGCTCTTTTGCTGTTCTCACCATCATCATCATCAAATTCCAGACGTGTACAGGATATGACAGTACTACATGAAAAACTTACATCACCACTAACTTCCTATCTACAATTTTCTTCCAAATCAATCTGTTACCTGTAAAGACTGCAACATTATCAGATCTTATATTTCTGTCTTCTAAAGCACGTTTTACTATATCAATCCACCTATATCTTGGTCTTCCTCTGGGTCTTTTTCCTGCCAACCTGGCAGAGAACACTTGTTTTTGATTATTATTATTATTATTATTATTATTATTATTATTATTATTACATAATGACTAATGGTATAAGGACAATTGCTGCAGAAGATATAGTGGAGATATTTAATGAGCAGTTCATAAAGGTCTTCCATTCTTGTGAATGGGACATCATGGAGAATTTGAGAGCAGCTGATGATGGGGAGAGACTGACTATAAGTGAGCAAGAGGTGTAAAGGAAATTGAGCAAACCTGATGTTAATAAGGCTGTGGGACTTGATAATACACCATAATATTTTAATTATCATAATACTTGATAATATCACCATGTATTCTGAAGGAATGTGCCAGGGTGTTGACATCTGCCTTGACATATTTTTTTGAAATGAATCTTGCACTGGGTCGAGTTCCAAAGGAGTGGAAGGAGGGCAAGATTGTGCCACTTCATAAGGTGATAGAAATCAAGCATCAAATTATTGGCCTATCTGTGTGTCAGATGTTGTGGTTAAGTTGTTGGAGAAGCTGGTGAGAACTAGTATCCAAATTGGGTTGACAACTATGGTATTATCTTTGATGGACAACATGGATTTGCTAAAGGGAGGTCATGTTTTAGTAATCTACTTATTACAATGATGACAGCTTCCCTGGACAGAGGGGAGGGATACACATTAGTATACGTAGATTTTGCAAAGGCTTTTGATAGATTACCACATGATAAGTTGATAGTCAAACTAGAGCGATGATGTTCGATGTTAGATTAGTGCATTGGATCAGAGACTGGCTATCTGATAGGTATCAGCAAGTTTTGTATGGGGGAGCAATATCCCGGAAGAGGAAAGTCACTAGTGGTGTGCTTCAGGGGTCTATTTAGTTCCATTGCTGTTTAACCTGTATGTTAATGATATTGGCAAAGATTTGTATGGGAATATTCAATTGTTTGCAGATGATGCAAAGTTGGGATGAACCATGAAGAGTAGAGAAGATGTCGGTGCCTCACAAGAAGACATGAATAAATTGAATGAATGGGCACAAGAATGGGGATACGAGTTTAGTGTTGAAAAATGTAAGGTTTTATCATTTGGGAAACAAAGATGGATGTAGAATTTATGCTTGGTGGGGATATATTGTTGGAGGCGAAGGAAATAAGCGCTCTTGGGGTAATAATGGATAAGGATTTGAAAATTAAGGGACACCTTGCCAAAATTATTAGGACAACACAAAGAATTTTGGGAATGATGCAGGAGACACTGACTTGTAACAGGAAGGAGATTCTTGTTCCATTGTATAGGGTTTTGATTAGGCCATACTATGCATATATTTAGTCACCTGGTTTTCAAAAGGATGAAGAGATATTAGAAAGAGTCTAGAGGTGACTGAGGGGTGATATGATAAAGACTTACAAGTTAGTAATGAGTCGTTATAGGATCAACGTTGGAGCGATTTTACCAAAAACGGTGGAAGATCGGGGGAGAACCAAATCTCATCCCTGAAAGCTGTTTGTAAGCAGGGGAGTGAGAAGCAGGTTTTTCATGCAGTGTTGTGAATGATTGGAATGCCTTGCCTGAGAGTGTGTTGTCTGCAGAGTATTTGAGTGTGTTTAAGGTGTATTATGATGAGCTGTGTATGACAAATGGACCTCCTAGATGAGTCTTTGACTCCATGGGATCTTGAGATAATAATAATAATAAAAAAATAATAAAATGATGCTTTATTATCCTGTCGCTAATTCCATCACATTTTACGGGTTTGTCATTTACTTCTTTACTGATGATTCCATTGTTTTTTCCATTTTGTCAAGTTCAAACCCAAAAGATCCAATTTCCTCTCCATCATAACTTCATCTATGAACTCTTCCACTTTCTTTACCTGTAAGTTTCAAGTTACTCATCGTTTGAGTTCTCAATTTCCTTTCCAGTCCAAGCTTTTACCATTTATATCTATCCATCTTTCATTCCTTTGTTTCTTTTTAGCTGAAATAAATCCACTGCCAACTTGCTGAGCCTGTCACAGTTTCACTAAATTACCATTAGCCAAGTTGTTCAAGTTTCTAATGAGTTTTCATCAATCAGGCATCTTCTTCTAATTCCACTACTTCCTCACACTTGTCCATGTTGTTGGACTTTGTGAGACACTTGTTCTATTGATGTGGTTATTTAAGAAAATCCTAATGATAGAAAAGGTCCAAAATAGTCAAAAGGGAATAGAATTGTTCTACTTCAATAGTGCTATGACTGAGTCTTCAGATTTCAGACAGTTGGCCTATAATTTGAAGAGGTCATAGTTATGGCATTAGTACAGAATTGAGAATTGTGTTGATAACAGCATGAAGGAGTTCAAGAAGTTGACTATCATCATCAAGAAGTTAACTATCATCATGATTTGGGTTTATAGCAATAGAATTCTTTACAAATATCAGTAGGAATTTTCAAGAGAGGATCATGTTTTAGCACTTTATTTGCTTATTACAACAGGGATGACATTGTACAAGCAAGTGACATAATATATTGTAATATATTTGGATTTTTCTAAGGTCATTGATAGATTGTCACATGACAAATTAGTATTAAGACTGCAATGGGTGAGGTTGGATAGTAGATTTATGAGATAATACTGATTAGACAACCGATATAGGAGGGACAAGAGAAATAGTAACCTAGAAGATGATAGTCACCAATGATGTGCAATGATTATCTGCTTAAGGCCATTATTCTTTATATTTTATGTTATTGATATTGGGAGAGGTTTCAATGGCAGATACATGCATGACACAAAGTTGAGGAGTGCAATAATGAGAAAACTAATATTATGTCTACAATGATTTCAGTTGATTGTGCAGATAGATGAGTGCACAGAAATTCAATGAAATTTTAAATTTGGAGACTAAGGCAGGATGCTGTGTATATGCATGGTGGGGGATGTATTGAGTTAGGTGAAGGTGACCTTAATTGGGTTGCATATTGAATACTGTGTGCTTTTTTTGTGAAGAAGAAGAGAAAGAATTAAACATTAAAAGCCTTAATTAAACTGTTCATTTTTGGTCTAAACTGTTAAAACTGAGAACTTTTATTGTTAAAAGACCATAAGATTTAATGATTACAAATACAAAGAGCCAACAAGTTTCACAAGCCACTGTCTAGCATTTTCAAGGCTGTACTGGTGTGAAAACAAATGCATCAAGTTACATGAAAATATACACTTTAGTAACTGTTAGGCCGTTACATTTGATAATTCGTGTTTGATGGCGTGCATGCGTTTGAATGCTTCAGTCAGAATCCGGTACATGACCACGTGTTGTGTAGTTTTTCACATATTGTAGTTCTGTTGAGCTGAGAGAATTGATGAGATATTTCCATATGTGTCAGCCTTAATTAAATTAGATATAGCTCGGATAACAGTACCACAGCATAAACAAGCAGAATGTTCTCCCCATTCATGTTTATTCTCCTTTGTTAGTTTATGCCTCTAATGATTTTTTGCAATACTGGGTTGACAGGTCATTGAGAGAGCACCTTCTTAGCATAGTCCAAATTTTGTTTCATAGTTTAATGATTTCTCCAGAAAACGTACCTTGCAGAGGGTGGTGATTACATCGTTATATCATATTTATATACTTTTGGGTGTTTAAAAGTCTAATCCCATAGGCATTTCAATGTATACTGTGTAAGCCTAATTTATTGTGGTCCATAAAGATTAGATGCAATTCAATTCTTTACCAGCCTAATAATGTTGTGAATATGTGATCATATTTTGGTTTTTCTTTGTAAAAGCCAGTTGGTCTCTAATAATGTTTGATACACATATGTGAATTCATTTTCACATAAATATAAATAATATGTTATAATAAATATCCAAGAGTTCATAAATTTAGATCATAAATAAGTTCATAAATCTTAATTCTTAAGCATGTTCATCCAATTTTTAATTCTTTCTGCAATTTTATTTTCATATGTTGCATTGTTATTTATTAAATGTTTAATTGCATGCTTGGCTTTAGTCAGAGATGGTCTCTCAATTGTGTTTCATAATTTCCTAATAATTGTACTTCAGGTGTAAACCTTTCATCAGGGAATGACGGTGATTTATTTAGACTCTGAAAGTAATGTGTAAATTCCTCACCAATTTCTTTTTCTTGGGTAACTAAATCTGCTTGGTTTTTATTTCCATTTGAAGTTTACATCCTATTTTGATTGGCATTGATGTAATCAAGTAACCAATCTCACTACATCTGAAGAACCTCATTCAGTGGAATAGTCTATTTGTTATTTTCAGTTTCTTCAGTTATTTTTTTCTCTGTCATTTCTGTCAACAAACACATTACTAGTTAAATTTCTACAGCTGCTATCATCTCAGCATTCTCTAGTAGATGTTGAATTCCACTGTATATTGTTTATAAGATATAATAAGATTTGTCCCTGTTTATTACATTCACTTGTAGCATTTTTTCTTTCGGGTTTTCTGTAAATTGAAGAGTTTCTTCTACTTTCAACTCTCACTATAGCAAACACAGTTTTATTGAGCTCAAGCAACAAACTACTGAAGCCAAGTAAGATTACAAATTACCAAACTGAAATAATACAACAAACTACTGAATTGTTCTAATGAAAACTTGATTACATCAATGCCAATCTAAATGAAACTTTCTATAGTAAACTCTCTACCATAGCAAACTTTGTCAGTCTGGCCAGCCCGGTAGTGTACTTACTCTCCAACTGATTGGTTGCGAGTTCAAATCCTACTGTTAGGCAAGGGTGTTTGCAAATATGTTGGTGGGAAATAAATTACGTTGCCCACTGTAAAACTACCATGCTACATATTGGAAGTCTTAAAGTGTGGAAAAGTTCCATGTTTGGTCTTTAGAACAGTATTTCCAGATTATGTAAAAAATAAATAAATAAATAAAATGATGATGATGATGATGATGGTGTGTGTGTGTGTGTGTGTGTGTGTGTGTGTGTGTGTGTGTGTGTGTGTGTGTGTGTGTGTGTGTGTGTGTGTGTGTGTGTGTGTGTGAGTGAGTGAGTGAGTGAGTGAAAACCTCTACTCTACTCATCATACTACTGTACTAGGTTTACAATGTTTCCTGAGTGGAATCACTAAAAAATTTAAAAACTATTCCATTTGGAAATGTTATTGCAATTTCCTTTTTGTTTTAGTTATTTAGAATTAAAAAAAAAGTTGACAGCTAAAATTTACACACTTGCAAAGCATCATAAATGAAATTCAGAAAAAGAACACACATGGGAATTAAAAAACATTGATTATCTAATCCATTTTATGTAATTATAATCTACTCTATATATATAAAATGATAAGCCTTTTTGTGTAACGTTTTTGTGTCACATTTTTTGTCAAGTTATTTGAAACGTTTTGAAACTCAGGGACTACCCTGAGTGTCGAGTCTTCAAAATTCGAGTCATCAGAATTCAAGGCTACCAGTCCAAAACTCGGGGGGGGGGGGGGAACCCCCTTTTGAGTTTTCAAAATTCGAGTCATCAGAATTCAAGGAGAACTGGTCTGCCAGTCTGGAACTCAGGGGGGGGGGTTGTGCACTGTAGTTGGGTAGGGCAAACCACCCTTTTGAGTCATCAGAATTCAAGAAGAACTGGTCTACCAGTCTGGAACTTGGGGGCTGGGTGCTGTAGGCACTGGGGGGGGGGAACCCTCCTTTCGAGTTTTCAAAATTCGAGTCATCAGATTTCAAGGAGAACCGGTCTACTAGTCAGGAACTCAGGGGGTTGGGCGCCCGGGGGGAAAGAACCCCCTTTTTGAGTTTTCAAAATTTGAGTCATCAGAATTCAAGGAGAACCGGTCTACCAGTGTTCGGAACTCGGGGGGTTTGGCGCCAGGGGTGGAAATCCCCTTTCGAGTCATCAGAATTCAAGGAGAACTGGCCTACCAGTCTGGAACTCTGGGAGTTGGGTGCTGTAGGCATCAGGGGGAGGAATCCCCTTTTGAGTTTTCAAAATTTGAGTTATCAGAATTCAAGGAGAACCAGCCTACCAGTCCAGAACTCGGGGGGGGGGGGGGGGGACTAGGGGACGGAACATTCGAGTCATCAGAATTCAAGGAAAACCGGTCTACTAGTCCGGAACACAGGGGGGGCGTAGGCACCAGGGGAGAATCCCCCTAATACCAATATAAATTGTGTAACTTCTGTAAGCACTCATGTAATCATATCAGTAGTTCACTTCATGATGTAAAACTACAAGTTTTTATATCTTATATTTGTGCTGTTATTATTTAGTCTATTATATTTCTCATTTGTATAATGCTGTTTTTTTTTTATATATATATAGGGCATAACATTCTACATTTAGATGTGCATGTTGCAAAGAATCATATTTATTGGGTGGAATTCAATCAGGGAGAAAGAAATGGTATATATCACATAAAACCAGATGGGACTGAACTCACTCATGTTATTTCTGATGGCATAGGCAGTAATGGTATCCGTGGGTTGGCAGTTGACTGGATTGCAGGTATGTTGAATTCCGCTGTGTATTATTTATAAGATATAAAAAGCATTGTTCCTGTTTATTACATTCAGTTATAGCAAATTCCTGGGACTCATGAATAGTTGTTATAGTTTATTATAAAATTGTCAGAACTTTTCAGTAGTTTATTACAGTGAGCTATTTTGTCGTAATGGTATTTGCTATAGTGTAACTCAGTGGAAGTAGCGCTTACATCCTCTGCGCTAGGCCACCCAAAGGTAGACTTAAGTTCAAGTCTAGTCACCAACTGGTGGAACTTTTTTTTCTAAGCCTATCTTCGGCTGGTTCCCAAGTTAGTCAATCTGTGTCATAAGCAAGCAGATTTTTTCTCTCAGAAACTTGGGTTTTTTGTCCCATAAACTCAAGAAAATCGACTGTAGAACCCACATTATTTCTGACAGTAACCTATCCTGTTAGGATTAGGTATGATGAGATGGCAGCACTTGTTTGCTCGTCTCTTCATCGGTGCTGCCTATAATAAGTGATAGACATGTGTCAGCTATCTCTGATTGGCTGCTAGTGGAGATTGAACTACCCCACTCAGTCTCCAAAAGCTAGATAGGGTTTAAAGGCCTCATCTACTCCCTATAAGGGAATAAAAGGCATTAGCTGAAATTTTTTATATGGTATTCTCTGCAGAAATTCATCAAAATAAAAATGCCTTTTTATTTTGTATCAGTCTTTTTTTTTTTTTCTGCTGTTGAATCATGCTGCATGCAATATTCCATATAGAAGTATGCAAATTTTATGTGGACCTGCAAATGAAACTTCTACATTTTATTATTATTATTATTACACTCTCTATGGAGTCGGCAGACTCATTCTGGGACATTCATTAAACTGACAACATATTTATCATACTGAATCTTAAAACTGTTAACACTCCCTACATTAACAACATATTCTAGTAATGCATTCCATTCACACACAATTCTCCATGTAAAAAATCTACTCCTCACATCTCTCTCTCTCTCTTCAGCACACTTTTTCTGATAAAATTGACTCACTAACTTAAATATTTCTTTAATTGACCATATTATCTTATATTAGCTCTGCAAACACACTCAAAGATTAGTGAATGTAAGCAATGTCAAGTTTCTTCCTAATTAGGTTTTATAATTATTTGTTCTGGTTTTGTATAATTATTTATTAATATAATATTATGCAAACAGTCCTGATTTTGTGTAATCATTTATTTATATCATATTATATAGTTCTGGTTTTTGTAATGATGTATTAATATAATGAAAATTTTTATATTAATATATGTACAATACTTAATGCTCACAATAGTTAAGCCTAATTACTAAAATTAGTATATGTTTAAACATCAAGGTAGTGCACTTTGTAACATGAACTTTCCTAATTTTAAAGTAACTGTATCAATTTATGAAATTAATTTATTCATCATCCTCATCACTATCAAATTTTTGATGTGTATCTATAAGGTATGTATGCAATACTAGGATCACTATATGATTAAGTTTACATTGTTACTGATTTCATTTCAAAACTTTTCCTCCAAATTACTCTGTTATTTTTTAGAATTCCAATACTCCAAATTATATGATCTAACTACAATGCTTCAATTTTGTTAGATCATATATTTCAGTCTTCAAAACACTTCTACAGAATCAATTGACCTTGATCTTGGTCTGTTTGGGAATTTTGCTATCATCATTCAGTTTCCTTATATATATATATATATATATATATATATATCCTCAAAGGATGTGCAGATCATATGACAGTACTACATGATTAAGTTTACATTATTACTAATCTCCTATCAACAGTTTTCCTTCAAATTACCATAAACAATTTCAATATTTTCCTCAAACCACTTCAATATTGTTGTATCTAACATTTTGGTCTTCCAAAGCACATCTGACTGAATCAATCCACATAGATCTTGCTCTCCCTTTGGGTCTTTTTCTTGCCATCTTGGCATTAAACATGTTTTGTTAAGCTTTCCCATTCTGTTTAATTGACCATATTACCTTAGATTGGCTCTGCAAATACTCCAAGATTAGTGAATGTTAACAATGTCAAGTTCCTTCCTAATACCTTCATTTTTAATATGATTCTGTCATTGATGCCATCTGTTTGGGCCAATGATTTTTCTCAGAATTCTCACATCTGTTCTGTAGTCTCTTCTCAAGTGCTTTACTTCTAGTCCATTTCTCAAATCCATAATTTATTCAACTGGCTTCCAACCATACCAGCTTTATTTATTCTGTTGTCTATTTCCATATTTAATTTGCCATTTTCATATATACCTAAATAGCTGAAATGTTTTACTTGTTCTATAGGATCTCCATTGAGAATGCAGTTGTTTTCTATATTTCTACCTCTTTTCATAGTTTTGATCTTTTTATTCTGATTTTTATTCAAAATTTGTTATAGCTGTTATTCAAGTTAGTTAAATAATCCTGGATAATACTTGCACTGGATTTGTTTAGAAATACATTATATGAATAAGAGTGGAAATAGAGTGCACTCTTGTCTTACATTTGATTTTGTATCAAACCATCTTCTTGTATTTCCTTCAGTTCTAACTGCTGACTTCAAAATTAAATATGGACTATATGTTTTTCTGTATAAAGTTCCATTTATCCCATATAATTGTAGTGTTTTGAAAAGACTTTTTCTGAGTACCTTGATGTATTCCTTGCCAGATCTACAAATCTTAAGTGCAGATCCTTGTTATTTTATTGGGATTTCTCAACTATTTGTCTTTAAATGAAAATCTGATTCTGAAAATCTCTGGCCTGAACCTAGCATGTTTTGTTTGAAGTTTATTTTCCATAATTTTTTTAGCCTCTTCTCGAATATGTTTGCATAAATCTTACCTAGAACACTTAGTAGAAAAATTCCTCTGTAATTTTTCTACTAAGTAAAAATTCCTCTCTGTAATTCTTGCATTGTTTTATTCCCTTTGTATAGATGAGAACTGAGCACTTTACTCTTGATCATCTGGAATTTAAGCAGGAATTTGATTTGTTTAATCAGGTAATACCCCAGTCAGCATGAAAGCCCATCATGTTGTACCATCATATTTATTTCTGTTTAAACCAGGGATTGGCAAACTTTTTAGACCATTGACCCCATTCATGGAATCCTTGATCCTTCATCGACCCCCATTATGTTAAATAAATACGTTAAATTTATTATTTAACATAATAAATAAATTCATTATGTTAAATGAATAAATGTTATCAATAATAACATTTATTATTATCAATTTAAAAATAATAATTCCTTCACTTTTTTACTTCATTACTGCTTCTCAATAAGAAATGTTTAAAGAAATTTATAAAGAATATTAAAAATTTAAACCCCCTTTTGACCTCTAGATATTTATTGACCCCTTGGATAACCACATCAACTCTCAGGGATTGATATCAACCACTTTGCCAACCCCTGATTTAAACCAGTAGAGAGTACAATTTATTCAGCTAAGTCCCAAATTGCCAGCCCATCCTGTCAGTACCCAGTGAAACCATATTAATGGGGCACACCATGTGAAGGTGAGGATTGAACATTAGGTTACAACCCCCAGTTGGTTCTCCTTATTCCTTAAATACTATATTATTATTATTATTATTAAGAGAGGCCTCTAGGGAGTTAGGGACTTATTGAGGGAGACCACATGCTACACGCACCAGCTGTCATACTTATTCTTGAATTCATTCACACTGCTTGCCCATACCACATCCAATGGCAATTCATCCCAATCATGCACCACCCTATGTGAGAAAAAGCAGAATTGCTAAGAAGTGGGTGAGGACTATCACTCCTCTTTCTCCTGTTTGTTAGTGTCTGCAGTCTACAAATTCTTAATCTGCCTTCACAATCATTATTCCACAATCCTGATATAATTTTTAGCACTTTCCTTTGCACTCTCTTCACTGTATCAGAATCACAGTGGAAACCAGGAGACCAAACCTGTGCACAATAGTCCAAGTGAGGTCTTATCACGGGCTTGTAAAAAGGCAAAATGAAATCCTTATCTTTACATGTTAAACTTCATTTCAGCATTGCAATTATCTTTTGAGTTGTATTTGCAATGTTTGCTACATGGCTACATGCTGTATGGAGGTCCCTGCTTTGTTGCAGCCTTTTTCATTTTATTTTAGTTAACTCTGCCAAGACATTCTTAGATGCTAACAATATTAATTTCCTTTTGAATATGTTCATTTTTAATATGATTTTACCATTTATGCCATCTGTTTAGTTTCCTAATTTTTTTCTCAGAACTCTCTAGTCTTTGATGAACTGTTTTATTTTTAAAACAACTCTCAGAACCATAAGTTAAATTTATTATCGGTACTGGTGTGTATGGCTAGTTTAATAATTGGGCCGATTTCTCTTGTTCCATATAAATTTATTCAAATGGTTCCCCACTATCTTCTCTTATTTTATTATCTGCTTCCATATTTAATTTGTTGTTGCTAAAAATTGTGCCTACTCAGCTGAAATATTTTACTTGTCTTATACCTTCTTCACTGTGAATACAGTTGATATTTTCCATGTTCCTGCCTAGTTTTATAGTTTTTGTCTATTCATTGCTAATTTTCATGGTAAATTTATTATGGCTGTTATTTGTTTCAGAGGAATCCTCAGATTTCTACAGAATTTAAGATTATAATGTCATCTGTCTGCCTAAAGTAATATTTCTAAGTTGAAAGTATGATTATTTCCAATTCTATGTTTTAATGCCCTTATCTTCACAATATATTTCATATAAACGATGAATAAGAATGGAAATAGCACAGACACTTATGTGATTATACATCTTCCTGTACCTCCTGTTCTAACTGCTAACTTACAACTTAAATATTGGCTGTGTATAATGTCTCATTTACTCCATATAAAACTGTACCATTTTAAAAAGCTTTTCTCTTAGTACCTTGTTACATGTGTTTTTTCCCAAATCCACAAAACTTAAATATTCCCATGATTTTTCAACTGATTGGCTTAAACCCAGTTTGTTCTTCTTCAAATTTCTCTTTTTTAATTTTCCTCAAGTATACTTTCATAAATCTTATCTGGAACACTCAGCAAGGAATCCCTTAGTGATTCTTACATTCTGTTTTATTTTCTTTATTGTTGATGAGTATATGGCATTGTTTTTCCATCCAGAAACTTAAAATTTTCATTGCACGAAAGGCAAACCAGCCAGATGCAGATAGGATTAATTGCTTTATCGTAAACAGATTTCTAAGATGCCAATTTCCTTAGACATGACACAATGTTGCTATAGAATTCTATGTTTATTTATTCAGTATGTTAAAATTAACTAAATAAATATTCATAAAGCATAACATTTTATTTTGTTTGCAGAATAAAAATATACACTGTATTATTTCTTTCTCTCTCTCTATATATATGTGTGTGTATGTATTTTTTATTCTTTCAGAAAATTTGTATTTTACCAATGTTTTTCCTCATGAAACCTATATAGAAGTTGCATGGTTAGATGGCACACATCGTATGGTTCTTTTGAAAACAACAACAGATTCTCCCCGTGAAATAGCTGTGAACCCAGTGAAACGTTACTTGTATTGGATAGATTATGGACAGTACCCAAAAATAGAAAAAGCTCTTTTAGATGGAACAAACAGAACTCCTATAGTAGTAACAGGCATTAGTAATCCAAGAGATCTAACAATTGATATTGCAGTTCATGATGTCTATTGGGTTGATTCCAGAGAAGATGCCATTCAGGTAAAAGTATATAAAATCAGTCAATAAATTATTTATTTTGTTTGTTTGTTTTCAAATCCCTCTCCCCATCTATTTCTTTCTCTTGCTCTTTCTCTTACATTACTTGCAATCATAATTCTAAGAATGTATAGAGTATAATCCCTCATTTATTGTTCTCATATCCATTTAAAATTCGAGCAGTATACCATATTGTCTAAAGAAGTGGCAAGGTTTCTCCTCCTGAACTTCAGGTTTTTCACCCTTAAAAAGCAGATAAACCAGCCAGAAGAACATGAAATTTACAGATACAATATACTCACATCGTTGGGCTTAGCTGTTTCAGCCACAATTCCAAGCAACTACAATTTGCCATAACATTACAGTTTTAAATAGATAATCGTCAAAATGCAATTGTGCAGTAATGATAAAATATATTACATTTCATTATTCATATCTTCTGAGTAATACTATTGAATTGATCCAATTTGTAGTATTTACTTAAAGAATTAGCAGTGACACAAATTATAAGTTGAAAGCTCAGTTTTCATTTGACTTTTTAAATAGTGAAATCTTACATTTGTGAGTGCTTTAGTCCACCATAGTTTTTAAGATTCATAGTGAGGGAAGAAAAAATTACCTAATTATATGATTCTCTTAGGTTTATACTAGTGCTGTTGTTAAAATTCAGGGGGGAGGGAGAATTGGACTTTATTAAGTCAAGAATCACTGTTAATGGTATATTAGTAAATAAGGAAGTGATGCCATTTGCTTGAATTTTTAAGAATGTGATTTTTTTACTAGATTTGCAGATATCAGATATTCTATAGAAGTCCACTGAAGATTGCATCTGTGAGATAGAGAGTGAATTGAATCGGTGAGAATGGGATCATTTATGAGCCTAATTGCTCTTCATTAGACAGTATCAAGGATTTAGGAAAGTTTTAGGTGCATAAGCTCAAACATATGAACAGTATTCTAAGCATGTGTAGATTTGGGATTTGTATATAGTTAAGAGTTGGTTGGGTGTGATGTGATGTGTTTGTGTCAGGAAAGACTGGAGGTAAATGGTAGTCCAAGCAGAGAGAGAGAGGGGGGGATCTGTTCTCTTTTGGTGATTTGTATATTACTGAGGGTAAGGGAATATGTGATGAGATCTCTTTTTGTAAGAGAGGCTACAAGTCTGCATTTTGGTGGCATTGAACATGACCAGATTGTCCTCACCCCATTGAATGATACTATGTTGATCAATGTTTAAGGCATTAGTTGTACAAAAATCTTGACACTTGGGATATATGTACACTGCATGGTTTATCAAATGAGTAGGATAAATGGACAGTGCTATCATCTGCAAAGCTGTGGATATGATTAGTGGTGATTAAGAGTAGGTCATTTATGTACAGGAGAAAGGGATAATATATATATATATATATATATATATATATATATATATATATATAGGGATAACAGAATGATCATTGACTCGGTTGACATACATAGTTTTATGAAAAAAATTGAATGACTAGAATCGAGATTTAATTAAAAAGGTTTTAATATAAACACACTACTAGTTTCTCGGCTAATCCTAATGATGATAACCAAAGTCACAAAGTCTGCTGGGAAAAATCTACAAACATCTTCCGTTGCAGTGACGAAATAGAGAGAAAAATTGTGGAATCAAGAGAAATCATCTTCAATCCTGTTCATCTAAATAACAACTTAAGCTACAACCTCCCAGATAGTCATTCAGCTGTAATCATGTACTGGCGTTCACGTGATGCAGCAAGCACGCACTCTGCCAACAATGCAACAAATGAAAGAACAGCTTCAAATACAAATACAACGTTTTCATGCTAATTATGTATAAAGACTGTCTATGTTGTTCATAGTCTTTTAACCCTCAATGTTTAGTGTTTTTTCTTTTTTTTTCTTTTATAATGTCACCTGAAGAAGGCTGTTACAGGCCGAAACTAGTAGTGTGTTTATATTAAAACCTTTTTAATTAAATCTCGGTTCTAGTCATTCAATTTTTTTCATAAAACAATATATAGGGATAATATATATATATATATATATATATATATATATATATATATTATCCCTATAATAAACAAAAAGATAATATATGTGTATGTGTGTGTGTGTGTCATCATCATCATCAAATTCCTGATATATACTCTCAAGGGGTGTACAGGATATGATAGTACTACATGAAAAATTTACATCATTACTAACTTCCTATCTACAATTTTCCTCCAAATAAGTCTGTTAAATGTCAAGACTCCAATATTATAACCTGGCAGAGAACACTTGTTTTGCTAATCTTTCCTCTCCCATTCTGCTTAAGTGACCATACCACCTGAGATTTCCTGAATGCTGACAATATCAAGTTCTTTCCTAATATCCTCGTTTTTAGTGTGATATTGCCATTGATGCCATCTGTTCTTGCCTCTATCTTTCTCAGGACTCTCATATCTGCAATCTCTAGTCTTTGGTAGTGTTTACTTATAACCCAGCACTCAGATCCATAAGTTAAAATTGGTTTAAGCACTGTCTTGTATACAGCTAATTTAGTGTTTTGGCTAATTTCTCTCTTATTCCATATAAATTTATTCAGTTGACTTCCTACCATGCTAGCTTTGTTGAGTCTGTTGTCTATTTCCATGTTTAACTTGCCATCTTCACTAAAAATTGTGCCTAAGTAGCTGAAATGTTTTACTTGTTCTGTAGGTTCACCATTCACAATGCAGTTGATATTTTCAATGTTTCTGCCTATTTTCATTGTCTTTGTCTTTTTAATGCTGACCTTCATATATATATATATATATATATATTTAAAATGCTCTATTAATATGCACTCCTTAATGACTATTTATGGTTGATGTAGTAGATGGTTTAATGTCATGTAATAGGCTCACAATGTCTTGATCTCCTTTGTAATTTCTTTTATTTCCATATATATATATATATATATATTATGTTGGCAAATAAGTTCGTTCGGTTTTTCAAAGTGGAATGAAACACATTTTATTTAATATATGTAATACACACTAGTCAGTTATATATTGATCCTCTTTATCAGTGACCTCTTGCCATCTGGCCACCAACTTCATTATGCCACGTTCATAAAATTCCTGAGGTTGACTGTCGAAAAACTGATCCAGGTATCTTTGACAGCCTCCTCATTAGCGAAGGTTTTCCCATTTCAGTGAATTCTGCAACGATTGGAATAAGTGGTAATCAGAAGGTGCCAGGTCCAGTGAATACGGAGGATGCAGCAAAACATCCCAGCCAAGATGTAATGATTTACTCTGGGTTGTTAACGATGTGTGGGGTCTGGCGTTGTCGTGGTGAAAGACAACTCCTTTCCGATTTGCCAATTCATGATGTTTTGTGCTATTTGCACGGGCCAGTCGCATCAGCTGTGAGCAAAGACAGTTGAATCAATCATTCTGTCTGACAGTAACACCTCGTAGTGGACAACACCTTTATAATCCCACCACGCAGAGAGCATGATCTTTTTTGGGTGCATTCCCACTTTCAAGGTTGTTTGCAGAAGTTCGCTCTTGTGCCCCATGATCTTTTACATACCATGTTGTCGTACACTACCCATTTTTCATCTCCCATAATCATCTGCTTCAAAAATGGGCCGTTTTCTTGGCGACGTCGGATCGGCAGTCATTTTGGAGGAGCAGTCATATTGGCCTCAGTCAATTCATGCGCCACCCAAACATTGAGTTTTGAAACATATCTCAGCTTGTGCAAATGGTTTTCAACACTTTTATGGGATATGTTCAGTACTGCAGCAATCTCCCGCACTGTTTATGACAGATTTTTGTCGACGATATCCCTCAACATTCGAATCAACTTCGATCAGGCGACCAGAGCAAGGTGCATCACTGATGTTGAAATCTCCAGAACAGAATTTGGCAAACCACTTTTGGCATATGCGCTGTGTTAAGGCATCATCCCCAAATACACTGCATATTTTTTATGGGCCTCCGCAACTCGTTTGCCTTTTTTGAAATAAAAAAGCAAAATATGCAGGTAATGTACGTTATTTCCTTCCATTTCTAAAAAATATGTTACATACACGCAACTGAAGTAGGCCGAATGAAAATTCACTGAAAGGTTATGTGAAATGTCGCCTTTCAACTGCACAATAGCATTGCGCGATAGCACAATAATAATGACAGGTGAAGCGGCGTAAACTTATACTAACACATAAACTGAATGAACTTATTTGCCAACCCTATATATATATATATATAATATGGTTCTGTGATGAAAATATTGAACTGGGAATCAAAATAACATAGAGATATACCTAAAGAGAACACATAAAAATAATGATATGATTATGATATAATTATAGCATAATTCTGCAGCATATGATAACATTATCTACTTTGTTTCTTTATTTTGTTTAGCAGTTTAATGCTTGTGTGTGCATGTGCGCGCATGCATGTGTGTGTGTGTTTATAAGATGTATGCATTTGCTTTTTAATCTTTTGATTGTTATATTTATTTATTTTATTTTATGATTTTTTTTTTTAAAGAGGGTCTCTTTTAGTGGTGGGAGACGCCAGTATGTGCGAAGAAATTTGCCTAATCCCATGGGCGTGGCCATTCACGATTCATTTGTATACTGGGTGGATAGAAATTTACGCACTATATTCCGTGCAAGTAAATATGTTGGGAACAACAGTACTAATACAGAAACTCTAAAATCTGATATGGACACTCTCAGAGACATTGTGATATTCGATGTGAAAAATCAACCCTCAGGTAAGTTATTTTTATCTCATATCTCTGCATCAGATTTTTATAACATTACATATTTCTTCACTATATATAAAAATGATTGTTACTTAAGGATTAGCATGAGCTCCTTTTGCTATGAGCCATTCTACCTCCACCTATGCCTGTCATACTTTTTCTTAAATGTATTCCACTCTCCTACCATCCTTCACAAGAAAATTCTGAAAATACAGTAACTCAAGTTTCTGCGTGTCCATACAGGTGGGTGAAGATGGGAAAGGGGGGTATTGTCTATGGACACCTTTCATGGAAAATGAGTAATCCCTCAATGGATATTTAAGATACTAGAATAGTATTACATGAAAAGTTTATATTATTACCCTATCATAACTTCATAAGATAACTTCCTATTGATAATTGTTCTCCAAATTAGTCTTTTACTTATCAAGACTCCAATATATATCATCAGACCTTATGTTTTAGTTTTCTAAGCCACTTTTCACTGCATCAATCCACCTAGATTTTCATTTTCTGGGTCTTTTTCTTGCTATCCTGGCATTAAATGCATGTTTTGTTAACCTTTCATCTCATTCTGTTTAAGTGAGCATACCACTTGAGATTAGCACTGCTCACATATTTCTGAATGTTAGCAATGTCAACTTCCTTCCTAATATCTTCATTTTTAATACTATTCTGATATTGATGCCATCTGTTCACTTCACTGATTTTTCACAGAATTCTCATATCTGGTTTTTGATCCACTGTCACTATTTTGTATAGCTAGTTTAGTCTTTTGACTAATTTCTCTGTTATTCTATATAAATTTATTGAGTTGCATTCCCCATCATAACAGCTTTGCTTATTCTGTTGTTTTTTCTATATTTAATTTGCAACCTTCACTAAAAATTGTGCCTAAATTGCTGAAAAATGTTACTTGTTTTATTTCTCCATTCAGAGCAGCTGATATTTTCAGTGTTCTTGCCTATTTTCATAGCTTTTATCTTGTTGTTTTCAAAGTTTATTCATGCCAAAATTGTTACTGCATTTAATTCAGTTTAGTTAAGCTATCTTACAGAGACACTTGTTCTGGATTTATTTATGACATCATCTGCATAAAGCAAAAAGTTAAGATTAACATCTCCAGTTTTGATATCTTGTTTAATGCCATATTCCTTCATAATGCTATCCATGCAGGTGATGAATATAAGTGGAGATAATGTGTGTCTTGTCTTACACCTGATTTTACATCCCTTCAATTCTAACTGCTGACTTACAACTTTTCTCTTTGGCTCCTTATTTTATGCTTTTACGCCTATCAAATATTAAATACAGATACTGGTTTTATTTCCATTATTTCCTAGTTATTGATCTTATGAGTGGGGGGATGTGAAAAGTTCTGATAAACACTTAGAACGAAAATTACTTAACTTTACGTCTTCTTGTTTATCCTAAAAGAAAAAGAACAAATAATTACAATTTGATGACACATGGGGCTTAAGGGGTTTAATGATATGTTCTTTCTTGTGGTTATATCAGTTGCTTTAATATCATTTTTGTTCTAGATGTTTATCAGAACTTTTCATCCACCTCTCGTACAGTGAAAATCTCATTTTCTCTACTTGGCCTGAACTTTGCTTGTTTATCTTTATCTCCAATTTCTCTCTCATTATTTTCCTATACTCTCTCCTCAAATATACTTTGATAAAAATCTTGGAACACTCAAGCAGTTGATTCCTCTGTCGTTTTAGCATTCAGTTTTATTTATTTATTTATTTTTGTTTCATAGATTGGTACTTTGAGAGCTCTACTTCAGTCATCCAGAATTCAATCTTCTCAACTATGCGGTGCAGTCTCTGTAATTTTTATAATTCCTATTGGAGCATTTCTGTTCGAATATCATCTTCTCTTGCTGCCGCATACTTGTTTACCTCTTGTTACTCACATTCACCTTTAATGTTGTTTTGTGATGGCCATGACTAGAAGAGTTCTGTAATAATGTTAATAGTTGCAATTCCAGTTGATACAAATGAACATTACAGTGCAACACCTATCTTGAAGTTCTCTTATGCTGAGAATGTGGGAGTTAAGAAATATCAAAAGGACACAAAACTCATATATTCCTATCCCATTTTCCTATAATTTCAGCATATTTAAACTTTATGTCGTGAGAGAGTGTCTGTTTGGAATGCATTAATTGCATGAACTATGATGGCATCAGGCTTCAAATAACTCCTAAAGTGATCCTCACATACCGATAGGAGGAAGAGAAGTACGTTTAAGTTAGTGAGAGGATTTTATCAGATTAATCCAGAGGGGATTATAAAAAGTGTAGAAGGTGAGAGGGGAAGAACCAGAGATCATTCCTGGAAGTTATGTAAAAGTATGGTGAAGAAGGGTGTGAGGAGTAGATTTTTTACACAGAGAATGTCAGTGAATGGAATGCATTACCACAATGTGTTGTTAATGCAAGGAGTGATTCTATATGATAAATACGAGGGTGGTCTGAAATATTCTCGGCCTAACAATGAAAAAAACGAATTTATAATTTCAAAATTATTTTTATTTTTCAACATAATCTCCCTTAAGACTAATACATTTATTCCGGCAATGCTCCAGTGCCATTATCCCATCCCTGTAGTGGTTCTCAGTAAGATCTGCAAAATACCCCTCTACAGCTGCAATCATCTCTTGATTCAAAGAAAAACACTGACCAGCGAGGAAGAGTTTTAGTTTTGGTAAGAGAAAGAATTCAGAGGGAGCCAAATCTGGGGGATATGATTCGGCAATGCTCCAGTGCCATTATCCCATCCCTGTAGTGGTTCTCAGTAAGATCTGCAAAATACCCCTCTACAGCTGCAATCATCTCTTGATTCAAAGAAAAACACTGACCAGCGAGGAAGAGTTTTAGTTTTGGTAAGAGAAAGAATTCAGAGGGAGCCAAATCTGGGGGATATGGTGGATGTTCCAACAATTCATAGTGCAAATCCCTTAATTTTCCCATTGCCAAAACACCTTTTGTAGGCAGGTGCATTGTTCTAATGAAAGATGATTTTTTTCTTCTGCAAACCGGGTCTTTTCTCACAAATTTTTTCATCTAGTCTGGTTAAAAGATCGGAATAATATTCCCCAGTTATTTTTTTACCCTTTTCAAGATAATTAATAAACAAAATGCCTTTAGCATCTCAAAACACCAATGCCATGATCTTTCCTGCTGATGGAACCGACGTTGTCTTCTTTGGCTCCGAACAACCGGCTTCTGTCCACTGTTTTGACTGCTGTTTGGATTCTGGTGTGTAGTGGTGAATCCAAACCTTGTCCGTAGTAATAAATTGACACACAAAATCAGTTTTATTCTTGTTAAAATGCTCCAAGTACTGTTCAGAGATTTTCATGCGAGTGCATTTTTGATCTGCTGTGAGCAAGCGCGGCACCCATCATGCGCAAAGCTTTTTCACATGCAATTCTTCATGCAAAATATATCCTACACGTTCTTTTGAAATGCCTATTGTCTCAGCAATTTCACGCACTATAACTCTCCGATCATCCAATACCATATCGTGCACTTGATCAATGATTTCTAGTGTTGTTACACTTTTGAACATCCTTCACGTGGATCATCTTCAAGGCTAAATGTTTAAACTTTGCAACCCATTTCTTAATTGTTGAAAACGAAGGAGAAGAGTGTCCATAAACTTTTATGAACTTTGAATGAATTTCTTTTGGCGTTAAACGTGTGGACAGACTTATGTGTTCGTCGAACATGTTGTTTATTATTTTAACGGTATAATAGAACACAGAAACTAAGTAAATAATTAATTTATTAACTTGATGCTGATATTTCGCTGGTATTATAACCAGCATCTTCAGAGCACAAAAACACTATTTGTCACAATACGCAAGACTAAAACAACATGGTGTACTTAAAATTGTAGCAGCAATACAAAGACTAGAGTCCTGATTTTGGCGCCCTCTATCTGAAGAAAAAAAAAAAAAAAAAAAAAAACCGCTATCATATATTACTAGAGTCCTAGAAAAGTGCTAGTTTTTTCTTAATATGACTGTCTCCCAGATCTTGACAGCATTCCTCCTTTATCACATCCAGGAGTCTACTAAGTACCCTGCTCATGCAATCAAACCTACTACGGTCAAACAGGAAGAACTGTGAATATCCGCATCAGCGAACATAAACGATACGTCCGGAAATATCATTATGGGAAGTCGGGCCTAGCAGACCATGCTCTGGATACCCCTGCACACAGGATCAACTGGAAAAACACAAAAGTACTACACAGAAACCCATATAAATCAGAGAGATTGTTCTTAGAGGCGACAGAAGCCCTAAAACATACTCCAAATCTCAACAAATATGGCTGTATTAACTTGCCGAAGATCTGGGAGACAGTCATATTAAGAAAAAACTAGCACTTTTCTAGGACTCTATTAATATATGATAGCGTTTTTTTTTTTTTTTTTTTTTTTTTTTTTTTTTTTCAGATAGAGGGCGCCAAAATCAGGACTCTAGTCTTTGTATTGCTGCTACAATTTTAAGTACACCATGTTGTTTTAGTCTTGCGTATTGTGACAAATAGTGTTTTTGTGCTCTGAAGATGCTGGTTATAATACCAGCGAAATATCAGCATCAAGTTAATAAATTAATTATTTACTTAGTTTCTGTGTTCTATTATACCGTTAAAATAATAAACAACATTCTTTTGGCGTTAAACCTTCTTTTACAAAGACTTTTATAACTGCACGATACTCAATTTTATCCATTTCTAGGGATACAGACAACATTTTTGCTTCAGACAGCTGTATAAAACAATCTACTTGATAGAATGACTTGCAGTTTCACATGGATGATTATGATAGATGTACCAACTTAGAAAAAAAAAAATCTTTTCGATGGTGTTGCCGTCTATGGTCAAGGCCGAGAACTTGTCAGACCTCTCTTGTATGTTGTCAGTTGAATAAGCCTCCCAAGATGAGTCTTTCGACTCCATGGAGGGTGTAATAATAATAATAATGATAATGATTTTTGTGGCTATTTTGTTGTTTGTTCTAATTAATGTTAGGTCAAGGAAATTGATGGATTTTTCATGTTCTGTTTCTATGGTGAATTTTAGTCTGTTGCTGAAGTTTTTAAAGGATGTTTGTAAAGTGGTGATGCATATTGGTTCCCCAATGCATAGAATATCGTCCACGTATCGACCATAAAAGGTGATGTTGATGGGGGGGGGGCTAAGTAGGTGTGATTCTATGTGTGATAGGAAATTCAGTTAATTGTCCCCTAATATTTTGGCACATAGGGAGTCTGAAAATTTGGATATAAAAATTATTGTTATATTTAACCTCCCTACTGGCAAAGTGGATGAAATAGTGAGACCAAATTGCACTTCTTATCCATGTTATTCAATGGGTATTACAGAATCACATCCAGATTTATCTAAACGTCTATAGACATCATGGCCAGTTGGGGGGGGGGGGAGTGTTAAGAAGTTTGCTGAAATTAGTAGTTTGATTACGTTTATGATATCACTGGGCATTAATTTTCTTCATGAAGCTAGGGTGTGGTCATCTGTGAGTAGTGCGTGCACAATGTCTAATGTTCGTGGGATGTCTACGTTAGTGTATAACGAAGTGAGGATGTCTTCATGGGATAGAGCTAGGTTTTTTATTTTTTTGGAAAAGGTCGTCTGTGTTTTTATCATAAATTTGGACTTGGTAAGTAATGGTTTGAGTGGTTTGGCTACAAATTTCGATAAAGGTGATGTGGTGGTGTTTTTGTATGAGACTATGTATATACAGTATATGATTCTGTTGGCATTGAGTTTCAGTGTTTTAAAAACAGTCGTGTCTTCTTTCTCATAAAAAGAACCTCATCTTATCCTCTCTTTTCAGTAAGATAACAATCACCATACATCATCGTCGTCGTCATCATCAAATTCCTGCCATGTACCCTCAAGGGGTGTACAGGATATGATAGTACTACATGAAAAATTTACATCATTACTAACTTCTTATCTACAATTTTCCTCCAGATCAGTCTGTTACTTGTCAAAGCACGAATATTATCAGATCTTATATTTCTGTCATCTAAGGCACTTTGTACGCTATCAAACCACCTATATCTTGGTCTTCCTCTGAGTCATTTTCCTGCCAACCTGGCAGAGAACGCTTGTTTTGCCAATCTTTCCTCGCTCATTCTGTTTAAATGACCATACCAACTGAGATTAGCTCTGCTAACGCATTCCTGGATGCTGACAATGTCAAGCATCCAGGAATGCATTAGCAGAGCTAATCACGCCTCTAATCTTTCTCAGGACTCTCATATCTATGGTCTCTAGTCTTTGGTCAAGTGTTTTACTTCTGACCCAGCTCTGAGATCAACAAGTCAAAACTGGTTTGAACTCTGTGTATACAGCTAATTTAGTGTTCCGACTGATTTCTCTCTTATTCCATATGAATTTATTCAATTGACTTCCTACTATACCAGCTTTATTGATTCTGTTGTCTATTTCCATATTTAATTTACCATCTTCACTAAAAATCGTGCCTAAGTAGGTGAAATGTTTTACTTGTTCCACAGGTTCTCCATTCACAATGCAGTTGACAATTTCAACGATTCTACCTATTTTCATTGTCTTTGTCTTTTTATTGCTGACCTTCATACTATATCTATTACAACAGCTATTCAATTTAGTCAAGGAATCTTGCAGACTCGTAGCGGATTTATTGATAAGTATAACATTGTCTGCATAAAGCAAAGAGTTGACATTAACTTCTCCAATTTTGATATCATGTTTAATACCACTTTCCTTTATAATGTTAATGTGATCCATATAGATAATGAATAACAGAGGGGATAATGTACATCCTTGTCTCGCACTAGATTTAACATTAAACCATCTTCCTGTACTTCCTTCAATTCTAACTGCTGACTTACAACTCAAATAAAGACTAAATATTGTTTGATATAATGCTCCATTGACACCATATAATTGTAGCGTATTGAATAGCTTTTCTCTTGGCACCTTATCATATGCCTTTTCCAGATCTACAAAACTCAAATAGAGATCTTTGTTATATTCCCATGATTTCTCCATTATTTGTCGTAAAGTGAAGATCTGATCCTGACAGCCTCTATTTGGCCAGAATCCAGCTTGTTCTTCACCAAGCTTTTCTTCTGCAATTCTTCTCAACTGTTTCTCAAGTACAATCACCATACAGGATTAGATATTCTCCTTGCACTTAGATTTGCCTCTATTTCTTTCCTGGCAAAAACATATCACATCAGTAATTTCCTCAGTTCAAAAGCCTGCTCATTCTTTCTCACTCAAGGTGGTAATTTTTATTCATCCAAATACATACTCTGTACAAATCCCAATTTGCCCATCCTTAAAATACCGATCATATGTTTGGAATGGTGCACCTAAAATCTCTGTAAAAAGTCTTGATGTTGTGTGGAGTAGAATGATACTTTTTGGACTTGTTTAAACATAAGAAGCAGCTGTCCATCATTCCTTTTCAGTCTAATTATAACTGCACTGCACCTATTTCTCCTCTTTAGCTTCATTCCATCTGCTGCTGTTTTCTGGAACAGTCTTCCTCATCAAGTATTCCCAACAAATGCAACCTTCAATTTTTCAACTAAAATTCTGACTGATTCCTTCTTTTCCAGTCCATACCTGCATTCATTATAGGTTCTTCTGCTATTTGTTTGTGAATTGATATTAACAAAAAACTTCTCATGAGAGTGCATATCTCTCTTTTTGTTGAAGCACTTTCATTTAAATGGTCATATTGTCAAGCTGCCAAGAGAATTTGGTTTGGTTTGGTTTATTTATATTTATGGCTGAAGCAACAGGTTATGAGGCCAGTGTATTATGTATGTTAATTGTGTGTTTAAATTACAGTCACAAACATCCAGGTATGCTTACCACTCGGCCAACCAGACTACTGCCAAGAGGAGGATGTTCCTTAAGATTCTGTCGTAAATGTAACACTTTTTGCTTCCAAGTGTACGGTAATGGAATGGTTGTTGGAAGTTTTTCCATGTGCTTATACTATAATTAAAGATGCCAAGAAATTATATTCTTGGTTTAATCCATTTATGCAAGTGTAAGCAAACAACGTTTGCTCCTGAAGTATTTTCAGGACTGGGCAACTCATATATAGAAGCTAATGACTTCACATCACTTGCCTTATAAATAATTTCTCAGCATCTTTAATTTATAGTATAACCAAGTGGAAAAACTTCCAACAACTATCTCTAATCCAGAGTATTTTAATAATAAAGTGTGACATCCTTTGACTACTTGGATAGGAAAAATATGACGTCTGCATTACTTCAACCTTGGTTGAAGTAATGTAGAAGTCATATGTGATCTGGCTCCCACTGACCCAGAGGTGATATGGCTCCCACTGATGAGACCTCAGTAAAGGTTCGAACCGGTCTGGGTAGTGACCCTTTCCATAATGCACACATTATACAAGGCCATAAGGATATATGCTTTGCATTATGGAATACTAAGGCAAGTGATGTGAAGTCATTAGCTTCTATATACGATTTACCCAGTCCTGACAATACTTCAGGCACACCTTTGTTTTCTTACACTTGGATAAAGGATTAAATCAAGAATATAATTTCTTGGCATCTTTAATTTATAGTAATGGAATGGCTTTTTGTCACTGTAGGCAATGCTGTTTACATTGATGACTTTACAATTTTCTACCATTCCTTTATCATGAGGATCATTGCAAGGAAACTTTAACATATATCTTCATGGACTTTTAAGTAATGACCTCAGATTTTCAACAGAAAAAACTATGTAAGCAAAGTTTTGCCAACACCTCAATCTTCATCCTAACCCAGTGTTAAGCATGAGACAAACTATTATTCCAGTAGCAACAGATGCCAAGTTCCCAGGACTTATTTGTGATAAAATGTTTACATTTTCTTGCACACATTTGTCAAGTAGGTGCAAGAGAGTACAAAGCATCCTCTTGTATCCTGTTCTTTGCAGAATGAGTACTGATCTGTGTTCTTTGTTTGATCTGCATTGTGCATTTATTTGTTTAATGCCTGATTATGAGTCACAAGTCTGTACCTCTACAAGGGAGAGCACTGTTTAATGGTTGGATCCACTTCATCAGCAAGAAATATGAGTAAATACTGGTCATTTCTGCATTTCACATTGAGAGGTTTTATGTTACTTGGCTTGACATTCCTCTCCTCCACTGATGTTGAAGTCAAGTCATCTCCTATACTAATACTATTCATTGTATCACTCCTGTGATCTTTTGCAAGAAGGGAGTCAGAAGAATCTTGAATATCCTCGATATAAAAAAAAAAAGTCTGTAATAAAATTATTGAACCATTATTCTCACCTCAGTTCTGTATTAAATAATGGTGAGGATCATTAACAGTCAACGTTTTTGCCACTCAAAGACTCTGCAGGAGAAATTATTCCACTCTAGATCCACAGAGGATCTTCTAGCCAGCATCACATCAGCATGGATGTCATAGTAAGGTTTGAAAGTGGGGGGGGGGAAGAAACGTATGTTGCTCTTAATATTTCCATGGCATTTAATTGGGTTTTGTAGAGAACTCTCAACTGTTATTGTGTGGCCAGTTTTCTCTCTGGCTTTTCACAGGATGTGATGGTTGATGACTTCAGATTGCCATACTAATGAAGGAGTGCAGAAGGACTCTTTTTTTCATTTACCTACTTTCTTTCTTTCTCCTATGCATAAATGACCTTTTCACACTGAACTTAAATCCTGTTCATAGTATTGATGATGATAGTTTTCTCTCTGGCTTTTCACAGGATGTGATGGTTGATGACTTCAGATTGCCATACTAATGAAGGAGTGCAGAAGGACTCTTTTTTTCATTTACCTACTTTCTTTCTTTCTCCTATGCATAAATGACCTTTTCACACTGAACTTAAATCCTGTTCATAGTATTGATGATGATAGTTTTCTCTCTGGCTTTTCACAGGATGTGATGGTTGATGACTTCAGATTGCCATACTAATGAAGGAGTGCAGAAGGACTCTTTTTTTCATTTACCTACTTTCTTTCTTTCTCCTATGCATAAATGACCTTTTCACACTGAACTTAAATCCTGTTCATAGTATTGATGATGATAGTATGTTTACTTCATTTCTCATAAGAATTTGAAGATCTTATAATGATGAAATCTTATATTACTTAATTATTCCATGCTTATAGATCTATAGCAAGTACTTTAACTACTTATCTCCATGCCATGTCATTCTCCATTGGGTTGGACAATTTATTCAACTTTTTTGTCATAAACACATAGTCATATAAAAAAAAAAAAAATTCTTATCCCCTTCCAGCTACATAATACTGAAATATGAAGGCAAGATCAGATCTCTCTCTTTTTTAATTCTGATAAAATGCTTAATTAGGCTTATTTTCATTCTGTGTTCCTGTGTTCATTGGATACCAGTTTTACTCACTAAGCATTCACATGGGTTATAACCTCAAGCTATTTTAGAGCAACGTTAGCCTGCTGATTGTTTATTATTATTATTACGTGACACCTCCAGGGAATCCAAAGACTCATCGAGGGAGGGAGGGCACCTACTCTACAACTCTGTCTCCACCACTCACCATCCACCAACTACAATGAACCACAACTACACCAATGCCATCCACCACTGATCACCACCATTAGTATTTTCACAGGCAATCACAAACATCCATGTCCACGTCGGGATTCAAACCTGTAGCCTTTTGGTTGGAGAGCAGATACTCTAACCACTTGGCCAACCAGGCCGGCAACACAGTCTATGTGTCATCCCACCAACTCAGCTACTCATCCTCCTCCTCTTCTTTCATTCTGTCTTCCTGTTTCATTGGATATCAGTTTTCCTCACTTAGCATTCATTTGGACTGTAAACACCAGCTATTCTAGATTAGCATTAGTATGTCTTTTTCTCTTAACCTTTATTCATAAGTGGTCCTAATTTGTGGTATGTTCTACATTCTCTTGTATGTATGTAGGATTGATATACAAAAAAATTTTTGTTATAATATGACAAGAGTGAGATGCATCAAAAAAGTTGCAAATGCCAATAATTCAGTATGCAGACTGTGCATGAGAAATGGTGTGCAGTTTGTTGATGTATGGTGTGTCGTTGATGGTAGAAAGTATTGCAATTACAGGATCAATTACACATGAACCTATTTGGTGTTTGTTTCAGGGAAAAATTTTTGTCCTTAGTAGTAGATGCCATACATATGTTGCTCAACTAATCATTATTTTTAGTAGATATTATCGATATTATTATATATTATTATTACTATTATTATTATTATTATTATATAACATCTCCAGGGAGTCCAGTGGTATTTTGTTTATTTTTTACTGTGTTGTTAAACAGTGTTGTTTAGTGAACTATTATTATGCAATATACTTTCAGTTTTCTTCACTAAGCGTTCATTTGGACTGTAAACTTCAGCTACAATGCCAAGAAGAAGAAAGAAAGGCTGAAAAAACCTATAGCTAGAATGAGCAAACACTGGATGTGACTAAATTTCCCCAACTATATGACTACTCTGATCGAAACCAGAGCACGATGCAGCTTTCCCAAATAATAAGCAATACTGGAATAGCCCAAAGAATTCATAAATATAACAGTAATCAATACAATCCTCTTTTCCTCTATATAGGAAAATTTAATTTAATTCTATATTTAATTGACAAACACTTAAAGAAGAGGAAGACCTTACCATCTTACAGCAAGAACTAAAACATATTAAATGGGACATCATAGGTTTAAGTGAAGTTTGCAGGCAGGATGAACATTTAATAAAATTAAAAAAATGGAGACTACTTATACTATTATGGGAAAACTAAAAGACGATAAAGAGTTGGATTTCTAATTAAGAAAACAATTACACACCTTATAGAAGAATTTAATTATACAGATAAAAAGAATAATAGAAATCACACTAAAAATAAACTCCAAACTTAAAATGAGGATCATCCAAATATATGCTTCCACCTCATCCCACACTGATGAAGAGATAAAAGCATTTTATGACTCACTGCAGCACACTCTAGACAAAAAAAGAAATAGCAATCAAAACTTTACTATAGTAATGGGCGATTTTAATGCAAAAGTAGGTCATCCCATTTACTAAATAGACACAATAGGACCCATATATATATGGTACAAGCAGCAACTCAGGAATGACTATTACAGAATTCTCTATCAGTAACAAGCTTTATGTTATGAATACATTTTTTAAGAAAGCCCTCAAAAGAAAATGGACATGGAGAAATTCAAACAGAGTGATAAAAATTGAAGTATATATTTAATAATATAAATAATATAAAATGGAAATGGGCCAGACATTTATCCGAAAGAGAAGATGAGCGATGAACCACCATACTAACGAACTGGATTCCAAAAGAAGGGAAACAAGGCCGAGGACATCCTAAAAGAAGGTGGAGTGATGAATTGTGAAATTTTGTTGGAGAAAATTGGTCAACCATTGCCAAGAACAGAGAAAGGTGGAAAGAACTGGAGGAGGCCTTCATCCAGCAGTGGACAGAAAAGGGCTGAAAAGAAGAAGATACTTTCAGAAACATTTTTCTTTATGGCACCAATGCATATAAGAAAAATGGTGACATCAATGTTGACTGATATCAATGATGGGATTTAGTGCAATGTAGTGTGTGTTTAATGTATATGTTGCCGAGAATGAATGACTTGTGGTGTGAGAGTGAGAATGAAGAAAATATTTGTCAGAAATGTTTCGTAAGTGAGTGAGTATAAAAAATGCAAGTCATGTCAGGAGTGAAAGAATTAAGTGACTGATATTATGGATATAAGGAAGGATTATTACAGTGTTGTGGAGAATGTAGCAGGAGCAGTGAATGATAGCACAAAATATGAGTGAGAGCTTGAAGAAAATGGTTGAAAGTAACAATATGGATGAAGAAATACTTGCATGGAAAGAAATTGCACAATTTGCAGACTCCTTCATAGGACAAAACGTGAGCTGAAGCGACTGGAGAAACAACTGTTTCTGGTAAAGAATGATGGAGAATGAAGGAAAGAGTGAATGAAAAAGCATAAAAGTATGAGAAACTGGGAGAAAAGAGATAGTATCATATGGGGATTTGATGATGCGAGGTGTACTTAACAAGAGGTGTACTTAACTTAGCAGAAAACATGCTTCTGACTCCATAGTTCACACCCTCCTTATACAGCTTCCAGGGATGACCTCTGTTATCCCCCAGTCTCCCACCATTTTATGAAAAACCTATCCAACATTAATCCTATAACAATCCCTTACCAACTTCTATGTCTCTATCATATCACCCTCTTCCTCCTATTCACTAGACTCTGCAGATTGCATTACTCAACCTTTCTTCATATTAAACATTCCAGAGATCAGAAACTACCTTAGTCAATTACCTCTGGATCCTCTCCAACATCTCTTCATCCTTTTAAAAACAAAGTTACCAAATCTGTGTACAGTAGTCCATATGTTGAATAATCATAACCTTATACTATTTAATCAGAATCTCCTTACTTCTACAAGTCAGTGTCCTCCACATCATTGCCAGAGTTCATTGTTTAATTTTGGCAGTATGTCGTCTAAATTTTAGATCTTTATCCATCATCACTCCAAGGTATCTTATTCCTTCACCTCCAACAACATATATCAGCACCAAGTGTAAATTCTACATTCCATCTTTGTTTCCCAAATTTAAAAACATTACATTTTGCAACATTTAACTGGCATCCCCACTCATGTGTCTGTTCACTCATTCTTTTCAAGTCTTCTTGTAAGGCCACATCACCTCCTCTGGTCCTCAATAGTTCATCCCAATCATCTGTAAACAACTGAATATCCCTATCCAAATCTTTCCCAATATTATTAACATACAGGTGAAACAGCACCGGCCCTAATACACATCCCCAAGGGACACCACTAGTGACTTTCTTCTTCCAGGATATTCCTCCCTCATATACAACTTGCTGATACCTATCAGATAGCCAATCTCCAATCCATTGCACTAATTTAATATCTAACCCCATCCACTCTAGTTTGACTATTAACTTATCATGTGGTAATCTATCAAAAGCCTTTGCAAAATCTAAGTATTCTACTGTGTATCCATCTCCTTTGTCCAATGAAGCTGTCACCTTATTGTAATAAGTAAGTTAATAGATTACTAAAATATGACCTACCTTTAGCAAATCCATTCTGTCCATCAAAGATAACACCACTGTTGTCAGTACAATTCTGGATTCTAGTTCTCACCAGCCTCTCCAACACTTTAACCATATTATTACTTATAATAAAATTAGTTTAATCCTTTATCCAAGTGTGAGCAAACAAGTGATAAAGGATAAAGGATTAAACTAATTTTATTATACTCTAACCAAGTGAAAAATAAACTTTCAACATCTTTCTCTAAATCCAGAGTAATTTATTAAAAAAAAGGGTGGCACACCATTTGGCAATTCCTATAGGTAGAGATGACTTGCTAATGCTACTGCCTGGTATCTCCACTTGGGCCTGGCTCCCACTGAAGAGACCTTAATAAAGGTCAAAACTAGTCTGGGTAGTGGCCCTTCCCTTAATGCATAACATTAGACATATCTGCAAGGAGATGTGTTTTGCATTATAGGAGATACTGAGATAGGAGTGTTGTTAGCTTGCTCCACCTTTGCAACGAGTTGCCCTGGTGTTGTACCACCTTACCCCAGTTCTGAAGATACTTTCAGGTGCAAACCTTGTTTGCTCACACTTGGATAAAGGATTAAACTAATTTTATTATACTCTAACCAAGTGAAAAATAAACTTTCAATATTATTACTTAGTTACTTGGTTATTTTAACATCTCCATAGAGCCTTGTAATAAGCAGTCTCATAATAAGGAAGAGCACTCTAACCACACAACCCACCATATACAACTTTTAATCTGCCATCTACCACACCAACCAGATATCCTGATTAGCTGTGTTGTTAGTATCTACTCTCCATGCAAAGGTTATGGGTTTGAATCACACTGTGGGGATGGATGTTTGTGGTTGTCTTTAGGTGTGAGATGAGTGTGAATTTCATTTAGTTGGGAATTTCATTGTTCATTGCAAGACCACTCCACTTATTGGTGACCTTAAATTGCTTAAAAAAAAGTTCAGTGTTTGGTTTGTAGAGCAGGGTTTCCAGATTATGTGAAAAATAATTTAAAAATACAAAAAATATATAAATGAATAAAAATAGAGAAAAAACTCATTAGCCGACCCTTGATACTAATGTACTACTACTAGGTTTACTAATAGTAAACCTAGTAGTAGTATACTAATATACTAATATGTTTGCAACCTTTTGTGCATGGATTCGTAAAAATAAAAAAAAAATTGAAATTGAAATTGAAATTTTTTACTAAATCTTGCAAAAAAGATTTAGCAAAAAATCTTCTCTGTCACACAGTTTGAATTAAAAAAAAAAAAAGATACGGAATAGCTGTTGCTCATTTTATAAATAGAACACTTATAGAATAAATTTTGGAACATCATCTAAATGAATTTCAAAAAATTTAATCTTTTCAAAATTTTGTGATACTTGCATGTGTGTATAAAATTTTTGACAGTTATTAACATCTCAACTTTTACATAAATTTAGGTGATACACCTTGTGTCAGAAGAAGCAACCCTGTATGTGAACAGCTATGTTTTGCCATGCCTACAACATATACAGAAAGCCAGTGGAAGTGTGCATGCTCCTCTGGGTTTTTATCAAAAGATAAGAAGAAATGTGAAGGTAAATGTTATTATGTTTTCTTCTTTTATTGTAAACAGAATCACATCTGTTATATCATTCCAATTTCCACATGCTTCTTCTAAAAAAAATTCAGTGACACTGAAGTCATCAAAAACTTCAAGAACTTAAAAAAAGAAAAACTGCAAAGTGATGAAAGTGCATACGATCTTAATATAATAACTTTTCCCCTTGCTTAGTAGGAATAAGAGAGCATTTCTCTACTCATATTTATTCTGAGATTAGCTTTACCTTTATATATGCTTGAAATACCATTATTACCTTTATATATGGTATTTTACTCAAAATGCTTTCATTTTTAAATACTCAGTCATCTAATAAGGTGTGCTTATAGGGCCAACCATGAGGTTTATTTCTTAGAGGATAAAGTCAGATACCACAAAAGAGATCTTTTGTGGTATCTGACTTTAAGGAATGCACATTAAGAAACAGACCTTCTGGCTGATGCTTAATCCTTGCCTTCCTGTTACCGTATTCATTGGATGAAGAACAAAATGAATAACTGCAGGCAATTTGGGACTTTACTGATCTATATGCACATTATGTGGCAAATTGTAATCAGACATCATGCTGGCTGAGTCATTGCCTGGTTATACAAGACTTCTGCTGTTTTCATCAGGTAACCAGGATGAAAAGTCAACTACTGGAACAACCTTAATCTCAGCAGAATTGAAGACATGTAAAGCAAGATGAAAAATAAATATCAAAAGAAAAAGAAGTAAAGTTAACAAAAGAATTAGAAAAGCACTATATCAACATAATTTGTTGTTATTGAAACTATGAAGATTGAAGTGGATGATGATTCTGCCTGAGAAAGTCATCTAAGCCAAGAAAGAAAGAGAGAGAGAGATAGAGGGGGGGGATACATATCAAACACTAAGCATGAAGATGAACTTCTTGAATGAGCCACTTTCATATAGAGAATCGTTGTGGATTTCAGTCTGGAAAATATGACTATGATATTTAACTATGATTCTTCTATGATGCCATAGAAGAATCGATTAAGAATTAATTAAAGAAAATGAGTAGAGAAGGAAGTTGATATATTAAAAAAAAATGGAAATTAGTTCTTGTTGCATATCTGACAGAGAGAGAGAGAGTCTCAAAGTCTCATTGATTACATTATTGTTAATAATGAGGTTCAGGATGCAAGGGTATAGAGTGAATTTGAAATAGGAAGTATTTTCAGCTAGTGTTCATCAGGATAAATATGATCATCCCATTGATAGAAAAAAAGAAGAAAAAAGGACTAACATTTTCAAAAGAATTAAAGATCTCCAAAAGAATCAAATGTTGCAAATATTGCTAGGGAAAAGTGTAGGAATTTGAAAACAAGAACTAAAATCTTATATAAAATCTAAATTTTGATTCACTCTGCGAGAAGGTATGACATGAAATTGACTGTAAGTCAACTTTAAAATAGAAAATTAAGTAGAAAAATGAAGTAGGATGTGAAAAAGAAGAACCTATTTAAAAAGTTTTTGGTTAATAATTTGGCATGTGCTATTGGAGATGATAGAAAAAACAATGTAGAGCAAACTTAATTTATATAATTAAGTTTGCATAAAAGTAGCACTAAACAAACGTCATGGGAGTTTTGGAAAAACATTTAGAAGATTAATATCATGAAGATGAAAAAATGCTTTGATGCTACCGAGAAAATTTAGAAATGGTGAAAAGGTTACCACAAACCAAAGACCAAAAGTGATATCAAAACTAGATGTTCATATAATTTGAGTAATTACTTTGAACAATATATTGCATTATATTTGGTAACAAATAAATATGATAGACAATATTAATGTGTATTGTGATCACAATTAACCATTAATACTTGAAGTAGAACATATCTGTTTTTCTTCCTCTTCATCCCATTATTTCTGTCTTTTGAATTTTGTATTTTCTTAAAGAGTGTAGTCTACAGATCTTCATCTCTAATGTTAACAATTATCATATTTCTCCTGAACCTTATGACTATAAAACGAATGACCTCTTGTGAGTGGTTACACAACTACTTAGCATTAAAAAAGAAAAGAAAAAAAAAACCTGAAAAATTATCCTGAAATGGTGTTCAATCCAGTTGACTTTCATTATTATAAACTCCATAATTGCAAACTCACTCAGTACAACTACTACTGAATGCAAAGTATTCCTGTAGTTTCTAAAGTTAGCATGAACAATAACTATAATATTTTAAGTCATTCTCTAACAACATTGAAGTTTCTATTTTGCAGAATGTTGATGTCAAGTGAGGTAATATCTCAGTTAATCAGGAATTAATTATTATTATTATTATTTTTATGGGTACTTCATGGATAGGGATCCCAGATACGTTGAAAAAAAAATACGGGACACTTATGACTGAGGGTGAAAGTATGCACATCCATCACATATGCCAGTCTTACAAAATGATTCTAACTTTCCAAGCGTGTGCGTGGTAAGGTTTATTATTCACACACTTTACTAAGTATAAGTAAACAAATAGTAAATCAAATTGTTAGGCTGCATATTTTCATTAAGCCACTTTAAGTTGCCTTCAAATGGTTGCAGATACAAAATAGATTAATACAGTAATGCTCTTCTCACCTGACAATATTCTTATGAATCAATCAGTCTTGCAATACTTTTCTGAAGAATGAATTTCACTTAACAATTGTTTGTTTTTAAGAATCATGTCATGAAAAGTTACACAATCCTCACCGAAGAATGATTTTACAGACAATTTGTTTTTCTCATCAGTCCACAGTGCGTTCATGTGAGAAAATAATCTTTTGACACACGCATTTGTTCTAGTGATACACATAACGAACTCACAAGCCACCACAAATCGTGCACTCCACTTTATCTGTCTCGCCCAATTTAGTAGATTTTTTTAAAAACAGAAATTGAGCTTTTAAAGCGTCTGTATAATCACATTTCCTTTTCGGCATTTTCAACGTTCAGCAGGGCCACAGGAGAATTGAAAAACCATACATTTCAACAGCAGCCATACAGTAATTAATACTCTGCAAGCACCAATCTGTTTCTCTCCGAGCAAGCTTCTAAAATGGCGTGGGTCAAGCAGACCGTTCCATGCTATTTAAAGCTGAGCCGATATTACGCCAAAATGTCAATGCACATGCTCACTGTTCTAACGAACTTATCATTGTTGCAGTGTTGCCATCACTCGCCTTGAGAAAACAATGTGTCTACAGTTCCCTGTAATGATGGAGAGCGATGTTTGTAATAGAATAGAAATTGTAACTCATCAATTTTATTATTCAGTCTTGAACTCTAAAATACATGAGAAACAGCTGTCCCGAAGAGTTTTCTTGGGACAACAGGACGCATTAACCAAAAACGGGACGATCCCGTTGTTGCAGTGTTGGACGTCTGGGATCCCTATCTATGGAGTCAAAAGACTCGTCACAGCAGACTCACACTATCCATTAACACAATGCCTATCATACATCTCCTTAAACTTATTCACTGTTCAGGTGCTCACAACCACCTCTGACAATTCATTCCACTCATTCACCACTCTCCAAGTAAAGAACCTAGTCTGCACACCCTAACCACACTCTTAGATAACTTCCAGGTGTGATCCCTTATTTTCCCCCTACTCTCTATCTATTGAAAAAATTCTTTTGTGTCAATCTTAAGAATCCCATTAGTAATTTATAAGTTTTTGCCATATCTGCTCTCCTCCACCTGTCAGCTAAATTCTTCAACTGCACACCTGCAATTTATCCTCATAGGGATTTTGGTCATGTTCCAAGTAAAAGAAAGAAAGAATAACTTTACTTCATGCAAATGATATGTGTGTAGCAGATGCAAAAGGAATTTTCAACTAATAAGGGTGTTTAGCTATGAGCTGTCTACGTGTTTATGTAGCATAGAACTCAATGCTACCTTCCTACTGCATGAAGAAACTTGGGTGTATGAGAAGGATGTACTATAACTAAATAAGAATTTCACAATAGGGGACTTATGTAATATTAGAATGGATGCTAGAAAGGTGTTTGGTTCAACTAAGTCTTTTACCTGGTTGTTTATTTGAGTTTCAGCACAGAATGATCCTGTTGTATTGTACAAAGTATGTGCAAAGGCCAATGTATCTCTGGAGGGAGAGAAAGGTGTGAAAAGAGAGAGGGTGAGAAATATGAAATATATGAAAATTTCATATTTTCAAATATCTTCACAATAAGTGAAGATATTTGAAAAGTTTATGAGCGCTCACATGCATTAACAGGTTGATACTGAGTGTATAATTTACACTGAACAGCATGAGTTTATAAGGAAGATCATGTTTGAGTAACTTGCTCACATTTTATAAAATTATTATGGTTGAGTTAGACAATGGTTATGGATATGCCATGATCTTTTAGACATTATTCAGGCTTTTGACAGATATAGCATGGAAGGAGTGATCTCATAATGGGATCTCCTAAATGTTCCTGATGAAGAGATATGGTCAGAGCTGAAAGAGCAGGGAGATAGGCATGAGGTGCATCCTGATCCATAAGGATGGTTACCTGGTTACAACCAGAAACATGATTCTTATTTTTGATACTCCTAAGCCTCTAACATCTGTTAAAACAGATTGTCGTGTTAGACCCTACATCCCTAATCCACTTAAATGCTTCAAATGCCAGAAATATGGACATGCCCAAACTCCCAGGTTTATAGTTTTGCTAGGGAGAGCATGCTTCAGTGGTTGGACCTAATCCATCAACAGGGTATCCAGCTAGCTTCCCGTACTTTTCTCATATCACCCATTCAAAGTCTTTATGAATGGGTGATATGAGAAAATATCACCCCCCCCACCTCCCTCCCCTATATCACTCAGATGAAAATATTTGTCTCTTAATTATACCCTAAAAATAAATTTCCTTCCTGATCATCCTACATGGACTAGTCTCTTTTCTCTCCATTGCGAGGTCCAATATCACACACGTCAGACTACAATTCATTCCTTTGGGATGCATGTTAAAGAGGCTACAGAAGCTATTTGCATAAATGCCAATAGCTTCCATGAAGGTTGACAACATTACCTGCACCAAACAAAATAGCCACAGATGGTATCAATGGCAGTATCACATCAAAAAGGAGGATATTAGGAAAGAACTCGCCATCATTATGGCGAGTTATTTCTCAGGTAGTATGGTCATTTAAACAGAATGGGAGAGGAAAGATTAACAGAATGAGTGTTCTTTGCCAGGTTGGCAGGAAAAAGGCATAGAGGAAGACCAAGATGTAGATGGATTGATACAGTAAAAAGCACCTTAAAAGACCGAAATATAGGCTCTGATAATATTGGAGTCTTGACAGATAATAGATTAATTTGGAGGAAAACTATTGATCAAAAGTTAGTAATGGTGTAACTTTTTAATGTAGTACTATCATAATTAACCTGTACATCCCCTGAGGATAAAAATCAGGAATTTGATGATGATGATGATGATGATGATGATGAACAAAACAATATTCCTCCATGGTGGGCTTGCACTCCATCCTACAACCTCTCACTTTGTCAGCTACAGAAGTCTCATACACCATCATCTGTCTACCTTCAATTGTTCAATGCATAGAAAACAACCCACTCTGATTTTTTACCCATGTCTACTGATGGTTCAAGATCAGATATCTCTGTTTACTGTGTTTCCTAACATTATGTACTATCTCCAAACAGATCTCACTCCACTGCAGTAAGTATACAGTAGAGCTGCATGCCATTCAGCTCGCACTTGTGCATATAAAAGAACACTCCTACTAGAGGTGTGTAATTTATACACTCTTTCAGTTCTTTTACAGGCTATCTCCTGTCTGATATATAATCCACATCCAGTGCATCCTTGGTAAGGTGTTATAACTTTTGTACAAAATAAAGTCTCTTAAGTTCGATGTCTGGTTGTGTTGGATTCCCAGCCTCATTGGAATTAAGGTAAATAACATTGCAGGTGCAGCTGCTAGATCAGCTCATACTTTTTTTGACATACTCTTTGACAGGCCCATATTTTGGAACCATCAAACACGTTCACACAGGTTATAAAATCAAAGCCAATTGCCCACTCACAATACTCCTGTCAGGAAGTACTGACAAACAAATGCTTGAACAAATTATATGATGCATTTAAATTTTTACAAAAATTTAATTTATTCAGACACATTTGATAATGATCATAGATTGCTCTGTTATTTGGTTTGGGGTTACATTGTCAGTGCATGATGCTAAAAGTTTATTTTTTGCTCACGCAGTCAAAGGCTTTCCTATAGTCTATAGATGCCAAATATATTGGCTTATTAAATTCTTTATGCTTTTAATAATAATTTCAAAGAAAAGTAACTATCTGCATATCTGCCTTGCAGAATCCATTTTGTTTGTTCTTTATCTTATCTCTGTAATGACTCTCTAGTTTTTTTTTTTTATAATTTTAGCATATATTTGTAACCACTATTGAGAAGACATTATTTATATGGCTACTCCATGCGGTCAAAAGACTCACCACAGGTGACTCACTCTAGCCATTAACACAATACCTATCATACAGCTCCTTAAATCTATTCTCTGTTGGGGCACTCAACCACCTCTGGCAATCCTTTCCACTCATTCACCACTCTCCAAGTAAAGAACCTAGTCCACACACACCCTTACTAATCACACTCTTAGACAACTTCCAAGTGTGACCTTTGTTTTCCTCCCCACTCCCTGTGTATTTAAAAATTTCTTTTGTATCCATTTAGTAACTTATAAGTTTCTATCATATTCCCTCTCCTCTGCCTATTAGTTAAACTTCTGCAGCTCACATACCCTCAATCTATCCTCATACGGAACATTCTACGATTTCTTACTGGCTTGGTCACTTATCTCTGAATCCTCTTCACCAACTCCTGATCTCAAGAAATCAGGTGACCAAATCTGTGCAGAGCAGTCAACATGTTGCCAAATCATAGCCTTATAAAGAGCGATAATAACCTCCATATCTTTACTTGTCGATGTATTCTCCAGCATCCAGGTGATCCTCTGCGTTATTTTGCCAACTCTTGCAATATGTCTTCTGAATTTCAAATCTCTATCCACTATTACCCCCCCCCCTCTCTCTCTCTCTCTCTCTCTCTCTCTCAGATCCCTAGCCTCATCAGTTTGATACAAAATATGCAATCTTTTCATTCTGAAGTGCATTACTTTACATTTTACAACATTGAATTGATAATCATTGTCCTTTGTCCACAGTGACAATTTATTTAAATCATCCTGTAAGATAATTACATCATCTTTATCAATCATTTCCCTGCTTAGTTTTGCATCATCGGCAAACAACTGAAAATCCCATCTTCTGCATATTCACATTTTCTGCCTATATCATTAATATACAAATTAAAAGGTAGTGGTCCTAGTACAGAGCCCTGGGTCACTTCACTAGTCACCTTCATTCACATTGATTCCATTCCACCATACATTACCCTCTGATGTCTGTCTATCAGCCACTCCCCTAACCATTCCCATTTGCTCCAACTTATGTAATAGATTTCCATGCAGTATTCTGTCAAATTCCTTTGCAAAATCCAGCAGTATGGTTTAGTCATTTCCTTTATCCAGTTCTGCTGTCAGCTTATTATAAAATATGAATAAATTACTGAGGCAGGACCTACCTTTTTACAAAGCCATGCTGCATACTATAGAGTATCATATTCTTATCCACCCATTCTTGAATTTTACTTTTAACTAACTTTTCCAAAACTTTAACCACCACTCCAGAAATTCTAATTGATCTGGAATTTGCTTTTGTCATGGAGCTACCTTTATGTAAAGGAACTATCTTATCCTCTTTCCACTCCCTTGGAACCTTGCGAGAGACTTAGATTAAACATCTTCATCAGGGGTACTGCCAGTTCACTTGCACATTCTCATAGTGTACAAGCTGACATACCATCCAGGCACACTGCTGTATTCACACTGATATTTTTCAATATACTGAGTACCTCCAGTTCATCTACCTCAATGCTCACATCAATCTTTGTCACCTGAGTAACTGCAAATTCACTACCTGGATGATATACCTTGCAAAGTGATCACTTAATAACTAAACTATTTCTTCTGCTTCTGTCACTTTCCAGCTATCAGCACTTAGCAAGGTTATCTTTCCATAACCATTCGTTCTCTTAATTACTACATAGCAAAAATACTCTTTTGGATTTATTTGGTCTGCTTGGCTAATTTTCCTCTCAAAATCTGATATATCCTTCCTTATAATACTAGTTACCCTTCTTGCTTGTGCTTTATATTGCTCATGGACAGGCCCGGCTGGTGGCGTGTGCGAAGTGTGCAATATACACAGGCACCGCAGAAGAAAAGGCGTCTAAAAGATGTCAAAAAATATGCGATAAGAGTTTAAACGAACAACGAATGGTAATATGATTATGAATGTATGTTGTCTTCCATTCGGGCCCCTTCAGATCTTCCCGGAAATGAACAAATAAATTCTGAAATTGTATCCCGGACCTGATTATATCACTGTAATTTTTGATTAAAATTTACGAAAATATACCTAAAATAGTTCTTCTTTATTTTTTGATGTATCATAAATTACCTTATGATTAATTGTTGAGTTCCTGCTTATACGATTTATTTAAAAATAAATTGTATAAGCAGGACTAATCCATAGGTATCATTATACTGTAAAGTGGTTTTCATTTGTTTTTCATTTCCTGGTCGTTTTATTCACACTTTATTCAAAAAAAAACTTTTTTTGGAAAGGTGTCGAACATTAATCGCACACACAAGAAAAATACTGGGCGCGGCACTGCTCATGGACATGCTGATCACCTTGTTGTTTATATTTCTTCCACAATGCTTTTTTTTTTTTTTTTTTTTTTTTTTTTTTTTTTTTTTTTTTTCAGCTTCTGCTTTATATTGCTAGTCATCCACTTAATCCCTACTCAGTTTATCCTGCTGACCCTGGGTATGCACTCTGATACTGCCTCACTCAAACAATCTTTGATCACTTCCCATGCACTGATTGATGATGTTCTTTTTTAAATAACAAAACCTGTGGTGCGTTCATAATTAGAAGAAACACATGTATAAACCACAGTGAAAATTATTTAATTGTAAATATTTCATCCTAAGTATCTTAGGACATCATCAGTACAGTATTTAAACAAAAATTAGGAATAACATACAGTTAGGGTGCATGATTACAATAGAATCTCATGAAAACGTGCATAACGTGCTAAAGTAGTACAAAAAAAAAAAAAAAAAAAAAAACGCGTTAATTATTTAACACAGTTTTGTATGATAATTTCCCATACTTTAGGAATAGTAAGAACGTCGTTGCGGTTTAGGTTTGGTCTGTGTAGTAGGGGCTACAGAACTTTCTTTGTATAAACGTTCATGTTTAAATAAAGATCTATGTAAAAGTTTAGCCTTTTCCCAATGGATCCTATGGTTTGGATTTTCAATTCCGTGTTGAGAGAGGCCAGATTTCTGTGGTTTAAGAAGACGAATGTGGTCTTGATGTTCCGAGATGCGTTTCTGAACAGACCTACCTGTCTGTCCAAAGTAAGATAATTTGCATGAGCATGGAATCTCATAAACACCAGGTAACATCAAGGGTGAGAATTTGTCCTTAGGAGAAGGTAATAAGTTGTAAATTTGGTTGATAGGTTTGTAAGTAGTGGCAAAATTGTATTTTTTTTTTTTTTGTACTACTTTAGCACGTTATGCACGTTTTCATGAGATTCTATTGTAATCATGCGCCCTAACTGTATGTTATTCCTAATTTTTGTTTAAATACTGTACTGATGATGTTCTAAGATACTTAGGATGAAATATTTACAATTAAATAATTTTCACTGTGGTTTATAAGTGTGTTTCTTCTAATTGATGATGTTCGTTCCATGTAGTTGCTTATACCATGGTACTGCTCCAAGTTACCTCCTAAGTTTGTCATAATCACCAGCTTTGTAGTTCTGCATAAACCTTCTTGACTGAAATTTCCACATGTGGAGCAACCTCCAATGACAAGACTGCATGGTCACTTTCCTTGATTGGAGGTAGAGACTTATTCTATGATAATTTTATAGTCGTTACAAGAAATTATATTCTTGGTTTAATCCTGTATTCTAGTGTAAGCAAACAAAGTTTGCACCTGAAGTAACTTCAGGACTGGACAATTCATATATAGAAGCTAATGACTTCACATCACTTGCCTTAGTATCACATAATGCAAAGCACATATCTTTTACAGACATGTATAATGCTATTGCATTATGGGAAGGGCCACTGCCCAGACTGGTTTTGACCTTTATTGAGGTCTCACCTGTGGGAGCCAGACCCAGAGGTGATACCAAGGTTGAAGTAATGCAGAAGTCATATTTCCATATACAAGTAGCCAAATGTTTCACCTTGTTCTAAAGATAACTCTGGATGAGGCTTTTGTAATCCAAATGCTGCTTATTTATTTTTTATTATTATCATCACACACCTCAATGGAGTCCAATGCACATTGTGGAAAGTACCTTTGTCTGACACACACATTTCATCAAATGGTACCTGAAATGCATTCATCATTTATACATTTGCCACTCTTCATGCAAAAAACTTGCTCGCCCCTATACTCATACCCTCTTTATAAAGCTTCCAGAGATGGTCTCGTGTTCCACCATTCTATAAAAAAAAAACATCTTCTGCATTAATCTCAAATTAGCCTCTTATCAACTTATATGTCTCAATAATATGCCTCTTTTTATCCACTAGACTCTGCAAACTGAATTTTTTCAACCTTTGTTTATACTCAATTCCAGATACCAGAAACTACCTTAGTTAATTGTCTCCAGATTCTTTCCAATATGTCTTCATCCATTAGAAAACCAGGTGACCAAATCTTTGCACAGTAGTACATATAGGACCTACTCAAGGCATTATACAATGTAACCAGAATCTCCTTACTTCTACAAGTCCATCTTCCACATCATTTGCCAGAATTCATTATGTAGTTTTGGCAATCTGTCCTCTAAATTTTAGATCCTTATCCACCATCACCCCAAGATCTCTTATTTCCTCCACCTCCAGCAATATATCCCCACAAAGTGTAAACTCGACATCACAACATTTCAACATTGAACTGACATCCCCACTCACATGCCCATTCACTCCATTCAATTTATTCAAGTCTTCTTGTAAGGCAACAACATCTGTTGTTGCCTCATAGTTTGTCCCAACTTTGCATCATCTGCAAAGAATTGAATATCCCCATTCAAGTCTTCCTCCCCAATATCATATATATATTCAGGTTAAATAGCAGTGGCCCTAAAACAGACCCCTGAGGCACACTTCTAGTGTCTTTCATCTTCTGGGATATTGCTCTTCCATACACAACTTGCTGATATCTAACAGATAGCCAATCTTCAATCCAATGCACTAATTTAATATCCAACCCTATCTGCTCTAGTTTGACTAGTAACTTATCATGTGGTAATCTATCAAAAGCCTTTGAAAAAATCTGGGTATACTATTATGTGTCCATCTCCCTCGTCTAATACAGCTGTCACCTTATTGTAATAAATAAGCAGATTGCTAAAAGATGACCTCCTGTTAGCAAGTCCATGCTAATCCATCAAAGATAATACCACTATTGTTGACCCAATTCTGTATCCTGGGTCTCATTAACCTCTCCAACACTTTTAACCACAACAACCCGACACACAGATTGGCGTATAGTTTGCTACTTGAATTTTGTCACCTCCCATATGAGGTGGTCTTGCTTTCCTTCCATTCCTTTGAAACTTGACCCAATGTGAGACTCATATTAAATAAATATGCCAAGATAGCTCCCTGGCACATTCTCTCAAATTTCATAGCAATATATCATCAAGTCCAACAGCCTTATTAGCATCTAGTTTACACAATTCCACATATGTTTCTTGCTCTCACAGTAAGTCTCTTCTCCTCCTCATCCACTGGTTTCAAACTCTAAATGATGTCACATTCACAAGGAAGAAAGACTTTTATGAACTGCCTATTTGCATGTAAGAACTCTTTTGACTTTTTTAAACCCAAGGGAGTTCTATCTATTGACTTCATTACATAACTGCTGCTCATACTGCGCTTTTGCTACTCTTACCAACTGAGTCAGCCTTCTTGCCTGTACTTTGTATGGGTATGGCCTGTTCTTTGATTATGTGATATGTCTAAATAAAACAGCTATTTTTAAATTTTTTTATATATTTTTTTTCAGATTTGAAAGAATATCTTGTATTTACTACTCGGCGTGAAATAAGGAGTATTCATGCAGATCCTCATGTTACAAGTGTTCCATTTCCTCCAAGAACAAATTTGACCAATGTAGTTGGCTTAGATTTTGACTATGCTGATAGGAGGTTATTTTTTACACGTAAGGATTCATTAAATTTTTTTTTTTTTTGGAATGAATTATGAAAATAATAATATTATTAATGTACTACTAGATATATTAATTTTTCAGCTATATGTATAGTTTATACCACTTTTTGATGATACATTTATATTTATATTTTATTCAGCTTATTATGTTTGACGTGACTATCTGTATATTGATATTATAACACATTTGGTGTAAAAATTCAAAAATATAAAATTACTCATAATGTAGAATTGATGGAAATAAATTTCAGCCCAGAATATCAAAATTAGTGAAGTTTAAATACTTTTAATATTTTGTCTCCACCACTCAGATTTCATTGGGATTCAATGTATATGCATGCAGTCAATAAAAAGAAGTAATGAAGTAGACTTGAAGCCCAAAGTACTATCATATCTTGAAGATATGTAGAATACAGTAATATTTTCCAATAGCTATATTTATTTAGCTAAAGGCAGTTCTTAGGAGAATCTGCATATTTTGTGTGTGTGTGTCAAAGGTGGGGGTTCTCTCTCTCTCTCTGATAACTAAACTGCTACAATTTAGAAAATCATGCCTCCCATCACAGTTTTGATTATTTGAATTATCTAGTGGTCTGCCAGGCATAACATCTATAAATTTAGCTTAATCCTTTATCCAAGTGTGAGCAAACAAAGTTTGTGCCTGAAAGTATCTTCAGGACTGGGGTAAGGTGGTACAACAGCAGGGCAACTCGTTGCAAAGGTGGAGCAAGCTACCAACACTCCTATCTCAGTATCTCCTATAATGCAAAACACATCTCCTTGCGGATATGTCTAATGTTATGCATTAAGGGAAGGGCCACTACCCAGACTAGTTTCGACCTTTATTGAGGTCTCTTCAGTGGGAGCCAGGCCCAAGTGGAGATACCAGGCAGAAGCATTAGCAGGTCATCTCTACCTATTATCTCTAAATCCAGAGTAATTTATTAAAAAAGGGTGGCACACCATTTGGCAACTCCTATAGGTAGAGATGACCTGCTAATGCTTCTGCCTGGTATCTCCACTTGGGCCTGGCTCCCACTGAAGAGACCTCAATAAAGGTCGAAACTAGTCTGGGTAGTGGCCCTTCCCTTAATGCATAACATTAGACATATCCGCAAGGAGATGTGTTTTGCATTATAGGAGATACTGAGATAGGAGTGTTGGTAGCTTGCTCCACCTTTGCAACGAGTTGCCCTGCTGTTGTACCACCTTACTCCAGTCCTGAAGATACTTTCAGGTGCAAACTTTGTTTGCTCACACTTGGATAAAGGATTAAACTAAATTTATCATAACATCTATAGTTGTACCAGAAGAAATATATCTGGTGTTCTAGTGAAGAAGGTTAATTTTAAAGCCTATCCAAAATAGACCATCTTGCAGATACATATAAATCCTAGAACTGAAAATGGAAAAGTTGATATTTACAAAAGTGGATAAAGGAAGCTGTCTTATTGTGGGTATAAAAGTTGTGTAGAAATTCTATTTCTTTAAAATTCTCACTGTTTCTTCTCTGCCCTTGATATAGAGAATAGTAATGACTTTAACATTATCAGTATGTTGTTGGTGCTACATACTTTATTCTTTGTAAAAAATTAAGTAATTATTCATGATTTCCGAATGAACCTTTTGATTCTACCATTATTGGAAATTATGATGTAATATTTAATTTTTAATTACGAGGGAGATCTGGAAAGTTCTGATAACACCTAGAACAAAAATGATATTAAAGCTTCTGATATAACCAAAAGAAAGAACATCCTAGTAGAAGAGTTATGAAGGTAACTTATGTTCTTATATACTTATATCCTTGTTCTTTCTTGTGGTTATATCTGTTGCTTTAATATAATTTTGTTTCTAGGAGTTTATCAGAACTTTCCAGGCCCCCCCCCCCCCCACACACACCTTGTATACTCGTATAATTAACTTCTTGGTTATAGATGATTTTCATGATAAAATTTACCACTATCGTCTTTCTCATGTGGAGATTTAATTGCTTAAACCATATTGTATTGGTTTCTAGTGACAAAGAAATGCATCAGCAAATAAAGACGATGCTCACGAAAAGAGTAATCATGATAGGAGACTTTAATTATCCAAATATTGATTGCGTAGCAGTAAAATCTCATGAGAAGAATGAAACCAGATTTATTGACAAATTCCTCGATCAGCATGTTACAGAAGGACCTCAAGGTCAAAGAATATTGATTAATTTTAACGGTATAGATGAGAACACAGACTGATAAGAAAATAACAATTTATTAACTTATTGCTGATATTTCGCTGGTATTCTATCCGGAATCTTCAGAGAACAAAACCAGTTTGTCACGGTACGTGAAACAACAACAATCCAGAATAACAATGGGACTAGTTTAAATAATTGTAACATACAACACAAAGACTAAAGTCCTAATTAGGTGCCATCTATGTTGAGGGGGGGGGATAATAAATAATTATAATAATAAAATAGAAAGTGTACACCCCTTGAGGGTAAATGTCAGGAATTTGATGATGATGATGATAAAATAGAAAGAGAAAGCAGATATTAATTTGGTCTTAATAATGCTGTCTCCCAAATCTTTGGCATTATACAGCCATGCTTGTTGAGGTTTGGAGTATGTTTCAAGGCTTCTGTTGATTCCAGGAACAACCTCTCTGACTTATAAAAGCATATGTGCAACACTTTTGTTTTTTTCCAGTTGATCCTGTGTGCGGGGGTATCCAAAGCAAGGTCTGCTAGACCTGACTTGCCATAGCGATAGTGCCGGATGTACTTTTTTATGTTCGCTGAGGCAGATGTCCACAGTTCTTCCTGTCTGTCCATATAAGCTCGATCACATGAACAAGTCACTTTATAGACTCCTGGATGTGATAAAGGAGAGATTCTGTCCTTGGATGAACGGATGAAAGTTGTCAATTTCACATACAGTTTAAGTAAAGTGCATAGTTGATGTTTGTTAAGCACTCTAGATATCTTTTCAAATGTGCCTTTAATGTATGGGATGGTGACAGTTTTGTTGTAGTCTTCTGTGGTACACAGTGGAGGGGATTTCTGGGAAGTATTTAGTATTTTATCTATCTTATGGGGATTATAGCCACTGACCAAGAAGGTGTGATGTAAGTGAATGAGTTCAGCAGTGAGAGCACTGTCATTGGAACAAATTGCTCTAGCTCTGTGGGTTAGTGTTTTAGGATATCGTATTGTTGAGCTGGATGATGGTGTGATTGTTTGTGTAATATCTCCCTGTATGTGTGGGAATTTAACCTGCCATACTGTAAATTTAAATAGTTGAAATATTTCAACTATTTAAATTCACAGTATGGCAGGTTATTTTACATGGAAAGGGTAAACATACAAACAATTAGATGGATAGCAATGGGCTCTCTCCTTTCACCCCCCCCCCCTTAGCCAACTTCTAGCACACTTAGAAAATCTAGCTATCAATACAGCCACTCTCAAACCAAGGCTTTAGCTATGCTATGTTTATGATGTGCTTGCTATTTGGCTACATGGTCCAGACACATTGTATACATTCTTAGCACATTTAAATAGCCAACACCCAAAAATTCATTTTACAATGGAACCAGAAGCTAATAACTATCTGCCCTTCCTGGATACACTAATCACACATCTTCCAGATGGCTCCTTATCATTCTCGGTTTACATACAGGGAGATATTACACAAACAATCACACCATCATCCATCTCAACAATGTGGTATCCTAAAAACACTAACTCACAGAGCTAGAGCAATTTGTTCCAATGACATTGCTCTCACTGGTGAACTCATTCACTTGCGTCGTCACACCTTCTTGGCCAGTAGCTACAATTCCCATAAGATAGATAAAATACTAAATACTTCCCAGAAATCCTTCCCACTGTCACCATCCCATACAATAAAGGCACATCTGAAAAGATATCTAGAGTGTTTAACAAACATCAACTATTTAATGTTTGTTAAACAAACATCAACTATTTGTATTTAAACTGTATGTGAAATTGGCAACTCTCATCCGTTCACCCAAGGACAGAATCTCTCCTTTATCACATCCAGACATCTAAGAAGTGCCTTGTTCGTGTGACCGAGCTTACTATGGACAAACAGGAAGAATTGTGGACATCCACCTCAGTGAACATAAAAAATACATCGCACTAGGCTTCTTATAAAAGCTTTTGTGCAACGCTTTTGTTTTTTTTCTAAAGCATGGTCTGCTAGACCTGACTTGCCATAGCACGTCAGGTTTAGCAGACTATGCTTTAGATACCCCTGCACCCAGGATCAATTGGAAAAAAACAATAATGTTGCACAGACACTTTTATAATCAAAGAGGTTGTTCCTGGAATCAATAGACGCTTTGAAACATGCTCCAAACCTCAACAAGTATGGCTGTATAAATTGCCAAAGATTTGGGAGAAGTCATCTTAAGACCAAATTAATATTTGCTTTCTCTTTCTGTTTTATTATTATTATTATTTCCCCCCCCCCCCCCCAACATAGATGGTGCCTAATTAGGACTTTAGTCTTTGTGTTGTAGTTTACAATTGTTCAAACTAGTCCCATTGTTATACCGGATTGTTGTTATCTCACATACTGTGACAAACTGGTTTTATGCTCTGAAGATGCTAGATAGAATACCAGTGAAATAACTGCAATAAGTTAATAAATAGTTATTTTCTTATCAGTCTGTGTTCTCATCTATACTGTTAAAATTAATCAACATCTACACCAAACACAGAAGCCTTCCCACACGTCAAAGAATGTTAGATTTCTTAATTTGTTAGATATAGTGTCAGAGGGGACTTTAGTTAAAAGACATGGCTACTTTGCCTTTGGTTGGTGACAATGACCATGTGGTACTCACTTGGGAAGTGGCTAAGTTTATGAATTTTCCATTTAGAAAACATTAAATACTGAACCAAAGCAGAACTTATGATCAACCGAGGAGTATGCTGCATTCTGTACCATGGTATAAGTTGTTGGATGGGAAGGATATCGACAGTGCATGGACACTTCATGATTGGTATTTAAATGATGCAATAACAGAATGTATCCCTAGAGTTGAAATAATAGAATAGCATTGAAATGGATGAGTAATCTTATCAAGCAAGAGATTTGTGATTTGCATAAGGATGATGTCCATTATGAAAATTATAAGCAGAAAGCCAAAAGAGTAAATTCTGTTGTACAGAAGAATTCTATCGTTATGCTGCAAGTAAAAGCAAGATTCAATATGAAAGAATAATTCTACTGAATGCAGATTGTGCAAGAGTGAACAGATGCAGAAGAGGTTGTTCAACAAATGAGTGTTCATGTTGCTAAAAGCTATCAATCTGGTGTATGCAACATTGTACTCACTGCTACCTCTTCGCTAAATGAAGAAACTCAGGTATATGAAGAGAAGGTATTATATCTGCTGCACAAACGGATGCTAAAAGACTGCTCAGCTGAACTGGCTATAATGAACCAGGATATAATAATAATAATAATAATAATAATTATTATTATTATTATTATTATTATTATTATTATTATTATATAAGCACCTCTGTGGAGTACCAAGATTCATTGTGGGAGACCCAATCTATCCACACAATCTATCGTATCTCTCCTTAAAGAGAGATACGATAGATTGTGCTCTCATAACTGACTCTGGCAACCCATTCCACTCATTCACAACTCTCCAAGCAAAAAATCTAGTCCTCACACCCATACTTACCACACTTTTATTCAATTACGGATGTTGACTGTATTGTTCTGGTTCCTGTAGCCAAGTGCAGAAACATTTTCTCTGCATCCTATAAATCCCTTTAAGCAACTTAAATGCTTCTGTCATACCCCCCCCCCCCCCATTTCTCCTATCAACCAATTTCTGCAATCCACACATCTTCAAAATATCCTCATAGCGAGCATTCCACACGCCACGAACCATCTTGGTCACTCATCTCTGAATCCTCTCCACTGCTTCTTCATCCCCAAGAAGCCTAGAGGACTAGAATTCAGCACAATAATCCAGATCCAATAATCCAATAATCTACTTGTTAATGTGTTCTTCAATAGTCAACTAATCTTATGGGCTATAGTAACTTTAGCAATATGTCCTCTAAACTTGAACTCTCTGTCTACCACCATCCCTAAATCTCTAGCTTCATCTACTTCATAGAGTATAGTGCCATCAATGTGATACATGGCTTATAATCTATTTATCCCAAACTGCATAACTTTACATTTTTCCACATTAAACTGAGAACAATTATCTTTTGCCCATAGTGACAGCCTATTTAAATTGTCCCACAAGCTCTCCAAATCATTCACAACTTTCTAAGCAAAAAATCTAGTCCTCACACCCACTATACTTGATTAACTATTACTCTACCTAATTTTGCATGATCAGCAAACAACTGAATATTTCTTTTCGGGGTTATTTCCTATATCATTTATGTACCAATTAAACAGCAATGGTACCAGCACTGAACCTTGCGACACACTAGTCACCTGTTTTCATCTTGATTCTGTCCCTCCATATACCACTTTTTGATATCTCTCCAGCAGCCACCCTCTTATCCACTTAACCAGTGTCATATACATCCCCATTTGTTCTAATTTGCATAACAGAGTTCCATGTAGTATTCTGTCACATGCCTTTGCAAAATCCAGCAAAATCATCATTTAGCCATTTCCTTTATCCACCTCAGCTGTTACTCTATTTTAAAAAATTAGTAAATTACTAAGGCATGACTGACCCTTCAGAAAGCCATGTTGACCCTCATACAGTATCATATTTTTATCTAGCCATTCTTGAATTCTCTTTTTGACCAATTTTTTTAGTACTTTTACCATCACACCTGAGATACTGATTGGTCTATAATTTGCTACTGCTGTCTTAGAATCTCCCTTATGCAAGGGTTTTATTTTGCCCTCTTTCCAATGCCTTGGAACTCTACCAGAGCTGAGACTTAAATTAAAGAGTCTAGTCAAAGGCATCGTCAGTTCCCTTGCACATTCTTGCAAAACCCTATCTGATATCTCATCTAATCCCACAGTTCTATTTACATTGAGAATCTGCAATATCCTAACAACCTCCAATTCATCCACCTCTGTTTCCACATTAGTGTCTGTCACATATGTTAAAGCAGTAACCTTACTAGGATAATATACCCTTGCAAAGTGGTCACTCAATAACTGAACTATTTTATGTGATTCTATCTCCTCATGACTATCATCACTCATTAAGGTTAATCTGCCATAGTCATTCTTCCTCTTACTTGCCACATAATAAAAGAACTATAGAATAATACATATCCCACAGTAAATAACTTTTTTTTATCATTTTAAATATTTCGTCTTATGTATCATATGACATCACAGTACACTAACGAATGACAATAGGAATTGAATTTGAAAAACAAAAAACAGTAGTGCGCATGGTTAATTTGGAATCCCTCTGCCTAAACAGCCTTGTGTTCATGGATTAAAAATTACTGGGCTGAAGTTAAAATTACTTAAATTAAATTAACGTATACCAAATAAGTTATTGAATACAATTGAGGATAACAATTTCCCAAACTTTTGGAATAGTGAGACACTCATTTCGATTAAGATTAGGTCTATAAAGTAACACCTCAGCACTTTCTTTATATTACCATTCATGTTTATATGTGGATCTGTGTAGTAACTTGGCATTTTGCTGTTGGATCCTGTGGTTAGCATTTTCGATTCCATATTGTGCAAGGCCAGATTTTTGAGGTTTGATAAGGTGCATGTGGTCTTGATATTCAAATGTGCATTAATTTATAGATCTTCCTTTTTGTCCATAGTTAGACAAGTTACATAAACATGGTACTTAGTATATGCCAAGTAGCATCATTAGTTCGAGTTTGTCTTTTGGAGAAGGTAGCAAATTGTGAATTTGATTGATGGGTTTGTAGGTAGCAATGAGTTGATATTTTCTCATAATTTTTCCACACATTCAGAGATGCCTTTAATATATAGAAGGGGAGGCCTCTGGACTTCTTCTTGTCTAGGTTGATTTGTAGGAGAGTGGTTAATTATTTTTTGGATTGTTATTGGATTATATCCATTTAGTAAGACTGTTTCTTTGATGATTTCCATTTCTTGTTGTAGTGATTCTTCAGAAGAACAAATCTTGTGTGCTCTGGATACTAAAGATTTTATGATGGCATATTTTTGAGATGGATGGTGAACTGATGTATTATGGATATAACAACCTGAAATAGTTGGTTTTTGATAGATGGAAGTGGAAATGGATCCATCTTGTTTGCACTGGATGCATATGTCAAGAAAGGAATACCTGTTGATGATTCCTTTTCTAGTGTGAACTTGATACGAGGATGCAGGGTGTTGATTTTTTGTAGGTGATGTAGGTGAAGAGCTAATTAGTGAGCAGGAACATTCAGCATCAATTAATAGATTCTTAGACTTGTTGCCCATTCAAAATTCATCTAATCCTTGTTATATGATGCCTCAAGAGTATCTCTCACATATTACACCATTTAGACTCTGTCGAGGCTCTAACAGAGCAGATGGCCAGCAGGATCATGTGTCAACTTACCAACAAAGCCTTCTATTGCATTAGCATTATGTTTAGCCCTGTAAACAGATATCATGCAGCTTATAAAACCAGTTTCCTGTTATATTCTTGAAGCGGTTGGTAGCCTTCATGGTCAATTTGGCACAGTGTCATCCAAATGCAACCTCCAGAACAAAATATTTCTGTGCTCCAAATGAAGAATAAACTAAATTTCATTTCTGAATTTTCTTCCCTGTTTTGTCATTTTTATAGAACATTTCTGTGGTTCCTAAGTCATTCCAACAAAGGGTGTATGATTATAGGAATACAATTTGACATTTTTAATAAATGCAATTAACATTTTGTTCATTGTAAAATAGCTGTACATGCTTACAGCTGTATGCCCCTTGTTACTAACTGCTTGATTGCAACTTTGTACATATTGCATGACTGGGGAAAGTGCTGGAGTTTGCAAAAAAAAAAAAAAAAAAGAGATGGAATCAAATCTCAAGTGTTACATTACATTGTACACCAACAAGCATTATGTGAGTCTTCCTGGAGACTGTCTAATACAATAGACAAGGTAGTAAAAGTAAAGAATTTGATGATAAACATTGGAAACTGTGCTCTTATACATAGAAAATTAAACACATTTTTAGATGAACTTGATGCCAGATATTGTGACTTGCTTCTATACAGTCGAATCCAGGTTGAGTGCTGGCAAATGTTTAGTAAGATTTTTCAAACTTTGTAAAAAAATGTTATCTCTTTTAATTGGAAGCAATATAATTCAATACTAATCTAACTAAAAGCTTCAGGATGTCACTTTCCTTAGCCTCACTACCTTTCCTAACTGATATCATGCAGCATTTGAATGTGTTAAATATTTGATCTGCAAGGAAAAGACCAAAATAATTTGTAATCTTCACAGTTATAAAACTGGTTTCAAAACAAGCTTCCATTGTTAAAATTATCTCACTTCAAGGAACATTTTAATACAATGATACTTGGTGAAACTGTAGATTTTACAAAGTATATTAAGAATTTTGATGAAATATATATTACACAATTTGATGAAATCAAATCAAGCCGACGTTTGTTCAGTAATCCTTTGAATGTTACTTTGAAAACAAAATCCCATTTATCAATTGGAAACTTCAAGCAGATGAATTTATTACAGCTTGATCAGAGACTGAAGCAGAATTGTTTAAACTATTTTTCAACTGAGAAATACCTGAAACATAAGAGATTTGGGATCAAAAATTACTTCAGTGTTTGATTGAAAGTACTTATACATGTGAGAATGCATTTTCTGACATGAAATACATGTCAATGAATTTCATGTCAGAAGTAAAAACATGGGAACAGCATGAATAATTCTGCTCTTGAACAGTTACTTCAGCTTTCAATGACAGAATCCAAGTGGACATGCAACAATTTTAGCAGAGTTTAATCATCCATATTTTTCTCCTTAACTGTTTTTTTAATCCTGTGTGTGTGTGTGTGTGTGTGTGTGTGTGTGTATTCTAATAACAATTAATGAATTGTTTATATTAGTGCAATGCTAATTAATTAACTGAGTGATAATTAATTGTTTAGATAAGAAAGTTAAAATAACTCTTGTTTTAATTATCACAAGTTATGGTGGCATTATTTCCAAAACCCCCATCTAGTCATGACTCATGTCATCAGAAAGATTTGGTTTATTTATCTTCAAAAAAAATATTTAGTTTATTTATCCTCAAGATAGATTTGATTTATTTTAAGTCCTATTTATATAAGAGAAGTCCTATTCAGTATTGAAATGCATTTTGGGGGTAATTTTGTTAAATACTTCATAACTAAAGACAACTTGAATTCTTTGTAAGGACAAAGCTATATCAATCAGTACTTTGAATGCTTCATAGCAAGTCAAGTACTTCCAGTATAACAGGTTCATTAAATGCCCAATGTAACAAATACTATATAATAAGAAGTTAGTTTTAAGAATGTTTTGTATAGACATGCAAGTAGTGTATAAGACTTTAATGTTTTTCAGTAGCTAATCTTTATCACATTTGGTCACCTGCCACAGCTATAAATAATCATGAATAAGGATGGATAGCACTCACTCACCTCACAGGAATTTAGAAGAGTACACATGCACTCTCTTGCATACCCATACCCCCTTCCCCCCCAAAAAAAAAATAAATAAAAGCTCTAGTTTCACTGACCTTTCATTTCCACACTCTCAGTGATCAATACTTTCTTAAGACACCAGACCCTAAATCCATATAAGTTCAGTCTGTCCACATTATATAAGTCCTTCCATCAGATTCAGTCCATATGTCTACAAACTGCACATCACTCATTCTGCACAATCTAAGCATTGATTCATTTGCAATCATTGCTCTTCTCCTCGACCCACCTCTATCATATTCTGACAATAGACACACTTTTCACTCTTTCACTCTTCTTGTCATTTCTTCCAATAACTCTTACGTATCTTCTCTCACACATACTTTTCGCCTTTCAAGTCTTCATTTCCTACTAAAACTATCATCTCTTTTCCTTTTTTGCATCTTGACAGCTTCACTAATATTGTTCATTTTTGCAGTAGCAATCAAGATTTAGTCACACTCTCATCAAGTAAATGAGAGCATGTTATGTATATCAGTTTATGAGTCACTATAAAATTTTCTCTCCTTCTCTTACTTTGTCATATGTTCCTGTTTCTCACCCAGCACCTCTTGTTTCTCTCTCTTCTCAACTCACACTTTGTCCTGTGAAAGACTCCACATATGCACACTATTTCTTTTCAAGAGATCCTCTTCATTTTCCTAATCTTTTACCACTTCACTTTCATCGATAATCTCATTGACACTTTTATTTTCAAGACATTTGCCAATACACCAATCCCTTGATTAGTGTGCCTAATGCGGTCTTTAAAACAGGCACATTAATCGAAAATGCACTAATCGAATATAATAACCTATGGGAAAAAATATAATTCATTCCTCGAATTTCTTTTTTGAACCTTAATTTTTTTTATAAAAGAATTAAGGTATGTCTCAGGGCTAAGGAAATCATGAAGCTGAAAGACAATAAAACATATTCAGAATATAAATTTTATTATTCTGCTTCTTTGAGCTAACATAGTTTGGCAGGCATTTTGTTTCTTTTTTTCATACAACCAATGGTATGGCCCTATTGCCTCTTCTAGTCTTCTGCAAATTTTACTCCTTCTCTCTTCATCAGGGTCGGCCTCTAAGCATTGCTGCTTAAAAACTTCGATTGCACGAAAAATTATTCAAGTTGTTTCTGTGAAATCTCTTTTGGCTGACTCTCAGTGGTTAAATTTTCTTCATATTGTTCAGGATCTTCCCGCTGTGCATCTAAAATTAGCAGGTCGGAATCACTCAATTCTTCAGAATGAGATTTAATTAACTCTTGGATGTTATCATTGAAGGAGAGAAAGAAATGAAGGATGTACGAATTGGTTGCCAACACGCGAAATCACATGCTTTATAGATAAAATTTCCCAACTGTTATACAAGCAAAATAGTTACCACTTTAAAAACTACAACTGATCATAAAAGAGAAGTTAATTTTCTGATGTGTAATGATAAACAACTCATCCCAGAAGATGGATTGATTACCCTATTATCGGAATGGAGTCACTTTTTTGTGACATTCGCAGAAGTGTCGAAGAGTCTCGAATCTGTGGCACACTATAACAGACGACATAAATTTTGGCGGTAAAAATTTGGAACATAGTATACATAGTTTACATGGAAGTAGTGTAGTATGCTATTAAAAATAACTTTGTAAAATGTTTTAAATCGGTAACTAAATTATTTCATTCTGGTGAGTGATTTTTTAAAATAGTTAGCCAATAGTGGATAGTGGATAGAAAATTTTTAAAATCTGTAATAACATTTATTTTTGAAATGTACATAGGTGCACTTATCGAATTTGGGTATTGAAAAAAAAATGACGCATTAATCGAGGGATTACTGTATTCTCCATTCCATTATCATGTGTTTTATTCTCTCCACACAACTGGCAATCACTCTCAAAACATTTCCTCTATATTTACTAGTCTCTCTTTTCTCATGCAGATCTTTCGCCTTTCATAACAAATACATTTCTCTCACATACACACACACTGCACTGAATAATGAGAAATGTAATAATGTGAAGTATTACAAAGATTATAAAAAGGAAAACTTGGTACTTTGGCATTAGATAAATAAATTAACAATACTCTAGTTTCCAGTCTAATTAGCTTGGTTTTATTCTTACCCCTCTCTCTCTCTCTCTCTCTCTCTCTCTCTCTCTCTCTCTCTATATATATATATATATATATATATATATATATATTGCTTGGTTAAAGATACCAAGCAATTTTTTTTTTTTATCCCAAGGTAAAAAACTTTCTAGATATATATATATATATATATATATATATATATATATATATATATATATATATATATATATATATATATATATGTGTGTGTGTGTGTTAAAGATACCAAGCTATTTTAAACCTGGTTTTACTCCATTTCCCAAGTAAGCAAACAGACAAACAAGTCAAGTTTGTACCTGCACGTATACTTATTGGAAGTCTAGCTGACCCTCAAAGTAGTGCAAGCCAAGGCAACTCATGGTAAAAGTAGAATAAGCTCTGATCACTATTCTTAATATTTATCCTTAATGCAAAGCCCATTTCCTTGAGGAGATTTATGATGCTATGTATTAAAGGCAAGGGACCACCACCCAGACCGGTTTCGACCTTTATTGAGGTCTCATCAGTGGGAGCCAGGCTAGAAATACCAAGATTTTAGTAATACATAGCTTATAAGTATTTTACCAGAACAGGTTATCATAAGGTGTTTTAACCTTATTAAATAAAAATCTCTAGATGAGATATAAATGTAGAAAGTATTTTACCTTGGGTATAATAAATGTTAAAGATACCAAGCTATTTTAAACCTGGTTTTACTCCATTTCCCAAGTAAGCAAACAGACAAACAAGTCAAGTTTGTGCCTGCATGTATTGGAAGTGTAGCTGACCCTCAAAGTAGTGCAAGTCAAGGCAACTCATGGTAAAAGTAAAATAAGCTCTGATCACTATTCTTAATATTTACCCTTAATGCACAGCCCATCTCCTTGAGGAGATGTATAATGCTATGTATTAAAGGCAAGGGGCCACTACCCAGACCGGTTTCGACCTTATGAATAAGTAAAGCTGTCTCTAAAAATTCAGATAAAAGACTGTCCATCTCAGTGATGACCTTCCGCCCACCACCACCACCGAGCAGAACCGCTGAAATTCCAAAGAAAAGCATTCACCGACAAAGCCCCTCACCGGGCCGTGCTGGAAAACACTTTCCCCAGAGACTCAAATTGCTCCCTTGAGGCAAAAATCTTAAGAGAGCGAACTCATAATAGCCCCTACCGGCTTTGACCTTTATTGAGGTCTCATCAGTGGGAGCCAGGCTAGAAATACCAAGATTTTAGTAATACAGAGCTTATAAGTATTTTACCAGAACAGGTTATCATAAGGTGTTTTAACCTTATTAAATAAAAATCTCTAGATGAGATATAAATGTAGAAAGTATTTTACCTTGGGTATAATAAATGTTAAAGATACCAAGCTATTTTAAACCTGGTTTTACTCCATTTCCCAAGTAAGCAAACAGACAAACAAGTCAAGTTTGTGCCTGCATGTATTGGAAGTGTAGCTGACCCTCAAAGTAGTGCAAGTCAAGGCAACTCATGGTAAAAGTAAAATAAGCTCTGATCACTATTCTTAATATTTACCCTTAATGCACAGCCCATCTCCTTGAGGAGATGTATAATGCTATGTATTAAAGGCAAGGGGCCACTACCCAGACCGGTTTCGATTTTATGAATAAGTAAAGCTGTCTCTAAAAATTCAGATAAAAGACTGTCCATCTCAGTGTTGGCCCCACTCAGTGATGACCTTCCGCCCGCCACCACCACCGAGCAGAACCGCTGAAATTCCAAAGAAAAGCATTCACCGACAAAGCCCCTCACCGGGCCGTGCTGGAGAACACTTTCCCCAGAGACTCAAATTGCTCCCTTGAGGCAAAAATCTTAAGAGAGCGAACTCATAATAGCCCCTACCGGCTTTGACCTTTATTGAGGTCTCATCAGTGGGAGCCAGGCTAGAAATACCAAGATTTTAGTAATACAGAGCTTATAAGTATTTTACCAGAATAAGTTACCATAAGGTGTTTTAATCTTATTAAATAAAAATCTCTGGATGAGATAGGAGATGGACTGTGCATTAAGGGTAAATATTAAGAATAGTGATCAGAGCTTATTCTACTTTTACCATGAGTTGCCTTGACTTGCACTACTTTGAGGATCAGCTACACTTCCAATATGTGCAGGCACAAACTTGTCATGTTTGTCTGTTTGCTTACTTGGGAAATTTAGTAAAACCAGGTTTAAAATAGCTTGGTATCTTTAACATTTATTTTACCCAAGGTAAAATACTTTCTATATATATATATATATATATATATACAGGGTGTTCGGGATAAATTTGACAGTTTCATAAGGAAAAAGAAAATCTTCTTTGTATCTATTAAATTTAATGAATTGACAAAAAAACATTACAGGCAGAGTTAATTACAATACTATCAACAAGATTTACTCAAAATAACCACCATTAGCATCGATCACAGCTTCAATTCTGCTTCGGAACCTCGAACAAGCTGATGCTACAGTCTCCCTGGGAAGGGCCGCAAAAACTGTTTTAATTTTATCCATTAACTGGGCTTTTGTATTACTGGAAGTGCGATTGGTGTCTTTTTCAACTGCGCCCCATACAAAATAATCCATGGGGTTAAGGTCTGGGGAGTTTGGAGGCCAAACATTTGGACTGGTGAAGTCGTAGAAATTTTCAGACAACCATTTTTGACTTTTCCCAGAGGTGTGGCAAGGGGCCGAATCCTGCTGCCATACATACGGCCTACCATTGGCTACCCTTGTTATCCAGGGCTTGACTACAGTTAGCAACTCCACGAACAAAGCCCGAATTCCAATGCCAGGGTTCTTCAACACCTGTTCCTGCAGATTTGCGAGGAATTCTGCTGTACGAACGCAATCAGATCGTCTGCTAGGGATCTTTCTTCTTGCTACATCCTCGTAGTCACCATTGCAAGTCTCTAGTTCATGCCTGATTGTTTTTACTGTATTCAGGGAGCATTGGGCAGCAGTCGTAATATCCTTATTTTGATGGCGGGCACAAATCATCATGATACAAGTTATTCTCTTCCATGATTCAGGTGGGTTCCAGCTATCCATCCTTTCTGACATCTTGTATATGAATGAAGAAGGGTCCAAACTTTTAAATGAAGAGAAGTGTGTGTTAATACATGTAACTTACGGAAAAATATAATTAATTATAAATATGTCAAATTTATCCCGAACACCCTGTATATATAGTGCTGATGTTGATGGCATCGAATTCAGCATTCTAATTCATCCCAAAGATGTTCAATGGGGTTGAGGTCTGTACTCTGAGCCATCCAGTCCAACACTTTAAAATTGTTTGGTGGAACACAGTCTCGGACATGGAATATTGTCATGGGGAAACATGCAAGGTGTATTTCCCCATGAAGTGTGGAAACACTTCCAAAGTAATTCCACAGCATCGGAAGCATGAAGTTGTCCAGGATGTCCAAATAGCCATCAGACGTCATGTCATGGTTTTGGACACGCATCCATCAATGGACCAAGCCCCATCCAACTGAAACTCCCCCATATCATTATGAAACCGCCACGAAACTTGACAGTGGAATGATGCAGTTCTGCTGGAACCATTCCCCTGGTAATCTCCAGATCCAAATATGACCATCAGAGTGAAACATTTGAAAGCATGATTTTTTTTGGTACAGAACCCTTTTCCAATCGTCTGCGGTTCAGGAATGTGTGAAAGACACCAATCGAAATGTTGTTTGGTGTTGAAAGTGGGGTCTGATGTGTGTCTTGTTCACAGCAGCTCTGCTGTGGTAACCTAAACCATGCAACTCTCTGTGGACAGTTATAATGCTGACTGATGTCCCTGCAGCATTTTCCAGGTTGACTGTGAGGTCTGCCGCTGATGATATGTCCAGTGCTCGAACATTCCAAGACAGAGCTCATCAATCTCAGTCATTGAGCGTCGGTGGCCTCCCAGGGCCTTTACTTACTGTGGTAGCACCATCAACTTTCCATCTATGAATGACATAAGCAATAATGGATTTTAGTATATTGAGAGAGTAGCAATGTCATGGACAGAAAGACTTCTGATGTAACACCCAACTACCATCCCACGTTGGAAGTCTGTCAGTTCAGCTGAATATGGCCTCTTAACATTGAGTACAGTGCAAAATATTCGGCACATCCCACCTTTTATTAACAGACTTACACACTCACTTCCTGAATAAATATATATTTATATATATATATGTATATGTATAGAGAGAGAGAGAGAGAGTCAGGCAAACTAAATTATAAAGGGAGGAATGGTGTGAATGTGAGTGTAAGAGCGACAATGGTATATAACTGTGTTAATGGCGGGAATGGGCTTTGTCATGGAAATGTTGACGAGGCGAGAATGATTTCAGGTTTGTGTTCGTCCGGTTCAGACCCATCATATGTGTGCAAAGATGTCTACATTAGAGAAGAATAGAGATATGCGAGTTGTCCAACTGTGTCAAGCAGACTGCAAACAAGAGTATACAAAAGAACATAAAGGTAGATTATTATACAGACCTGGTGGATCGGCTGCTGCTGATGAATTAATTATTATTATTACGTAACACCTCCAGGGAGTCCAAAGACTCATCGAGGGAAGGAACCCACTCTACACCTCCCCGTCTCCATCCTCAACTGCTTTCATCATCCACACCAACGCTATCTACTGCCACCACTACTATTTTCACAGACTATCACAAACATCCATGCCCACAGCGTGATTCGAATCCACAGCCTTTTGGCTGGAGAGCGGATACACTAACCACTCAGCCAACCAGGCCGGCAAATGCATCACCAAATAGAAAAGGTAAGCGCGAAAAGAGTAATCATAATGGGAGACTATAATTATCCAAATATTGATTGGGTAGCAGTAAAATCTCATGAGAAGAATGAAAATGCATTTATTGAGCTGTTGCAGGACAACTTCCTCAAGCATCATGTGACAGAAGGAACTCGAGGTCAAAGAGTGTTAGATTTCTTTATAGTGTCAGAGGGCGTTTCAGTTAAAGATGTAACTATTCTGTCTCCAGTTGGTGACAGTGATCATGTGGTACTCACTTGGGAAGTGACTAAGTTTATGAATGTTCTATTCAGAAAAGGTTACATGCTGAACTACAAAGCAGGAAATTATGACCAACTGAGGAGTATACTGAGTTCAGTGGAATGGGATTGGTTGCTGGATGGAAAGAATATTGACAGTGCATAGGAAGCATTTAAACAATACTTAAATGATGCGATATCAGAATGTGTCCTGAGAGTTTGAAGAATAAATACAGTAGGAGTCAAATGGATGTGTAATCTTATTAAGCAAGAGATTCGTAAGAAAAGGACAATGTGGAAGGAATACCGTTTGCATCAGGATGACGTCCATTATGAACATTATAAGCAGCAGGCTAGAATAGTCACAACTGTTGTACGGAAAGCAAAATCTGATTATGAAAAGAAACTAACTCTGCATGCTAAAGACAACCCACAAGAATTCTGTCGATATGTTGCAAGTAAAAGAAATAATGAATATGAAAGAATAACTCTTCTAAATCCAGATGGCTTGAGGGTTACAGATGCAGAAGTGGTTGTTCAGTTAATGAGTGCCCATTTCGTTAAAAGCTATCAACCTGGTGAATGCAACATTGAGCTCACTGTTACCTCTTCACTAGATGAAGAAATGCAGGTGTGTGAGGCTGAGGTATTAGAGCTGTTGCACAAACTGAATAAGAATTCAGCAATAGGGACTGATGGAATATCAGGACGTGTGCTAAAAGAGTGTTCAGCTGAACTGGCCATTATTTTGACCAAGATGTTTAATATGAGTCTCAAAACAGGGAAGATTTTGCAGAAATGGAAGGAATGTATGGTAATTCCATTGCACAAGGGTGGCGCAAAGACCGATGTATCCAACTGTCGACCAATTAGTATCTCAGGAGTGGTGGTGAAGATTTTGGAAAAATTGGTTATGGTCTGCATTCAGAAACGGGTTGACAGTGAATCTCTACTTTGCAATGAGCAACATGGGTTTACTAAGGAAAGGTCATGTTTTAGCAACTTTCTCACATTCTGTAACAATGTCACCATTGAACTAGACAAGGGGAATGGATACATGATACTTTTGGATTTTGCTAAGGTTTTTGACAGAATACAGCATGGCAGACTGCTGCATAAATTGGAGAAAATGGGTTTGGGTTATACAATATTAGCATGGATAACAGGATGGCTGACTGACAGATGTTAAAAAGTGGTATACGGGGGATCCGTGTCTGCAAGGTTTAAAGTTAAAAGAAAGCTCTGCAAGAACTGTCATCAACCCATTTCTTCAAGTTCCCATCATACTTGTTCCAGCGGTAAAAGAGTTCCAAATCTGAGACACTTCATGTGTCAGGTCTGTGATTGTGCATTCTCCACCGCAGTTGGCCTTGGCGTGCATTGCACCTCGAAACATCCGGCCGAAGCTACTGCTGCAATAAGAATGGAGCGCATCAAAGGTTTGCAATGTTTAAAGTTAAAAGAAAGCTCTGCAAGGACTGTCATCAACCCATTTCTTCACGTTCTCATCATACTTGTTCCAGTGGTAAAGGAGTTCCAAATCTGAGACACTTCGTATGTCAGGTCTGCGATCGTGCATTCTCCACCACAGTCGGCCTTGGCATGCATTGCACCTCGAAACATCCAGTCGGAGCCACCGCTGCAATAAGAACGGAGTGCGTCAAAGCACGTTGGACTGCCGAAGAAGAAAAGATCCTCGCCGCTCGTGAGATCAAGTTGATGGCTCAAGGGATAAATAAATCAATAAGGCTTTATTTAAGGTGTTCCCATTAAGATCCTTGGATGCCATCAAGTGTCAGACAGAAAGCCAGTTACAAAGCCTTAGTTCAAGAATTGGCAGCCCATCCGCCATAGGTAGGGACAGGTAATATATCTGTATCTCCTGTCCCTGCCTCTCCATCTTTCTGCCACCATCCTGCTGTTGAAGAAGATGCTTTGATTCTCAGACTGACATCATCTCTAGATGATCCTCCTCTTCCAGAATATAACCATCAAATTCTTAAATCTCTCATCCAGACACACCTTCTGGGAATGGATATCACAGATCAGTTAAATGACTACCTCCATGCTGAATTCTCCTAACACTTGATGTCTCGTCAACATCAGCCTACGTCTCATTCTATAATGACTTTGTCAAATAGGAAGCAGAGGAAGAGGGCCTATGCAGGCCCTCTATAAAAAGAATAGAGGAAAATGTGCCAAAACCATCTTTGATGGTGCTTCCCCTCCACCTCTAGCAGACTTACATGATGATTTTGTTAAATTCTGGAATACAGTCTTTTCTGCTCCACCTCCACACTTCCCTGATTATGATGACCAACCTACGATATTGAGATCCATTCCTGTCCTTCAAATATACTAGCCTGTCTCCATCCAAGAGATTAAAGCAACTCTTCCATCCAATTTTTCCACCTCTGGACCTGATGGTTTTCCTGCATCTAGTCTTTGGAAGGTGCTGTTGAAGATTCTTCAAGGCTTATTGGACATTCTCCTTTCCAGTAAAGCAATACCACCATACCTACATGCTCCAAGAACTATCTCCATTCCGAAGAAAGAAACTTCAAGCTGTGTATCAGGCTTTAGACCTATTACCATCTCCCCTGTGATACTTAGACTCTATCATAAAATCTTAGTTAAATGACTTCAGCAACATATACAGCATGATTATAGAGAGAGAGAGCTTTTGTCCCTTTGGACAGCTGTGCCAAGAATATATATCTTCTTCTCTTCTCTCTGATTTCTGCCGCCGCATTAAGCCTCTATGTATGGCATCGCTGGACCTCCAAAAGGCCTTTGATAGCCTCTCCCTTCCTGCTCTCCTTCGAGTGCTGTCTATTGCTGGATGTCCAGAACCCTTTCTTTTCTATGTTATGCAGCTTGGGTAGCTCCATCACTATCACTGCAGGGTCCCATGTGACTTCTATTTCCGCAGTGTGGGGTGTTTGCAGGGTGATCCTCTATCTCCCTTTTCTTTAACTGCATCATAGATGAGTTTCTTCACTTTCTTCCTAGCCATATAGGCTACTCTCTAGGCACTTCTTCCTTTAATGCCATGGCCTCTGCAGACAATCTTATTCTCGTAGCCTCTACTAAAATAGGCTTGCAGGAACTCCTTGACCCAGGCAGTTGACTTTTTCTCTATTTGAGGCCTTTCTATTAATGTAGAGAAGTCCTGCTCTTTAGCTCTTGTCCCCTTTGGTTGTGACAAGAAGTTTAAGGTCGAGACTATATAGTTTTCCCTGCACGGGAGGCCATTGCATACTTTGACCATCCTGGAAGAGTGGAGATACCTCAGTATCATGTTCACCCCAAAGGGAAGGTCTTCTGTCCCTTCTATCCTAGAAGCTGGGATCGCTTCTTTGAGTAAAGCTCCTCTCAAGCCCCATCAAAGACTATTTCTCCTTTCCCACTATCTCCTACCTCACTTTTACCACAAGTTGGTGCTTGGTAGGACATATATCTCGGTACTGTCCCAAATGGACAGCTATCTGTTCAGCCGTGAGATCATGGCTCTGACTGCTACCTGACACCCCTACTGCATATTTCTACTTGAGGGTGAAGGATGGTGGGCTCGGGATTCCATCACTTAGGTGGCTAATCCCAAGTCTGCGGCTGTCCAGAATCGCGAAGTTAGAACGATCTTCTTCCCCGATCTGAAGAGAGGCTTTCTATAGCCCATTAATACAAGAAGGCTTTAGGCAGGCTAAAGGCTGGTCCCATTATCAAGGTACCTTAATTGAGTCAGCACCCACAGAACACAAGAGGTGGGCATCTCTGCTGCACTGTTCTGTAGATGGTGCTCCTTTAAAAGAGTCATATCTGGTGCCTCCCCAGCATGATTGGGTAAGGGATGGCACCAGACCCATCCCTAGGTTCGAGTATATTGACCTTATCAGGACGAGGATCAATACCCTGCCCACTCGAGCCCGCACAGCTTGACGGGGTAGTGATGACTCAAACTGTAGTGCTAGCTGTTAAAGATACCAAGCAATTTTAAACCTGGTTTTACTCCATTTTTCCCAAGTAAGCAAACAGACAAGTTTGCGCCTGCAATTGATGCAAGACTAGCTGATCCCACAGGTAGTGCAAGACCACGGCAACTCGTGGTACAGGTGGAGCAAGCTCTGATCACTAATCTTAATATTTACCCTTAATGCCAAAACACATCTCCAAGAAGGGGATGTATGATGTTTTGTATTAAAGGCAAGGGGCCACTACCCAGACCGGTTTCGACCTTTATTGAGGTCTCATCAGTGGGAGCCAGGCTAGAAATTCCAAGATTTAGTAATGCAGAGCTTGTAAGTATTTTACCAAAGCAAGTTACCATAAGGTGTTATAACCTTATTAAATAAAAATCTCAGGAGGAGATATAAATGTAGAAAGTATTTTTAACTTGGGTATAATTATGTTAAAGATACCAAGCAATTTTAAACCTGGATTTACTCCATTTTTCCCAAGTAAGCAAACAGACAAAATGTCAGTCAAGTTTGCGCCTGCAATTGATGCAAGACTAGCTGATCCCACAGGTGGAGCAAGCTCTGATCACTAATCTTAATATTTACCCTTATTGCCAAAACACATCTCCAAGAAGGGGATGTATGATGTTTTGTATTAAAGGCAAGGGGCCACTACCCAGACCGGTTTCGACCTTTATTGAGATCTTTAACATAATTATACCCAAGTTAAAAATACTTTCTACATTTATATCTCCTCCTGAGATTTTTATTTAATAAGGTTATAACACCTTATGGTAACTTGTTTTGGTAAAATACTTACAAGCTCTGCATTACTAAATCTTGGTATTTCTAGCCTGGCTCCCACTGATGAGACCTCAATAAAGGTCGAAACCGGTCTGGGTAGTGGCCCCTTGCCTTTAATACAAAACATCATACATCCCCTTCTTGGAGATGTGTTTTGGCATTAAGGGTAAATATTAAGATTAGTGATCAGAGCTTGCTCCACCTGTACCACGAGTTGCCGTGGTCTTGCACTACCTGTGGGATCAGCTAGTCTTGCATCAATTGCAGGCGCAAACTTGACATTTTGTCTGTTTGCTTACTTGGGAAAAATGGAGTAAAACCAGGTTTAAAATTGCTTGGTATCTTTAACATAATTATACCCAAGTTAAAAATACTTTCTACATTTCTGTAGTGCTAGCTGCTACTACATTGTCTCCATTCTGAACAACAGCTTTAAGAACAACTCAAACGTCACTAATCACTAATAGACTTAGTGATTAGTAATGTTTGAGTAGTTGATGCCCAGGTGGTGGGAACAGGGCACCCACTAGCCTATAGCCATAATAATAAAGTAATCTATTATAAAAATAAAAAAGATCTAGTTAGTATGATATGGGAGGAGTATGGGGCAACTCCTAGGTTTACCAGTGCCACCATTTCTTTACATGGCGTATGGAGTGCAGATAGTTATAAGGAATTAAAACAGCTTGGGCTTATGCAGAAGGATATAAAAGTTCTTTCCTTGAGGGTCCTACAGGGCACACTGGTGGCATGGTGTTTCCACCAGAGAATGACTACAATGATAACTAGAACAGGCATAGGGTAAAACACTTGTAAAGGCTTAGGCCTATATCAAGTCCAGACGAGATGTCTGGATGTGATGTAAGGGTGGTACTGCCCATAACCAGTACAAAGATTAATAAAAAAATAACAAGTGGTGTACCACAAGGATCAGTGCTTGGTCCGCTGTTATTCAATCTGTACATTAATGATATTGGGAAGGATTACAAGCGACATACAGTTATTTGCTGATGATGCAAAGATAGGTAGGGTAATCGGGAATGCTGCTGATATGCAGTCTTTGCAGAATGATTTGAATAGGCTGGAATTGTGGGCATGGGAAAATGGGTGTCAGTTCAATGTCAGTAAATGTAAAGTCATTCACTTCGGCATGATTAGATATCCAACGTCGTATTGTATTGGTGGGATTATGCTTGAAGAAACTGATGAGGCTAGGGATCTTGGAGTGTTAATAGATAGGAAGTTGAAGTTTAGGGGTCATGTGGCAAAGATTGCAAATGCAACTCAAAAGATAATTTGCAATGCTGAAATGAACGTTCACATGTAAAGATGAGGATGTTATTTTGCCTCTTTACAAGGCCTTGATAAGACCTCAGTTGGACTATTATGTGCAGATCCGGTCTCCTAGTTTACATTTTGATTCTGATATATTGGAGAGGTACAAAGGAGAGTGTTAAAAATGATATCAGGATTGTGGAATACTGATTATGAAGACAGATTGAGAATTTGTGGACTGCAGACACTAGCAAACAGGAGAAAGGGGGGTGATATGATTGAGGCTTACAAACTTCTGAAAGGTTCATACTGGAATTCAATTGATGGAATTTTTTAATTTATGGAGGGTGGGGAAAGGAAGAGAGGGGCATCCTTGGAAGCTGAGAATGAAGACCCCCAAGAAGGGTGTGAGAGCTAGATTTTTCTCTCAGAGGGTGGTGCTTGATTGGAATAGATTGCCATTGGATGTTGTGAATGCAAGCAGTGTGAATGAATTTAAGAATAAGTATGATAGCTGGTGTGTGTGTGTGTGTAGTATGTTGTCTCCCTCAATGAGTCTGACTGCCTGGAGGTCTCTCTTAATAATAATAATAATAAACATATATATATATATAAATCATCCTGAATCCTGAACACTTAAACAACAATTTAAGTTATAACATCCCAGATAGCCATACTGCAGTTATTCAATATTGACATTCACGAGAGCCTGCACACACACACGCAATAAACAATAGTGCACCAGTTAGAACAACTTAAAAAATACAACGTTTTTTGTTTCAATTATGTGTTGCAATTTTTACCTGTAATTCCCAGTTTTTTAGATACGTCAATGTTTATTACTATTCTCTTCCTTTAATGAATACCTGATGAAGGCTGTTATAAGCCGAAAGTAGTTGTATTATTCTCATTAAATTTTATAAGTTATCTCGGTTTAAGTCATTAAATCTATTTTTTAAATATATACATATATATATATATATATATATATACATACACACACACACACATACATACATACATACACACACTATGCTGAGAAAGGTATTTAGACACCTTATGTACCATGCAAATATTCATGGAGTGTTTGTGTAAGTCTGGCAATAAAAGGTAGGATGTACTGTACTGTGGATATATATATATATATATATTCATTCCCCTTGCCTTTTTTTTTTTTTTTTGTATATGCTCCTTAATGTAGTTATATTTAAATAGAAAGGAATTAAATAGTATTATTTTTTCCTAACAGAAATAAGGCCAGATGGAAGTATTTCATGGGTCAACATTGATAATATGGATGAAGTAAATGTTGTTTTGAATAAGGGTATTAATCCTGAAGGAATCGCTTATGACTGGACAAGCAAAAGAATATATTGGACTGATTCTGGAAATCGCAGCATATATGCTATGAATTTGGATGGCTCAAAGTTGGTAACAATAACCCGAGTGGAAAGACCACGAGGCATTGTGTTGGATCCTTGTAAAGGGTAGGTTTCATATAGACTTTTTTATTTCTTTAGTTCACAGTTAATTTTATATATTATTACTATTTTAATTTATTTCCTAACTTATTAAAAAAAAAGATAAATAAATAAATAAATTATATATATATATATTTATATACACACACACACACACACACACACACAATTAAAAACGTTATGCAAGATTAGCTGAAACATGTGAAACTTTCCTTCATTCTCCTAACATAAACAAATCCAGTCTGTCCCCTTTGTGGGAGATAGTACTTTTTAAATAAGCTAATCTTTCCTAAATTTTTTAATTGTATATATATATATATAATTTATTTATGTTATGTTATTTATTTTTAATAAGTTAGGAAATTTAATGACCTTTTTTTAGTTATCTTACGTTAGTTACTTAGGTGGTACAATTTGAATTATATCCTTTGCTTGTCACTGCTTATGTACCATGATAAGTGCTTGTGCTCTGAAGATTATGGTTAAAAAGCCAGTTATTGTTTAATTAGCTTTTTACTTGTACTGAAGATGCCTGTGATACTCAGGTGAAAATTCTACTAATAAATAATATTTTTTGTGAATTACTTCTATTATTATAATTTTAAACAATTAAAGAAATATTTATCATGTGGCTAATATTTCACTGGCTTTTTAACCATAATCTTCAGAGCACAAGCACTTGTCACAGTACATAAGCAGTGACGAGCATAGGATATAATTCAAACTGTAACAGAGAAAATACCTGAACTTAGTGCCTTCTAACATCGGATAAATAGAAGTTTTTAAAGGTGTTGTGTTGAACTTAAAAATGACTCTCCCAAATTTAAGGCAAATTAATGCAGCCATATTTTGGTTTCTTTGTTTTGGTTTGGAGAGATTGCCATTGCTTACTCTAAAAATATTCTCTATGACTTGTAATAAATTTTTATTGCATAGAGAATATTTTTAGAGTAAGCAATGCCAATCTCTCCAAATTGCAACAAGTATGGCTGCATTAATTTGCCTTAAATTTGAGAGAGTCATTTTTAAGTCATTTTTTTCTTCTATCTAATTTTGTGTGATAATGTCCAAAGCATTGTGACTTGCCATAATGATGTTAGCAAATGTATTTCTTGAATTCTCTAATACTGATATTATTATCAGTTCATCCTGACAGCCCATACTAAGCCAGGTTATAATCACAGAGAACTTCATACACTTCATTATATCACTGAAGTGTATGAAGTCCTTTGGTGAAACAGACTAAAATAATGATTAATTTTTTGGAAGATTTTTTTTTTTTTTCACTTGGCTATGCTACTTGGCAATAATTATATATTGGGTTTTATCCTTTATCCAAGTGTTAGCAAACAAAGTTTGTGCCTGAAATACTTTCAGGACTGGGGCAACTTGTGGTAAAGGTGATATAAGTTCTCATCACTTGCCTTAGTATCTCCCATAATGAGAGATACTAAGGCAAGTATCTCCACTACCCAGACCAGTTTCAACCTTTATTGAGGTACTGTTTAAGTAAAGACGTCTCTAAAAATTAGGTGATCCCCCAGACCACTCCCTATAAGTGACTGAAGAATCGTCCAACTGAGCGTTGTTCCACAGTTACAGGCTCACTCCATCACTGAGAAGAACTTCTCAGCGTTGACTCTACCTAGTAGCAGGCTCACCCCACCACCAGACAGAGCCATAATTTCAGCGGTGGCCCCCACTTAGAGACAGGCAAAAACCTACCCCAAGCAGAGCTTCTCATACCTCAAGGAAAGGGACCACTTCTGCACAAAAGCACATCAGTGGAAGCCAGCCCCAGAGTTGGTGATACTAAGGTGGAAGTAATGGAGAAGTCATATTTACCTATACAAGTTGCCAAAGGGTGTCATCACACTCTATTATTAAAATTCTCTCGATTAGAGATAAGGTAAATATAGGTAAATATGACTTCTCCGTTACTTCCACCATAGTATCACCACCTTTGGGTTTGGCTCCCACTGATGAGACCTCAATAAAGGTCGAAACCGGTCTGGATAGTGGTCTTTCCTTTAATGCATAGCATTATACATGTCCACAAGGAGATGTGCTTTGCATTATGGGAGATACTAAAGCAAGTGATGAGAACTTATACCACCTTTGCCATGAGTTGACTTGAATCCAGAGTAATTTAATAATAAGGTTGTGCACCTTTTGGCAACTCCTATAGGTGGGGATGACCTCTCATTGCTTCTGCCTTGGTGTCTCCACTACTGGACCTGGCTCCCACTGACGAGACCTCAATAAAGGTCGAAACCAGTATGGGTAGTGGCCTTTGCCTTAATGCATAGCATTACACATAATCCGCAAGGAGATGTGCTTTGGATTATGGGAGATACTGAGATAGGAGTGATGATAGCTTTCTCCACCTTTGTCACGAGTTGCCTTGGTGTTGCACCACCTTAGCTCAGTCCTGAAGATACTTTCACGTGCAAACTTTGTTTGCTCACACTTGGATAAAGGATTAAACTAAACTTATTATAGTCTAACCAAGTGAAAAATAAACTCTCAACAATTTCAGTTTTGTGTTCATCTGGTTCTGACCCATCAAATGTGTTCAAAGATGACTGTGTATATAAGGCACTAGAAAAGAATAGAGATCTGCAAGTTGTCCAGCTGTGTCATGCACACACATAGAGAAGAGTATACAAAAGAACATGCAGGTTATATAAGAAAAGTGGATATTATATCTAGCATTATTTCAAAGCTGAATGTAGAAACTATGAAAGTTTCATAAAAATTTATGAAACTTTCAGAGTTTCCACATTCAATATAACAAAGTAACGCTGGATCTAATATCCACTTTACTTATATAATTTTGCATCACCAAACTGAAGCCTTTTGGCTTTTTATTTTAGTAAATACTTTTACACAATAACTAAGAATTCTCTTAGGAAAAATACACGGAGTTTTTGCTCTTAAGGTTTCTACCGAGTCTGGCTCTCTCTCTCTCTCTCTGAGGGGGGAGGCTTGGGATTTCAAGGGATTTTGCTTTGAGAGAGCAATTTGCATCTCTGGGGGGTAAGTGTTTTCCGGTGTAGAATATGTGTGGTACTATTCAATGGTAGGGCAAGCCTGTCATTGAGTGGGACCAGTGCTGAGTTGGATGATCCTTCAGTCACTCGTTTAGAGTGATCTGGGGTATTGCCTAATTTTTAGACAGGACTTTACTTATATAGTCTGCCGGTTCCAACTCCCACTGAGCCGGGGAGGGGGGAGCAAATCAGGAGATTTGCCTGAGAGAGCAATTTGAGTCTCTGGGGATTGGGGAGGGTAGGAACGGCTGGGTAGTGCTATGCATTATACATGTCTATAAGGTTATCTATTTTGCATTATGGGATACTAAGGCAAGTGATGTGAAGTCATTAACTTCTTTATACGAGTTGTCCCAGTCCTGAAAATAGTTAAGGTGCAAGCTTGTTTTCTTACGCTTGAATAAAGGATTAAATTTATTTTATTCTATTGTCTAGTATTATTTCTGTAGCTTTATATTAATGAATATAAACCTTGTTTAGTTGTTCTATTTCTAATTTTAAAATATTAAGTTCTGTTTTATATATATATATATATATATATATATATATATATAAAAAATATTTTTTTATATATATGGGGTATTCTATTAATATTGTATTAATGACAGAAATTTAAGTCATTAAAATTATTGAACATATTTATTATATATATATCTTTATATTTATTATATATATATAATAAATATGTTCAATAATTTTAATGACTTAAATCCCGAGATAATTAAGAATAAAAGTTTAATACGGACACAACTAGTTTCATTGGTAAGCTAACTTCGGCAGGTTTCAAAGCACAAATATATATACAAAAAAGACACAGAAACATTATACGCTAACAGAGTTATCAAAAAAACTGAGTTCAAATTGGAGTCCGTGCTTCAGTTCTAGCTACATTTGTACACGTGCGTGTGATCTCGCAAGAACACCAGCACTGAACAGCAGAGCTGTGTGAATTTGGCAAATTGTAGCTAAGGTTGTTATTTATGTGGATAGAATCAAGGGTGATTTCTTTTGACTCCTTGATACGCCTTTCAAATTCTTTGTAACAGTTGTGAATATTAGAAGTTTGATTCTAGACCGACAGAAACATTATACACTTACAACAACAGATTTATCAAAAAAACTACAGTTAAGTTCAAATTGGAGTCCATTCTTCAGTTCTAGCTACATTTGTATGCGTGCGTGTGATCTTGCAAGAATGCCAGCACCGAACAGCAGAGCTATGTGAATCTGGCAAATTGTAGCTAAGGTTGTTATTCATGTAGGTAGAATCAAGGGTGATTTCTTTTGACTCCATGATACGGCTTTCAAATTCATCGTAACATTTGTGAATATTAGAAGTTTGATTCCAGTCTATTTGGTGTTGGCGGCCTTCATCAGAGTTTATAGAGAACAAGACATGGCTGGCGAGGGCACTGGCTCGGATTCTATTATAAGAGATGTCTCTTTTGTGCTTGTCAAGATGGAGAAAGATTGATTTTTCAGTTTGTCCATAGTAAGGTTTACCACAACTACAAATAATTCTATATACATATATATATATTATACAGTAAAACCCCTTTTTTACACTTTTCAGGGGACTGATGGAAAAAAGTGCAAATAGTAGGAAAGTGTAAATAGCAGGAAATGTAAAAAAACATTAAAAAAAAAGGCTAAAAGATGACTTACTGCTAGTATGTGAGTCTACATACTAGATTACAAAATTTAATAACTGAAAATAAATGAATTTACAATGCACTTACATTTATCTAGTTAAAAAAATCTTAAATTGTTGATTGTTTTTGCTTTTCGTTTTTTTTTTTTTTTTTTTGACTTAATGCCAGAATGCTTTACCTGTTTTTTTATTATCGTGTTCAAAGTGGACATGGAGAGTCCAAGATCTTATGCTAAATGCACATGTCTTCCGGCATGCCAATTTACACGTCCCACAGAATTGCCATCTTTTCTTCTACCGAAATACATTTTCTGTCTTTTTTCTCCATGTTACTAACATGGATAATCCACCATGTTATAATCCACCGCAACTTGAAAGCCACTTTCACATGCTAAATTACGTTGCAGAAATTCTGCAATATCAATTCGTACTGTGATTGAAAAATCATGGTATCGCTTATCACTACAGTATTGCTGCATGCACGCAAGTCACCATGAATGGCGGAAACGAAACTACAGCCGAAAGCAACGCCACCTGAGAAAAGAAATGGGCAGATTTCCGCTGAAATCGATTAGAAAATCGGTATTGCCACCGAGAAAAAAAAACGCAAATCATGGGAAATAATGTCCACATCAAGTTGTTAATGGTTGGAAAAAAATACATCGTGAGAATAAACCTTAAGATGGGACCAACAGAAAATAATGTAGAAAGTTTATTTTTCACTTGGTTAGAGTATAATACATTTAGTTTAATCCTTTATCCAAGTGTGAGCAAACAAAGTTTGCGCCTGAAAGTATCTTCAGGACTGGGGTAAGGTGGTACAACACCAGGGCAACTCATTGCAAAGGTGGAGCAAGCTAACATCACTCCTATCTCAGTATCTCTTATAATGCAAAACACATCTCCTTGCGGATATGTCTAATGTTATGCATTAAGGGAAGGGCCACCTCCCAGACTAGTTTCGACCTTTATTGAGGTCTCTTCAGTGGGAGCCAGGCCCAAGTGGAGATACCAGGCAGAAGCATTAGCAGGTCATCTCTACCTATAGGAGTTGCCAAATGGTGTGCCACCCTTTTTTAATAAATTACTCTGGATTTAGAGAAAGATGTTGAAAGTTTATTTTTCACTTGGTTAGAGTATAATAAATAAGGTCGAAACTAGTCTGGGCAGTGGCCCTTCCCTTAATGCATAACATTAGACATATCCGCAAGGAGATGTGTTTTGCATTATAGGAGATACTGAGATAGGAGTGTTGGTAGCTTGCTCCACCTTTGCAACGAGTTGGCCTGGTGTTGTACCACCTTACCCCAGTCCTGAAGATACTTTCAGGCGCAAACTTTGTTTGCTCACACTTGGATAAAGGATTAAACTAAATTTATTATAGAAAATGACTTAAATGGCAGGAAAACGTAAATTGCGGGAACATAAAAATGGCGTTTTACTGTATATATATAATTTATATATAATAAATATATATATATATATATATTTTTTTTTTTGATAGCAAGTTGGCTTGCAATATTCTTAAATTATTATAATTGTTATCTCTAACAGTCACAATAACCTCTTTAACATTATTGTTGTATCCAATGAAATATAATCACCAATTTTTTTGTAATCTCTCTTATGAGGTTTTAAAAAGTTCCTCAATAAAATTTTTTGTCTTCTTTTCTATATTCTCATTTCTTCTGATTCTGATTTGCATGGAGAGTTGTGAATGATTAGAATGCATTGCCTGTGATCATGGTTTCTGTAGAGAATCTGAATGTATTTAGGCATTTTGTGATGAGCTATGTATATGACAAAAGTGACTCCATGGGATCTTAGGATAATAATAATAATAATGTATCTGCATTGAAATTTATATACATGTATACAAAGGTAATTAGCCCTTAATAATTAAGAAATGCTTGTTAATGTTGCAGGTTTATGTATTACACTGAATGGGGACGCTTTGGAAATACAGGAAAAATTTTTAAATCTACAATGGCAGGTAACAAGAGAACAGCAATAGTGGAAGATAATCTTACTCAGCCTAGTGGTTTGGCACTTGATTATGATGATCAGAAACTCTACTGGACGGATGCTTTGAGGTATTCTGTTTTTTATTGGTTATTATATTATTATTATATTTATTTATTTTTTGTTTTGAAATTGGCATTTGATGTATGAGTTATTTTGTTTGTGTGGGCATGTGCTTATACATGAAGAGGAATTTGCCAAATTCATATGTTTCATTCTTGTATTATTTTAAGCAAAAAATAAATAAAGAAATAAATTAAAAAATATATATATATATTTATATATATATATAATTATTATTATATGACTGCTCCTCTAAGTACTCTAGAAGCTCATTGAGAGAGAGAGAGAGAGAGAGAGGAGCCTATGTAGATACTCAAATACCTATTATATCTCTCCTTCAACATGTTTTCTGAAGATGCACGTACAACATCTATGGTAGTCCAATGCATACCCACTACACACCATGAGAAAAAGCTCAACCTCACATGATTCCTAACACTATTCCTAGCCACATTCCACAGGTGACCACAAGTTCTCTCTCTCCACCTTTCATAGGCTGCAAAATCCCACAGGTGTCTGTACTGTAAGATCCTGTTTCTTTCTTTCTTTCTTTCATATCTCCTTTCCTCCATCTGTTTCTCAGATTTTGAAGACCTTATTCTCTTAATCTGTTGTCCTCAGATACACAATATTCCATAGGCCAGTTATCACTTCAGTTCCTACTTGCTGAATCTTTTCAGCTGTCATCCACCCCCATCTCCTTAGAACTCATGTGACCATGTCTACATACAGTAATCTAGACATAGTCTTATCAGAGCCTTGTAAAATTGGAGAATAACTATCTTATTCTATGCAATCTATGCATAGCAGTCTTATCAGAGCCTCTCATTCTATGCAGTCTTATCAGAGCCTTGTAAAGTTGGAGAATAACTTCCTTATTCCTTTAATAGTATTGTTACACAATGTGATAACCTAATTATATAACCTAATAAAATGATAACCTTGGCAATGCGACATTCTTTAAACATTAAAGTATTAGTAACTTTCAGCTACTAGTAAATTCTCTGATGCTTGATCACGCACATGCTGGTCTTACTATGTGTTTAAGTTGACCATGTTTAACTGTGTGTTTTTACTGAAAATATGCTGGTTATGTTTTGAAATGAGGAATCCCCCTTGACATTCAGTTCATTTCGAGTTTTTGTAATGACAGTTCAAGAACTGCCTGAGATTTCCTAACCACATTGTTTGTAATTGGAAGTTCCCATTCATTTTCATGTATATTATTTATTTATTTTTTTTTTTAATACAACCCACAGAAGGTCTGTGGGTTGTATTGGAAGTCTGTTCCATGTTTAGTATGTACTCTAGGTGGACTGGGAGTTAGATAATTTGGGAATCCTGCTTTAAAGACAAGCATGGCAATTTTTCAAGCCACTTCAGGCCTTTAATAAGCTTTTATAACAGGCAACAAAATTCACTTACTACCAGTAACTAGAGGAAATTTGATCATTTGGTATTGTTATCTGAATGTGCTCTTAATCACTGGATTCAAATAAAGTATAATGCAGTTTTAAAACAAGCATTTAATAATTAGGAGAGTTGACATCTGCCGTTATGTATTTGTTTCTTATGAGTCTTCCATTGGGTCATGTTCCAAAGGAGTGAAAGGAATGCAAGATTGTACTGCTTCATAAAGGAGGTGACAAAATTCAAGCATCAAATTATGGCCACCTGTGTGTCAGGTGTTTTGGTTCAAGTGTTAGAAAGACTGGTGAGAATCAGGATCTAGAATTGGGTTGACAACATGATATTATTTTTGATGGACAGTACAGATTTGCTAAAGAGAGGTCATTTCTTATTAATCTGCTTACTTATTACAATAATGTGACAGCCACATTGGATATGGGAGATGTATACATAGTAGTAGTATACTCAGACTTTGAAAAGGCTTTTGATAGATTATTGCATGATAAACTGAATAGTCAAACTGGAGCAGATGGGATTGGATATTATACCAGTGCATTGGATTGAAGATTGAATATCTGATAGGTATCAGCAAGTTGTGTATGGGGGAGCAATATCCAAGAAGAGGAAAGTCACTAGTTATGTGCCCCAGGGTCATCTGTTTTAGAGTCATTTCTGTTTAACCTGTATGTTAATGATACTGGGAAAGATTTGAATGGAGATATACAGCTGTTTGCAGATGACACAAAGTTGGGACGAACTATGAAGAGTAGAGAAGATGTTGTGACCTTACAAGAAGACTTGAATAGACTGATTGAATGGGAGTAGAGGTGCCAGTTCAATGTTCAAAATGTAAGGTTTTAAATTTGGAAAACAAACATGGGATGTAGAATTTACACTTGCTGGGGATATATTGTTAGAATAGAGGAAATGAGAGAGTACTGTTTGGATAGGGATAAAAGATCTTGGATAAGGATCTGAAATTTAGAGGACATATTGCCAAAATTGTTAGGTCAACACAACAAATTCTGGGAATGATGCAGAGAACGCTGACCTTGTAGAAGTAAGAAGATTCTGGTTCCATTGTTTAAGGCTCTGATTAGGTCATATATGAACTTCTGTGCACAGATTTGTTCAGCTGGTTTTCAAAAGGATGAAGAGATGTTGGAGAGGATCCAGAGGCGATCGACCAAAATAGTTTCTGATCTCTGAAATGTTGAATGTGAAGAAAGGTTGAGACAATGAAAATTGCTGGGTCTAGTAAATAGGAGGAAGAGGGGTGATATGATAGACATATGTTAGTAAGGGGTTATTAAAGGATTAATGTTGAAGAAGTTTTTCATAAATGGCAGGGGGGGGGGAACAAGAGGTTATCCCTGGAAACTCTATAAGGAGGATATGAGCAAGGGAGTGAGAAATAGGATTTTTGCATGGAGAGTTGTGAATGATTGGAATACATTGCCTGAGAGCATGGTGTCTGCAGAGAATTTGAATGTGTTTAAGGTGCAGTATGATGAGCTGTGTGTGTATGACAAAAGGGACCTAATAGATGAGTTTATGACTCCATGGGATCTTAGGATTAATAATAATAATCAGCATCTGTATGCCTAACACAACATTTTTGAAAGCATTAAACAAAAAAGCAGCATTTATCATACCTTTTGCCATACGTGTAAGCACCACAACTTACATTTTGTATAGATCTTTCCTTTCAAGGCATGCTAGACCTGTAGTAGGGACTGTGAACTTTCCTCATATAAGGGTGCAGCAGTAACACAATTCTTTAGGCTGGCTGCTGGATAGTACACCTTGCCTGTTATTTTTATCAGAACTTCAACTAATAGCCTCAACCATTACTATCCATATTAACTTTTTTAACTACATTCTTTACTATTTTTCCCACACTAGAGGGATCTGACATCTGGTGTTAATGAATGATAAATTTTGAATCACTTCTGACAGAGAATATAGATAGTTAAACCTGCTAATTTTGCCACATATGCTAGTGGCTTCTTCTGGGTTAGGATGAACAAAAAAAAAATAAATATGCAATAAGAGGTACACATGAACCATTACATAACTAAAACCACTAAAACCATGTAGGAAACATTATACAAAAGTAAAAAAGAAACAGAAACACATGAAGCATAGGAGCTGACATGGGTCAGTCATTATTCAGCAGATATGCATGATAGTTGGCACAAAAGTTCAAGTCTGATGTGTCAAAAGATCTAATAAGTGACTTCCAAATGTCACATAAAATCATTCCTTGGTTTCTGTTGAGAGTGCCTTGTGAGTGGATAATCATCTTAGCCTCTTTGTTGTTGTGAGCTCTGAAGTTGTCTTCTATGTAAGGCATGGAGCTCTTATCTCATTCAATATTGTGTTGAGTGTGAGAAAAGTGGAGTGCCAGATCTGAGCTGTCTTCTCTATTGTTATTGACATCTCCAATATGCTCCTTTTGCATAATTTCCAAACTTCTAGATGTTTTACCTATGTAAGCAAGGTCACAAGAACATGGAATATTGTAAACTCCAGGATGTCTGTTGAAAGGGTTGTGGTCCTCCTTAGATGAACATAACAGAGCTTATATAGTCAAAATGGGCTTGAAAGCCACTCTTATATCATGAGATTTCAGGAGATTGGCATTTTTGAGAAAAAGTTTTTTAAGAAAAAATTTATTAAGTTAAAACTGATGTACATTTATGCATATTTAAATCAGTATACTTGTGCCTTAAAAATATATTAATTTAGACATTTCTTCAGTTCTGCAGTTCACCACAGTGGTTAATTTCTTGCTAGCTTGAGAAAAACTTAGGTTCAAATTCTGTTGTGGTGTGGGGAATTTTTTTTTTTGTGCTATTTTTCAGGTAATACAAAATTATACATATGATGGGATTTTTATTTCTCCCTCATCGAAAAGACAAACTGGCTCATTGATATAAATTCTCACATTTATTTTATTTTTATGGTCTCACGAATCAGTACTATTATGTGACTAAAAGAAATTATCGTCAGCTCCTAAGTCTATCTATACATACAGCTCATGCATACAGTTTTTTAAAATTTGGGATGGAAAATAAAATGTACATGAAAATTAATTTTAAATAAACATGCTAGCTTATGTGGCTTTCCTGAAACAAGCATACATCTGGTAGAAATAACAAACTGTGGGAATAGGACTAACCACTGTATTCTAGTAAGATCAAATGTTGAAAAGATTAATAAAATTAACCTTTTCAAGACCTTGAATTCATACTCCATGGATTTAACTAAAGTGATGAGATAACCAGGAAGATAAATTTTCTTCACTGTTTTTATAATTTCAAACAAGAATATATATATATATATATATATATATATATATATATATATATATATATATATATATATATATTTGATTTTTTTTATTTTATTTGCTTTGATTTTTCTTTTTTTGTATTTATGTTTGTTTATTTTATTAAATGACGTGAGGAGCTCAAGGATCTTCTTCAGCCATATCCAAGTTAGCTGGTCTTTGGCGTGGGCAGCAGGGTTTATCTGGGGTTTTTCATCCCACAAGCAGGCTCCCTGTGAACACACATGCTACAGTCATAGGATACTCCAGGAATAAGGAGTAACCAACCTATTCTGTACGATTTCAGTTCCGAATGCCTACACAGTAAAAATTGTAGGTCTGTGTGTGAGCATAAATTAGGATTTTATGAATTTCTCACATTATAGTCTTACATTATCAGCCCTTCCTTCTTTGAAGCAACAACAGTTAATGGAGAAAGCTCTCTTGCCATGTTGAAGAATTTCTTCATCCCCAAATTGTAAAGATTAACTCTTTCCAACAACACTATTCTCCAGTAAGATGGAGTGCCACATGAAATAATGCCTTCCTGAACAAATGGATTGGTAGGGGCTGATCAATTGGTTGATCGCTGCATTCACCTGATCTTAACCCCCATTAGATTATTTAAATTAAGGGGATATTAAATCCCACATTGTTTTAAAACCGAATAAGAAACTCAAAGATTGGAATCAAAGAGTTTCTTGCCAAATATAGTAAACTATAAAGTATCGGCGACCACTAGCGTGAGCTAATGCAAGTGACCCTAGTACGTAGTACAATACTGGACAACTCGTAGCAAAGGTGGTGAAGTTCTAATCGCTATTGTTAGGTATTTCTCATAATGTAAAAACACATTTCCTAGGAAATGTATGCTGTTATTACATTATAGTGGAAGGTCACTACCCAGACCGGTTTCAGCCTTTTTTGAGGCTTCATCAGTGAGTAGCTAGACCAATTAATACCAAAGTGTCTAGCGAAAAGAACTTATATACTCTGCTATACGAGTTTCCAAACAGGTGGAACCATTAAGTTACTTAAATATAAAGAGCTAATAAGCTTTATTTCGGCGATATAAACATTATTTAAAGCCTCAAAAAAGGCTGAAACCGGTCTGGGTAGTGACCTTCCACCATAATGTAATAACAGCATACATTTCCTAGGAAATGTGTTTTTACATTATGGGAAATACCTAAGAATAGCGATTAGAACTTCACCACCTTTGCTACGAGTTGTCCAGTATTGTCTTATTATCTTAATGGAAAAGAATGCCAAAGGTTTTGGAAACTGATGATGGTATGATTATGCCAGTTCCAGGAAAGGTGAGAAGGGAGATTTCGTCTTGACTCTTGAGCTGAGCATCATCAAAAAGAAATAGAGATCTGAGGTATTTTTTTATGGAGAAAAAGCAAAATTGCATTTTGGAAGTATTGACATTGACTTGGTTGCTTTAACTACAACGAAGAATACTGTGGAGATCAGTGTTCAGGACATTTATTATAGATGATCTTGAGATGTTTGAGCACATCTCAAGATTCATGGCTTGTCGTATGAGTAGGATTAGTGGAGTGTGCTATCATAACAAAACTATAAATAGGGTTTGCAGTCAATGACAGCAGGTCATTTATATAAATTGGGTAGAGGGTGGGTGAAACGACAGAGTCCTGAGGGTCCCCAGCATTGACAATAAAGTCCGAGGAGAGAACACTATCCACTATTACACATAGGGATCGATCTGAGTGAAAACTGGCAATCCATTTACACAAGAACAAAAGGTAGCCAAATGATTCTACGTTGTTAAGACCTCAATGCCAGATTTCTAATTGCTATCAAAAGCCTTGGAGATGTCAAGATCAATGGCACAGGTTTCTTCAAACCTTTCCATGGAATGGGCCCAAATGTGACAATGTAAGCCAGAAGATCTCCTGTAGATCTAGAGTGGCAAAATCTGTGCTGGTGGTCCTTAATTAGATAGCGGTTCTCAAGGTGTTAAAGAAGTTGACTATTGATAACCTTTATTATTACTTTAGACAAAACTGTGTGAGAGCAATAGGTGGATAGCTTGATGGTAGATATTTATCTCACCCTTTTGGAGGGGGGGTGGGGCTGGTTGTATATGAGCTTTCTTTGATGCTGAAGGGTAGATCCCAGCTGAGTACAGTTTAGTGAATAGATGACAGAGAACAGGTGTCAGTTCAGGAGTACATCTCTTGAGCACAATGAGTGGAATTCCATCAGGACTGGGCTGCCTTTATAGTATCCAAGTTCTTATAGATTTTTCTGATGCCTTTCTGTCAGATGGTCACCAGAGTCATGAGATGCATTGTTCTATGCAAGGAAGGAAGTAATTTGCCATGGTGATCTATGTACCAGTTTGAGGAGAAGAATGAAGCCAAGACATCAGTCTTGTCTTTAGATGATGTTACAATGCTATTGTTAAGACAAGACAGAGGAGAAAGCGCAGATGGAGAAGTTGTGCTTGGCAGCTTTGGTGAGGGACCAGACAGTGTGATTGCAAATGACACACACATCAAGATTTCTACATTTATCCTTGTTGAATACACACTTTGCCCTTTTGATGATGGTTTACAAGTTTTGCTGGGAATTATATAGGTTGTGAATGAAGTTGGTGTTTTGGTCTCAAGCCACTTGTGAAAGGCTATTTGCTTTTCTTGGATAACACTGGCACACTTTTTGGAGAATTATGGTTTAGATATAGATTAGAGAATTTGAACAGAGGAATGAAAATGTCCATTCTAATATGGATTATTTCTCTAACAAGATCACAACAGATATCTGGATTTGAAGAATGAAAAAAATAGTCTGACCATGATTGCGAGGAGTAAATGTCATGCAAGTCCTCCCACTTGCCATTGTTGTAATGCCAAAACATGCAAGGGTTGTGAATGGCTGAAGGAAGGATGCTCCACCAGAGATGAAACTTGGATAAGACTGGTGAATTGCCAAGAGGCAGTCACCCGAAGAGAGCATCTGGATCGAGAACTAGTTTAAGAAAATATCTCTGGTGTTGGGTGAGTGAAGAGTGATGAATGATCTCTTTTAAGCCATTACTTAGAGCAAAAATCTCTGCCTCTCTTCCAGCTTAGTGATTTCAAAAAAGGGAGCCAATACATGCATTTTCTATGGGTTGGGTTTGTGCAAATAGAAAGATAAAAATAGTTATTAGTTATTATTATTATTATTCATGACACCTCCAAGGAGTACGAAGACTCATTATGAGTGGACACCTACTGTACAACTCTCTGTCTCCCCCACTACACTGAACCGAATAGAAAAAGTAAGTATATATACATACTAAAACTATATGCTAAAAATTACAAATTTAAGTTCAAATTGTCTCTAATCCATTGGATTGCATTCAGGGTAGCCTGGAACAGGTCCGTCAATGTGCCCTGAAAACTCTGCAGTGGACAGTCCTGGATAATATGATTGACAGTCTGTTGATCAGCACCACAGTCACATGTTGGGGATTGATGCAGGCCCTCACTTGTACATCATGGAAGCACATCTGGCATAGCCTGTCCTCAGGCGGTTGAGTGTGCTCCATTGCTGTCTGGGCAGGTCAAAGCCAGGGCATCTATTGTGGGGTCTGTAATGTGGTGTCCATTTTTTATTGTTGATCTGGTTGCTGATTTTTCCAGATCAGGTCATGGGACTTTTAAGCGAATAGGTAGTAGATTTTAGAGGTCCTCATGGATGGATATTATTTCCCATACATTTTATCCACTCTGTGTTAGTGGCAGTTTTACTCCTTATGTCTGGTGGTAAGATGTTAGAGAGTGTTAGTAGCCGCTCAACAGGTGTAGACTTTATGAAACCCATGATGATTCTCATGGTATTGTTAAGTTGAATGTTGACTTTACTGACATGATGACTCGAATACCACAGTGGAGCACAGTATTCTGCACAAGAGTATACTAGGACATGGGCAGCAGTTTTCAAAGTGTTGGCTCCTGCCCCTCTTGCCCAAACACACAATTCCTGATGATATTATTCTTAGTTTTTAGCTTTTGGCAGATGTTTTCCAGGTGTTTCTTTAAGGTTAAAGAGCAATCTAATGTGACTCCAAGATATTTTGGGTTGGGGTTGTGTTTCAAAGTTTCCCCACTGAATGAGACCTTCAACTGTTTATCAGCTTGATGATATTTCAAGTGAAATGTATTGTTAAAGGTAGCAAAAGAAAAGAGTGACAGAGTTAGGATGGTGAGTCTGTTGCCGTGGTATGACAGGGAGGAGTTTAGGAGGGCCATAATCGCAAATGACTTTATGCACAGGTTATGCAGACGGTGTGGTGTGGAATTCATAGACGTGTGGAATGAGTTTGATGGGCGAAAGGATTTATACAAGATGGATGGCCTGGATTTGGTGTGCAGAGACTGGAAAAAGTGTTGCTGAATGAAGTGAAAATGGATGTGCAGAACCAGGGAAACTAGAACTACCAAGGAGGGGGAGGGGTGGATATGTGGACATCAGTGAGACAGTTGAGTGTAAAAATGTATATAATGTACCCGAGCCAATACTAAGGACAAGAAATCGGAATGGAATAGTTAGAATAACGCATCAAGATAGGGGTGGGACAAAGGGACCTCTGCATTTCATGTATACTAATGCCAGGAGTATCAGGAACAAGAGGAAGAATTTTTGGCCTTGATTGGCTCTTCCTGGCCACAGGTTATTGGCATTAGTGAAACATGGCTGACGAAAGATGATATAGTTAGTGGGATAGAATGTGTAGGATATAGTGTGTTTAGGAGGGACAGAGAGAATAAAATGGGGGAGGAGTGTTATTGATGATAGCTGATGAACTGCAGCCAAGGAGAATTGAAGTTGTATTGAATGATAGTGAAAAGAGCTCATTTGAGGCTATTTGGTATGAGATTGAGACTGACAGAACAAAATATATAGTTGGTTGCTGCTATAGACCAGGTGGTGGAATAGATAGTAGAGATAGTATGCATAAACAAATTGATGAAATGAGTGGAAGGAGGGTAATTATTATGGGGGATTTCAACTATGGTAACATTGAATGGAAGGAGGAGAGGACACATGTGAGGAAGGAAATGGATTTTATTCAATTATTAAGGGATAACTATCTGAAACAGCATGTAATTGAAAATACTAGGGGTGTGAGAGTGCTTGACCTGGTAATAGCATCTGAGATTTTGACTGTAATGAATATGACCATGTTGCCACCTATTGGTGAGAGTGATCATAAGGTCTTGACCTGGGAGGTGGCTAAAGGTGTGGAATTTTCGATTAAGACAGGGTATATGTGGAATTACCGTGCTGACAAGTATGATAAGCTTAGGAGATTGCTTGGATCAGTGCCATGGCATGTAAAACTGCAAGGGCTGGACGTCGATAGAGCATGGGAAGTGGTCAAGGAGCATTTACAGGAGGTTATGGCTGATTGTATACCTAGGGTCCGAATAGTAAAACAAGTAGGGGTTAAATGGATAAATAACACCATTAAGCTTGAGCTGCAAAAAAATAAACAACTGTGGAGGGAATTTAAAGAGAAAGGTGACCGTCAGGCAATGAACGGTATAAAGTGCAGGCCAGAAGGGTAACGAGTGTGCTAAAAAAAAGCAAAAGTGGATTATGAAAGGAAACTAGCTGTGCAAGCTAAAGAGAATCCCAAACAGTTCTTTCAATATGCTGCAAGCAAAAAAAAAAACTGTAGATGGCAGAATGATTTTAAGGAATGACGATGGTAAGGAGGTCACTGAATCAGTCGATATAGTGGAATTACTGAGCGAGCACTTTGCAAGAGTATATCATCCGGGTGGTGACATTGAAAAAATGAAGGAACTATTAGTTTATATGGGAATTGTGATGAATGAAGTGGAGGTGAATAGTCTATTACAGAACCTTAATATGAATACATCTGTGGGATTGGATGGTATACCGGCACAGGTCTTACGTGAAGCGGCTAAAGAATTATCAGTGCCCTTGACCATATTGTTTAATCTGAATCTCTGGTCTGGTTTAGTCCCGAAGGTGTGGAAAGAGGGGAAAATAGTTCCACTGCATAAAGGAGGATCAAAGACTGTTGCAAATTACCGACCGATCAGCATATCAGGAGACGTTGTCAAGATCTTGGAGAAAGTAGTCAAGGGGAAAATACAGGAATGAATTGATGAAAATGAGATACTGTACGGGGGACAGCATGGCTTTGTGAAGGGTAGATCATGCCTCAGTAACTTGCTCAAGTTTTATAACACAGTGATGGCTGAACTGGATAAGGGTAATGGGTTTACAGTGATACTGCTGGACCTTGCCAAGGCCTTTGATAGGATACCACATGGAACTCTAATCAGTAAACTGGAGCACATGGGGATGGATATACGGTTGGTTAGATGGATAGGAGGGTGGTTGATGGAGAGATAGCAGAGAGTAGTTTATTCAGGAGTAGAGTCCAAAAGACAGCCTGTGACTAGTGGTGTGCCGCAGGGTTCTGTTCTTGGACCACTGCTGTTTAATTTGTTCTTAACGATATAGGGAAGGATCTAAGAGGAACAGTTCATTAGTTCACTGATGATGCAAAGTTAGGTAGGGCAATAGTGAATGCAGAAGATGTCAAACTCTTGTAGGAAGACTTGGATAGATTGGAGTTCTGGGCTAAGGAGAATGGATGTCAATTTAATGTGATAAAATGTAAGATTATGCATTTTGGGGTGAAAAGATTAGCAGCAGTATACCACATTGGTGGAATTGTACTCCAGGAGATTGATGAGGCCAGGGACTTAGGAGTGTTGGTGGATAGGGAGATGAAGTTTAGGGGACACATTGCAAAAGTGGCTAAATCAGCTCATCAACTCACTTGGTTGTTGAAAAATACCTTGACGAGCAAAGAAAAGGAAGTTATTGTACCTCTGTACTGAGCCTTGATAAGGCCTCATCTCGACTACTGTGCTCAGATTTGGTCACCTAGGTTTCTTCTTGATGGGGAGGAGGTGGAGAGGATCCAGAGGCGAGTGACCAAGATGATAGCAGGTCTATGGAATGAACCTTATGAGAACAGGTTGAAGATTTGTGGGTTGCAGAAATTAGTTGATAGGCGGAAAAGGGGAGATATGATTGAGACATTCAAATTGCTAAAAGGTTTCTATAGGATTAATTCAGATGATATTTTTGAGATCAGGACTGGTGGTGGGAGAACTAGGAGACACCTATGGAAGCTGGGCAAGAGTGTGGTTAGCAAGGGTGTTAGAGCTGGGTTCTTTACTTTTAGAGTGGTAAATGAGTGGAATAAGCTGCCAGAGTCTGTTGTGGGTGCTATGATGGTGAGTGAGTTCAAGGCAAGGTATGATAGATACTGTGAGAGTGTCGTATAGTTGTGTGGACATGATGTTTAGGGCCTCCCTCGATGAGTTTAAGGACTCTCCCTGGAGTCGCCCGTAATAATAATAAAAATGTGCAAACTTCAGTAGTAGAGAGATTTGAGCAAAGATGCCATTTAGTATAATAATTGCACAGAATTTTAATGCCAGAACTGAGCACAGTATTGGCTACTTGCAGGTGTTTAGTCTGAGTTTCCAATGCCAGATCGTCTGCACATATGAACTTTCGAGAGGAGGTTTGTGGCATGTCACTAATGTATAAATTAAAGAGGAGCAGAGCTAGCACAGAACCCTGTGGTAGCCCATTTTTTAGTACTTTAAAGGGGCTATTTTTACCATTCAGTTATACCTTGAATTTGCACTTTGATGTCATGCACTTTAGAATCGTAATCATCTTAGGTCTTGTATTACAGTTGCAAATTTCAATATCAGTTCATTCACCCAAACTGTGTTGTGTGAAGTGGACAGATCTATGAATGCTAGTGAAGTTTTAAGGCCTTTTTGGCCTTAAAACCAGGTCCTTTTGGAAACCAGGTTCTATATGTGTAGTAAGGACAAGTACTCGACGCAGTAGCTGTGAGAGTCGCTGAATCCAGCTTGTTCATTTGGTACTGTGGCATTAATCAATGGATAAATTCGATTATAGAGTAATCGTTCAAAATGTTTATAGAGAATACTTAGTAAAGATATTGGTCGATAGTTTGCTGCACTAGGCTCTTTTCCTGGTTTTAGGATGGCTGTAACTTTGCTCCTCAGGAATTCCTTTAGGATGTTCCCATTTTCTAGAATTTTACAGAAAAACTGAAAAAATCACTTACTAGTGTTACTTCCAAGATGTTTAATGAACTCAGGGTATATACCATCTAGGGCTGCTGCTTTGTTATTTCTCAGTGATTTAAATGCTTGAATCAGTTCATTTTCAGCAAATGGCATTGAGAGGTGGTTATTTTGTTTGACACTTCTGTAAACATGGATATATTTGGTCCATATTTCTTTAGAATAGGATGCACTAATCTTTACTTTCTTAGATTTTTGCTGGATTCTAATCGCTATGTCTTTAGGTATGATATGCATGACTTTCTGCTTAGAAACTGATGCAGTTCCGAGTTTTCAGAACAAGGCCCCAAACCTTGTGGCTAGAGTGGTCGAAGTCTACATTTTTGGTTGTGGTTTTCCAGTGTTGCCATCGTTGTTCATTAAGCATTTCTAAAATTTTTTTTTCCAATTTCAGGATCTTGATATTTTTTGAATAGTTCCCCAGTTTCAGGAGACCAGCATGGGGTGTACTGTTTCCGGAAACCTCTAGGTATGCATCGTTTTGCAGCACCTATCAGTACTCCTACAAAACATTTGTAATTTTTCACTTCAGGTTTGACCCAATGGGTGTTAGTTTCAGCTTGTTTAGAGTACTGTTCCTAGTTAACTTTGCGAAAATTCCACAGATTGTATAATTGGGATTTGAGTTCCTATAGTGACTATAACAGGTCTATGTTGGGATTGTGAAAAGTTTTCAAGTACTTTCCTATCAGTGGGTAAAGGATCATCCTCAGTGTTGCTAGTAACAAAGCAGGGGTCAGGGTTTGAGTCTTTCTTCCATCTATCTGATTTAAAAGTTCCAGAGTCTTTTGCATCAAAAACCAGTGATAGCCCAAGGCTTTCAGCCCATTCCATCAGTCTAGTACCGTTGATATCATTTCTACAATAGCCAGGAGTAATGTTGATTGTTAAAATCTCCTATGTAGACTGCTGGATGTTGGTGAGCAGGAAAGCTGGGATAGACCAAGTTGGTTTTGGTGATTTGTAAACTGACGCTATGGTTCTGCCAGCTGCCTTTGCTCTGATGATTTTGATGTTATTATGATTAGAAAAAGATAGTATTTTGCAGTTTTCCATGTTCTCTTGCACATTAGATGGCAGAATGCCATCTATGTGTGAGAGAACATGTGTCCTGTAGCACTGATATTAGCCCTTCTCGTAATCCCATCTTCTTTGCTGATATAGAGATTACATTGATGTTATTTTTTGTGTAGATTTTTCCAAGCAGTTCACTTTTGGCCTGGGAGGCATGCTCTATATTAATTTGCAGGATCCATAAGATGAATTTAGTTTTCCTTATTGTTTGGTCAGTTTTGGAACCTTTTCGAAAAGGTCGACTTTGTTTCTTCCTTTGCCATTAAAATGACTGTACTGTTTGGAAATTTTGACTGTATGAATTAGAGCTTTGAAGATAAGAAGTCAAAAAGATCAGAATGATTTTCAGAATTGGGAGAATGGTAGAGGCAGCAAATAAATGAAACAAAATGTAACAAAGAAATATTTAGCCACAGGAGGTCAAAAAAATGAGATTTTACACTGGTGTCCAAAACCTAAGGACAAACGATATTTCTGAAGATTACAACCACCAATTCAGACAAATCACTTTGTGGCAATTTGTATAACTGATGATTGTCAACTTGGCTACATATTCAAATTTTCAAATTTCACTCAAAGGGGTCTTGTGGTATCACTCAACAGGATAAAAGTAAAAGGCTGCACTAAGAATTGTGTTTGAAGGAAGCTCTTTTCATGAAGGAATAAAGTTGCAAACTTGGATGTCTTGTAATGTCTCAAAGACATCATGTAGATGATTTCATGCATGAAAGAATTATTGGAAAGCTTGAAGAAGGATGCAGAATTACTGATATGCCAGAGAGTTTGGAATCTCACATAGTATTGTATTTAGGTTCTTCACAGCATTTCAAACCAATGGAATGTGCTCCAGACATTTGCTGAGGTTTCCCTGCCATGGAGCATGAAGACAGATTTTTGGTTATAACAACAGCAAATCTTAATCGTGCACCATGGCAGGTCATCGTGCAAGTCAGCTTAGTTCAAGCACAGGTACACGGATATCTCCCAACAGTGGCAAGACATCTGTGACAAGTAGGCCTATATGCCCGAAAGCCTATAGTCTGGGTACCTTTATCCACAACTTTGTAGAGCATCTTTTCAGTGGTGTTGTATCCATAAAATTTGAATAAGACACCAATGGGCTAATGTAATCTTGACAGATCAAATTTGTTTTTGCTTTCTTCCAATTCTAGATGACACTTGATCTGGTGTGAAAGTGATACTGCTTAGCATTGCAAGAATGTTCTTGAAAGAGATAGATATGGTGCTGAGGTCATAGTGTGGGGAGGCATTATGCTTAATGTATGCACCAAGTTACAAGCACTCATAAAAAGGACTATGACTGGTGAACAATATTGCAATAAAGTTCTTCAAAATCATGTTTGATTGTTCCACGGTACCGTAGGCAAAGAATTCATTTAGTGGATGACAATGCCGCATCACATTATACACGGGCAGTGGAGGAATTCCTGGAGATCAAGGATATTAATCGATTTGAGTGGCGAACACCCTCCCCAGATCTCAATCCAATACAACATATTTGGGATGCAATTGCCTTGCTGCTTGAAATTCCCCTCCAGAAAACAGACAAGGCTTTATCTTTGCTCTGAAGGAGGAGTAAACCAGTTTGTCTCTAGAACTCCTGAAACATTTGATGCTAAGCATGGTACAATATTGTAAGAACTGCATTGCAGTTCAGGATGTACATATTCCATACTGAAATGTCTCTACACATCATTTACTATGAGTACTGTGCATCAGTTCCTTAACTACATCTTTAGGAGATTTGTTACTTTTGCCAAAAACATATTGCAGTCAAATTGTATGAAATTTATAGTGCATTTTTTGTGCAATATAATTTATTAGTATGCTGGCGTGATGTAGTCATGAATTTTTTCCTTAAAAAAAAATGGTAAAAATTTAGTTTTCCTTAACTTTTGGACACCAGTGTATTTTAAGGAATAACAGAATGCACAAAAACACAAGTACCTTGCTTATTGTGGAAGGAGTTATACAGGGTGCAATTTGGACAGCTAAGATAAGTTGTGGTTGATTTAGTAAAAACTTTAGGTTCAGTCAGAAGCAGAACACCAAGTTTGGGTGACTGAAGATTGTGATGTACATCATTTAAGTTACTGCCTGATGTTGTACCAATATCATGGATATTGGTGAAGTGAATATGAATTTTTTTTTTTTTTGTGCGTGTATGTGTGATTTTGGAGTTTCAATATTTTTTTGAAATTTTGCTATATATACAGGTAACCCTCATATAACGCAGATGTTAGGTTCCATAGAAATGCTGGTTATATAAATCACATTATGCGAGAGTCAGATTACATAGAAAAAAGTAGGGTTACGTTCCGAAATCGTTTTTTTTTTTTTTAAATTATATAAACAACAATGATACCCACCACATACCCAACAAATACCCAACAAAAATATATTTTTATTTAATTCTTGTAATTCATGTAAGTTAAGAAAACATATAAACTATGAAACAAATATATAGTATAAACTTATAAAATTACAAATTCTACGTAAACTTCATTGCACATAATGAAGTGCATATTTTAATCGTCTTCAAACTGTCTTCAAAACGAACACTTCGTAGATGTTCTTTATTTACAAGTGGCCAGACATTGTCATCACTTGAAATCTCTTGGACATCATTTGTATAATTCTCACTGCTTACTTCGGCTGGTTTAGTTATCAAGAAGTCAGTAATAAGACCTTGCTTACCACCATGCTACAATTTTTTATTAAGTTCATAATATGGAGCTAAACAAATGTCCAATTGTCTCTTGAATTTTCCGGAGCACTCCATTGAGGGATCATTATCTATCAAATAGCTTCCTAACTTTCTTGCAAGTCCAATCCTTCTGCTAATTTCTTTAAACTGAATTTTTTAACAGATTCATCAATTCAATTCAACAATCAGAATCTTCGGCAGAGCTTTCCCTGCCATTTGGTTTGACATTATCTATTAATTGTACCAGTTCCTCCTAATCAATTAATCAATTCATTTCCCATCAATTAATTCACTAATTTCGTTTTCAACAATATCGCAAAAGAAGCTTTTTATGTGGCCATTACTATAAAAATAATTTTTTACATAAAAAAAAGCATTACATATTGTATGTAACTCATCAGAAAATAAAGTGCTCAGCACACTTTTAATGCGCTTTCCTGGAAGAAAACGAAGACAACTTTTAACAATAATTAACACTTTACACAGTAAGCAGTTGACGTACATGTGTGTTAATGTATTTTCCCTAATATAAATTTGCTACTTATCACTACATGTGCGATATGGGAAGACACAAATTTAATGAAGATAAAATTTGATTTTTAAGTCGCGTGAAAAATATATGAAAAGATGAAGGGTTACTACAATTTGTAGACCGCGTTATAGCGAAACTGCATTGTAGAAGTACCGTGTTTATACGAGGGTTACCTGTATATATAATATTCATCCAAGCTTGATTTGCTTTCTCAGCTTTAAGTAAAATGCTAGTTATATTCCACTAATTCGAGCCCTACCTAAGGGCCTATGAGTTGTGGAAATACCTTCTGAACATGAATGCTGTGCCAAACAAGTGGCCTTTTGCAGCTTCCCGGGTTTTAATCCATCTAACTCAAGTGCTTCTAGATGTTTTTTTCACTGTTTTGGGGATGGCTCCTAAAGCACCTATTATGGGAATAACTTTCGTTTTCTTTTGCCAAATTCATTCAACTTCGACTTGCAACTCACGATGCTTTGTAATTTTTTCAATTTCATTTTTGTCGATTTGGCTATCTCCTGGTACTGATATTTCAATAAACTGAACACCCTTGTTTTCACTTTTTTCGACCACTGTTATATTGGATGTATTTCATTCCAAGCTTTTGTTGGTCTGCATTTTTAAATCCCAGAGTATTTTAGCTTTTTCATTCTCAATCACTTTTTGGTCAACTTTATGCTTCCAATAGTCTTTAGATACTTTAAACCCATATTTTTTACATTAATGCCAGTGAATTATCTTAGCTACATTATCAATCCAAGCTTGATTTTCTTCCTCAGCCTTAATTAAAAGGCTGGTTATATTCCACATATATATATATATATATATATATACATATATACACACACACACACACACCTAAACCTCTTTTTATGCGATAGATACGTTCCCAAAAATTACGCTTGGCGCTAGCATCGCAGTAGCAAGTGGCGGTGAATTTGAGTTGTGCAAAGAAAGTGATTTTTAATCGGTGAATAGTCCTTTTTTTCCCCGTTTTTCTACAATTTTGAGTGCTAAATTGTTTCTCTGAATACGAGTGTACTTCGGTGGTTGTTTTTTGGAAGTTAGTTGCTGTCGCGATATAATATATTTTGGTTACCGTCGGAATCAAATGCATAACGGTGGAAGACAAAACGAAGCTGAGTTTTCATTACTGCATTTAGTTATATTTCATTTTATTTAGTGTACTTAAATGTTTTGTTTTGCTTGTAATTGTTTGTACTTTTTTTTCTTATTTATTTAACGGAATTTATTAATTGAATAATTAACGATTACGCTACTCGACAGTAAGGAATGATGGCGGATTTAGCTGCAGTCGCAAGTGGCGTATCGCCAAGTCCTCCGCCATTTAAGAACTCTATTATAAGCAATATCATAAGGGACTTTGTGGAATGTAGTACTTGTGGCATGTATGGGTCTCGGGAATTAGATATGTGGCTTGTGAAAGAGAGCGGAGAGCATATGTGCGCAAAATGCAGGCAGTGGGAGGAAATAAGTGCATTCGAAATATCAATATCCGACCTTGTTGCTCCAGGAACGGGGAATGAATGTAGGAAGACAAGTAGTGTGGTAGGAGAGAATGAAAAAAAAAAATATATATATATGAATGAGAAAATAATAGTTGATAGTGTGGAAGGCATGAGTGACTGTGAAAGTTTAGGAGATGTTTTTGTTTGGGAGAGAGAATTTAGATTAAGAGTGACTGACCTGCAGAGGGAGATAGATGAGCTGAAAGAGGAGGTGGAATGTCTTGCGAATGAGAGCAGAAGTATGAAAGATAAGATTAGGAGAATGAAAGAGATAAATGCAAGCCGAATCAGAGTAGGGGAGAGAGAGAATTTTGGGAGTGTTATTACTATTACTATTATTACGGGCAACTCCAGGGAGTCATTAGACTCATCGAGGGAGGCCCCAAATCATATTCATCACAACTATTTGACATTCATACAGTATCTATCATACCTCGCCTTAAACTCGTTCACTGTCACAGCATCCACTACAGACTCAGGGAGCGCATTCCACTCATTCACTACTCTAAAAGTAAAGAACCCAGCTCTAACACCTTTACTAACCACACTTTTGCCCAGTTTCCATGGATGTCCCCTAGTCCTCCCACAACCAGCCCTGTTCTCAAAAATATCTTCTGAATTAATTTTATAGAAACCCTTCAGTAATTTGAATGTCTCAATCATATCTCCCCTCCTCCGCCTATCAACCAATTTTTGCAACCCACAAATCCTCAACCTGTTCTCATATGGTTCATTCCACAGACCTGCTATCATCTTGGTCACTCGCCTCTGGATCCTCTCCACCTCCTCCCCATCAAGAAGAAACCTAGGTGACCAAATCTGAGCACAGTAGTCTAGATGGGGTCTTATCAAGGCTCGATAGAGAGGAACAATAACCTGCTTGTCTCTGCTTGTCAACGTATTCCTCAGCAACCAAGTGATTTGATGAGCTGTTTTGGTCACTTTTGCAATGTGTCCCCTAAATTTCAATTCCTTATCTACCAACACTCCTAAATCTCGTGCCTCATCAATTTCCTGGAGCAGGGTTCCACCAATGCAGTAATCTGCCGCCAATCTTTTCACCCCAAAGTGAGTGTTAGAAGAGGAGAGAAAGGAAACAGAAGAGAGGGAATAAGTGAGAGGTATGTGGGTGCTAGAAGAGGAGAGAATGGAACAGTAGAAGAGAGGGAATGAGAGAGAGGTATGGGAATGCTAGCAGACGAGAGGATGGAATGAGAGAGAGATATGAAGGTGCTAGAAGAGGAGAGAATGGAAACAGTAGGAGAGATGGAATGAGAGAGAGGTATGGGAATGCTAGAAGACGAGAGGATGGAAACAGTAGGAGAGAGGGATATGGAAGTGCTAGAAGTGGAGAAAATGGAAACCGTAGGAGAGAGAGGGAATGAGAGAGATGTACAGGAGTGCTAGAAGAGGGGAGAATGGAACAGTAGAAGAGAGAGAGGTGTGGGAATGCTAGAAGAGAGAATAGCAGTAGAGGAGATGGAATGAGAGAGACCTATGGGAATGAAAGAAGAGGAGAGAATGGAAACAATAGGAGAGAGAGAATGGTAAGAGGTATAATGTATGGTGACTCAATGATCCGTGGTGTTCAAGATAGGATGCGTGAGGAGTGTTTGCCAGGAGGAACAATAGAAAGGTTGGCTATGGCAATTAAGAGAGGTGAAAGGGTGGATGAGATCATTGTGATGGTAGGAACAAATGCCTTGAGTGGTAATGTAAGTCGGGCAGTGAGAGATATGAGATTTTTGCTTGAGGCTGTGGAGTGCGTTTGAGAAAAGAAAGGAATTATATGTGAGAGACTGCTTACATTTGAATGAGGAAGGACGTAGGCATCTGGAGAGATTGCTGTTCTGAACGAGTCAGTGTGTCCCAGTGAGGATGATAGCAGGGGTGGCCTTTTGTGGGAATGGATACTTGGGAGAAGGGAGACGATGTCAGGTAATACTGAGCCCAGTGGAGTCTAGAAGGGATAATGATGGATATAGAAACAATGGCATTTATATGCTTTATACTAATGCCAGGAGTATCCAGAATAAGGGAGTGGAATTGGTGGCGCAGATAGCATCAGCCTGGCCAAACATTATTGGGTTCACTGAGACGTGGTTGACAGAAGGGGATATAATAACAGAAATAGAAGTCGCTGGGTATAGCATTTTTCGTCAGGATAGGAGGGGAAAGCGTGGTGGTGGGATACTGCTTATGATAAGTGATGACCTATGTCCTCTAAGGAGGCTTTGGAAGGAAGTGAGACAAATGATTTTGAGAGCATATGGTGTGAGGTAGAGGTAGGCAAGACAGTATATTTAGTGGGGGTGTTGCTACAGACCCAGGAGCACAGAGGATGGGGACCAGGAGATGTTTAGTCAGCTAAGTTTGACAAGTGCAAGAAGAATGATTGTTATGGGAGATTTTAACTACAGTAGTATAAATTGGAGAGAGGAAAATGCATGTAGCAATAGGGGAATGGAATTTCTAGAATTCTTGAGGGACAAATATCTTTGGCAACATGTAATAGAGGGAACAAGAGGTTCAAGAGTTTTGGATTTGGTTATAGCATCAGAAGAGTTGATAATAACTGAGATGACATCTCTCCCACCAGTTGGAGAGAGTGACCATATGGTTTTGACTTGGAAAATGAATAGACATGCAGGAGTATCAAAAAGACGGGAACTTATGTGGAATTATAAGGCAGGTGATTATAATAGTCTAAGAAGTCAACTTGGGGAAGTTTCATGGAGGGAGGAATTGGAAGGCCAGGATATCATTAGTGAGTGGGAAATTATGAAAGAATATTTGTTAGCAGCAATGGTAAGTTGTATACTACGAGTGATCAAGAGGACACCATTTGGAGTAAAGTGGATGACAAACAATATTAAACAGGAATTGCATGCGAAAAAGAGGCTATGGAAGAGATATAAGGAGACAGGCGAAGAGAGGATGCATGAAGAATATAAGACACAAGCCAGAGGAGTGACTAGTGTGGTATGGAAAGCGAAACTGGAATATGGGAGGAGATTGGCCCTAAGATCCAAAGAAAATCCTAGGGAATTTTTTAGCTATGTGGCCAGTAGGAGGAGAAATGACTGTGGAAGAATGATATTGTGGGATAAAAATGGGAATAGAGTGACTGGTGCAGTGGGCATAGTGGAATTGTTCAATGAACACTTTATTGTAGTATTTCATCCTAGAGGAGTCAGTTTTAATGCCAGAGGGATAGGGTTGGTTTGAGATTTAAAGGTACAGGAGAAGAGTGTGTTTCAGATACTGAGTACTCTGGATGTCAGTAAAGCTGTGGGACTGGATGGTATTTCACCACGAGTTTTGAGAGAATGTGCTAGGGAACTGACAGTGCCTTTAACCTTGCTTTTCATTTAAAGTCTGGCTGCTGAAAGGTGCCCAGGGAATGGAAGGAAGGTAAGATAGTGCCATTGCATATGGATGGTAACAGACTGGAATTGTCTAATTATAGGCCAGTCTGTGTGTCATCAGTAGTTGTTAAGATCTTGGAGAAAGTAGTGAGGGACAGTATACAGAATTGGGCAGATGAGGGTAATGTTATCTGCGAGAGTCAACATGGATTTGTGAAAGGGCGCTCTGGTTTTAGCAATATGCTAGCCTTTTATAATAAAGTTACAAGAACATTAGATGAGGGAAAGGCATATACTGCAATTTTCTTAGACTTAGCAAAGGCATTTGACAGGGTGCCACATGTTAAGCTGATATTTAAGTTGCAGCACATGGGTCTGGATGTCAGATTGGTCAACTGGATTCAGGATTGGCTGTCCGATAGGTATCAGAGAGTTGTGTACGGTGGGGCAGTTTCATGGAGGCAGAGGGTTACAAGTGGGGTCCCACAGAGCTCAGTACTAGGACCTATATTGTTTAACCTTTATATCAATGACATAGCCAGTGGATTGCAGGGGGATATTCAGTTGTTTGCGGATGATGCAAACCTGAGAAGAATTATTAGTAATAGTGCACATGTGGTAGCCCTGCAAGAGGATTTGAATAAGCTAGATAGATGGGCAAATGAATGGGGGGAGGTGTCAGTTTAATGCAGCAAAATGTAAGGTCTTGAGGTTTGGGAAACATCAATGGGATACTGCATACTCTATTGGAGGAGATATACTGGAGGAAGTAGGGGAGACAAGAGATCTGGGGTTGATGATTGATAGAAACCTGAAATTAAGGGACATATTGCAAAGATGGTGAAGGTAACACAGAGGATTGCTGGAATAATGAGAAGGATGCTGACCTGCAGAGATAAAACAGTTATCATTCCGTTGTATAAGTCTCTGATCAGACCACACTTGGACTATAGTTCTCAGATTTGGTCCCCAGGATTTGAAGGGGATAAATTAACTGTGCAAAGGATACAAAGACGGATGACAAAGATGGTTTCAGGACTGTACAAGGATAGTTATGAGGATCAGCTGAGGGAATGTGGACTGCAGAGTTTGGTGGATAGAAGAAGGAGAGGTGATATGATTGAGACTTTTAAACTGTTGCGAGGTGGGGAGTTCTTTCGCTTGGTTGAACAACGGGAAGGAGTGATGACAAGAGGCCATCCCTGGAAGTTACGAAAGGAAACTGTGAGCAAGAGAGCGAGGATTGGTTTCTTTGCATGGAGGGTGGTTGAACCGTGCAATGCATTGCCTGATGGAGTGGTGAGAGCGAGAACGGTCAATGAGTTTAACGAGTGGTAGGATAGACTTTGCGTTTCTTAGGTGGGGGGGACCTCCCCTCGATGAGTCTTGACAGACTTTATGTTCTTAGGAAGGATCTCCCACGATGAGTCTTTTGACTCCGTGGAGGCCTGAATAATAATAATAATAATAACTACTGACTCCATAGAAAAAGTGAAGTTTGGTTCCAAACCTGAAATATAAGCAAAATAATAATAATAAAAAAAAAAAAAAAAAACATTAAATTCAATAGGATCATAAGATATTTTATTTACATTTCATGAGAACACACATACATATAATGAATTTTAATAACTTTAAAAAAAACATGTTCATTTCATTTGTTTGCTAGGGATTCTATAAAAAATTATGTTATTCGCTATCAGTTTCTGACAATAAATGCGAAAGCTTTTGTTTTCATGAGACTAAGAATGGTATTATCGTCATCGACTTCCGCCTCAACTTGTGGATTCTTCTTGTCATGTCTTGAACAAAAGTACCACTGGTTGTTTCAGTAGTTTTAGGCACGAACTCAGTTATTAATCACTGTGTTGATGCTTTAGATAAGTCGTGATATAATTCTCTGTATGAAGACATTAACAACTTACGCTCACGTGAAAATTTCCCAGCACGTTCTTTATTTGGATCATGTTGGGCAAAATAATTGCCTTATTTTCTGGCCGTTTTAAGACCTTCTTTAATTATATCAACAATAAAATTAGGATTATCTTGATCATTATCATTAACCTCTTCGCTTTCAGGAGTCTCAGAAACAATCTCCACTATTTCGTCTTCGCTAAGAGGTTTATCAATTAACAATTCTTCGATATCTGCCGACGTTAGATCATCGAATCCATCTCTGCCAATTTCACATGCGAAACTTATATTGGGGAATTCTACAGTATGATTGAAGGGAACAGGAGCATTCTCTTTAACACATGCAGGCCAAATAGCTTACCAGCATGCATTCATAGTTTCTGGTCTCAATTCAGAAAACGATAATCGAACCTGATCAATACAATCGATAATTGAAAATTTTTTCCACACATCCATAACTGACAGTGTTTCATCATCATTTAGCTTGTTCAAAACGTACTGAAATGTTCGTCTGACATAATATGTTTTAAAAGTCGCAATTATACCCTGATCTAGAGGTTGTAACAATGATGTGGTATTGGACGGCAGAAAAAAAAATTGCACATTTGGGTGTTCTATGGCAGGATAACCGGATGCATTATCAAGAATCAAAAGCACTTTAAATTCGAGACCCTTGTCATTCAAATAGCATCTAACTTCTGGCACAAAATGTTTGTGGAACCACTCAGTGAAAATATCAATGGTCACCCAAGCTTTTCTGTTGGCCATCCAACGAACTAGCATTTTGAAAATCTATGCCTTTCATTGGCCGTGGTCTTAATGATCGATTTATGAGCAGTGGTTTTAACATCCGATCTCCTAAAGCGTTCAAACAAAATAGGAGTGTTATGCGATCCTTTGCTGCTTTGAACCCACCAACAGTTTTTTTGCATTTTTGATACGTAAGTTCTGTTTGGCAATTTTTTCCAGAAATGGCCTGTTTCATCCATATTCCAAACTTGTTCTCAAGTGTAACCTCCATCTTCAATTATTTTAGCAAGTTTTTGTGGAAATGCTTTAGCAGCTGTTTCATCAGCCGAAGCCGTTTCACCTTTAATTTTTATATTATGAAGAGCATTTCTTTTAATAAACTTAGCCAGCCAACCATTGCTTGCATGAAATTCATATTTTTTCCTCGATCGAGATGAAGTATCTGACTTCAGTTTTTTAATCTGTTCATAAAATCGCAGTGCTGATTGCTTAGTGGAATTTCCGTCAACTGGCATTCTTTTTTGTGTGTTATCTTCTATCCACATCACTAAAGCTTTTTCAGCCTTTTCTAGAACATCTCTTGTGTATGATGATAATTTTGCACTCGATTTTGGACCAGAACATACCGCTTTTCTAATAGCCTCTTCATTTTTCTTTATAGATCTGACAGTTGATTCATAGACTTCAAAATGCTTACCCACTGCCATCGCACCTTCCCCAGTTTGAAGATGATCTAAAATTTGAATTTTATATCCAAGGAAATGGCTTTCCTTTTTTTTTTTTTTTTGGTTATCGGCAACATCATGTGAGGGCTGGATTAAAATCTTCGGTTAATGAAATGAGAGTTTGAAAATTATGTATAGCTTACCATTTATTATTTCTTGGCAAAATTATTAATTTTATAACTCGATTTTTATTTTTATTTCACTTAAAAATGCAAATGCAAAAAATGCGGTAACTGTGTTTTCTACTCAAACACCAAATTCAAACTGCTAAGAACTGCTTTTTTATGCACAGTCAGTTATGTAATTCGGGGAATTCCCAATAAATGAAATTCGTAAGAATTTAGAATTTTCTTAATTGAAACCAGAATGCAATTCTACAAAATTCTCAGAATTTTCTTAATTGAAACGAGAATGCAATTCTACAAAATTCTCAGAATTTTCTTGAATTACTGATTTTTTCCTAACTTAGATTTTAGGTTGGTCGTGTAAAAGTGAATAAAAATCCATAAAAAAAATTTTTTTTTGATATCCCAATTCACGTAACTCCGAATTCACATAAAAAGAGGTTTAGGTGTATATATTAATAAATAAGGATTGAACTTTCTAGTCAAATTACATGTGTATATATCAACCTGCTATGCACTCTCAGATAATGTACAACTAAATAATGGATTTGGCATAATTTTTTTATTTATAGTTTTTATGCTTGTAAACCATTATAATTTAAAATACTTATTATGATTTAGTGTCCAAAATTCAAAGTTAATTAAAATTTTACTAAAGCAGCCATACTCAAATACTTTTTTAGGGAGAAAATAGAACGAGCTGATTTGGATGGTAAAAATCGTGAAGTGCTTGTATCTGCTACGATATATCCATTTGCTATAACTGTTCAAGGAGATTACATTTTCTGGACTGACCTACAGTTAAGTAAGTATTAAGAGAATTCTTTTTTTTTTTTTTTAATTGCATGATGCATTTTATGGCTATAAAATCGTATATATGGTGTTATTTTTATGTTAATGTGTAGAATATGCAGTATGTAAATTTTATAGCAATTCCAGGAATTACAGTACTGTGATTTAATTTGAAGAAACGTGTTTATTCCAACATGTAAACTCATAAGTAAAATCTCATTACTGGGAAATTAAATTTCCAATGCTTTGTATATAAAATCTTATATGTTCTTGAGGTCTATAAGATTACACATTATAATTAATTTTCAACCTGAGTTATAGTATGATAGCTATCGTTATTGTCTTATACAGCTTTTAATAACATGAAATATTATGATTAGTAATTCCTTACTTTCTTTATATGACTAATACCAGATTTTATTGTACAATGAAATCATGTGGAGAATTCATGACTAAACAAACACACGTAATAACCACAGTAATAAGTTTTAATAAGTAAATATTTCATCCTAAGTATCTTAGGACATCGTCAGTACAGTTAATTCAAACAATAGGAATAACATACAGTTAGGGTGCATGATTACAATGGAATCCCAATATGCATACAGTAGCATGTTATAGAATTAAATTAAAATATATCTGGAGTAAAAAAAAATATTACATTAAAATAAGATAACATATATAAAAATCATTTTACACAATTTTGTATGACAATTTTCCATACTTTAGGAATAGCAAGAACGTCATTACGGTTTAGATTTGGTCTGTGAAGTAGGACTTCAGCACTTTCTTTATATAAATTTTCATGTTTATATAAAGATCTATGTAGAAGTTTGGTCTTTTCCCAATGGATCGTATGGTTTGGGTTTTCAACTCTGTGTTGAGCGAGGACAGATTTCTGCGGTTTGAAAAGATGAATGTGGTCCTGATGTTCTGAAATGCTTTTCTGAACAGATCTTCTTGTCTGTCTAAAGTAAGACAACTTGTGGAAGAATGGGACCTCATACATGCCAGGTAACATCAGAGGTGAGAGTTTGTCTTTAGGAGAAGATAACAAGTTATAGATCTGGTTGATGGGTTTGTAGGTAGTGGCAAGATTGTATTTCTTCATAATTTTTGAAAGATGTTCGGAGATGCCTTTGACATAGGGTATGGAAATCCTATGGGCTTCTTCTTTTCTAGGTTGATGTGTGGGGAAGTGACTGATGATTTTTTGAGTTGTTTTAAGATTGTATCCATTTAGTATGGCAGTATTTTCGATTATTTCTAGTTCTTGGTTTAGAGATTCTTCAGAGGAGCAGAATCTGTGTGCTCTGGTAACTAATGATTTAATGATGCCAAATTTTTGAGATGGATGATGAGTGGAAGAATTGTGAATGTAGCGATCTGAAAATGCCAGCTTGCAATAGACATACGTGGCAATGGAACCATCTTCTTTTCTCTGAATCTGTAAATCCAGAAAGGAGATACCCTGTGGAGATTCTTTTTCTAGTGTAAAGTTGATGCGAGGGTGCAGAAGGTTAATTTTATCTAGAAACAGGTGTAATTCTTGTTCGGATTGATCCCAGACTGCAAAGATGTCGTCGACATATCGTAGTCAAATTTTTGGTTTGGGTTCAAATGTGAAAATTTTTTCTTCAAGGTATTCTAGGAACAGGTTCACTAAGTTTGGTGATAAGGGAGACCCCCATTGCTGTTCCTTCTTCTTGCTTGTAAATTTTACCTTTCCAAGTGAAGTAACCGGACGTGATAACAAATTTGAATAATTCAACGATATCAGACAGAAATTTTTGAGTTAATAACTCTATTGTTTCTTTGTGGGGAATGTTAGTGAAGAGGGAGACAGTGTCGAAGCTAATTAACATGTCAGTTTTTAACAGTTGAATGTCTTTTATTTTTGCATGAAACTCTGTGGAATTTTTAATTGATGAGGCTGAGTCCAAAAGATGGCTTGTGACTAGTGTTGTGCCGCAGGGCTCTTTTCTTGGACCACTGCTTTTCAATTTGTTCATCAATGATATAGGAAAGGATCTGAGAGGATGTGTTCACTTGTTTGCTGATGATGCAAAGTTGGGTAGAGCAATTGTGAGTGCACAGGATGTCAAAATTTTACAGGATGATTTGGATAGTTTGGAGGACTGGGCTAGGAAAAATGGATGTCAATTTAACGTGGCAAAGTGTAAGGTTATGCACTTTGGGGTTAAAAGAATAGCAGCAGTATATCGCACTGATGGAACTGTACTCCAGGAGATTGATGAGGCCAGGGATTTGGCAGTGTTGGTGGATAGGGAATTGAAGTTTAGGGGGCACATTGCAAAAGTGGCTAAATCAGCTCATCAAATCACTTGGCTTCTGAAAAATACTTTAACATGCAGAGACAAACAAGTTGTTGTTCCTCTGTATCGAGCCTTGATAAGACCCCCATCTGGACTACTGTGTCCAGTTATGGGCACCAGGGTTTCTTCGTGATGGGGAGGAAGTGGAGAGGATCCAGAGACGAGTGACCAAGATGATAGCAGGTCTGTGGAATGAACCTTATGAGAATAGGTTGAAGATTTGTGGGTTGCAGAAATTGGTCGATAGGCGGAAAATTGGTGATATGATTGAGATACTCAAATTACCGAAGGGTTTCTATGAGATTAATCCAGAAGATATTTTTGAAAATAGGACTGGTGGTGGGATGACTAGGGGCCATGCATGGAAGCTGGGCAAGAATGTGGTTGACAAGGGTGTTAGAGCTAGGTTTTTTTACTTGGAGAGTGGTGAATGAGTGGAATAAGCTGCCAGAGTCTGTTGTGGGTGCTATGACCGTGAATGAGTTCAAAGCAAGGTATGATAGATACTGTGTGAATGTCGAATAGTTGTTCTTGACATGATGTTAGGGCCTCCCTCGATGAATCTGTCAACTCCTTGGAGTTGCCTGGAATAATCATAATAATAATAATGAAATTGAAAAACTAGGGTTGAGAAGTTGCAATTTACAGAGTCAAATGGATAGGAAGAGGAGGAGTAGGGGTGATATGATAGAGATGTACAAGTTGGCAGGGAGTTGTTATAGGATCAATGTCAAAGAGGTTTTTCATAAAATGGTGGGTGTTCAGGAGAGAACAAGAGGTCATCCTTGGAAGCTGTATAAGGAAGTGAACAAGGGAGTGATAGAGATGCAGGTTTTTTTGCATGCAGTCTGAACAATTGGAATGCCTTGCCTGAGAGTGTGGTATCTGCAGAGCATTTGAATGTGTTTAAGTCAAGATATGATGAGCTGTGTGTATGACAAAGGGGCCTCTTAGATTAATCATTGACTCCATCTGGTCTTAGGATAATAATAATATAATCATCATAGTTTATTCAAGTATTAATAGGGAAATATGTATACCAAAAAGCATATAAAAGCAAGTCACCACTAAAAATCTATATATATAAGTAATATGAGACTTGTGAATCATCTGACATTTCTTACCAGATAGCAGCTGGTAAGCTATGCTAGATGCTTCACAAGTCTCATTTTACTTATGTATAAATTTTTAGTGTGATAGGAGGTTGCATAATTCCTCTAATTTTCTGAGGTGGTATATTATTATTATTGCATGACACCTCCAGGGAGTCCAAAGACTCATCGAGGGAGGGTACCTACTCTACAACTCTGTCTTCACCACTCAATCCACCAATGCCATCTACTGTCCACCACCACTCTGTCCTGTCAGGTGTCTTCTCCCTCCAGGAGATTGACTACCACCACCATCACTAGTATTTTTTACAGACAGTCACAAACATCTATGTCCATGGTGGGATTAGAACCTGTAGCCTTTTAGCTGGAGAACAGATACGCTAACCACTTGGCGAACCAGGCCAGCATTATCTCCCTATGATTGTGTGTGTGTGTGTGTGTGTGTGTGTGTGTGTGTGTGTGTGTGTGTGTGTGTGTGTGTGTGTGTGTGTGTGTGTGTTCATCTGCTTGAGTAATTGTTTTCCATTTCATTTTTATGAGAAAAATATTTTTTTGTATTATATAATCATTCATATAAGACCATATAACTTATGATATAACCTATGATATGATATTATCTCCCTATGATAGTTTGTATGTGTGTGTGTGTTCATCTGCTTTCCAGCCAAAAGGCTACAGGTTCTAATTTCCCCCTTAGGCATGGATGTTTGTGATTGTCTGTGAAAATACTAGTGGTGATGGTGGGCAGTAGATGGCGTTGGTGTAAGTGATGTGGTTTGCTTTAGTTGATAGATTGAGTGGTGGAGATAGAGTTCTAGTGTAGGTGCCCTCCCTTGATGAGTCTTTGGACTCCTTGGAGGTGTCACATAATAATAATAATAAGGTGTAACAAAAAAATTTCTGTTTGTCTGATTATGAGTTATGGTCTTATGAATGATTATATAATACAAAAAATAATTTTTCTCAAAAAAATGAAATGGAAAACAATTACTAAACACAACCTACTGTCTTAGAATAGTAACTGGAGCTGTTTATCAACTACAATGGATACAGTTGCACATGTATGTTATTATTATTTATATCAGTTTGTATTGTTTAACAGCAGTTTTTGTTTAAGTCTGTTAACGTTTTAAGACCTTACTTAATTAATACACGATGAACATTTGTTATACCCTGTACATATTTATATGTATTACAGGAGGTGTGTATCGAGCTGAAAAACATACAGGAGCTGGAATGGTTGAAATGGTAAAACGGCTTGAAGAATCCCCACGCGATATTCACGTATATGCACCAAACAGACAAGAATGTAAGATCAGTTTCTCTCTCTCTCTCATGTTATTAATATAAAGTGTAGATTTCTTAATATCTCAGGTAATTTTTATGTTCCTCTAGAAACAAACATGTCCAGATAAACACAAGCTTCTTTGTTCTTTCCAGTCATAATTCCCTTTGATTGAAAGACATCCACACGGCAGTTGGCCAGAGAACATGTAGTAATAAATATAGTAGAATTTTGGTAATAAAATTAACTCTGTTATCAAAATATAATTAGGCTTATTAGTGGTGAAACTCTTGTAAGCAGTATCTATCCACAACACAGAGTTATAGCAAGAAATAAGTATGTTAAGTTAAACAAATTACAAACATTAAGCATTAGAATATGAAACAAACATAAAAAATTGATGCATGTATTGAAAACATATAGTTTTTAATGATAATTAGTACATCAGTTAATAAAAAATTAATAGTTTTCCATTAATTAAAAATTTTGAAACTGCTCATGAAAATGGAACAGAGTTGGTCAAGGATCATTATCCAGAGATTAGGCATTATGTGATCATTATTATTATTATTATTACTACCCCAAGACCACATGGAGTCAAAGACTCATCTGGGAGGTCCTTTTATCACACACACATCTCATCATACCATGTCTTAAACACACTCAAACTCCATGCAGACGCCAACACCACACTCTCAGGCAAGGCATTCCAATCATTCACAACTCTGCATGAAAAAAACCTGCCTCTCACTCCCCTACTCACACCCTCTTTATACAGTTTCCAGGGATGACCTCCGGTTCTCCCCTGATCTCCCACTATTCTCTGTAGAACTTCTCCACCATTGATCTTATAACAACCCCTTACCAACTTGTAGGTCTCTATCATATCTCCCCTCTTCCTTCTGTCCACCAGACTGCAAATTACATCTTCTCAATCTTTCCTCATACTCAACATTCCAGAGGTCAGAAACCACCTTAGTCAGTCACCTTTGGACCCTTTCCAGCATCTCTTCATCCTTCTGAGAACCCGGTGACCAAATCTGGGCACAATAGTCCATGTGTGGCCTAATCAAAGCCTTATACAATGGAACAAGAATCTCCCTACTTCCACACGTCACTGTCCTCCGCATCATTCCCAGAAGCCTTTGTGTTGTCTTCACAATTTTGGTGATGTGTCACCTAAATTTTAGATCCTTATCCACTATCACCCCCAGAACTCTTATTTCCTCTACCTCTAACAATATATTCTCACCAAGCATAAATTCTTCATCCCATCTTTTTTTCCAAATTTTAAAACCTTACCTTACATTTTGCAACATTATACTCACATCCGCATTTCCATGCCCAATCACTCAATTTATTCAAGTCTTCTTGTAAGGCCACCACATCTTCACTACTCTTTATGGTTCATCCCAACTTTGCATCATCTGCAAACAACTGAATATCTCCATCCAAATCTTTGCCAATATCATTAATATACAAGTTAAACCGTAATGGCCCTAAAACAGACCCCTGAGGCACTCCACTAGTGATTTTCCTTTTCCTCGATATCGCACCCCTATACACAACTTGTTGATGCCTATCAGATAGCCAATCTCCACTCCCCATCTGCTCTAGTTTGACTGTCAACTTATCATGAGGTACTCTATCAAAAGCCTCTGCAAAATCCAAGTATATTACTGTGTATCCTTCTCCTCTGTCCAAGGAAGCAGTCGCTTTATTGTAATAAGTAAGTAGATTACTAAAACATGACCTCCCGTTAGCAAATCCATGCTGTCCATCAAAGATAATACCATTGTTGTCATCCCAACTCTGGATCCTAGTTCTCACAAGCTTCTCCAACAACTTAACCACAACACATGACACACAGATAGGCCTATAGTTTGATGCTTGAGTTATCACCTCCTTCATGAAGTGGCACAATCTTGCCCTCCTTCCACTCCCTAGGAACTTGACCAAGTGCAAGACTCGTATTAAAAAAGTATGTCAAGGCAGGTGTCAACTCCCTGGCACATTCCTCCAGAATATGCGGTGATATATTATCAAGTCCCACAGCCTTATTTACATCTGGTTTACTCAACTCCCCAAACACCTCTTGCTCACTTACAGTCAGTCTCTCCTCCCCATCATCAACTGCTCTCAATCTCTCCATGAAGTCACATTCACAAGATTGAAAGATCTTTATGAACTGCTCATTAAGTATCCCCACCACACATTCTGCAACAGCTGTCTTTATACCATTTTCTCCAATCAATGTCATCCTTCCATAATCATTCTTTCTTTTGCTGGCTACATATCGAAAGAACTCCCTAGGATTAGCTAACTGCTGTTCATACCTCTCTTTAGCTACTCTCACCAACCAAGTCACCCTCCTTTCCTGGTCTTTGTAGACCTCATGAAATTGGTTATTTTCACTTCTCTTATGCTGCCTCCACAATGCCCTTTTTCTATGTATCGCATGCTTAATCTCTTTATTCATCCATCTCACTCCTTCCTTATTTAACCTTCTGAACCTTGGAATACATTTAGACATTGCATCTACTAAATAGTTTTTGAAAATCTCCCAAGCTGCATTGATCTCTTTTCCAGCTAACTCCTCATTCCAAGCTACACCTGCAAGCTGTCTCCTGAGTTCTTCATAATCACCCCCCCCTCCCTTGTAGTTCCACATATACCCTTTTTTCACAGGGGTCATTGCACTGCTGGCAACCACCCAGGTAATCACCTCATGGTCACTCTCACCAATTGGTGGATGGTTTGACACCTCATTTATAATTACATCCTCTGATGAGATGACCAAATCCAAGACCCTTAATCCTCGTGTGCCATCTGTTACTTACTGTCTGAGGTAGTTATCCCTCAAATACTCAAGAAACTCATTTTCTTTACTTCCAGTTGCTATCTCATCATTCCAGTCTATATTGCAATAATTAAAATCACCCATGATGATCACCCTTTTCTTATTTGCTTGGCTAATTTGACTATACATTTCACTATCACCACCATCCACATTACCTGGACTATAACAACATCCCACCAAGTATTTGATTCCATTCACCTCTATCTCACACTATACTGCCTCAAAACCACGGCACTATTTCCGTCTTGCATCTCTACTTTGTATGGACATAACTCTTTCTCTATCATCAATAGCACTCTCCCTCCCTTTTTACCCCTTCTGTCCTCATGAAACACATCATACCCTTCCATCTCTATTCCTTTCAGGATATCATCCTCTTCCAACCATGTCTCACTTATTGCGACAATCTTTGGGTGAACAGTCGCAATTAGTGCAACCATTTCATCTGCCTTGTTTCTTATACTTCTAGCATTGGTATACAAACACAACAGCTCATTTCTGGATCTACAGCTAGTTCCACTGATATCACTCACTCAATGTGATCTCTCCATGCTCGACTGGGACCATTTCCCTTTCTGTTTCTTCATTTTAGAACCCTTTTCAATTCCAACTGTTTCCTCTTTGATCCCTGGTCATCCTATTCCTTTCCTGCCTACACATGCTCTCTCCTCCTCTTGGAGCATCCACCTTTGTCATGCTGTGTAACCCTGTCCACCCTGAGCCTCCCCATTTCCCTGCTCCTCTTGCACACCCAGTCTGTAATTTTCTATACTCATACCACTCACTTCCCCATTCATATCCACTTCTTCAATCTCTCCTGTCTTACTCTCCTGCTCTTCCACATCACTTTCCTCTCGATCTGATTCATTCTCTCTGTTCACTTCTCTACCTTCCAGCAGCAGTCTCTCCAAGCGACTCACACCATAACCACTCAAATGCAGTCCATCGCTCCCATACAGCTCACTTCGTCCCTCAAACTCATTCCACACATTAACAAACTGTACTCCCATCTTCTCACACATTTCAGCCAGCATATCATTCATAATCCTTGCTTTCTGCCTCATTTCACCACAGTCATACCTAGGCAACACACTGACTACCCTTCCTGTTACACTATTCTCTTTTATCCTTCCGAGCAGCCTCTTGATATATATTCTGACACGCTCTTTGTCCTCTCTGAAATCATTTGTACCAATTAATACTATTAACTCTTTTGCTCGCTCCCGCCTCATATCCAATGCCTCGATCACTCTACTCATTTTACCGCCTGGAAAACATACCTTGTGCATTCTATCCTCTAGCACACCTTTAATAATGGAGTTGCCATACAACGCCACTCGCTCATCTTTTGTTAACTCTTTCATGCCATCATGATCTATTTTAATAGTTTTGACCTGAATTCTCTTAATTTCATTCCGCATCCATTTCATTTCTTGCCTCATCCAATCCAATTCAACTTCCGAATCTCGCGACACATTCTCTCAACCCTCTCTTCTCACTTTCACTCTCATTCATCCTTCTTTGTTTCCATACTTTCGGTCCAACTTTCGTGCAGTCCTTTTTTATTTAAGCTTGGCTAGTTTGTCTCAGGTTTGCAAGTTTCCTTGAACAAATACTCATATTTTTATCAGTATCCATGAAAAACAAACTCGTGGTTCTGCTTCACTCTAAGACTGTTGTAATGCTGGCGACCAAGTATGATAATTATAAATCATTTTAAGGTTGATCTTTTAAAAAAATGACATAATTAACTTTCTTCTTAGATTAAACAATATATGACAATATAGATTAAGCAAATGTGATTAAATAAATATAGGTTAAACAGTATATAAATAATAGAGTTGTTAGTATTTAATCAAAAGATAAAAGTTATAATGTAATAAAATCTTCCTTGACCCAAAATAAAATGCATTATTTATTCTAAACTAATGATCAATATCAAAAAAACTGAAATCTTGATAAATCTGGAAAAATCCAAGGAACATCTAAATGAAAGAAGCTAGCCCATGCATTTTTCCCTAAGAATTCAACAAACTAGGTCCTGTTAACAATTTTTACAACATGGCTATACTAGCTATGAGAAGAATTTTATAAAATGAATTTTGCATTGCATAGTATTTATTCAAACTTGTAATGGCCATGAAGTTTGTGTGTAATGCAATAACAATCCTACTTTACCATAGGATTGTGCCTGTTTACTTGCGCAACTCTCCTAACAATGTTTTCAAAGCTATCGCAGTAAAACTCTTATGTTGTTTTCAGAGACATTTTATAACCTATGATTTTGAGCTGTTTCATCATTTCAATGACATATATACATCATGCATGGCTTCTTTGCAGGCTAACAGATCGCAATCTCTTCATCTGTTTTATTGTAGTTAAACATTAGGCTTATTAGTGGTGACACAGGTATTTTCTTCCAGTCTTAAGTCTCAAAAGTGAGACTGGAACAAAAAGATATTTATTAAGTTTTTGTTGAATTCAGTTTAACAAGTATTGATGTTTTTAATGTGACTTCTTCTCACAAACGGTTGTAGGCCTATAGTACATTACTATTGTGAGTAGGCTAAGGATTTTTTTCTATTTTTGTTCATATTCATATTAATTCTTTTTTTTTTTGTATTTTTTTATTGTTTACATAGACCAAAAATCCTCTCTAGAGACCAAATATGGAACTTTTGCAAGCCACTTCATCCTCTGTTAAGCAAGACATTGGTCCCACACCTCATGATAAAATCCATCTACCACCCAAACACAATCACATCGACACCCACAGCAGATTTGAACCAGACTGCAAGAGAATAAGGTTCTCTACAACACTGAAGAATTTAAGGTTATAGAAATTAACTGTTCTATAGTTTTGATGATTTGTGTAGTGAAAGCTAGGGTTTAATGATAATAAAAGAATGTCATTTGTTTTGATTTGCATGCATTGGAGGAGGTCACTGATACACAATCAGTAATTCATAATACAGAAGCAGTCGATAAAACAAAGTTGTTTTCTTTCTTAAGTATTTTCATTGGAAACTTTACTACATTTAAAGGGCTAGTAAATAGGCAAAAAAAGAAAGAAAAAGATCTTTATTGTACCCAAGCATTAGTTGCATATTTTGAGGATAAATATTTATCCACTTTCACATGAGGTGATAACCCTGTTGCAGAAGTTATAAGAAGAGTGATTGTAAGATGCAAGTTTACTTAATAGGACTTTTGTGTCAAACCCAGTTGATATATTTAGAAATACCAAGAGCAACACTGGAGTTTCTCCATTCTTTTCTATGGCATTTGTCCAACAATTATTATTATTATTATTATTATTATTATAATTACAGGACACTTTCAAGGCATCCAAGAACTCATCAAGGGAGGAGGAGGGCAATCTACTGTACAATGCACAACTCTCTATCTTCAATAAATGCCACTACCATCATCTGCACACTGCCATCTACTGCTCACCACCATCACTAGTATTTTTTTATCTGTAAATTGTGTGTATTCTCGTGGCTGATTTGCCTGCATGCTGAAAAAGTTTCCAGGAGAAGAAACCTGCTACCTTCATATGAGATCAGCTAACTCACCTTCAAATGACAAAGCCCATATAACGATTCAGCTTGTCATGATGAGATTTGAGCTCAGGTCTTTTCCATTCAAAGAGTGCAACATACCATTCTTCTTCTTCTATTGCTCTACAGAAGCATTTAAATCACTCAGTAAATATATATCATATAGCATCAAAATTATTCAAAGTGTATTGCATTGTTTGGAATTACAGCGAAAAACAACTAAAATTGTTGTGTAGAGTGTTATTATTATTAATTGTCTGTTTTACAAAATGTGAAACCCAAGTTTTGAGGAGCAAAATTTTTCCACACTTCCATTTGAGACTGGGCAACTCACCAGTCAACTAAACAGGCCCTTATACCGATTCCACATTATCATTTTGGATCTAACGACTTAATAAATGGAAATGTTAGGTTCTCTTTTGGCCTTACAGCTGCATGAAAAATATTATTATTATCATCATCATCAAATTCCTGACTCCATGGAGGTCAGATGTTAATAATAATAATAATAATAATAATAATAATGATAAACATCTGACCTCCATGGAGTCAGGGTCATCGTGGGCAGTACACACTATCACACACACAAAGCTTATCCAACCATGCCTTAAGCTGGTTCAAAGTGTCTATATTCACAACATTCACAACACACTCAGGAAATGGATTCCACTCACCAACCACCCTTCATACAAACAACTCACTTCTCTGCTCACACTCTTTTTATACAGTTTCCACAAATGGCTTCTTCTTTTATTCCCCCCCCCCCCATTCTATGAAAAAAATTTTCCATGTGAACCTGATAACAATCCCTGACTAACATATGTCTGAATCATACCTTCCTGCTCCTCCTATTTACGAGGCTTTGCAATTTATTATTATTATAATAAATTGCAAAGTTCAGTAATAATAATAATAATAATAATTATTATTATTATTATTATAATTATTATTACACCTCCAGGGAGTCCAAAGACTCGTTGAGGGAGGGCACCTATTCTACAATGTCTCCACCAACTACTGCAAAAACCTCATCATCTACACCAATGCCATCTACTGCCCACCATCACCACTAGTATTTTCACAGACAATCACAAAAATCCATGCCCACAGCAGGATTTGAATCCGCAGCCTTTTGGCTGGAGAGCGGATATGCTAACCACTCAGCCAACCAGGCCGACAAATGATTCTGACCATAATTCCATAATTTACGTTCTTTCAATCTGTCTTCATGCTCCACATTCCAAAGACCACTAAACACCTTTGTGAATCTTCTTTCAAACCTTTCTAACATATCCTCATTACCATGAAAACTGGGTGTACACAGTTTTCATGGTAATGAAAACTGGGTGTACACAATGATCCATATGAGGCCTGATCAAGGCCTTATACAATGGAATCATAACCTCTTTATATCTGCATGTCAGGATCCTCTGCATCATTGCCATTATCTGGTGTGACGACTTCATCACTTGTGCAATGTGTTGGAAGTTTTTCCACTAAATTAAAGATACCAAGAAATACTCGGTTTAATCCTTTATCCAAGTGTAAGCAAACATGTTTGCACCTGAACTATTTTCAGGACTGGAGCAACTCATATGAAGAAGCTAATGACTTCACATCACTTGCCTTAGTATCCCATGATGCAAAGCATAAGGAATAACCAGTTTTGACCTTTATTGATAATTTTAATAATAAGGTGTGACACCTTTTGGCTACTCGTATATGGAAATATAACTTCTGCATTACTTCAACCTTAGTATCACCTCTAGGTCTGGCTCCCACTGATTAAACCTCAATAAAGGTTGAAACCGGTCTGGGTAGTGACCCTTCCCATAATGCATAGCATTATACATGTCCACAAGATGTGCTTTGTATTATGGAATACAAAGGCAAGTGATGTGAAGTCATTAGCTTCTTCATACGAGTTGCCCTAGTTCCTGAAAAAAGTTCAGGTGCAGACTTGTTTGCTTACACTTGGATAAAGGATTAAACTAAGTATATAATTTCTTGGTATCTTTAATTTATTGTGCAATGTGGTCCCTGAATTTTGGGTCTTTGTCCACCACCACCACCACTCTCAAATCTCTTATCTCCTCTACCTCCTTTTCTCTACCAAGTGTATACTTTGCATCCCATCATTTCTTACCAGATTTCAAAACCTTACACTTTGCAATATTGAATCGATAGTTGCACTTATCTGCCCATTCATATTGTCTATTCAAATCTTCCTGTAAGGCCATAACACTTGCTTGACTCTGCATTGTTCTCCCTAGTTTTGCATCATCTGTAAACAGTTGCATATCATGAGTTAAACCCATCCCAATATCATTAATATACAAATTGAAGAACAATGGCCCAATCAGTATTGCACTCAGGATTTAATCTTGGAGGGGGCCGAGCACTCAGGATTTAACCTTTGGGGGGCCGAGTTGAGTAGATGATTTGCGAATACACACTACGCATCGTATACGACCTATGACTGAGCATCTGCAGTGATCGCTAATTCATAAGTAGTATAGAAATAGAAGACACGACACAACATAAATAAAAAAATGAATTTTAATTAGGAAAAGATTTTTGGAAAATTTTCTAGTGTTTTTTCCTTTTCTTTGGGGGTGCCAGGGCCTCTTCCCCCCCCCCCCCCCCCCCCCGGGTGTGCCACTGGGCCCAATACAGACTACTGTGGCCCATCACTAGTGACTGTCCTCCTATGGGGATACTGCATCCCCATATATAATTTACTGATACCTATCTGACAGCCAGTCATCAATCTAACTGACTGGTCTGTTATCCAATCTCATTCATTTCAGTTTATTTAACAGCTCAACTCTGTATTGGTAGCAGAGAAGATCACATTGGTAGAGAATACAAAATTACTGAGACAGTAAAGGCACAGTGAACCTACAAAGTTTGGGAACCTTTGTTAGATTGTTAGCATATCTAAAAAAATAGAATTATGCTAAAACTCCAATAGATTTTTTCCAGTGTTACATGAATATAACATCAAGGAGAGAAGAGAAAATCAGAAGAGAAAACTACATTCAAAACATGTCTGAGAAGTGATTGCCATTAACTTAATCAATATTTTTTAAAACTAAATAAATAAATCATGAATAGTTAATGGTGATCACTTCCCAGAAATTTGAAATTGACATGCAACCAGATCAGTTAAAATTCAGATAATGTTGTAAGACTCCACAAGCCCATGGAACAGACAAACAAATTCAAACCTTCTAGATTGAAGAATCTTTGTTTTGGTATCAAAGAACTGTGTGTCCACTATCAGCAAGGTCAGACTTGTCATATTCTAAAAATGTAACACATTTAACTTACCTAGGCACTTGATAGACACCTGGCAGGAAGAGAAGTGGTAATTTGTTCTTCGTAGATGGTAGAAAAGAACACAGCTTCTAATATAGTTCCATGCTACCAATATAGATTGTAATTGCAAAGAATCAGTGCTGTTTGTTAGTTTTTTTAATCACCAAAGTAATTTTTATTTTATGTAATTTCTTTAAAAGAAGGGAATCAGAAGTGCATATTGTACAAACTCTGTTTACAAAACGTTTGATAATGCCTGTCTTCTGTGATGGATGGATGTATCTACCAGCAAAGGAAGGTTTTCTATAAACAGAAAATTCAATATCCCTTCTATCAATGTGAATTATTAAGGTATCCAAAATGGAAAAACTGTTGTTGGATTCACATTTGATACTTGAGTACATGGAGTTTATTTTATCTAAAAATTATAATAATTTTGTCTCTGAGTGGGACCAGCTATGAAAATAACATCCATGAATTGAATCCAGATACAAGTTTGAGGGAAAACGGTATACTGAAGAGCTGGTTTTTTAGATGTTCCATAAAATAATCAAATAAAGTTGATGAGAGACTTGACCATTGCTGTTCCTTCACTCTGCTGATATTTATTCTGCAGTGTAAAATATCCTGTGTTGATGGTGAATTTAAACAGGTTAACAATGTACTGGGAAATCAGCTTGTGATATCGAAGAGGGTCCTGAAGTGGTATGTTGATGAACAGGGAAACTACATCAAAAGAAGACATTATTTCATTATACAGCAGACACTGATTCTTAATTTTATCTTTAAGGTTAGTGCAGTTTTTAACATAAGAGCTAGTGATATTTTGAAAAAGATTAGAAAGATATTTGGCAATATGGTAAATGGGAGAGCTGATACAATCAATTATAGAGCACAAATAGCTAACCAATTCTGTGAACTGTAGGAAGACCATAGAGACATGCTGGACAAACATAAATGAATTTGCAATTTCTTAACAGTGATAGCATCTCATGAATGTACATGGTCCAATAATTTATTTAATTTGCTTATTTATTTCTGAATTGGATCCTTTCGAATTACCCTGTAGGTTGATCTGTCACTGAGTAAGATATTAAGCTTTCAGTTATAATCTGTAGTATCCATTAGAACTGTGGCATTACCTCTATCAGCCTTTGTGATTACAATATTAATGTAATGGTATAAAGAGAAAAGAGCTTGCAGTTCTCAAAAAAGAGTATATACAAAGGAAAAGGTTTTGCTTTGTATAAAGTCTGGGCAGTTTCAGACTGCAGTCTCCAGAGCTCAGTTGTAGCATCTGATGGAGCCCTTTGGTTGGAAAGACCTGGGTTTGAATCCTGTGCATGACGTGAGGAACCGCTTTCATTGATTTTTATTCAAAGGTGAGTTAGCCAGTTTCATATGAAGGTGGAGGATTTTTTTCTCTCAGAAACTTAGATTTATTGTCCTTCAGAACAGGCAGACTGGTCCTATGAACACATGTATTTATAGGAATCTAACTGCAAGATGGAAGAGATTACAGTTTCTTCATCTTATCTTTCTATTTCACATTATGGATCTCAGATAGAGATCCATAATAATTAACCTTCTGAATGAAGATGACACTTGGCAGGAGAGGAACTTCAAACCATAATTTATTTGCTTCTTTTTTGCATAACTCACTGATGCCTTTTTTCACACCTACCTTAATATCAAATTAAGATATCCATTGAGCCTTACTTTGATATGACAAAATTCAGACACCTTAATAAAACATTTGATTCATCATTTGTTAATAGTCTCTTTGTCAAATTTATAACATAGTTGCCATGGATAGAGGCAAGTGTAGTGGTTGAGGTGGTTTAGTTTTTAGTTACAGATTAGTTACAAGCTAGTAAGTACATGCTATGTAACTCACATCTTGTGGTTTTACAATATGTGTATTACAATATATGACTTTTACAATATGCCCTTTGAACTTTAACTCTCTATCCACCATTATTCCCAAGTCCCTAGCCTCATCAATTTCTTGCAATCCAATACAATCAATGTGATAGACAGTATGCAACCTTTTCAGCCCAAAGTACATAACCTTAATTTTGTAACATTAAATTGATAATCATTATCCTTTACTCACAATACCAATTTATTTAAATCATCCTGCAGGATGTGTTTGCATCATCAGCAAAACCTTTCCTTATATCATTGATATACAAATTAAAAAGTAGTGGCCCTAGTACAGAACTCTGAGATAGTCCTCATTCTCCTAGATTCCACTTCACCATATACTACTCTCTGGTGTCTGTCTGTCAACGACCTATCCATTCCAATTTGCTCCAACTTTAGTAATAGTTTTCCATGTGGTATTCTGTCAGATGTCTACAAAGTCCAACAGTATCATGATGTAACCATTTCCTTTATCCAATTCTGCTGTCACTTTATTATAAAATATGAATACATTACTAAGATAGGGCCTACACTTTACAAAGCAATGCTATCCACTATAGAGCATAATATCCCTATCCATTTTCTAATTCTTTAACAACCATTCCTGATATATTAATTGGTCTGTAGTTTGCTACTTCTGTCTTGGAAATAGTAATGTAATGGAACTATCTGACCCTCATTTGAGTCTCTTGGAACCTTGCACATCAACAGAGGCAATGTCAGTTCTCTTGCACATTCACATAGTATCCAGGCTAACATGCCATCCAGTCCTACTGCTGTATTCACATTGATATTTTTTAATATCCTGAACACCTGTTCATTTATCTCAATTTTGACATGCTGTTTTGCTGTTCCTTCACTCTGCTTGTATTTATTCTGCAGTGTAAAATATCCTGTGTTGATGGTGAATTTAAACAGGTTAACAATGTCCTGGGAAATCAGCTTGTAAAATCAAAGAGGGTCCTGAAGTGGTATGTTGGTGAACAGGGGAAACTACATCAAAAGAAGGCATTATTTCATTATCCAGCAGACACTGATTCTTACTTTTATCTTTGAGGTCAGTGCTGTTTAATTCATAATAGCAAAACTATTCCTTCGACCTTACTAGTTTGTTAGAGTAAGATTTGACTGTTACCTGATATCTGTCACATCAGCAACTGCAAAATCTCCACCTGGATGATACACCTTTGCAAAATGATCAGTCAGCAACTCAACTATTTGTTTTGCTTCTGTCACATCCCTACTATCAGCATTGATTACAGTCATACTAGGCAGGATTCATTCTTGTCCTATCTTCCTATAGCACAAACAACATGACATCCTTGCAATCTGACACCAAGGAACTCTTGTAAAGGAAATTCATAATAGCAAAACTATTCCTTTGGACCTTACAAGTTTGTTAGAGTAAGATTTGACTGTTACCTAATATTTTGTTAGAAAAATTGTAATCTATTTCTTTAATTCATAGGTAAAGAAAATCCTTGTAGTATTAATAATGGTGGTTGTGCTCACTCTTGCCATCAAGCACCAAATGGGACTGTGGAATGTTTATGCAATTCTTCTTATAAAGTGGTTAATGAGGGACGAATGTGTGTTCGTAAGTATGCATTTATTAATAATAATAATTAATTATCATTTATTAATAGTATTAGTCAGAATTAGAAAATGATGATGCACTCATGAACTTAAACATTATAACTGCCTACCTGGCATGTTGGTCTCCTTTGTATAAGATAACTGCTTGTACCTCTCTTGATATTGCCTCCACTATACCACAGAAGGTGTCCTGGGGTATTCTGGACTAACTATACAGAATAACATCCAAGGATCAACAACCAAGCAAGGCACTGACATTGACTGGCACATGCTATATTTCACATAATCCCACAGTTGTTCAATGGGATTCAAATCAGTAGAATAGATGGCCGGGGAGCACACAGAATGTACTCTTTGAACCATGGTTGCATAATGCAAGCCTTGTGACATGGGATATTATCTTTTACTGGAAGAGTCCAGATCCCTTGGGTCACAATGTAGGGCAATACCTAGTCCAATGTAATATCCAGGCAAGAATTAGTGGTCAAATGTTCATTGGGGAGATGAGAGGACCCAGTGATGTCCATGAGAGCAATCCCCCATACAGTATTCTACCACCACAGTCCTATTTCTGGCAACCATGCAGCTTGATTGGCTGGAAACATGCTGGATAGTCACAGTATTTTGGTTCGTGTGTGTGTGTGTGTTATTATTTTATTATCAGGTGGTGCTGTGATCAGCTTAGTGTAAGTACTTAAATGTGTGCATTCTTAACAAATTAAGTTTGTTTAGAAGTCTCCGCAATGACTTAAAGTGAAACATATAAAATGTGTCACACCTTATTATTAAATTACTCTGGATTAGAGAAAGATGTGGGAAGTTTTTTTTTCACTTGGTTAGGCTATAAATTATATATTTAGTTTAATCCTTTATCCATGTGTGTAAGCAAACAAAGTTTGTGCCTGAAGTGTCTTCAGGACTGGGGCAACTCGTGGTAAAGATGGTATAAGTTCTCATCACCTGCCTTAATATCTCCCATAATGCAAAACGCATCTCCTTGTGGACAGGTGTAATGCTATGCATTAAGGGAAGGACCACTACCCAGACTGGTTTCGACCTTTATTGAGGTCTCATCAATGAGAACAAGACCCAGTGGTTGTGATACCGGGGTGGAAGTAATGGAGAAGTCATATTTATTGGATGAAGGATTAAACTAGATATATAATTTATAGTCTAACCAAGAGAAAAAAAAAACTTCCAATGTCTCTTCTGCTTTGGGTGGTGGACACCTTTCTACATATTCAGCAATATATATATATATATATTTATATTAGGATAACCAAGCAATTTTATATGCTTGGTTATTTTAGCTCCTAATCCCAAGTATGCAAACAATTAAGTTTGCGCCTGAAACAAAGTTCAAGTCTAAAGATGGTACAACACCTGTGCAACTCATTGTAAAGGTGGGTAAAGCTCTGATCACTATTCTTAGTATTTTCCCATAATGTAAAGCACATCTCACTAGAAGATGTATACTAGAAGGTGCAAACTTAATTGTTTGCATACTTGGGATTAGGAGCTAAAATAACCAAGCATATAAAATTGCTTGGTTATCCTAATATACAATATACCCAAGTTAAAAATTTATTCCCATCAATATCTCCTCCAGAGATTTTTATTAAAGCTTAATACACCTTATTGCAACTTATATAGGTAAAGTTGATAAGGCTCTGTATTACTAAAACCTTGGTATTTAGGGTCTAGCTACTCACTGAGGAGACCTCAAAAAAGGTTGAAACCGGTCTGGGTAGTGACCCCACCCATAATGCATTGCAGTATACATCTTCTAGTGAGATGTGCTTTACATTATGGGAAAATACTAAGAATAGTGATCAGAGCTTTACCCACCTTTACAATGAGTTGTACAGGTGTTGTACCATCTTTAGACTTGAACTTTGTTTCAGGCGCAAACTTAATTGTTTGCATACTTGGGATTAGGAGCTAAAATAACCAAGCATATAAAATTGCTTGGTTATCCTAATATACAATATACCCAAGTTAAAAATTTATTCCCATATATATATATATATATATATATATATATATATATATACACACACAGTAAAACCCCAAAGTTACGCAGTAGGTGGGACCAATAAAAAGCACTTAAGTCGAATTTGCGTAACTCAGGGTATAATTTTGCATATAATTTATATATACAAACATACAATTGGGACCAAAGGTTTACAGAAACACCTATATTTTTTAAGAAATATAATCATAATTGTAGTTTTTCGTCCATAAAAAAAAAGTTATTTCGATGTCGATGGTTTCATAAAATCTAATAGATTTGTCTGATGGCATAATGTCTTTTTCTTGTCATGCAAAATTTCTTCATAGTAAGCTAATGATTTTTTTATTCCTTGCCTTGTGGCTACAATTCATTCCTCGTTAGAATCTATGTCCTCCAAAATCTGTAAACCTTTCTTTTATGATTGTTCTTACTGTGGATTCCTGTAGATCGAACTTCTTTGCTAGCTCACAAATTTTCATTCTGCCTTCAAAATCCTTAATAATGTTGAGTTTTGTTTCCAAAGTCAATGTTTTTCTTTTCTTGATAGCAGTAGAAGAATCGGACTTGCTTCTTTTGGATGACATTATTATTTTTTATGTGATAAAATTTTTATCGAGAACATAACATTAAACAATCGCAAGGTTTGTAGACTATAAAAATCATGTATGAATGGAGACCATGCGAAACACGTCAGTGCTTGTTCATAGCATGTGCGACACTGGCGAATGCAGCCGGCACCTGAATGATATGACTAGTGGTGAGGCATGAAGCGGGACGGGAATACGTACATATAAGGAATCACGTAACTCCGGATTCGCATAAGTCGGGGGTATGACTGTATACAGATATTGATAATTTATATAATACAAGTTACGATATGTACATGTTGGTTGAGGTCTCTTCTGCCTCCATGAGTATCGGAAAAAGGGACATTACAATGTTGGCATACCACTTTTGTTCCATCACTGCATAGCTTGTCCACTTTAATAAATTTGAATTCTTTCTGGAGATCGTAATTAAAACTGCAGTTTGGCCTCTTTGACATTGCAAGTGTAGACTTAAAGCTTTAAAAAATAAGACTTAAAACTTTAAAAAAATCTGAAATTTAAACCACCAACATTGAATAACAAAGCTACTGGTTAGCATATAGGCAAAACAAAAATTAACGCTACATTAGAATAGATGCTGTGTCTGACATGCACAAATGTTGCCAACATGTATTTGTTTTATTTTCTCTGAATAAATCACTGCAGATATCAATATTTAGTATCGAACACTGCAACTCCGTGGTTATACAAATTACTGGTATCCATGATAGTGATTTACGATTATAGGTTGTGAATAATAATTTATGAGTGACTAATATTAAAATATATTTATAGTTTTTATTAAAAACAGGACAAATGATGGAAAAGTTTTGAGAGAAGCAATCGGAGCTACATTTGGTATTTATTGATCTGGAGGAAGGGTATGATAGAGTGCCAAGGCAAGAAGTCTGGAGGTCTCTGAGGGAAAAGAAGGTATTAAAGAAATATATTAGGCTGGTGCAGGAGATGTACTGAAATGTGAAGACAAGAGTTCGGACCTGCCTTGGAGAGACAGAAAGTTTTCCAGTGACAGTTGGTTTGCATCACAGGTCAGTATTAAGTCCATTCCTGTTTAATGTTGTGACAGAGGAGGTGAGAGAAGACACGCCTTGGACTATGTTGTATGCAGATGACATCGTGCTGTGTGCAGAATCAAGATAGGAAGTGGCAACTAAACTGGAAAGTTGGAGGAAAGTACTGGAAGGGAGAGGTATGAGACTCAGAAGCAAGACAGAGTATATGTGTTGCAAAGCGATGTCAGCCAGGAAACAGATCTGGAGCTGGAAGGAAATGTCATCAGGAAGGTCAGTGACTTTAGATACTTAGGTTCAACAATGAAAGAGGATGGTGAAGCTGAGAAGGAAGTGGGATGCAAGATGGAGGAACTGGAGAGAGATGGCTGGAGTGCTATGTGATAAGAGGGTGCCGATCGATCCAAAAGGTAAAATCTACAGGTCAGTAGTGAGACCAGCTATGACGTATGCTATGGAAATTGTGGCCCTGAGGAAAAATAACATCAGCAGGATGGAGGTAGTAGAGATGAGAATGCTTAGGTGGATGTGCAGAAATGACTATGTGACGGGAACGGTGAAAGTTACAAACTTAGGAGCGAAGATACAGGAGGCAAGGCTGAGATGGTTTGGTCATGTGATGAGGAGGGAGGACGAATATGTGGGAAGAAAGGTCATGCAGATGGATGTGCAGGGGAGGAGGAAGCGTGGTCGACCAAAGAAGAGAGGGAGTGAGCTGGTGGAATCGGACTTGAGAATGAAGAAGTTGGATGTGGTTACAGCCCAAGATAGGAGGTTGTGGAGGAGACACACTACAAACAGCAACCCTACTTAAGTGGGACAAGCTGCAGAAGAAGAAGAAGAAGAATTAAAAACAGGACATAATTTACATTTTTATTAAAATGACAGGACAGCCGGAAAATATGAAAAAAAAAAAGGTACATATGGTCAGTCTATCCATATGGATGATGAATAACAGTGGATATAGCATGCACCCTTGTTATATGCAGATCCTTTTCATATTCTAATGATTTCTCAAATTTTTTTGTAGTAAGTTGGAATCTAGAGACCCTTATTTGGCCTGAACTCAGCTAAATCTTTTTCAGTTTTTTCTTCAACAGTTTTTCTTTATGCGTGTATAAAGATGTACCTGATGTCTCCATCATATCACTCTGTCTCTTCCACAAGATTTTGCAGATTGCATTTCTGAATATATCCTCATAGCTGATCACAGCCGTGCTATTAAACTCTTTTACTTGGCTTTAAATCCTTTCTATAGTTTTTGATCTGTTTATAAAATCCTAATATCCAATAGAAAACATGCAATCGAATTATCATATATATGCATGTGTGTATTAAATCTGACATTAAAATGAATATACTTAAAGTAATTGTTTTCTTTTCTGTTTAGCTGAAAACATTACATGTAGTGATAGCAAATTTGCATGTGCTAATGGAAAATGCATTCCACGTTTATGGGCATGTGATGGAGATGATGACTGTGGAGATAACACAGATGAAGATGAAAAGTTTTGTGGTATGTATTGTTATTTCTCTTATTCTTTGAGAATATTTGCTAATATTTAGATTATTGACTAATTTCAAATTTGCAGAAACATACCAGAGTATAATGAACATCTTAAGAACAATAACATCATCACATTTCCCATTTGACAGTAGAAGATTAAAGTTTTATTAATAGCTGTCATATTTGCCATATTATAATAAACAAAACAAACATTTTCCAGACAGACTGAAACCAACTTTGATATTGTTGGTTTTGAAAGTATATCCTACTCAGTCTGTAGCCTACTTTATATTACTTTTCCATATATAAAGAAGGCTACAGACTCACCTTTAGAATTCCAGTTTCCTTGTTGATTTCATTTGTTAGATAGATCCTGTCTAAACTTCTATTAAGTTAGATTATCCCTTTTCTACACATTATCTGATATCAATAAGTTTCTGCTCTTTCTATTTATAATGATTTGAAATGGTGCTAGCTCCATCCCCACAGATGCTTAAGCCCTACATCCTTATTCACATCCAGTCAACTCAGTTCCTCATATACCCCCCGTTCACTGCAAGTGAACAGCAGGAATATGAGGAACCCTCACAGTCCACTCAAGTTCTGCATGATATCACAGTCACTAGGATGAAAGACCTTTATGTATTGCTCATTTCATATCTCAACTATATCCTCCAGAGCGGTTTTCATTCTATCATATTCACCAAATCAGGAGACCGCTTGCATGTATACCATGGAATGAGGAATTGGATGAGAAGGAGATCAATGCTGCTTGGACCCTACTCATGCCTCCATAATGTTTTCCTTTGCATGTGTAACCTCTTCAGTCTTTGTTTTATACCTAGCTTATTTAACCTTCTGACCTTTGGAATACATTCAGACATTACCTCTGTCACATATGAATAGTTCCTTAGTAGGGCCCAAGCAGCATTCATCTCCTTCCCATCCAATTCCTCATTCCATGGTATAAATGTAAGCTGTCACCTGAGTTTGTTATAATCACCAACCTTATAGTTCCACATATATCCCTTTCTCACAAAAGTCCTCATATGGCTGATTACCACTCAACTGATCACTTCATGGACACTTTCATCAACTGCAGAAAGATTTGGCACTGCGTTTATAATGGCATCTTCTGATTAGATTATCAAATCCAAGATCCTTTATCCTTGTGTGCTCTCTGTTACATACCGTCTAAAGTAGCTATCTCTCAAAAACTCCAGAAATTCATTCTCTTTGCTCCCAGATGCCATATCTTCATTTCATTCTATAATCATAATTAAATTCATCCATAATGATCACCTTTTCTTATTTGTAGGGTCTGTAGCAACACCCAACTAAATATTTCATTCTGGCCACTTCTACTTCACCCCATACTGCCTCAAAACTGCTGCCACTGTTTACTCTTGCATCTCCACCTTGAATGGGCATAACTCCTCTGCCATCATCAGCATGTCTCCTCCTTTGCTGCCCTGTCTATCTTCAAAAAACATCCTTTCATCTCTATTCCTGTTGGGATGTCTTCCTCATGCAATAATGTCTCCACATCTCACTTATTCCATCAAATTTTGGGTAGATGAACTCAATCAGTGCAGTGATTTTGTTGTTCTTATTTCAGATAATTCTGGTATTCATATATAAACATAATAGCTCACTTCTGGTTTTGTAACAAGTCCCATGGAAACCATTTCTCAGGTGGGTATATTAAGATGTCTGTTTAATGTGACTGCATACAAGATTTAAGCTTTAAAGACTTCATATTCTTTTTTTTTGAGACTATATTAGAGAAGGTGAAGGAGACAAGAGATCTTGAAATAATGGTCAATAAAGAGTTGAATTTCAAGAGACTCAGTGCAGAAATGGTAAAGACACTCCAATGATTGCTGCAGTGGTGAGAAGAACATGCCCAGAGATAAGAATTAAGTGGACCCATTTATTGAGTTCTTCATTAAACCACATTTGAACTATTTGATTAGTTAAAATGTGGTGTAATCAAGACAGAACTGGCTACATGAATTTCAATAAAATGAGGCAATTTTTGAAAGGATACAAATGAGTATAACAGAGATAATATCAGGATTGTAGAATGTATGATATTTGAGCTGATTGTGGAAATGTAATCTATAGAGTTTGGTTTGTAGGAGGAAGTGGGAAGAGGGACAATTAAATTGGGACATATAAGTTGTCTCAGTTGAGGCATTCCTACCGATAGACATTAGGAAGATTTGCCAGTGATAGGATAGAGCAATAGAAAGGGGGATAAAAACAAAGGGCCATCCCTAGTTCTGCAAGAGAGAGAGAAAAGTAAGTTTTTTTTTTTTTTTTTTTTTTTTTTTTTTTTTTTTTTTTGATTGGAGCAATGGAGAGCAGAGAAAGGCATTGCCTGAGTAGGTGTTCTGACAGTGAATGGTTTAATGTGTGGTGTTATCAAATTTGTGGGATGTCTAATAGACCTCTATTGAGAGACTTCTTGAATGGTTGAAGATCCAGTGATGATGAGATTATAACAAAAAACTCCCTGAAAATGAGAATGAAATTGACATGTAGAATGGCACTAATAGTACTCTGCTAACTACATTGAATTTCCACAACTTTATAGCAGAAAGTTTGATTGTTTGATTGATACTAACACTACTCATTTCCTTCCTCCTTCCCCAAAAAATGTAAAATTACATTCAAGAAGCCCTTTCAGCATAAGTCTCTTATGATGTATCACATGAGATTTCCATGTTAGAAAAAACATTAATTACCAAACTAATGTTTTGTTTTGTGAGTCACAAATCATTTTCAGTGTGTAAAATGAAGAACAATGAGAATTTTTAGTTCTTGTTTCAGGACTTGCTGGTTGGAGCAAATTGTTGTAGCTCTGTTTTTAAGAATTGGAATTGGACATATGAGAACAGACTGAGGGAATATGGTCTTCAAAGTCTAAGAAATAGATGGATGAAATTGAGATGAGATATGATAGAAATGTACATGTCGTAAAGGGTACATATAAGTAAGGGGAGAATGAGGGAATTGAGGGAAGAATGAAATTATAGAGGCATGATGGGTTGCATTAGAATGGCTTTAGAGTGAGTGCACTAGAGAAAGTTTTGCTGGATGGAAGCACAGTGTATGCGTGGAAGTACAGTGTGTGATGGGTGAGAAGTTGAAAACTGAGCAGATATATGTGTGGTAAGTGGTGAGATAGGTGACTGGGCAGGTGTGGTGGAGAAATAATTACCAACAAGTAGCTTGGATAGGACTGGTTATAGACCTAAAATGAATTACTCTGTTTGTTTACAAATGCCAGAAGTATCAGAAATAAGGGAGATGAAATGGTTTCAATGAATTGAGTTTATTCACCCCAAAATCACTGGAAGAAGTGAAACATTGTTGAATAAAGATCATAATCTAATGGGAATAGAAATGGAAGGATACAGTATTTTTGCAAGGATAAAAAGAACAGGAAGGGAGGAGAAGTGCTGCTGTTGTTAGCAGGGGAATTATATCCACATAAGGTAGACATGAAAGAGGGAAATAGTGGTAATGGTTACGAGGCAGTCTGGTGTAACATCAAAGCTGACAGGAAAATATATTTAGTTGGATGTTACTATAGGCAGGAAATGTAGAGAGTGGTGATGAAGAAATGTATAAACCACTTGGATTAGTGAACAAAGGAGGGCAATTATTATGAGTGATTTTAATTATGGTGGTGTAGATTGGAATGAAGAGATAGCATTTGGGAATAAGGAAAATGAATTTATCGAGTTTTTGAATGATAACTATCTCAAGCAGCATGTAAAGGAAGGCATGCAAGGATCAAGAGTTTTAGATCTGATCATTTCATCAGCGAATGTATTTGTGGGTGGGGTTTCACACTTTCCACCTGTTGGTAAGAGTGATCATGAAGCAATCACCTAGGTTATGGCTAGCCATATGCAGACTTTTGTGAGGAAAGTACATATATGTGGAATTATAAGGCTGATGATTATGACAAGCTTAGGAGACAGCTTGGAGCTATAGCATCGAATGAGTGAGCAGTTGAGCAATAAGGAAATAAATGCTCCTTGGGAACTGACAAAAGAATACATAACAGCATCAAAGGTTGAATGCATTCCAAAGGCCAAAAGGCTGAATAACATAAGCATAAAATGGATGAATGAGGAGCTTAAGCATGAAATCTGGAAGAACTTTGGAGGCAGTACAAGATGAATAATGGTAATAATCAGTTGCATGAAGAGTATAAAGAACAAGCCAGGAGACTGACTCAGTTAGTAAGCAAAACAAAAGTGCAGTATGAGTAGAAATTGGCAAATCAGACACAGAAAAACCCTAGAGAGTTTTTCAGATATGTGGCAAGTAGAAGGAAGAATGATAATGGTAAGATGATATTAACAGATGAAAATGGTAGAATAGTAACTGCTGCAAAAGACATTAATAAAATTAGTTTAATCCTTTATCCAAGTGTGAGCAAACAAAGTTTGCACCTGAAAGTATCTTCAGGACTGGGGTAAGGTGGTACAACACCAGGGCAACTCGTTGCAAAGGTGGAGCAAGTTACCAACACTCCTGTCTCGGTATCTCCTATAATGCAAAACACATCTCCTTGCGGATATGTCTAATGTTATGCATTAAGGGAAGGGCCACCACCCAGACTAGTTTCGACCTTTATTGAGGTCTCTTCAGTGGGAGCCAGGCCCAAGTGGAGATACCAGGCAGAAGCATTAGCAGGTCATCTCTACCTATAGGAGTTGCCAAATGGTGTGCCACCCTTTTTTAATAAATTACTCTGGATTTAGAGAAAGATGTTGAAAGTTTATTTTTCACTTGGTTAGAGTATAATAAATAAGGTCGAAACTAGTCTGGGCAGTGGCCCTTCCCTTAATGCATAACATTAGACATATCCGCAAGGAGATGTCTAATGTTATGCATTAGACATATCCGCAAGGAGATGTGTTTTGCATTATAGGAGATACTGAGATAGGAGTGTTGGTAGCTTGCTCCACCTTTGCAACGAGTTGTCCTGGTGTTGTACCACCTTACCCCAGTACTGAAGATACTTTCAGGCGCAAACTTTGTTTGCTCACACTTGGATAAAGGATTAAACTAAATTTATTATACTCTAACCAAGTGAAAAATAAACTTTCAACATCTTTCTCTAAATCCAGAGTAATTTTTCATGACATTAATAAAGAAAAAGCAAACTTTTTCTTTATATTGAAAATTTATTTTTCACTTGGTTACTCTATAATAAATTTAGTTTAATCCTTTATCCAAGTGAGAGCAAACAAAGTTTGCACCTGAAAATATCTTCAGGACTGAATATGGTGTTGTACTATCTTACCTGGGTAAGTAGTACAACACCAGGTAACTCCTTGCAAAGGTGGTCCAAGCTAACATCACTCCTATCTCAGTATCTCCCATAATGCAAAATACATCTCCTTGCAGCTAGGTATAATGTTATGCATTAAGGGAAGGGCCACTACCCAGACTAGTTTCAACCTTTATTAAGGTAGAATGGGAGTTCATGCCTTTCATCACTGGCCTCTTTAGATTTAAAAAAAAAGTTGTGCTGAGAGTCAGCTTGATAGTGAGAGAGGAGGAGAAAAGATAGAGTGGATAGTAGTAGATACTTAAAAGAAGCCTCAGTCGATCTACTTGGCCTGACTTAAATGTCAGCACCAAGCAGATCTCCGACATTATCTCCCTCCATCCGTTCTTTTCAGCTTTCCCCGGTCAGTCACCTCTTCAGGTGTCTGCCCGAGGAAAGTGGGGAAAAACAAATGAAAGAAGCACCACATGAAAAAGAGGAACTAGTAAATAACATTAAAAATTACATATAACAATTTGTAAGAAACTAGGTAAATTCTGAAATTTCAACCTGAATGACCAGTTTAATACTGAGAAGAGCGGGGGCAGAGCCTGGCCTGGGTGATGCTGCCCACAAGGAGCTGCACCGCCTCGGTGTAAGCCTTCGCAGCCCAGGTTCTCAGGATACCCCCTCCTGTGTGGAATAGACATAGACCTTTTTTACAACAAAAATTCTAATCTGAAAGAGGACAAAAAGAAGAAAAAACAAATTTTTTTTTTTTTTTTTTTTTTTTTTTTGCTCTGGCAGATCGATACTAGGAGTCGACTGACTTGTTAGGCGAGGTTTAAATCCTCCTGCTGTCTATTGTTGTGGGTTTTAATGATGAGATCTGCTAATTTGTCTCCACGGACGTGGTTTAGCATGTAGAGGCCTCTGTGCAGTGCTAGTCCCACGTCGTCCTCTGCATCGATAAGACCAATGATCTTTTCAGGAGTGATTTCATCTATATTATCAACAAACACGTCGTTCCATTCTGCACTGACGACTCTTGGCCCGTTTTGTCCTGTGAGTATCAGTTGAATGTCTCCGAATGTTTCTATTGCTTTTCGCAGTCTCGCTGCCTCCTCGCAGAAATCTTTTAAAAGATGCAATATAGGTGCATTGGCCTTTGCATGAGGGAACTTTGTGGGTTCTGAAGTTGACTTTATATTTCCAACTTGTGCTGGACTTCCTTGTTTCAATTTTTTAATATTTACTTCTTCAGGGCTGGCTGGCCTCTTTTGTGTGGTTTCTGCATTGTTGATTTCCATATCTACTGCCTCCGTGTCATCGTCTATTGTGACTGCAGTGATAGTTCCGTTTTGTTGGTGCTGCTGGTTATTTTCAGTTGCTACGTCTGTAGTGGCGGTTTGATCGGTGGCCAGTTCCTCCTGCCCTTCATCTCTCCTGGTTGCAGGCTTCTCCACTGGTGTACTTGGCAGTGTTTCGGAGGTGGCAGTATGATTCTTTGTTGTTCCCTCATGCGCGGCCTTCAGGGTGGGGAACTCATTCGGTTCTGCACCAATAACATTTTGGGCTGTAGTTTCCGTGTTGGGCGTAATAGTGCCTCCCAATTTTTCAGCCAGATTTCTGTCCGGACAGGTGTCTATTTTATGGCTCTTAATGCCGCATTTTAGGCATGCCGATTGGCACTGTGCTAGTGTATGACCCGCTGTTAGGCAGTTCTTACACTTTAACTTCGGGCACTGGGCCCCGAGATGAGTCAGGGCTCCACATTTAAAACATTGCCTCTTCACTCCCGGGTAACTCACCATTACCCTGGCCGATCCGATCATTTCAAAATTCGGAACTTCTGTTTTCATTGTTAACGAGAACGTGACTTCCCCCGACATCCATTCAGGGTAGTCAGCGTCTTTGCCTACTTGGACATCTCGTACGGTTCCCCATTTCGAAAAGACTTGATTAATTATGTCGTTGCCTCCTCTTGGTATTCCAGAGGGAATCGCTCTATTCTCATCTTTTTAGAGATGCTACCAACGACAAAAGGATGGCAAAGTTTCCCTTGACACTCAACCCCTTTGAGTAGTTTCTCCCTTGTTGTTGTATTTTTACAAACTACTTGATATCTGCCACCCCCATAGGGGATAAAGCCAGAAATATTATCTGCCCCTACGCAGTCAATTAGCGCTTTCGCAAACGTCCTCTTGTGTACACTTGCGTCGATTTCGAACCCGAGGGTTCTTACTCTCGGTAGAGCCGAAGACATACTTCAAAAAAAAGGGAAGAGTCGACCCTTGTACGATCCGAGTCCACAAAAGGACAGACCTGTAGAAAAGGCCAAGCTTTCCCTGTTTGCAGATAAGAAAAACCTGTTAAACTTAGGTACAGGGGGAACACAAAGAACCAAAGAAGAAAAAAAAAGACAAAGGGTTCTTACCAAGGCAGCAGGACTGTAATAGGAGCTCTCTCTCGGGGTCTGGAAACTTGAATCCAAGGCTTGGATACTTTCACTGCAGAGCTGGAACATGGAGCTTTCTCTCGGGGCCGCTAAATCAGGTCTCTTCAGTGGGAGCCAGGCCCAAGTGGAGATACCAGGCAGAAGCATTAGCAGGTCATCTCTACCTATAGGAATTGCCAAATGGTGTGCCACCCTTTTTTAATAAATTACTCTGGATTTAGAGAAAGATGTTCAAAGTTTATCTTTCACTTGGTTAGAGTATAATAAAATTAGTTTAATCCTTTATCCAAGTGTGAGCAAACAAAGTTTGCGCCTGAAAGTATCTTCAGGACTGGGGTAAGGTGGTACAACACCAGGACAACTCGTTGCAAAGGTGGAGCAAGCTACCAACACTCCTATCTCAGTATCTCCTATTTTCAGGTGCAAACTTTGTTTGCTCACACTTGGATAAAGGATTAAACTAATTTTATTATACTCTAACCAAGTGAAAAATAAATTTGCAAAAGACATTGTTGAGATCAATTTATAAGGATATTTCATCCTGATCATGAGGAACTTAAGTGTAGAGGATGTAAGAGGGGATGGCTTAACTGTGAGTGAGCAGAAGGTATTTGAGGAAATAAATAATCTTGCTATCAATAAGGTGATAGAATTTCATTACATATCACAACACATCTTAAGGGAATGTTCCAGGTAATTGGCAGTAACATTGACATGCCTGTTCAATAAGTCTTGCAACAGCACAAGTCCCAAGGGAGTGAAAGGAGGGTAAAATTGTTCCACTGCATAAAGATGGCGATAAGGCTGGAACTTCAAATTATAGGCCAATCTATATATTTGGAGTTGTGGTGAAGGTACTGGAGAGATTGGTGAGAAGTAGGATACAAAAATGGATTGATAGCAACAGTGGACTGTTAAAGGGAGATCATGTTTTACTAACTTACTTATGTACTATAACAAGGTGACAAATATCTTGGACACTGTGTCAGGGAAGATGCATAATCAGTAGTGTTACATGGATTTTGTAAAAGCTTTTGATAGACTGTCAGAGGACAAACTGTGAAATAAATTGAAACAGATGGGATTGGATAACAGAATTCTGAGTTGTATCAGTGACTGGATGTGAGATTAGGTGTCAGAGAGTCATATTTGGGGATGCAGTATCTCAAAAGAGGAAGGTCACTATAGTTTACTGCAGGGGTCAGTTTTGGAATTATTTTTGTTCAATTTGTATTTTAATGACATTGGTTGGGTTTAACTACTGATATGCAGCTGTTTGCAGATGATGCAAAATTTGGAAGAGCAATGCAGAGTCAAGCAGATGTTGTGGCCTTACAGGAGGACATGAAAAGATTGCATGAATGGGAAGGTAAGTAGAACTGTCATTTCAATGTTGCAAAGTGCAAGGTTTTGAGATTTGGTAAGCATCAGTGGGATGCACAGTATACACTTGGTGGGGAAACTTTAAAGGAAATAGAGGAGATGACAGATCTAGGAGTGATGGTAGACAACTAGCTAAAATTCAGGGATCACATTGCAGAAGTTGTGAAGATGTGAAGATTGGATAATGGTAATGGTGCAGTGGACCCGGACATGCAGAAATAGAGAGGTTATCATGTCGTTGTATAAGGCCTTAATCAGACCTCATATGGGTTATTGTGCACAGATTTGGTTGCTGGGTTTTCATGGTGACAAAGACATGTTGGAAATGCTCCAGAGAAGATTCACAAAGTCATCTTTAGAATGCATTTTTGAAAATTATGGAGACAACTACCGTGTTTGAATAAAAACTTTAGTTTAATATAACTAAAATCTACATTTATCACCTTGGTCGTTCTCAGTCATTTCCCATATTTTCAGAACCTGGTAACCATATCTGTGCACTTTTTCTCCATTTATTTAACCTTTAGTATCTTTCTAGATCTGGCTCGAAGACCTCAATAAAGGTCAAAACTGATCAGGGTAGTGACCCTTCCCATAATGTTTTTGCATTATCAGATACTGAGGAAACAGATATGAAGTTTGCAACCTCTATATGCAAGCAGACTAGTTGTAGAGATTTGTACATGAAGTAAAAATTATGTTTGTATTTCATGGTCAAACTGTGTTTACTTATGCTTGGGTGAAGGATTAAAACAAGAATATAAATTCTTGTCAAATATAATATAATATAAATCTGTACACTTTGTTGCTTCCTTATCAAGATCCATATTTCTACAACTTATCCTACATAAGGCTGACAGGCCAGTCAATTAAAAATGGTTATCTGAACATCTTATTTTACATTCAGTTGAATAAACCTCATAAATCTGGATTAGCCCAACATAGACTTGACTGTAGTCAAGGATCCTCTGAAATAATACTAAGTTGTTGAACAGAAGTATTTTTAAATGCGAATGTTGTTCAAAGAAAGTACTAGAACCCTATTACATCATCCAAATCTTAATCACAATGATGGTTTATTCTTTCCCCAAATTTAGAAAATTGTGATAACAGTTGTGTTATTTATTATTTATTTATTTATTATTATCATTTATTATTTTTATTATTATTGTAATTATAATAATCATTATTTACTATTAATATATTCTTTTATTTTATTTTTTATCTTCTAAAGTTCCCAGTAGTGTTTTAGTTTTAAACCTGGTAGGAAGTCATTTGCATCTAAAAGAAATAACCATTGTTACAGTACATAGTTGTAATCTGTTGCATTTAAATTTCTCATTGTTTTTTTATAAGCAACTGTAGCTCAGCCAGTATAGATGACGTACCCTTTGAAAGACCCATTCTCATGTGGAGGTCACAAAGCTTTTTTCCTAGAAACTTGGGTTTTTCATCCCATAGAACAGGCAAACCATTGAGAAGAATACACTCAATTTGTTGACATTGTAAATCAATAAGAATTAGACCATTGAGCCTAACATGAAAGGAAAGTTCGGATTGTTCTTGTTTACACACCGAACATGTTTTACAATACACAAAATGCAATATCTGTTAATTAATGTCAATTAAATATTTCATTATTAAACTTCTGTTTTCTAATAAAGAGCTCTTTGGTTTGGTATTGATAATAAGTTCATCATTATTTCATGACCAAAACTTTGATTTATCACAACATTTTCTATAGGTTGCAAGAATAAACGGGCATGCAATGGAACCAACTATTGCACAAATAATTAATTTGCATAATACCTTCTAATCCAAGGGATCAGATACATAGTTCATTTAATAGGAAGGTTCACTATAGTGAATTTACAGTAAAAATAGTAACTCCCACATGCCATGCCTATGAAACAATAGATTTAATTTTAATTTATTAAATTTAATAAATATATTAAATTTAAGTTACCTTGATTTTGTATGCATTAATCATTATCTGATTTTAGAGGCAAAAATACTTTGATTTGTAAAGTGGAGAAAGTATATCATTTATTTTGTGTGTTATCTTCATTAAAAACTTATACTTTTTTAATAATGGTATGGTGTTATATATTTATAATAGAATTACATACATGCAGTGCGGTAGAATTTCGCTGTGGTAACGGTCGTTGCATTTTTAACACGTGGAGATGTGATCATGAAAATGACTGTGGAGATGGAACTGATGAAGATCAGTGTGGTACGTATGTGTATATATAGTTTCTTCTTTTTAAAGCTGTTTTTAAATTAGTGAAACCATTATTTAAAAATAGTTAAATAATTTCTGCATGTTAATAATAATAGGGATCATATTTAAGTTCTGTAGATCTCAAAAAGCATAACAAATGCACCAGATGAAAGCTGTACAGAATATGCAGTTATATAGAACGAATCTCACATTATACAATCAATATGCAGTCTCCATATTTAAGTCGTAAGTTAGCGGTTAAATTTTTGAAGGCAGTACTGAAAGAGAGTCTGATGTAAAATTGAGTGTAAGACAAGTATGCATAACAGCTTCTCCTTATTTATCATCTATTTAACAGCAGAATGTCACTTGGAAAACTACTACGTAGGTTGGAGCAAATGGAAATGGATATGAAGCCAGTTGCATGGATGGGGGGGGGGGATGCTGGCAGAAGATACCAGGGAGTAGTATATGAGGAGTGGAATCTAAGAGAATGAGGTTGACCATAGAGAGCCTCAAGGCTCTGTGCTAGGACTGACTCTTTAATTTGTATAATTAATGATATAGGGAATGATTTGGAGATTGGAGGATATTCAGTTGTTTGCTGACGATGTAAAGCTGGGAAGGGCAACAGTTGTTGGCTGTGATTACAATATACCTTGACATTGTGCACAGATTTGATCATTGATTATCTGAGTTTCTTGAGGATCAAGAGGTGTTGGAAGGGATCCAACAGATGAATAACCAAGCTGGTGACATATATATATGGAATGCTCCCTATGAGGATAGATTGTGAGGTGGTGTGTGGGTTACAAAGTTACATTGATAGGTAGAAAAGAGGAGACATAATAGAAAGTTATAAGATAATAAAGGGGTTCTATAAAATTTAAACTAAAAAAATTTTCAATAAATGAAAAATAGAAAGAAAAATAAGGGTCCCTCCTAGAAGTTATGTAAGCGGTGGTTAGTAAAAGTGGGCAGACTTCTTGAATTGGTGAATGAGCAGAATAGATTCCTTTAAGTAATTGTGAGTACACTGGCAGTGAATGGGTTTATAGAATGGTATCAAGAGGTATGAGCCTCTATAGCTCCGTCAGTAATAGATGAATCCTTTTGGTTGGAAAGACCTGGGTTCGATTCCCATCAGTGACACGAGGAACCTTTATCTGATTTCTTTCAATGAAAGGTGAGTTAGCTGGTCTCAGACAGAGGTAGGGTTTTTTTTCACCCTGAAATGTGGGTTTTTCATCCTCCCAGAACAGGCAAACTGGCCATGTGAACACACATGGATTACAATCATGAATACGTCACAGTCATATGCCGTTCCCAAGCCCAGATAAAATTGGGGGGTTGGGGAAAGCAATGGTGAACTATCCTGTAAAAATCTCACCAGGAACACTGAGTGAGCAATGCCTACAAGTTACCTAGGGTCAGAAACAACTAAAGGGAAAAACCCCCACCACCATTAAGAGGTAGTCTGTATATATATAAAGTTTAATGTAGGGTTTACAATGATGAGTGTTCTGACTCCATGGAGATAATAATAATAATAATGAAAGAAATCATTGGAAATAACACAGTAGAAATGTAACAATAACAATCATAGGGAAACAGAACATAGGTAATCATTGTAAACAGAATAAAGGAAATTGAATTGCTAGAAATATAACAAAAGAAATTGTGAGAAATTATTATTATTATTATCCTTAGACTCCATAGAGTCAAAGACTCATCTAGGAGGTCCTTTTGTTATTCACACACCTCTCATTATTCTGCACCTTAAACACACTCAAATTCTCTGCAGACACCACCCTCTCAGACAAGGCATTCCAATCAATCACAACTATGCATGCAAAAAACCTGTTTCTCACTCCCCCTGCTCACACCCTCTTCTCCCCTAATCTCCCACTGTTTTCTGTAGAACCTCTCCAACATTGATCTTACAACAACCCCTTACTAACTTGTAGGTCTTTTCATATCTTCTATCTACCAGACCCTGTAAATTGCATCTACTCAATCTTTCCTCATATTCGACATTCCAGAGATCAGAAACTACCTTAGTCAGTCACCTCTGATCCTTTCCAACATCTTTTCTTCCTTTTAAAAACCAGGTGATGAAATCTGTGCACAGTAGTCCATGTGTGGCTTAATCATAGCCTTATACAATGGAAAAAGAAGAAGAATCTCCTTACTTCTACAAGTCAGTGTCCTCTACATCATTCCCAGAATTCTTTGTGTTGTCCTCACAATTTTGGCAGTGTGTGCCCTAAATTTCAGATCCTTATCCACTATCACCCTAGGATCTCTAATTTCCTCCACCTCCAACAATATAACCTTACCAAGCTTAAATTCAACATCCCATCTTTGTCCCAAATTTTAAAACCTTATATTTTGCAACATTGTAACCTGACATCTCCATTCCCGTGCCCATTCAATCAATCTCTTCAAGTCTTCTGGTCAAGTCTTATTCAACATCTTCTCTACTCTTAATAGTTCTTTCCAACTTTGCATCATCTGCAAACAACTGAACATCTGCATTCAAATCTTTGCCAATATCATTAATGTACAGGTTACACAGCAATCCCTAAAATAGACCTCTGAGGCACACCACTAGTGACTTTCCACTTCCAGGATATTGCTCCCGCATACATGACTTGCTAACACCTATCAGATAGCCAGTCTCCAAACCGATGCACTAATCTAATATCCAACCCAATCTGCTCTAGTTTGACTATCAACTTATCATGCGGTAATCTATCAAAAGCCTATGGAAAATCAAAGTATACTACTGTATATCCCTCTCCTCTGTCCAAGGAAGCCAACACATTATTGTAATAACTAAGTAGATTATCGACCTCCCTTTAGGGGTGCTTAAGGGTCAAAGCTGTATAACTGAGAGAAGACCTCCACATAGTCTTTAAAGGAATGCAGAAAACCGACCAGGGCTTCTGATCTAATGTCTAATCCTCACCTTCTCGTGGTGCACCCTGTTCGGTATCTACCTGGATACTGAACGAACGAGGATGGGCTGACAATTTGGGATTTAGCTGACCAAATTGTATTCTTATTGGCTTAAACCAAAATACAAAATGATGGTACAACATTACAAAATTTCATGCCGACTGGGGCGTCGCTTGGTTAAACAAGGCCCCCGTTGTTTTCACCAGGGTGAACAGTGAAAAGTCAACTACTTGAACAAATCTTAAAAAACACCCCAACTCAATATCACCAGAGTTAAAGATTGGTACTATCAACATAAGAAGCCTGAATGGCAAAGAAATGGAGCTAGCTGAGGAATTAGATAAGTACCAGATCGACATAATAGGGGTGACTGAAACAAAAAAGACAAAAACTGGTGAGATCTTTCTGAGCAATAAATACAAAATGTTATATTCAGGCAATGACAACTAAAGAAAAGAAGGAGTAGCCATTGTATTCAACACTAAATACGAGGCTAATCTTCTTGAATGGCAGGCGGTCTCAAGTAGAGTGATGTGAACAAATATCAGAATGGGGAACTGGACAATGAAACTTATTTGTGCCTGTGGTCCCACAGAAGGTTCTACTAAGGTAGAAGTGGAGGAATTTTTTGAGGATTTAGAGAAAGCAGCTGACACAATAAAAAAGGAAAAGTTGGTGCTTGTTGGGGATCTAAATAGCAGAGTAGGAAATGATTATCAGGCATACAAAAATATTTTGGGAAAATTTGGGAAAAAAACAAAGCTAATAATAATGGCAAATACCTGTTGGATTTCTGCTCGGGACATGGACTGGTTATTACTAACACCATGTTCCAACATAAAAATGTGCACAAATTCACATGGAGAGAAGAGGCAAGAAATAAGAAAAGTCTCATTGACTATGTCATTGTTGATAGTGATGTTTTCTCCCTGGTGCAGGACACGAGAGTGTACAGAGTATTTAAAATTGGAAGTGATCACTATTTAGTCTTAAGCAGGATAAAATTGAATTTCATATTGAAAAGAATAACATGTAAGAAAGTTTTAAAGCGAATAAAAGTTGAGCAGCTCTCAGATGTGAACTGTAGAATAAAATGCACAAAGATTATTGAAGAAAAAGAGTTTGAGAACAGGAACCAAACCTTGGAGATTCAGTGGCAAGCCTTGAAGAAAACCTTGATTGATTCAGCCAGAGAGGCAGAGGTTGTCTGCAAGGATAGAAAAATCAGAACTCCATGGTGGACACAGGAAGTTAAAGAGGCAGTGAAGGAAAAGAAGAAAGCATATCAAAAGTTCCTGGCAAATAAGTCAGCTTGTGCTCTCAGAGAATACAGAGACAAATGTAAGAAAGCTAAACAGTGTGTAAAATTAGCTAAACAAAAGTCATGGGAGGACTTTGGCAAGAACATAGAAAATAAATATCAAGTAGGTGGCAAAATATTCTTGAGGTTGTTGAAGAAGCTTAGGAATGGAGGAAAGAGTGCTGTAAAAGGAGTTAGAGATGATAAAGGTGACATGAAAACAGGAGAAAAAGATATCCTTGAAGTATGGAGTAATTACTTCGAGAAATTGCTGAATGAAACAAGCAATGATCGCACAGTGGTAAAAAAACACTCAACAGGCATACAATCAGGAATATATGTCCATACTTGAAGTAGAAAAAGCCGTTAAAGGCTTGAAATGTGGAAAGGCAGCCATTTCTGGCAGAAGATATTCGACCAGAAATGCTGAAGTATAGTGGTATAAAAGTCTTCCAGTGGCTGCACTGCATAGTTCTGAAGGTCTGTACAGAGGGACGAGAATTCCCGATGATTGGAGTAGAGCTCTCATAGTACCCATATATAAAAAGGGAAATAAAACTGAATGTGAGAATTACAGAGGTATTTCCCTACTGAGTGTTCCTGGCAAGATCTATGCAAGTATACTTGAGAAACGGTTGAGAAGGATTGTGGAAGAAAAGCTTGGTGAAGAACAAGCTGGATTCAGGCCAAATAGAGGCTGTCAGGATCAGATCTTCACCTTACGACAAATAGTTGAGAAATCATGGGAATATAACAAATATCTTTATTTAAGTTTTGTGGATTTGAAAAAGGCATATGACAAGGTGCCAAAAGCGAAGCTATTCAATATGCTATAGTTATAATATGTCAATGTAGCATTATGTCAAGCAATACTTAGTCTTTATTTGCGTTGTAAGTCAGCAGTTAGAATTGAAAGAAGTCCAGGAAGATGGGTTCATGTTAAATCTGGTGTGAGACAAGGATGTACATTATCCCACTCTGTTATTCATTATCTATATGGATCACATTATGAAGCAAAGTGGTATTAGACATGATATCAAAATTGGAGATGTTAATGTCAGCTCTTTGCTTTATGCGGACGATGTTATATTTCTAAATAAATCCGCTACAAGTCTGCAAGATTCTCTGACTAAATTGAATAACTGTTGTAATAGATATGGTATGAAGGTCAGCAATAAAAAGACAAGGACAATGAAAATAGGCAGAATCATTGAAAATGTCAACTGTGTTGTGAATGGAGAACCTGTGGAACAAATAAAACATTTCAGCTACTTAGGCATGATTTTTAGTGAAGATGGTAAATTAAATATGGAAATAGACAACAGAATCAGCAAAGCTGGTATGGTAGCTAGTCAATTGGATAAATTTATATGGAATAACAGAGAAATTAGTAACAATACTAAATTAGCTGTTTACAAGACAGTGTTCAAACCAGTTTTAACTTATGGATCTGAGAGCTGGGTCAGAAGTAAAACCCTTGACCAAAGACTAGAGACCACAGATATGAGAATCCTGTGAAAGATTAGAGGTGTGAACAGATGGCATCAATGGCAATATCATATTAAAAACGAGGATATTAGGAAAGAACTTGACATTGGCATCGTCCAGGAATGCGTTAGCAAAGCTAATCTCAGGTGGTATGGTCACTTAAACAAAATGGGCGAAGAAAGATTAGCAAAACAAGTGTTCTCTGCCAACCTGGCAGAGAACACTTGACGACCCAGAGGAAGACCAAGATATAGGTGGATTGATACGGTACAAAGTGCCTTAGACGACAGAAATATAAGATCTGATAATATTGGAGTCTTGACAAGTAACAGACTAATCCGGAGGAAAATTTTAGATAGGAAGTTAGTAATGATGTAAATTTTTCATCTAGTACTATCATATCCTGTTGTACACCCCTTGAGGGTACATGGCAGGAATTTGATGATGATGATGATGATGATGACCTCCCTTTAGCAAATCCATGCTGTTCATCAAAGATAATACATTTGTTGTCAACCCAATTCTGGATTCTGGTTCTTAGCAGCCTCTCCAACACTCTAACCACAACACCTGACACACAGATCGGACAATAATTTGTTGCCTGAGTTCTATCACTTCGCTTATGAAGTGGTACAGTCTTGCCCTCCTTCCATTCCTTTGGAACTCGACTCAGTGCAGGACTTATATTAATACAATATGTGAAGGCAGATGCGTACTCCCTGGCACGTTCCTTCAAAATACATGGTGATATATTATCAAGTCCCACATCCTTATTAACATCAAGTTTGCTCAATTCCCCATATACTCCCCCCCCCTTGCTCACTTAAGTCAGTCTCGCTTCCTCATCATCAACTGCTCTCAAACTCTAAATGATGTCACATTCACAAGAATGAAAGGCCTTTATGAAGATACTGCTCATTAAGTATCTGCACTACATCCTCTGTCCAAAAACAAACCAAACTTTTCGAAAATAGAAGAAACTAGTAGCATTACCTGTTGTATCTTTTTGTTGTCGAAAGCAGCAACCTTCATTGGTGTTGTGTCAACTGTTTATGATATTTGTTTCATTAGAAGCCGAGTTATAGTGCCAAGAGTGACAGTGTGTTTTGACAAACGGTCGGTCGTCACAACATTCATTCCGTACGTGACGAATTCTCACTATCAATCGCTTTAAAACTTCTAGATAAAACTCACCATTGACCGTTAGACTGGGCAGAATGAATTCTTTGTGGATAATGCCATTAGAATGGTAGAAATAAATCAGCATTGTCTTTACTTTTGACTTCTCCAAGCGACTTTTTTTCCGATGCCCCTCTTCTGGTGGTCTCCACTCAGCACTCTGGCGTTTTGTTTTGGGCTCATACTTGAAACACCACGTTTTCACCAGTAACGATCATTTCAAGGAAGTTTGAGTCCTTACAAACGGTTTTAATGTGGGTCCTTGTAGTGTTCAATTCGATACATTTTTTGATCGTCTTTCAACTTGTGGGGAACAGATCACGAATTCAATTTACGAAGACCCAAACTCGCAGTCAAAATGTTGTGCACAGTTGATTTTGGAATCCCCAATTTTTTTTTTTAATCGATCTCACGGATGATTTGGGGTTTTTTTTGATGAAATCACGCACCTTTTGGCTGTTAACTTGCTCAGCCCAGTTTTTGGGTGGCCTGGCTTAATTCTTAATTGTCCTCAAGCATCTGACAATCACTTTGAAATTGCTTAAACCATTCGTAAACTTGAGTACGTGATAAGCATTCATCACCGTATGCTTTTTGAAGCATTTGATGCATTTCGGTAAAACGTTTACCAAGTTTAACACAAAAGTGAATCGCAGTTCTCTGTTTGAAACTCATTTTCCGACCTTTCGTCAAAATACACTGTCACTCTTGGCACTATAACTCGGCTTCTAATGAAACAAATCTCATAAACAGTTGACTCAACACTAATGACAGTTGTCACTTTTGACAACAAAAAGTTACCACAGGTGGTGCCACTAATTTCTTCTATTTTTGAAAAGTTCAGTTTCTTTTTGGACAGAGACACCGTCTGTCCAAATAATGACTGCTATGGAAGATATATTCACCATACCTTCCATAGCAGTCATTCTTATACCATAATGTTTGCTAGCCTGATTGGCCTAGTGGTTCGTGTATCTGCTCTTCAGCCAAAAGGCTGTGGGTTTGAATCCCACCGTGGGCATGGATGTTTGTGATTGTCTGTGAAAATACTAATGTTCATGGGTGTTGGTGTAGATGATGCAGTTAGCTGTAGTGGGTGAAAATGGAGTGTTGTAGAGTAGGTGCCCTCCCTTGATGAGTCTTTGGACTCCTTGGAGGTGTCACATAAAAATAATAATAATGTCATCCTTCCATAATCATTCTTTTTATTTTTTGCTGGCTACATCAAAAGCTCTCCCTAGGATTATTTTTGGCTTCGTTAGCTTACTGCTGCTCATACTTCACTTTTACTACCTTTTCCAACCAAGTCATCCTCCTTGCCTGTTCTTTGTAATCCTCATGGAATTGATTATTATCACTCCTCTTATGCTGCCTGCATAATAGCATATTCCTCTGTATCGCATGCTCAATCTCTTAATTCATCTATTTCACACTTAACTTGTTTAACTTTCTGACCCTTGGAATTTAGACATCGCATCTACTAGACAGTTCTTGAATATCCACCAAGCTGCATTGATCTCCTTTCCAGCTAATTCCTCATTCCATGATTCACCTGCAAGCTGTCTCCTGAGCTCCTCATAATCACCAGCATTGTAGTCCCACATGTATCCTTTTCTCACAGAGGTCCTCACTGTTGGCCACCCAGATAATCACTGCATATTCACTCTCACTAAATAACATAAAAGAAATCACAAAAAACACAACAAAGAAATCATTAAAAATAGGATATAAGAATTTGCAAGAAAAAAGAAATATCTGGAAACAGAACAAAGAAAATTGTACATTGATGACACAACACAAATGATCATTCCGCATTGATCAGCCCATGGGGGACCAGAAAAGCAATAGACACATCTGGTGTGACTATTAGATTCCTAAATGGATAGAGATCCATTGATTTCAGGCATAAATTGATAATGTTCTCTTAGAACTGAAAATTAAAGAAATATTTCACAATATACAGTATTTCTTTAATTCAAAGCTTAAGTAAAAGTTATAAAGTTTTTAGATACCTAGCTTGTATTAAAAAAGACTCTTTATCCATAAGGTAAAAAATTCTAAATTTCTGATTTAGAATGTTTGAATCATAAATTTTCAATTTTAATTTTAAAAACTTAAATTTTTACGGTCTGCACATATAAAGTTCATTATGAAGATTTTAGGTGATTTTTGATATTTAAATGTCAATTATAGATTTTTATAATTTATGCTCTTCTGGTAATTGTTCTTTCTTATGTCTCCTATTATTCTTTGCATTTTTGCTTTTGATGTTGTCAGGGGTGAATGCTGGTCTTGAAATTCATGCTTTCTCTTGTTATCATTCAGGGAGTGAGAGGTGTGATTGAAATCTGATTATAGGAATAATAGATTACAGGTAACCCTCGTATAAGGTTCTATATTTCTATAATGTTAGGTTCTATAGAAATGCCGCGTTATATAAATCGCATTATGCGAGACCCAGATCACATACAAAAAGTAGGGTTATGTTCTGAAATCGTTTTTTTTTTTTTGAAAAAAAATTATATAAACAACAATGACGTATCCAACAAAAGTATATTTTTATTTAATTCAAGTAATTCATGTAAGTTAAGAAAATATATAACTATGACACAAATACATGGTATAAAATTATAAAAATTACAAATTGTAATTAAGTTTCATTGCACATAATGCATAAATGTTTTAGGCAATATAAAAATAAGTGCATATTTTAATCTTTCATAGCACGAGGATTTGAGGATTGGTTAATAAACTTTAGTTTTGTCATGTAATCACCTGATGCATTACTACAAAACAGTAGGGTAATTCTGTCTTTTGGAAACTTTGAATCCAGGAGCTGATCTTTCATTTTTCGAAATATAGGTGCATTTTGGCATTTTTTTTTCCAATATTACCTGGATTCATCAGCATTGAACACCTGGTCTGCATTATAAATGTTTATAAACTTTGGGAGATTTTTGTTTAATAAGATTTCCATCCAAAAGAATTTTCTTTTGAGTGCATCTTCTTTCCAAATCATTAGAGATTTCTTCATTTTTCTCTTAGAAAATTGCATACACGAGCAACGAGCTTTGCACTTACCGTTGACCCAGCAATAAACACTTTCTCAGATTTTATGTTCACTGTGTTTGATTGTTTGAATTGTTGATTCATTTAAATTCCAAGTCATTACAACAACTGGTTTTTTTCCATTTTTCAACTGATCCATGATTTTATTTTTTTTTCTTCAAGACGAATTTTCTTTTCAATATTCATTTTTTCCCTTTCAATGCAATTTGTGGCCATTGCTATAAAAATAATTTTTTTACATAAAAAAAAAGCATCACATATTAATTATGTAACTCACCAGAAAATAAAATGCTCAGCTTGAGATAACACACTTATGATTTTTAATGTGCTTTCCTGGCAGAAAACGAAGACAATTTTCCACAATAAACACTTTATACAGTATACAATTGATACACATGCGTGCTAAAGGGTGTTTCCCCTAATATAAATTCATTACTTATAACTACCTGCGCGATACAGGCAGACACAAATTTAACGAAGATAAAATTTGATTTTTAAGTTGCACAGTGAAAAATATATGAAAAGATAAAGGGTTACTACAATTTCTAGACTGTGTTTTTGTCAAAACCGCGTTGTATAAGTACCGCATTGAACAAGGGTTACTACAATTTGTAGACCGCATTGTATAAGTACCACGTTATGCAAGGGTTACCTGTACTGACCATTTAAAACTATATATTTAGAAATTTATGTACATTTAATCATACAAATACGACATTTATTTTACAAATGATATTCTATATTTTTCAATTTAGCTACTTGAATACAAATTCTACCCTACGGTTCTTTATGAAGGTCAATAACATCATCATAAAAAGTTGGTTGTAACTTAATTATCCCAAGCAACATGCACACTTTTAAAGGCTGCTGAAGCTCACTGGCTAGAGCTGCGTTGACTGCGTATGGCCTGTGGTTTAAACAACAGAGTGAGACGATGTGAAATGGCTATGCATGTGAATGAAATCACAGTGCTGCTGCAAGGACCTGTAAGCACCTACAACCGAGCAAGCCAAGGTAGCTTTAACTAGACGAGCTAGCATCAGCCTTTGATACACGACGCAAAGCTCAATTATTGCTGAGCAAGCTTAAGACGTCTTCTGTCTTCAAATAAAAGCCTAAATGGAATGCTTATAAATGCATGCATTTATTAACAAATAAATAGTACTTCTTTCTTGGTTAATGAGCTTGCGCAGCAAGCATTGAGAATTCACCACTGGATGTTGTCATTTTGTGGCTTTATGTATGGTTCCTGCAAATCCTTTGGGTTCTGTCCACAATGTACAATTTCCTGCTATTCTGTTTTCCACAGTTTTCTTTTGTTTTATTTCCACACAACTTTTCTGTTATATTTCCCAAGATTTTTTCTTTTGCTCATTTCTCATGATTCTCATTTGTTACATTTGCCACGCTTTTTTTTTTTTTTTTTTTTTTGTTATATTTCATGACATTTTCTTTATCTCCTCAATGTGTCATCATTTGCTAGGACACCCAGTGAACTTAAAATAGCATTAGATCTATGGGACTTTTGTCAGAACTTCTCCATAGTTTATTATATAATATAATTTCATTATGGTGATGTTCTGTGTGGTCAACATGATTATATAGAGAAACCATGACTAAGTTTAGGTAGAGAATTCATGACTAAGTTTAACACACGTGAACCACATTAGTAGGTTTTTTATTGTGTAAATATTTCGTCCAAGGTATCTTAGGACATCATCAGTACAGTAAGGCTATACGAGTAATCCAAATTGTGTGTAGTGGCACGTTTTTTTTTTTTGTCATTCTTAGTATTGCCTTACTGTACTGATGATGCCCTAGGATACCTAGGACGAAATATTTAAGCAATAAAAAACTTTAACACACGTGTGTTAAACTTAACATGGTCAGCAGCTGCTCCAATTTTGATAATTTTGATATCTGTGTTAAAGCAGATATCAAATTTATCAGATAACTAATAATAAATAATTAATAGCAGATAACTTTTAAAATGGTTAAATTATACATGTGTGTGCATGTGCACTCACTTCTAATTCTAAACAGAAAAGAATACACTTATATATGTGTATATATATCACACATATAAAAAGTTAAATTGACACCTGGCATGCCGTGGATACTGAATCAAACCACAAAACCACTATCACCCAGAACCATCTTATATCTTCCTCAGATAAGCTTAGCACAAGCTTCAAGGAAGGCAGCAAAAATGTTAATCAGAAAACAAATGTAGTGCCGTAGTGAAAAAAAAAAGTATGTATATTTCTCAAAAATGAATATTCAGTATCTTGTAGTAAAGAGTAAATATAATAATGAAGTTTTAACTATACATATGTAAATATTCTGTAAGATAATAATATAATGAACCTATCATTATGCATAAAAATTATTATATAATTCATGTATATAAATTTATATCCTGCATGCATTCAGTATAAGTCGAATTTTAATCCAAAATTGAAGACTGCAGTTTTCAAACTGCATGATTAAAAGAGCTTTTTGAGACACTATAACAAAATCATTCTCATTGCAAACAATATTAGTAAATTATTGTAATGTGCATGTTCATAAAGATTTATTATAAAAATCTGCTGTATAATTACAAAAACACCCTGCATTTCTGAAAATAATAAATGTACCCCAGCTCTTTGTACTCATCCAAAAATCTATGTTTTAAGTGTATATACAAATATATAAACTAAATGCTCTACATGATAATAAACATTCTGAAATAAAAAAAAAGGTTATCATTATATTGGTATCTCATGGAATCAGAAGACTCATCATGGAAGACCTATTATTCACATACTAGCCATTATTGATTTACTTGCACAATACTGATAATACCTCTCTTTAATTCATTCTCTGATAAAGCACTTACAACTACCTCAGGCAAATCACCCATTCACTACCCTCCAAGCAAAAAATCTATTCATAACAGACCTTCAATCTATTCTCATGGGGAGCATTTCATAGACCTTCTTCACTCACCTCTAGATCCACTCCATTTCTTCTCTCCATGGAATCCAGGTGACCACATAATCTGATATTCTGTTTTGGCTGTCTTTGTGATATGTCCTCTAAATTTCACCTCTCTGTCCACAATCATCCCTTAGTCCTTCTCCTCATCAGTTACCTGCAGTTATTTTTTTTTTTCCTTTAGTTATTTACTATACTGTCTAATAGAGAAGCTTGTTGGACATTATTCATAACTTATTTTAATGGAATTACAGCAGCAAATGAACTAAATTATAAAAAAAGATATTTATTAATTGGCTTATATTTTGCTGGATTTCAAATTAACATCTTCATAGACAAAACAGCATGTTACAGTTTACACACAACACTGAGTAATTGAAACAATTTAAATTGTAATGGACAAAAGATTTAAATTCCTAATTTGTCACCCTCTAATGTTGTAAAAATAAAATAAAAAATAAGAACTATTACAGTTGTATCTGCTCGTCAGGATGTTCTTCGGTAGCCAAGTAATCTGATGAGCTGCTTTAGCCACTTTTTCAATATGTCCTCTAAACTATAATTCTCTATCTGCTAACACCCCCAAATACCTGGCTGTATCAATTTTCTGGAGTACAGTTCCATCAGTGTTGTACAGAACTGGTAATCTTTTCAGCCCATAACCTTACACTTTGCCACATTAAACTGTTGTTCAATTTGTATGCTAATGATATTGGGATGGGTTTAACTAGTGATATGCAGTTGTTTGTAGTGATGCAAAATTGAGGAGAGCAATGCAGAGTCAAGTGGATGTTATGGCCTTATAGGAGGAGTTGAATAGATTTCATGAATGGGCAGATAAGTGAAACTGTCAATTCAATGTTGCAGAGTGTAAAGTTTTGAGATTTGATAAGCAACTATGAGATGCAAAGTATAACACTTGGTGGGGAAACTTTAATGGAAGTAGAGGACATGAGAGATAGCTAGGAGTAATGGTGGACAAGGAAATTCAGGGGCCACATTGTAAACATTGTGAAGATGTTACATCAGATAATGGCAATGATGAAGAGGACTCTGACATGCAGAAATAGAGAGGTTATGATGCCATTGTATAATGTCTTGATCAGGCTTCATATAGGATTATTGTGCACAGATTTGGTCGCCAGGTTTTCATGGTGATGAGGATATGTTGGAAAGGGTCCAGAGAAGATTCACAAAGGTGGTCAGTGGTCTTTGGAATGTGGAGTACAAGCATAGAATGTAAGTTGCAGAGCCTCGTGAATAGGAGGAAGGATATGAACAAGACATATAAGCTAGTCAGGTGTAGTTATCAGGTTGACGTGAAAGAGAATTTTCATAGAATGGGAGAGGGGATAAAACAAGAGGCTATCACTAGAAATTATTTAAGGAGGGTGTGAGCAGAGGGAGTGAGGGGCAGGTTCTTTTTATGGAGAGTGGTTGATGAGTGGAATGCCTGAGTGTGTTGTGAATGTAGACACATTGAACTAGTTTAAGGCACAGTTGGATGAGAAATGTGTGCAATAGTGTGTACTTCCCATGATGAGTCTCTGACTCCATGGAGGTCAGATGATAATAATAATATCATTCTCCTTTGCCCACACTGCAAATTTATTACATTAACACATATTACCACTGCAACATGTTTTGAGCAGTATACTCACTGATTCCAATAATGTAGTACACAGGATGTGATGTCTTTCTCAAAATGCATCAGCTTGCACAGGCTACAGTAAGCTGCCAACCATTTACCTTTTCATACTGCCAGTCTTCTATGCAGGATCTCTACATTTTATTTGCTATCGCCTTCCTACTTTTGCATCATCAGCATACTGAATGTTTCCCCATCAAATCATTTTCTGTCACTGATGTACAAATTAGACAACAGAAGACCATATACTGAGCTCTGCAGTATACCACTAGTCTATCAACTATCTGTCTATCAACCATTCCTATCATCCCCTTCATATCCATTCCCATTTGTTCAATTTATGCAACAGAGTTCTGTGTGGAATTCTGTCAAATTGCCTTTTCAAAATCCAGCAGTATCACTTAGTAGTCATTTTCTTTACCCAACTGCATTGTCACCTTATTATAAATAATAAGGAAATTACTCAGGCAAGACCTACCCTTCACAAAATTCCTATCAATCCAGTCTTGAATTCTGTCTTTTACCAACTTCTCTAATACCTTGTAAAATACATTGCGTTCCTATTAAGACAAAAGCCTAATGCAGGAATAATTTCTTAGTATTTTTAATTTAATTTATTATTTAAGAGGTCGTAAATATATTTTTCAATTTGTTTCCAGTATATCTTCCATGTCAAGAAGGTGAATTTACATGTGCTAACTTCCGCTGTATTCCAAAATCTCAGCTTTGCAATGGGGCAAATGACTGCAAAGATAATAAAACCTCTGATGAGACCCTTGAGCATTGTCCTAATAATCGAACCTGTCCTGGAAATCATCTGAAATGCAATGGAACAAATATTTGTGTTGAGCCTTACTGGTTATGCGATGGGGACAATGACTGTGGTGATAATTCTGATGAAAATTCATTTCTTTGTTCACAAAGAACTTGTCCACCTAACAGCTTCAGGTAAAGTAAAATGTACTTCTCTTATGCATCAGTTATGGCCTGTATGTTCATTTCATTTCCATTTTATCATATATAATCTTACAGTAAATTGGTAAATTTTATTTAACACAGTCTACCTGTTATTATTTTTATTTTAAATGACTGAAATTATAGTTAATTTTGTATGAGTGCTTCATCCTTGACCTGGTTATACACCATTTTATAGCAGAAGGAAAAAAAATTAGTTTGTACTGTTATCATTATTATTATTAGTAGTAGTAGTAGTATTACGCTGGCATCTTTGTTCAAAAACTCTTGAGATATTCTCAATAACCATTTTAATACACAATACTAACCATATAGCTCGTTCATTCCATTCGCTGGTGAAGCACTCACAACTGCCTCTGGCAACCCATTTCTCTCATTAACTATTCTCAGAACAATCTAGTTCCTTACACCCTTCTTAAAATTACACACTTACACAATTTTTGATAGTGACCATCTTGTTCTCTCCCATCCTGTAATATAATGAAAAAAAAAATTCTTCTGCATCTCTCCTATAAAACTTCTTTAGTAACTTACATGCTTCAAATCCCTTCTTTTGTGTCTACAAATCAAACTTTATTACTCTTAAAAAATCTGCAGTTCCTCATAGGAAGCACTCCACAGAACAGTGCCCTTTCAATCACTCACTTCTAGATCCTCTCCACCACTCTCTCTCTCATGTGCAATCTTATATATATATATATACAGGTAACCCTTGTATAACGCAGTACTTATACAATGCGGTCTACAAATTGTAGTATCCCTTGTTCAATGCGGTTTCAATATAACGTGGTCTACTTCTAGTAACCCTTTTTTTTTCACATATTTTTCTTGGTGGGCCTTAAAAATCAAATTTTATCTTTGTTAAATTTGTGTCTGCCTGTATCGCTCAAGTAGTTAAAAGTATCGAATTTAGTTTTATTGTATCCCTGAATAAGGTACTATACAGAGGCTTTTGCAGTCTGTGTCATTCTCAACAAACAGTGCAGTTAGAGACAGATGGAATAAAAACAATGCTAACTAATAAATCACATGTTCCCTCTCACAGAAACTATGCTGTATAGACTCAAGCAAAACCATATGTTGCATCGAAACACAGTATCTAACTAAAAACTATTGTCCAATTTTTCAATTATGAAATAAGTGTTTGTTTTATTGCATTTGAAATTCTCGATGTCATTATGACAGATCACAAAGGCTAACTTAAAATAAAATTCTACCAAGAATTGAAACATGCCATATAATGAATGTATGAGTTCGCCTGCACCTCAAACGCAAACAAGAAGCCATGAAATTCAACCAAGGGTTGAAACGTTTATGTGAGTTGAGCCAATCAGTAATGAGAAGTTACACCCTGTTGTGAATGTGTTAAAACTAATAGTGAATGTTGTTATGACAGTTTCAGATGTTATGTAATTCGACTGAAGAGAATTAGCATTTCAATTCAACACTTGCGGTTGCCTTTGTCTTTGGGTAGCGCGATCTTTAGTTAATACCGCACCAATCATATGCACGTCTTTATAGCTGCTCTCTTGTGTAAAACAAAATTCAGCTTGTACGTATTGTAATAATTAAAAAAAAAGTTGAATAATTTATAAGCGTATAAAAGGATATCACCTGTAAATTGTTGACGTGCCAGCAAAATTCTCAGATGTGCCACCTCTGGCACGAGTGCCACAGGTTTGCCATCTAGGGTTTAGAGTATGAAGTGTTTATTGTTGAAAATTATCTTCGTTTTCTGCCAGGAAAGCACACTAAAAATCATAAGTGTGTTTATTCTCAAGCTGAGCAGTTTGTTTTCTGGCAAATTACATACATATATAATGCTTTTTTTTATGTAAAAGTTTATTTTTATTGTAATGGCCACTAAAACTGCAACGAAAGGGAAAAAACCAACGTTGAAGAGGAAATTCATTTCTCTCGAAGAAACAATTAAAATCTTGGATCGGTTGAAAATTGAAGAAAAACCAGGAGTTGTTGTAAGGACTCTGAATTTAAATGAATCAACTATTCGAACAATCAAACAAAATGAACATAAAATCCGAGAAAGTGTTATTGCTGGGTCGATGGTAAGTGCAAAGCGTGTTGCTCGTGTTCGCGATATTCTAATAGAAAAAATGGAGAAATCTCTAATGATTTGGATAGAAGATTGTACTCAAAAAATTCCTTTGGATGGACACCTTATTAAGCAAAAAGCTCTCAAAGTTTATAAACATTTAAAAGAACTTGATCAAGATTCTTCTGAAGAAATCTCTCATTTGGGAAAGTTGTGCTGAAGATTCTGATTGTGATGAATCCATTAAAGAATTCAGTTTAAAGAAATTAGCAGAAGGATTGGACTTGGCAAGAAAGTTAGGAAGTTATTTTACAGATAATGATCCCTCAATGGAGCTCTCAGGAAAATTCACGAGACAATTGGATATTTGTTTAGCGCCATATTATGAACTTAATAAAAAATTGCAGCATAGTGGAAAGCAAAGTCTTATTACTTCTTGATGACTAAACCAGCCTAAGTATGCAATGAGAATTATACAAATGATGTCTAAGAGATTTCAAGTGGTGACAACCTCCGGCCACTTAAAGAACATCTACGAAATGTTATTTCTGAAGACAGTGATGATGATTAAAATATGCGCTTTATTTTATTTTGTCTAAAACATTTATGCATTCTGTGTAATGAAATTTATGTACAGTTTGTAATTTTTATAATTTTATACTACGTAATTGTCTCATAGTTTATGTTTTCTTACATGAATTACCTCAATTAAATAAAAATGTTGTTTTTGTTGGATATGTCATTGTTGTTTATATAATTTAAAAAAAAAAACGATTTCGGAACCTAACCCTATTTTTTCTATGTGATCTAAGTCTCGCATAACGCGATTTATATAACGTGGCATTTCTATGGAACCTAACATCCGCGTTATACGAGGTTACCTGTATATATACGTGTAGAAAGTTTTTTACCTTGGGTATAATATATGTTAAAGATACCAAGCTATTTTAAACCTGATTTTAATCCGTTTCCCAAGTAAGCAAACAGACAAGTAAGTCAAATTTGTGCCTGCAAGTAGTGCAAGTCTTAGGCAATTCATGGTAAAGGTGGAATAAGCTCTGATCACCATTCTTAATATTTACCCTTAACGTAAAGCACGTCTCCTTGAGGAGATGTATGATGCTATGCTTTAAAGGCAAGGGGCCACTACCCCTGGTTTCCAGACCACTACCCACCTGGGTAGTGGCCCCTTGCCTTTAATGCATAGCATCATACATCTTCTAAAAGAGATGTGCATTGCATTAAGAGTAAATGTTAAGAATAGTGATCAGAGTTTATTCCACCTTTACCACGAGTTGCCTAAGACTTGCACTATTTTGCTGGTCACCCAGACTTGCACTACTTGCAGATGCAAACTTGACTTACTTGTCTGTTTGCTTACTTGGGAAATGGATTAAAACCTGGTTTAAAATAGCTTGGTATCTTTAACATATATATATATATATCATGATTATCAATTCAAATCATTTCCAGTCTCATTAATATACAAATTGAACAACAGTGACTCAAGGGCAAAGCCCTCTGACACACCACTGGATATCTAGCGGTGTGTCAGATGTCAGTATGCTGCTCTATTGTTCTGACAGGTTTCTTTCTGATGCCATTTTTAAAAACTTCTTAAATTAACAGTTCATGTCAACAAATGTACCAAATACAATAAATCCACTAGGAACCACAACAATACGAGCTCTGACACAAAAAAATGAGACTAACTGTATTGCTTGAGAACGGAGAGTGGGAGGGGAGAGACAAAGTGATGGTTATAGAGCATGTTCTAACTTGTCACCCTGAGATTAGGCTCAACTCTATCGCTTTACTCAATATGAGTGGATGCGTGTTCAAATATAGACGTTTTCTTACCCTCAGTCGGAAAATGTTGGAGTGCAAGGGTAAACAGCAAGTTAACATCAAATTTCTTGTGAAACTGAAGAAATCCATGATGGAAACTTTTCAATTATTCAGTGAGGCTTATGGTGAAGAGTGCATGTCTCAGTCATGCATTTTTGAATGCCACAAACGATTTTCGCAAGACAGAGAAAGTGTGAAAGATGATGATTGCCCAGGCCGCCCACACACACAGCAGCTACCTATGACAACATTAAAAAAGTGCGAAATGTGATTCGAAAAGACAGAAGGTTGGGTGTTCGTGCTATAGCTGAGAAAGTTCATTTGGACAGGGAAAGTGTTCAATGCATTTTAATAGAAGAATTGAACATGAAAAAGGTTTGTGCAAAAATGGTTCCACAAATGTTGTCAGATGAACAAAAAGAACGTCGCAAGGAACTGTGTTTTGAACCTTTTGCAACTCATTAAGGATGAACAGATTTGTTGAATTCGGTAATTACTTGTGATGAAACTTGGATATTTATGTATGATCCAGAAACCAATGACAATCAATGTAGTGGAAGTCAGCAACATCTCCAAGAACAAAAAAAGGACAAGAGTCATTCAAAGTTCAAGGCCATGTCGATTGTTTTCTTTGATATCCAGGGTATTCTAATAGCAGAGTTTGTTCCTAGTGGCCTGATGGTAAATCAGCAGTATTACCTTGAAGTCTTTGCACGAATGGATGAGAAGGAAATGACCAGAATTGTGGAGAAACGGTTGGACTTTGCAATGAGACAACGCACCAACCCACAACACTTTGTCTGTGAAGCGGTTTTTAGCTAACTACAACATCACTGTGCTTGAGCCAGACCTGGCTCCCTGTGACTTCTACCTCTTCCCAAAGATCAAGTTGATGTTCAAAGGAACCAATTTTTTGTCTACAGAAGATGTGAAAGCAAAAACGATGAAGATCCTTAACAGCCTTTCAGAAAAGGATCTGCAGAATTGCTTTGAATGTTAGCAGTGTCGTATTTAGCTGTGTTTCAACTCAGAAGGGATCTATTTTGAAGGCGATCGTAGTTGATTTTCTCAATTTACTAAATAAAAAGAGATACAGGCAGAGTCTCATTTTTTTGTGTGTCAGACCTTGTATACTAAAAATACTCAAATTAATTTTAAAGAAAAACCTATCTTACATGAGCTTGAAATAGTTGGCCTGGTTGGCTGAGTGGTTAGCGTATGTGCTCTCCAACCAAAAGGCTGTGGGTTCGAATCCTGCTGTGGGCATGGATGTTTGTGATTGTCTGTGAAACTTCCAGTGGTGATGATGGTGGTGGGCAGTAGATGGCATTGGTCTAAATGATGATGGTAGTTGCGGTTCATTGTAGTTGGTGGATTGAGTGGTGGAGACAGAGAGTTGTAGAGTAGGTTCCCTCCCTCAATGAGTCCCTTGGACTTTCTGCAGGTGTCATGTAATAATAATAATAATAATAATAATAAAATAACACATCTGCACTCAAAACTCAAAATAGTCTCAAAACAACAAAAATTATTTCTTGAAAGAGAAAAAATTCCATTGCTGCTTTGTCCTTCCTTTTGAATTGATGGTTCACTGATGACAATCTGTTAATTTTAAATCAAAATATTTTCATTAATTAAGTATTATTAAACTTTGTGTGTCTGCATGTTTCCATAGATCTTTCAGCTTACATTCCTCAATTATCCAACCACACCAGGAAAGTAGTTTGCTGGTCAGATAATTGAAGCATTGGATGACTGAAGATACAATTACATGGTACTTTATCAGAAGTCAGTCACATTGATCCATTCAAGGATTAGTTAAGTGAAACTCAGATAATTGAGAGATGGCTGTATATATTGAACTTAAACACCACATGTTTAAAATAACATAAAATTTAAGCATATCATTGCTATTGAAACATATGATTTCTTTGGAAAGAGTCTAAGCTTCTCTGCAGAAGCAATTTTGATGTGAATAATGTTTAAGAAGAGTGCTGAAGTCCGAGTTCGTCACTCTGATTTGAATTAGATAGATAATTAATGCTAGAAATGTGAGAAATTCTTCCTAAGTCACCATAATTATTTCAATTTATTTTATTTTACTGTCAGGTGGTGCAACTTTAAAGAATTACAGCTTTTTTTAAGCATTTCATCTCTGACTTACTTGAACAGTTATCCATTATTAAAATTTCTTATTAGTTTCAAACTACCTTGTCATCTTTATATTGCTCAGAATAGATTAAGTTATCCTTCACAAAATATTTGATGGTTAAGGTATCATATAATTGTACAGTTTTTATTTTTCACTCTGTATCCTTATTACACATAAGAAGATCCTTATACCATGTACAAACTTGATGAATTCCTGCTTGAATTAATGATTTGTGCTTCTTGATATTTATTATCTTCTTCTTCTGCAGCTTTTATTATTATTATTATTGTTCCGGGAAACTCCAAGGAGTCGATAGACTCATCGAGGGAGGCCCTAACATGTCAAGAACAACTATTCAACATTCACACAGTATCTATCATACCTTGCCTTGAACTCATTCACGGTCGTAGCACCCACAACAGACTCTGGAAGCTTATTCCACTCATTTACCACTCTCCAAGTAAAGAACCTAGCTCTAACACCCTTGTCAACCATGCTCTTGCCCAGCTTCCATGCATGGCCCCTAGTCCTCCCACCACCAGTCATATTTTCAAAAATATCTTCTGGATCAATCTTATAAAAACCCTTCAGTAATTTGAATGTCTCAATCATATCACCCCTCCTTCGCCTATCGTCCAATTTCTGCAACCCACAAATCTTCAACCTATTCTCATAAGGTTCATTCCACAGACCTGCTATCATCTTGGTCACTCGTCTCTGGACCCTCTCCACTTCCTCCCCATCACGAAGAAACCCTGGTGCCCATAGCTGGGCACAGAAGTCCAGATGGGGTCTTATCAAGGCTCGATACAGAGGAACAACAACTTGTTCGTCTCTGCATGTTAAAGTATTTTTCAGAAGCCAAGTGATTTGGTGAGCTGTTTTAGTTACTTTTGCAATGTGCCCCCTAAACTTCAACTCCCTATCCACCAACACTCCCAAATCCCTGGCCTCATCAATCTCCTGGAGTATGGTTCCACCAATGCGATATACTGCTGCTATTCTTTTCACCCCAAAGTGCATAACCTTACACATTAAATTGACATCCATTTTTCCTAGCCCAGTCTTCCAAACTATCCAAATCATCCTGTAAAATTTTGACATCCTATGCACTCACAATTGCTCTACCCAACTTTGCATCATCAGCAAACAAGTGAATACTTCCTCTCAGATCCTTTCCAATATCATTGATGAACAAATTGAAAAGCAGTGGTCCAAGAACAGAGCCCTGTGGCACTCCACTAGTCACAAGACGTCTTTTAGACTCCACTCCTGAATAAACCACTCTTTAATATCTCTCCTTCAACCACCCTCCTATCCATCTCACCAACCCTATATCTATACCCATCTGCTCCAGTTTACTGATTAGGGTTCCATGTGGTATCCTATCAAAGGCCTTGGCAAGGTCCAGTAGTATCACTGTAAACCCATTACCCCTATCCAGTTCAGCCGTCACTGTGTTATAAAACGTGATCAAGTTACTGAGGCATGATCTACCCTTCACAAAACCATGTTGTCCCCCATACAATATCCCATTTTCATCTATCCAATCCTGTATTCTTTTCTTGACTAATTTCTCTAAGACCTTGACAATGATTCCTGATATGCTAATCGGTCGGTAATTTACAACAGCAGTCTTGGAACCACCTTTATGCAGTGGAACTATTTTCCCCTCTTTCCACCCACTCGGGACTAACCCAGACCCGAGACTCAAATTAAACAAAATGGTCAAGGGTACTGACAATTCTTTAGCTGCTTCTCGTACAACATGAGCTGGTATACCATCCAATCCCACAGATGTATTGACATTGAGGTTATGCAATAGACTACTCACCTCCACTTCATTAACCACAATTCCCGTATAATCTACTGGTTTATTCGTTTCTGCAATATCACCACCTGGATGATATACTTTTGCAAAGTGGTCACTCAGTATCTCAACTATCTCAACTGATTCAGTTACCTCCCTACCATCGGCATTCTTTAAAATCAATCTGCCATGTACATTTTTCCTTTTACTTGCTATGTATCTAAAAAACTGTTTAGGATTCTCTTTAGCCTGCATGGCCAATGTTCTTTCGTAATCCTTTTTTGCTTTTCTTACCACACTTGTCACCCTTCTGGCCTGCGCTTTATACCGTTCATGTGCCTGTCGGTCACCCTTCTCCTTAAATTCCCTCCATAGTTGTTTCTTTTTTTGCAGCTCAAGCTTAATGGTGTTATTCATCCATTTAACCCCTACTTGATTTATTATTCGGACTCTAGGTATACAGTCAGCCATTGCTTCATGCAAGCACTTCTTAACTACTTCCCATGCACTATCAACTTCTAGTCCTTGCAGTTGTACATGCCATGGCACTGAACCAATCAAACTCCTAAGCTTGTCATACTTTCCAGCCCGATAATTCCACATGTACCCTGTCTTAATTGAAAATTCTACACCTTTAGCCACCTCCCAAGTTAAGACCCTATGATCACTCTCACCGATTGGTGGCAATGTGGTCATATTTGTTACAGCCAAATCCTCAGATGTAATTACTAGGTCAAGCACTCTCTGACCCCTAGTATTTTCCATTACATGCTGTCGCAGATAGTTATCCCTTAATAACCGCATAAAATCCAGTTCCTTCCTCCCATGTGTCCTCTCCTCACTCCAATCAATGCGACCATAGTTGAAATCTCCCATAATAATCACCCTCCTTCCACCCATTTCTTCTATTTGCTTGTGCATACTGTCACCACCATCTTTTCCATCACCTGGTCTATAGCAGCACCCAATTGTATATTTAGTTCTGCTAGCCACAATCTCACACCAAATGGCCTCAAATGTGCTCTTTTCTCTATCTGCAATTGAACGTCTATTCTCCTTGGCTGGAGCTCATCAGCTATCATCAACAATAATCCTCCCCCCATTTTATTCTCTCTGTCATTCCTGAACACACTATACCCATCACATTCAATCCCACTAGTTATATTTTCCCACATAAGTAGGGTCGCAATTTGTGGTGAGTCTCCTCCACAACCTCCTGTCTTGGGCTCTAGCCACATCCAATAACTTGGATGTGGCTACAACCTTGTCTTGCTTCCTCTCTCCTTTTCCAAATTTTTATCCTGGTATTCCTCTAGGTCTTTTTACCACAATCCTACCAAAGAACACTTGTTTTGCTATCAGTTCCTCTCCCATTCTGTTTAAGTAACCATACTATTTGAGATTAGCTCTTCTAACACATTCTTAATGCAAACAATGTCAAGTTCTTTCCTAATATCCTCATTTTTAACATGATACTGCTATTCATGCAATCTGTTTACTCAATTAACACTCCTACTAGCAAGGACGTATATATATATGTCCAGATAAATCTGGATACAATTCTGTACACCTATTGAATAACATGGATAAGAAGTGCAAGTTGGTCTCACTATTTCATCCACCTCGGCCGGTAGAGAGGTTAATCTTTCTCAGAACACTCATATCTATGGCCTCGTCTATGAACCACTGTAATATTATTAACCTTGCTCTCACATCAATAATTAAAATAGGTTTGAACATTGTCTTGTATACAGAAATAGATAACAATTCTGTTATCAATTTCCAAATTTAATTTGTTTCCTTAAAAATTTTCCTAAATAGCTGAAATGTTATACTTGTTCTATGTACGTTCTCCAAGAATGCAGTTGATATTTTCATGTTTCTACCTATTTTCCTTATGCTTTCTGATATTCCTATCATATTTATCACAGTAGTTCATCAGTTTATTCAGGGAGTCCTGCAGACTTGTAGTTGATTTATTATAATAAATCCATTAGTAAAGAGCTGAGATGGGCAAAAGGTAATGGATGTCAGTTCAATGTGGAAAAGTAAAGTTAATCATTTTGGCATTAAAAGATTACCAGCTGTGTACTACATTGATGGAACAATACTCCAAGAGATAGATGAGGCTAGGGACTTAGGGGTGTTGATGGATAGGGAGATGAAGTTCAGAGGACACATTGCTAAGGTGTAGAAGATTGCACATAGGATTACTTGGTTATTGAAGAACAGAACACACTAACATCCAGAGATAAAGAAGCTATTATTATTCCCCTTTATAAGGTGTTGATACTTTCACATTTGGATTACTGTGCTCAAGTCTGGTCACCTGGATTTCTTGGAGATGAGGAGGTTGTGAAGAGGTTTCAGAGTAGAGTGACTAAGTTGGTGAGTGATGTAAAAAATGCTCCCTACATTGATAAATTGAGAGCTTGTGGATTGCAGAGGTTGGTTGATAGGTGGAGAAGAGGGGACATGATAAAAACATTTAAATTACTAAAAGGTTTTTATAAGATTGATGCAGGGGAAATATTTCAGCTATGTGATAGTGATGAAAGAACAAGAAGTCATACCTGGAAATTAAGGAAAAGTGTGGTTAACAAGAGTGTGAGAATGAGGTTTTTTGCCTGGAGGGTGATGAATAAGTGGAATGCATTGCCTGACTCAGTTGTGAGTTCTCCGTCTGTAAATGAATTCAAGAATAGATATGGTAGATATTGTTTTGATAGTTTGGGTCTCCCGCGATGAGTCTACTGACTCCATGGAGATACCCCTAATAATAATAATAATAATAATTAATATTTCCAATTTTGATATCAGGCATTCTAATACTACTACTACTACTACTTTCTTTTATAATATAATCAATGTAGAAGAAGAAGAATAGTGGAGATAATGTACACCCTTGTCTCACACCTTATTTAACATCAAACAATCTTCCTCTATTCTCTTCAATTCTAATTGTTGACTAACAAATATAGACTAAGTATTGAGTGATATAATGTCACATTTACACCATATACCTATACAGTACCGTTGATAGGGTGTAGCATAGAGGCAGCCTGCCTTGCAGCGTGGCTTAATAATGGTGCTCGTTCAGCCATATTGGTGTAGGCACCAGTGTGGAAACAAGTTTTTTCAAGCTTAAACTGATTAAAAATTATTTGCGAACAGCAATGACCCAAGAAAGATTGGTTGGTCTAGCAACTATATTGATAGAGGTGGACATAGCTTATAATTTAAATGTAGAAGAACTTATAAACAGTTTTATTGTGCGATATCCCCGTAGAGCAAACATTTAATTAATATTATTATGTAATCATTTTGCATTAATGTTTCTCTTGTAATAAAAACAAAATAGCAATTGGAGATTTTCTTATATTTTTGTCTATAATCCATCAGGGGCGATATTTAATTGTTTGCCTTGGGGCTCAATCTAATCTGGCGATGGCCCTGTACCTATAGGATTTGAACAACTTTTCTTGTGTCGCTTGTCCCCTTTTCCAAATATACAAAACTTAAATTCAGATTCTTGTTATATTTCCATGACTTCTCTGCTGTTTGTCTTATGAAAATTTAAACCTGTATTTGGCCTGAATCCAACTTGTTCTTCTGCAAGCTTCTCTTCCATAATTTTTATTAGTCATTTCTCAAGTATATTTGCATAAATCTTACCAGGAACACTAAGTGGGGAAATTTCTCTTTTCTTATCACATTCAGTTATATTTCCCCTTTTTTTTTTTTATGAATCCTATTCTCTTCTCCAATTATCTGGAATTTGACCCTCTGACCAGGCCTTCTGGATTATGAAGTGCAGCCACTGTAAAACTTTTATACCTTCATATTTGAGCATTTCTTGTCATATATCATCTATACCAGCTGCTCCACACTTCACGTTGGAGCAGGCTTGTTCTACTTGAAGTATTGATATGTATTCCTGTTGAGTGTTTTCTGGCACTACTGTAACTGCTCATTTCATTTAGCAAACTTTCAAAGTAATTATAGGTATTATTTCTGGAAAAATTCCCTTGTTACTCCTCTAAGTAAATATTATTTTTATGCCTGTTTAGCTTATTTTTGTTCAGACGTACCCCTTTTTTATAATGTCATTGGCTTTTTACTCAATTTTTAGGGCATTACTGATGTTTTAAAGACAGATATATGAAGAATATATACGAAGAATAATTTGGACATGCCTTTGTGGGTTGTTGTTGGTTGTCTTCTTATTCAGCAGCATCTGGTGTATGGTGATATACATTTATCTGCTGTTGAAGTATGACTGAAAGGAAGAGGGGTTGGAAATGTGGAGATAAAGAGATGTGGGAGAATTATCGGTGAGGAAAGAGGTGTATGAATTTAAAAAAAATGTTTTTTTAAGGGTGGGCAGAGAATTATTTGGGAGGGAGGTGAAAGATTGAAAGAAGGAATAAGAAAGACAGAAAGAAGGAAGTCTGATTCCTTTTTACAATACTCTTTCCTTTATTTGTGAGCTTCTGCAATGGCCTCCAGAATATTTTACCACCTTTGTGATATTTATTTTCCATGTTCTTACCAAAATCATCCTATGACTTTTGTATGGCTAGTTTTACGGTGCTTTGCTTTCTTACATTTTTCTCTGTATTCTCTAACAGCAAAAGTGACTTACTTCCAAGTAACTTTTGGCTTAATAATATTTTCCTTGACTGCCTCTTAACTTCCTGAGTCTACCACGAAGTTCTGATATTTTTGTCTTTGCAGACAATCTATAGTTCACCTAATAAAGTTGCTCAACTTTGATTTGTTTTAAAACTTTCTTAACTCTTCTTTTTGTTATGAAATTCAATGTTATCCTGCTCAACACTAAATAGTGATCACTTCCAGTTTCAAATCCTCTGTATACTTTTGTGTAATGAACCAGTGGAACACATCACTCTCAACAGTAATATTGTCAGTGAGACTTTCCTTATTTTTTGCATCTTCTCTCCATGTGAATTTGTTCAATTTTTATGTTGGATCATGGTGATGTTAGTAATAACTAGTCCATGTCCTGAACAGGTATTTACCATTATTATCAGACTTGCTCTTTTCTCCGAAATGTCCCAAAACATTTTCATGTTTGGTAATCATTTCCTACTTTATTGTTTAGATTTCCAACAAGGTGATTTTTTATATTGTGTCAGCTGCCTTCTCTAATGCCTTGTTTTTTTTTTGATAATTTTTCTGGTATTGATTTCTAAGGGAGAGTTTTTTTTCTGATCCATAACACTATCAAATTATTTATGATGACTTGCATTGTTGAATGTTGTAGAGGAGTTACTTAAAGAATAATGGAACGTAGTGGGATGAAAGACTCATAAATATTTTGGAAGTTTATTTTCCACTTAGTTAGACTATAATAAATTTAGTTTAATCCTTTACCCAAGTGTAGGCAAACAAAGTTTGCACCTGAAGTAGTTCAGGACTGAGGCAACTCATAGCAAAGGTGGACCAAGCTCTCATCACTCCTTGTCTCAGTATCTACCATAATCCAAAGCGCATCTCCTTGTGGACATGTATAATGCTATGCATAAAGGGAAGGGCCCCAGACTGGTTTCAACCTTTATTGAGGTCTCGTCAGTGGGAGGCAGACCCAGAAGTGGTGATACTAAAACAGAAGCAATGTAGAGGTCATATTTACTTATACGAGTTGCCAAACGTTGTACCACCTTATTATTAATTTACTTTGGATTTAGAGAAAGATGTTGGAAGTTTATTTTCCACTTGGTTAGACTATAATAAATTTTGTTTAATCCTATACCCAAGTGTAGGCAAACAAAGTTTGTGCCTGAAGTAGTTCAGGACTGAGGCAACTCGTAGCAAAGGTGGACCAAGCTTTCATCACTCCTTGTCTCAGTGCTACAGGTTGCCTCAGTCCTGAACTACTTCAGGCACAAACTTTGTTTGCCTACACTTGGGTAAAGAATTAAACTAAATTTATTATAGTCTAACCAAGTGGAAAATAAACTGTCAACATCTTTCTCTAAATCCAGAGTAAATTAATAATAAGGTGGTACACCTTTTGGCAACTCATATAAGTAAATATGAGCTCTCCATTGCTTCTGCCTTAGTATCACCACTTCGGTGTCTGCCTCCCACTGATGAGACCTCAATAAAGGTCAAAACCAGTCTGGGTAGCGACCCTTCCTTTAATGCATAGCATTATACATGTCCACAAGGAGATGTGCTTTGCATTATGGGAGACACTGAGACAAGGAGTGATGAGAACTTGGTCCACCTTTGCTACAAGTTGCCTCAGTCCTGAACTACTTCAGGCTCAAACTTTGTTTGCTTACACTTGGGTAAAAGATTAAACTCAATTTATTATACTCACAAATATGTTCCCATAAAAAAAATTCACTTTCTCCTGGCTATTACATAGCCTCAAAATTCTGTCCTGCATACTATTATAGCTCAGACTCACTCACTGTATAATCTGATAGTTATCTGAAAGCTAGATTATGGAATATTTTAATAGCTGGGGAGGATTTCACTTAATGTGTTACCATCAGATTCGGTTCTGTGTTGTGTCTGGTGTCCACCTTAGAATTATTTTATGGCCTACCTATTGAGTATAGATAGATTCTCTAAGAGCACAAGCTGACTTATTTGCCAGGAACTTTTGATATGTTTTCTTCTTTTCTTTCACTGCCTCTTTAACTCCCTGTGTCCACCATGGAGTTCTGATTTTTCTATCCTTGCAGACAACCTCACCACATTCCTCTCTGGCTGAATCAATTAGTGTTTTCTTCAAGACTTGCCACTGAATCTCCAAAGTTTGGTTTCTGTCCTCAAACTCTTTCATTTTTTTTTCAATGATCTTTGTGTATTTTATTCTACAGTTCACATTTGAGAGCTGCTCAACTTTTATTCACTTTAAAACTTTCTTACATGTCATTCTTTTCAAAATGAAATTCAATTTCATCCTGCTCAAGACTAAATAGTGATCACTTCCAATTTTAAATACTCTGTACACTCTGGTGTCCTGCACCAGGGAGAAAACATCACTATCAACAATAACATAGTCAATGAGACTTTTCTTATTCCTTGCCTCTTCTCTCCATGTGAATTTGTGCACATTTTTATGTTGGAACATGGTGTTAGTAATAACCAGCCCATGTCCTGAGCAAATATCCAACAGGTATTTGTCATTATCATTAGCTTTGCTCTTTTCTCCAAATTTTCCCAAAGCATTTTTGTATGTCTGACAATCACTTCCTACTCTGCTATTTAGATCCCCAACAAGGTCCAACTTTTCTTTTTTCATTGTGTCAGATGCTTTCTCTAGAGCCTCAAAAAATTCCTCCACTTATACCTTAGTAGAACTTTCTGTGGGACTATAGGCACAAATAAGTCTCTTTGTCATGTTCCCCATTCTCATATTTGCCCATATCAATCTACTTGGGACTGCCTGCCATTCAAGAAAATTAGCCTCGTATTTAATGTTGAATACAATGGCTACTCCTTCTTTTCCTTGATTGTGATTGCCTGAATATTGTATTTTGTATTTATTGTTCAGAAAGATCTCACCAGTTTTTTCTTTTTTGTTTCAGTCACCCCTATTATGTCGATCTGGTACTTATCTAATTCCTCAGCTTCTTTGCCATTCAGGTTTCATATGTTAATAGTACCGATCTTTAACTCTCGTGATGTTGTGTTGGGGTGTGTTTTCAGATTTGTTTCAGTAGCTGACTTTTCGCTGTTTGTCCTGGTTCCCTGGCGAGAACAAGGGGGGCCTTGTTTAACCGGGCAGCGTGCCAGCTGTCATGAAATTCTGTCATGTTGTATCATCATTTGAAATTTTGGTTTAACCCAATAAGACTACAATTTAGTTGACTAAATCCCAAATTGCCAGCCCATCCTCTTCATTCAGAATCCAGGTATATACCTAACAGGGTGCACCACGAGAAGGTGAGGATTGGACATTAGGTCAGAAGCCCTGGTCGGTTCTCCGCATTCCTTTAATGGCTATGTAGAGGTCTCCTCTTAGTCATACAGCTTTCACCCTTAAGCACCCCAGTCTGTTAATTGCATATGTTAATTTGGGCTGGTTTGTCTGTTTTGTGGGATGAAAAACCTGAGTTTCTGGTTAGTAAAAATGGTACCAATTCCTATTGAAATCTTGCTCTGTAGGCTGAGTTTCAAGTTGGTTCAGAATTCCATTTAGCAAGTGCCACTGATGGTTTCACAACAGGTGGTGGAATTCATTTTGCAAGCAAAAAACATGCTGACATTAGGATTTGAACCCACAGCTAGTTGGTTGAAGAGCTGAGAACCAATCCTTGCAGCCATCAAGACCAGAAAATTAGACAGTGGATTTGAGACTATTGTTTGTTTAGACATGATGTTATGAAATTCCTGTAAAATCAGCATTTTTTTTATTTATTGAGTGTTTTCTAAGATTAACTGGCACATCCTTAGTATGTTATTGTAGTTTTTTTTTCATGGATTTATTGTATTTGTGTATTTAGTAACATAATTATAGAATTATTGTTAGTTTTTAATAGTCTTAAAAATGGTGCCAAAACCTTGTCACAGCAACGCAGTATCTAAGATTCTTCTCACCAGCAACTATGTTAACAAAAGTTAACATAGTTGCTGGTGAGAAGAATCTTTGTCATGCTGAGTACAAACACTTCAGCCATGATGTTGATAATATAACCAAGGATAATCTGACATTGAAAATATCCCAGTTGAAAGCAATTATTAGAAAATTTACCAGAGAATTGGAAATGAAGTAGAGAAATGTGTAAAGAAACTTAGAGACAATACAAAAAAAATGATCAGGAAAAGAAGAGTGAAAAGCACTGAACTTAGTAATAATAATAATAATAATAGCTAGGTAAGTCATTTAAAGTATAAGAATTAACTGACAGAGTCACCTTCCCATGGGCAACAATTAAGAAATGAGACAAACAATAGAAAAACAGAAAAGAATAGTAACAGAGATGGTAGGTCTTGTTGGAACTTATAATTTATGTAGTGATAGTAGTTTGAGAGAGAATATGCAAGAATATACCAAATTTTATACCAGAGAAAGAAATTTCTTTTATTACTTCATAAACAATATATCTAAATATAGCTCTTCATGTTAAGCCACTTCACAGTTTCAGATTTTACTAAGATCTGTTTGAAGAAGCGAGGAAGAAAAGAAAGGGTAAATTTTTTTGATTTTCTACTGAGATACAATAGTACTAAATTAAGAAGGAGGGCTATGATGGCAAATGATTGAATGTGCAGGCTGTGTAGAATAAATGGATGTGAGTTTTTGGATGTGTGAGAGCGTGTTTGATGGCAGAAAAGACTTATATAAGAGGAATGGCTTGCACTTGAATGTTTTGGCATCAGAAGCCTGGAAAAGTAACTTATTGGGGGTGAGACCTAATGCAGAGAATCAGGGAAAGTAGATCATCATGGGAGGAATGGCAAGAATGTGTGTGCATGTGTGAGTTCAGCTGTGGTATGCAAACTTGATATGAATGGCATTGAGCATGATTATATATCTTTTGAAGGGGTGGAAATGTACACTTTGGGTTCAGACCTTTTGAGTGTATCTGGAAGGGGAAAAGATAAGTTTGCCAACAAAGCCAAGCTGACTGTACATCCAAGTATAAGAAAAATCCAGGTGGTAATTTATTACATTGATATACAAATACCAAGAGCATCAGGAACAAATGTATCCATAGTGAATACATTTGTTCATTGAGTTCATTGCTTTATTGAATATGTTGTGTCATAAGATTATTGGCATATGGAAAACCTGGTTTTCAGAGTCAGATGTTGTGAGAGCGATCAAGTGTAAAGGGTATAGTATTTTTAAAAATAACAGAAAAGATAGGAGAGGAGTGGGGAGTGCTACTAATGATATCAGATGAATTGAGCCCAGTTAAGGTAGAAACACATGAAAGCAATAATGGTAATAATGATGTCTCATGTAGCAGTGAGTTTGAGGCTGTCTGGTGAAGTAGAAGCTAACAGGATGAAATATATGTTGGCTGTTGTTACATATTTGGCATTTCAGTTGCTAGTTGATGACATGCATTGCTAAATTACCCTGATGGGTACTAAACAAGTAATCATTATAGGTGACTTAAATTATCCATGCATTAGGGTAGAAGAGAAATCTCATGAAAAAGGAGAATTGATTGAATTGTTGCAGGACAACTTTGTCAAGCAGCATATGAAAGAAAGAACTCAAAGGCAAAGAGTGTTAGATCTGATCATAGTGTCAGATGAGGTCTCTGTTAAGAATATGATGATTTTACCACCAGTTGGTGATAGTGATCAAACTCTATTTCCCTGAGAAGTAGTTAATTATACAGCGTTCCAGTTAGAATAGGTTACATGATGAACTACAAAGCTGTAAATTATGACCAACTCAGAAGAATTGGTCTCATGGTATCATAGTACTGAATGGGAAAGATATCAATCCCTAGAGTTTGAAGAACATATAGGATGGGAGTGAAGTGTATGTGCAACCTTATTAATCAAGAATTCCATAAAAAAAGATGATATGGAAGAAATGTCATAAGAATAAGAGTGAAAGGAATTATGAAATGTATTAAGTGCAAGTTAAGATACTGTATGGAAATCTAAACTGGAATATATACAGAAATAAAATAAAAATACAGAAAGAGACTGGCCGTGCCATCTAAAGGCAATCTCCAAAAGAATTTTATCATTATTCTGTAAGTAAAGGAAGGAATTGTTTTTTATTTACCATTCTTCATCTCTGTAACGAGATTGTTTTACACTGAGTATCAAGAGTTTATTCCGTTTAACTCTCTTTCTTTTAGAATCTGGAAAATTATTGACTTGAGTACCAAAAATATATGCATTTAATGAAACTAAAACATTATATACATTTTAAATAAAATTGCATAAATAACTACAAAATTAATTGGATTCAGAGCCCTCAAAATAAGTCTACACTTTAGAGATTTTCTTATCCTATAAAAATAAAATCATTCATTCTCTGACTCATTCTATTATTGGGTTGTTTAACATATACTTAATCATGTCTACCAGACTAAACACTTTGCTTACACAACAACAAAATGTTCATCAGAGTCAGTTTTCTTGTCAGGCCTTTTCCTGAAAACATAGAACTACCTCTTCACTTCCATGGAATTCTTTTTTTAAATTCCTTATTTAACATACAATTTTTTTTCAATCATTCCTCCTGTTTCACTGGAGTATAAATATTCATACCTGTTGAAGTTTAATTTGACTCACAAATTACCAATTTTTGTAAGTTTTGAGAAAAGAGTTTCTTCTATTACTTCATAAACAACATATCTAAATATAGCTCTTTATGCTAAGCCACTTTACAGTTTCAGATTATACTAATTCCATCACTTTCTCCAGTAGAATAACAAATAGATCCAGCATCCTTAAGACAGAAGACAAAACTTTTCATTCAGCATTTCCTAGAACATTAATTGGAACGTTAAGGAAAACATGTAGAGAAAGAGGCAGCTCTGGGAAGAGCCCACAGGAATAGAAAGAATGTATAATAGTTCCATTGTACAAGGATGGTGCAAAAAACAATGTTTTTATCTACTGACCTATCAATATCTCTGGAGTGGCAGTGAAGATTTTAGAGAAGTTAGTAAGAACTTGCATACAGAAATAGGTTGATAGACAAGTTATACTCTTCAAAAAATAGCATGGGTGTACTAAAGGGAGGTCAAATTTTAGAACTTTGCTCATATTTTATAACCATTTTACAGCTGAGTAAAATAAAAGGAATGAATACACTATGATACTCTTGGATTTTACTAAGGTATTTGATAGCATACCATATTAAATGTTGTTGCATAAACTAGAGGATATGGGTTTGGAATATAAAACTCTTGATTTAGATAAGTTGATGGTTGTCATCCACTTATTCCAGTGTTGTACCCCAGGGATCAGTCCTTGGACCATTGTTGTTGAATCTATACATTAATGACATTAGGAATGATCTAACAGGATGTTGAATTGTTTGCTGATGATGTATAGATTGACCGAGTAGTGGCATGGTATGGTATCAAGCACTTGCAGAATTAGATAGGCAAAGTAGATATTAAATCCAACATTATTTCAATGCTGAATGTTTGTAGAAACTATGAAAGTTTCGTAAGTTAAGCTGAGAGCTTACCAGAATATAATCCTTGGCATCCCCGAGTTGAATTAGATTGGACTACTTAAAAAACATGGACGCTGCCCAATCGTCCATATATTCACCTGGTCTCTGAAGAGAACCAACCAATTCAAAACAGCTATCAAGCCAGTGAAACCTTTATCAAATGGACTAATAAAAGGCAAATATATGGACACTTGGGCAGCACCCATGTCTTTTAAGTAGTCTAAGCTAAGGCAGTTCGGGGATGCTGAGGATTGTATTCTTGTAAGCTCTCAGGTCAATTTACAAAAATTTCATCATTTCTACAAACATTTGGTTTGTAGAAATGATGTGGTGGATATTAAATGTTAGATTTAATATCCACTTTGCCTATGTAATTTTACATTGCTGAAATGAAGCCTTTTGGCTCGTTCTTTAGTAATTACTTGCAGAATGATTTGTATAGACTGAAAATTTGGGCAAATTATAATAGCTATCAGTTCAGTGTCAATAACGCTCTTTGACATGATGAGATTTCTAATGGCATATTATATTAGTGGAGAAATGCTTGAAGTAACTGGCTAGAGATCTTATGATGATGGATAGGAATTTAAAGATTACATAGCAAAAATTGCTAATACAACTCAGAGGATAATTGTGATGTTAAAATAAACTTTGACATATGAAGCAAGTCTGGAAAGTTCTGATAAACACCTAGAACAAACAATGATATTAAAGCAATTGATATAACCACAAGAAAGAATATACTAGCAGTTATGAAGGTAACTTTGATCTTACATTTTTTATATCTTATAGTACATATCTTAAAACCCTTTAACCCCCATGTTTCATCAAATTGTAATAATTTGTTCTTTTTCTTTTAGGATATATAAGAAGATATAAAATTAATTAATTTTTGTTCTAGTGTGTATCAAAACTTTCCAGCCCTACTCCCCCCCCCTCGTATAAGGATATGAAGTCATTTTGCATCTTTACAAGGCCTTGATAAGACTGCACCTGGACTATGTCCACAGATTTGGTCTTCTGGGTTCAAAGGGGATAAAGAAGCTGCAGAAAGGGTACAAAGAAGAGTTATAGAGATTATATTGGGATTATTGAATGTATATAGATTATCAGGACAGATTGAGAGAATGTGAACTGCAGACTCTAGTTAACAGAGAAAGAGGGGTTATGAACTTCTGAATGCATGTTATAGGATATTGTCTGATGAAATTTTTTGTGTCGCTAGTGACATGAGTGAATGTAGCAGTAAATTTGAGCTGTACCAAAGAAGTGGTTTTAATTAGTGTACAGTGTGGCATTTTATGGCAAGTTGTGCTGCATTTTTGTCAGTGGATGCAAGTGTCCTTCAGTAGTGTTGTTGTTGTTAGAATTTTTTGTTGTTTATATTGTGTTTTGCTACTTGTTTGTTCATACTGCTTCAGCTTCTGAAAATGGCATCCATAAAGAAATCACATCGATGTCACCAAAAGCTTCGGTACGAAGATCGAGCTCTGCCTTGGATTTTTCACAATGGATGCACTGTGAAAATTCCTATACATATGCACCAAAAATGTGAAACATCTGTGGACAATTTGTGTAAATGAGAAGAAGGAAAGCATTAACGTGTGTGACAAGTGTCTTAATAGAAGAAGATAATAGTAGAAGAGCTTAGGCAAGAATTAGTGAAAACAAAAAGGAAATGACTCATCTGGATATTAAACATCTACAGAAGAGATTAGCTGATGAGAATGAGAAGGAGGAAGTTAGTATTATGAAGAAAGAGTCAAAGGATAGTCATATATCATTGTATGGGAACTCGATCATTAGAGGTTTGATGACTAATAAAATGGACAAAACATTCTTTCCTGGTGGAGAAGCAAATAACTGATGTGTTGCAGAAAAGGAAAGAGGGAGTGTCAAAATTAGTGGTAGTCATGGGCACAAATGACTTGGGGGAAAAAAGAATGTTGATAGAGACTTGAGGATAGAGTAAGTTATCTGAATTCAGTGGGTGATGAAGATAGGAAATAAATGCCACAAGTATGGAAAGGAAATTTTATGCCAGAGCAGATTTCATTTTGACATTCACTGACAGGATGTCAGATCTGATGAATTCACAAATACTAATATTATAATGGCAGATGAAATCATCATACTGTATTTTTGATAATTGATGTGGATAGTACCCGTTCAGTTTGCCATTGAAATTTGTTCTGTATAAAATCACAGGTAAGTATAGTTCTTGTTGGCATTGCATGCACATCATTTATGTTTGTTAAATCCAGTATTTTTTTGTGAAACATTAGGTGCCAGTATGCATTCTTTCTTAGCAGGAAAAGTCAAATAAAATTATATTGCATCCATAATTATACTGCATGTCATGTGTCACTGTTAATAAAGGTGTTGCTATGCCGTACTGTTGTGTAACATCCCAAAAAACACCAGTAAACTTCATGAAAGTTCAATACATGATTAAAAGTCATCTGAGTGTGAGATTACTAAAATTATCTGAATGTATGATTCAATCATTATAACTGATAACTGAAAAAGCACAATAATTGAAATTTCTAACTCAAGGTTCTGGAGGTGGTATCATGGTATGGGGCATGTTCTGTTGATACAGAACAGGTCTACTGATATTACTGGAAGGTTGGATGTCCACCAAGAAATATCTGAGCATTGTTGCTGTTCAAATGCACCCTGCAGTGTTGACATTTTATCCAACAGGTGACAGTTATATCATGGTCTATAATGCTACTGTCCATTGTGCAAGAATTGTTCAGCAGTGTTTCAGCAAGCACAACAGTGACTTCCACCATCCTCCCTGGAAACCACAAATCCTGGATCTGAAACCCATTGAGAATGTATGAGATATGTTAGAAAAACAGATGTGAGCAAAATCCTCTTCTGTCAAATCTGAACTAGTTAAAGAACTATCTGGCGGACGACTGGTATATTGTAGACATCAATGCAATCCAACACCTTGTGGAATCTATAACAAACTGCATGTGCTGTAATTTGGGCTAAAGAGTCTAAAACAATATTAAATAAAAGTTGGTGATTCATTGGCCAGTATGTGTAGATTGCTCTCTCAGAAATTCAAAAAATTGTATTACAGAGATTTCTGAATGGCCTTCAATCTAGTAAACTTTTTATTGTTATTATTATTATTATTACATGACACCTCCAGGGAGTCCAAAGACTCATTGAGCGAGGGCACCTACTCTACAACGCTGTCTCCACCACTCACTAACTACACCAACGCCATCTACCACCAACCATCACCACTAGTATTTTGACAGACAATCACAAATATCCATGCCCACAGCGGGATTTGAACCCGCAGCCATTTGGCTGGAGAGCGGATACACTAACCACTCAGCCAACCAGAACTTGATACTTCCATTTAAATTTATATTTAAATGGAATTTTTTCTTTAATTAAACCCCCCAAAAAAGATGTTAAATACATATGGGTTAAATATATTCTCAGAATGATATGGCTATTAAAAAAATTAATTTGCACGAATTAAATCTATCTTTGTATGAAATAATTATTACCGAGACAAAATATAATTCCTATGTTGTAAATGTTATGTTATATGATTACTGTATTTTGTATGTTTAGGTGTCCTAATCATCGTTGCATACCTGCTACTTGGTACTGTGATGGGGATGATGACTGTGGTGATAGTGCAGATGAACCTGAAGAATACTGTAAGAGTGAGAAAAGAACTTGTTTTGGTGACTTGTTTACATGTGATAATGGTAATTGTGTTCCACGTATCTACATATGTGATGGTGACAATGACTGTTTAGATAATTCTGATGAAGACAATAGGCATCAGTGTGGTATGTTAGAATATTGTTGTTTTTATCTCTCTTCTGTCTGTTTTATATATATTTTTATATATAATAAGCAATTTGTCATATTTAATTTTACATTTAATGTATATATTATTTTCTTTATTTTTTCATTGATTTATTGTCTTGAAAGAAATTTGAAAGAAATACAAATAATTGTCACAGGACTTTATATATTAAGCAATATTTATTTATTTATTTATTGGTTTTAAATATTAATGGTGAATTTTTCATATAAATTGTAATTATTCTCATTTTTAGGTTTAATGGAATAAATACTATAAATGGAATAAAAAACAGCACATATAAATAATTAAACATGTTTAATCAAATGTGTTAACATGCTTTTTCTTTGTAGTTCTTTTTTACTTTTACTAATACAAAAGCGTATTAGTAAACCTATAGTACATTTGTATCATAGGTGGGGTGAGGATTTTTTTTTTTTCCTTTTTATTGATTTTATATATTTTTTGTAATTTTTTTATTTATTTTTACATAGTCTGGAAAACCTACTCTATAGACCAAATATGGAACTTTTTTCAGCCACTTACAGGCCTCGAATAAGCAGAGAAGAGGTCTCACACCCAAGCAATGAAATTCCTCTCTCACCTAAAGACAATCACTAACATTATTATTATTATTATTATTATTTCGGGCAACTCCAAGGAGTCGACAGACTCATCGAGGGAGGCACTAACATCATGTCAATAACAACTATTCAACATTCACACAGTATCTATCATACCTCGCCTTGAACTCATTCACATCATAGCACCCACAACAGACTCTGGCAGCTTATTCCACTCATTCACCACTCTCCAAGTAAAAAACCTAGCTCTAACACCCTTGCTAACCACATTCTTGCCCAGCTTCCATGTATGGCCCCTAGTCCTCCCCACCAGTCCTATTCTCAAAAATATCTTCTGAATTAATCTTATAGGAACCCCTCAGTAATTTGAATGTCTCAATCATATCACCCCTTTTCCGCCTATCAACCAATTTTTGCAACCCACAAATCTTCAACCTGTTCTAATAAGGTTCATTCCATAGACCTGCTGTCATCTTGGTCACTTGCCTCTGGATCCTCTCCACCTCATCCCCATCAAGAAGAAACCCTGGTGCCCATATCTGGGCACAGTAGTCTAGGTGGGGTCTTATCAAGGCTCTATACAGAGGAACAATAACTTGTTTGTCTCTGCTTGTTAAAGTATTTTTCAGCAACCAAGTGATTTAATGAGCTGATTTAGCCACTTTTGCGATATGCCCCCTAAACTTCAACTCCCTATCTACCAACACTCCCAAATCCATGGCCTCATCAATCTCCTGGAGTACGGTTCCACCAATGTGATATACTGCTGCTAATCTTTTCACCCAAAAATCCATAACCTTACACTTTGCCACATTAAATTGACATCCATTTTCCATAGCCCAGTCCTCCAAACTATCCAAATCATCTTGCAAATGTTTGACATCCTGTGCAATTACTATTGCTCTACCCAACTTTGCATCATCAGCAAACAAGTGAACACTTCCTCTCAGATCCTTTCCTATATTGTTAATGAACAAATTGAAAAGTAGTGGTCCAAGAACAGAACCCTGTGGCACACACACTAGTCACAAGCCATCTTTTGGACTCTACTCCTGAATAAACCACTCTCTTATATCTCTCCATCAACCACCCTCCTATCCATCTCACCAACCCTATATCCATCCCCACATGCTGCAGTTTACTGATTAGGGTTCCATGTGGTATCCTGTCAAAGGCCTTAGCAAGGTCCAGTAGAATCACTGTAAATCCATTACCATTATCCAGTTCAGCCGTCACTGTGTTATAAAATGTGAGCAAGTTATTGAGGCATGATCTACCCTTCACAAAACCTTTTTCCCCCCATACAGTATCCCATTTTCATCTATCCAATCCTGTATTTTTTTCTTGACTAATTTCTCCAAGACCTTGACAACAATTCCTGGTATGCTAATTGGTTGGTAATTTACAAGAGCAGTTTTGGAACCGCCTTTATGCAGTGGAACTATTTTCCCCTCTTTCCACACAGGACTAACCCAGACCCGAGACTCAAATTAAACAAAATGGTCAAGGGTGCTGACAATTCTTTAGCCGCTTCACATACGACGTGAGCTATTATACCATCCAATCCCACAGATGTATTGACATTGAGGTTTTGTAATAGACTACTCACCTCCACTTCATTCGCCACAATTCCCGTATAATCTATTGGTTCATTCATTCCTGCAATGTAACCACCTGGATGATATATTCTTGCAAAGTGCTCGCTCAGTAATTGAACTATATCAACTGATTCGGTTACCTCCCTACCATCGGCATTCTTTAAAATCACTCTGCCATATACATTTTTTCTTTTACTTGCAACATATCAAAAAAACTGTTTGGGATTCTCTTTAGCCTGCATGGCTAATGCTCTTTCATAATCCGTTTTTTCTTTTCTTACCACACTCATTACCCTTCTGGCCTGTGCTTTATGCTATTCATGTGCCTGACAATCACCTTTCTCCTTCAATTCCCTCCATAGATGTTCCTTTTTTTGCAGCTCAAGCTTAATGGTGTTATTCATCCATTTTATCCCTACTTGATTTATTATTCAGACTTTAGGTATACAGTCAGCCATTGCTTCATGCAAACACTTCCTAACCGCCTCCCATGCACTATCAACATCCAGCCCTTGCAGTTTTACATGCCATGCCACTTAACCAATCAAACTCCTAAGCTTATCATACTTACCAGCCCAATAATTCCACATGTACCCTGTCTTAATTGTAACTTCCACACCTTTAGCCACCTCCCAAGTCAAGACCCTATGATCACTCTCACCAATTTGTGGCAACGTGTTCATATTCATTACAGCCAAATTCTCAGATGCAATTACTAGGTCAAGCATGCTCTGACCCCTAGTATTTTCCATTACATGCTGTCGCAGATAGTTATCCCTTAATAATCACATAAAATCCAATGCCTTTCTCCCATGACTACTCACCTATAATCCTCTCCTCTCCTCCTTTTACATGCCCACAGCAGGATTCAAAGCTGCAGCCTGTCGGGTTTAATGTGTTAAATGTTAGTTAACACATTTTTGCATAAAATAAGAATGTTATTTTAAAATGTGCTCCTTTTATTATTTATTTCTTATTATTATTATAATTTGCAAGAAGTTTTTAAAATAATATCAGTAATTTCATTGGTAATGTAATTATCACATCTGTATTTTGAACGAGCTTGAAGTTGTCATGTACACGTTAATAGGTTTAACACGTTCACTGCCATGCTCCTTGGATGTTTGTTACTGCATGCCAAGACTTTCACTTCTTCAAGGTCAGTATGAGTAATCTCGTGGCCAGCTGTAAGCGTCATACGAGTATATTTGTAGTTGGCTTGTGAGGCTCATATACCAACTACGAGTATACACACGTTCGCTGCTACACTCCGCATGCCAAGTAATTTCACTTCTTCAAGGTCAGTACGAGTAATCTCATTGCCGGCAATAATCGACATATGAGTATATATTCGCAGTTTGGCTTGTAAGGCTCATATACCAAGTTCAAGTATACTCATAGTCTGCAGCGAACGTGTTAATAGGAAGAGGCATAGGTTTAATGGAGCAGTACTTATGAAACATTGGTATTGTTCTCTCTTCTGCTCTAAAATTTTCATGCTTTTTTTTTGCAGGAAGGATAATTTCCATTAGATTGTTTGAACATGAAAGATGCATTATTGAAAACCTGAAGAGGCTTGAAAAAGTTACATGTTGGATCTCTAGATTAGGCTTTCTGGTTATGTTAAAATATAAATAAAAAATATAAAATAAAAATAAAGAAGTAATTAAAATAACCTAGCCCAATGGTACTAATATATACTATAGATTTACAACCTTTCATGGAGTGACTTTGAATAAAAGGGGTATGTATATATATATATATATATATATATATATATAGAACTATAAGGTAGGTAATTGAAAAGACTGCCCAAAACAGTCTGTTTGCATAAAAAAAAGCTGCATGATACAGCTCATCATACCTTGCCTCCAACACATTCAAATTCTCTGGTATTGTGTATTGGAGTGGCTTTCAACTGGAGTAGATAAATTATTGATATACCTAGTCTAGTCATAAATAATGGTACAACTTGAACAGTGCATAAACCTTTAATCTATCAGTAAATCATTTACAGCTTTGCGCATACACACCACATGTGTAACGTGAATATAGCACCACTCAATGTTCAGAATTTTTCCCTTTTGCCTACATGCACATCCAAGGACTCTGAGGCCACATATCGATTATGGTAAACATAACATCCAATGGAAAAATGCTGCCACTGCTAGCTCCAAATCCATCTTGAGGCTGGCGATACTTGGATGTCATTTCTTGCAGGCCATTCTCTCTCTCTCTCTCTCAAGCTCTGGCCACAATTTGAAGTCCAACTGATTGAAATCAAGATTTCCAGACAGCCAATCATATGGTGATATATGGTCAGACACATTCACCTGAAACCACTGTTGTGTGATCCTTGCCTTGTGTGCAAGGACTGAGTCCTGTTGGAAGGTCCACTGCCTACCACGAAACAAGGTGTTGTGCAGGGGCCATATCATAGGTGCCAGCATAGTGTCTTCATAAACACTTTGGTGGAGCTTTTTATCCCTTTCTCATAGAAATGCAACTTGGATACCCCCCCCCGGCATATCACTCCCCCACAAAACCATCAGTGATGCAGGGTGATGACCTCTGAATCTTGGGTTGGCACATGCTGTGCAATCATCTGGGGTATATACCTGATCATTTTGACTGTTAAATGACTCTTACTCTTCAATAGCGAAAAGGATATCTCTTTGTCTGTTGTTCGCATACCACTAGAGAAGTGCATTTGATTTTGTCACCCTCTGTGACATAAGTTGTGGTGTTAGGAAGTGTTGAGTAGAATGAGGATAGGCTCTCATCCCTAGGTCATCAGTTAGTACATGTGACATTGTTCTCTGGAAAACATCCATCTCTTATGACATCACTTTCTGCATTCTCAGGATTATGGCAGAGGCATGCCTTCACAGCCCTCATAAGCTGTTGCTTTCTAACACAGTGTGATGGACCTCTTCTTTGGTGATCAGATATGTGTTCTATATCTTCATAATGGTTAATAGTCTGATACACAAACATCCTGATGATTCTGAGTATTTTTAGTGTTGAAAATAGCAGATGCTGCATTCATTCCAACCTTGTGAAGTGCTATTACAGCTACACAGTTCTCATAATCTCCCCACTGCATGTTAACCTGTACAGCTAGACAACACTCTCTCTTCTGATAAACACGTGAATGTTCGCTGTGCACAGAACCACTAATGGAACTGGGATCACAATTCTGTGGGTTGCATGGGGATGTGCAGAAGTTGATAGTATTTATGGCAATGACTGTATATAAGGAAGAGTATATATGTATACTGTATATTATCGCGTATAATGCGAAAAATTTATGGTTAAAATTTATGGTCTGAAGTTAGGGGTTCGCATTATATGTGGATCTTAAAAAATATCACATCTTATTAGACTTGCACACACAATATATACTACCTAATGCCTATGCAAATATACTTGACCCACTCGCATTCGGCGACTGAGCATGCATCGTATCTGCGCATAAAGCCAGTAATGTAAGTAGTGCTAATATCCTGCTCCCTTGGCGGGATATCAGCATAGTTAGATCGGTTTAACCACAGTTCATTTTAAATATTATTCATTAAACAGACTTAGCCTGAAAATGAGCCAACAGAAACGTAAACGTTCATCTTTTGAAGCAGGATTTAAATTGCGTGTCGTGCAGTTTGCAGAAGAACATAATAACAGTGTTGCTCTGAGAGAATTTGGTGTAGCAGAGAATAATATTAGACTTTGGCGTAAGAAAAAAGACAATCTTGAAAAAATCCCCAAAACGAAATGTGCCCATCGTGGAGATGTAACATCCTTTCCAGAACTCGAAGAAGAGCTAAATGAATGGATTTTTACGCGCAACGACAAGATGGCATTATAGTAACAAGAAATGCAATTTGTTTTCGAGCTCTACAACTAAAGAGTGGTAAATTCAAGGACACACCAGGTATTTCATCTTTTCTTGCTTCGCCTGGGTGGTGCAACAGATTTATGGAATGCAAAACATTAACATTACGTCACCGAACATTGCGCAGAAGTTACCAAAGCAGCTAGAAGAAAAAGTGGAGTCCTTTCATAAATTTATCATAAAATTACGGAAGTGTCACGGATATGAACTTTTCCAAATAGGCAATATGGATGAGATGCCCATGTACTTTGATATGCCTGGGAATCGAACAGTAAACTAAGTTGGTGAAAAGAGTGTCCTCATAAAAACAACATGAAAAAACACATTTTACCGTTGTTCTAGCATGCATGGCAGACGGAACTAAATTAAAGCTGACAGTGATATTTAAAAGGAAGACAATTCCAAAGCATATGAAATTTCCACCAGGAGTCTTTGTTCATGCCAATCAGAAAGGTTGGATGGATGAAGAAAGTGTACAATTGTGGCTGGATCAAGTATGGAACATACATCCAGGCAGCTTGTTACATCAACAAAGCATGCTAGTCTGGGATATGTTCCGGGCACATTTAATGGAAGCAAGCAAAAAGAAAGCACGTGAGCTACGTACAGACCTAGCAGTCATACAGGGTGGGCTAACTTCCGTTTTGCAGCCGCTTAATGTCAGCTTGATTAAGCCATTTAAAGATCACTTACGTGAAAAATGGAGAAAATGGATGTCATCTGGTGAAGATGACAAAGGGTGGGAATTTTCAGAAGCCTGAGATCACCCTATTCACCAGCTGGGTTAAAGAAGCTTGGGATTCAATACCATCTGAAATGATTCAACGCTCATTTCTTAAATGTGGAATAAGTAATTCAATGAATGGATCTGAAGATGACATCATATACGAAAGCAAGGATGATGCACAACAAAATGGAGAGCATGATGACAATGACAACAACTGCTACACTGATGATGCAATGCCTACAGATGAATTTATAAATGAAATGTTTGATGACTCAAAAGATGAAGAAGAATTTAAAGGATTTGACATTTTGTTTTAAAATAAATATTTCTTTCGTTAATTCGTATTGTTTTATTTATAATGTTAGGGAACACGATTAACAGATCACATTATACATGGACATGGCATTTTAGGGCTAGTTTTCAAACAAAATTTCTAGTTTGCATTATATTTGGATCGCATTATACACGAAAATATATGGTGTATATATATACAGGGTGTTCGGGATAAATTTGACATATTTATAATTAATTATATTTTTCCGTAAGTTACATGTATTAACACACACTTCTCTTCATTTAAAAGTTTGGACCCTTCTTCATTCATATACAAGATGTCAGAAAGGATGGATAGCTGGAACCCACCTGAATCATGGAAGAGAATAACTTGTATCATGATGATTCGTGCCCGCCATCAAAATAAGGATATTACGACTGCTGCCCAATGCTCCCTGAATACAGTAAAAACAATCAGGCATGAACTAGAGACTTGCAATGGTGACTACGAGGATGTAGCAAGAAGAAAGATCCCTAGCAGACGATCTGATTGCGTTCGTACAGCAGAATTCCTCGCAAATCTGCAGGAACAGGTGTTGAAGAACCCTGGCATTGGAATTCGGGCTTTGTTCGTGGAGTTGCTAACTGTAGTCAAGCCCTGGATAACAAGGGTAGCCAATGGTAGGCCGTATGTATGGCAGCAGGATTCGGCCCCTTGCCACACCTCTGGGAAAAGTCAAAAATGGTTGTCTGAAAATTTCTACGACTTCACCAGTCCAAATGTTTGGCCTCCAAACTCCCCAGACCTTAACCCCATGGATTATTTTGTATGGGGCGCAGTTGAAAAAGACACCAATCGCACGTCCAGTAATACAAAAGCCCAGTTAATGGATAAAATTAAAACAGTTTTTGCGGCCCTTCCCAGGGAGACTGTAGCATCAGCTTGTTCGAGGTTCCGAAGCAGAATTGAAGCTGTGATCGATGCTAATGGTGGTTATTTTGAGTAAATCTTGTTGATAGTATTGTAATTAACTCTGCCTGTAATGTTTTTTTGTCAATTCATTAAATTTAATAGATACAAAGAAGATTTTCTTTTTCCTTACGAAACTGTCAAATTTATCCCGAACACCCTGTATATATATATATATATATAGATAGATAGATAGATACACTCAGCCTGTTTTCTACCCACTACAGGGTGAAGGCCTCTCCCATTGCAGAAGGGTTGGGTCTACTATCCCCATGGTGACCCGATCCATTTTGAGGAATGTTTATGCACTTGTATGAACGTGAAAGACAATCACAAACATCCATGCCTAGGCAGGATTCAAACCTGCAGCATCTTGGCTGGAGAGTGGATACGCTAACCACTCAGCCAACCAGGCTGGTGAAGAGTATATATATATATATACAGGGTGTTCGGGATAAATTTGACATATTTATAATTAATTATATTTTTCCGTAAGTTACATGTATTAACACACACTTCTCTTCATTTAAAAGTTTGGACCCTTCTTCATTCATATACAAGATGTCAGAAAGGATGGATAGCTGGAACCCACCTGAATCATGGAAGAGAATAACTTGTATCATGATGATTCGTGCCGGCCATCAAAATAAGGATATTACGACTGCTGCCCAATGCTCCCTGAATACAGTAAAAACAATCAGGCATGAACTAGAGACTTGCAATGGTGACTACGAGGATGTAGCAAGAAGAAAGATCCCTAGCAGGCGATCTGATTGCGTTCATACAGCAGAATTCCTCGCAAATCTGCAGGAACAGGTGTTGAAGAACCCTGGCATTGGAATTCGGGCTTTGTTCGTGGAGTTGCTAACTGTAGTCAAGCCCTGGATAACAAGGGTAGCCAATGGTAGGCCGTATGTATGGCAGCAGGATTCGGCCCCTTGCCACACCTCTGGGAAAAGTCAAAAATGGTTGTCTGAAAATTTCTACGACTTCACCAATCCAAATGTTTGGCCTCCAAACTCCCCAGACCTTAACCCCATGGATTATTTTGTATGGGGCGCAGTTGAAAAAGACACCAATCGCACTTCCAGTAATACAAAAGCCCAGTTAATGGATAAAATTAAAACAGTTTTTGCGGCCCTTCCCAGGGAGACTGTAGCATCAGCTTGTTCGAGGTTCCGAAGCAGAATTGAAGCTGTGATCGATGCTAATGGTGGTTATTTTGAGTAAATCTTGTTGATAGTATTGTAATTAACTCTGCCTGTAATGTTTTTTTGTCAATTCATTAAATTTAATAGATACAAAGAAGATTTTCTTTTTCCTTACGAAACTGTCAAATTTATCCCGAACACCCTGTATTGAAAGCAGGTGAAGAAAACACCACCTTGCAAAACCCCCAGCATTAATTGAACAGTTAATAAAGAACTATCCACCTTCACTCATAATGTGCATCCAATTCTGAGAGCTGGCAACCCCATTCAGAAATCAGGGGATGTACCACATGATGGGAGCTTATATAATAGAGCTTTATACTAAACCTATTGAAAAGTCTTGGAGATATCAAAAGCAACCACTTGAGATTTACTATGCTTTTCACCATATTTTTCCAAAGATGGATGATGTAAGTAATCAGATCCCCCTACTGAACTAATGACTGATATTGACAGAATACATATTGCCAATAATTTATTTTTGTATATTTTTTTATTAATTTTGATTTTTTACATAGTCTAGACATCCTGCTCTACAGATCAAATGTAACTTTTTCAAGCTCAGGCTCCAATAAGTGGGATGGTGGATTCTTCTCAACCGAAAGATAATCACAGACATCTATATCCACAAAAAACTTGAGTGCCTTCATGGTATCATAGATGTTGAGTATTGGGTTTTTTTCCCTTTATTTTAGAGAGAGCTAAGTTGAGAGAAATTGGGTAGTAGTTTGATTGTCAAGATTTGTCATCCTTCTTAGAAATGGATTGTACATAGTGTAATTCTCAGGCTCTGTGATAGATAACAGTAGAATAACAGTGTAAAGAAGAAGAAAAAAGCATCATAGGATGGGAATTACTTGCACCAAACCTTCATAACAATAATAGACATCCCTGGGACCAGGAGGTTTTTTAGTACCCAATTTGGATGCCAAATTCGATCCAAAATATAAGATTCTTTTCATCTCCTGCTAAAAGGTCAAATGGGACATTAAGTGTTTAGTGTTTGGAATAGTTGAGAAGCATTTGCCAAGACCAGCTGCACAAAAATTTGGGTATAAGTGAGAAGCTGGGAGGATGGCTTTTTTGGTAGGCAATGATAGAATAGAACCATCTATCTTATTTTATTTGAGAATATTTATAGTTTTTGTTTTAAATGAGTGTGGGATTGACTGAACTAGTTAGTTTGTAAGTAAACATTGTATTTTTTTGTTTAAACACAATATTGTTGGCATGGCATGGCACTAATGAATGGACAAACAATGGCAGCAAAGATCGCATTGGCATGCAATTTGAATTTGCGGGATTTTATTCAGCGCAGTGTGTGTGAAATGTATTCATTGAGAAAATTAAAGGATATGTGGAAGGAAATTGAAGAGAGAGGGTGTATTAAGTATTTCAAAAATGAGTGTCTCTTAGGTGACGAGAATGCATCAAATATTCATAGAGTGGACAGTACCAACAGTAAGAAGGAAAATGATGTTATTGATGTTGAATGTGTGGCCATGGAAATATTGGAGAATAAAATGGACATTAATAAAAAAATTGTGTATTTGCATCTTATCCTTCATAGGACAAAGCACAAAATTGAAAAATTGCAGAAGTGGCAAGATATTAGCAGGGTTGAAAAGAGAAAGAAGCAGACAGTCTGAAGGAATAATAAAGACCAAACAAACAAACAAGAAAAACAAGTTAAGGAAAAAAATATGTACAGAGACTCAATGATCAGGGGAATACTTAACGAAAGTGTGAAAAAATGTTTTCCGGGTGCAAAAATTCATGATATTAAGCCATGCCATCCGGATGCAAAAAGGTAAGTTGAAGGAAATTATTATTATTGTTATTATTATTATTATTATTATTATTATTACTTAGGCCTCCAAGGAGTCAAAAGACTCATCACGGAAACACACAAGTCTATCAAGACTCAACGTGGGAGGTCCCTCCCAGGAAACACAAAGTCTATCATACCACTCCTTAAACTCATTGACCATTCTCACTCTCACCACTCTATCATGCAAAGAACCCACTCCTCACTCTTTGCTCACAGTTTCCTTTCGTAACTTTCACTGATGGCCCCTTGTCATCACTCCTTCCTGCTGTTCAACAAAGTGAAAGAACTCCCCAGTATCAACCCTGTAACCACCTCTCAAAAGTTTAAAAGTCTCAATCATATCACCTCTCCTTCTTCTATCCACCAAACTCTGCAGTCCACATTTCCCTAAGTCGTAACTAACATTGTACAGTCCTGAAACTGTCTTTGTTATCCGCCTCTGTACCCTTTCCACAGTTAATTTATCCCCTTCAAATCCTGGGGACCAAATCTGAGAACAATAGTCTAAGTGTGGTCTGATCAGGGTCTTATACAACAGAATGAAAACTGTTTTATCTCTGCAGGTCAGCATCCTTCTCATTATTGCCGCAATCGTTTGTGTTACCTTCATCATTGCGATATGTCCCTTGAATTTCAGGTTTCTATCAATCATCAACCAAAGATATCTTGTCTCCCCTACTTCCTCCAGTTTATCTCCTCCAATAGAGTATGCAGCATCCCATTGATGTGGTCCCAAACCTCAAGACCTTACATTTTGCTGCATTAAAATGACACCCCCCATTCATTTGTCCATCTGTCTAGCTTATTCAAATCCTCTTGCATGACTACCACATCTGCACTATTACTAATAACCCTTCCCAGCTTCACATCATTTGGAAACAACTGAACATCCCCCTGCAATCCACTGACAATGTCATTGATATAAAGGTTAAACAATATAGGTCCCAGTACCGACCTCTGTGGAACCCCACTTGTAACCCCTCTGCCTCCTTGAAACTGCTCCACCATACACAACTCTCTGATACCTATCGGACAGCCAATCCTGAATCCAGTTGACCAACTTGACATCCAAACCCATGTGCTGCAACATAAATATCAGCTTATCATGTGGCACCCTGTCAAATGCCTTCGCTAAATCCAAGAAAATGGCAGTATATGCCTTTTCCTCCTCTTCTGCTCTTGTAACTTTAAAAGGCTAGCATATTACTAAAACAAGAACACCCCTATACAAATCCATGTTGACTCTCTCAGATAACATTACCTTCACCTTCCAATGTTGTATACGGTCCCTAACTAATTTCTCCAAGATCTTAACAACTGCTGATGACACACAAACTGGCCTATAATTACACTTCCAGTCTGCTACTTCTCTTATACAATGGCACTCTGGGCACCCTTCCTGTAGCCAGACTTTCATTGAAAAGCGAGGTCAAAGGAGCTGTCAGTTCCTTAGCACATTCTCTCAAAACTTGTGGTGAAATACCATCCAGTTCCACAGCTTTACTGACATCCAGAGTACTCAGTATTTGGAACACATTCTCCTCCTGCACCTCTAAACCTCGAACCTGCCCTATCCTTCTAGTATTAAAACTGACTCCTCTAGGATGAAATACACCAATAAAGTGTTCATTAAACAATTCCACTATGTCCTCTGCATCAGTTACTCTATTCCTATTTTATCCCACAATGTCATTCTTCCACAATCGTTTCTAATCCTACTGGCCGCATATCTAAAAAATTCCCTAGGATTTTCTTTGGATCTTAGGGCCAATCTCTTCTCATATTCCAGTTTTGCCTTCCTTATCATACTAGTCACTCTCCTTGCCTGTGTCTTATATTCTTCATGCATCTGCTCTTCACCTGTCACTTTATATCTCTTCCATAGCCTCTTTTTCACATGCAGCTCCTGTTTAATATTGTTTGTCGTCCACTTTAACACCAAATTGTGCCCTCTTCTTCACTTGTGGAATACAGCTTGCTATTGCTGCTAACAAATATTCCTTCACAATTGCTCAAGCACTAATGGTATCCTGGCCTTCTAATTCCTCCCTCCATGAAACTTCCCGAAGTTGATGTGTAAGACTATTGTAATCACCTGCTTTATAATTCCACATATATTCCTGTCTCTTTGATACTCCTGCATGTCTATTCATTTTCCAAGTCAAAACCATATGGTCACTCTCTCCAACTGGTGGGAGAGATGTCATCTCACTTATTATCAGCTCTTCTGATGCTATGACCAAATCCAAAACTCTTGAACCTCTTGTTCCCTCTATTACATGTTGCCTAAGATATTTGTCCCTCAAGAATTCTAGAAATTCCATTCCCTTATTGCTACATGCATCTTCCTCTCCCCAATTTATAATGCTGTAGTTAAAATCTCCCATAACAATCATTTTTCTTGCACTTGCCAAACTCAACTGCTGTCTAAACATTTCCTGGTCCCCACCCTCTGTACTCCTGGGTCAGTAGCAACACCCCACTAAATATCCTGTCTTGCCCACCTCTACCTCACACCATATGCTTTCAAAATCATTAGTGTCACTGCCTTCCAAAGTCTCCATTCTTAGAGGACATAGGTCGTCACTTATCATAAGCAGTACTCCACACCACACTTTCCCTTTCTATCCTGCCGAAAAATGCTATACCCTGCTACTTCTATTCCTGTTATTATATCCTCTTCTGTCAACCATGTCTTCAGTGAGCCCAGTAATCTCTGGCCAGGCTGATGCTATCAGCACCACCAATTCCTCTCCTTTATTCCGAATACTCCTGGCATTAGTATAAAGCATAAAAATGCCACTATTTCTATACCCAGCATTATCCACTCTAGACTCCACTTGGCTGACTGCTACCTGATGTTGCCCCCCCCTTCTCCCAAGTATCCTTTCCTGCTTCCATCCATCTTGGGCATTCTAGTTTCCCTGCATTGACACACTGACTCGTTCAGAACAGCAATCTCTCCAAATGCCTATGTCCTTCCGCTTTCAAATGCAAGCGGTCTCTCACATATAATTCCTCTTTGTCCTCAAACACTGTCCAAGCATCCGCATATTCCAATCCTCTCTTCTGACAAATTCTAGCTATTATGTTATTCAATATGACTGCTCTTCTGCTCAGCTCATCACAATCATATCTAGGCAAAACGCACACTATCTTTCTTCTCTGCGTCTTCTTTTGTACTACCTCAAGCAAGAATCTCATATCTCTAGCTGCCCAATTTACATTACCTCTCAAGTCATTTTTTCCTACCATCATAATCATCTTATCCACCCTTTCACTCCTCTTAATTGCCATAGCCACACTTTCTATTATTCCTCCAGGCAAACACTCCTCACGCATCCTATCTTGCACACCACGGATAATTGAGTCACCGTACATTACACCTATTACCATTTCCTCTCTCCTACTGTTTCCATTCTCTCCTCTTCTATTATTCCCATAACTCTTTCTCATTCCCTCTCTTCCACTTATCCTATTCTCTCCTCTTCTATCATTCCCATACCTCTCTCTCTCTCTCTCTCTCTCCTTCCTTCTCTTCTATCATTCCCATACCTCTCTCTCCTCTTCTATCATTGCCATACCTCTCTCTCTTATTCCCTGTCCTACTGTTTCTATACTCCCCTATTCTATCATTCCCAAACCCCTCTCTCTTACTGCTTCTATACTCTCCTCCTCTATCATTCCCAAAACTTTCTCTCACTCCTACTCTGATTCGCCTTGCATACATCTCTTTCATTCTCCTAATCTCATCTTTCATACTTCTCATCTCATTCACAAGACATTCCACCTCCTCTTTCAGCTCATCTATCCTTTTCTGCAAGTTAGTCACTCTTACTTGTCATTCTTTTACCAATCAAAACCATCTCCATAAACTTCACAGTCATTCAAGCCTTCCATGCTCCTGACTCTTATTTTCTCATTCATACTTCGCTCGTCACCTGCTATAAAACAGGTATCACACTACTCGTCTCCCGACATTCATTTCCCATCCCTGAAGCAACAAGGTCGGTTATCGATATATCCAATTCATTAATTTCCTCCCACTGTCTGCATTTTGCACATATACGCACTCCCCCTTCTCTCACCTGCCACATATCCAACTCCTGAGAAGCATACATGCTTCAATCACTGTGCCACAAAGTCCTTTATTATATTACATATAATAGAGTTCTTAAATGGCAGAGGACTCGGTGACACGCCATTTATGATTGCTGTTGCGTCCACCATCATTCCTTACTGCCAAGTACGTAACTACTAAACTAATTGCCAAAAAATATATATGAACGCTATAATCAACTATACTAGATAGCGAAAACTTATCTTCTCTTCTACCACAATGCTGCTGACTGTGACCTGGGCTTCTCGATAACCCAACAAAACTCCGTAACAATGAAACTCCAAAAGCAGAACCACTAAATAACACTTGTGTTACTGAGAAAAAAATGCAGCACAATTCACAAAAGAATTCACACTATACACCGTTTAAAAAAACACTTTTCCCTACCTCCGCTCAAATTGCCCGCCACATGCTTCAGCGACGTGGCGGGTCTTGGTTGATACAAGTGATTTGAGAGGCAAGAAGTATTCTGTGAGGGAGTATGTAAAGGAGTTGTTAGAAGAGACAAAACTCTTCTAATTGCAGCAAAACAGTTAAGAATGAAACTAACATCTGTAAAACTAAGTTTGGTGGGAACTTGAGAAAAATTTGAAGTCACCTTGCTTTTTGTTTTCATATGACCATTTTTAGTGTTAAAATTATGCAAAATGATTTGAAATGTTGTGTTACATTATTTCCATACTTGTTTCTATATTAAAACTAAAGAATGTTAAATAATTTACATTTCTTTGTTCGACAGAGTTTTTCTTTTACTGAACCAATGCTTAGTACTACCCGTTCTAACTAAGCATTCTACTCTATAAGTTATTTTGTTTTATTCCAAATCATTTATATGTCTGTGTACTTTTCTTAAATTATTTAGAAACACGTGAGTGTGATTCAGATAAGGAATTCACTTGCCCTCAGAATAAGCAATGGGGTCGAGCTTCCTGTATTCCAAAACGTTGGGTGTGTGATGGAGATCCTGACTGTGTGGATGGTGCTGATGAGAATAATACTTTACACAACTGTCCTGCTCCAGAACCATGCGAGGCAGATCAGTTTCAGTGTACTAATAATCGCTGCATTAATAAAGATTGGGTTTGTGATCATGATAATGATTGTGGAGATGGGTCAGATGAACCAAAAAATTGCAGTAAGTATTATCAGAGAGTAAGTATTGCTAATTGCTAATTAATAATTATCGATAATTAATTGAATGTGAGTGTGAGGAAAGTATGGTAAAGGAGTGATCAGTGAATGCTTATGTAGCTCTCTGTTGAGATTCTGTTGTCATTGATGTATACTGAATGAAAGAGTTTGAGTCATTTTCCAGTTGGTGTAACAAAATGCATAGCTGAGGTTTTGCTTGGAAGGAATGAGTAGCAGTCAGAGTCATTGGTGGGGGATGTAAAGAAAGTTGGTACTTATATCAGCAGTTGGCTTAGTCCATTTGTTCAACCTTTCTCTTCTTGTGCCCCCCCCCCTCCCACCACCACCACTACCACATACACACACACTTAATAGTGAACCTAAAACATACAGAACTACACTTTCACCAGATTCATAACCATATTCATTGACATTCATATTATTATCATATTTGCATATCTTGGCTGAACTTATATATACATTCTCATCATTCCTCCCATGATCTACTTCCTCTGATTCTCAGTTAGGTTTCACTCGAATAAATAATTTCTCCAGGTTCTTGATTATAAATCTAGTCAAGTGAATGTTATTCCTCTTATACAAGTTTTCTGCTGTCAAACTTGCTTTAGACATCCAAAAACTCAGTATTATATTATCTCCTTCATATACTAATAATTGTCTTCTCTCACTCTTCTGTCTCACTTCTTCCAGCAACCCTTTCATATACTCTGTCATACTCTATTCATCACTACTTAAATTATTTTTTCTTGTGAGTGCTACTATCTATTTTACTTTTCTTTTCAGTTTCTTAATTGCATTTGTCACATTTTTTATTTTTACTTCCAGAAAGTCTGAAGTGGTGACTTCAAGATCAAATTTACTTGAGCAAATCAACATATCACATGATTTCTTTTTCTTACATTAGAATTGACTTACCATATTATTATTGTTGTTGTTCTGATATCTTACCAACTTCTGTACTTTGCAGTCTGTTATCATTATGTGTATTTTTTTCCCCAAATTATTTTTTTCCTCAACTTTTTCTAACTTCTGGTTCGATTGTCTAATAATTGTCTAATAATTTGAATCCTTTCTTTTAGGCTTACACAGTGATTTGAATACATTTTGGAAAATTATGGAGACAACTACCGTGTTTGAGTAAAACTTTAGTTTAATATAAACTAAGATCCACTTTCGACGTTTAGACCTTTATACCAAGGTCATCTTCTGGAGCATATGCACTGTATACAGAAAACAAGCTACACTACAATCTACATAATTTGTTAAAGTTACTCACCAACCATTACAACAATTATTGGCCACAATTTTCTGGTGGAAAAAAGTGGATCTTAGTTTATATTAAACTAAAGTTTTACTCAAACACGATAGTTGTCTCCATAATTTTCCAAATTGTATCTAATAATTTGTTTTAATCTGAAAATTTCATGTGTCAAATTATCTTCATATCAACATTGATATTATCTATGTAGGCTGTTCAATAAGTAATAAGACTATATTTATACAGAAAAGAGATTACCTTTAATCGTCATCATTTACATGGTCTTTTTCGAAGTAACTACCGTGAGACTCGATGCATTTGTCCCAACATTGCGTCCACTTCTTAAACACATGTGAGAGTCTGTTTTTTGAGAGTTCTTTCAAAACCGCCTCCGCAGCTTTTACACATGCTTTGTTGCTTTTGAAATGGTGGCCTCTTAGTGGTTTCTTGAGCTGAGGAAACAGCCAGAAATCGCACAGTGCAAGATCAGGACTGTATGGAGGGTGTGGTAGGATATCTGTGTTGTTCTTCTGCAAAACGTCCACTACATAATGGCAATATGTGGCCTTGCATTATCGTGGTGCAATAAGAAGCCATTCTTCAGCAATGGATGCTTCCTTTTGACGTGCTTGATGATAATCGCTGCTGTGTTGATTGTTGTCTCTGTGATGGACATTGAAGGTCTTCCCTCACGTGCAAGATCTTCCACATTTTGCCTTCCTTCCTTAAAAGTTTTATGCCAGCGAAAAACACTTGCCCTCAACATTGCTTCATCGTGGAAAGCTTCGCGTATCATGTTAAAAGTGTCCGATGCCGATTTTTGTAAACGCACACAAAATTTAATTGCATAACGCTGTCCCAAGGACGCTTCCATTTCGAAGACTGGTCGCGCCTCGTAGGCACGCCAATGAGCACTTGCGTTTAGTCACGTGACACTCTGGCACATCAGCCCGTATACGCCATCTATCAACCTCTTTTGTTAATACAGACAGCAACATTTCTTTATTCCACAGAAATTAATATTGTGATGAGTGGTTTCGCCACAGTAAAATTAGTCTTATTACTTATTGAACAGCCCACGTACATTTGTCCATTTTGGCATACTCTGTTGTTCTGATGGGTTTTTGCACCATTTTTATGTCTAAAAATATTAAAATAAATACACCATATTCAATAATTCTGTAAAATTCAATAAAACAATATATAGTTTTGAATATAGAGGGCTTATTTCAAGTTCCTATTTTTGAGGAACTCGAAATAAACATTCTACATTCAAAATTGCTCACCTCAAAAGATTTCTTTAAATGTTTATATGAGGAGGAATTATTTATGGCTTGAGTTTTGCTGTAATAATTATAAGTGTTTATAATTTCAGTTTTATTGCCTTTTTTTATCTTTGCTGATGGATATTTTAGGGTTGTTTTTTAATTTATTTGATAGCTAAGGTTATAACTGTCATGTTTTTAGTTTTGTTTTGGCTCTGAAATTAAAATATTTTCTGTAGGGTGGATGGCAAAGCAAAGTTAGACCTATATTGAAAATGTCTATTTTGAACTCATTGAGGTTATGGTTTGATAGATTGGTTGTGTTGTTATCTATAGTTTGGAAGGTTTTTCCTTATTAAATTCTTCTATTTGTGAAATAGCAGTCAGGTAGCATCATACCCAGAGGGAATGATATTCTGTTAAGGTAGCTCTAGAGAAGCAAGTCAGCGAGGTTTCATTATTTTTTTATTGTGCTGGTGAATTCAGTTATTAAAGTTGCTCAATCTGGTTTGACAGCCCAATTTTTCTTGGCAATACCTACCTGTTACACCTATGCAACACTATTGCTCAGGATTATATCTTCGTTTTCCATTGTAGTGCTGAGTTTTTTTTTTTTTTTAATTGAGTTATGTATATACCCTGAGGATGTTAAAAAAGTATTGATAAAACTGGTTGGTTCATGAACCATAATTTAATAACTTAATATATTGGTCCTATTGGAAAATGTATGTGATGCGTAATACCCAATATATGTATAGTAGCCAATATAGCCTTTGATTCTCTATAGTTCATGTGTCTATATATGATATTATAATGTTACATATGTACATTGTTCTTGTCTAAAATATTCATTTGAAAAAAAAAAGTCTTTCAGAATGGGAGAACAGAGTGCTTAAATAGCTTTGGACATCAGAACATTTTTTTTTAATATTTAAATAAATTAATGAAATAAAGAGCCAAAAGGGTTCACTTCGGTGATGTAAAAATTATTTAAATTAAGGGGATATTTAATTCCACATTATTTCAAAGCCGAATAAGAAACTCTAAGATAGAAATCATCAAAGAGTTTCATACTGAATATAGCAGCTATAAAAGTTCGGCGAGTCCAAGCGTAAGCAAACACCTTGGTAGTACAATACCAGGAAATTCGTAGTAAAGGTGGATAAAGCCTAGGATCGCTATTCTTAGTATTAACCCTAATGTAAAACTCATCCCCTAGGAGATGTATGTTGTTTTACATTAAGGGAGATAGGTCACTACCCAGACCAGTTTCAACCTTCATTGAGGTCTCATCAGTGAGTAGGTAAACCAATAAATACCAAGATTGTAGTGATAATAGCTTTAATACTTTACAGTACGAGTTGTTAAAGAGATGCACAGATAAATTAATGAAATAAAGAGCCAAAAGGCTTCATTTTGGCGATGTAAAAATTATTTAAATTAAGGGGATTTTTAATCCCACATTATTTCAAAGCCGAATCAGAAATTCTAAGATAGAAATCATCAAAGAGTTTCATGCCGAATATAGCAAGCTACAAAAGTTCAGTGAGTCCAAGCTTAAGCAAACACCTGGGTAGTACAATACTGGACAACTCGTAAAGGTGGATAAAGCTAGGATCACTATTCTTAGTATTAACCCTAATGTAAAACTCATCCCCTGGGAGATGTACGTTGTTTTACATTAAGGGAGATAGATCACTACCCAGACTGATTTCAACCTTTATTGAGGTCTCATCAGTGAGTAGGTAGATCAATAAATACCAAGATTGTAGTGATAATAGCTTTAATACTTTACAGTACAAGTTGTTAAAGAGGTGCACAAATAAATTAATGAAATAAAGGTCTATGTGGTCTATGTAGTCTGGTCTGTTTTACATTAAGGGAGATAGTGACCTATCTCCCTTAATGTAAAACAATATACATCTCCTAGGGGATGAGTTTTACATTAGGGTTAATACTAAGAATAGTGATCCTAGCTTTATCCACCTTTACTGCGAGTTGCCCGTTATTGTGCTACCCAGGTGTTTGCTTATGCTTGGACTCGCCGAACTTTTAGAGCTTGCTATATTCGGCATGAAACTCTTTGATGATTTCTATCTTAGAGTTTCTTATTCGGCTTTGAAATAATGTGGGATTAAATATCCCCTTAACTTAACTTATATTTAAATATTTTTTCTTGGCAATCCTAAACTTGTAACTAGTAATATTGTGAATAGCTAAGGCTTAGATGATACAGGAACTTTCTGCAGTGAGGATACTTTTTCAAACTACTTCAGTCTTCCTTTAAGCAGGGTGGTGATCTTACATCATATTTTTCAAAGACTTGATAAATTACCACACCACCATCAGTTGGAAACTAAACTGAAGCAAATGGGATTGGATGATAGATTAGTGAGTTGGATAGGCAACTGGCTCTCAGATAGATATCAGCAAGTTGTGAATGGGGAGCGAGGGTGCATTATCCTTGAAGAGGAAGGTCACTAGTGGTGTCCCTCAGGTTGTATGTTTTGGGACTATTGTTATTTAGTTTGTATATTAATGATATTGTGATGGGTTGAACTGGTGATATATAACTGTTTGCAGATTATGCAAATCTGGGAAGAGCGATGAGCAATCAAGCATATGTTATGGCCTTACAGAAGGACGTGAACAGATTGTATGAGTGGGCAGGGCAGCAGTATGGAACTGTTGGTTGTGTTGCAAAGTGTAAAATTCTGAAATTTAGTAAGCAGTAATGGGATGCTAAGTATACACTTGGTGGGGAAATTTTGGAGGAAGTTCAGGAGACAAGAGATACCTTAGAGTGGTGGTGAACAAGGATCTGTAGGTCAGAGGTTACATTGCACATTGTGAAGTAATCACATCAGATTATACTAATGATGTGGAGAACTTTAATATGCCACAATAAATCCATATCAGGCCTCACATGGATATATATATATATATATATATATATATATATATATATATATATATATATATATATATATATTGAACAGGGTCAAGTGAATGCTGACTAAAAGGTAATTGGTCTTATTTGTCTTTGGGAAATGGGATATGAAGACAGATTGAGGGAATGCAGTTTGCAAAGCCTTGTGAATAGGAGGAAGAGAGGGGATAGGATTGAGATTTAAGTTGGTAAAAGGTTGTGGTTAATGTGGAAGAAATTTTCCATAGAATGGTGGAAGGGGGGGTAGGGGTAGAATGGGGGGATATTTTTGAATGCTGTCTAACATTAAGGAACAAGTTCTTTGAATGGAGGACATTTAGTGTGAGTGTAGAATGCATTGCTTGACATTGTGGTGAATGAGGATACACTGAGTTTAAAGCACCATTTGATGGGTGTTGTGCATGTAATGTGTACCTCCCATGATTAATCTTTTGACTCCATGAAGGTGTGGCGTTAATAGTAGTAGTAACAGTAATAATAATCATCATCATCATCATCATATGTATCAAGGATTTAGGCCTAGCATGGCCTGTTCCGGCCTTAGAAGTCATCGTTGAATCGTTTAAGAAGTCGTCCTGGTTTTCTTTTTCCTAATGGCTTGTACTTTAAGGCTTGTTTTGGTAATCTTTCTGTTTTCATTCTTTGAACGTGTTCCATCCATTTATGTTTATATTTTTTTATTTTTTCTATTACTGGTTCTTGGTTTAATTCTTTCATAATATCTTCATTTCTTTTGTGATCAAATAGGGTATACTTTGCAGTTTTTCTCATAAACTTCATTTCTGCTGTTGTTAATCTTTGTTTGTCTTTTTGTTTTATTGTCCAGATTTCGCTTCCATACATTAAGACCGGTAAGGCTAATGTATTGTATACTTTTAGCCTGGTTTGTTTTTGAACTGGGTTTGGTTTAAATATAGAGTTAATTACACCTGTTATTTTTAAATATTTTGCAATTTTTACGTTTATATCTTTTTCATTTTCATATGTGATCATACATCCTAGGTAGTTAAATGAATTCACCTGTTCTAAAATCTTGTTATCTATTACTATTTTAGTTCTTGCTGGATCTTGTCCTTTAAAGGCCATAGTTTTTGATTTTTCCGTTGATATTATCATACCATAATCTTTGGATATCTCATTTAGATTTAAAATAGCTTTCTGTAAGTTATCTTCAGAATTTGTAATTATTATTTGGTCGTCTGCAAAGAGGAGAGTGTTTAAGTTAACTGTAGGTGAAGTTTAATTCCTTGATGTAAATTTTTACTCCATTTTATTATTATTTCATTTAAGTAGATATTAAAAAGAGTTGCTGAGAGGGGACATCCCTGTCGGACCCCTTGGTTTATCTCTCTCGTATATGATAGCTCGTGATTTAATCTTATTTGTATTTGATTATTTTCATATATATTTGTGACAGCTTTTAGGATATTATTTGGTATTTGTCTTTCTTTTAATATGTTAAATAATATGTTTCTTTTGACTTTGTCAAATGCTTTTTCAAAGTCAATAAATGCAATATGTGTTTCTAAATTATATTCTCTTCTTTTCTCTATTATTAATTTTAGGCAAAAGGCTGAGTCTATACATGATCGTCCTTTTCTAAATCCATTCTGTACCTCTAGAATAAAGTTTTCGGAATATTTCATTAGTTTGTTATTTAAGATTCTGGTATATATTTTGTAACAGGAATTTAGTATACTGATACCTCTATAGTTTTTAGGGTCATCTCTATTACCTTTCTTAAAGATAGGAATCACAATTGCTTTTTTCCATTCTATTGGGGGGATACCAGTTGAGTAAATTTTATTTAAAAATAATAGGAGTCTTTCTTTGAATCTTGTTCCTGCATATTTATATAGTTCTGAACGTAGCTTATCTTCTTCAGGTGATTTTCCGTTTCTTGTTTCTTTCAGGCTGATTTCTAATTCTTCTTCAGTTATTTCCTTTTCATTTTCGTTAATTGTTTGCCAGTTGTCTTTTTTAATATGTTTGTCTGTCCACAGTTCTGTGTAGTAATTTAGAAATTCTTCTAATTTCAGTTCAGTGTTTAATTTTATGTTTTCTTTGGTATCTGCATTTAGGTGTTTCAAAATCTTATATACATTGGGTCTTATTTTATATAAATCATATTCTGAATTAGAAACAAATTTATTCCATGATTCTCTATGTCTTTTTCTGACTTCTCTTTTAGCTATGGCTCTTATTCTTTTATATTCTATTTCATCTTCTAATCTTTTACTGCTTAACCATTTGTGATAGGCTTCTTTTTTCTTTTTGATTATTTCTTTGATTGTATCATCCCAGATCTTCAGTTTTTTTCTTTTATTGAATTTTTTTCTTTACTTTATTTTATTTTATCTAGATATTGGTTAATTCTTTGTTCATATAGCCATTGTACATTTGTGTCATTCAATAGTCTAGTTTTATAAACAAATGTTTCAATTTTTATTTCTGTTCTTGTTACTTGTAGCCATTTAGGTGGTAATCTTAATTTTATTTTGACAAGGAAGTGGTCACTGCTTATTTCATATCCTCTGTGAACTCTAACATCTAGTGATAATTTTGATGTCTTTTCATTTAATATGAAGTAATCTAATATTGATTTCCATCCTCTTGCTGCCCAAGTATATTTATATATGTCTTTATGTTTATAGAAGGAATTCATTATTTTTAGGTTATTATAAACTACAAAGTCAATCAATTTTTTACCATTTCTGTGTAGGGTGTGTTCTCCATGTATTCCTATATTATTATTAATTTTCGTGTTTCCAATTCTTGCATTTAAGTCTCCTGCTAAAATTATGTAATCATTTTTATTTATTTTATTATATATGTTTTGTAGCTGATTATAAAAATCAATATTATCCTGTTCTCTTCCTTCTTCTGAGGCATATAAACCAATTATTGTTAAATAGCCTCTATCTATTTTTATTCTAGCTTCTATTATTCTTTCATTCCATAATTTATAATGTTTTAACTGTTTTGAAAGGGAGTTATGAATCCAAATCATGACTCCTGCTTGTGCTCTTTGGTCTCTGTCGACTCCACTGTATATCACATTAAAATTTTCAGTTCTCATAGTTCCTTTTAATTTCTTTTTTGTTTCAGTGATTACTGCTATTTTAAAATTTCTTTCATTTAATAACTGGTCTAATTCTATTTCTTTATATGCTATTCCTCTTACATTCCAGTTCGCTATGTGTATTATATTTTGTCGTTTCCATTTTCGTTTTCCCTTTTCTATTCCAGGGTCGTTTCCCATAGATTCAATCCGATTATCTTTTTCTGTCAGCTTACAAGTACATGTTCTCCATGTCAGGGAACTAGCCTTACGATGGAATAGTTCAGTGATAGGGCTGCTACCTTAAGGCTTCTGAACTAGCCTTCTTCCGAATTTAAACCCATAGGAGGAATAGGGTATATTGAAGGGAAAAGAGTAGATTATAGAAGAAATATAGTAAGGTTTATAGAGAGGGCATAGTTTGTAAGGCCAGAAATGAAATGACCCCATGGCCCTCGAGTACTCTAATAGCATAAGGGTCATAAAGTAAGAAGAGTTGGCTGATAAGGCCTTATAGGAAAGATTAAAGTAAGTGGATCTTCCTCAAAGTAGAAGAAGGAGAGGATAGATCCAGCTAGGGGTCCATGGGAGTGCCGCTTCCCTTACAATCAAGATGATTGCCCATTATGGCCCTGTTGGTCCACGAGTCCTTATTCAGTATATTCGGACCACCCCACCATATATATATATATATATACACACACACACACACACACACACACACACACACACACATGGTGGGCTCCCCTATCCGCCACCGAGGGGATATGCTCTCTAGGGGCTACAGGGTCCCCTGAGAGAATAATAATAATACTAATGAAAATTGTCATCCAGTATAATCTCTCCAACTATATGTTTAATATACTTTTTTTGACCACTTGTTGAGAAGAAAAGGGATACAGAATGATCTGAGAAATTAAATGGACCTAATGCTGAGGTAATGGAAATATGTCTTAACAGTGGTAAGGCCTCAGGTTCGGTGGCTACTTCTCCATTTTTTGATGAAGATAGTACTGAATGTACTTAGTCTAATATTCAAAGTTGAGCACTGCTTTGCAGCTAATAGTGTTATTAATTTTTTCATTAACTTTTGCATTTTCTTGCATGCAGGGATTTTGATATTTTGAGGAAAAAACACATATAAAGATAATAATTAACTAATGAGATTTATTTAGGTAAATAAATGATCATGCAAATTTTGCCTTGTCACCAACACACTCTCTTAAACATAAGAAAAATACACTAAGCACATCATGCAGGTGCACCAAATGGAAAGCAAATGCAAACTGAGTATGAAAGTCAGTATCCTACATTCCTAACTAGCACTCTCTATGGGTGCAGTGATGGAATCTTGCTGAAGGTCTTAATATGATGGACTCTCAGATTTCTGATAAAATGAGGCAGCTGAATTTATTAAGATTAATGTTGTAGCACCATTGCAGATTCTAGAAATAGTCTTTCTCTGATTTATATTATGTATAAAAGGGAGAGTTTTCTCCTAGAACCTTGTGCTTTGACCACACCAGCCTTTCCAGGAAATCAATCACATCCGAGTCTCTTTATTAGCCACTCACTTCTCCTTCATAAATCAACTCCTCATCATCCAAACCCAGCTCCCCTCTCCCCTTCCCCAAAAAATCCATTATCGTTCCCTACATCCAAGGCATCTCAAAAAAAAAAAAAAAATAGTCATGGTATAACATACATACCTAATTAAAGCTATACCAAAAATTAGTTATCCTTATCTGCTCACAAAAAATCTTCTCCATCATCTAGATCAGGGCTGTCCAAAACATGGGGTGCATGCTGCCTGCCTGTGGGTTTTAATTTTCACGAGTGAAAAAATAAAACAAGAATTTGAACCGAATGCATATTAGATATTTTAATTCTATCACTATTCAATATTGGTTATTTTATTCAGTGTTTTTTTACATCACTATATACCCACGTGTTTTTCAAATATTAGATGTGTCAAAGAAGCATTCTCACACTGTTTTGTTGTAACGTGCATGCTCCGGGCACTCACGCAGAATGTGAGCATGCAATTAGTGCGCAGTTAATGTTGTTCATTTTAGCTTTCCTGTGCAGAAATTTCGCTGTTGTTCACTAAATGACTAGATATGCATTGGATGCGGCCTTCAGATAATTTTTTTTAATGCGAACCTTGGATTACCTAAGATCGGACATCCCTGATCTAGATAATGTTTTATTAAACTCTTTGAGATTGCTTAACCATACATAAATTTATGAGGGTGGTCTGAAAGGTTCTTGGCTTAACAATGAAAAAAAATTTATAATTTCAAAATTATTTTTATTTTTCAACGTAATCTCCCTTAAGACTAATACATTTATTCCAGCGATGCTCCAGTTCCATTATCCTGTCCCTGTAGTGATTCTCAATAAGATCTGCAAAATACCCCTCTACAACTGCAATCACCTCTTGATTAGAAGAAAAATGCTGACCAGCGAGGAAGAGTTTTAGTTTTGGGAAGAGATGAAAGTCACAGGGAGCCAAATCTTGAGAAAAGGGTGGATGCTCCAGCAATTCATAGTGCATATCCCTTAATTTTCCCATTGCCAAAACACTTTTGTGGGCAGGTGCATTGTCCTGATGAAAGATGATTTTTTCTTCTGCAAATCGGGTCTTTTCTCACAAATTTTTTCGTCTAGTCTGGTTAAAAGATCGGAATAATATTCCCCAGTTATTGTTTTACCCTTTTCAAGATAATTAACAAACAAAATGCCTTTAGCTTCCCAAAACATGATGCCATGACCTTTCCTGCTAATGGGACCGACACTTTGTGTTCTTTGGTACTGAACAAGCGGCTTCTGTCCACTGTTTTAACTGCTGTTTGGATTTGGGTGTGTAATGGTGCTCCAAGTCTCATCCATAGTAATAAATTGATGCACAAAATCAGTTTTATTCTTGTTAATATGCTCCAAGCACTCTTCAGAGATTTTCATGCTAGCGTGTTTTTGATATACTGTGAGCAAGCGAATATTCAAAATATATCCTACACATTCTTTTGAAATGCCTATAATCTCAGCAGTTTCATGCTTTTTGAATCGCCGGTTATCCAATAGCATATCGTGCACTTGATCAATGATTTCTGGTGTTGTTATACTTTTTTGGGTGTCCTTCACATGGATCATCTTCAAGGCTGGTTCGCCCATGTTTAAACTCGGCAGCCCATTTCTTAATTGTCGAAAACAAAGGAGAGGAGTGCCCATAAACGTTTATGAACGTTTAATGAATTTCTTTTGGATTTAAACCTTCTTTTACAAAGAATTTTATAGCCACGCGATATCAATTTTATCCATTTCAAGTGATACAGAGAACACTTTTGCTTCAGGCTGTATAAAACAAACTACTTGATAGAATGACTTGCAATTTCACATGAATGCTTATGACAGATGTACCTTCTTCTTTTTCTTCTTCCTTTCCAGGCTTATAGGCCAAGTGCCTGTTCCAGACTCAATTCCATCTTTTTAAGGGTCTTACTCTGCATCGGACACCTTTTGGGTGGTAATTTAAAATTTGTTTAGGTATTCTGTTTCTATTCATTCTGACAAATTTCTTTAGAGCACAGTTAAAAAAACATTGAGTTAAATTATCCTAGTGTATACAATTAACTATTTCATTTAGGGAGTTTGTAATTCCAAGTTTATTTCTGATTTTGTTACTTTTAATTTTGTCCATTATTGTGACTCTTTCTGTGCAGAAATTTCATTTCGGCTGATTGAATTCTGTTCTTCTTTCATCTGCTTTTTTTATTCTCCATACTCACTGCCATAAAGTATGGTAGGTTTAGCTACTGTATTGTAGATTCTTATTCATGTGTGTTTTTGTACGTAATTGTATTTAAATATTTTATGTATAATAATGCCTGTTACTTTTAAAAAGTTTGATAGTTTCGGTTCTGTTGCCATCTATGTTCGAGGCTGAAAACTTTTCAGCAGACCACCTTCGTGTATGTATATATATATATATATATATATATATATTAAGGATACCAAGTAATTTTATAAACTTGGTTTTTTTTACTCCTTCTCCCAAGTAAGCAAAACAGTTAAGTTTGTGCCTGAACATAGTTCAAGTCTAAAGCTAGTGCAGCACCAGGGCAACTCGTTGTAAAGCTCTGATCACTATTCTTAGTATTTCCCATAATGTAAAACACATCTCACTAAGAGATGTATACTGTTTTACTTTGAATAAGAAACTCTTGATGAGATAAAGATGCGAAAAGTTTTTTTACCTGGGATAATATATATTAAGGATACCAAGTAATTTTATATACTTGGTTTTTTTACTCCTTCTCCCAAGTAAGCAAAACAGTTAAATTTGCACCTGAATGTACCCACCTTTATAACAAGTTGCCCTGGTGTTGCACTGCCTTTAGACTTGAACTACGTTCATGCACAAACTTCGTTGGTATCCTTAATATATATTATCCCCAAGGTAAAAAACTTTTCACACATTTATATATATAATTTCATATCCCTATGAAATTTTTTATAAAAAGTTATTAGAAAGAAATTATGACAATAAACTGTTACCTGTGAAATATTTTAATTAAGAAAACATGATACATAGCATTATGATATATATAATATTGCAAATAATGAAGTAACATATCTGTTCCCGAAATAACTCAATTTAATAAAGATTAGTATTTCCCCCATCACTCCAGTTTTTTTTTTTTTTTTTTTTTTTTCCTGAAACTATATCTAATATAAGAACACAGTTAAAGAAACATTGAGTGACATCATCCTAGTGTATACAACATCTCTTTCTCCTGCAAACTAACTTACTTTAGACAAAAAATCTGGAAGAACAGCAAAAATCTGTTTGCTAAAAAATATGAATGGAACATAGAAAACTCTGTCCATTATCAGTACTGCAGCTATTCTGGAGTAGCAGACCATGGATACAGATCACCAGATCCAATTTGGAAAAATTGCCCTTTTATACAGAAGCACATATTAATCGGAGAGACTGTTTCTGCAGTCTATCATAGTGTTACAACATTGTCTAAATCTTAACAGATTTGGCGACCTCACTTTACCAAAAATCTAGGAAACAATCATTTTGAGACCTTCAGCAAGATTCCATCTCTGCCCTTAGGGGATGCCAGATAGGATGATGTGCCTTTTAACACTCAGTCTGTGTTTGCCTTTCATTTGGTGTGCCTGCATGCACATGTTAATGTATTTCTCAGTATCTGGAGTCTATAAAGTACCCTGTTCCTGTAAATTGGCATACTTTGGACAGACAGCAGATCAGCTACACTCTGCCTGGAGGAACATAAGTCATACATCTGCAACCATGACTATGGTCAGTCAGGCCTGGCTGACCTTGTCTTGGATACAACCCACAGGATCTCATGAAAAAAAACCACCATGCTCCACCACAGCAAATTCAAAAGAGAGAGACTATTCTTAGAATCAGCAGCAGCTCTCAGGAATCAACCAAATCCTAACAAATATGGTTGCATTAAGCTTTCTAAGATTTGGGAAATGCTTATCACCAGATGTCCCACTTTACATTCCAGGCCACCTACAACCGCCCTTAGAGGGCGCTCCACCTAGATAGGACTTTAGTGTCACCCACGTGGTTGGGCTTAGTATTGTTTGTTATTTGTATTTATGTTACATTAGTTTTTTTTGTAATCCCTGAAGATGTCTCATTGACTGAGTCGAAATATTGGAAGAATTAAATTCTGTTTTAATCCTTTCTGAGTGCTGTATACAATCCATTAAGCCTCCAACATGATGTCCTCACAGCACTTAAGCCTATACATATGTATTTCTTTGTGCCTTGAAGATGCCTTGGTGATCAAAGTGAAATGTTGCCATAATAATTTAATTAGCTAAATAAATAGTTAATTATTTTCTCTAGATGTATTTTCTACTCTAAACATCAACATGAGTGAATAATCTATATCTAAGCATCCATACCAGATTAAAGATGCCCAGTGATCATTTGTTAAGTGTATCTTCATAGTTCTGATTTAAACCGATATTTCTCCTCGAAGCTTTTACTATTTGTTGTTAAAAAATGCACATCATATTTTCCTTAATGTATCTTAATTCAGAATTACATATTTTAAAATGTAATGAAATAAGATTCTAAAATCTTTCTGTTATATAATGCTGCACTGCTTTAATTTTTGAAAATAAACAAAGTAAGAATCAGGACCTTTATTTTAAAGTTTCAGGTTTACAAATGCAAATTTCTGCACTCAAAAGTTGCACAAAAATTTGGAGCGAAGATGTATTCAAAGAATACATCTTCGTTCCACAATTATTCAAGATATTTTAATTTTCAAGGAAAGCTAAAAGTCCATATTGTGGTGCTCATTCCCATTGCAAGAAAGACACGTTGCTATATGAAAGAGTCTGCAATATTAAATAATTTTGCAGAATAATGAGGTTTATGTTAATGAAGGTCACTCCTTCATTAACATAACCTTCAGAAATGTTATTATTTCTTGATGTCTTTGGTATATAGACTATGAATTAATTTAAAATGGATTATTATTATTACTGTGAAAAGCCTCATTATTCATTAAAAATCTTATAACTTAAAGAGCATCATTTTTTCAAATTTTTATGTAATAAACTATACTGTCCTTACTTTATCTGCAAATGTATCTTTTGTAATTCTGCAGGTTTCCGAACATGCTCTGCAGATGAGTTTTCCTGTCGTAATGCCAAGTGTATTCGCACTACATATCACTGTGATGGAGAAGATGACTGTGGTGATGGTAGCGATGAGCTTGTTAAAGACTGTGCAACTGAAACTCCTACATGTTCTGGTGCTCAGTTCCGTTGCAAGAATGGACAATGTATTCCATATGAAAGGGTCTGCAATAAGCAGATTGATTGTGATGATGAATCAGATGAACCACCCCACTGTAATATCGATGAATGTGCTAAAGTAGAAACTAATCAATGTGGTCATAAATGTGTAAATACTCTAACTGGTTTTTATTGTGAATGCAATGAAGGATACAAGTTGATGAATGATGGAAAAGCATGTGAGGATGTTGATGAATGCCGAACAACACCTGGAGTTTGTGCTCAGTATTGCTTTAATACTCCTGGTTCATATTACTGCAAATGCAATGAAACTTATTATGAACGAGAATTAGATGGACACACTTGCAAACGGAAAGACAGTAAGTAATAGTAGTACTACGATTATTATTCTCCCTTTTTCTCATCATGCCTATTGGTTTTTCTAGTATTACTCATTAGATAAAAAAAAACAAATGCACACAAAAACATAGAGACAAATGTTAGTGCAAATATGCAATTACATTCAGAGACTATTTACCTAATTGTTTTAGCAAATACTTTGTATGTGTTGCCTAGGTATGATAATGATGAGCTGAGCAGAAGAGCGGTGATATTGAATGGCATAATAGCGAGAATGTGTGACAAGAGAGGACTGGTATATGTGGATGCTTGGAGTGCGTTTGAGGAAAGAGAGCAGTTGTATGCGAGAGACCGTTTACATTTGAATGAGGAAGGATGTAGGCATCTGGAGAGATTGCTGTTCTGAACGAGTCAGTGTGTCCCAGGGAGGATGATAGCAGGGGTGGCCTCTTGTGGGAATGGATACTTTAGAGAAGGGAGACAATGTCAGGTAACACTGAGCCCAGTGGAGTCTAGAAGGGATAATGCTGGGTATAGAAACAATGGCATTTATAAGCTGTATACTAATGCCAGGAGTATCTGGAATAAGGGAGAGGAATTGGTGGCGCAGATAGCATCAGCCTGGCCAAAAATTATTGCGATCACTGAGACGTGGTTGACAGAAGGGGATATAACAACAGGAATAGAAGTCGCTGGGTATAGCATTTTTCGTCAGGATAGGAGGGGAAAGCGTGGTGGTGGGGTGCTGCTTATGATAAGTGATGACCTATGTCCTCTAAGAGTGGAGAATTTGGAAGGAAGTGAGACAAATGATTTTGAGAGAGTATGGTGTGAGGTAGAGGTAGGCAAGACAGGATATTTAGTGGGGTGTTGCTACAGACCCAGGAGCACAGAGGATGGGGACCAGGAGATGTTTAGACAGCTAAGTTTGGCAAGTGCAAGAAGAATGATTGTTATGGGAGATTTTAACTTCAGTAGTATAAATTGGAGAGAGGAAGATGCATGTAGCAATAGGGGAATGGAATTTCTAGAATTCTTGAGGGACAAATGTCTTAGGCAACATGTAACAGAGGGAACAAGAGGTTCAAAAATTTTGGATTTGGTTATAGCATCAGAAGAGTTGATAATAACTGAGTTGATGTCTCTCCCACCAGTTGGAGAGAGTGACCATATGGTGTTGACTTGCAAAATGAATAGACATGCAGGAGTATCAAAGAGACGGGAACTTATGTGGAATTATAAGGCAGGTGATTATAATAGTCTTAGACTTCAACTTCGGGAAGTTTCATGGAAGGAGGAATTGGAAGGCCGGGATATCACCAGTGCATGGGAAATTGTGAAAGAATATTTGTTATCAGCAATGGTAAGTTGTATACCACGAGTGAAGAAGAGGACGCAATTTGGAGTAAAGTGGATGACAAACAATATTAAACAGGAATTGCATGCGAAAAAGAGGCTATGGAAGAGATATAAGGAGACAGATGAAGAGATGCATGAGGAATATAAGACACAGGCCAGAAGAGTGACTAGTGTGGTAAGGAAAGCGAAACTGGAATATGAGATGAGATTGGCCCTAAGATCCAAAGAAAATCCTAGGGAATTTTTTAGCTATGTGGCCAGTAGGAGGAGAAATGACTGTGGAAGAATGATATTGTGGGATAAAAATGGGAATAGAGTGACTGATGCAGAGGACAGAGTGGAATTGTTCAATGAACACTTTATTGTAGTATTTCATCCTAGAGGAGTCAGTTTTAATGCCAGAGGGATAGGGTTGGTTTGAGATTTAAAGGTACAGGAGAAGAGTGTGTTTCAGATACTGAGTACTCTGGATGTCAGTAAAGCTGTGGGACTGGATGGTATTTTGCCACGAGTTTTGAGAAAATGTGCTAGGGAATTGATAGTACCTTTAACGTGGCTTTTCAATGAAAGTCTGGCTTTGGCAAAGGTGCCCAGGGAATGGAAGGAAGGTAAGATAGTGCCATTGCATAAGGGTGGTAACAGACTGGAAGTGTCTAATTATAGGCCAGTCTGTGTGTCATCAGTAGTTGTTAAGATCTTGGAGAAAGTATTGAGGGACCGTATACAGCATTGGGCAGATGAGGGTAATGTTATCTGTGAGAATCAACATGGATTTGTGAAAGGACGCTCTTGTTTTAGCAATATGCTAACCTTTTATAATAAAGTTACAAGAACATTAGATGAGGGAAAGGCATATACTGCCATTTTCTTGGATTTAACGAAGGCATTTGACAGGGTGCCACATGATAAGCTGATATTTAAGTTGCAGCACATGGGTCTGGATGTCAGATTGGTCAACTGGATTCAGGATTGGCTGTCTGATAGGTATCAGAGAGTTGTGTATGGTGGAGCAGTTTCCAGGAGGCAGAGGGTTACAAGTGGGGTCCCACAGAGCTCAGTACTAGGACCTATATTGTTTAACCTTTATATCAATGACATAGCCAGTGGATTGCAGGGGGGATATTCAGTTGTTTGCGGATGATGCGAAGCTGGGAAGGATTATTAGTAATAGTGCAGATGTGGTAGCCCTGCAAGAGGATTTAAATAAGCTAGATAGATGGGCAAATGAATGGGGGTTTCAGTTTAATGCAGCAAAATGTAAGGTCTTGAGGTTTGGGAAACATCGATGGGATGCTGCATACTCCATAGGAGGAGTTATACTGGAGGAAGTAGGGGAGACAAGAGATCTGGGGTTGATGATTGATAGAAACCTGAAGTTTAGGGGACATATTGCAAAGGTGGTGAAGGTAACACAGAGGATTGCTGCTATTATGAGAAGGACACTGACCTGCAGAGATAAGAGGGTTATCATTCCGTTGTATAAGTATCTGATCAGACCACACTTGGACTATTGTTCTCAGATTTTGTCCCCAGGATTTGAAGGGGATAAATTAACTGTGGAAAGGATACAAAGATGGTTTCAGGACGGTACAAGGATAGTTATGAGGATCGGCTGAGAGAATGTGGACCGCAGAGTTTGGTGGATAGAAGAAGGAGAGGCGATATGATTGAGACTTTTAAACTGTTGAGAGGTGGTTACAGGGTTGACACTGGGGAGTTCTTTCGCTTGGTTGATCAGCGGGAAGGAGTGATGACAAGAGGCCATCCCTGGAAGTTACGAAAGGAAACTGTGAGCAAGAGGGTAAGGAGTGGTTTCTTTGTGTGGAGGGTGGTTGAGCCGTGGAATGCATTGCCTGATGGAGTGGTGGGAGCGAGAACAGTCAGTGAGTTTAAAGAGTGGTATGATAGACTTTGTGTTTCTCAGGGGGGGACCTCCCCTCGATGAGTCTTGACAGACTTTATGTCTTAGGAAGAACCTCCCTCGATGAGTCTTTTGACTCCTTGGAGGCCTGAATAATAATAATAATAAAATAATAATAATAATTCCAGTTGTTCAAAAAAAAAAAACTTTATGCCACATACTGAACTGAATATGGTATCATGGAAACATTAAATTACATCTGTCTGAAACTAACAAACAAATTCTTTTATATTATTTTTATGACAGTCCTACATACTAAAGATTATGAACCTAGAACACATGAATGCCATTGGTAGATTCAGGTAATCCAGGAATTCTAATCAAGAGAACAAATAGTAGTAGTACTTCTTAGTTCACCTCAGAACTAATAAGCAAAGTACTGGTAACCCTTGCCATTGAAAATCATCAGCAGGATCTGCTCATATCGTAGTTTTTCTACTTTTTTGATAGGATTCCTTTTTTTAAAAAAAATAATGAATATAACTGCTGTTTTAATAATACTGACTGAATTTTAGATGTAAAAAAAAAAAAAGAAGGTATCAAATTGTTTTTATAGTTCACATTTTTTAAATTTCTGTTCTTTGTTTTCTTAAACAATAATATTAATGGAATGAAAAGACAATTTAGCCAGATTTATCAACATGTTGATTTAATGCATTTTCTATTCTTATATTTTATCGTTCTCAAAAGTTGCTTTTATCTTTCATACAGATTGACTTATGATGTAGACTCATTGTATGTGAATAATGATTTAATATAATGATAAATGTTTAATTTAATCCAAAAATAACTCCTAGAGCATTTTTCCGGGTATTTGTGTTATAGTGTATGTTAATAATCCTTGGAATATTAATATGAGGACATATATATTTTGCTTTATGGTTTGCCAATTGGCTGGCGGCATACTCTCCAACTGACAGACTATGGGCCCAATTGTACTGTGGGAATGAATGTTTTGTGAACGTTTTTCAGTTGGAAATAAATTTCATCAGTTTAACGTGTATTCACAATCCTAGTTAGCAGCAGCAGCAGCAGCATCAAGTGATTTGGAAAAGTTCCACATTTTTCCTCTTCAGCAGTGTTTCAAAATTATCTAATCGTTATCCCTCACAGTACTAATATTAATGTACTATAGGATGATACAGTCTTCACTAATCAGAAATTGGTTGGGAAGCAGGCACGTAGGCATTCTAGATAGATTTTTTATTATTATTATTATTGAAACATAATCTTATGTACAAAGGTCACTATGAATTATTTAGACTGGATGATCACTCTGCATTCAGGCAGAGTTTATATAAACAATGATGGTTAAAAAATTGCATTCACAAGAACTTATCAAAACAGTAACACCAATATTGGATCATTCACATGATTTTAGTCAATTATATAAATAGGAGATTCCTTCTCCCCACTTTATTTTTATTTTTGAGGGAGAATAATGTTACTACTAGGTTGAAAAGTTGACAATGATGTTCTTGCTCTGCTCAGCCAGGAGTTGATACCTTTGGTTCCAGTGTTGATGGAATCAAGGGTGTTTTTTTTTCCTTGTGGTGATGATGTTCATGAAGAAGGCAACTTCTCAACTTTTGTTTGAAGACTGTTTTAAGTTATGAATCTGAGAGTCAGTTTAGAAATAAAGCACTTGAACAAAGACTAGAAACCATGCATATGAGAATACTGAGAAAAATTTAAGGGAGTGAACAAATGACATGAATGGCAAAAGCATATTAAAATGAGAATATTAAGAAAAAAATTGACATTATTGGCATTTAGGAATGTGTTAGTGGGCTAATCTCAGGTGATATGGTCACTTAAACAGAATGGGAGAAGAAGCAAAGCAGGTGTTTGATACCAAGATTTGAAAATTTAGAGAAAACATCAAAGCAAATAATAATGGTAAGTACTTGCTGGATTTATGTTCAAGACATGGATTAGTTATTACTAGCACCATGTTCCAGCATAAAAGTATGCACAAATTCACATGCAGAGAAGATGCAAGAAACAAGCAAACTGTTACTATGTTATTGTTGATAGTGATGTTTCACCCAATGGTTCAGATCAGAAGAGTATACAAAGGATTTAAAACTGAAAGTGATCATCCATTTAGTTTTGAGCAGGATAAAATTGAATTTCTTATTGAAATGAAGAGTAGAAAATAAGGGGATAAACATCCTATGTTGTTTTATAGCCAGTAAGCTAAACTAAAGATCGATAACTATGATCTAGAAGTTTCATGCCGAAAAACTATCGTCGAAGGCAATTCGAAGTAAAGGTGGAGCAAGCTCCCTCACTATTCTTAATATTTTCTCATAATGTAAAACACAGCTCCTAGGAGATGTAATACTGTCATTACATTATGAGGAGAGGTCACTACCGAGACCGGTTTCAACCTTTTTTGAGGTCTCATCAGTGAGTAGGTAGACCTGGAAGATATCAAAGCTTAGTGAAAAGAACTTACATACCTTCACTATACGAATGCCATAAAGGTGTAATTATATTTTAGTTAAGATAAAAAGCCAAATGGCTAGTTTTCTGGCACCTTAATTTAGAAAATAAGGGGATAAACATCCTTTGTTGTTTTATAGCCAGTAAGCGAAACTAAAGATCGATAACTACAATCTATAAGTTTCATGCCGAAAAACTATCGGCGAAGTAAAGGTGGAGCAAGCTCCCTCACTATTCTTGATATTCATAATGTAATGTAATTCTCATAATGTAATGACAGTATTACATCTCCTAGGAGCTGTGTTTTACATTATGAGAAAATATCAAGAATAGTGAGGGTGCTTGCTCCACCTTTACTTCGAATTGCCTTCGCCGATAGTTTTTCGGCATGAAACTTATAGATCGTAGTTATCGATCTTTAGTTTCGCTTACTGGCTATAAAACAACAAAGGATGTTTATCCCCTTATTTTCTATATTAAGGTGCCAGAAAACTAGCCATTTGGCTTTTTATCTTAACTGAAATGAAGAGTGTTTAAAAATAACTTTAAAACTAATCAAAGTTGAGTAGCTTTCTGAAGTGAACTGTAGACTCAAGTACGTAAACATTATTCAAGAAAAAATGAAATAATTCACTGGTAAACTACTAATAAATTCACATGCCTCTCTGGACAAATTGATTGATTTGGCCAGAGAGGCATGTGGTGAGGTAATCTGCAAGGATAGAAAAATCAGAACTCCATAGGTAATTAACGAGGCATTCAAGGAAAAGAAGAAAGCATATCGCAAGTTCCTGGCAAGTAAGCTAGCTTGTGCTCTTGGAGAATACAGAGAAAAATGTAAGACAGCAAAGCACTGTGTAAAGCTAGCAAAACAAAATTATGACAAGACTTTGAAGGAATGAAATATCAGGAAGGTGACAAAATATTCTGGAGACCATTGAAAAAGCTTAGAAATAGAGAAAAGATTACTGTACAGGGAATCAGAGATGATAAAGGTGACATGAAAACTGCAGATTAATATATTCTACAGGGTGGCTCTTAAGTCACAAAGGGGTTAAACATTTTTATTTATTTATTTAAAAATTTTTTATTAATTAATTATTATTATTTTTTGTTATAATCAGATGCAGAACCTGGAGTTTTTTATTCCTTATGAAAAATCACATCATGTAAATGCCTCCCCTTTTCAGCTTCACAAAGCCAGGCCCTTTTTTATTGGCATGTTCCATGACAGTTGTTAATGTTTCTGGCTGCGGCACTCTAATTTCTGCACAAATGTTCTCCTTCAGCTGTTGGATTGTCTAGAAATTTGTCACATACACCTTTTCTTCAGGTAAAAGGAAGAAGTTAGTAGCCAACAGATCTGGAGAACATGATGGACATTAATTGCCGATCTTGTCAAAATCATTTGCTAATCAAAAATATGTCTTATGAGTTCCACTGTGACTCTAGCAGTGTGAGCAGTGAGAAATCTCCAAAATAAAATTTTAAAAATCTGTTGGTTCTTTATTTCATAATAACAACAAAAATAATAATAATAAAATAATAAAAATGATTGATAAATAAAAAAAATTAAATGTTTAAACCCCTTTGTGACTTATAGGCTACCCTATATATGTCTGGAGTAATTACAGTAGTAAACAAATTAATCCGAAGTGCAGTTTTTTGTTTTGCTTTGGGTTTTGTTTTACTTCACAATAATTTTGGTTGGTTTCGGTTTACTATTTTTGATTTTGGTTTCAGTTTACTATTTTTGGTTTTGGCTTTAGTTCACTTTTTTGGTTTTGGCTTTAGTTCACTATTTTGGTTGAATGCTGCACGTTTTAAATGTTTTAACTGTCTTTATGATGTTTATTAATAGAGTTGTGCATTTTTAATATTATTATTATTATTGAGGCCTCCATGGAGTCAGGAGAGTCATTGTGGGAGGACCTTCCTAGGAAACACAGTCTATCATACCACTCCTTGAATTCATTGCCCATTCTTGCTCACGTCACTCTATCAGGCAATGCATTCCACGATTCAACCACCCTCCACAAAAAGAAACCATTCCTCACCCTATTGCTCACAGCTACCTTTCATAACTTCCAGGGATGGCCGCTTGTCATCGCTACTTCCCGTTGTTCCACCATGTGAAAGAACTCCCCAATGTCAACCCTGTAACTGCCTCTCAACAGTTTAAAAGTCTTGATCATATCATCTCTCCTTCTTCTATCCAGCAAACTCTGCAGTCCACATTCCCTCACCGATCCTTATAACTAACATTGTACAGTCCTGAAACCATTTTTGTTATCCATCTCTGTACCCTTTCCATAGTTAATTTATCCCCTTCAAATCCTGGGGACCAAATCTGAGAACAATAGTCTAAGTGTGGTCTGATCTGATCAGGGTCTTATACAATGCAACGATAACTATTTTATCTCTACAGGTCAGCAGTCTTCTGGGTTACCTTCACCACCTTTGCAATATGTTCCCTGAATTTCAGATTTTTATCAATCATCACCACCAGATCTCTTGTCTCCCCTACTTCCTCCAGTAAAGCTCCTCCAATCGATTATGCAGCCTCCCATCGATGTATCCCACCAAACTTCATGACTTTACATTTTGCTGCATTAAACCGATACCATTCATTTGCCCATCTGTCTAGTTTATTCATGTCCTCTTGCAGGGCTGCCACATCTGCACTAGTACTAATAACCCTTCCCAGCTTCACATCATCTGCAGACAACTGAATATCGCCTGACAATGTCATTGATATAAAGGTTAAACAATACAATTCCCAGTAGTGAGTACTGTGGGACTTCACTTGTAACCTTCTGCCACTTTGATATTGCCCCACCATACACAATTCTCTGATACCTATCAGACAGCCATTCCTGAATACAGTTGACTAACTTGACATCTAAACCCATGTGCTGCAACTTAAATATCAGCTTAGCATGGGGTACACTATTAAATGTCTTTGCAAAATCCAAAAAAATGGCAGAATATGCCTTTCCCTCATCAACTGCTCTTGTCTTAATTTATTATAAAAGGCAATCATATTACTACAGCAAGAACACCCCTTAACAAATCCATGTTAACGCTCACAGATAACATTATCCTCACTGCCCCAATGCTGTATTTGGTCCCTCACTAATTTCTCCAAGACCTTAACAACTACTGATGAAACACAAACTGGCCTATAATTAGACACCTCCAGTCTGCTACCGCCATTATGCAATGGCACTATCTCACCTTCCTTCGATTCCTTGGGTACCTTTCCCATAGCCAGACTTTCATTGAAAAGCCAGATCAGTTCTTTAGCACATTATCTGAGAATCCATGGCGAAATACCATCCAGTCCCACAGCTTTACTGAACATCTAGAGTACACAGTATTTGGAACACACTCTTCTGTTGCACCTCTAAACATTGAACCTGCCCTATCCCTCTAGTATTAAAACCTATTTCTCCAGGATGAAATACTCCAATAATTTTGTTAAAGATACCAAGCAATTTTAAACCTGGTTTTACTCCATTTTTTCCAAGTAAGCAAACAGACAAAATGTCAAGTTTGCACCTGCAATTTATGCAAGACTAGCTGATCACACAGGTAGTGCAAGACCAAGGCAACTCGTGGTAAAGGTGGAGCGAGCTCTGATCACTAATCTTAATATTTACCCTTAATGCCAAAACACAATGAAGATCCTAGAAAGGGTTCTTGATGGTAGATTGAGGGAGGAGGTGGAGATTGCAAAGGAACAATTTGGCTTCATGCCTGGTAGATCAACAACAGATGCTATCTTTGGGTTACGACAGATAATGGAAAAATATCGAGAGAAACAAAGGGAGCTACATCTGGTATTTATTGATCTGGAGAAAGCATACGATAGAGTGCCAAGGCAAGAAGTCTGGAGGTGTCTGAGGGAGAAGAAGGTGCCGGAGAAATATGTCAGGTTGGTGCGGGAAATGTACAGAAATGTGAAGACAAGTGTTCGGACCTGTTTGGGACAGACAGAAAGTTTTCAAGTAACAGTTGGCTTACATCAAGGGTCAGCATTAAGTCCGTTTCTGTTTAATATTGTGATGGAGGTGGTAACAGAGGAGGTGAGAGAAGATGCACCTTGGACAATGTTGTATGCAGATGACATCTTGCTGTGTGTAGATTCAAGAGAAGAAGCGGAAACTAAACTGGAAAGATGGAGAAAAGTACTGAAAGAGAGAGGTATGAGACTGAGCAGAAGTAAGACAGAAGTATATGTGTTGCGCAGTGGGCGGTGGCCAGAAGACAGATCTGGAGCTGGAAGGAAATGTCATCAGGAAGGTGAGAGACTTTAGATACTTAGGTTCAACAGTGGAAGAAGATGGAGGAGCTGAGAAGGAAGTGGGATGCAGGATACAAGCGGGTTGGAGGAACTGGAGGGAGATGGCTAGAGTGTTATGCGATAAGAGGGTGCCGATCAATCTGAAAGGCAAAATTTATAGGACAGTAGTGAGGCCAGCTATGACATATGCTATAGAAACTGTGGCCCTGAGGAAAAATAACATCAGCAGGATGGAAGTAGCAGAGATGAGAATGCTTAGGTGGATGTGCGGTGTGACCAGAAAGGATCATCTGGGAAATGACTGTGTCAGGGGAACAGTGAAAGTTACGAACTTAGGAGCGAAAATACAGGAGGCAAGGTTCAGATGGTTTGGTCATGTGATGAGGAGGGAGGATGAATATGTGGGAAATATGCAGATGACATCTTGCTTCTTCTTCTACAGCTTCTCACACTTAAGTGGGGTCACTGTTTGTTATGAGTCTCCTCCACACCTTCCTGTCTTGGGCTGTCACCACATCCAAGTTCTTCATCTTCAAGTCCTCTTCTACCAGCTCCCTCCATCTCTTCTTTGGCCGCCCACGCTTCCGCCTTCCTTGCACATCCATCTGCATGACCCTTCTTCCCACATATTCATCCTCCCTCCTCATCACATGACCAAACCATCTGAACCTTGCCTCCTGTATTTTCGCTCCTAAGTTCGTAACTTTCACTGTTCCCCTGACAACTTTCACTGTTTAATATTGTGATGGAGGTGGTAACAGAGGAGGTGAGAGATAATGCACCTTGGACAATGTTGTATGCAGATGACATCTTGCTGTGTGTAGATTCAAGAGAAGAAGCGGAAACTAAACTGGAAAGATGGAGAAAAGTACTGAAAGAGAGAGGTATGAGACTGAGCAGAAGTAAGACAGAAGTATATGTGTTGCGCAGTGGGCGGTGGCCAGAAGACAGATCTGGAGCTGGAAGGAAATGTCATCAGGAAGGTGAGAGACTTTAGATACTTAGGTTCAACAGTGGAAGAAGATGGAGGAGCTGAGAAGGAAGTGGGATGCAGGATACAAGCGGGTTGGAGGAACTGGAGGGAGATGGCTGGAGTGTTATGCGATAAGAGGGTGCCGATCAATCTGAAAGGCAAAATTTATAGGACAGTAGTGAGGCCAGCTATGACATATGCTATAGAAACTGTGGCCCTGAGGAAAAATAACATCAGCAGGATGGAAGTAGCAGAGATGAGAATGCTTAGGTGGATGTGCGGTGTGACCAGAAAGGATCATCTGGGAAATGACTGTGTCAGGGGAACAGTGAAAGTTACGAACTTAGGAGCGAAAATACAGGAGGCAAGGTTCAGATGTGATGAGGAGGGAGGATGAATATGTGGGAAGAAGGGTCATGCAGATGGATGTGCAAGGAAGGCGGAAGCGTGGGCGGCCAAAGAAGAGATGGAGGGAGCTGGTAGAAGAGGACTTGAAGATGAAGAACTTGGATGTGGTGACAGCCCAAGACAGGAAGGTGTGGAGGAGACTCATAACAAACAGTGACCCCACTTAAGTGGGAGAAGCTGTAGAAGAAGAAGAAGAATGCCAAAACACATCTCCAAGAAGGGGATGTATGATGTTTTGTATTAAAGGCAAGGGGCCACTACCCAGACCGGTTTCGACCTTTATTGAGGTCTCATCAGTGGGAGCCAGGCTAGAAATACCAAGATTTAGTAATGCAGAGCTTGTAAGTATTTTACCAAATCAAGTTACCATAAGGTGTTATAACCTTAGTTTTCCTACTTTTAAGTATTTCAGAATTATTTCTGATGTAGTGATAATGAAGCACACAGAGTGAAAAGGAACATGGAGATTCTGTAATAAATATGCTTGATTCTTATGTTGGATAACCTTGGAATCTTTCTTGGAGAATCGGATTTAAAATCTAAATCCAATTTTAAATTAAAATTGGATTTAGAATGGGCTATACTAACACCTTATGGTAACTTGTTTTGGTAAAATACTTACAAGCTCTGCATTACTAAATCTTGGTATTTCTAGCCTGGCTCCCACTGATGAGACCTCAATAAAGGTCGAAACCGGTCTGGGTAGTGGCCCCTTGCCTTTAATACAAAACATCATACATCATTCAAGGTCTTGGAGAAAGTAGTCAAGGGAAAAATACAGGAATGGATTGATGAAAATGAGATACTGTACAGAGGACAGCATGGCTTTGTGGAGGGTAGATCATGCCTCAGTAACTTGCTCAAGTTTTATAACAAGGTGACGGCTGAACTGGATAAGGGAAATGGGTTTACAGTGATACTGCTGGACCTGGCAAAGGCGTTTGACAGGATACCACATGGAATTCTAATCCGTAAACTACAACATATGGGAATGGATATAGGGTTGGTGAGATGGATAGCTGGGTGGTTGATGGAGAGATATCAAAGAGTAGTTTATTCAGGAGTAGAGTCCAAAAGACGGCCTGTGACTAGTGGTGTGGCACAGGGTTCTGTTCTTGGACCACTGCTGTTTAATCTGTTCATTAACGATATAGGGAAGGGTCTAAGTGGGACAGTTCATTTGTTCGCTGATGATGCAAAGTTGGGTAGGGCGATAGTGAATGCAGAAGATGTCAAACTCTTGAAAGATGACTTAGATAGATTGGAGTTCTGGACTAAGGAGAATGGATGTCAATTTAATGTGACAAAATGTAAGGTTATGCATTTCGGAGTGAAAAGATTAGCAGCAGTATACCACATTGGTGGAACTGTACTCCAAGAGATTGATGAGGCCAGGGACTTGGGAGTGTTGGTGGATAGGGAGATGAAGTTTAGGGGGAACATTGCAAAAGTAGCTAAATTAGCTCATCAACTCACTTGGTTGTTGAAAAATACCTTGACGAGCAGAGAAAAGCAAGTTATTGTACCTCTGTACCGAGCCCTGATAAGACCTCATCTCGACTACTGTGCCCAGATTTGGTCACCTCGGTTCCTTCTTGATGGGGAGGAGTTGAGAGGATCCAGAGGCGAGTAACTAAGATGATAGCAGGTCTATGGAATGAACCATATGAGAACAGGTATGAAGATTTGTGGGTTGCAGAAACTAGTTGATAGGCGGAAAAGGGGAGATATGATTGAGACATTCAAATTGCTAAAAGGATTCAATAGGATTAATTCAGATGATATTTTTGAGATCAGGACTGGTGGTGGGAGAACTAGGAGACACCTATGGAAGCTGGGCAAGAGCGTGGTTCGCAGGGGTGTTAGAGCTGGGTTCTTTACTTTTAGAGTGGTAAATGAGTGGAATAAGCTGCCAGAGTCTGTTGTGGGTGCTATGACAGTGAGCGAGTTCAAGGCAAGGTATGATAGATACTGTGAGAATATTGAACAGTTGTGTGAACCTGATGTTTAGGGCCTCCCTCGATGAGTCTAAGGACTCCTGGAGTAGCCCGTAGTAATAATAATAATAATAATAATCCCCTTCTTGGAGATGTGTTTTGGCATTAAGGGTAAATATTAAGATTAGTGATCAGAGCTCGCTCCACCTTTACCACGAGTTGCCTTGGTCTTGCACTACCTGTGGGATCAGCTAGTCTTGCATAAATTGAAGGCGCAAACTTGACATTTTGTCTGTTTGCTTACTTGGAAAAAATGGAGTAAAACCAGGTTTAAAATTGCTTGGTATCTTTAACATAACTATACCCAAGTTAAAAATACTTTCTACTCCAATAATTTGTTTATTGAACAACTCCACTATGTCCTTTGCATCAGTCACTCATTCCCATTTTTATCCCACAGTGTTGGATAATAGTGTAAACAATCCTTTCCTTTATGCTTACACGGTGATCAGATTACATTATGCAAATTATGGAAACAACTACCATGTTAGAGTAAACGTGTTGACAGTTTTAGTGTTTTATTCATTTTGTGTAGCTGGGCCTTTAAAGGAATGCGGAGAATTGACCAGGGCTTCTGACCTAATGTCCAATCCTCACCTTCTCGTGGTGCACCCTGTTGGGTATCTACCTGGATACTGAACGAACGAGGATGGGCTGGCAATTTGGGATTTAGCTGACCAAATTATATTCCTATTGGTTAAACCAAAATACAAAATGAGGGTACAACATGACAAAATTTCATACCGGCTGGTGCGTCGCCCGGTTAAACAATGCTCCCGTTGTTTTTGTCAGGGAACCAGGGCAAAAACAGCAAAAAGTCAGCTACTGGAACAAATCTGAAAACACACCCCAACACAACATCACCAGAGTTAAAGATCGGTACTATCAACATAAGAAGCCTCTGAATGGCAAAGAAATGGAGCTAGCAGAGGAATTAGATAAGTACCAGATCGACATAATAGGGGTGACTGAAACAAAAAAGACAAAAACTGATGAGATCTTTCTGAGAAATAAATGCAAAATGTTATATTAGGGCAATGATAATCGAGGAAAAGAAGGAGTAGCCATAGTATTCAACACAAAATACGAGGCTCATCTTCTTGAATGGCAGACAGTGTCAAGTCGAGTGATTTGGTCAAATATCAGAATGGGGAACTAGACAATGAGACTTATTTGTGCCTATAGGCCCACAGAAGGTTCTACTAAGGTAGAAGTGGAGGAATTTTTTGAGGCTCTAGAGAAAGCTACTGACACAATGAAAAAGGAAAAGTTTGTCCTTGTTGGGAATCTAAATAGCAGAGTAGGAAGTGATGGTCAGACACACAAAAATGTTTTGGGAAAATTTGGAGAAAAGAGTAAAGCTAATAATAATGGCAAATACCTGTTGGATTTCTGCTCAGGTCATGGACTAGTTATTAATAACACCATGTTCCAACATAAAAATGTGCACAAATTCACATGGAGAGAAGAGGCCAGGAATAAGAAAAGTCACATTGACTATGTTATTGTTGATAGTGATGTTTTCTCCCTGGTGCAGGACACCAGAGTGTACAGAGGATTTGAAATTGGAAGTGATCACTATTTAGTCTTGAGCAGGATAAAATTGAATTTCATATTGAAAAGAAAGACATCTAAGAAAGGTTTAAAGCGAATAAAAGTTGAACAGCTCTCAGATGTGAAATGTAGACTAAAATACACAAAGATTATTGAAGGAAAAATGAAAGAGTTTGAGAACAGGAACCAAACCTTGGAGATTCAGTGGCAAACCTTGAAGAAAAACTTGATTGATTCAGATAGAGGCATGTGGTGAAGTTGTCTGCAAGGATAGAAAAATTTGAACTCCATGGTGGACACAGGAAGATAAAGAGGCAGTGAAGGAAAAGAAGAAAGCATATCAAAAGTTCCTGGCAAATAAGTCAGCTTGTGCTCTTAGAGAATACAAAGATAAATGTAAGAAAGCTAAACAGTGTGTAAAACTAGCTAAACAAAAGTCATGGGAGAACTTTGGCAAGAACATAGAAAATAAATATCAAGAAGGTGGCAAATATTCTCGAGGTTGTTGAAGAAGCTTAGGAATGGAGGAAAGAGTGCTGTAAAAGGAGTTAGAGATGATAAAGGTGTCATGAAAACGGGAGAAAAAGATATCCTTGAAGTATGGAGTAATTACTTTGAAAATTTGCTAAATGAAACAAGCAGTGATGACAGCACAGTGATAAAAAAACACTGACCAGGCATGCAGTCAGGAATACATATCCATACTTGAAGTAGAAAAAGCCATCAAAGGCTTGGAATGTGGAAAGGCAGCAATTTCTGGCAGAAGATATTCGACCAGAAATGCTGAAGTATGGAGGTATAAAAGTCTTCCAGTGGCTGCACTGCATAGTTCAGAATGCCTGGACAGAGGGACGTATTCCAGATGATTGGAGTGGAGCTCTCACAGTATCCATATATAAAAAGGGAAATAAAACTGAATGTGAGAATTACAGAGGTATATCCCTACACAGTGTTCCTGGTAAGATATATGCAAGTATATTTGAGAAACAGTTGAGAAGAATTGTGGAAGAAATGCTTGGTGAAGAACAAGCTGGATTCAGGTCAAATAGAGGCTGTCAGGATCAGATCTTCACTTTACAACAAATAGTGAAGAAATCATGGGGATATAGCAAAGATCTGTATTTAAGTTCTTTCGATTTGGAAAAGGCATATGATAAGGTGCCAAGAGAGAGAAGCTATTCAATACGCTTCAGTTATGTGGTGTCAATGGGGTATTATATCAAGCAATACTTAGTCTTTATTTGAGTTGTAAGTCAGCAGTTAGAATTGAAGGAAGTACAGGAAGATGGTTTAATGTTAAATCTGGTGTGAGGCAAGGATGTACATTATCCCCTCTGTTATTCATTATCTATATGGATCACATTATGAAGAAAAGTGGTATTAAACATGATATCAAAATTGGAGATGTTAATGTCAGCTCTTTGCGTTTATGCAGACAATGTTATACTTCTAAATAAATCCGCTACAAGTCTGCACGATTCTCTGACTAAATTGAATAACTGTTGTAATAGATATGGTATGGAGGTCAGCAATAAAAAGACAAAGACAATGAAAATAGGCAGAATCATTGATAATGTCAACTGTGTTTTGAATGGAGAACCTGTGGAACAAGTAAAACATTTCAGGTACTTAGGCATGATTTTTAGGGAAGATGGTAAATTAAATATAGAAATAGACAATAGAATCAACAAAGCTGGTATGGTAGGAAGTCAATTGAACAAATTCATGTGTAATAACAGAGAAATTAGTTGGAACTCTAAATTAACTGATACAAGACAGTGTTCAAACCAGTTTTAACTTATGGATCTGAGAGCTGGGTCAGAAGTAAAACACTTGACCAAAGACTAGAGAACGCAGATATGAGAGTCCTGAGAAAGATTATAGGCATGAACAGATGGCATCAATGGCAATATCATATTAAAAATCAGAATATTAGGAAAGAACTTGACATTGTCCTCATCCAGGAATGCATTAGCAGAGCTAATCTCAGGTGGTATGGTCACTTAAACAGAATGGGAGAGGAAAGATTAGCAAAACAAGTGTTCTCTGCTAGGTTTGCAGGAAAACGACCCAGAGGAAGACCAAGATATAGGTGGATTGATATAGTACAAAGTGCCTTAGACGATAGAAATATAAGATCTGGTAATGTTGGAGTCTTGACAAGTAATAGACTGATTTGGAGGAAAATTGTAGATAGGAAGTTAGTAATGATGTAAATTTTTCATGTAGTACTATCATATCCTGTTGTACACCCCTTGAGGGTACATGGCAGGAATTTGATGATGATGATGATGATGATGATGATGATATGTAGCTATAAAATGGATACATCTCCTTGAAAGCATTGAAAAATATATACTCTTTCTCACCACATATCTGTGACTAAAAGACAAATTGCCAACGAGTGTGGTGTTAGTCTAGGTACTGTTAATGCAATTTTAAAGACGTTTAAGGAGAAAGGTACCTTTTTTCCTGACAGAAAAAAAAATTTGGATGAAAAAGGAAAATTACAATTACTCAAGATTGTTTACTAGTTAGGAAAAGTAAAATGAATCCAATGTCTACTTTAAACTTAAATAGAGACCTGGAGGCTAGTGGGATTAATGTTTCTAACATGACAATCCATCAAAGTTTGTTGAAAGCAGGCAGAACTGCCTGTAGACCAAAAAGAAACAACTGTTGATGAAGGCTATGCAGAAAAAGAGGCTCCAGTGGGTAATAGTGTACAAAGATTGGACTGTTGAGGTCAAAGAAGGTCATATTCTCAGATAAGAGCCATTTCTTTGTCCAAACAGAGTAAGTACCTTATGTTTGCAAATCAGTGGCTTAGAAGACTTCTTCTGCCCACTTTAAACAAGCTTCTTAGAAACCCAGCTAAAAAGAGGTTCTGTGGTTTTTTTATTCATGATGGTCCAGGATCACTTTTGCCTGTTGACAGTAAAGTGACCAATACATACAAATATTGGAGAAAAGAGTGGTCCAACTGATTCAGAAAGACAAAAAACTTTCTTCCAACAGGATCTCACTACTTCGAAAAAAGTGAAAGAGTTCCTCAAAAACACAGCATCCAATTGCTTCAGTTGCCAGGTAACTCTCCTGACATTAACCCAGTAGAAAATTGTGGGCCCTTGTAAAAAAGAGACTTGGAAAATTAAATTGTGATACAAAGGATAACTTAATACAATCCATTATAAAAGTATGGTTTTGAGATGCAGAAATAAGAAAAATATGTTCTGCATTGGTAGCATCCATGCCTAAGCAAATTAATGAAGTTATTAGGAATAGAGGAGCACATATAAATTATTAGGCAAAATTGGAGTTCATTTTTTTGCTTATTTTCTTGCAAAATTAAAATTTTTCTTTAAAACCTAAGTGTTTGGATTAATTGTTCTCTACTGTACTTTGAAAAATTGCTAAGTGTAACAAGCAGTGACAGCATGATTATAGAAAACACCCAACAGAATGCAATCAGAAAATACATATCAATACTTGATGTAGCAAAAGCCAACAAAAACCTGCAATGTGGAAAGGCAGCTGGAGTATATGATATTCAACCAGAAGTGCTCAATTCTGAAGGTATAAATGTTTTACAGTGTTGATCGAAGTAGAGTTCTCTTATAGTATCCATTTATAAAAAAAAAAGAAATAAAACTGAATATCAGAATTACTGAGCAATTTTTCTAATGAGTTGGACTGGTAAGATTTATGGAAGTATACTTAAGAAATGGCTAAGAAAAATTCTGGAAGAGAAGCTTGGAGAAGAATAAGCTGAATTCAAGCCAAATGAAGGTTGTCAGGATCAGATTTTCAATTTAAGACGAATAGTTGAAAAATTCTTTGTCCGTGTGGTTAGCCTAGTGGCTTTGTGCTTCGCAACCATATGCCTGGGGGAAGGAGTGTACCAGGTTCGATTCTCGTCGAAGACGTGAGGAACTTGAGGATCTTCCTCAGGCATAGCCAAGTTAGCCGGTCTTGGGCGCGGGCAGTAGGGTTTTTCCTAGCAGATCCCCCTAGTCGTCATCATCATCATATATATATGTGTGTGTGTATATATATATATATATATATATATATATATATATATATATATATATATATATATACACACACACATCTATTAATTACATATAGATATAATTCTGTAGTAGATATAAATGTAATTCTGTCATATATATATATATATATTAAAAAGTTTTAATGACTGATACCAAGAGATAAAAAGATGACATGGTATATTTGAAAAGATACTACTAGTTTACTAGTTTCGTTGAATTGATCAACATCTTCAGGTATCACAATCAAAGAAATATATAAAGAATTACAGAGACTTTAAATTGCATTAACAGAACAAGTACAAAAAGACAATAGCGTGTTTGAAAACAAAATGCGAGCTTGAGGAAATGTAGACTACACGCTGTTGCGAGTGTGCCAATAATGAACAGAGGCAACGTGTGCGTCAGAAAGATTGAAACTTAGGCTGTTGTTGATATGGGAAGAATCTAGAGAAATTTCTCTAGATTTGACAATCTTTCTTTTGAGCTTGAATGTACCAGGAGTGTACAAGATTTTATGTGATTCTGTAAAGCCACACTATGGCCAGACTGCTAAATCCATCCTTCTACGTTTGGAAGAACACCGTAGAGATATCTCCTATAACAGGACTAGAGCCAGCACTCTCTCTAGCCACATTCTCTTTTCAGTTAACTCAGACGAAGGCCGCCAACACATTGTGAACTGGACTCAAACTTCTAACATCCATGTATGCTATGATGTGCTCGACAGAAAGATTGTCGAATCTAGAGACATTTCTCAATATTCTTCCCATATCAACAACAGCCTAAGTTTCAATCTCTCTGACACACATGTTGCCTCTGTTCAGTATTGGCACACTCACGACAGCACGTAGTCTACGTTTATTTGGAACTCAAGCTCGCATTTTGTTTTCAAACACACTACTGTCTTTTTTGTAGTTGTTCTGTTAATCCAATTTTAAGTCTCTGTAATTCTTTATATATTTCTTTGATTGTGATACCTGAAGATGTTGATCAATTCAACGAAACTAGTAAACTAGTAGTATCTTTTCAAATATACTATGTCATCTTTTTATCTCTCAGTATCAGTCATTAAAACTTTTTAATGATATTTCCCACCGAGTAAAAATGAATTATAATAATAATAATAATAATAATATATATATATATATATATATATATATATACAGGGTGTTCGGGATAAATTTGACAGTATCGTAAGGAAAAAGAAAATCTTCTTTGTATCTATTAAATTTAATGAATTGACAAAAAAACATTACAGGCAGAGTTAATTACAATACTATCAACAAGATTTACTCAAAATAACCACCATTAGCATCGATCACAGCTTCAATTCTGCTTCGGAACCTCGAACAAGCTGATGCTACAGTCTCCCTGGGAAGGGCCGCAAAAACTGTTTTAATTTTATCCATTAACTGGGCTTTTGTATTACTGGAAGTGCGATTGGTGTCTTTTTCAACTGCGCCCCATACAAAATAATCCATGGGGTTAAGGTCTGGGGAGTTTGGAGGCCAAACATTTGGACTGGTGAAGTCGTAGAAATTTTCAGACAACCATTTTTGACTTTTCCCAGAGGTGTGGCAAGGGGCCGAATCCTGCTGCCATACATACGGCCTACCATTGGCTACCCTTGTTATCCAGGGCTTGACTACAGTTAGCAACTCCACGAACAAAGCCCGAATTCCAATGCCAGGGTTCTTCAACACCTGTTCCTGCAGATTTGCGAGGAATTCTGCTGTACGAACGCAATCAGATCGTCTGCTAGGGATCTTTCTTCTTGCTACATCCTCGTAGTCACCATTGCAAGTCTCTAGTTCATGCCTGATTGTTTTTACTGTATTCAGGGAGCATTGGGCAGCAGTCGTAATATCCTTATTTTGATGGCGGGCACGAATCATCATGATACAAGTTATTCTCTTCCATGATTCAGGTGGGTTCCAGCTATCCATCCTTTCTGACATCTTGTATATGAATGAAGAAGGGTCCAAACTTTTAAATGAAGAGAAGTGTGTGTTAATACATGTAACTTACGGAAAAATATAATTAATTATAAATATGTCAAATTTATCCCGAACACCCTGTATATATATATATATATATATATATATATATATATATATATATATATATATATATAGCAAATGACCTAATATATTTAAATCTTAAATAATTAAGTCAATTTTGTAGTTATCATATTTAAAACTTTTTATAGTATGAGATATATGTATATCTTTTTTTTTCTAATTTTTGCATCTAAAACATTTCTCTTTCAGATGGTCATCCTTGGTTAATATTTAGCAATCGATATTATTTGCGTAATATGAGCATTGATGGAACTGTCTATAACCTTATCAAAATGGATCTTCGAAATGTTGTAGCCCTAGATTTTGATGATAAAGAAGACAGATTATATTTTTGTGATGTTGGTAATAAATCAATTGCTCGCATATTTATTAATGGTTCTGGTGAAGAAACTCTTATTCAACATGATGCTAATGGATTAGAGGGTCTTGCTGTAGATTGGATTGGCAGGTAATTGTAATTTATAAATCTAAGGGAGGGGAGTTCTTTTTTAAACTACTTTATTTAGTATAATAGAAGAAAACTGGTTGAATTACATGACTTCACATCATTGTGACATTCATAAGTCCAATGGAACTGTGTTTAAAAGATTAGACCAAAAATTTAAAGTCCTAAGAATGGTGGTTATTGTGGGTGCTGTGTTAGGTAGGCTTGGCTGTTAGACAGTACCTCTAAGAATTATTGTGAAGGGTCACCACTAAGACCAGTTTCAGCCTAATATTAAATTGCTAGCACCATCTCCTACAAACTCTTCTTCTTTAAATGCTATTTCCTAACAGAGTTCAGTGACCACCTTTGCAAATTTACTTCTGTCTTTAGTTGCTTTGATTAACAGCTCTGTGTTCAGTTTAATCTCGTTTTTTTTATATTGTCTAGCCATGATAGTTTTCTTCTTCCAAGTTTTCTCTTTCTGTTGATTTTACCTTCTAGTATTACCTGGAGAATATTATATTTATGGTTTCTCATTAGATGTCCTAAGTAGGCAGTTTTTCTTCTTTTCACAATATTGAGTAATTAATTCTTGATTTTTATTATTCTTCTCAGTACCTCTTCATTCTTCACCCTTTCTTCCAAGGCTTCCAGTTTTTTTATTGTATTTGCCTTAACATCCATGTTTCAACTCTATATAGCAAACTTGACCATACATAGCACTTCATCATTCATACTCAAATTTCAATGTTGAAGTTGTTGTTACATAAAATGGGTTTCATGTTGATAAAGGACTGTCTTGCAGTTTCAATTCTTGATCTTATAACCATTTCATAGTCTGAACTTTCATTTAGCCAGGATCCTAGTTATTTGAATGTGTTAACTTGTTCGATTTTATTTCCATTTAGAAGTAAGTCAGCTGTTATCGAAGGGTTGTTGCTTATTATCATAAGTTTTTTTTTTCGGTGTTAATTTTTAGGCCCACGTCTGCACTTTGATTTTGACACATTCTATGAGTAGTTGAAGATCTTGTATATTTGTTGTAATTAAAGCAGTATCATCTGCATAGTGTAAGTTATTTATTAGTTGGCCATTTATGATTACTCCTTCCTTTCTTCCTTCTGAGGCCTAGAGAAATAAGACTTCTGAGTAGATGTTAAACAGAAGTGGATATAGTACACATCCTTGCCTCACTTCTCTTTCAATTTTGATATTGCTTGTCTTGATGTTGTCTGTTAGGACAGATGTAGTCTGTCCCCAGTAGAGGTTTTAATGATTCTAACATCCTTATCATCTAGGCCTAGTTGTTCTAAGATGTTTATTATGCTGGACCTTATCAAAAGCCTTTTTGAAATCAATAAAACAAATATAAAGGTCAGTTTGTTGTTCTCCCATCTTTGTGCTAAGACATGAGCAGAAAAGTGCTTTTCTTGTTCCTAGGCCATTTATTATTATTATTATTATTATTATTATTATTATTATTAACATCTGACCTCCATGGAGTCAGAGACTCATCGTGGGAGGTACACAGTATTGCGCACAATGCTCATCCAACCATGCTTTCAACTGATTCAATGTATCTACATTCACAACACACACTCAGGCAATGCATTCCACTCACCAACCACTCTCCATGCAAAGAACCTGCTCCTTACTCCTCTGCTTGCCTCCTTATACAGTTTTCAGCAATGGCCTCTTGTTCTACCTCCCTCTCCCATTCTATGAAAAATCTCTTCCATGTCAACCTGATAACAATATATTCTCCCTCAATCAGATTCCCCCCATCCTTCTTTCTCCTATTCACCAGGATCTGCAACTTACATTTTTTCAATCTGTCCTTGTACTCCACATTCCAAAAACCACTGATCTTTATTTCTAGGCCCTGAAACCATTTCTGGAACTGAGTTTCACTAATGAGATCATCACATTTTTGGTTTATTCTGTTATGAGTAATTTTTAGAAATATTTTAAGAGTCTGGGTCATTAGGCTCATCAATCTTAAATCACCAGAAGTTTTTTTATTAGGTTTTTTAGGTAATGCAATGAAGATTTGAGTTCATCCAGTCTGAGGGTAATTTACCAGTATCATAAATTCTGTTGAATAATTTTACAATTTTATCAATATTGCTGTCATTGATTAGTTTAATCATTTCTACTAGTAGTTCATTGAATACATACGCTTTACCATTTCTTGATAAATTGATCAACTTGACTACTTCCGACTTCGAAATAGGTGGGCCTATGACATCTTCTTCTTATTGTGCTATCTTCTATCGAAGGTCAGCGACCATCTTGGCGAACAAACTGCGGTCTTGTGCTAATCTGAGCAGTTGTGCACTGCTCTTTCCTGTCCATGTCTTGATGTTGTCAAACCATGATATTCTTTTTCTTCCACTAGTTCCTTTGCCATCAATTCTTCCTACCAAAATAGTTTGCAGAAGTTGGTATTTGCTGTTTCTCATGATGTGGCCAAGATATGATGTTTTTCGTTTCTTGATTATTTGTACAAGATGTTTAGCTTTGCCAATGGATTTTAAGTCCTCTTCATTGGTAATTTTTTCTGTCCATGATATCTTTAGCATTCTTCTGTATAGCCACATCTCAAAGGCTTCGATTTTCTTGATGGTTGTCACCTTCAATGTCCATGTTTCAACTCCATAGAGCAGAATAGACCACACGTAACATTTCAGCATTCGGCATCTGACTTCCATGTTTAGGTCTTTATTGCAGAATAGTGTTCTCATTTTCATGAAGGACTGCCGTGCAACTTCAATCCTTGTCTTTATATCTATTTCTGGATCCCACCGTTCATTAAGCCAACAACCAAGATATTTATATCTTGACACTTGATCAATATTTTTCCCATTGAGTGTCAGTTTCATTGATGAGGCTGGATGTTTGCTGATGATCATGTATTTTGTCTTGTTGATGTTTATATTTATTCCCATTCTTTGGCTTTCTATGTATACTCTGTCAATGAGTTTTTGGAGATCCATAATGTTATCTGCAATTAGCACGGTGTCATCTGCATATCGTAGGTTGTTAACAATCTTTCCATTTATTGTGATTCCCTCTGGACATTCTTCCAATGCTTTTTTAAAGATTACCTCTGCGTATATGTTGAACAGGAGTGGTGAGAGCACACATCCTTGTCTCACTCCTCTTTTGATGTTAATATCACTGGTGGTAATGTTGTCTAATTGAACGGTTGCTGACTGATTCCAATACAGATTTGTTATTAGTCTTATGTCTTGTTCGTGCTAGCCTTATTTGTTGAAGGACTTCTATTAAGTTAGTGTGTCTGACTTTGTCGAATGCTTTTTCAAAATCTATGAAACACATAAAGACAGACTTCTGTTTTTCTATGCATTTTTGTATCAATATTTGGGTACAGAAAACGGCCTCTCTAGTACCAAAACCATTCCGAAAGCCGAATTGTGTTTCACTTAGAGTTTCTTCACTTTTTCTATAAATGTGATTCTGAATTACTTTCAAAAATATTTTTAATGTTTGGCTCATTAGACTAATAAGTTGGAAGTCACCACAGGAATTCGCTTTGGGTTTCTTTGGGATAGTGATAAATGTAGATTTGAGCCAATTTGATGGAAATTCATCACTTTCATATATTTCATTAAATAGTTTTTCAAGAAGTTTGATGTTATCTGGTTCTATTAATTTTAAAAATTCTGTTTACACATCATCTGGTCCACTGGCTTTTCCTGTTTTACTTGTTCGTATAGCATTCTCTATTTCGCATTTCATGATTGCTGGTCCTTGAATGTTATCTTTTATATTTATAGGCTTCTGTCTAGTATCATTGAAAAGTTCTGTTACATATTTTATCCAAATCTGTGCTTTATTCTCTTCTTCTAGAACTATTTTTCCATTTTCGTCTCTTAGAGACACTATTTGCTTTTTCCTCAGTTTTCTGGAAATTTCGTTGATTTTCTTATACAGATTGAAATTATCATGTTTCTTCTGAAGCAGTTCAATTTCAGTACATCAATTTTTCATCCAATTTTCCTTGGCTTCTTTTATTTTTTTCTTGATGATGTTATGTGTTTCTGTATACCTGGCTAGGTCTTTGTTTTTGTACATTCTTCTTGTATCAATAAGAGAAAGAATCTCATCTGTCATCAGGTTATGTGAATAATATAAAACAACAGGAATGGATGACAGAATGTCATCCATTCCTGTTGTTTTATATTATTCACATAACCTACTTCTTCAATACTTGTTGTTACGATGGCATTCTTTAAGCTATTCCAAAGAGATTCCACACTTTTATTTTCTTCTATGTTAATCTGTTGTAATCGCAGGTTAAGCTGTGTCTTGGCACTTTTATTTATGTTCGGGTCTCAGTTTTTCTACATCAATTTTCTTTTTCTTCTTTTGTGATTTTTTAGCTGATTTTAATCTAAGACGTACTTCTGCAACTATGGGATTGTGGTCTGATGAGATATCTGCTCCAGGATAAGTCTTTGCACTCTTTATACTACTGTGGAATCTTTTATTTATCAGTATATAATCAATTTGATTTTGGACAATGTTATGTTAGTTATCTTGAGGCGATTTCCAAGTGTACAGTCTTCTGGGTGGAAGTTTAAACCAGGTATTTGCTATTGTTAGATCTTCTTCCTGACAGAACTGGACTAGGCGATCTCCTCTGTCATTTCTGGTGCCTAAGCCATGTTCGCCAACAATTTCTCCATCACCCCCTCTTCCTACTTTTGCATTGAAGTCACCCATCACTATGTTTATATCATGTTTCTTTGTTAGGTTTTTAATCTCTTTTAGGTGTTCATAAAACTCTTCAACATCTTCTTCACTTTTGTCAGCTGTGGGTGCATAAGCTTGGATGATATTTATGTTAACGGGGTTTCCCTTAAGTTGTAACAGCATTATCCTTTCAGAAAATGGAATCCAATTTAGTACTGATTTATTGATTTCTTCATCTACTATTACAGCTACACCATGTCGATGTTTGTTCTCATCATTCTCAGAGTAATACATTGTTGTATTATCTTGTTGACACTTTCCAGATCCTGGCCATCTTGTCTCGCAAATTCCCAAAATCTGGATGCCCAGCCTCTTCATTTCTCTTGTGGCATTTCTTAATTTGCCAGCTTCATACAGAGTTCTGACATTCCATGTTGCAATTTTAAAAGTGGACACCATTTTGAGCCCAGAGATTCTTCGCACCCACCCCTGTCTCATTTAAGGGACGCCGGGAACTTGGGGCCAATTGTAAGGGTTTGCTCACCATGGTGGTTGTTCTGGAGATAAGGTAGAGCAGTAGTTTCTCCGTTTGCTTTCTGCTCCGCAGTATTACAGACATACACAATATAATCATATTGCCATCTGCAAATCTCTGATCACAAGCTTTTCCGTCATCATTTGGCTTCAACCTTGTGTCAGTACTGACAATGCTGCTTCCCAATCAGGGGCAGTGACCCCAGCAGGTGCTTATTTAATGGCGGCACTACTCGCCATGTCACCAAGTTGTCATTGGGCTTTGTGAGGTTTTAAGTGAGACAGAGTTGCCATTTCTGCTCCCCCACGCCCTGATAGCTCAGGCACTGTTGGTCCATGGCTGCTTATTTGCCAGATTGCTCTGCTTATATCGCAGCTAGCCTCCATATCTGAAGGCTGTTCCCCGATCCACCACCTGGGGACGCACCTGGTAGTAGTCAGCTCTGCCCCGGGATCCTATGACTATATTCCTTGAATTTGTTACGTCTTGTCTATTATTAGAAGGTAGTGCCTTAATGTATGCAGTCCAAACTTATCCTTTCTAAGATGTTTCTAGGATTATCTCTCCTTCAAGTAGCATAGGATGTCGTTTTTTCATCAATCCCAAGAATTCTTTAATTTTTTTGTGAAGATTGAAGTCATCCTGTTTTTTTTTTAGATCCTCAATTTCATTACATTTTTCTTTCATCCAGTTTTCTTTCACTTCTTTTATTTTAGATTTTATCTTGAACTATATCTCTTTATATTTTGTAGTATATTTATCTTAATGCAGTGTTCATAAGGGATACGATCTCAGCAGTCATCCATTCCTTCTGCTTGTGAGCTGTACTATAACCCAATATTTCTATACATATTTTTAATAATTTTTCTTTTAGTTTCTTCCATAATTTATTCACTTCTAGTTCATCATTGGAGTTCCATGTAATTATTCTATTAAGTTCTAATTTAAGAAACTTCAACAAAAAAAAATCGCTCTAAACTTCATTGTGTGATCCAAAAGGATCACTATAAATTCATCACCTCTGACCTGAAATCATTTCAAGATACTCAGTGGTGGTGGTGCCACCATTGAGTATCCTAGAGGCAAAAACTTACCACCACACGTTCCACTCCCAGGAAGCTTACCTTGTAAGTAATTGGGGGGGGGGGGGTTGTCTCCAAAAACTAGGGTATCCTTTAGATCACTCTAACCCAGTGTTTTTCAACATTTTTTAGATCATGCCCCACTTCAGCATCTCAAAGATCTTGATGCCCCCCATGGACAATTTGATCAAATTGCCCCCCCCCTTCATTCTAGTTTATTAACTAGAATGAAGGATCATCCCAATCAGTAGCAGCTCCACTCAGTGATAGGCAAAAACCTACCACTGAGAAAACCTGCTCATTTGTTAGGACAAGCACCTACCAAAAGGCCCTGATCAAGGCCACATCAGTAAAAACTATGAAAAATACTCAGCAGTGGTTCCACATAGCGTCATGCAAAAAAACCTACTACTTAGAAGAAATACTCATCTATTAGGACAAGTACCAACTGAAGGGCTCTGTTCACAGTCATGTCAGTAAAAATTATGCTATTGCTAGCATCCATTGGAATGCAGTGATCAAAATCACTTAAGCAGGAACTCATATCTGTAGAAACTACATCAATAGGATCCACACCTATAGAGGAAGATATAAATGCAGAGATTAAATCAAAGCAGAAATCATATATTGCCCATAAGTTCTAAAAGGGTGTATTACCACATTATTAAAATACTCCAAATCAAAGATAGTTATAGAAAGTTTTTTTCACTTTGTTGTAATTATATTATACTTGACAACAAATTGTATTCTTGATGTGAATCTTGTTTTAACTCTTAATTAATCAATTCTTTTTTAATCCTAAGATAAATTATGTGAAGTCAACAGCCTCTAAATACAAGTACACATGTTTGTCTGTGTAGTGCCCTGGGAGTAAAGTGGTTCTTACTGGCTAGGACTGGGATTCTAGGTTTTGATCTGTCAGTTAATGGAGCTGATGTTTCACACAGTGTTGTCTAGTAGTGCTGCTGCTGCTGATTCCAGAAGCAGTCTTTGATATTTGCATTGCAGTAAATATCAAAGACTGTTTTTTGAAATCAGCAGCAGAACTAAAAAAACTTACCAAACTCAATAAATATGGTTCTGTGAACCTTTCCAGGGTATGGGATATAGTAATTCTTAGACCACTCCTAACTGCTAAGGTTGCCTACCAGCATCCAAGAGAATAATCTTCTTAATATCTTCCACTTATTATTTGTATGGTTTGCGTATATTGTTAAAATTCTTATATTGTATCTGTGAAAATGTCTCTTTACCAGGGACAAAATAATGGAATCATCAAATCTCTGTTTAATTCATTCCTCATGCTAGCTTCGTTTTATTAAACCATAATATGAACAATGTTACTCACCTTTGAACAACCATTTAAAAGTTTGGAGAAACTCTTGTGTTTGCCCTTGATATTTCCATGGCATTTGATTGAGTCTGCATTGTGGCTTTGTTACTAAGAAACCATCTTATGAGCTTCTTCTTTCCCTTCATTACTGGATCACTAGTTTACTAACTGGTCATTCATTTAATATCTTTGTTTATAGTTTCTTTGTTTCTTCTCATCAGTTGCCCCTTTCAGTGCCACTATATCAGGGCTTTGTTCTTTTATCTATGCTCTTCCAACTATACATTAATGACCTTGCTCATTAATAAATCCTGTCCATAGTTTTGAGTAATACATTATGTTCCTCTTCTTCATTTGAGAAGCATTGCAGTATTCAGGCCTCAAGCTTCTAGATATCCATAATCAGTGTTTTAAACACAGATCTCCTCACCATTCTCAAATGGGGTGAAGAAATTCTACTGAATTTCAATCTATCAGCAAATTCCACTCTTCATTACTAGAAGAAAGAACTTACTTCACTCTCTCCATAACCTTCTTAACTTGAAGTAAAGAGGAGGTCTCAAAAACGTGGTCTCCTCTTTCCATCAAAAACACTATTTTAACCTGCAGAATTTTCCCAACAATTTACGAATTCTAAATCCTCTCGAACTTGAATACTGTTCTCATATTTGTGTGATGCATCAAAAATTAAATTTCCTTAAGAATGCATATGTTATCTTCTGGAAGGCAGTCTCCTTAATAGATGACCACTCCTTTATCACAAACCCTATCTGCTGACCTTCTTATAAATGCTCTATTTTTTCCATGGATGCTTCTCCACCAATCATTCCTCCATGTTCCTCTTATCAGACAAGAATATGCATAGCCTGGTTAACATCCATGCACAGTTCATTTCCAAAAGCATCGTACCAAGTTTTCATTTTCTTCTTTCATTCCATCTCCACAGTTCTCTGGAACAGCCTTCCTCATACGATTTTTTTTGCAAAGAATATGAATCAGCTCTTCAATAAATTCATCATCATATCCTTTCTTTCTCCATAATTACTCACCAATGCAGTTGTCATGTGTAGGTTTTTTGTGATCTCATGTGCCTGTGGTTGACAAACAAAAAAAATAAAAAAGTGATAAACCACTGATCGATAAAAAAACAATGTATGAAACATGGCTATGGAGTGTATTCAGGAAACTTTGACTGACTGCACCCCCAGAATTAAGAGAATGAATTGCAAAAAATAAATGAATGATGAACTTTAAGGCAAGAGCTACAGAAAAAGAAAATGTTACAGAACCAATATTGGGAGTAATATGATAACTTGGCACATGAGTGGCATAAAGAACTTGTCAGGAGAGTGACAGCTATAGTAGAGAACGAGAAAGCAGACTGTGAAAGAAGATGACATGTGACAAGTAAAAGGAAGAACAACTGGGCAAGGATAACCTTAATGAATGAAGATGCCAGGAATGGTTTGATAGACAGTAAGTAACTTATTTATGACGTAATTACATTAGTAAGGTATACACTGCACTACACTACACTACACTACACACACACACACACACACACACACACACACACACACACACACACACACACACACACACATGCACACACACAGTAGCTCTACAGAAGCCAAGGTCAAACTAGATGAAAAAGTTAGAGGTGGATTGGGCAGATATTTTTGTATCAAGATCTTGCATACCTTTAATAATACAGCATTTCTAATTCTCTTTAATACAAGAGAATTAGAAATGCTCCTAACTTGGTTGTTTAACTTATGTCTCAGTACAAGTATGATTCCTAATGAGTGGAAAGAAGACAAGACATCAGAACTTATGAAACAAATTATAGACCAATCATTATCATAAGAGTAGTCATTAGAGAGGCTGGTCTGGAAAATCTAGAAGTGACTGTATAGTAGTTTTATCCATTATAGAGAACATAGGTTTGTGAAGGGTAGTTTTTACTTTAGCAATCTTTTCACTTTGTTTCTTTTCACAAAAGAAACAAAGCAGAAGAGCAGCTTCCAGAAGTGAACTATACCTGACAATGTACAAATATTATTGAAGGGAAAAAAATGAAAAAGTTTGAAAACAAGAACCAACTTTCCAGACTCACTTGTAGTAGTGAAGTTGCTTTCAAGGCAGCTTGAAGATGCTAAATAGGAAGTCCTGGAAAAGAAGGAAGCATATCAAAAGTTCCTAGCAAATAAGTCAGCATGGGTTCTGAGAGAATATAGAGAAAAATGTAAGAATGCAAAGCAATGTGTAAAAGATGAACAAAAATTATCAGAAAACTTTGATAAGAATCTAGAAGGGAAATGTCAGGAATGGTGCAACATATTCTGGAGACTTAAAAAATCTTAGAAATGAAGAAAAGAGTACTCTAAAAGGAAAATGAGAGATGATAGAGTTCCAACGAAAAACCGCAGATAAAAAAGAAACATTCGTTGTGTAGCATTATGGAGACAAACTCTCATGGTTAGAGCCCTTACTTTCCTTTGATTTAAGATAAAATGACACTTGATATTTAGACTATTTTATCAAGGTCATCATCAGGAATACATATAACACACACAGGGGTACTTAAACTACAAGACAGCATCAAAATACTGTAGTGAGCTACACCCATTAATGCTGTAGTCAATCATTGACCCAAGTTTGACTTCTGGTGAGGGTAAATAAAAAGAGAAGAAAGATAAATAATAAGACGTGATAATTAAATACATAAATAACTAGAATTACATCAATCACTGCTGGTTAGATTTTAGTTCTCCTCTACAGTTCTGTTAATGGTCTGGGGATCACTGGTTAAATATTGATCTGTGTATTTCTATTCTTCCTGCTTTTTTTACTGTGCTAACATTACAATGATGCAAGTAAGAATGGGTGATATGCATTTTTTGAAAATTATGGAGACAACTACCATGTTTGAATAAAAACTTTAGTTTAATATAACTATTTAATCAGAAAAAATCAACAGAATCCTACAACATTATAACCTCAATGCCACCTTTAAACCACCCACTAAACTTAAAACCATATTCAACTCCTCTAAGGATCCTCTTCTCCCATTAGCACATCCTGGAGTCTATTGCATCCACTGCACCTGTAACTTATCGTACATTGGTGAAACAGGACAGACAATCCCTATACGCAAGAAAGAACACATTAGACACATAAAATATAACCATTATGGTGAAGCAGGCCTCTCAGACCATGCGCTCAACATCTTACACCAAATCAACTGGAAAAGCACCCACTCTTTACACCACACAAAAACCTGATATGAAAGGAAATTTAAGGAAGCCTGTGAAATCCTGATAAACCACCCAAATATCAACAATAAAGATGGCATGAAAATTCCAAGGATCTGGATGGCACACATTCAGCCTACCTAATATATAAGCTCAAACATAAGTCAGGACTCTAGCCAATCTTCAGCTAGTATTAGAAACCATTCCATACCAACTGGCTGGAATGTACAAGTATAATCATGATGTCAATATATGTATATAGATAGATGCTTGTTGTTGCGTCCAATGTATTTCTACAACCAACAGATAACACTAATAATAGGACTCTAGCATTGATGTATAATTTTTTTTTTTTTCTCACCAGAGGTCAGGCCAACAATTGTAGCGGTTGGTCAGTATCTTTAACAAACCAGTTTGAATGTAGTGTAGCTTGTTTTCTGTGTATAGTTGTATGCTCCAGAAGATGACCTTGATATAAAGGTCGAAACGTCGAATGTAGATTTTAGTTATATTAAGCTAAAGTTTTTATTCAGACACAGTAGTTGTCTCCATAATTTTCAAAAATGCATTCGGATCACCATGTAAACTTAAAAGAAAGGAAAAAATAATTGGGTGATATGTTTGTATAATTAAGGTCCCCCATTATGATTGCTCTTTTCATGCCCATCATCTCTATTTATTTGATGATGTGTTTCTTCATTACTAGCAACCGATCTACCAAGTCTGTAACAGCACTCCACTATGTATTTGATCTTGTTAGATTCCAACTCATACCAGATGGCTTCAAACTCACCACCGCATGAAAAACTGTTACTACTATTACAATCATAGCTCTCAACACTAACTGGATTCAGTTAGAAAAGGCATCTAATATCATTAGCAGCACACCCTCCTCTCCTTATAGCCTTAGTATTGTTTTTTTTTTTTTTTTCAGTGTTCTATTTTCTCAGCTCTTCCCTTAATGTAAGGAATGGCATGGCATTATTGTAATCCTTTTGATTTTTTGGTTGCATTCTTGTGAAGGATTCTGTTGATTGGTTTTCTGTTGGAACTGTTCTTTATAAACATTTTGATTGTCATTTGAAAAAAATATTTTTTTAGAGTTTGCTCATCATAGCAAGTTAGAGCTCTATTTTGAAAGTACTAATGACACCAAGATTTTGTGTTGTTTAGCCTCTGAAGTAGACCAACACTGTAGCTGCAGAAACATCTTTTGCTTATTCTTCAATATTAGGGTAACTGTAAATCTATAAAGAAACATAAAATACACATGTGAACACAATGGAAAGCTTTTTAATTAACTGTAATTAATTATACGAATATTTGCATTTAAACTTCTTACCATCATTCATCATTGTAATTGAAGTAAGTGCATCTGAGAATGATATATTTTTCCAGGTAAATATAATACCATTAACATCAGAAATAGGTGTGGGGGGGGAGGCTTGGGTAACAGTGAAAGATCTTGGCACTTTCTTTAAAAAGACATTCAAATTTGTGGGAGAAACTGTGTAATAATTTAGCATCATCCCCAGAGGATACTATGGCTAGTATTAATAATTACATGTTTTCATCTGTCACCAAACATATTTGTGAACACCATCCCTATGTTAAATCCAAAAAAATGTCATAAATCTGGTATTGCTGATATGTAATTACTAATACAGGCAGTCCTCTGTTTATGCCTCAGTTCCATTCCTGAAAAAAACGGGCATAAACCAAATCGGCGTAAAACAAACCCAATTTTAATGGGAGGTATGAAGTTATGTTCTGCACAGTCGAAAAATATGCACATAAAGTATGTGTAACATTATTATATTTAAAGCTTTAATAATACATACATATATAATTAAAATAATTTTTTTTTTTTAAATAACGAAACCTGTGGTGAAAAATACATATATATTTGTTAAAATAAAATTATTAATAACAAAAACAAAACAAAATTATATACAAAAAATATGAAACTTCGAAAAGATATTACATATTTCTATGTTGAAGTTCCTGGTTTCAGATCACCTGCATTTTTTTTTTTTAAAGTATCCAGTGTTAACTGCCTAGATTTTCTTTTTCTTTCTTTAAGGAGTTCAGTATGAGGTCGAATAGATGCAATTGCACTCCTTTTTACATTCGCACTCCATTCCCAATCGTGGTCCATTTCGCAGAGTTCATCAGTCAATGTCTCTATGCTTGCAAGGATATGCTGTAAATCGGCCGTTTTCATATCTCTCAGAGGACATTCTTCATTTTCTTTCTCTTACTTTGGATGTTGACTTAATTGTTCGGCTAATTCTTTTTAGTCTTCATTGGAAAGCAGTTTATCATGGCTCTCTAAGACTTCTGTCACATCTTCAGCTGTAATATTGTACAATCCCACCTCTCGTGCAAGCTTGGTAACATCTTCAATAACATTCTCCTCTTGCTCTAATTCCTTGAAGTCGTGCATAAATGCTGGAAGAAGTTTTTGCCATGCTACTTTTAAACACTTTGCTGACACGTCGTTCCAAGCTGCCTTGATGTTGTTAATGCCCTTCAAAATATCGAATGATCGCCAATAGTCTTTAATAGTTTTTCCTGAAGTGTCCAAGACTCTTACCATTTCCATAAATGTTATACGGAGGTAATAGGCTTTTGAAGATTGATATAATCCCCTGATCTATTGGTTGCAAAAGCAATGTTGTGTTTGGGGGGGCATGTAAACAATCTTGACATCCAATGGTGTTCTTACTTCAGCAAGGTTTTGAAGATGTCCAGGGGCATTATCCAAGAGAAGCAATGCCTTGGCTGGCAAATCATTTTCTTTACAGAAGCGAAGCACGATAGGACAAAAATAATTTGTGTACCGATCTCTAAAAATGTCTTGTGTAACCCAAGCTTTCTTGTTCCATTTCCAATAGACCGGCAGCATGGCTTTTAGACCCTTGAATGCACACAGTGTCTGTGAATGGTACACCAACATTGGTTTAAGCTTCAAAGTTCCGGAGACATTTGCACCCAACAAAAGCGTTAAGTCTATCTTTTGCAACTTTAAAACCTGGAGCATAACGTTCTTCACAGGAAATGATGTGTGATGACAATTTTCCAGTAGAGAAAGCAGTCTCATCAACATTAAAAATGAGATCAGGAGGATAACTTCCTTGTTCTACACAGTCTTGAAATTCTTCAGGAAAAGTAGCCGCTGCCAACATCTGCACTTGCTGCCTCACCACATAATTTGACACTGTGGCACTTACTTTGAGACTTAAATATCACGAACCAACCTTTGCTTCCTAAAAATGTTTCTTCGCCTCCATCTGTCTTTTTTTAAGATCCTCAAAAATTGTTTTTGCTTTCTCAGTTATAACAGCCTGCATCAGAGGAATGTTTTTCTGATTCAAGTCATCCACCCATAATTATAATAATTTTTCCATTTTTTTCATGAAGTTTACACCTGCTATAACAAAGCCTCAAAAAAATCTTCCACTTCTACCTTAGTAGAACCTTCTGTGGGACCATAGGCACAAATAAGTCTCATTGTCCAGTTCCCCATTCTCATATTTGCCCACATGACTCTACTTGAGACTGACTGCCATTCAAGAAGATTAGCCTCGTATTTTGTGTTGAATACAATGGCTACTCCTTCTTTTCTTTAGTTGTCATTGCCTGAATATAACATTTTGTATTTATTGCTCAGAAAGATCTCACCAGTTTTTGTCTTTTTTGTTTCAGTCACCCCTATTATGTCGATCTGGTACTTATCTAATTCCTCAGCTAGCTCCATTTCTTTGCCATTCAGGCTTCTTATGTTGATAGTACCGATCTTTAACTCTGGTGATGTTGAGTTGGGGTTTGTTTTCAGATTTGTTCCAGTAGCTGACTTTTCACTGTTCGCCCTGGTTCTCTGGCAAAAACAACAGGGGCCTTGTTTAACCGGGTGAAGCCCCATCCAGCATGAAATTTTGTCATGTCGTACCATCATTTTTTATTTTAGTTTAACGAATAAGAATACAATTTGGTTGGCTAAATCCCAAATTTTCAGCCCATCCTCGTTCGTTCAGTATCCAAGTAGATACCCAACAGGGTGCACCACGAGAAGGTGAGGATTGGACATTAGGTCAGAAGCCCTGGTCAGTTCTCCGCATTCCTTTAAAGGCTATGTAGAGGTCTCCTCTCAGTTATACAGCTTTGACCCTTAAGTACCCCTTTTTTTCCCCCTTTTTATAAATATAATTCCACACCCACACATGCAAACATACCTATTTCAGATAGTAGTATATTTACTGGGCTCTCTTGTGGCTCCACATGAAAAAGATACCATATTCTCCATGTGCCTACAATTAAAGATGCCAATAAATTATATTCTTAGCTAAATGCTTTATTCAAGTGTAAGTAAACAATGTTTGCTTATATTAAAGTTCTATTTTATGTGAACTAGTCATGTATGAACATAGCAGAATCTGGAAAGTGGATGCAATGCTTAAATCTTAACAGATCAGAATTTTGGCAAAAAAAAGAAAAAAAAATTGGACAAATCTATAATCACTATGTTTGGCTTTAAATTATTTTGATTTCTTCTCAATCCTCAAAAATATGAGATACCAGCCATAGATTGCTAAACCCATAAAAAAAATAAATAAATAAAATAAAATAATTGACCCTTTTGAACATCCTCAGTACAGGTCACAAGTTTTGATAAATATTTCTTCTTATGGTAACAATGACCAGGAAGAAGTGCATTGTTGAAAAAGATTACTCTGAATTTTTGAGTCTTATTGCTCTAATTCTTATAAGTCTCTTATTTTTTCTGTATTCATATCTTTCTGAATCCTATTTCAAGACCTTTTTATACACATTTTATTTAAAATTTATATCAAAATATATTTATTCAAAAATGTCATTATAACATCTGTGCATGTTTGTAATTTATATATTTGAACTATACTAGAAAGATCTATTGGCTGGACCGAACCAGCAAACAGCTAGATGTTGCAGAACTGAATGGCACTAATAGAAAGACACTAGTAAGTCAAGGCATATCTGATCCTCGTGCTGTAGCAGTTCATCCTGGAATTGGGTAAGACTTTTTGTTGTTGTTGTGCATATCAGTAATAAATGATGAGTTTGATACCTTTCCAGACTTTAGGTGTTAAAATAAATCTTCATTAACTGTAATATCCTTGATGTATGTAACAAATTCTGTAGTGTTCTTGATAAAGGATGGTGACTTGCCTGAAACCAAAGCTATCTCTTCCTTTATTTTAACACCTAAGGTTTGGAAACGCTATATAGATGATGTCTTCATTATTTGGAGCCATGGACATGATTCCCTTATGGTTTTCCTCGAACATCTCAATAGCTGACATCAAAGTAGTAAGTTTACTGCCAGCTTGAAACGGATAATTCCTTGCCTTTTCTTGATGTCAAACTGACTCGCTCTTCTGGTAAACTCAAAATATTGATATATAGAAAGCCCACACATGCCAACAGATATCTGCATAGTCAGTCCCATCACTTCCCTCCTCATAAGCTTGGAATAATTTCCACCTTGGGACATAGAGCCCGTTCTCTTCTGGATGACCCAAATGAACTTCTTACAGAAATAAACCATCTGAAAACTTCTTTCGAAGTTAATGGATATTCCAAGAGAATCATTGCAAAATTCTTTCTTAATCCTCCTAGACATTACTCAGAAGAAACAAATAGATTCAAAGGCAATATATCTATTCCTTACATAAGTACAGTTTCACATAAATTAGCAAAAGTTCTAAGAAAATACAATATCAGAACCTTGTTCATTCCACTTCCAAAGATCCGTTTCTTAATAAGCCACCCAAAACCTTGTCATCATCAACTCAAATACCCTGGTGTATATAAAATATTGTGTGATTGTGATATTCCCTATTTTGGGCAGACAGACAAATCTGTCGAATTGCGTATGGAAGAAGATATGAGGGACATTACTTACAAGAGACAGCGAGCCAGTGCATTATCTAGTCATATCCTTTTCTCGGCTAATCCTAATGATGAAAACCAAAGTCACAAAGTCTGCTGTGAAAAATCTACTAACATCTTCCGTTGCAATGATGAACTAGAGAGAAAAATCGTGGAATCTAGAGAAATCATCTTCAATCCTGTTCATCTAAATAATAACTTGAGCTACAACCTCCCAGATTGCCATTCAGCTGTAATCATGTACTGGCGTTCACGAGATGCTACTAGCACGCGCTTTCCCAACAATACAACTGACGAAAGAACAGCTTTAAATACAACCACAACAATTTAGTGTCAATTATGTATAGAGACTCTCTATGATGTTCATAGTTTATTTAAGCTTCATTGTTTTAGTGTTTTTTCTTTTTTCTTTCTTTTATAATGTCACTGATGAAGGCTGTTAAGCCGAAACTAGTCGTGTTTTTATATTAAAACCTTTTTACTTAAATCTCGGTTCTAGTCATTCAATTCTTTATAAAAATATGTATGTTAACCGAGTTAATGATCATTCTTTCATATATATATATATATATATACAGGGTGTTCGGGATAAATTTGACAGTTTCGTAAGGAAAAAGAAAATCTTCTTTGTATCTATTAAATTTAATGAATTGACAAAAAAACATTACAGGCAGAGTTAATTACAATACTATCAACAAGATTTACTCAAAATAACCACCATTAGCATCGATCACAGCTTCAATTCTGCTTCGGAACCTCGAACAAGCTGATGCTACAGTCTCCCTGGGAAGGGCCGCAAAAACTGTTTTAATTTTATCCATTAACTGGGCTTTTGTATTACTGGAAGTGCGATTGGTGTCTTTTTCAACTGCGCCCCATACAAAATAATCCATGGGGTTAAGGTCTGGGGAGTTTGGAGGCCAAACATTTGGACTGGTGAAGTCGTAGAAATTTTCAGACAACCATTTTTGACTTTTCCCAGAGGTGTGGCAAGGGGCCGAATCCTGCTGCCATACATACGGCCTACCATTGGCTACCCTTGTTATCCAGGGCTTGACTACAGTTAGCAACTCCACGAACAAAGCCCGAATTCCAATGCCAGGGTTCTTCAACACCTGTTCCTGCAGATTTGCGAGGAATTCTGCTGTACGAACGCAATCAGATCGTCTGCTAGGGATCTTTCTTCTTGCTACATCCTCGTAGTCACCATTGCAAGTCTCTAGTTCATGCCTGATTGTTTTTACTGTATTCAGGGAGCATTGGGCAGCAGTCGTAATATCCTTATTTTGATGGCGGGCACGAATCATCATGATACAAGTTATTCTCTTCCATGATTCAGGTGGGTTCCAGCTATCCATCCTTTCTGACATCTTGTATATGAATGAAGAAGGGTCCAAACTTTTAAATGAAGAGAAGTGTGTGTTAATACATGTAACTTACGGAAAAATATAATTAATTATAAATATGTCAAATTTATCCCAAACACCCTGTGTATATATATATATATATATATATATATATATATATATATATATATATATATATATATATATATATATACAATAAAAAGTTAGGAAAGATTAGCTGATTTATAAAGTTAGGAGAATGAAGTAAAGTTTCACATGTTTCTTTATAAAGGTGCTTCATGAGGAACCAACTTTTGTGAAGGACTCTTGTCTTTCTCCAATGAACTCTATGTCTAATGAAGATGGCATGTTCTGCAAGTCCAGACTATTATCCATTATTAATTTTGTATCGTTATGTCTACTCACAGTATACCTCTTTTAAAACTTATGCTGCAAAAAATGAATGATTCCAGGAAGGTGGGAGTTATAGTGATCTGGAAATTGAAGTTCAGGGTGCTTATTGCAAAAATAGCAAACTCTGCACAATTTCTGAGATGTTGAGAATTATACTGATGAGTATAATGACATTACTTTTCCTCTGTATGGTCTTGATATGATTGCATCTATGCCATGTTAAAGTTAATCACCTTAGTTAATAAGTGAATAGTAAAGAGGATTTAGAAGCAAGTGAGGGTTATTTTGGATTGCAGAATTTAGGCAGTGGGCTGAAAAGAGAGTATATGACAGAAACATACCAGTTACTAAAGAGATGTTTTATAGGCTTGATTTAGACTAGATTTTTCAATGCAAGTGATGAATAAGCAGAGTGGGTTGCCTAAGTGAGTAGCAAATACAGTGCTAGTAAATGTGTTTAAGAAAGGGTATTATAGGCATTATTTGAGTATAAAGCTTGAATCATTGAGTTCCAAGACTCCATGGAGTTATTATTACAAGAGACCTTCAGGGAGTCAGAAATTCATCAAGACCACATATCACTCACACCACATATCATACCTTATCTTGAATTCATTCACACTGTCTGCACTCTTAACCTTCAAAGATAATCAATTCCAGTCATGCACTGCTCAATGATAAAAAAAATCTAGCTCTAACCCTTTTCTTTACTGCATTCATTCTCAATCTCCATGGACGCCCTCTCTCCACCCTCCATAAAATGAAAAATTCCATCTGGTGGTATCCTATATAACCTTTTCTGAAGTTTACAGGTCTCTATCATATCACTCTTCCTTTTTTCTGTGTGCATCTGCAGTTCCACAAATCTCATGATCTATATTCCACAGTCCCAATATCATCTTTAACACTATACCACATAACCATACACTCTCTCTCCACCAAATCTGCATCACCTCTGAAACCAGGCGACCAGATCGGCATACAGTAGTCCAGAGGTTGTTTCAAAACCTTCTCAAGAGGCAAAATGACTTCCTTATTTTTACATGGCTCTGTTCATTTCAGCATTGCAACGTGCATAACTTTACATTTACTAACATTAAACTGATAGCATTTTCCAATAACCACAATTCCAGCTTATTCAAACTATTCTGCAACTACTGCATGTCATTTATATTCCTGATTACCCTGCATATTTTTGCATCAGTCCTTCCCAATATCATTAATGTAAAGATTGAATTACAATGGACTGAGGACTGATATCTGTGATACATCACTTTTTTTTTTTAATATATATCAATCAGCCATCCTCTTATCCAAACTAGTAATTTATAATCCAATCACATATCCTCCAACTTATGCAACAACCTTTCATGCTGAATCCTGTCAAGAGCTTTAGCAAAGCCTGAAACATCATGGTATAGCCATTCCCCTTCTCTAACTTCTCTATGACATTATTATTATAAAATGGGAGCAAGTTACTTAAACATGACCTTCCCTTAGTAAATCCATCCTGTTCATTGCAAATTATAGATTCACTGTCACCCTATTTCAGTATGTGATCTCTTACCAACTCTTCTGAAATCTTCACCACCACCATCCCAGCGATATTAATAGTAGACACGTCAGTCTTTGCAATGCTTTTGTGCAATAGGATTATCATACATTCTTTCCACTCCTGTGGAATCTTCCCTGGGGTGAGACTAAAATTATACACCCAAGTTAAGGAATGGCTAGTTCATCTGTTTTAGCATCTGTGCTGATATCCTATCAATCCCTATTGCTAAAAACAGCTCTATCACCTCCTCATACACCTGAGTTTCTTCATCCATTGTACAGGTAGCTTTCAAACCATTCTGCGAGTACCGCATGTCATTTACATTGAACTTAATGTTGCATATAACCAGTTGGTAGCTTTTAGCAAAATGGGAACACTCCTTAGTTGAATACTGTCTTCTGCATTTGCCACCAGCATACACCCTCTTGCATTGACAAGAGGTTTTTCTTTCAGATTTATTCACCTCTGAAACCAGGAGACCAGACCGGCATACAGTAGTCCAGAAGTTGTTTCAAAACATAACAATAGAACTCTTTTGGGTTCCCTTACTTTGCAGGACCAGTTTCTTTTCATACACTCACTTAGTTTTCTGTACAATAGTTATGACTCTTCTGGCCTGCACCTTATAATTTTCATAACTAACATCATTCTTATTCACACACAATATTCTTCCCACATCCTCTTTTTCTTAAGAATTTCTTGCTTATTAAGACTGCACATCCATTTCACTTCCACACTGTTTACTCTTCGAACTCAAGGACACATACTGATTTGCATCATTGATGTATTTTTTAAATACTTCCCATGTACTGCTGATTTCCTTCCCATCTAGCAACCAATAACATAGTATCACACCTAGTATTTTCCTCAGCTGGTCATAATTTCCTTCTTTGAAGTTCAGCATGTAACCTTTTCTAAATGGAATAGTCATAGACTTAGGCTGCTTCCCACATCAGTATAGCATCATCAGAACAATCATGTCTTTAACCGAACCTCTGACACTAAAATCAGGTCTACTACTTTTTTTGACTTTGAGTTCTTGAGTCTCATGCTACATAAGGAAGTTGTTGGCAACAGCTCAATAAATTCAGCTTCATCTCATGACCAATAACTGATCCACTAGGTAATTAGTAACACTCTTACTGTGTATTTGATCTTGATAGATCACCTCACTACCCTAACCATACTGAAATCATTACTTTTGTTTAGTTAATTTTAACCTATTGCTTTACTTTTGTACATTTTTCTCTGTATTCTCTCAGAGCACAAACTGACTTACTTGTCAAGAACATTTAGAGATATGGGATCTTTTTGTTTTGTTCTTGTATTATAAATTCAGATAAGGATAAAGAGTTTACATGTTAGCTAAAATCTAACTAATTGGTTTGTTGCATGTCTGTTGTCATTTTTCCTGATAATCAAAGTTGATTGCCTGGATTATATATATTCATCTTTTGATCTGTTATCAAGCTTGGAGACCACAGAATTCTTATACCATATATATATATATATATATATATATATATATATATATATATTTATTTATTTAAAGAGAAATATAAGGAGACAACTGAAGAAGTTGGAAAAAACTCAAACCTTTGCAGGCACTCCCCAAAATTACAGAGGTGCCCATACATCTTCACTCCAATAGCCCAAGTATCCCTGATTCATAATTGCTTCACTAAATAACACTTTTCTCTTCAGACACCTTATTCCAAAAAACCATCAGACATATCTATACGTGTGTGTGTGTGTGTGCGCGTGCGCGTTCCTCTTATATAAATGTATGAGGGGATGTGCATATGACTCCTGCATAGCCTCCCTCATCCTGTATTTGTCATCTTTCAAAATTTTGTACCTGTCAGAACTACCAGCACTTTCACTTTCCTACCTTGCATTCTAACATTACAACTTGCATTACAAGGAAAACATGATTTCATCATGCTCTTATTCAGCACGTGTATATATTATATAATTATTATTAAGCCCTCCATGGAGTCGGCAGACTCATCATGTGAGGTTCATTCAATTGACAATATATTTATCATATAGAATCTTAAAATCCTTAACACTCCTTGCATTAACAATACATTCTGGTAATGCATGCCATTCACTGACAATTCTCGATGTAAAAAATCTACTCCTCACACCTTTCTTCATCATCTTCACCACACTCTTACAGGGGATGACCTCTGGTTCTTCCCCTCTCACCTTGTACTCTTTTTATAATCTCATCTTGATTAATCTGATAAAATCCTCTCACTAATTTAAATATCTCTATCATATCACCTCTCTTCCTCCTATCCACCAAACTCTGAAATCCAATTTCTTCACCCTCTCTCCATATCCAGCAGTGGCGGCTCGTGGCTTGAAATCGTGGGGGATGCTGCAACTTTCGAAATATACATACACAGTGTAAGTACAGTGTATATGTTTGGATAAAATATCAAAATTATGATAAAAATTTAACATGAAAAAATATTGTTTATTATCGATAAAATTATACAGTTTGGTATAATTCAAAATTACTTAAAAATAAAATCCATTATCACAACCCCAATAAAAACTATAACAAATGTTATGTCTTTAATTGTAATGTCCAAATATTTAAAGAGACAGAGTAAACACAATAAGCACTATGAACACTCTACTACTGGCGCAAACTGCATATAAACAGCAGTGGATCTGCGCAATGGACAGTGCTGCATTACGCTAATAGATCGCATCTCACTATGATGTGCATATGCTTGAACATGTAGCAATATGACACTATGGTAAACACAGTGCTGCTGGCATCCTTCACCCTCTTAAGTGCTTCAAGATGGATTTTTATTATGTTTTATACAAAATAAGAGAATTGTTTAGGATTGTTGATGATAAAATTAAATATTACAAGCAAATATAAATAAATTAATAAATATATTTATATATCGAGAAAAATTGGGGGTGCTGCAGTTCCACAGTGCCTATGCATAAGCCACCCCTGATATCCAGCATTTCAAATTCCTGATATTGTCTTAGTCACTTGCCTCTGGACCCTCTCCAATGTCTCCACATCGCTTTGAAAACCAGGTGACCAGATCTGAGCACAATAGTCTAAGTGTGACCTGACCAGTGCCTTATACAGTGGCAGAACAATGTGCAGCCTTTGCAACACTAGCAATATATAATATTGTCCCTTCACTATCCTTCTCTTCCTTTTTCATATTCCCTCTTCCCATTCCTCACTCTCCTTCTTTTTTTCTTTCATATTCCCTCTTCCCTCTCATATCTCCATTCTTTCTTCTCTGCTATGGGAGAAATGCCTTTTGTAACCAGAGTTATTGTTTTTTTTTCCTCTATCTCTCCATATTGCACAAGATTCTTCTGATCTCTTTCTGTCAAAAAATGTATTTTTGCCAAAAAAATGTCTATTTGAAATGCTAGGGAACATTTAGTGAGATATCAATACAAGTTTTGGAGGAGAATTAAGGGAGGTGATTGATTTTTACTAGATCCCGGTGCAATAGAAGCCATCTGCATGCAAAACAAGGTGAAATCAAACTTGAACAAAAGCCAGTAGATTAAGCATGGGACCTTTTAGAATCAATTTTGAATATGTTGTTAATTTGCTAGCAACTAGAACTAGAAAACTGAGATTCTGATAAAGCTAGGGATGAAAATTTGGTGGAATGGGGATCAAATATCTTCATACCTATAAGAATAATATTTATAGTGCATTATATTTTCTGTTGATGATAAGAAACAACAATTCTACTCAAGGAAATGAAGCATAAAAATTGCAAAATCAGCCCTCTTTAAGATGTTAGATTAATTTCATTGCCATCGACCACCCTGATGCTTTTTTGGAAGCCTGGGAGAATGTTTGGATAAGATTGACGGCATTAGTGCTGTACCTCTGGAGAAGAAATATCACTAGATTGCAGTAGAACTACCTATCAGATAGATAGCATCCACAGTATGCTTAGAAGGATCATTGTGAGGGAGAAATCAAGAATGTAAGTGGTCAGGTAAACAGGTGAACAGTTATTGTAAGGAGTTATTGTTTTTGACAGTAAACTTCTGCACATCAACCTGCTGGATCAGTGTATTTGGATAATGGAAGCTGCACACACCTGCCACTGAATTAGCAACTTTTATTTAATACTGTGGTTTCCATATAGGCATGCAACTGCCAATACTGACCCTCATCAATTCCCTGTGCATAGTTTGGTGATATATATATGGATCAGGAACAGCCTTCATTAAATGCTTCGGTTAGTTGCTGCACACAAGAAGTTCTGCTTGTCTTTATAAGCCTTCTCAGACAATGCCAAGCTCATTCTTGACAGACTATCTTAGGACTACAGTTATGCTTCTTAGACAAGCAGTGTGGGTTATTTTTACACTGATTAAACACCCAGGATATCTCATCTTTTGAGAAACCAGCCAACTCTGATATTTTCAAAATTGTCGCTCCATCCAGACGGCACAATAAGCCCTTTATCAAAATTTGAAAAATAAAAATCCTTTGTTTTTTCCCATTGCAATCAACACTATTGACAATTACTCACCAGTGCATTCTTAAATAGTTGCCTAGAACTCATGGTGACACACACACACACACACACACACACACACACACATCACCAAGTATTTTGCATATATGCTAAATAAGTGATGTTTATGTACACATAAAGGTTTCTAATTTAGTGGCTGGTATGTGTAGTTAGCTCCAGTTGGGGAAGTTAAAATCACTGAGGAAGACTTTGTTATTAGGTAAGCTGGAATATAGAAAATTAACATTTAAGGAACGAAAACATATACATTAAGAATGACTGATGGATTAAAGACATACAAATGAAGATGAATAGAGTAGGGGAAAGAGCTTTTTTTAGATTTATCAAGAAAGAGAAGATTTTTAATTTAGACACTCTCTGATAATAGAATATTGAAATTGAGCACATTTGCACACATGCCACTTTTAAGACAAAAAAATTGCCAAAGAGTGTGTGTCTTTAGTAAAAGTGAGATAAGTACTGATTGAAGAAGATGAAAGTTTCATTTAGGAAAAGTGTATGAACTCAACTTAACAATCTGTGGTTTAAATTAAGTTCAAATTTAGAAGTACGTGACATATACAGTACTGAATTTGTTGCTAAGTTATATTCACAAGACATTTTGTCTGCCTCTGCAAATTGTGGCTTTGGCAATTCTGTCTATGTATTATTAATTGGACACCCTTCCCCTCCAAGCATGCCTAATGGAATGGAAGCATTAAGATAATGCTTCCATTCCATTAGGAAAGATTTATGCTTGGTGAGGATATGTTGTCAGAGGTGGTGGAAATATGAGCTCTGGGGGTAATAGTGGATAAGGATCTGAAATTTAGGGGACACATAGCCAAAATTACAAAGACAACACAAAGGCTTCTGGGAATGATGCGGAGGACACTGACTTGTAGAAGTAGGGAGATTCTTGTTCCATTGTATAAGGCTTTGATTAGGCCACACAGGGATTGGGATTGTTGTACCAGATTTGGTCACCTGATTTTTAGAAGGATGAAGAGATGTTGGAGAGGGTCCAGAGGTGACTGACTAATGTGGTTTCTGGCCTCTGGAATGTCGAGTATGAGGAAAGATTGAGAAGATGCAACTTGCAGAGTCTGGTGTACAGGAGGAGAGGAGATACGATAGAGACCTACAAGTTATTAAGGGGTTTTTATAGGATCAATGCTGGAGAGGTTTTACAGCAAATGGTGGGAGATCAGGGGAGAACCAGAGGTCATCCCTGGAAACTGTATAAAGGGGTGTGAGTAGGGGAGTGAGAGGCAGGTTTTTTCGTGCAGAGTTATGAATGATTGGAATGCCTTGCCTGAGAGTGTGGTGTCTGTAGAGAATTTGAGTGTGTTTAAAGCACAGTATGATGAGCTGTGTGTGTTTGATAAAAGGACCTCCTAGATGAGTCTTTGACTCCATGGGGGTCTTGGGTAATAATAATATAATAATAATAATAATTGGAAATGCTGCTATTTGCAGTACCCACACACATACACATTAGGTGTGTGTGTGTGTGTGTGTGTGTGTGTGTGTGTGTGTGTGTGTGTGTGTGTGTGTGTGTGTGTGTGTGTGTGTGTTGTCTTTCTGTAAGAAACCATTCTAAAACTCCCCTAAAAAAAAGAAAGAGTGGAATCGCTTCATAATGTTTGATGTAACTCTGGAAACCACTCATATTACAATGTTGAAGAAAGAAAAATGTAACTGATACTTTACTGTGCAGTCCAAAAATGTTTTGGCCAGTTCAAGCCTCCACTAAGTAAAATGGTGGTATTACATGAGACACTTAAACTGATGTTAGCTTCCTCCATTCCGATGGAATAATGCCAGTTGTCTGGCATGTTATGCCAGTATGGAATAACAATAGGCTCACTACTGGAATAGTGTAGGCAAAGGATTGATTATTGCAAGCACTCTGAAGATTGCCATAGTTTTGCATACTCCCACATTGTGATGATCTAAACAGTTCTATCAGCATTTTAAGACTTCTGGTATCTTTTCTTACCTATACTCAGCTCTGTAGACAAAAACAGGTGTTTCAAATTAGATTGACATGAACATTCAGCCTTTCTGGCACAAGCATTCTCATCTCTGTTTCAGCCTCTAAAACGATTTTTTTTTCCCCTTTTGTTCTGGTCATTGTTTCTCTCTTGAATGATTCGTATTATGTAGAAATGATACATATTTTGTAGAAATAATGGGAAAATATATTTTCTCCTTATGCTGGATGATACATCTAAACTTTCTCAAAATTATTGATTCTGTTTAGAAAAGAACAGTGCAACTAATCAATGATACCTTTCTTCTCTATCACAGATACTTTCTTTTTGCTGACATTTTTGTAGGCATGTGTATTTGTTTAGCTGAGAATATTCATAATCCTTCCACTTCCTCCAGGCCCTCTAAAAACAAACAGCAAATGTCATCAGTTATATAATGATTCACTTTTAACTAAATCATATTTTTTCTCTTCTTTCATTCTCTTATTCTCAGAAAAAGTGTTCCTTGTTCAGCATATAACAAAGTCTGCAAGTAATTATTTGTTATTTAGTTTTTTATATAATCCTATCCTTCTAATAATTTAATCCTCTTTTCAAGAGGATAGGATTAGAAAAAAATAATGATTGTTCAAGAGAGAGAATGAGAAGAAAAAAACTGATGAAGTACATTTTATAAATTTTTAAAATTATTCCTAATGTTGGAAATTAAGTTATGCTAAGTTTGTTAAAAAAAAAAAAATTAGCAGTTTGACAGTTTTTTTTCCTCTTTTTTCCCAGTCAACATGCATTATACTGACACTGAAAGAAGTATTGACTCATTTTTTTAAAGTTTAAATTAAAATTAAGAACTATAAATTATTTTACTAAATGCTTTCTTTTCTATTTACTAAAGCATATATTTCTTTCAGATATCTCTTCTATACAGACTGGGGCCACCATGCTTATATTGCAAGAATTGGTCTGGATGGTACAAATTTCTCACGTATTGTATTGTATGAAAATAAGTTGGTGTGGCCAAATGCTTTAACAATTGATTATTTTAGTAACAAAATCTTTTGGGCTGATGCACATTTAGACTATATTGAGTAAGTAGATTTTATCTTTGTATAAGATGATCCCCAGTTTCAGAATTTTTTTAAAACTTTAAATATTGTCTTATGTGAAATATATGGTATACATCTTAAAAGTACAAATCTGATCACATATTTGGTCTGAAATTAGCATGATCTTTTCCAAGGTTTTCTTTTACATTTTCCTTAGCCTTTCTTCAAGTTTGCTTGCATAAACCTTACCTGTCCTTCAGAATTATTATGCTTCCAGGGAATAAGAAGACTCAATGCAGGAGCAAAACTCTTTACAGACTACAATATATATCATGCATCTTCTTCTTCGTCTCCCTTCTACATATTAGGCCTGCTGGCCTGTTATAGAGCTATCTTAAGCCCTTCTAAGTCGTACCAGTCCCAAGGATAAGGTGACTAGCCCTATGCCTCCCGGTATATTCTATGGCTATAGCTGTGTGTTCACGGGACCGGTTTGCCTGCTTGTGTTAGGGAAAACTCCAGATAAACTGGAAAGAAAAAACCTGCTGTCCATGCCCAAGACGGGCTAATTTGGCTATGTCTGAGAAAGATCCTTAAGCTCCTCACATCGGTGACAGGAATCAAACCCAGGACACCCCTTTTCCAGGCATATGGTTGCAAAGTGCTTAGGCACTAGACTAACCGCACGGACCAAGGTGACATGGAAAAGATTCATTATTGGGAAGGTACTCACCATCCTCTCCATCAGTGCCTTCTCATCGTCTGCCATAGAGATGACCTCTTGTTCATCTCTGGAAACTCATCTCTTACATTACCTAATATCCTGTGGAGTATTTCCCTACATCTATTTGACAGGTTTCTCTTACCAACTAATATTTCCTTATCGTATCACTTCTTCTCCTGTCTTCAGAATATGCATTAAAGAAATCTGCAGATCACAGTCTTTATCTAACTCTTCTATGACATTATTATAAATGTGAGAAATTGCTAATGCATGACCTCCCTTTAGTAAACCCATTATTTTCCTGGCTAAGTATAACTTATCTATCAACCAGTGTCTACCAGTGCATAGTTCTTACCAGATGCTCTAAAATCACCACTACTCCAGAGATACTGATAGATCAGTCATCTGTTGTACTGCCCTTGTACAATGTAATTACCATTAATACTCAAATTATACAAACATGTCAAGGGCCTAGCCATTTTGGTTGAGCATTCCTTTAGCACACGTGCTGATATCCCGTCTCTTTCTGCTGCCAAATTCTTATCCAGGTTATTCAACAGCTCTAGATTCTCCTGCATTCAGTAAAGTTATTCTTCTACATTCATTATTTATTTTACTGCTGCCTAATTAATTCTTTTCATTTTCTTTTAGTCTGCAGAATCTATTTCTTCTCATACTCCAACTTAGTTTACCATATAATACTCATAACTTTTCTGGCCTGAGCATTATATATTTCATAACTTGTCTCATCGTTATTCTCACAATATTCTTTCAGCATTATTCTCTTCTTATGGACCTCTGGCTTAATATGGTTGCACATCCATTTCACTCCAACTCTGTTTGTTCTTTATAATCAAGGGACACATTCAGATTGCTGCATTATTGTAGCATCTTATCAAAATGTCCCATCCACTGCTGATATCCATTTCATCCAGTAGCTGATACCATGGAATTGAATATAATATTCTCCTCAGTTTTTCATAATTTCCAGATTTATAGTTCAGCATATAACCTGTCCTAACTGGAACATCATATACTCAGCTACTTCCTAGGTCAATATCATGTGATCACTCTCACCAGCTGGTGGCATAAAAAGTCATGTTCTTTGTTGAGATCCCTTCTGATGGTAGGATCAAATCTAACACTCTTTGGTCTCAAGTTGCTTCTTTGACATGCTGCCTGAGAAAGTTCTCTTGCAGCAAAATTTTCTCTTCTTTCTTTCTTATCATAAGTTTTCTATGCTGCCCAGTCAACATTTAGATAATTTAAGTAACTCATAATGATTACTTGTTTGTTTCCTAACTGGAACTCAAATCACCAGAAATCATTAGTAATATTCCTCCTTCCCTCCTGTTTTGTCTGTTCTGTTCTTACTAAAAATACAGTACTCTTTAAACTCAATCCCAGTTACAATATTTGACTCTGTCTTATGCCGCAATTTATTTACCAAAGTAACAATTTCAACCTCTTTGTTTCTGATGCTTCTGGCATTTGTGTGTAGACTAACAAGTTATTATTTGGCATTTTCTTATACTTACATCTACAGTCTTCTTGGCTCAGTTATACAATTTTCTCTTTTACCCCCCCCCCCCCAGATATATTCACAAAGTCTGAACCCAAAGCATGTATTTCCATCCCTTTGCCAGACACATAATCATACTTGGTGACATTCACATCGTTATCACATTTGCATACCATAGCCAAACTTATACAGACACACACATTCTCATCATTCCTCTCATGATGATGATCTAATTTCACTGACTCTGCATTAGGTCTTACCCCAATAAGTAAATTCTCCTGGCTCCTGATGCCAAATTCATTTAAGTGAAGCCATTCCTTTTCTCATCCTTCTCAATCTCTAGCATAAATCTAATCTTGAGTGTCTAGGTCACTTAATTGTGTGTTTCCAGACAATAAAAGCATCGTCTACATATCAGCATCAAACATATAGTTTTCTGATATTTAGTGCCAAAACTTCATTCTCAGATGTCTTCATAAATAAATGGGCAATGGAAGGCAATAGCAGGAAGCCACTACTAAACCATAATTTTGCAAGTAAACCTTTCCTTTAATTTGCGGTAGCCAAAATTGCATTTAGCGAATACGATAAACAATAGGAATAGTTATAATTCATCCATCAGTTAGCATAAATTTGAAAAAAAAATATATGCATAATCTATATTAGAGTATAAAATCATCAAAGTTAATAAAAATCATTTGCTTAAATTTTTATTTAATGTATAAACATTGGATTGAGCTATTTTTTCACAAAAAAAATTAAGTAAAGATATTTGAATAGTGCTCCACGTTTTCATCTTGTCATGCAATTTGCAATAGCTGGCGATCACTTTATCAAGATTTCAGCAGGCTTTGAAGATTCATTCCATATCAGGATCAGCTTCAAACAAAATTTCCTTAGCATGCTCAATGTGATTGAAAACTATCTCAAGTTCTATCGCAGTTAGCTTCTTATTCATAACTTGTTTGCACTCCTTATCTTCTTCTTCTTCATATGCATGCTGTTCTTCTAGTTGAAGGAGATCATTCTTGCTTAACTGTGAATGGGAATCGAACAAGTTTCTCACATCTTCATTATCCAGTTCATTAAATCCAAGTTCTTTTCCAATTGTGCTGATTTCTTTAATAATGTTATCAGCTGGGTTATTAAAACCAATGAAATCATTCACACAGTGAGGTATGACCTTCTGCCATATGATTCCTTTATTACTGCAGCCTTCTTTAGCGGTCTTTCACTTTTCCATATCTTCTTCTTCTTCTGCAGCTTGTCCCACTTAAGTAGAGTCGCTGTTTTTGGTGAGTCTCCTCCACATCCTCCTGCCTCGGTCTGTAACAACATCCAAGTTCTTCATCCTCAAGTCCTCCTCCTCCACCAGCTCCCTCTCTCTCTCTTCTTTGTCCGACCATGCTTCCTCTTCCCCTGCACATCCATCTGCATGACCTTTCTTTCCACATATTCATCCTCATTTCTCAGACAATCCTTTCTGGTCACACCACAGATCCACCTAAGCATTCTCATCTCCGCTACCTTCCTCCGGGCTACGGTTTCCATAGCATACGTCATAGCTGGTCTCACTACTGTCCTATAAATTTTGCCTTTTAGATTGATCAGCACCCTCTTATTGCATATCATTCCAGCCATCTCTCTCACCAGTTCCTCCATTCTGCTTGTATCGTGCATCCCACTTCCTTCTCAGCCTCTCCATCCTCTTCCACTGTTGAACCTAAGTATCTAAAGTCCCTAATCTTCCTGATGACATTTCCTTCCAGCTCCAGATCTGTCTCCTGGCTGTCATCCACTTTGCAACACATATACTCTGTCTTGTTTCTGCTCAGTCTCATACCTCTCTCTCTCTCTCTCTCTCTCTCCCAGTACTTTCCTCCATCTTTCCAGTTTAGCTGCCACTTCTTCTCTTGATTCTGCACACAGCAAGTTGTCATCCGCATACAGCATTATCCAAGGCATGTCTTCTCTCACCTCTTCCATCACAATATTATTATTATTATTATTATTACCACGGGCTACTCCAGGAGTCCTTAGACTCATCGAGGGAGGCCCTAAACATCATGTTCACGCAGCTGTTCAACATTCTCACAGTATCTATCATACCTTGCCTTGAACTCGCTCACTGTCATAGCACCCACAACAGACTCTGGCAGCTTATTCCACTCATTTACCACTCTAAAAGTAAAGAACCCAGCTCTAACACCCCTGCTAACCACGCTCTTGCCCAGCTTCCATGGGTGTCCCCTAGTTCTCCCACCACCAGTCCTGATCTCAAAAATATCATCTGAATTAATCCTATAGAATCCTTTTAGCAATTTGAATGTCTCAATCATATCTCCCCTTTTCCGCCTATCAACTAGTTTCTGCAACCCACAAATCTTCAACCTGTTCTCATATGGTTCATTCCATAGACCTGCTATCATCTTAGTCACTCGCCTCTGGATCCTCTCAACCTCCTCCCCATCAAGAAGGAACCGAGGTGACCAAATCTGGGCACAGTAGTCGAGATGAGGTCTTATCAGGGCTCGGTACAGAGGTACAATAACTTGTTTTTCTCTGCTCGTCAAGGTATTTTTCAACAACCAAGTGAGTTGATGAGCTGATTTAGCTACTTTTGCAATGTGCCCCCTAAACTTCATCTCCCTATCCACCAACACTCCCAAGTCCCTGGCCTCATCAATCTCTTGGAGTACAGTTCCACCAATGTGGTATACTGCTGCTAATCTTTTCACTCCGAAATGCATAACCTTACATTTTGTCACATTAAATTGACATCCATTCTCCTTAGTCCAGAACTCCAATCTATCTAAGTCATCTTGCAAGAGTTTGACATCTTCTGCATTCACTATCGCCCTACCCAACTTTGCATCATCAGCGAACAAATGAACTGTCCCACTTAGACCCTTCCCTATATCGTTAATGAAAAGATTAAACAGCAGTGGTCCAAGAACAGAACCCTGTGGCACACCACTAGTCACAGGCCGTTTTTTGGACTCTACTCCTGAATAAACTACTCTTTGATATCTCTCCATCAACCACCCAGCTATCCATCTCACCAACCCTATATCCATTCCCATATGTTGTAGTTTACGGATTAGAATTCCATGTGGTATCCTGTCAAACGCCTTTGCCAGGTCCAGCAGTACTGTAAACCCATTTCCCTTATCCAGTTCAGCCGTCACCTTGTTATAAAACTTGAGCAAGTTACTGAGGCATGATCTACCCTTCACAAAGCCATGCTGTCCTCTGTACAGTATCTCATTTTCATCAACCCATTCCTGTATTTTTCCCTTGACTACTTTCTCCAAGACCTTGACAACGACTCCTGATATGCTGATCGGTCGGTAATTTGCAACCATAGTCTTGGATCCTCCTTTATGCAGTGAAACTATTTTCCCCTCTTTCCACGCCTTCGGGACTAAGCCAGACCTGAGACTCAGATTAAACAACATGGTCAAGGGCACTGATAATTCATTAGCCGCTTCATGCAAGACCCGTGCCGGTATACCATCCAATCCCACAGATGTATTCACATTAAGGTTCTGTAATAGACTATTCACCTCCACTTCATTCATCACAATTCCCATATAAACTAATGGTTCCTTCATTTTTTCAACGTCACCACCTGGATGATATACTTTTGCAAAGTGCGCGCTCAGTAACTCCACTATATCGACTGGTTCAGTGAACTCTTTACCTTAAACTCATTCCTTAAAATGATTTTGCCATGTACAGTTTTTTCCTTGCTTGCAGCATATTGAAAGAACTGTTTGGGATTCTCTTTTGCTTGCATAGCTAGTTTCCTTTCATAATCGGCTTTTGCTGTTTTTACCACACTCGTTACCCTTCTGGCCTGTACTTTATACCGTTCGTGTGCCTGCAGGTCACCCCTTTCTTTAAATTCCCTCCATAGTTGTTTCTTTTTTTGCAGCTCAAGCTTAATGGTGTTATTCATCCATTTAACCCTTCCTTGTTTCACTATTCGGACCTTTGGTATACAATCAGCCATAACCTCCTGTAAATGCTCTTTGATCACTTCCCATGCTCTATCAACGTCCAGCCCTTGCAGTTGTACATGCCATGGCACTAATCCAAGCAATCTCCTAAGCTTGTCATACTTGCCAGCACGGTAATTCCACATATACCCTGTCTTAATCACAAATTTCACACCTTTAGCCACCTCCCAGGTCAAGACCTTATGATCACTCTCACCAATAGGTGGCAACATGGTCATATTCATTACAGTCAAATTCTCAGATACTATTACCAGGTCAAGCACTCTCACACCCCTAGTATTTTCAATTACATGCTGTTTCAGATAGTTATCCCTTAATAATTGAATAAAATCCATTTCCTTCCTCACATGTGTCCTCTCCTCCTTCCATTCAATGTTACCATAGTTGAAATCCCCCATAATAATTACCCTCCTTCCACTCATTTCATCAATTTGTTTATGCATACCATCTCCACCATCTATTCCATCACCTGGTCTATAGCAGCACCCAACTGTATATTTTATTCTGCCAGTATCAATCTCACACCAAATAGCCTCAAATGAGCTCCTTTCACTATCCTGCAATACTTCAATTCTCCTTGGCTGCAGTTCATCAGCTATCATCAATAACACCCCTCCCCCAATTTTATTCTCTCTGTCCCTCCTAAACATACTATAACCTACACATTCTATCCCACTAACTATGTCATCTTCCGTCAGCCATGTTTCACTAATGCCAATAACCTGTGGCCAGGAAGAGCCAATCAAGGCCAAGAATTCTTCCTTCTTGTTCCTAATACTCCTGGCATTAGTATACATGAATTGCAGTGTTCCCTTTGTCCCACCCCTATCTTGATGCGTTATTCTAAATATCCCATTCCCATTTTTTGTCCTTATTGCTGGCTCAGGTACATTATATACATTTTTACACTCAACTGTCTCACTGATGTCTGGATATCCACTTCCCCCCCTTCTTGGTAGTTCTAGTTTCCCTGGTTTTGCACATCCATTTTCACTTCATTCAGCAACACTTTTTCCAGTCTCCGCACACCAAGTCCATTCAAATGCAGGCCATCCATCTTGTATAAGTCCTTTCGCCCATCAAACTCATTCCACACGTCCACAAATTCCACACCACACCGTCCGCATAACCTGCGCATAATATCATTTGCGATTATGGCCCTCCTTCTAAACTCCTCTCTGTCATACCGCGGTAACAGACTCACCATTCTAACTCTGTCACTCTTTTCTTTCGCTACCTTTAACAATACTTTCAAGTCCTCTCTCATAAAAAATTTATCACCTTTCAATTCATTCGTACCAGCCACAATTGTTATTTCTTTCACCCTCTGTTTTTGCACTCTAATGCTCTCACTTACATCCTTAAATTTCGCACCCGGTAAGTATGATTTAGTTCCACTCCCATCTATTACTCCTCTTAATAACGAGTCACCATACAACACTCTCTCCTTCATTTCGGAAACTCGCCCACGCTGTTTATTTACGTTAGCCGAATCACTCTGGAAAGAGTTTTGCAGGTGCTCTAATTGCCGCTGCGCATCTTGTATCACTGTGCGCAGCCTAGCGATCTCACTTCCTACAAATAATTCCTCATTTTTTTTATCATTCAAACCATTTTCTCTTTCTGTATAATTGCTCGCGCTCTTTCTTAGATCACCGCTCACATTGCCATCTTGTACACCGCAATTCCCTATCGATCCACTATTTTCACTCGCATTCTGGCTTTCTTCAACCATAACTGTCTCACAACCTGACACATACTTCGACTCCTCACTTTGCATACACTTTCTACACATTCTCCCACCACTATCACTTTCAATCCATACTCCAGCCTCATTCGGGAATGCATACATTCCACACACATCACATTGGACAAATTCTCTCACATCAAACAGGAACGGACTTGATGCCTCCCAGGCAGGTCCGAACTCTTGTCTTCTCATTTCTGTGCATCTCCTGCACCAACCTGACATATTTCTCCAGTACCTTCTTCTCCTTCAGACACCTCCAGACTTCTTGCCTTGGCACTCTATCGTATGCTTTCTCCAGATCTCTCTTTTCCATATCAGGGATTGAATATAATAAAGCCTTATAGATATCTAAATTAAAACAAAATGAAGGAAAAGTGATTGAGCAAGAAAACAGAAATTGTACGTGCACTTGCAATGATAGCTTTGAGTCAACTGCAGTGTCACCGGCCACTGCTTACTGCACTGCCACTGCCCACTGACTGTTACACTGAAAAGTTCTGCCACTCGCTGCAGATTGGCAACAAAAAATTTCACATAACATAAAAAAATCACGTTAACTGATTAATCACTCACTTAAAGCGAGAAATAGTATCATTTCACTCACTCACACTAACTGATTATTGTCAGGGCCAGTTCCCATAAGGGCCGTTGAGTTTTAGTCATTGTGTCTCTGATAAAGAGGATGCTAGTAGCACTATAGAAAACTGTAGAAACCTATAGAAGACTGTACTGTATTACACTATACTATAGATCCTAGCAGCAGAATATGCAGCTTGTAAACAAGCCGACAGTAGTCGCGGCGTTAATGCTTCTGCTATGATCCCCTTTTAATAATGCAATCCTAAATGATGAATTGGAGTGGAGATAGTGTGCATCCTTATCTTAAACCTTATGTTACATCAACCCACCTTTCTGTATTTTCTTTATTTCCTACTATTTACACCCTCAAGGGCTCACTTTAGTGAGTACAGGCATGGCAAACCCGAGGTACCTGATGCTGGACCATGCCTTACTTCATGTAATATACATCTGTTATATTATCTGTAGACTGGTCTCTCCCTTTTTTTTTTTTTCTTTTCTTCTTACTCCTTCCCTCTAATGCTACTAGAGCAGCGTTTCTCAACCTTTCTAAGACCAAGGACCAGTAAAATGCTGAAAACAATTCTACGGACCACTAAGTTGCAGAGGCTTAGCGAGGAGTTGGGGGGGGGGGATCTGCTCTGGGCAGTACTTTTTTGGCATTTAAGAAATCTTGCCTTACTAGAAAACAGCAACTGAGTGATGAAATCGACTTTGACAATGTCATCAACAATTTTATGAACAGAAAAGCAAGATAAATAACATTTTAGAATGTTGGAATTAAAGTTTTACTTCAAAAATAACATAGTTTTTAATTTATTTCCCTATACGTCATTTTGACTTTTTGTACTTTTTTTTAAAACCTAAGTAGGAATTACCATCATTTCGGAAAAACTTATTATGTTATAAATGTGCCATTTATAGCATAATAAATCTAAAAGCATGTTTTGAATACATATGAAAACATAATTAATTAAATTGGAAGTAAATGATTAAAAGTGTATCATCATTGAACAAAGTTTTAATTTTTATTAAACAAATAAATAATATGATCTAATTATGTTACTGCTTACTTTTAATGAGATGGTTAAGCTTCTCGTCCCTTGCAGAGTTGCTGGATATCTGGCTCAATATTGGTCAAATTCAGTCGAAGATCAGCACACACACACACGAAGATGATTTCTGTATTTTGTTTTTATTTGAAGGAGTGATGAAAATCCTTTCTTACAAAGATAAGTTGTAGAGAATTGCATGACGATTTTCAATGCTTCTTTAGATAATTCAGGAAATTCACTTCTCACTGAAGGCGAGATCCAAAATCGAGCCAAACCAAGATCACGGAATTGCATTTTAAGTCCACTGTCACTTGAAAGTTCAATTACCTGTTCTTTTTTCGATAACGAAAGGTCGTTCTCGTGACTACAAGCCTGAAATGGATCGTGAACCCACAGAAATTTCTTATAAAAGTTATTTGGAAAATATGTTTCAAAATTCCGTTTGAGATTTTTGAGGTGGTCACAGACCCTTTCCAAACTCAGAATCAACAAAAATATAATTTTCCACTAAAAAGGTTTCCAATGTTGGAAAAGGTGCAAATTGTCTGTCTTTTATATAATTAATCCATAAAACCAGTTTTTTCTCGAATGCTTTTATTTTGTCGTAGGCATCAAGAACAGTTAAAGAATTTCCCTGAAGGGAGAGATTTAGTTCATTTAATTTCGTAAATATGTCTGAAAGATAGGATAGTATTGATAACCATGCTTCGTTAACAAGGAGTGATGCAAAATCAGAATTATGTTCATTTACAAATAATAAAACTTTGCCTTAATTGAAATAACCTTGTTAGTACTTTGCCCCTGGAAAGCCAGTGAATTTCAGAATGAAGCAAAGGTTGTATATATTCACTGCCCATTTCATCGCAGAGTACTGATAATAACCGGTTATTTAGTGGTCGAACTTTAATAAAATTAACTAACTTTACAGCATTATATACAGTAGCACAGTTTTAAATTCTGGTGGCATTCCTTTGGAGGCTAACGCTTCCCTATGTAAGAAACAATGTACCCAATTCATATCCAGAGCTACTTCCTTGATCATAGAAACAACCCCACTATGCCTGCCTGTAAGGGCGCAAGCTCCATCCGAACAGAAGCCTATACATTTTTCCCACTGGATCCCTTTGTGTATTTTGTAATTATTGAGAGTGTGAAATATTTCTTCTTCAGTTGTTCGGGATAGCAAAGTTTTACAAAACAGAATATCATCATGAATGTTGTTATCATGCACATATCTTACGTAGCATATTAACTGTGCATCACTTGTAACATCAGTAGTCTCGTCTATTTGTAACGCATAATAAGGACTCTTCTTAACTCTTTCGATTAACTTAGATTCTATGTCACCTGCCATATCATTAATTCTGCAACTGACAGTGTCATTTGAAAGAGGAATCAAATCAACATCTTTTAGTAACTTGTTGCCAAACATCTTTTTTGCCACATCTTTTATAGCTGGAAGTAGCAAATTTTCCTTGGATAGAATGAGGTTTCCCTGTTTGCACTATGTGCAAACTTAAGAAATAGGATGCTTCCAGTGCATTGCTATTAATGGAACCCATGGCTGAAACTATATCTTTCCCATGATTTAATGTCCCTAAGTGTCGTCGCTTAAAAAATTCAATTGGCTTATTTTTCCCATCACAATGCTTAGTTTCTAAATGTCGTTGGAGTTTCACAGGTTTCATGCACTCGTTTGACAACAAAAAACTCCATAACAAAAAACATATCGAGGTTTCTGTTCATTTTCATCTCCACACCAAGTAAACCTGAATTCCAAATATGAACTGTTATATTTCCTACTGTATTTTTTCTTTGAACTGCTTGTTTCTTCTTCTTTAGTAATATCAGATTTACTCGCTATTACAACACTTGTATCACATTTAGGGTTAGCATCACCTGTTTGCCCTTCTTTTCAAAATCCTAGTTCTAAGCCACTTTTCCATTATTAAAAAATATATAAATATATATTAATCGGGTTAACTCAGGACACACTCTGTCGAAGTATCACTTAGCATTTCTCAAGATATACTGAGCCTTGGTTGAAGGAGGGAACCTTCTAATAAAAATCAATAAACAACAAGCCATTGGTTGAAATGTGGATAACACATGTTCACTTCAAATCTGACAAAACAGCAAGGGAAGGCAGAAGCAATAAAACTATATTATTGTTCACTTCACCCCTCTTTTATTATTATCATTCTGCCGCTACAAATTTAGCGGCAGAATGACGAATAATAAAAATGGTGAAGTGAACAACAATATAGTTTTATTGCTTCCACCTTTGAACATTCTGATGATATTTGTTGTTTTTTTAAGTCTCCATTTGATTTCAATAATTTTTACTTACTTATTCAATTTTAATTTGTTTAGATAATTAAAATATATATATTTATTTAATTAATTTAAGTCTGCCTGCGGACCACCTGTGGTTCGTGGACCATAGGTTGAGAAACACTGTACTAGAGTATTCAAGGGATAGGGATGAATCTTTTCTATTGCTATTTCATTTCATCTTATGCAGTAGGAGACTGCATAACCTAGTAGGTGGAAGTCCCAACCTAGCTGGCCAACATGGGATGAATTGAGGCACAAAACTTCCCAGATGTGTGGAAACTGCCTCTGAAACCTTACCATTTTTTTTTCTTGCAGTGATTTCACTCCAAAATCTATTATTATTATTATTATTATTACATGACCTTCAAGGAGTCCAAAGACTTATCAACGGAGAGCAACTTCTTATCTCCATCTCTGTCTCCACCATTACCATCATCATCTACACCAATGCCATCTATTGGCCACCACTAGTATTTTCACAAAGAATTACAAACATCCATGCTCATGCCAGTATTCAAACTCTCAGCCTTTTGTCTGGAGAGCAGATATGCTAACCACTTGGTCATCCAGGCCAGCATATGGTTGTGCCTTATAATACATCTCATGCTTCATCAGTTGTTGCACAGAATAATCAGAGCCATGTTCAGTGCTTAGGGAGAGGGTCCTGTTCAAGAAGTATATTACAGTCTCCAACAAAAAGTCAGTGATATTGTGAATGAGGAACACAGAAGGTATAGGATTAATCTTAGAAGGGAATTTTACATAGCCACATGAAATGTTTGGGGTCTACAGATGAGTACTCTTGAGATTGTCTATATAGAGATGGATAGGTATAAAATTGCCATTCTGGGAATTACAGAAACTAGATGGAATGGAGAAGGCCACTTCAAAAAACAGGATGGTAAGCTAGTTGTTTACTCAGGAGACTACTCAAAGCATCATGGGGTAGCTGTGATACTGAAAACAGTTCAGGCAAGACACCTTCTTGGTTATAACCCCATTAATGATAGGATACTTTCTATTAGACTTAAGACTCAGCCTACTAATGTATCAATTGTTGTAGTTTATGCACCCCACACAAATAGGCCTGATGAAAAGAGTGAAGAATTCTATGAAAACTTAGAGACTGTTTTGGACTGCCTACCAAGGAGAGACTCACTTTACGTCTTAGGGGACTTAAATGCAAAAGTGGGAAAGAGTATGAGAGTCAGGCCAGAGTGTGGCACGTTTGGTCTGGGTGAACGTAACACCCGTGGTGAAGACTGTTGGAATTTGCCCTTGCTAACAGATTAGTTATTACCAATACCTGCTTCCAGAAACATCCACGATGGACCTATGCTTGGACATCTAACACTGATAGGCCAAGGCACCAGATTGATTACATCCTGGCTCACAAGCAGTGGAAGACAAGCATCTCTGATGTGAATAGTTGTCCTGGTGCAAATTGTGGTACAGACCATCAGCTAGTAAGAACCAAAGTAAAACTGAGACTCTGAAAACTTCCAAGTCAGACACATCCTACTAGACTAGATATTAGAGTAATTCACAGAAGAAACATCAATTTGGTTGGATAATTTCGGAGACCAATGAGTAGAACTCACCAGAAATGCTTTGGGAAGTTGTCAAAGTGATAATACAGGATACAGCCAAGAAGTATCTCAGACCAATAAGAAGACTAAGAGACCCATGGATATCAGATTCAACATGGGAACTAATCAAAAGAAGGCAGTTGGAAAAACAAAGAGACACAGGGACTGAAGAATATAAGAGATTACATAGAGAAGTCAGAAGAGCCATCAAGCAGGACAAGGCAAAGTTTTATACTAATAAATGTGAAGAGATAAAGTTCCAGATGAGGAGGCACAATTATAAAAGGATATTTTATTTAGTTCATGACTTAAAGCACAAGTTTAAGCCTAAATTGAATGTCATCCAAGACAGGATTGGATCATTATTAACAGAAGAATCGGAAATCAAAAACAGATGGAAAGAATACTGTGAGGAACTGTACAATAGAGTGGATAAAGAAAATTTGGAGGAGCCCTCTCACCAAGAAAATTCCGATTTGGAACTTTCCCCACTTAGGCATAAAGTTGAAAGAGCAGTTAAGCAGCTTAACAGCAATAAGGCCCCAGGTGCAAATGAAATCCCAGCAGAGTTAAGGCCACAGGGGATGGAGAGATAAGAGTGTTTCATTGATTGATTATAAGAATATGGGAGAGAGGATCATGGCCTAGAGACTAGAAGAAGTCAGTTTTCATACCACTACATAAGAAGGGAGATATGAAGGCTTGCAAGAACTATAGAACTATTAGTTTAATATCTCATACAAGCAAAATTTTATTGAAGATCATGCTAAATGGGATTGAGACCAGAGTTGAGGCAGAGATGCCCGAGGAACAAGCAGGTTTTAGGAAAGGTAAGGGCACCAGAGATGAGATCCTTTGCCTTAAACAGATCATAGAAAAATATAAAGAATTTAGATTCCTTCTGATAACGTTTCTTAGGTTACTCTTAAACTTTTGACTGTTCAGCATGTAAAACTGTGGGAAGGGAAGTAATGAAAAGAATGAGGGGTTTCCTCAACACACTATCAGGTTGATAGCCAACTTGCATATAGAGCAAGAAGCCATGGTAAGAACAGGTATTGAATTGACTCATTGGCTTCAGGTTGGAAAGGGAGTTAGGCAAGGATGCTTACTTTCTCCTCACTTGTTTAATATATATGCTGAGGACATCATGCATGAAGCATTAGATGAGCTGAAGACAGGAATTAGGATAGGCAGTAGATTAATCAGTAATCTGAGGTACATTGATGATATCGTACTTCTCTGTAATATGACAAAGAAGAACTAGAATAAATTCTTGATAAAGTTAACAAAATCAGTAATAACAGAGGACTTCAACTCAATCCTAGCAAGACAAATATTATAGTTCTCAAAGGAAATACAAACAGCGAAGCTCTTGAGAAACAAGTGTACCTTACTGGAGAAAAAAATTGAGGAAGTCAGCAAGTTTGTATGCCTCAGATCTATTATTAATGCAAAGAATTGCTGCTCAGAAAAAGATTAGGAATGGCTAAAACAGCAGTCAGAGACTTGTCTACAATCTGGAAGGATGAATCTATTTCCATGGAAACAAAATTGAAGATTTTGGATGCAGTTGTTTTTCCAACAGCGACTTATGGATGTGAGACTTGGAAGCTAAAGAAGTCAGTAAGAAAAGGATGGCTGCTTTTGAGATGTGGTGTTACAGAAGGCTGTTGAGGATGTCATGTTAGAAAAGATCAGTAGAACTTTAAGGATACTGACAGAAGAAAGTTAAAATGGTTTGGATACATTGAAAGGATAGAAGGAAGACTTCTTAGAACAGTGATAGAAGGTAAAGTTCCTGGGAAAAGAGAAGTGGTAGATCATCAATGAGGATGGTGTATGTGGAGTGACTGATCTCCAGAGAGTTGAGGCTTCCAGAAAAGCATACAACTGGACTACATAGCGAGGACTGGTGTGGCACATCAACGGGCATCGGAGTGGCCGTACGGCACCTGTGGATGCCCAATGAACAGGATGATGATCATGCTGCTGACTTCCAATTTAAATATAGACTGTGGATTGCACTGTATAATGTTCCATTTACCCCATATTAGCATTTTGATGAGCTTCTCTCTAGGCACCTTGTGTACTTTACCAGATCCGCAAAACTAAGTGCAGCTCCTTGTTATATTTTCATGATTTCTCAACTATTTATTTTACAGTGACAATATGATCTTAACAACCTGTCTTTGGCTTCAACCCTGCTTATTTATCCCCAAGTTTCCCTTCCACAGTTTTTCCTAGCTCTTCTTAAATATTCTTGCATAAATCTTGCCTGAAACACTTTGTAGAGAAATTCCTCTGTAATTCTCATATTCATTGTTATTCCCCTTTATACATGTAAGTGCTCTACTCCAATCATCTGGAATTTGTACTTCTGGCCAGGCCTTCTGAATTATGAAGTGTAGCTACTGCAAAACTTTTATACCTCCTATTTGAGCATTTTTGATTGCATATAATCAGCTCCTACTTCCTTTTCACATTTTATTTTTTCTACCTCAGATAGTGATATGTGCATTCCTCTTGAATATTTTCTGCTACTGTTCCATCATTACTTTTTTCATTTAAGTCTTCTAAAATAATTACTTCCAGAATATAGAAGATAGAAAAAACACATTGATTTTCAGTTGTGAATATTGGTTCATCTATTTTTATTTTTAGGGTTGCTTACTCGTAAGGGTCAAAGCTAGATAACCATGAAAAGATTTCCACATAGCCTTTTAAGGAATGCAACGAACCAACTGGGATATCTGATCTATCATCTAATTCTTACTTAATTGGTGAGAACCACACAATTGGTCACCCAGTTAATTGTGATCTGCCTGCTTACCAACCAAACAAGGGTGGGCAGGTAATTTGGAATTTAGCTTACTAAACTGTATTCTATATTGACTTAATCCAAAACAGATTGGTGGTGCATGATGAAATTTCATGCTGGCTGCTGTGTCACTCAGTTAAACAAAGGCCCTCCCTCTCCTCAGTGTTTTCATCAGAAATCAGAGCTGGAAAATACTCAACATCAGCATTGCTCACATAAGAAGTCAACTTAGAGAAGTTTCAAATTGATACAACCGTGTTACCAACATAAAGAAGGAAAAAAACATTGGAATTCTGAATAACAAATATAGATGTTATATTTAGGTGATAATTATTGGGGAAAGGAAGGAGTAGCTACGGTATTCAACACTGAACATTAAGGCTATCTTCTTGAATAGCAGACAGTATCAAAAAGAGCGATGCGGATAAATGTAAAAATTAAGAATTTGTGCCTATCAAGCCACAGACGGTTCTACTAAGGAAGAAATAGAGGAAGTTTAGGACAGCTAACCCAAAGAAAAATGTAATAAATGGATACTTGTAGGAGATCTTAACAGCAGAGCAGGAAACGAATACCAGATTAGAAATGTTTTAGGAAAATCTGAAGAAAAGAGCATACTTATTAATAATGAGATATACCTGCTACATTTCTCTTCTGGATATGTACTAGATATTACTAACACCATGTTCTAACATAGTGATATGCAAAATTAACAGGACAAAAAGATACAACAAATAAGAAAAGACACATTGATTGTGTTATTGTAGATTGTGATAGCTTCACACTGGTTGAGTATACAGGCAATTTGAAATAGGCAGTGGTCAATATTTAATTTTCAGAATGATATCTGAAATTCATAATGAAAATAAAAATATATTATTATTATTATTATCCAGGCCTCCATGGAGTCAAAAGACTCATCGTGGGAGGTCGTTTTTAGGAAACACAGTGTATCATACCACTCCTTGAACCCATTGACCGTTCCCGCTCCAACCACTCTCTCAGGCAATGTATTCCAAGGTTCAACCACCCTCCACGCAAAGAAACCACTCCTCACCCTCTTGTGCACACCCTCCTTTCATAACTTCTAGGGATGGCCCATTGTCATCGCTCCTTCCTGCCATTCCACCAAGAGAACTCTCCAATGTCTACCCTGTAAACTGCCTCTCAACAGTTTAAAAGTCTTGATCATATCACCTTTCTTTCTTCTATTCACCAAACTCTGCAGTCACATTCCCTCAGTCGATCCTCATAACTCATATTGTACAGTCCTGAAACTACCTTTGTTATCTGCCTCTTTACCCTTTCCACAGTCAATTTATTCCCTTCAAATCCTGGGGACCAAATCTGAGAACAAGTCTAAGTGTGGTCTGATCAGAGTCTTATACAACAGAATGATAACGCTTTTATCTCTGCAGGTTAGTGTCCTTCTCAGTATTGCAGCAATCCTCTGAGTTACCCTCACCACCTTTGCAATATGCTCCCTGAATTTCAGTTTTCTATCAATCATTACCCCCAGATCTCTTGTTTTCCATACCTCCTCCAGTACAGCTCCTCTAATCAAGTATGCATCCTCCCATTGATGGTTCCCAAACCTCAAGACTTGACATTTTGCTGCATTGAACCGACATCCCCCATTCATTTGCCCATCTGTCTAGTTTATTCAAATCCTCTTGCAGGGCTGCCACATCTGCCCTATTACTGATAACCCTTCCAAGCTTCACATCATCTGCAAACAACTGAATGTCCCCTTGCAATCCATTGACAATATCATTGATATAAAGGTTGAACAATACAGGTCCCAGTACTGAGCCCTGTGGAACCCCACTTGTAACCGTCTGCTTCCTCGATATTGCCCCACCATACACAACTTTCTGATGCCTATCAGTCACCCAATTCTGAATCCATTTGACTAACCCGACGTTTAAACCCATGTGCTACAACCTAAATATCAGCTTATCATGTGGCACCCAGTCAAATGGCTTTGCAAAATCCAAAAAAAATGGCAGTATATGCCTTTCCTTCATCTAATGCTCTTGTCACTTTATTATAAATGGCAATCATATTACTAAAGCAAGAGCGCCCCTTAACAAATCCATGTTGATTCTCACAGATAACATTACCCTCATCTGCCCAACACTGTATATATTAACCTCATTAATTTCTCCAAGACCTTAACAACTACTGATTACATGCAAACAGGCCTATAATTAGACACTTCCAGTCTATTCCAGTTTTGCCTTCCTCACCATTCTGGTCACTCTCCCGGCGTGCGTCTTATATTCTTTGTGTATCTGTCCTTCATCCCTCTCCTTATATCTCTTCCATAATCTCTTTTTCAACTGCAGTTCAAAGACAAGCAGTTCTCAGAGGTAAACTGTAGACTCAAATATATGAATGTTATTCAAGGAAAAATGAAAGAGTTTGAAAACAAGAATCAAACCTTAGAAATTGATTGGCAGACACTGAAGAAAACATTTGATTGATTCAGCCAGTGAGTCATATGATGAAGTTCAGATGTTGGATTTAGGAAGTTAAAGAGGCAATCCTGGAAAAGCAGAAAGCGTGTTTAAAGTTCCTTGCAAGTAAACGAGCATATGTTCTGAGATAACTGAGAAAACATAACAAATCAAAAAGCAGTCTGTAAGTGTCTAAACAATAGCCATAGGAAATTGTTTTTGTAAGAATACAGAAGATAAATATCAGGAAAAATATTTTGGAGGCTATTGAAAATGCTTAGAAATAGAGGAAAGACTGCTATAAAAAAAATTCAGAGATAAAGGTGACAAAAAAAAACTGAAGAGTTTTTTACTAGTTATCCTATAAGTTTGGAGTAATTATTTTGAAAGATTGTTAAATGAAACAAGAAGAGTGACAGAGTTGTGGTAAAAAATATTCAGTAAAAGCAAAAATCAAAAGTACATATCAATACTTGAGACAGAAGAATCTGTTAAGAACCTAAAATGTGGAAACACAGCTTGAGTACTAGATATTTAGCAATAAATGCTCAAACACAGAATTATAAAAGTTTTGCATTAATTGTACTAAGTAATTCAGAAGGCTTGGTCAGAAGTTTGAATTCAACACTACTGGATTAGAGCACTCATATCCATTTCTAATTAAGAAAATCACACCGAATGACCAACAAATCTTACCTGGATGTTCCAGATAAGATTTTATGTGTAAGTATACTTTGAGAAAAGGCTAAGAAAAAGTGTGGAAGCTAAATTTGGAGAAGAACAATTTGGGTTCAACCCAAATAATGAATGAATATAAGAAAAATTAGTCAAAACATTAAACTAACTTTCTACAGGGCAGTGTTCAAATCAATTTTCAGTTATGTATCTGGGAGCTGGGTTAGAAATAAAATACCTTAACAAACAGTCAAGACAATAGGTATGAGAGTATGGAGAAAAATTAAAGCTAATTTCAGGCATTGACACCTAAGATTAGCTCTGCTCACAGATTAGCAGAATGTGAGAGGAAAAGTTTAGCTAAGCAGGTATTTGATCCCCAGGATGGCAGTAGAAAGACCAAGATCTAGACCAGTCTCAGTTAAACATGCCTTAGAAGACTGAAATATAAGATTATAAGATTTGACAATGTTAGTGTCCTAACAGATAACAGGCTGATTTGGAGGAAAATTTTCAGTAGGATATTAGTAATAAAGCAAACTTTTCATATAGGCTGATCCTAGTATTCTGTATGCTTCTGTAAGTTACGTAGCACGAATTTGATTAAGATAAAGGTTTTTTGTTATTTTATTTTATTTTATTTATTTATTTGAAAATAATGTTTTAACAATAAAAAAGTTTTTTAGTATTAATTATAATACAAAATTTTAGTATTAAAAAAAAATTTTTTTTTATTTATAAAGAAATTTAGTTATAGTATAGAGTGTTTTATTCTTGTTTTTCTCAAGGTTTGCCGATTTCGATGGTCGCCATCGTTACCAAGTTTTAAGTGGTAATGCTGTACCACATGTATTTGCTATTACTGTATTTGATGACTGGATGTATTGGACAGACTGGAATATGAAAGGAGTATACAGAGCAAACAAATTTACTGGAAAAAATTTGGAAATTCTACGCAACACATCTCATAGACCATATGATATTCAAATATATCATCCTCTTCGCCAACTTCCTTGTAAGTTTTAAAGCCATTTTGCTGGTATTTATATTTATTATTAATGTGATGAATATAAAAAAGATGTCATTAAAATTCAGTTAATTTATAAATATTTAATATTAGCATGTCTTTTTTAGATTCTTATTTATGTTATTATTATTTCTACTACCCAAGACCCCATGGAGTCAACGACTCATTTAGGAGGTTCTTTTATCAAACACACAGCTCATCATGCCGTGCTTTAAACACACTCAAATTCTCTACAGACACTACACTCTCAGGCAATTCACAACTGTGCATGCAGAAAACCTGTTTCTCACTTCCCTGCTCACACCCTCTTTATACAGTTTCCAGGGGTGACATCTGGTTCTCCCCTGATCTCCCACTGCTTTCTGTAGAACCTCTCCAATATTGATCTTATAACAACCCCTTACTAACTTGTAGGTCTCTATTATATCTCCCATCTTCCTCCTATCCACCAGACTCTGTAAATTGCATCTTCTCGATCTTTCCTCATATTCGACATTCCAGAGGTCAGAAATTACCTTAGTCATTTGCCTCTGGACCCTTTCTAACATCTCTTCATCCTTTTGAAAACCAGGTGACCAAATCTGGGCACAGTAGTCCATGTGTGGCCTAATCAAAGCCTTATACAATAGAACAAGAATCTCCCTACTTCTATATATGAATGCATTTTTATAGTTTTTGGTTTTCATCAACAGGGAAATTTCAAGGGAATGTATTACATTATGGAAAATTATGGAGACAGCTACTGTGTTAGAGCAAAACTTTAGTTTAATATAAACCAAAATGAACACTCGGCGTTTTGACCTTCATATCAAGGTCATCATCAGGAGCATACACATATATATATATATACAGAGAAACAAGTTGCACTACAATATACATGGTTTGCTAAAGTTACTGACCAACCATTACAACAATTATTGGCCTGACCTCTGGTGAAAAAAAAAAAAAAAAACCTTTACTACATCAAAGCTAAGAGTCCTATTATTATTATTATCTATTAGGTTACAAAATTAAATGGGGCTGGAGAGCTACATGTTTATATATATATAATAAATAAATAAATAAACTGTGATTATACATGTAAATTTCAACCAATTGGTATGGAATAGTTTCCAATAAAAGCTGAAAACTGCTTAAAGTCCTAAAGTTTGCTAGATACTAAGTAGGCTGAATATGTGCCATCCAAATTCTTGGAATTTTTATGCCACCATTATTGTTGAGATTAGGGTGGTTAATCAGAATTTCACAGGCTTTTTTAAATTTTCTTTCATATCAGGTTTTTGTATGATGTAAAGAGCAGGTACTTTTCCAGTCAATTCGGTGTAGGATGTTGAGAACGTGATCTGAGAGGTAAAGGTTTTTTTTTTTTTTTGCCAGAAGCCAGGCCAATAATTGTTGTAAGGATTGGTCAGTAACTTTAGAAACCATATAAATTGTAGTGTAGCTTGTTTCTCTGTATATATGTGTATGCTCCAGATGATGACCTTGATATGAAGGTCTAAACGTCAAGTGTTCATTTTGGTTTATATTAAACTAAAGTTTTGCTCTAACATGGTAGTTGTCTCCCCAATTTTTCATAATGTATTCTGATCACTGTGTAAGCATGAAAGAAAGGGAATGTATTGTTTTTAACAGAATATGTATTCTTCTTCTTCTACTACTACTACTTATTATTATTATTATAAGCCTTCCAACCAGAAAATTAAGAAGACAATCCTACGAACTACACATTTTTCATATTTAATCTTTATACTTTAGCAGTACGTTATCACTAAATATGTTGAGATCAATTCGTGTTTCTGTGTAGAAAACTGGACACTTTTCTAATCAGAAACTGTTTAATTAAAATAACTATACAAATATAATTATTTATGGAAAATTTTAAAAAATTCCATAAGAGGTACACTTTCTCATTCCAATTTAATTTCAGGAATAAAAAAAAAATTCTTCTCAAGGAAACAAATTCCTTTCCTAATCCTCTCTAGGATTAACAACTATAGCTTTTCACTACAATCAGTTCCAAATTAAAAGTCATCTCACTCTGGCCCATAGTTAACACCCTTTGCAAATAAATAATTTTATCCTACCTGAGTAGCTTCTGTGAAACAATTTTCAGAAAATTACTCTGCTCCAGGAAGTTATCCATGAAGAGAAAATACTTATATTAATCTGTTGATTTTACAATTTAAATGAGTTTAAAGCACAATTTGATGGGCTTTGTAACAGTGTGCACCTCCTGTGATGAATCTTTCACTCCATGGAGGTCTGGTGTTAATAATAATAATAATAATAATAAGCTAAAGTTATAATTATGATGACAGATCTATAAAGACTATATAAAAATGTTAGTCTGTTACTTAATTCTGAATATTTAGTGCATCATCTAATTGTTTTCAAATGTAAGTCTATGTTAACGATTGAATTTTCTATATAGATGAGAATCCCTGTGGTGACAACAATGGTGGATGCTCTCACCTTTGCCTTATTTCACCAGGTGGAGTTAGTTACTCTTGTTTATGCCCTGATAATTTCATCCTTTTGCACAATAATCATACATGTATTGCCAATTGTACCAAAGGTCATCATCTGTGTGGTGGAGGTGATGAGCGTTGTATCTCTATTTTTTTACGATGTAATGGAAACAAGGATTGTAAAGATGCCTCGGATGAAAATGATTGTCGTAAGTATATGTTGATCACATAATTTATGTGTTTTTTAATTTTATTATATGCATATATAGATATCTATCTAATATAAATAAATGTTGCATATACCTAACAGATGCAATCATTTATTGCAGCTCCATTCTTGTGTAAGCCTGGTCAGTTTCAGTGTCATAATAATCAGACTTGTGTTCCTCGGGTTCGGATATGTGATGGGACAAATGACTGTGGAGATCATTCAGATGAAAAATTCTGTGGTATGTTAAATAAAAACAAATATTTATTGAATAACTTAACTTCTTTTTAGTTTTTAATATATTCTTTTAATATGCCAAAGTGCATAATGGCTTAACATTAAATGCATAAACTATATATATGTACATATATTACATTGTTTTATTATAACACTTGTTCTCAGCAATTACAGTTCTGTTGCAACAGTGGCAAATGATAGTACCATAGAAGCTATGAAGATTTCAAGACCATATGCTTCTTTTTATACCTGTATGATTATGAGCCATGGTTATAATGTACATAACCCTGTCCAGTGCTACGAAAATGTGTCCAGATATTTTTGATCAGATAGTGTGTGGTATTATTTATTGATTCTTCAATTAATAATTGAAGAATTGTTTATTAATAATCATGAAACACTCCAGTATTTTAATTAATTAAGAGGGCGATGTTAAATCCCGTTTTATTTTATAGCCGGGTACGAAACTCGGGTCGAAATCCATCGACATCCATAGAGTTTCAATGCCGAAAAACTATCAGCGGAACCAATTGCAAATGATCACTTGGATAGTACAACACCAGGGCAACTCCATGCAAAGGTGGAGCAAGCTCCCTCACTAACTTTAATATTTTTTCATAATGTAAAACCCTTCTCCTAAGAGATGTATATATATTGTTTTACATTCATTATGAGAAGAGGTCACTACCCAGACCGGTTTATTGATAAATTAGTATTACAGTAATGTTTCATTCATTCATTCTAATGAAGAACAATTTAAATATAATTAAACATTTAGAACAACATTTTTAACATATTTTCAAAAATCTTTTTTTTTTTAAATTTCTAAATCATTAATTAACTTATAGATCTAAATTATGCAAAGTTATTTTAACTTGGTTTATAGTTTAATAGGTTACATTATCAAATTATTTTAAACAATTTATGAAACAGTGCTTAGATGATCTACAGGCAGATTTCAATATGTTGCTTTTTATTTATAAAAGTCGGAACAAGTTTTATTTATATTTATTTATATATAAATAAAGATTTATACAACTCAGAGTAAGTATTTAACCCAAAGCTCAGATTTGATGAGCTCCACACTGCTGCAACTTTCACATATCTCTCCAGTGTCCTGTCATAATACTGAATGCTTGTTCAACAAATGAATAAGAGCATGGGATGCTCATAAAGTATGCTACAATTTTAAGAAGAGATATGCATTAAATATTTGCTTTAGTAAGAGCATCAAAGGTTACTAACCACTTATACTATACTGCTTTATCTAAATCTAATTCATTTCTCTACAAGGTTCCTAGAATCCTTGCACTCATATGGTTTGTTCATATCAACTTTGAAAATATGAGAACTTCAATAACAGTCGGCAAATTATTGTATTTTACCTGTTGATCTTTAAAACAAAGAGTTGTAAAACAAAAGATAATTAACGTAATCCTTTCTTTTAAGCTTACACGGTGATTCGAATGCATTTTTGAAAATTATGGAGACAACTACTGGGTTTGAATAAAAACTTTAGTTTATTTATGAGCCATGGTTATAATAAATTTTAGTTATAATAAACTAAAGTTTTTATTCAAACATGGTAGTTGTCTCCATAATTTTCAAAAATGCATAATTAACTTGACTAAATTCAAATTTTTATTCTAAATAAGAAATTTCTTTGCTCTAGAGACATGTAAAGTCATCTTTAATTTATTTTTTATTGCTTCAGACTTTTTTTTTTATTCTTGAACAGGTAAATATCCATAAAAGAATTGCCTTCTTCTGCATCAGTTTATTGTGAAATTTGTTCATGGCACCATATACATCAGGTGCAGAAAGATTGTTTACTGCCAACTTCTTCAGAATATTTTTGAAACTATTTAGAACAGTTTACCTATTCTTTGGATTGGAATAATCAAAGTCTCTGCTTTGTTCATCAAATAAGTCTTGGGTGTATCACCAGCCAGTATTTCATCAACAGTAGGCAATAATGAAAGCTATCTTGTTGGTCCATATCACACGAGATTAGCTGTTTCACTTTTAAAAAATTTCAATAATTCTTTAATGGCTTCCACCTGTTTAGCAGACAACATCCACATCTCTTCTTGATTACAAATGTTTCTACACATTATAGCATGTCTTCTTTGCTAAGTTATGAATTTATGTGGGTAGGACATTTAGCCTGGATGATTCTATCATTGTCATCTAATAAAAGCTTATAAACAGAATTAAACACTTCAGAATTGACATTAGCATTATCCGCTAAGCGTGCTGAGAGGCAGTAAAGATTAGATTGAATTTGCACTCTTGTCAAATTCTTCATAAAAATCTAAAAGTCCATAGTAAGTTCTGTTTTCGTTTGTAAAATATCTAACAACCAAGGAAACATTATATATATATATATATATATTTTTTTTTTAAATCAGTAATAGTTGCTGCAATCTCTCTGGTCTCCCTTCTTCCCTTCTTGAAGACTGGTGTTAGATCTTGAATGATATCTCTATCAAGAATAGAACCCCTCCATTCAAGATTTAACAAGAGAACAATATCAAGCAAAAGCACACTTGTACTCTTGGCAAAGCAGACATAATATACGAAGATATTAAATTTGCTTAAAAAGGAATTAAAATATAAAAGAAGTTGAATCTTAAATTAAAGTGAAATCAAAGGAGGAAATAAATATTAAATTGTACTATGTTTAAGGATATTGTCTAAAATAGATGGAATCTTAATTTGTCAAAAACATCAATGTTAAACTATGCCATGTATAAAGTCGTGTATCGTCTTGCAAACGAAAGTTCAAAGGTTGCAGTTTGACCATCAAAGATGACATAACGAGCGATGAGTAGGCATCGTGGAAAGTGCAAGAAATTCACGTTCCCAAAAAGAGTGATGCGCATACAGCAAGGAGGTGAAGTCACTCGATGACAGCAAATGGGAGAGGGTCGTAAACAAGTTTGGAGTGCGGAAAGAGAGTGCTATAGAAGGGTTTAAAACAGATTCACATCGTGGAGAGAGTTCTCCTTTTTACATGTTGAAAGTATAAAATATAATACAAGATGATGGCAGTGTTCGAGTTTTAGACCATCGATGTGGATCTAACTGATGAGAAAGCAGCAAAGGATTCCTTTGAAGGTAAATCATGTTAGAAGTGGTGATGCAAAAAGTTCGTAAGCCCAGAAAAAACAAGTGGCTTATTCGGGACAAGTATGTGTTTTGCATTATGGGAGATACTGAGATGGGAGTGTTGGTAGCTTGCTCCACCTTTGCAAGGAGTGTCCTGGTGTTGTACCACCTTACCCTAGTCCTTAAGATACTTTCAGGCGCAAACTTTGTTTGCTCACACTTGGATAAAGGATTAAACTAAATTTATTATCCTTTTTACATGTTTTCTCTTGGTTCCTGTGGTGTTCCCCGGTCGCGTGTGCCCTCTCCGTGGGTCTCCTTCTCAAAGTTCCCGAGCGGATCAGCATGCCTGATAACCAACAAGACATGTGAAGATGGTAAAGCGACAGCATGTTTCCCGTTGCTGAGCGATGCGAGTCGAAGAAAATATAGTGCAAGATGATGGCAGTGTTCGAGTTTTAGACCATCGATGTGGATCTAACTGATGAGAAAGCAGCAAAGGATTCCTTTGAAGGTAAATCATGTTAGAAGTGGTGATGCAAAAAGTTCGTAAGCCCAGAAAAAATAAGTGGCTTATTCGGGACAAGCATGTGACTCCCGCGTGGCAGCAATCCATCATACGGAGGGACAATCTATAACAAAGAACAGACGGAAGGATCGAGAAATCTCCTAACAAGGTGGTAATGTACAAATCTTCCCTTTTATGTGCTCTCTATTGGTGATGAAGGTGTAAAATGGACAGAGTTTAGAAAAGAAAAGAGAGAGATTTTGAGACAATTTCCTTTGTTATGTTAATCGAATTGGACTGGTAGTCTACGTTCATAAGTTGTTTGGACCAAGTTAAATGTGTATGGGTCGTTAGTAGCAGTAATCTAGTTTAATACCGACATCCATGTTTGTGATATAGATGAACACAAGATTCTCATGAGTGTGTTTGAATAGTCTGTATGTTTGATTATTATTACCCTGCTTTACTTATATTTTAGTATTAACCTTGATTTTGTTGATTATATGTGTTATTTAAATTGTAATGTTCTTAGATAAATAATAAATATGTTTTCCCATGTATACCTGAGTTTGTCTGAGTAAGAGATTGAATTTTACCACTCACGAAAATATCGAACCTATGTTTAGAGAAAAAGGGGGAAATTTAAGATTGTCAAGGCCATGACTGTATACTGAGAACTCAGTCTACCTAACTGCTTAATCTATATAAGGTATTACTTGAATTCTGGGAAAGTTTCTTTGGATAAGAATTTCTATCCTAGAGTCCTGAGTGGCGCAGCATAAACAAATAAATTTCATCAGAGCTCGAAGAGAGAAATGGCCCCAGAAAGTCAGTATAGAAGCCAGATCTCAGTAGGCACAAAGAGAACAATAGAGGTAAAATATATAATGAAACAATGATGTAACACTGGTATTATTATGCCTGTCTGCCATTGCTTTGGTGCTCGTCCAGATATCCAAGCAGCCTGAAAACATTCGAGCCAGCCAGAGAACATCATCTCGATTTAAGGCTTTTAGCATTTTGGGCTGAATATCATCATTACATGGAGCCCTGACCGATTTTAGCGATTTTATTGCTGAATGGACTTCTTCTGCTATGAGACTAGTCATTGCCCTGATCTGCACCTCTTGGATGTCCACAGCTGCTGTGCCACCTGGGTTGAGAAGGCTCTCAAAGTATTCCCTCCATCTGTGAAGGATATCCTTCTCGGTTGTTAAAAGTGCACCATCAGAGACCTTAATTGCCCTTGCGGTGCACAATTTCCTCCCTCGAAGGCAGTGAATGGCAGTTAGAATACTTTGTTTGTATTTGCATAGGAGGAGTCTAATCTTTCTCCAAAGGACTCCCAAGCCTTCTGCTTTGCTGTCTTTACTGCCTCAGCAGCAACTTTTCATGCCTCAATGTACCGGAGAAGCATCTCAGGTGACCTTACCCATGTTAGGAAGGCCTCCTTTTTTGCCCGGACAGCTTTTTGGACCTCTTGGTTCCACTGAGGTGTCCTTTTCTCACTGCCTGTTGCCATGCCGAGCCACTTTCTGCCCCAGCTTGAGAGTGCAGAGGCAGTGACAGCTCCCACTCCTCTTCCTCCACATCTGCAGTATGCTTGGGAATCTCTTTGAACCTAGAGGAAATGTTATCTGTAAAATTCTTCCTCACAGCCTCATTTTCCAATGCCTCCCATTTCACGTGGTATAGCTGCTTGGGTGTACCAGCGCTGATGGTAGCATTTGGTTTCTGTAGCTGTAGAGTGCAGACAACAAGGTGGTGGTGGTGGGTTGACAGTTCTGCCCCTCTCCTCACATGAACGTCCAGCACTGAGTTTTCTGCTGGGACTATAAAGAAGTCAATCAGAGACCTTTTTCCAAGTGTATCCCTGTATAGTTTGCCCACTGATTAGAGGTCCCTCGACACTTCTGCGCATCTCAGAAAAAGGAGAACCCATTCCGATAATAGGGTAATCAGTCCGCAGTCCGTATTGTGGAATGAGTTGTTTATTATTAAAGGTCGGAAAATTAACTTCTCTTTTATGATTATTGTAGTTAACTATGTTGCTTGTATAACAGTTGGAAAATGTTACCTATAAAGCACGTAATTTCGCGTGTTGGCGACCAATTCGGACGTCCTTCATTTCTTTCTCCCCTTCAGCATGAATCGACTATTCTTGGAAAGACACGAATCAGGACCTACAAACGGTGGGCGAACTATACCAGGTATACTTGTGGCTTCTTGGTGCTGGAAGAAGGTATTCATTATGGACAAGTTGTTGGACTTCTGCTGTACTAACAGCAGAAGTCCAACAGCCGGGAGCTTGTGAGTATTCCCACACCCACCTGAGCAGACACTGTCAGGCTCGCACCAGACTAGTAGAGTTTCCACCCCTCATCCAGGTCGACAGTTCTAGAGCCTCTCCTCTTGGTCGAAGAAAGCCCGACTAAATCTAGTTGGTAGTGCTTGACTTCCTCGACCAGTTCCTTCTTCTTCCCTGCCAGAGAAAAGATGTTCCAGTTGCCTAAAGCCATAGTCTGGTGCCGTTGTCATTGCCATTTCCGTTCTTTTGCAGAACCATTTCTTTGCGCTGCCCCTAAACACCTCCTCAAAGAGGTAGCTTGCCCATTGATGAAGTTTCCTCTAGCAGAGTGCTGAGGAGTGGTGTCTAAGGAAGACTGTAACATACTTTTCGAACGGGTCCCTCTGCCTAAATCCTGAACACATCCCTTGGTGACCCGCGTGATGGACAATGCAGTATGACCATTGTATGACAACATGACCATGTTATAGTGTTTGGTAATGAGATATTTGCAGTACTGCCTCGGTTCAGAAGTGCTCAGGTTTCCCCTCATCGCAGCTAAGCCATTCCGCTATCCACCACCTGCGGACCCGTCCAGTAGCTGAGGCTCACCTTGGGATTTTATTTTTATTTGATATTATAAGCTTTAATTTAAAATTTTATTTTATATTAAAATTAATATTTATAAAAATTCCTTAGTATGGCACAAATATGTCTTCTGTACATTTTTCCAAGGGTTCCAAACCACATTTTAGTTTTAGGAGGACAGTTTATAAATATATATATTCATTTTTTTAACATTATATTTCTTTTATTAATATATATATATATATATATATATATATATATATATATATATATATACAGCTAATTCTCTTTTTACATGGCTTTTTTTACACGATTTCAAAATAAACAGTATAGAAAACAAAAGTAATTATATTTTTACACTGTATATTTTGATTTAACATGGTTCAAATGGTGCTTATTCTTAAAATTTCTGTTTGAGTTCAGTTCTGTTAAAAAGGGTATTTCCATTATAATTATCATTTCCTAGTACAGTACATATGTACTTAAACTTGAATTTTGGGAAACCCCCCCCCCCCCTCAATGTTTTAAATATCAGGAATACTCTACACTACAGAATGTAGACAAATGCCAAGTAGAACTTATATAGCGGAATCACAAAAAGTGTTGGTGGCTTTAAAGCAGCCAAGACTATTATTTTGCATTAAAATAATAGTCACACGATCAAATAAAATTGTGGATTTTAACATGTACCAGTACACTGGAAGGCAAATAAAAAAGGTTGGTTTACAAAAGAAATTTTTAATGAATGGTTCCATCAATGTTTTGTTCCAGAAGTTAAAACACTATTTGATAGGAAAAAATCTGGACATTTAAAGTTTTATCGATTATAGACAATGTGCCTATAATGTTTTAGAACACCCGAATGTGGAATTTTGTTTTCTGCAACCTAATACAACATCCTTAATACAACTACTAGACCAGGGTGTGATTGCTACCTTCAAAATTTACTACATGAGAAGAACATTCCAATACATTTTGGATAAACTAGATAAGGATAATTTACTAACAGTTATTGATGTGAGGAAGAAATTTTCTATTTTGGATTGCATCAAACTTGCTAAGTCGGCATTATCAGAATTGAACCTATCAACTTTAAATGCATGCTGGAAAGTTACTTGGCCAGAATGTGTGAAAAAGAAAATCCCTGTACCTTTGCATACAACTGAATATCCCAATATCATCAGATTAGCACATGCAGTTGGCAGAGAAGGATTTGATGATTTTTCATCTGCAGATATTGAAGAATTGATGTTGACAAGGCTGTTAGTGATGACGAAATAATAGAAGCTGTCCTTGAGAATCACGATGAAAAAGAAAAAAGTGATGATGATGATGATGATGAAGAGATTCTACTCACTGCAGAATTAATTACAGTGGCTTCAAATGTCTAGTAAAATTGCAAAGTTATTTTCTTACACATGATTCAAATACTGAACAAGCTGGAAAGTTTAAACGTGAACTAAAGAGTCATGTATGGTGCGATATGAAGAATTATACAAAGATCTAGTCGAAACAGGATTTCAACAATTAATCACAAAGTTCTGGACAAAAAAAAAAAATCGACCTTCAGAATTGTTGGAAATTAGAGATAATTAAGTTCCTTTTACTGAAGAAAACAAGAAAACGTTTTGCCATTGCACTATGAACAGGACAGCCAAATGTGTTTCAAGTGATGGAAATGATTTAATTCCAGTCTCACACAAAAGAATATGGCTACTGTCAGAAAGCGATGCCGAATAAAATTGAACTAATAATCATATGTGCAGGTGTATTTGGACATTTTCACATTTTTGTTTTATTAATGACATGCTATTTTCTTTAAGAGATGCATGTATGTATATATATATATATGTGTGTGTGTGTGTGTGTGTGTGTGTGTGTGTGTGTGTGTGTGTGTGTGTGTGTGTGTGTGTGTGTGTGTGTGTTTTGTTTGAAAATAACTTATTATTCATATCAGGATTTCACATCTGGAACCATTCTTCTAGTTTTTCATATGCACCGTATTCTTTTTTACATGGTTTTCATTTACATGATTTTTTCTGGAACTAATCTACTGTAAATGGAGAATTTGTGTGTGTGTGTGTGTGTGTGTGTGTGTGTGTGTGTGTGTGTGTGTGTGTGTGTGTGTGTGTGTGTGTGTGTGTGTGTGTGTGTGTGTGCGTGTGTGTGTGTGTGCGTGCGCGCGTGCGTGCGTGCATATATACACACGTATACAGGATGTCCCATAAATTTGTATGTTGTAAATATAGAATGAATGAATGAATGAATTCAAATGAAATATAGGTATCCCTTACTTAACGCAACAAAATTAATTGCGACAATCCCTTTATATACATTGCAAGAGTTTTAATTAATGCATCTTTAAATTTACCATCCAAAAACATGCAAGCCTCAAGGAGTGTTTCCTGGCCGAGAGAAAGAAAGTCATGAGCATGATGATGTCATTCCTCCCATGAGAAATAACTTTGCTTTCAAAGCTCTTTTGCTTTTAGATAATGCAACTGGTCATCCAAATTCTCTTAATGATCTGTGTGAGAATGTGGAAGTTTTATTTTTTCCACCAAATACATCATTGCCACAACCCATGGGTATGGGTGTCATTGCAACTTTCAAAACCTATTTTCTTTAAAATACATTCTCAAAGGCAGTAAAAACAACAATGGGCGAAAATGCAATTACACTCCAAGAATTTTGGAAAAATTTTAACATTAAACACGCAATTGAAAACATCAATGAGACATGGCAGCAAGTGTCTTCTAGCTGCATGAGAGCTGTTTGGAAAAACCTTTTGCCAGAATGCGCTAATGACTTAGGTGGTTTTCAAAATCCTGTGAACAACAAGATTGAAGAAATCCTTGCAATTAGTGAAGACCTTGGTTTTGATGGTGTTGATGCAGAATATGTTAAAGAATTATTGGATTCAAATTCAAAAAATTTGAGTGACAACAAACTTCTTGAAATTGAACAACAATGTGCATATGAAGACAGCGAACAAATGGAATGTGAAGATGAGGTTCCAAAGGAGATAACAATCAAAGAACTGGATGGAATATTTCACAGTTTAGAATCGCTTAAGCAGCAAGTAATGGATATGGATCCAGATGTTAATCGAAGAATGCTTGTTTGCTGAGGTCTAGAGAGTCATTTTGCTTATTATCGTAGAATTTATGCTGATAAGAAAAAACTAAAACTGTTCAAACGACTCTTGATAACTTCTTTTTGATAAAAAATTGCAGTAACTGATGTAGGTACAAGCATTTATTAAACATTTACTTTGCATTCATTTTTTATCTTTCCTAAAAGAGTATCATATAAAACGAATTATTAATACAGTAATCGATCATGAACAAATTGTAATTTTTACCATTGATTATTATATTTGATTAATGTGATTATGATATATGTGATAATATCGAGGGATTAATTAATCGCTTTAATCAAGGGATACCTGTATTTGAATATTTCTGTAATTTCAATATTCAATGTAAATATTTCAATATTTCATATTTTTATTGTTTACTAAAATTCTCAAATATGATTTTATTTTATTCTGGATGTCAGAGAGATTCTTTTCCCCTTCCCCTTTCCCCTTCCCCTTCCATTTTGTTTTGATTAATACACTAGTGATATAAGTCATATAATATCTTATAATTTTTATAAATTTGCTTTTCCTTTTAGACTTACCCTGTGGAGAACATAAATTTAAATGTCGTGATACTGGAAAATGTGTTTCAGCATCTTGGCAGTGTGATGGTGATAATGACTGTGCAGATGGCTCAGATGAGGATCCTTCCATATGCCGTTAGTGAAATAATTGTTCCTTCTAAATGATCATAAATCAAATAATTTATATTTGATTTTTTATTACATAATTACACAGAAGAAAATATCAGTGAAATTATGTTCTTGCTATACTTATCATATTTATCTGAATTTGGTTATTCCTGAAAGATACTGTCAGAATATATTGAATATATTCTTGTGGGTTGATGTGTTTCTGTAATGTGAAATTTCAATTTTATTATTATTATTAACACCAGACCTCAATGATATCTAAAGACTCATCATGGGAGATAAATATTGTGACATACAAAGCCAATCAAACCATGATTTAAACTCATTCGCTGTATCTGCATTCTCCACAATGTCAGGCAAAGCATTCCACTGATCAACCATTCTCCATGCAAAGAACCTACTCCTTATGCCTCTGCTCACACCATTCTTATACAACTTCCAGGTAAATCTCCTTACCGAAACCTCACTCACAATTACATTCTGTGATGAAATGATCAGATACAAAACTCTCGATCCTCACATGCCCTCCTTTTCATACTGCTGAGATAGTTGTCTCTCAAGAACTTGAGGAATAAGGAATTCATTTCCATATTCCAATATCTCTTCATTCCAATCTATACTGCCATAGTTAAAATCACCCACTTCTATCTCACAACAGTTTCTCCAGTTCACTCACTCCAAAGCCATTCAAATTCAATCAGTCACGTTTGTATAATTTTATTATTCCATCAAATACATGCCATACATTCACAAACTGAACTTCCTTATCTTCACACAGCTCTGCTAGCATATCATTCATGATTCTGGCTCTCTGTCTCAACTTACTATTGCCATACCTCAGCAACACACCTACAACCTTTCCCACTATACTGTTATCTTTCACTCTCTTCAATTTATTTATTTATTTATTCTTATGTCCAATCTAGAAAGCCAATTCAGGGCCTCATCTGTCACCTTGTGGATGTCCTGGAGACCACCGCAATGAAATTGGCTCCTTGGGCAGTCATTCACAATATGAGTAATCATCTGGGTCATGAGAAACAGTCACAATAAGGGTAGTCTGACAGTCTCCATTTATGTAGTAGGTAGCCACATCTGTCCTGGTTAGTTCTGATCCTGTCGATAGATGACCAAATCTTTCTAGGAAGAGCAAAACCAGGCTACAGAGCACAGGGATCTTCAACCAGGAAGCCATTTGTTGGAAGATTGTTGGACCAGTGCTTCCACATGCCAGGTGTTGATGGTAAGGCAACTGAAAAGAGTTCGTCCATGGACCAGAAAAGGTTTCTTGATTTTAAGCGATGATAGGTGGATTTATGAAAGTCTGGTGCAGGGGCAGGAGTGGGTTGCCCATTACTTTATTAAATTCTTTAATCGAGGCTTGTCTTTCTGTGTATTTGGTGGAGCAATGTTAGATAGGACAGGCAGCCAGAGGAGAGGGGTGCTTCTCAGTGTCCCACTAATTGTGTGCATGGGAGAGTTTAGTTGGGTGTCTATAATGTTGGTGTGCACACTTTTTTCCAGATGGGGCATAGTATTCTGCTGCAGAAAATGCAAGGGCTAGTGCAGACGACCTTAGGACTACTTCACCACAACCTGGGGTTGTGGTGCAGTAGTCCTAAGTTGCAGCTGTCCTCACAACATCCACTAATTCTCTTACTCATTTCCTCCTCATTCCAAAGCATGAATTATCTTGCTCATGCTCCCTGATGGATAGCAAACCTTATGGGCTCTCTCATTAGCCAATCCTCTAACAATGGAATCTCCATACTGCTATTCTCGAATCACTCATCACCTCTTTTAACCTTTTTTCTTTCATTCTATTCTTTTGTACACTTTCATTTGTTTTCACTAAACATCTAATATCACCCCACATATTCTTCATTCCATTTTTCATTTTGAATAACTCTTTCTTCAAATATTTATACCTATTTATTTTTACATGAACTATTGCACAGCACACAAAAGAATGAAAAACCTGTGGTATGCTAGTTTCATTGACATGGGTTAGATAAGCCAGAAACCTTGCTATAAGAAAAAGCAAGATTTCTTTATGCTACTTCATGCCACCAGAAAGCAAAATTATTGCACCTCATTATAAAAATTAGGGTCCACTTAGGCTGGGTTCAAAGCCTACTGTGGCATAGTTGGTTCTGATTGTCTTTTAGTGGTAGGTCAGTGTTTCCCAACATGGGGCATATATGCCCCACAGTGGGGGGGGGGGGCAATTTGAAAATAATGTTGCATTCGTCACCTCATCACTGATATACTCAAAAAACTCACCATTGTCGATGTTGCAACCCTAACTTTCCGAGAAAAAAAGCTGACATCACTAGTACAGTGGTCAACATAAATACATTATCAAAAAGAACTCTCAGAAAAGCAAAATGATGAGTCTATTAGAACTTTATTCAACATAAAAGGAACAATGGCATGGCTTTCTGATGAGACAGAAATGAAATACCAAAATTCAACTAGTTTTGCAAAAAAAATACTGTTGCCCTTCCCGTTGTCATATTTAGTTGAATGTTGCTTTAGTGCTGTAAATGACTTGCTACTGAAAAAAAGAAATCATCTGGATATCACAAACCACGGGGATTTGAGATTTAAATGACTCAGTTAGTACCTCAAATAAAAACTCTTTGCAACAGACATCAAGCTCAAGGATTACATTAACTAGGATTTTATTTTCCCAAATTCAGTTCGATTTATGTTTTATAATATACAAAGTGTAATATAAAATTTATATTCATTGAAGAAAGTCAAATTAAAAACAGTTTTACCTGTTTTCTTTTTTATTTAAAGTATATATTTATATTATACTTTTTCAGAATTTGGCTGACTGTTATGCTAGGGGGGGGGGGGGGGAGCATCAAAATCTTTGAGGCATTGAGGTAGGGCATGATCCATAAAACATTGGGAAACACTGTGGTAGGTGATTTCATTGCCTTGTTGTGAATGCCTGCTGTTTAGAAAACTGAAATGGCTAGAAAAAGTCCTAAAGTTAGTTTCAAGAGCAGGATTTCCAAATTATCCTTTTGCTCACCTATAGTACTATAGAAGTACAACATTGTGATTTTTCTGGAGAGCCCTGATAAATTTCCACCTTATCTGGAAAAAAATTCATAATTGGTGTTATTACAGTCAGATTGCATTCCATAGTCTATAATAGGAAACATAAGGATATTATCAACTTATCCCCTGAGGCTAGAAGTATGTGATCATATATCCTACAAGAATTTGGGAAACTTTGGAAGCAGCATTGGATCCCATAAACCTAAATCTAAACTTTAGTATCAACTTATTGGAATATATCCTGGCTATACCTAGCCAAACTTGCAAATGTGAACAATACAACATATGTCAGGCATAACATCAAATCACTGATGAATGATTAGACGTTTTGAAGAAACAGGATCATTAGGCTTGGCAGAAATCACAAACCAATCAAGTTCCATATATGCTCTGTTATAGTTGTCACCTTGCTAATCTTTTGGCTGTTTCTTTCTCCTTTAAATTTTCTTTTGTGCACTTGAGGAAATCTGAACAACTTAAATACCCTTTCTTTTTGTCTTGATGGTATCCCACCTCAGTTGTATTCAAAATTTGTGCTCCATTATTAACTACCTCACTGTATCATCTATATAGTCTTTCATATTCATCTTGCATCTACCTTTAACATGGAAATAACACTCTATTCACCCCATTCCTGAAAGGGAGATAAAAATCAGCCCGTCATCTCCTATTGTGGCCACCTGAGTTTTGTCAGAAGACATAGAAAAAGTCATTAATAACCATCTACTTCACCATCTTGAGGTCCATCAAATAATCATTGACCACAAGTTTAGATTCTGCTTTTCTCCATCCATAATAAATCTTGCCAAAATCACCACCATTGGACACAAACCTTGGAAATATTGAGGAAACTCTTATGGTTGTCCTTGATTTCTATGACATTTGATCATATCTGGCACAAAGACTGCTTTACTTAATTGACATCTTATGTTTGACTGCCCACTCTCTGGTAACCCAGTCTGTCATGTAGATGCTTCCTTTGTTCACAATTTCTCACCAATGCATAAGTATTTGAGGGCTCTGTACTTTCATGATCTTTTTCCTGTACATAACTGCGCTTTTCTCAGAACCTCAAATATTGTCCATAGTTTATAATAGCACATGCTTATCACTCTTTTCATTTGTCAAATTTTGCAGTGCTCAAATATTCCACATAATATATAATATGTAATTTTATCAAAGCTACATATTCCACAATCAGTGCCTTTAAATACAGACTCCTTTACCATATTTAAGTAGGATGAGGAGAGCTTTGTTGACTTTAATGGTAGAAAGGCGAAGTCCTCTCTTATTTCATGTAAGTAAAATCATACTCAACATTTCTTCACCTTTGATAATATTGAGATCTTCACACAAGGTCAGACTGATAGGGCTGACTTAAATTTTTAGCCTTTACAACCTTATGCTCATCATATACACACAGTGTCTCCAGAAAACTTTTTTCCTGCTGAACATACCACTTTTCAACATTACAGCTAACAATGTATAAATGTTACCCATTATAAGGGTATTTTCTCGCATTTGGGATGGTGCACTACAAACCTTCCTAAACATGTTTGATAATATCTAGAAAAGAGCTGTTCATTTAGTTCTCTCTCTCTGTCTTATTCTCTTTTCAAAAATCTTAAAAATGCAGTTAGTTACCATGTTCTCTTTCTCTCTGTTATGAAAGAGGAGGATTCATACAGACTCACTCATTTTCTCATAAATATTCAGAAGCAGAATATTCTGCTTTTCCACATGGCTGCTGCCATTTGCCCACTTTCAAATATCAGTAGGCAAATCAGTTTGAACTAACACACTTTTTCCATGTAAAATCTTCCATCTGAGGTGATCCAGGTTCATAAAAATGAACATGAATTGCCTCAGATTGAAGAATTCAGAATCTGATTGATTATATACTTATAAAAACTAAATATAAAACCTTTATAAACTCAGCAAGAACTAGATCTTTCCTGGATGTTGACATTGGAATTGACCATAATTTAGTCATAGCAATATTTGTGTTGAAATTTGGATTTAGAACCACAAGAACAATAAAAAGACAAAAGTTTAGCCTTACACAACTCAAATCAAACACCACTAAAAAATTATTTAAAACATATCTTGCTTCTGCTCTTTCTGAAATCTCTGCTGATTCTCTTGATCCTCATATCTCTTACCAACAGTTTCAAGGACAGCTATTGAAGCAGCTGAAAATATCCTAGGAAGAAAATGTAGTATTAATAAACATTGGATTAACCAAAAATATTATAGCTTTGTGATCAGTAGGGAAGATTACGACCAATTCGGCACATTGGAAACAACAACGAATAGTATAATTATCTAAAAAGACAGATTAAAAAGGAGGTAAAGTTTGCAAAAATATAAAAATAAATGGTTATCTGAAGAATGCAAAAAAAATGAGGATAATCTTCATAAGAATAACCATACAACATCATACCAAATAATTAAGAAATTAACAAAGCCTTTTGTTTGCAAGAGCTGGATAATTCAAGATGAGGATGAAACAAATATTACTGATTATGAAAAAAATTGAAAAGTTAGCATGATTATTCAAGTAAACTATTCAAGAGTGATGATAACTAACAAAATTTAAAGGGAATTGTCCCGTGATAACAGAATATAGTGATTATCCTATAATTAGCAAAGTGGAAAAGAACTATCTTAAGATCAAAATCAAGAAAATTACCAGGAATTGACAATATTCTAACACAGCTACTTAAAGAAGAGGGAGAACCTATTGTTAGTGCACTTCACATAATTTGCCAACAGGTGTGGAATACTAAGATCTGGCCAAAAGACTGGTTCAGTTATCCTTATTCCCATTCCAAAAAAAGGAAACAGCAAAAAATGGAATTTTTTTATACTAAAAACTTACAGACAAAATGGAATTCAATTTTTTCAGACTTCCAGGCTGGATTTAGAAAGAATAGGACTATAGTTAACTATATATTTATGTTCCATATCATTGGAAAAAATATGTAGAACATAATAATGTGCCATAATTTTATTGACCTACAGAAAGCCTTTGATTTTCTTTGGCATGATGCCCTTTGGAAAATTCTGCAACATTACAGAATAGACAGAAAAATAATATGACTGCTTGAATCCCTGTACTTATCTTTTGAAAGGACGGTTGAAATCAATAATTATAGCACTCCCTTTCCAATGGCATGTGGAGTGAGACAGGAGTGCAAATTGTCACCAATGTTATTTAACTGCTTCCTCGAATTGTTATAAAAGAAGCCCTGGAGAACTGTGATATTAGAGTGATGGTAGGATGAAGAAGAATAAATCGTCTAAAGTTTGCTGATGTTATTGATCTTCTAGTGGAAAACAAATCAGATCTTCAGGATTAGCTTATACTCTTTAAAAATATGACTTAAATACCTAGGCAGTATCTTTAATAAAGATGGAAGATCAAGAGAGGATATTAAAACAAAAATTGCAAAAGCAACAACAGCACTCCAAAAACTAAAACCACTTATGGACAGATACAAGCTTATAATTACAAACAGATTACACCTTATTGACACACACTAGTTAATTCGGTACTTCTATATGGAAGTGAAAAGAGATTACTGGTATTTCAAATGAGGATATAGATGACTCCTAAATATGGCTGCTATAGATGACTCCTAAATATGGCTGCTATAGATGACTCCTAAAGATACCATACACTGATCACATCACAAATTTTGAAGTAAGACAAAGAATCAGTTCTTTCACCAGTCCAAGAGATAACATCATAACTAAGATTCGAAGGAAACAACTTATGTGGCTTGGACACATCAGCAGATCAAATGGTCTACCAATGCAAGTTGTTGAAGGACTTATTCCAGGAACTTGAAAAAGAGGCAGACTTAGAATAAAAAAATAAAAATTGGACAATATTAAAAAAATGGACAGGTGCTTCACTTACAGAACCAAAAGCAAAGTGTTAATCAAGGACTACATGAAGATTTCTGCGAGGAATATTTCCTAATGTCTACTCTACAGTCCTATGTGGAGTATGGGATGAAGAAGAATCAGTTTGAAAGCATCGGTTTTCACTTGGTCACTGAAATTACGCAAATCTGAGCCCAATTAACTCTCTGGTCATCCTCTGGATTTTCCATGGCATTTTTGCTTCAAATACCAATTTTAAAAAATTCCAATCTTAAACTTATAAGTAACTGCTGGTCATCATCTGTTCACTGGCCATCCTCAAACCTGCTAAATCAAATGAAATTTTTCTTTTCTTCTTTCATTTCAATTACCTCCTTTCTTTGGAGATTAAGTCTTCCTTACATTGTTCTCAGTTACAATCTATAGTCATTCATAATTGCTTCTTAACCACTTGTGCACTTGGATGTGGAATATGCAACATCTTGTGCATGTGTGTGTGTGTGTGGGAGTTGATTATAAAAAAAAAAAGGATTAGAAAGATTAGAATTTTTAAAAATTGGTGTTTGAAGCAAAAATACCATGTGAAATCCTGAGGCTGACCAGAGGAAAATCGTAGATACAGTGTTGATTGCTGCTTAGAAAACAGAAAAGTAAGAGCTGATTAAATTAAAAAAAAAGAACAAACATATAACAGACCAATTAAGAAAAAAATTAACTGAAATGAGAATAAGAAAAAAAGCTTTTTCTGGATTAACCAAATATCTTTATACTCCTTGAGGGAGCCTTTGTGAACAGAAATTACAGTGTTTATTTTCTTTATCATTAGACTTGTAAGTAGATTTTCTATTTTACAGAGTTAACAGATAAATTTGGGTAGTTAACAATAGCAGTTGTACTTATAAAGCTTTTGCTTTTTTTTTTTTTTCCTTTATAGATAAACGTGAATGTGATTCTGAGACACAGTTCCGTTGCAACAATGGCAAATGTATTCCCAAGCTTTGGCATTGTGACTTTGATGATGACTGTGGTGACAACTCAGATGAACCAGCACACCGATGCAGTATGTTGAGTACAGTTATTCAATTTAAACTGAATTATTGGATTTCTGATATCAGTGATGTCTTTATATATTTTTTTAATTGTTAATGATATACTTTTTATATGAATCAGAAGAGTAGGTGGCAACATATCTGTTAATTCTTTTGAAAAAGATGCCATTAGTGTTTTTTTTTTCTTGCCCCATGTTTTGACAGTTTTAGAAATATGGTATTATTCTCTATGTTTAATTATATGCATTTTGGTTATTTTACTTAATTTCATTACTTTTTCTTTTGTCTACAAATATTGTTTACCTTTATCGCATAAACTAGATCTAAATGATCGTAAGAATTTACAAAATTAAACACATCTGTTGAGGATATAAATAATTTATTCTGATATGTTAGCTTACAAGAAAGAAATAATTTACTTTCTTTCTTACAGTGGAAGAAATAATATCTATCAGTGTCTTGAATAAACATTTGTGTTGTGTATCTGACTATGTTTAGTCATCAGAAACGGAATAATCAATTTCCTGCATTGAATAAATACAATTTCTTTAAGGTTGGAAAATAATCATTGCTTTTGGATTTGGAACATTTATAATAACTTTATCTACCTTATTTAAAGTCTTTCAGTTTTAATCTTCATTCTATGCCATATAGGATTTTTTCAGCTGATTTTGGGATCAAATCTCTTTTTGGAGAAATCCAATCTATCTGCTGTGATAGCCTCTTTTGTACTTATTAATGTATTCATTTATTGTCATCTCAGTAGTCTTGCTAACTTGAGTTTTTATAATTTCATATTTCTAAAATATAATAATGGGATTTCTTATATAAATCAGTGCAGAAATAATGGGTGATTCATAAATTGATTGCATCAAACTTGGCTTCACCCTTATATAATTGAATTATCTTTCTTTCCTTCCATTCACTGGGAAGCATGCTCCTGCTGAGTCTCAAATTGAACAATCAGGTCAACAACATTTCCAATTTTCTTGCAAATGATAGAATTTTTTTGGTTTGTCTTTTGCTTGCAGAACCAGTTTCATTACATACTCAGACAGCTTTCCATGCAATGGTTGTGACTTTTCTGGCCTGCTCCTTATAATTTTCATAACTGGACATCCTTATGCACCTTTCACTTTTTCTTACAAATCTCTTACTTAATAAGATTACACATCCATTTTACTCTACTCTATTTATTCTTCAAACTCTAGGGATACATTCTGATATTTCATCATTTAAGTATTTTTTAAATGCTTCCCATTCACTCTCAATATTTTTCCCATCCAGTGACGTAGCTAGAGCTTTTGCCACCCGGAGCGGTCCCTGAGTTTGCTACCCCTCTCAATACACACCAGAAATACTACAAAAAATCAAAATGAAGTATAGGAAAATAAAATAAAGCACTAGATTTATTTTTGAAGTAAAACTTTAATTTCAACATTCTAAAATGTTATTTTTCTTGCTTTTCTGTTAGCAAAATCATTGATGACATTGCCAAAGTCTATTTCATAGTAATGTAGGTAATTCTTAATCAAATTTATTTAGGAAAAACTCCTCTCACAACTAGCAACACTTAGAGTAATTGTGAGGAATATTCCAATATTTGGAACTGAGTTCTCGAGACTATTTTAGAATTAACTGCAAAAGTTCAAAAAGGTTCAAAAGTGCCATTCTCTGTGCCCCTCCCTAGCTATACCACTGTTCCCATCCAACAACTAATACCATGGCACAGAACCCAGCATATTCCTCAGTTGGTCATCATTTTCTGCTTTGTAGTATAGCATTATAACCTTTTGAATGTTCTATTCAAAAGGTTATATGCTAAACTTAGCATATTCTACTTTACTTAGCAAATTTTACTTTACTTAGTAAACTTTACTTAGCAAATTCCCAAGTGAGTACCACATGATCACTGTTTCCAACCAGAGGCAGAATAGTTATACGTCTTTAACAGAAATCTCCCTCTGACACTATAATGAGATTTAACACTCTTTGATGTCATGTTCCTTCTGTCACATGCTCCTTCAGGAAGTTGTCTTTCAACGGCTCAATAAATTCAGTTTTCATTCTCTTCTCATGAGATTTCATTGCTACCCTATCAATATTTGGATAATTTAAGTCTCTCATTATGATTACTCATCTTGTACCCATCATCTTTGTTTTGGTAATGCATTTCTTCGTCACTAGCAACCCTATCAATATTTGGATAATTTAAGTCTCTCATTATGATTACTCATCTTGTACCCATCATCTTTGTTTTGGTAATGCATTTCTTCGTCACTAGCAACCATTCCACTAGGTCTGTAACATCACCTCACTATGTATTTGATCTTGTTAAACTCGACCTCACACCAGATGGGTTCAAACTTACTGCCACATTATATCAGCTATTTTCTTATTTAGACTCAGTCATTACCACAGATTTTTCTCATTTATTCCTGTTACTCCATATACCATCCAGCTTAGTCACTGATGAACCACCACTCCTCACTACATTTAGCTCTCTCTCTAGTCCACTACTCCTTTATTTTAAACTCATACTTTTTATCATCTTTTCCAGCCACCTAAACTTGTTACTGTCATAGCTGAGTTGTACACCAATATGTTCCCTACCACACTATTAACTTTTACTCTGTTCACCAGTCCTTTATATCAATTTGTCATTCTCCATGCAAAACTTTATTTCGACTAACACTAACTATGCTGCATTTATGCCCTCATATCCAAAGCCTCAATCAACTCTGTTCATGATGCCTCTCAGAAAATGCATCTCTCTCTCTCTCTCTCTCATCACTATACCTCTGATAATGGTATCATCATAGAGTACTGCTCTTTACCTATTTTACCATATTGACCTTCATTGATTTCTTTTTTACTCTTCCACATCTATGCACTAGGCTAAAATGACTTCAAAAAGTCACTTTAGCCTAGTAAGCAGGATTGGCAATCTCACACCACAAAATGAAATTCTTCTGTATTCACAAACACCAGTCCCACAGTGAGGTTAAAACCCAAATCCCCAGTTTTTTGGTTGGAGAGCAGAAATACTATACTATCCACTCAGCTCCACAAGTTGGCAGTAGGCTAATAAAATAGCAGTTACTAGTGATGATGCCAGTAACACTTCTTTGTTGTAGCCCAGTGCGTTGGTATAGTGTATTAGGTTCAAATTTTGTTTATGACATAAGAAACATTGATTTGGCTTTGCAGCTAATGCAACTTAACATTAGTTGTATTATAACCTTCTTTTTTTCTACAATAAAACAGATAGAGAAAACTATAAAATAAGATAAAACACCTATTGTTATCATACTTACATTTTTAAGAAGCCAAGTTACATGCTATATGAAATTCAATATGTAAAAGAAGATCAAATAGGAGAGGATATATATATATATATGTATATATCATTTTTATGCACTGTATATTTGCAATGTTTATGATTTTGCTGTATATTAGTTATTCTCTCAGTAGTTGAGTTGTTGTTATATTCTTTTATAATTTTATTATATTTATTAAACTAAATAAAAATCAGAGAAGGATCTTAGTGGATGTAAAGAGGGAGAGTGAAAGAGATGATTATATTGATGGACATAAATGATCTAGCAATCAACATTGTGGTATGCAAGAAAATATGAAAGATTTGCTAGCACAAGTGAATGAGAACAATGAGAGAGAGAGAGAGAGAGAGAGTAAGGATTTCAGGTATGCTGCCACAGTATGATAATGGCAAGTTGAGAAGAAAGGCCATGATTGCAAATGACTCATCATGTAGGTTGTGCGGGAGGAGTGGTGTGGAGTGAATTTAATAGACAAAAGAATGAAAGACTGATGGTTTGCATTTGAATGGATTTGGAGTTTCGTCTTGAGCTCAAAAATGTAGTTCAATGAGTGCAGGCATCCTTGAGACAAATGAATGGAAGAATGATCAGATAATGTTTAATGTAGCTGTTCAAGTTCAGAATTTAGTGGGATAGACAGCACAATATATGAGGGTGGTTGCATAATGAATTGGGTGTGTATGTGGGGAGGGGGGAGCATTGGTTAGTTCAACTTGGCTAAAGGTTATGCATTAGTAAGATTAGCTGACAGAAAATGATATAGTCATAGGGATGAAATTTATTTATTTATTTATTTCGTTTGTGAACTACAGAAAATGTAAGATCATTCATATAAGTGATTAAAAGCATACATTAAGAGACAAAAATGCCACTTGCATAAAATATTATACAAAAACATAAAATGTCAAATTTCATTCATCTAGTGATTAATATACTTTAAAGCTATTTCATTACACTGCATTAAATCTTCTCGGATATATATATTATTAATGTCTATTAGGCAGCATTGCAGAAGATGATCCATAGTTTGTGTTTCACCACATGAGCAGCTGTCATTGTCTGTGTAGCCCCATCTGGCCATATTCTGCTTTGATCTGCCCATTCCAGAACGAAGTCTATTCATTGTCTTCCATCTTTGCCAGTCTAGATGTAAGCCAGATGGAAGAGATTCATTTAAGTTCAGAGCCTCTGGAGATTGTTCTTGCCACATTGTTGACCTTGTGGTTTTTATGGAATAGGGATGGAATACAATAGATATAGTATTTTCAGAGAAGACAGTGCAAACAGGATGGGAGGGGGAGGACCTTTGCTAATGATAGCAGAAGAAATGAAGCTGAAAAGTAAGAGTAAATCAGGACAGTTCATATGAAACTATCTGGTACAAGATAATAGTCAACAGGATGAAATATACACTCAGTTGCTGCTATAGGCCAGGGATTGCAAAATAAAGAATGAAGATTGCATGCCTCCGCTCATCATTCACCAGAAGGACATTAATCAGAAAAATCCTGATTAATCTTGATATTAATAAGTCTCTTGGTCCAGATGGTATTCCTCAAGTTGTACTCAAAACTTGTGCTCCAGAATTAATGCAATCCTGTATTGTCAATATAACCTGTGATATTAATCCGGCATCTACTCAGCAGCATGAAAGCAAACCTTTATCCAGCCTGTACCTACTGGCAATAAATGTCTGTCATCAAACTACCATCCCGTTGCTCTCGCCTCAGTACTTACTCTTAAAAATAACAGAAAAGGTCATCAACAGCTAATTGCTCCACTACTTAGAGACTCACTAATTACTTAGTGATCACCAATATGGATTCTGCCATTCTTATTCTTTGCCAGACCTCACTAATCTTGCCCATCATTGGACACAGACCATAGAAAGATTTACACTTTCCATGGACTGTGTCCACACACGCATACAGAAGCACCATCCCATTTGTTGTAATTTGCATAATACAGTTCCATGTAGTATTCTGTCCAATGCCTTTACAAAATCCAGCATTGTCATCGTGTAGTGATTCCTTTATCCAACTCAGCTGTCACTCTAGTATAAAAAGTTAGTATCGCCAGTCTGGTTGGCCGAGTGGTTAGCATATCCACTCTCCAGCCAAAAGGCTGCGAGTTCAAATCCCATCGTGGGCATGGATGTTTGTGATTGTCTGTGAAAATACTAGTAGTGGTGGTCGGCAGTAGATGGCATTGGTATAAATGATGAAAGTAGTTGGTGGATGTGGTGGAGACAGAGAGTTGTGGTGTAGGTGCCCTCCCTCGATGAGTCTTTGGACTCTCTAGAGGTGTTATATAATAATAATAATAATTAAGACATGATCAACACTTCACAGACTAGAACCATACTACCCCCCCCCTCATGAGTATCATATTCTGATCCATTCATTCCCAAATTCTCTTTTTGACTCACTTTTCCAGTACATTTGCTACCACTCCTTAGCGCCTCCTTTATGCAAGGGAATTGTTTTGCCCTCTTCCCACTCCCTTTGGACTCTGCCAAAGCTATGACTTAAATTAAACATCCTAGTCAGAGGCACTGCAAGTACCCGCACATGCTTGTAAACTATGAGTTGATATCCCATGTAATCCCAGTGCCATATTTACATTGAGATTCTGCAATATCCTAAGAACATTCAATTTATCTAGCTCTGTTCTCACATCTGTCACAGCAGTAACCTCACTTGGATGATATACCCTTGTAAAGTAGTCTGGTTGTTCAGTAACTCAACTATTTTATCTGCTTCTGTCACCTCACTACCATCGGCACTCATTAAAGTTATCCTCCCATAGTCATTCTTCCTTTTACTTGCCACATAATGAAAAAACTCTTTTATTTCATGGCAAGTAGAAAGATTTCCTTTGGCCTTCTTAGCTTATAAAACTTTATCATTTCTACCTGCATTTATGTATCTCATTAAGTCATTTAATTTACATAATCATGTTTCATCAATACTAATAAACTTGTACTCTATCATTTATACTAACGTATTTCATTTAGTCATTTAATTCATATTTAATTTATATTTAATATTTAAGTTTCTAGCTGTCCATGGTAATTCAGAGATAGGAGAGGTGTATTGGTGAATTGTTATTATGTGACCTCCATTGGTCTGACAAAAAAAAAACTATTCTGGCAATGCTGCAGAACCAAGGATGCTGGAAAATTAGTGGTGTACTTGTAATTACTCCAGACAGTATAAAATGGACGAGACTAGAGTTGCAACAGTATTGGTGTGGTGATAGCTTCAGAAGATCTGGTTGTAACCAGTCATGTGAAATTTTCAATTAAGAATGGATATATGTGGAATTACAAAGCAAGTGATTATAAACAAACTGATGAGCCATTTTACAACATTTCTGTAGCATAAGAATCTCGATAGTAAAGATGTTAGCAGCCTATGGGAGACTGTCAAAGGGTGTGTAAAGATGTTAGCAGTGTATGGGAGATTGTCAAACCAAGTATGAATTAGATGAATGAATAACATCATTAAGCAGGAATTGCTGAGAAAGAAAAATTGCAGCAGGTATATAAAAAGAAAGGTGACCAGCACATTCATGAGCATTATGAGACACAGTCAGAAAGGTAAACAGTATGGTAAAAAAAGGCAGAAGCTGATTATGAGAGGAGGCCAGCACAGCAGGTTAAACAAAATCATAAAGAGTTCTTTTGCTATGTGGCAAGTAAAGTTATCCTTCTACAGTTGTTCTTCATTTAACAAGTACTGATGATAAAGAGACAACAGAAAGAAATGAGCTGTGCTGTGCCACCAGACGGGTCCCCAGGTTGCTGATCAGGAATGGCCACCAGAGATGGTGGCTAACTGCAAATAGCCAATAAGCAGTCCCAGACAAGAAGCGGCAATACTAACAGGATGTGGTGGGTTAGTGGACAACTCCAGTAACTCTATAAAATGCCACAGAAGTCCAATGACGGTACTGCATCAAGGTGAACTTAGGCTGCCCTAAGCCTAAATCTATATGCTCCTTCTGATTCTCTCCCAAGCTCTTCAAGGAAGACTAAGGGTTTGTCAGATAAGTGTTGATGTGCTGACAGTAAAAGGAAAACACGATTGAAATCTGATGCCAAAGTACAAGAAAAAAGACATGCCGGCTCAGACGTTGCCCGGTCAAACAAGGGCCGCGTCCCCAATTGAGTAATCGGGGTTGGATCGAAAAATTTTAAAAATCAGTTACTGAAAACAAAGACAAAAAAATCAAACTCAGGCCTGTAAAGGATGGAATATCAATTGGCACATAGAATGTCTGTACACTCTGGGCAACTGGAAAATTGCAGTTGCTTCAGGAAGAAATGAAGAAATACAGATGTGATATATTGGGTATTTCAGAAATGAGATGGACATTGTCAGGTGAATCAAATGGTGGAAGAGTTCTCTGGTTAGGAAATGAAAGTAAGCATGAAGCAGGTGTAGGCTTCCTGCTAAGTAACAAGGCCTGTCAGGCAATGATAGGATACAAACCAGTTAGTGAAAGAATAATAGTTGCAAGATTCATGCCCAACCATTTAATATCACAACTATTGAAATATATGCACCCACTGCAGAGAGTGCAGATAAAAACATTGAGAGATTTTACAGGGATCTACAACTAGTAATTGATGAGGTGCCAAAGCAGGATATACTCATCATTGGAGGAGACTGGAATGCAAAGATTGGCAAAAATAACCCAGGATGGGAAAAGGTTATGGGAAAATTTGGATATGGAGAAAGAAATGAACGTAGAGAGATGCTTCTGGAATTTGCCACGGATAACAACCTGATGATTTGCAATACCAAATTCCAACAAAAAGATTGTCGTAAATGGATGTGGCGCTCCTTCGATGGCAAACACAGGAATATGATCGACCTGATATTAATAAACCAAAAATGGAGAACCTCAGTTCAACAGTGCAGATCATTCCAAGGAGCTGATATTGATTTGGACTGCAGCTTAGTGATTGCGAATATAAACTAAAACCAAAACAGAAGTACAAAGGAAAGTTCCAAAAAGCTAGAGACATCTCAAAACTAAATGAAGACAGGCTAAGAACAGCATATCAGAACATATTAGAAACTAAGCTTAAGACCCCAAGTAAAAAATAAAGTATAAATACAAAAGCAGAACGACTGACTACAGTGCTAAAAAAAGCAGTAGAGGAAGTAATTCCTGAAAGAGAAAAGATCAACAAGAAATGGATAACTCAGGAAACCCAAAAATTGGTACAAGTGAAAAGAGAACTGAAACTTAAAAGAGATAATTCAGAGGCAGCAGATGAGTTATACCGTCAAAAATGCAATGAAGTATGGAAAGCAGCAAGATCTGATAAAGCCAAATGGTTGGAGGACCAGTGCAAAGACATTGAACAGTACTATGGAGAACGCAAAACTAGAGAGGTCTACAAACTTATAAGAAATGTCAATGGGAAGTGGCAAACAAGATCAGTAGCAGTCAAAGATGAAAATGGTAAAGTACTGATGGACAAGACAGAAATCATACACAGATGGACAAGATATTGCAGTGAACTATATAAAAATCAACTAAATGATACTGCAACAGAAGTAATCAAAGAACTAAAAGCAATCTCTCCACCAGCAGAGATCTTTGAAAATGACATCTTGGAAAAGGAGGTGAATAAGGCTATAAAACATCTCAAGAACAACAAGAGTCCTGAAAATGACAACATAATAGGCGAGATGCTAAAATATGAGGAAGACTCAGTTGCAAAAGAAATACATAAGCTATGTAATGAAATATGGAGATCAGGGTATGCCCCCGAAGAGTGGAAAAAATTGGTCTTGGTTGTTCTTCATAAAAAAGTCAGTGCTTTTGAATGCACCAATTACAGAACTATTGCATTAATGAGTCATCTTGGCAAAGTGCTGATAAAAATACTAACAGCGCACCTGAAGGGGCATATGGAGGCACATCTTCCGGATGAGCAAGCCGGATTTCAACAAGATCGAAGTACAATGCAACAAATACTCGCACTAAGACTAATAGCAGAGAAAGCTCGATGAAAGAACAAAAAGATATATTGCTGTTTCCTGGACTTCCAAAAAGCATTTGATAATATTGACCAAAATATAATATGGGCTGTCTTGGAATCCAATGGTGTGGACAATAAATTGATCCACCTGCTGAAAGATATAAACAGCCAAGCACAAGCAAAAATCAGAATAGCAGGTGAGACTGGAGATTGGTTTGCCCCTAGTCAAGAGGACCCAATATCACCAATCATCTTCATCACACATTTGGGAAGAACACTAGATAAGATTAAAGAAGAAGGTGGAGTCATTTCAATAAATGGCATGAGAATAAACTACCTCTGCTTTGCAGATGACATCGTCGTGATTGAAGAAGACACAGCAAGTATAAAATAAGCATGTAAACACAAGAAAGATATTTAATTAGCCAAATATTTCGGTCTGAAAATTGCAGACCATCTTCAGTGGCACTACAAGAACAGTTTTAAAAAATACAAGGTGGAATACTAACAATAGATCATTTAAAAATAGAACAAGCTGCATGATGTTATATCATTAAGTATTAAAGGGAATATTTTTAAGCAGAGACATGATTGAAATAAAGATATTAATTAATAATTTCAATAATTTTAAATAACATAAAATTAATACGAATTAATGAGTTATCCTGATTAGACTTTCCCAGATTTTTTTTTTGATACAGATATACAGTCATTCCGATTCAGGTTAGGACGATGGAGTAAGGCCTCTACACTTTCTTTGAATAAACGTTCAAATTTATAGCGGGATCTATGTAAGAGGCAAGTTTTTGACCAAAGGATGTTGTGGTTAGTTTCTATCCCGTGCTGAACCAATCCAGATTTTTTGGGTTTCTTGTGATGAATGGAGGAAGGATTGATGTTCTTGAATTCTTTTTTCTAGAGAGCGTCCGATTTGTCCAAAATAGGAGAGATCACAGTTGCAGGGAATTTGATAAACTCCAGGAAGAGACATAGTTGAGCGTTTGTCTTTAGGAGAAGGAAAATGGGAAGATAATTTGTTAATAGGTGAATACGTAGCTGTTAACTCATATTTCTTCAGAATTCTTGAGATAGGTTCTGAAATCCCGGAGATGTATGGAATTGGAACTCAACGTATTGAATATTTGTTGTTTAGTGGAGGATTATAAGAATCGAGAAGATGTTGGGTACTCTTTTCGGAAAAGCCATTGAGTTTCATTTGTTGTTGGATAGTAGAAAGTTCTTTCTGTAGAAAATTAGAAGTAGAACAATTAAATTTAATTTAATTAATTAAAGAATCAGCCCATCATCAAAAGGATGATGGGCTGATTCTTTAAGAATATAACGACCTGTGAACATTGGTTTCCTGTTGGTTTCTTGTAGTGCCACTGAAGATGGTCTGCAGTTTTCAGACCAAAATATTTGGCTAATTAAATATATTTCTTGTGTTTACATGCTTATATTATACAGTCTTTATGTCACAAGTATCCTTAAAATATCAAGATACAGCAAGGCTGAAACAGACATTGCAAACACTGTACACAGAAGGAAAAAGATATGGACTAAATGTCCACTTTGAAAGAACTAAAACAATAATATTTGGATAACAGGAGTTACTGAACAGAGTTACGATAGACAGATTTCAACTAGAAGATGTGGAACACTTCACATATCTTGGATGCTGCATGACTTGGACTCCAAAAAAGAGATAAAAATTAGAATAGCCAGAGTAACAACTATTTTAAAAGCCATGGACAAAATATGGAAGAGCCGAGCTATAAAGATGCATACTAAACTGTGCATTACCTGTCTTTAACTGTACATTACCATAACCTGTCTACGAGAATAAACTGTGCATTGTAGAAACCTGTATCTTCAGCAGCATGCTCTATGGATGCAAGGCCTGGGTACTCCTGAGAGAATCTGAAAGGAGGATATTGGCATTCGAGAGGAAGTGCTATAGAAAGATCTTGAGAATAAGCTGGATACAGAAAGTGAACAATGAGGAAATCTACAGACGAATACAACCAATAGAAAATCTGATCCAGAAAATAATCAAAAGGAAACTACATCTGTTTGGCCATATATGTAGAATGAATGATGAGAGAAAATGAAAAACGTTGCTGTTTGGAATGATTGAAGGAAAGAACAAAAGAGGAAGACCAAACAGAGAATGGAGTAATGGCATCATCAAATGGTGCAGAAACTCCATACACAAACTGAGTCATCTTGTACAAAACAGAATGCAATGGAAGAATCATATCAAGATGGCAGCAGACATCTACGGGCATTGGACCCATGGTTGTTGATGTTGATGATGGGGTATGGATTTGAAAAGGTAAAACTTACCTAAGTAATTTGCTCACTTTTTATAATAAAGTGACAGCTGAGTTAGATGAAGGAAATGGAAACTGCTGGACTTTCCTAAGGATTTTTAGAGGATACCATATGAACTCTATTGCACAAATTGGAACAAATAGGATTGGATATGAAACTAGTAATATGGATAGGAGAGTGATTGGGGAGTGACAACAAAGAGTAATATATGAAGGAATTAAATCCAGAAGAAGACAGGTAACTAGTGGTGTACAGCAGAGTGCTCTTTACTTGGGCCATTGGTATTTAATTTGTACATCAGCAATATAGGAAGTGGTTGAAGGAGAAATATCCAGTTGTTTGCCAATGATGAAAAACTGAGAAGGTGATAATTAGGAAGATGATATTATTATTATTATTATTATTATTATTATTATTATTATTATTATCTGACCTCCATGGAGTCAGAGACTCATTGTGGGAGGTACACACTATTGCACACAATCCTCATCCAACTGTGCCTTAAATTGATTGAATGTGCCTACATTCACAACACACTCAGACAATGCATTCCACTCACCAACCACTCTCCATGCAAAGAACCTACTCCTCACTCCTCTGCTCACACCCTCCTTATAGTTTCCAATGATGGCCTTTTGTTTTACTCTCCCTCTCACATTCTATGAAAAATCTCTTCCACGTCAACCTGATAACAGTCCCTGATTAGCTTATGTCTCAATCATATTCCTCCTATTCATGAGGCTTTGCAACTTACATTCTCTCAATCTGTCCTCATACTCCACATCCCAAAGACCACTGACCACCTTTGTGAATCTTCTCTGGACCATTTCCAACATATCCTTGTCACCATGAAAACCTTCAACCAAATCTGTGCACAATAATCCATATGAGGCCTGATCAGGGCCTTAAATAATGGCATCATAACTTCTCTATTTCTGCATGTCATGGTCCTCCACATTGTTGCTATTATCCAATGTGATGTCTTCACAACTTGTGCAATGTGTCACCTGAATTTCAGGTCATTGTAAAGTCATGACATCCACTTGACTCTGTTGCTCTCCCCAGTTTAATCCAAGTTGTTTATACATGTCTTCATTTACTTCATACCTTCCACATTTCCAGCCTATAGCAACATCCAACTAAATATATCTTCCTGTCAACCTCCACATTACGTTACACTGCCTCATAACCATTGCCACTATTTCCCTCTTTCATGTCTACCTTATGTGGATAAAATTCCCCTGCTGTCATCAGCAGCACATTCCCACCTTGCCTTCTTCTTTCTATCCTCGTAAAAAATACTATATCCTTCCATTTCTATTCCCATTAGAATATCATCTTCATTCAACCATGTTTCACTTATGCCAATGGTTTTGGGGCAAATAAACTCAATCATTGAAACCATTTCATCTCCTTTATTTTTGATACTTCTGGCATTTGTAAACAAACAGTAATTCATTTTTAGGTCTATAACTAGTCCTATCCAAGCTACTTGTAGGTTGTGATTTCTATACCACACCTTTCCAATCACCTTTATATCACCACTTACCATATATGTCTGCTCAGTCTCAACTTCTCCACCCATATCGCAATATATTCCATCTTCATACACACATTCACTGCCATTTTCAACATCGACTTTCCCTATTCCATGTCTCCCTGTCCACCAAGGCTCCCATTTCCCTTGCATTTCCATTCTCTAGTCATCTCTTATACGACTACTGCTTTCACTGGTAAGCACTTCTTTCTATTCAATACCACTCTCCTGATTTTTCCCTTCATCCCTTGCTTCTGCTCTCTTGCACACATCACAGACTATACATCCACACACACACACTGTGCTTCCATCCAGCAACACTTTCACCAGTGCAATCACTCCAGAGCCTCAAACACATGCCATACATCTACAAACTCTACTCCCTTCTCCTCACACAGCTCTTCTAGCATATGATTTATGATTTTGGCTCTCTATTGCAACTCATCATTGTCATACCTTAGCAACACACTGAAAACCTTTCCCACTACACTGTTATCTTTCAATAACCTCCTGATATTCTTTCTCACATGCTCCTTATGTCTACTTAGATCATTTGTCCCCACAATCACCACTAACTCTCTTGCTCATTTCTTTCTCATATTCATTGCTTGAATTATCCTATTCATTCTCCCTCCTGGATAGCTGACCTTATGGATTCTGTCATTAACTAATCCTCTAACTATGGAATCTCCATATACTGTTATCCTGGAATCGCTCATCACAACTTTTACTCTTTTTTCTTTCATTCTATTCTCTTGCACACTTTCATTAGTTTCTACTATATAACTAACATCACTCCACATATTCCTCATTTCATTTTTCATTCTCAATAACTGTTTAGTCAAATCTTGTATTCTGACAATTTCACTCTCTGTCACTCCTGCAGTCTTGCTACCTCTCTTTCTGCCACAGCTTACTTTCGTTCATACTTTGTTACATACGTTCTGCCACAGCTTACTTTCATTCATACTTTCTTTCGCTCCCTTATAACTTTTTCTTCCACATTATTGCACTCCCTCAGTTTCACTAGCTTTCTTTTCATTTCAATTTCTTTCATTTACGCCATCTTCTATCTTTTCAGTCTGTTTCGCATTCACTGCCTTGTGGTCTAAATATATATCACACTTCCTACAAATCCATACTTTCTCTCATCTTCTGTTCATTCTCTCTCTCCATGAACACATCTCTTTCACTCCACTATGCATACATATTACACTTGTGACATTGAATCATTTTTGAAAAGTCTTTGTGGTAATGCCACTTGATTTTTGCTTACTGGTAATACGTGAAAAAAAAAAAAAATGGATATACAAACTCCTGGGCAAAATTTCTCTTCTTTTAAGTAGTATCATGCAAGACAAATCTCATACCTATTCTAGTAAGCTTTCACTTTCAAAACTTTATTAAATTTGAAACTTTTTTTTGTTATTGGCTAAAAAAACAAGAATATATTTATTATCCTCTCTTTTAATAAAAAAAAAAAAAATCTGTGCTAGGTGACTACTTGATATTGATAACAATTTTCTTATTATAGGAAATCGTAATTGCACCACTGGGTGGCAAAAATGCCCCACACATGGCAATTATCGGTGTATTCCAAGCTGGTTATTCTGTGATGGTAAAAATGACTGCAGAGATAACTCTGATGAAACAAATCCAGATTTCTGTCCACAATGTCATCAAGTTGGAGACTTTCAATGTAAAAATAAGCGATGTATACCTTTGAGATGGAGGTGTGATTTTGAAGATGATTGTGGAGATAATTCTGATGAAGATCAATCAATATGCTGTAAGTGTCTTATTCATTATCTTTTTTTTATGCCATACATATAGAAAAGGATCACACTTCCAGGATCACAAGTTCCTAGAATAATAACAAAAATTTTTAGGTAGTTTGCACATAATTTTTCCAAACTCTATAGTGTGCTCCCAAACACTAAGAATGCATTCTATTGAAAAGCTTTAGCTTTTATGCATATCCATGTAATCTGTAGACAATACCATTATGTGTGTTTTGCAAAATCCATAAATATATCTAAGATTTATTTTGTGCACTCATGTCAGTTCACATGCAAATTATTTTCAGAATTCTTACAAGAAATTTTCAAGTCATTTGAATTTTTGTTTTAATTGATACCATTTAAACCAAATTGCTAACAGTGACAAAAGGACAACACATTTTAAAATAATTTATAACAACAACTATGCTCCATGAATCTAATAAAATTAGTATTGGTATTTATGATGTCATGTGAACACATTCTCATGTCTTGACATGAGAATGTGTTCACATGATTCAATTTTTGTTTTCAATTATCTGGATAATTTCTTTTGGAAAAATTTGATAAAATGATTCAAACTGATAGTAATAATTTGCCTGGATGGAATTTAATGGTAGTTGTTGTTTAGGGCCTCTATTAAAGTTTGTCATCCTCAACTCTGAACACTCCTTGAGGGTATGTATCAGGAAATTGATGATGATGATTAAAATGTGTTGTGTTGTTTCATTTAGACCATTTATAATGTGCAAAATTATGCATAAGCCAAAAATGGACAACATTTCATAAAGCTTTGGAACCATTTACACACTCATTCAATTTTACATAGGCTCTGTCATCAATAGAGATCTTTGAATAATATCAGCTTGCTACACATGTCATAATAGTACTTATGAAACTGGTCGAAAAACCAAAAATGGAAAATTCAGTCCTGATCAAACTGCATTATACATGTAGGTATCTGAATAATCTGAAGTATATTTGGTCATATGTATGGATTATAGTAGACTAAATATTGGCCCTGACCTTAATGAAAGATTTTTTTTCATTATAATTGTACTATTATCGCTATAATGATCTTTTTTTCACAATGTTCAGCAGGTTTCTTTAATGGCAAGAAATTATAATAATAATTTCTCTCAAGCCTGATGGAATTTAAAGGAAATTGGGTATTTAGGATTACTACTAAAATATGTCCAGTTTCATTTGAAACTGGACATATTTTAGTAGTATAACTTTTACTGTATTCATAACAGTGCCTCATTATATAAACAATGCCTGAAGATAATTAATTAATTAAATGAACCTGCTAATATTTCACATTGTCTAATCATCATCAGAGTTACAACTGCTGTAGACACATAACTAACACTTTTACTAACTTCCAGGGATGACCTCTTGTTATGTCCCATGTAGCCAGATGCTGAAACATCTCTTCTGCTACAATCCTATGACGCCCTTTAAGTAACTTAAGTGTTTCCATCATATCCCCTCTTTTTTGTCTTTCAGACAATTTCTGCAACCTATAAACTCTCAATATATCCTCATAGAAAGTATTCCACAGACCACTCAGCATCTTGATCATTTGCCTCTGGATCCTCTCCACCACCATCGAAATGTCTTTGTATATCAGGCCTTAGAAATAACAATTTCCTTGTAAAAAATAAGGTTGATAAGGTAGCTCCATATACCACATTGAGATATCTATCTGGCAGCCACCCTCTTATCTGCATAACCAGTGTCATATCCACATCCCCATTTGTTCTAAGTTGCACAACTGAGTTTCATGTGGTATTCTGTCAAATGCCTTTGCAAAATCCAGCAGAATCATTATGTAGCCATTTCCTTTATCCAACTCAACTGTCACTCTATTATAAAAAGTTAGTAAATTACTAAAGCATGACTGACCTTCACAAAGCCACATTGTCCCTCATAGAGTATCATATTCTTATCAATCCATTCTTGAATTCTCTTTATGATTAATTTTTCAAATACTTTTACCACCACTCTTAAGATACTGATTGGTCTACAAATTTGCTATTGCAGAATCATCCTTATGCAAAGGAATTATTTTGCCCTCTTTCCACTTCTTTGAAACACTATCAGAACTGAGACTTAAATTAAAGAGCTTATTCAGAGGCATTGCCAGTTAACTTCCAAATTCTTGCAAAACCTGAGCTGATATTACATCTAATCCCACAACTATATTTACATTGAGATATGCAATATTGTAACTACTCTATTCATCCACCTCTGTTCCCACATCAGTCTATCACATGTGTCACTGCATTAACCTCACCCCATTTAGATGATATATGCTTGGAGGTCAGCTTTATCTTTGGATGAAGTAACAATGGCACCATCAGGATGAGAGAGAGGTGGAAGCGACATCCAATGGCCTTAGCTAGGGACCAGACGGTATGACTTTCATTTGGAGAGGAGTAAGAGAAGTATTCAATAGCTGGGCAGATTTGTGATTTGTATAAGGTTAACACATTCAGATGTTACTTCACCTCTGAACAGAGGCAAAGTAATGTCTTGAGCGAAAGAGAAATCCTAGTTATTTAGATGCTGAGGATGTTATGGTTGTGATGCCAGAAGAGGCTTGATGTCAGGGTGATTCCAAGAGAAATCTCATCTTGGCTGGAAATTTGAGTGTTGTCAAAGATAATACTGGGAGAAAGTGATTCTTTTTTGTGAGAAATAAGGCAGAACTGGGTTTTGCTAGCAATTAAATTAATGAGGTTATCTGAACCCCATTGGAGGATGGCTCAGAGATCAGAATTGAGGGTGGTTGATGTTCTGAAGGTTGAGGTGATTTGTGTACAGTAAGATTTATCAAATGAAAGGGAGGAGTGCAGTGTGCTGTCATCTGCAAAACTCTGTATTAAAATTTTCATCTGCATCTGTATTAAAATTGACAAGGTTATCTGAACTCTATTGGAGGATGGCTCAGAGATCAGAATTGAGATGGTGGTGTTTGATGTCTTATAAGTTGAAGTGATTTGTGTAGAATGAGGTTTATCAAATGATAGGGAGGAGTGTAATTTGCTGTCATCTGCAAAATTGTGTATTGGGTTGGAGGTCAACTGAAGTAGGTCATTGATATATAGAAGGAAGAAGGTTCTGTTCTCTCACTCCGGTGAGAGAACAGAACCTTGTGGAATCCTGGCATAAGTTGAATGATGAGAGGATAAGGTGAATCTCGAGTGCAACCACTTGAGATTCACCAAATTTCTCCATGACATTTGTCCAGAGATGGGTGATATGTGTAAGTAGATCTCCTGTTGAGAGAGCCTCCGTAGCTCAGTCAGTATAGACAAAGCCCTTTGATTGGAAAGACCCGGGTTCAATTCCCATCAGTGATATGAGGAAACTTTATCTGGTCTCTTTCGACGAAAGGTGAGTTAGCTGGTCTTATACAGAGGTAGCAGATTTTTTTCACCCAGAAAATCAGGTTTTCTGTACAGAACAAGCAAACTGTCCCCATGAACACATGCATCTACAGATATAGGACACGCCAGGAGGTATAGGGCTAAAAACCTTATCCTCTAGTTATGGTTGCAGTTGCAAAGTCCAGAAATACTTGGAAAGGTCGTGGGCGATTAGATCTGTTAGGACCACTGATAGAAGAAGATCTCCTGTTGATTGACAGTGATAGAATCCATACTGGTGGTCATTTATTAGTTGTGTGCCTTCAAGGTAGTATAGGAGTTGGGAATTGATGGTTCTCTCCATGACTTTAGATAGGACTGAAGTGAGTGAGATAGGGCGGTAGTTTAATGGCAGTGATTTGTCACCCTTTTTGGGAATGGATTGAACATAGGCTAGTTTCTAGACTATGGGACAGATACCAGTGGAGTAAGAGAATATATCCAGGCAACATAGAATTGGAGCTAGTTCTGGTGTACAAACTTTCAGGAATACCATCAAGGCCAGGAGACGTTTTTTTGTGTCTAATTGGGACAATATTTTTCTGATCTCTTTCTGGCAGAAGGATATAGGGGACATTGCATATTGGGCATCTGGAATGGTTGGGAGCATTTACCATGGTCAGTTATGCATACATAGGAAGCAAAGTATGAATCCATAAGATTGGCTTTTCTGTGGAATATGATGCAATAGAACCAACTGATTATGATAGGGGATGGGAATAGTATTGTAAAATTTTTCTATTGTCTTGTCCTTTTTCTATGTCGCCATTGTAAAATTTAATTTCTCCTTTATTTATCTTACGTATTGTTCTCTTTAAATCTTAATTACACTTATATTGCACTTGTATCTGTGCCCTTAGTAAAATCCTTCTCTAGTAAGACTTTATTCTCTTGACTTCTATATTTCTCTTGGCCGATCTTTACATATAAGAATGATGCTAGTGGTTTGGGGGACAAAGGGAATATTAATGGTCAATACCAACTACCTTGTCTCTACACTGGTTCTAATTCCTTTTTCGGATTCAGGGAAAATTTATTTTTCACTGCACCACTCTGAATACTAGATTAACAAAGAATGTAGAATCAAGGAACCAGAAACAGTTTAGTTTACTATCTTATATTACTATAGGTTACGTTTGCAGTCGTAGCCTCACCATAAATTAATCTCCCGCTGTGGTCCGTATTTTATGAGCAAGTGCAACAGAGAAGAAAATCAGGCAAGTCATCAGTTAAACAAAAGGAACAAAACATTTAATTCAATTGATACATATTACACATTATGAATACACTCTGATTAAGTAATCTGCAATTGCTAATGAATGAGCTCATAGATTCTCTATATCTGTCTTAGCATGTATGACAAAGAACTTCATTTATGATTTACGACTTAGAAAGATCACACTTATTTATCAATATTAAAGACATTTGTTAACTGAATTACTAATGTAGCTCCACATGCTCTCGTACAATTTCTTTCACAAAATACTCATAATATACTCTATCATTAAAATAAATAATCTCTAGAGGTCCTTCCTAAAATTTACAGATATCGTTTTAGTACACATTTACATAAAAAACTAGACTGTACATTACCAATTGCTGGGGAAACTATTTGGCCACCTCACATATCTCGTCAGGACAAATACTTTCGACTCCACATTCCTTCTGCTTTTTCTGAGGCATTCTTCAAGGGTTCGATCTGCACATACTTCTACCTCCGAAAATAAGTTGACGTTATTCTTTGGTGAACTGGCTCAACATCGAAACGAAATCTCCGTAAGCATCGGTGAATATCTTCTGCTGGGTTGGTCGCCGATTGGTAAATTTTTGGGAAATCCACAGCAAAGTTCCTCAGTCATTATCTCGAATCTGCAGGGAACAAGGGGATGCCACGAGGAGGCTCCACACACCACAGCAAGACTGCACGAGACCCGGAGTGTAAGAGAGCACAAGCCTAAGAGTAAGAAGAATTTTTCTGGTGTTGCACAACTTTTTAAATTGTGCGCCACACGTTAACACTACGTCATCTATTTCTCCTCCCATTTTTCAGTGTTACTTTACGTCACCCAGTATTGAGCGCGCCACGGAATCCTTAGCATGATTCTCGGAATGCATGAGGGGGGGGGGGGGCTACTTGCTTACGAAAAGGGTGCACCTGTACTCTTTGTTGCATGGGTTTTCGATTCTGGCCACCTTTTATTTAATCGGATTATCTCTTTCTCCCAGCAATTTATAAGTACTTACACTTAAGCAGTAAGATTTAAGCAATTTAGCAATTCATAATACTTTACATTATAACAAAATAAATGAAAGATTCTCAGTTTAGTAATATTTTAGTAATTTACAAGAGGTTTAGTATATTCTGATATATCAATAATTGATTCAAAATGTAACCCCATGTTAAGTCTGAGGGAAACGTAAATTAATCCAATTTTAGTTTCATTCAGAACTTAGCAGTATTGCATTTTGCTCTTTCAAACTCTGTTTTGGAAGCATTAATCATTTTCTTGCAGCTATTTCAGGCTTGAGTATAAGCACTAAAGGAGGATGGAGTTCTTGGTGTAAGCCAGTATGGTGTGCTTGATTTTTTTATTTGTACAGCCTTGGCACATCTTTTGGAGAACCGGGATTACCAAAGTAATCCTTACTACTTTGGTGATGTTTTTGGATTGAAAAGCCAGAAACAATAGTTGAACCATGGGAATGAGGTATTGAAGTCATGAAGGCTGTCCCACTTGGCACTATTATAATGCAAAAGTACTCTTATATGGGATAGCTGTGTGTAAGCATTAATGCATCGGGGAGGAGACAAGCACTAGATTGTGGTCAGAATTACCTAGGGGACAAACTATTTTCACTGTGTATTTCGATGGATCACTGGTGAGGAAGAGATTTAGGGTGTAATGGGGAGTAGTTAGGGTTATCTGGTATTATAGTTGGCATGTAAACAATTTGTGTAAGATCGTTGGTGATGACAAATGTTTCAGCATCTCTTCATGCTAGATCTGTACAACAGGAGGAGGAAAGAAAGTTAATGTTGTGCACAAAAATCTCACAGGAGGATGACTTTGCTGTTAGGGAAGGGGGGGACTGGAGAAAATCAATTTTTAAGGAGAGGACATTAAAGAATTCAGAGTAATTGGTGGCATTAGGGGAATGATTGAGACAGCAAATGAATTTGACTGAGTGGGGAAGGGAGATTTTCAACCCAAGAAGGTTATCATCACAGCTCATCATACTGCACCTTAAAAACACTCAAATTCTCTTAAGACACCACACTCTCAGGCAAGGCATTCCAATCATTCACAACTCTGCATGCAAAAAACCTGCTTCTCACTCCCCTGCTCACACTCTCCTTATACAGCTTCCAGGGATGACCTCTGGTTCTCCCCTGATCTCCCATCATTTGCTGTAAAACCTCTCCAACATTAATCCTGCAACAGCCCCTTACTAACTTTTAGATCTCTATCATATTGCCCCTCTTCCTCCTATCCACTAGACTCTGTAAATTACTTCTTCTCAACCTTTCCTCATATTCAACATTCCAGAGGTAAGAAACTACTTTAATCAGTTGCCTCTGGACCCTTTCCAACATCTCTTCATCCTTTTGAAAACCAGGTGACCAAATCTGTGCACAGAAGTCCATGTGTGGCCTCATTAAAACCTTATACAATGGAACAAGAATCTCCCTACTTCTACAAGTCAGTGTCCTCCACATCATTCCCAGAAGCCTTTGTGTTGTCCTCACAATTTTGGCAACGTGTCCTGTAAATTTCAGATCCTTATCTACTATCACTCAAAGATCCCTTATTTCCTCCACCTCCAACAATATATCCCCACCAAGCATAAATTCTACATCCCATCTTTGTTTCCCAAATTTTAAAACCTTTCATTTCATAACATTGAACTCACATCCCCATTCCCATGCCCATTCACTCAATTTATTCAAGTCTTCTTGTAAGGCCACAACATCTTCTCTGCTCTTCATAGTTCATCCTAACTTTGTATTATCTGCAAATAATTAAATATCCCCATCCAAATCTTTGCCAATATCATTCACATATAAGTTAAACAGTAATGGCCCTAAAACAGACATCTGAGGTCTACTAGTGACTTTCCTCTTCTGGGATATTCCTCCCCATACACAATTTGCTGATACCTATCAGATAGCTAGTCTCCGATCCATTGCACTAATTTAATATCCAACTGCATCTGCTCTAGTATGATTATCAACTTATCATGTAGCGATCTATCATCTATCATATATGAAATCTAAGTACTATGTATCCCTCTCCTCTGTCCAAGGAATCCATCATCTTATTGTAATAAGTAAGTATATTACTAAAACATGACCTTCCTTTAGCAAATCTATGCTGTCCATCATAATACCATTGTTGTCAACCCAATTCTGGATCCTAGTTCTCACCAGCTTCTCCAACAACTTAACCACAACACCTAACACACAGATAGGTCTATAATTTGATGCTCGAGTTCTATCATCTCCACAAACTTTCCCTTCTTCCACTCTTTTGGAACTTGACCCAGTGCAAGACTCATATTAAAAAAATATGTCACGGCAGATGTCAACTCCCTGTCACATTCCTTCAGAATACGTGGTGATATATTATCAAGTCCCACAGCCTTATTAACATCAAGTTTTCTCAACTCTTCCATACATCTCTTGCTCACTTACAGTCAGTCTCTCCTCCCCATAATCAACTGTTCTCAATCTCTCCATGAAGTCATATTCACAAGAATGAAAGACCTTTATGAATTGCTCATTAAGTATCTCCGCTATATCCTCTGCAGCGGTGGTTGTTTTCATACCATTTTTTTCTCCAGTCATTGTAATCTTTCCATAATCTTTTTTTTTTTTTTTTTTGCATGCTGCATATTGAAAGAACTCCTATATATGTGCAGGTGGCAACTGCTGCACATATATAGAATGCATAGTTTGGAAAGTGAGATGAATAGTGCTGGTGAAGGGAAATTTGAGTTTCTGCCAAGAAGATTAGGTGTGGTTTGGTAGATTGGAGATAACCTGGACACAGTTAAGGTCGGAATTGAAGCCACGGATATTAGTGAATTTCTGTAGTTTTTTTTTTATCTGCAACGTTATCAAAACTATATTTTTGTTTAGAAATACTCACTTGGCTGAGTGTTAAAGAGTTAATTTATATCATCATCATCATCAAATTCCTGCCATGTACCCTCAAGGGGTGTACAGGATATGACAGTACTACATTTACATCATTACTAACTTCCTGTCTACAATTTTCCTCCAAATCAGTCTGTTACTTGTCAAGACTCCAACATTATCAGATCTTATATTTCTATCGTCTAAGGCACTTTGTACCGTATCAATCCACCTATATCTTGGTCTTCCTCTGGGTCATTTTCCTGCAAACCTGGCAGAGAACACTTGTTTTGCTAATCTTTCCTCTCCCATTCTATTTAAGTGACCATACCACCTGAGAATAGCTCTGCTAATGCATTCCTGGATGCTGACAATGTCAAGTTCTTTCCTAATATCCTCATTTTTAATATGATATTGCCATTGATGCCATCTGTTCACGCCTCTAATCTTTCTCAGGACTCTCATATCTGCGGTCTCTAGTCTTTGGTCAAGTGTTTTACTTCTGACCCAGCTCTCAGATCCATAAGTTAAAACTGGTTTGAACACTGTCTTGTATACAGCTAATTTAGTGTTCCGACTAATTTCTCTCTTATACAATATGAATTGATTCAATTGACTTCCCACCATACCAGCTTTGCTGATTCTGTTGTCTATTTCTATATTTAATTTACCATCTTCAGTAAAAATCGTGCCTAAGTAACTGAAATGTTTTACTTGTTCCACAGGTTCTCCATTCACAACACAGTTGACATTTTCAATGATTCTGCCTATTTTCATTGCCTTTGTCTTTTTATTGCTGACCTTCATACCATATCTATTACAACAGCTATTCAATTTAGTCAGAGAATCTTGCAGACTTGTAGCGGATTTATTTAGAAGTATAACATCATCCGCATAAAGCAAAGAGCTGACATTAACATCTCCAATTTTGATATCAGGTTTAATACCACTTTCCTTCATAATGTGATCCATATAGTTAATGAATAACAGAGGGGATAATGTACATCCTTGTCTCACACCAGATTTAACATTAAACCATCTTCCTGTACTTCCTTCAATTCTAACTGCTGATTTACAACTCAAATAAAGACTAAGTATTGCTTGATATAATGCCCCATTGACACCATATAACTGCAGCATATTGAATAGCTTGTCTCATGGCACCTTTTCATATGCCTTTTCCAAATCGACAAAACTTAAATACAGATCTTTGTTATATTCCCATGCTTTCTCAACTATTTGTCGTAAAGTGAAGATCTGATCCTGACAGCCTCTATTTGGCCTGAATCCAGCTTGTTCTTCACCAAGCTTTTCTTCCACAATTCTTCTCAACCGTTTCTCAAGTATACTTGCATAGATCTTGCCAGGAACACTCAGTAGGGAAATACCTCTGTAATTCTCACATTCAGTTTTATTTCCCTTTTTATATATGGGTACTATGAGAGCTCTACTCCAATCATCGGGAATTCGTCCCTCAGTCCAGGCTTTCTGAACTATGCAGTGCAGCCACTGTAAGACTCTTATACCACCATACTTCAGCATTTCTGGTCGAATATCATCTACTCCTGCTGCCTTTCCACATTTCAAGCCTTTGATGGCTTTTTCTACTTCAAGTATGGATATGTATTCCTGACTGCATGCCTGGTCAGTGTTTTTTATCACTGTGCTGTCATCACTGCTTGTTTCATTTAGCAGTTTTTCAAAGTAATTACTCCATACTTCAAGGATATCTTTTTCTCCTGTTTTCATTTCACCTTTATCATCTCTAATTCCTTTTACAGCACTCTTTCCTCCATTCCTAAGCTTCTTCAACAACCTCCAGAATATTTTGCCACCTTCTTGATATTTATTTTCTATATTCTTGCCAAAGTCCTCCCATGACTTTTGTTTAGCTAGTTTTACACACTGTTTAGCTTTCTTACATTTGTAATTTATATCTTATTAATTTATATCATTAACAGTTAATTAAATATTAGAGCATGTAGTAAGCAACTTGCCGATATTGGGTGCTATGTACTCAATGTATGTATGTACCAAAGAGTACCTGGAACCTGCTCATTGTATGACACTGCTTCCTGCATACCATGATGCTCAGAACTCACTCTAGGTAGATCTAATAGAATTGGTACTGGATTATTCATTCACTGGTCAGGAACTCTCCTGATATATTACTAGTAGGTTCACAAAACACTCCAGTGAATTGTTTGTGAACACTTTAGTGCTTTTTTTTATATATATATAACATGAGGGTAGCTCTGGTCCCTATAGTAGTACAGTCATACCCCGAAGTTACGCCGTAGGTGGGACCAACAAAAAGCGCGTAAGTCGAATTCGCGTATCTCGAGTATAATTTTGTATACAAACATACAAAATATTAGTCAATTGGGACCAAAGGTTTACAAAAACACGTATATTTTTTAAGAAATATAATCATAATTGTAGTTTTTCGTACTTAAAAAAAAGAAAGTTATTTCGATGTCAATGGTTTCATAAAATCTAATAAATTCATCTGATGGCATAATAACTTTTTCTTGTCATGCAAAATTTTTTCATAGCAAGCCAATAATTTTTTTATTCCTTACCTTGTATTCATTCCTTTTATTTTTTTTTTATTCCTTACCTTGTATTCATTCATTTTATTCCTTACCTTGTATTCATTCCTTTTTTTTTTTTTTTTTATTCCTTACCTTCTATTCATTCATTTTATTCCTTACCTTGTATTTTATTCATTTCTCATTAGAATCTATGTCCTCCAAAATCTGTAAACCTTTCTTTTATGATTGTTCTTACTGTGGATTCCTGTAGATCAAACTTCTTTGCTAGCTCACAAATTTTCATTATGCCTTCAAAATCCTTAATAATGTTGAGTTTTGTTTCCAAAGTCAATGTTTTTCTTTTCTTGCTAGCTGTAGAAGAATCGGACTTGCTTCCTTTGGACAACATTATTATTTTTTATGTGATAAAATTTTTATCAAGAACATAACATTAAACAATCGCATGGTTTGTAAACTATAAAAATCGTGTATGAATGGAGACCGCACGAAACATGTCAGTGCTTGTTCACAGCATATGCGACACTGGCGAATGTGGCCGACACCGGAAAGATATGACTAGTAGTGAAGCGGGACGGGAATACATACATATATGAAACCGCGTAACTCCGGTTTTGCGTAAGTCGGGGTATGACTATATTTGGAATGCCTTTGAATTCAGTGCCTTATCCCCACTGTATGTATGAAGTTCATGAGAAGAAACTGAAGAATCTGTTGTGGACAACAAATAGGACAACATTTCATGCATCCAATAAGTAGGGAGGTGGTGTTTTACCAGGTTTTTGGATTTTGAAAGAATAAACATTTTCTTTAACTTCAGAAAAAATTGAGAGATTTAAGTCAGGAGATCTTTCAGGAACCTATTTCACACCTTTAATTTTCTCTTAAATGTGTAATTTAATGTATCCTATATATTGCTCAAATAATACTAGATTGTTTATTTTCCTGATTGTCATTTAGAAAATTTTGTTTAATCAGTTAAACCATTTGGAAAAGTGGTGAAAAGAATTTTCCCCATGTTTCCAGGCTTTTCAAACACCCTGTAGTTAACATTTCCTACAACAATGCTATGAGAAGGGTAGAGGCTATATGTTACATATTGTACCAAACTTATTGGGAATGCAGATTTGGTGTGTTACAGCAATGCAGTATCATTTGAGCAATATATATATATATATATATATATATATATATATATATATATATATATATATATATATATATATATATATATATCACTAATTTATAAGCCCAAAGGCTATTTTACCAGCGAACATGTTAATAGAAAAGGGGATGGTAAATCCCTTTATGTTTTTATAGCCGGGTACGAAACTCAGATCGAAATCCATAGAGTTTCATGCCGAAAAAACTATCGGCGAGCCCAAGTGTTAACGATCACTTGGGTAGTACAACACCAGGGCAATTCCATGCAAAGGTGGAGCAAGATCCGTCACTAACTTTAATATTCTCTCATAATGTAAAACCCAGCCCCTAAGAGATGTATATATATTGTTTTACATTATGAGAAGAGGTCACTACCCAGACCGGTTTCAACCTTTTTTTGAGGTCTCATCAGTGAGTAGGTAGACCTGGAATATCAAGGTTTTAAGTGAACACGAACTTACATACCTCTGCTATCGAATTGCTAAAGTGGTGTTCTCCTATACTCTTCTCATAATGTAAAACAATATATATACATCTCTTAGGAGCTGGGTTTTACATTATGAGAGAATATTGAAGTTAGTGACGGAGCTTGCTCCACCTTTGCATGGAGTTACCTGGTGTTGTACTACCCAAGTGATCATTTACACTTGGGCTCGCCGATAGTTTTTTCGGCATGAAACTCTATGGATTTCGATCCGAGTTTCATACCCAGCTATAAAAACATAAAAGGATCCTTTCGGCTTATTAAATTAGTAATTAACAATAAATATAGGAGTATACCACTTTGGCAATTCGATAGCAGAGGTATGTAAGTTCGTGTTCACTTAAAACCTTGATATTCCAGGTCTACCTACTCACTGATGAGACCTCAAAAAAGGTTGAAACCGGTCTGGGTAGTGATCTCTTCTCATAATGTAAAACAATATATATACATCTCTTAGGAGCTGGGTTTTACATTATGAGAGAATATTAAAGTTAGTGATGGAGCTTGCTCCACCTTTGCATGGAGTTGCCCTGGTGTTGTACTACCCAAGTGATCATTTACACTTGGGTTTTGATCCGAGTTTCGTACCTAGCTATAAAAACATAAAGGGATTTACCATCCCCTTTTCTATATATATATATATATATCATCATCATCATGCGTATCAAGGATTTAGGCCTAGCATGGCCTGTTCCGGCCTTAGAAGTCAGTGTTGAATCATTTAAGAGGACGTCCTGGTTTTCTTTTTCCTAGTGGCTTGTACTTTAAGGTACTATATATACTTGTACTATATATATATATATATATTTTTATTTTTTTATTTTTTTATTAACTTGTTAAAATAAACATTACACGATAGGTAACAAGGACTATTTACATATTATATATTATAAGTTTTTAAGTATATATGTTTCGGAGAAAGAAACATTTTCCTTTCGGGTGTACAATACAGAATGCAACAAATGAATTAAAAATTTACAGTTCAGTTTCAGTCTGAGTTATCTTTCAGATGAAGCACATTGTCATCGTCAATCCAGAAGAAGGTACCAGTCGGATTCCACGCCTCTATGAATTTCGCGACAGTTCTTGTTTCTTTGAAGTGCTCAAGTTCCAATATCAGCCTACTTTTTAGTTTCCGATGGAGGATATACATGAGGGTTTGTGCAGTTTCAGTGATGGATGGGTGCTGGTTACTTCTTGTCTGTTTTAGGTAGAAGCTGTAGATGACGGCCTTAGCGCAGATGAAGAGGAAATTGCATTTTCTGTGTCTGTTTTCTTCTGTGTGGACTAAATTCCAGTAGTCTTCTTGGTGTGTGCGTAGTTACAGGTGCTCGAGGCAGTATTCAGGGCATAGGTGATTATCATTTTGTTTGCGGGACAGGTCAGATATGTGTGTTCCAAGGTACCTGAAACATCACAGAATAGACAGAGATCCGTTTCTCTTAGCTGAAATTTGTAGAGCTTAGAAGGAGTTGGCAAGATGTTGTGCCGTAGTCTCCACTGTATATCGGAATCTGGTTTGGCACATTTTGATTTATATGGCAGATCCCAATGAAAACTGTGTGGTATATGCAGCCTTGTAGATGAGAGTGTTACGGCTGAGTATAAGAAGGGCGAGGATGGGGACACTGACATGAGGAAGTGGTATATTTTCTTGTAGTTGGAGGGAAGAATTGGAAGTGAGGCTTCAGATTGTACAAGATGAAATATTGGCCCCGAGCAGTTTCTAGAAGGAATACTGATTTCCTGAGGTGTAGCGATATCTGGATAGGCTTTTATAATGGAGGCTTGCAGCTGTTGATATTGCTTTTCAGTTTTTGGGTTCTTCATTGGTAGGCTTGTGAATGCTTTCCACTTTAGGGTGTGGGTTAGGAGGTCTCCTATGACTCTTATTCCTGCCCAGTTCCATGTAGGGAAAAGAAAAGGCTGGCCCGTTGTGAGACTTGTGATGTTTCTGTTCGCAAATAGTGGTTCTGTAAGTACAGCTGATTCTGTTGATCCTGTGAGTGTGTGATGAAGTCCTGTGTTTTTCCATTGCTGTAGAGCGTCTTTGTAAAAAAGAGGTAGCTTAGGAGGAGATGGTGCAGGACTGGCCATTCGGAGGATTGTGGAAAGTGTAAGTCCTCTGGTGGATGATTTTGTGATGTAATCGAAGGTGGTCACATAAGTGTGATTGCATTGAAGTGTTTTTAGGAGGAGGATTATCCTGAAAGATCTAATCTTGTTTTCAAGGGAAATCAGGCCTTGACCTCCCTTGCTGAGTGGCTTGCAGAGTTGAGGGTATGTTGTCCAGTGAGTTTTGTTCCAGAGGAAACGTTTGATTTCCTTTTGTATGTGGTGGAGAAATTCTTCAGGAGGTGTGAGTACTTTGAGGGTATGCCATAAGATACTCGCAGCCATCTGGTTAACTATTAGTACTCTTCCTCTAAGTGAAGACATGGAACGAACGCTGTTCCATTTACCTAGCACCTGTTTAAAATGATTGTGCAGCTGTGTCCAGTTCAGTGTGTTATATATTTTGGTGTTGCCAAGGTGTACACCTAAGTATCTTTGTCCTTCGCTTGACCAGGTACATTCGATCGGAGAGTCATTTCTAGACTTCCATCTGCCTGACCACAAGCCCGTGGTTTTGGCAGAATTTAATTTGGCCCCGGAGGCTTGTGCATATAGTCTGTGTGCTTCTTCGGTTACTGTCATTTCTTCTTCATTTCGTACTATTACAGTGACGTCATCGGCATATGCTGATAAGGTAATTTTTTGATGTGGCTCTATTATTTTGGTTCGTTTGGAGATGATGGTGTCGTGTACTCTTTTTAAGAATGGTTCTATGGCCAGTGTGTATAATTGACCGGAGAGGGGACATCCTTGCTTGATACCTCGAGAGTATGACAAAGTGCGAGTGAGCCTGTTGTTGATTTTTAAGCAGAAGTGTGCATCTCTGTAAAGCAATTGCACTGTTTCAATGATGAGAGGACCATACCCAAATGCCTTTAGAACTTCATAAAGGTACTCGTGCTCTACCTTGTTGAAAGCCTTCTCCTGATCAAGGCTGACGAGAGCTAGGTCTTCATGCTGGCTGTTTGCGATGTGGATGAGATCTCTTATTAAATGGAAGTTATCATGTATTGATCTTCCTGGAACAGAGTACGTTTGATGTTGGCCAATAACTTCGGACAGTGTTGGCTTTATTCGGTTTGCTATAACTTTGGAAATTATTTTGCATTCGGTATTAATTAGGGAGATTGGACGCCAGTTCCGGATATCCGTGTGGTCTCCCTTCTTTGGTATCAATCGTGCTACTGAGGTCGTGACGGATTGTGGGAGGCCATTGATGTAGGCTTCTTGTAGTGTTTTGAGGAGAAGTGGTCCGAGTTGATTCCAGAAGACTTGGAAAAATTCTGACGTGAGACCATCAAGGCCAGGAGATTTGTTCTTTGGCAAAGACGTACATGCGGTTTTCAGTTCATCTGCGTGATTTTCTTTTCTAAGTGGTTCCGATCTGTTGCAGAGATTTTTTTTGTTTCTTTCAGTATTTCGTGAATGGCATGATGGGATGTTCCTGTAGTACTGTATGCATTCTTGTAGTATTGTAGGATTTCAGAGGTGATTTTGCTAGGATCTTCTGTGATGCTGTCATCTTGAAGTCTGATGGCAGAGATGGAATTTACTGCCTGGCATTTTTTTTCCAAAGAGAAAAAATATTTTGTGGGGGCGTCTGAAAGATTTATTTGTGTATGCCGCGATCTAAGTAGGGCACCTTTTGCCGATAATTCTGCCTGTCTTTGCATGGCTTGGAATGCAGAATGATGTTCAGGGCTTTCTTCTGGGAGATACTTGATTCAAGTTGTCGGATTCTAATGTTCCTCTGTTGATTTTTCTGGTGACTGTAGATCTGCGTAAAGGATTTCATTCATGATTTTAAGTGGGGCCACCATGTTTTCATTGGTTCTGTATCCACTTTCGAGTGAGTGAGGTTGGTTATTAAAGCCTGAGTGTTTGTTATATAAGCTGGATCTTTCAGGAGAGTATTGTTGAAGATCCAATAGGCACTTCCTGATTTGGATGCTTCCCAAGATAATGAAAGTTGCAGCTTGACGAAGCAATGATCTGAAATGTAGGAAGGGATGTGTGAGATGTTTCTAACTAGAGGCAAGGTGTGTTTGGAAATGTAGTATCTGTCCAGTCGTGCTTGGTAGAGTGGCCTATAGATAGATAGATAGATAGATATATTAAAAATACCAAGAAATTTTATACTTGGTTTTAATCGTTTTCCCAAGTAAGCAAAACAAAGTTTTGCTCGTGAAATATATTCACTTCTGAGCTACTTGTATATAGAGGCTAATGATTTATGCATTGCATTATACATGGCTGAAAGGAGGTATGCTTTGCATTATGGGATACATACTAAGGCAAGTGATATGAGGTCATTAGCCTCTATATACAAGTAGCTCAGACATGAATATATTTCATATGCTAAACTTTGTTTTGCTTACTTGGGAAAAGGATTAAAACCAAGTATAAAATTTCTTGGTATTTTTAACATATATTACATGCAAGGTAAAAAACTTTCTACATATATATTGCTAACAGTTAATAAGCTGCTATTTAATCCACCTCCTTGCCATATGGAAGATAGAAATAGCAAAAAAGGTTATATATCCTTACCATATATCAGTTCTGTTTAGCCAAAGTTCTTAAAAAATATAACATCTCATCTCATCTTCCTTTTATCCTCTTTTACCTTGCAGTGTCGAGGGTTTATTAATCATCAGACCTCCATCCGTTCACAGTATAAGGTGGTCAGCCCTACTCCCCAGTGTATCCTATGTCCTGTAGCGTTGAGTTCTCAAGGCCAGTTTGCCTGCTTCTTTGCTTGATGAAAAACCGCAAGATAAACTCTGGACTTCTTTCACTCCTCTGCTTAAACTCTGTTCTTTGCTCAGTGTGCCCAAACAAAAATATAACAACCTGAAATATCCTGCCATTTACCGTATTTTGTTCAACTGCAAAATGCCTTATTTTGGTCAGATGGAAAAATCCATTGAATTACTTCTAGAGAAACATAAAAGAAAAGTGACATATGACAGAACCAGAGCAAGTGCTCTGTCGAACCATGTCCTAAATTTTTCTGTTGCTAATGAGGAAAACTCTATCATTCATTCAGTCTTATGGGACAAATCAGAGAATATCTATAGATGCTGTGATAAACTGGAAAGAAGAATTGTAAGAATCTAAAGAAATCATCCTCAGTCCAGTCCATATCAACACTAACCTCAGCTATAATCTCTCAGACTATCATTGCTCTGCTATCCAACTTTGGCGTTCATGAGACCTTGAACGCATGTGCCCACCCAACAATGAAGAGATACACAGAACAGCTTCAAACATTAATACATTAATGCTTTAATGTATACATAAAAGAGATGTGACATATGGCAGAACCAGAGCAAGTGCTCTGTCGAACCATGTCGAACCTGAATTCCACTGACACTAATGAGGAAAACTCTATCATTCATCAAGTCTTATGGAATCGGAGAATATCTTTAGATGCTGTGATAAACTGGAAAGAAGAATTGTAAGAATCTAAAGAAATTATCCTCAGTTTAGTACATATCAACACTAACCTCAGATATAATCTCTCAGACTGCCATTGCGCTACTATCCAACTTTGGCTTTCACAAGACCTTGAACACATGTTAACGCTTTAATGTATAGATTTTTTGTCTTTTAAAATGTTTGTTGGTAGTTCCCTCTTGCTATGCACCCAAAGAAGTATTCTGCAAACCTAGTTGTGCAGTCTACTTAATTAAAATACTGTTTCTATTTTTATCTCTCAGCTTATAGTCATTTAATCTATTAAAAAAAAATATATATACTGTATATATGACTTGTAGTGTTGACTCGGAATTGGGATATGTTCATGCTTTTTATATACTGATCAGATCCGAGAATTAAAATAAATAATGAAATTTATTAAAATACACAACATGTTTCATCGGGGTGGCCAACTTCTTCAGGCGTGATAGAACATACAAAACCAATAAAAAACACTGTAAAGAAACATTGAGTCACTATAAAACCATAAATTATAAAATCTACTATAAACTATAGTTAATTTGAACTGGAGCTACAGTCCGTGTTAAAGTTCTATTGCTATAAACCTGTGCACTGTTTCTTTACAGTGTTTTTTATTGTTGGCTTTGTATGTTCTATCACGCCTGAAGAAATCGGCCACCCTGATATATATGATTACTTGACACATTGCTGAGAAAATTAAAGGTGTGAAATGCCAAAGTAAAGTACTCCCTTTAGCAAAAGAAACTAAACACTTAAATTTTTAATAACTTTAGTAATGTGGTACAGCATTCTTGCACAAGTAAAAACTATCTACAAAGCATTTTAAAACAAAATTAGGCAGCTAGATCAAGCATTATTTCAGCTAGACAACTCACTTTTGATTGTATTGTCATATATTATGTTGTATTATACATAAAGAAAGGCTTAGGTATTGTTCATTATGGATAATAAAGCTTAACAGTATAACTAACACCAAATGTATTAATGTATTGGTGTTAGTCAGGACCGGTCCGAGAGTATTATCTGTTGCTTCTAGGCAAAGAAAATTAGCACCCCTCCTATATACATTGTCTCTCTATATATATTTTGTCATACTCACACAAACACACATACACCTACACATGTGGATATTTATAAAAATAATATCATTATGAACAAGTATTATGCTCGTTTGTTCTGTGTGACCAATGTCTAACGTACAGTCAATAATTATTTGAAAATATTTTGTGGCAACAATAGATTCTAAAATTTTCTTTTTTATTGCACTGGCGAAGATGTTTATTATTTCATTTTGAATATCTTTTCCAAGATAATGCACATATGTATCTTTATCTTTTATTCTTCGAAGATGTTCATTCATTATTGGATCAAGCATTTCAGTTTTTTATTATTAATCAAGGTTTTATTAATTTTTTTTTCGAAGGTTGTAATTTTTCCCTGAGCTATGTAACAAAATCTAGCGCCCCGAAGTCTTAGCACCTGTATGCGATTGCCTAGGTTCGCCTAATGATAAAACCGGCCCTGGTATTAGTTATACCATTAAGCTTTATTATGGATGTTGTATTATTTTGGATACAGTATACAGATTACAATGGAAATGCAAAACAAAATAACTGATAAATGCTATATTTGGTAATGATTTTTTTCTGCTATGGCAGACTTATTTTGAAGAGACAAGGTGAATTACAGGTATTTTCCAGACAAATAATTATCTAGAGTACTTGAATTATTAAACAATGACAGTATTGATCACTAAACATGTGATTAGAAACGTCTTTACTGATTGCAGAAGTGTTTGGGCAGTTGCTGAGATGCATTATGTATTTGGTATTACTTCCTAGCCTCCATGGAGTCAAAGGACTCATCAGATTACAGTATACAGATTACAATGGAGTCCACATTGTAATTCATTTAGAGACACCACAATAACTATTGTACCTTACCCTCAAAACATTCAGCATTAGAGTATTTACTACTCCAGCAACATATTCTGTTCATTCCCACTCACCATACAAAAAATCTCCTTTTCGCTTCCTTACTCACATGATCTTTGTACAATTTCCAAAGATAACCTCTCATTCCATTAGGCATAATACAAGTCCTTTTATCCATCAAATTTGCTCCTGATATCGAAAAATGTTATACCATTCCAATTACTCATCCTGTGCATTGACTAATTTGCAATCAATGCCTCTTTTCTCAATTCACTTCTATCATATACCTTGGCATGGGACTGACAAACTTTATTCTCTGAATCTTCTTTTTTGCTTTTATTAAATCATTTATTTTGGTCAAAATTCTTAACTCTTACTTTACATTTTGGAAATCGTATGGTATCACTAATATCTTGAATCTACACACCAGGATACATCTAATCTTAGAATCATCATCATACAATATTGTCTTCTTAGTTATAACTTGTTCGTGCGGTTAGCCTAGTGGCTGTGCACTTCGCAACCATATGCCTGGGGAAGGAATGTCCTAGGTTCGATTCCCGTCGAAGATGTGAGGAGCTCAAGGATCTTCCTCAGCCATAGCCAAGTTAGCTGGCTTTGGGTGTGGGCAGAGTTTTTTCATCCCATAAACAGGCAAACCAGCCCCGTGAACACACATGGACTACAGTCATGAATAACTCCATTAGAGATGCAGCAGAGGGGGTGGCATGCTGGCTGCATTATTTCGCCGTGACTCATCATTAGGAGGAGACCCAACCCGTCTGTAACAGATGGGAGGGAGAGATAGATAGAAAGTTATAACTTATATAATATAATAGTCACATTTTCAGATCTTTTACTGTTATTTCTCTTTTTGACATGCACCCTTCTGATACTAACTCACATAATATATCTCACAGACTCTTTCACCATTTTCACATATGGTATATTACTCCCAAATCACTCACTTTGAGTAAATACATCACATGCACACTACATCTCATGCGGTCTCTCATATATTCCTTGGAAGAATGACATCTTGCCAGCCATTGTCCTGGTTCATTTTGGCCATTAGTTGCACTATAATAATATATATAGCGCACACTTAATAAACACACAATTAGTCAAACAAATACTGCGTACTGAATGTACAATACACTGTACAATAAACTAAATTCATTAAAAATTTTTACAACATTAACAACTACAACCTAAATTATAACTTACCTTTCTTCAAATACACAATAGGCCAATCTTTTTCCATGTTAAATATGCACCACCTTTATAAAAACATCTGTCCTTTAAGTCATTCACAAAACAAAACAAAAAGAAGACCAGAAGCATCTCTCTGTGTGACCTTGTGGTTTAGTATATGTAATCTCCCTGTTTTTTAAATTGAATCATAACCAGAAATGAGATATTTATTTCATTCTTTGCATGATTAAAGATAATTTGTCTATGTGAAAGGAGAAAAAATTGTTATGAGAGATTAAAAAGTAAAAATCGCATGTGATTTTCTATGATTTTTAGGTCATTAATTTAGAATTCTTTCTGGAAGGGATACTGATTCTGAGCGATCTTGCAACATCAACAATAGTCAATCACATAAAAATGCCATGATTGATGGTATTAAAGAATTTTACCCCTCCCTCCCTTTTACATGCAACTAGTATACATGACAGATTCTTATTGGTTATGTGTACTAGTTGCATGTTACTCATCTGGCTGTCCTCCAAATCTATTACTGGTCCCTGACTTTTATATGTTTTGAACTTAAAAGAGATAAGTAAACTTTTAAAAGCTTAGGAGAAATTAGAACTGTTTAAAGAACTGTTTAATGTAAGCTTATAAATTTGAAATTCCAATGCTCTCTCTTGCCATTGAAAAATGTGTGTAGCAATCCAAGGATCATACTTTGAAGATATCATTATTTAAATCATATTTCTAATTCTTGGAATGTCTGTGATGATGGTCATAAATGGTCTAAGAATGATGTATGTGTGTGCAGTGGCACACAAGGGCCCCCCCCAAAGGAAAAGTAAAAAAACACTAGAAAATTTTCCAGAAATCTTTTCCTAATTAAAATTCATTTTTTTATTTATTTTGTGCCATGTCTTCTATTTCTATACTACTTATGAATTAGCGATCATTGCAGATGCTCAGTCATAGGTCGTATGTAATGCATAGTGTGTATTCTCAAATCGTCTACTCAACTTGCATCCCTCCCCCAAGATTAAATCTTGAGTGAACTACTGTGTGTGTGTGTGTGTGTGTGTGTGTGTGTGTGTGTGTGTGTGTGTGTGTGTGTTTCAAATGGGAAGTTACAAAAAACCTATATTAGTAGCATGAGTGGACAATAATGTAGTAATGAGATGTTATCGGTCTTGGAAATTTTGAAATTATATACAAATTTTATAGAATTATATGTGCCAGTGGTTATATTATTTATCTCTCTCTCTCTCTCTTTCCTAGCTGAACTCTATCGAGCATGTTCTGAAAGCGAATTTCAGTGTGAAAATAAAAAATGCATTCCTTTAAGATGGCGTTGTGATCATGATGATGATTGTGATGATGGAAGTGATGAAAAGGAGTGTACCAATTATGAATGTCAAGTAAGCAACGTTTTATATATTTTGATAAGGTTTTATATATATATATATCTGTGTGTGTGTGTGCATGCATAAATCATGTCCAGAAAGGTTGTAATGGAGTAAAAGTACATAATCCCGATACCCTTCTCAAGTGTCCAAATGTGAAATATTACAAGCTAACTAAACTCACTAATTGAGTAGAGTAGTGGATTCACATTGAATGTTTTTGCTATAGGCAGTGAAATACATTTACCACTTCAAGAGAGTTATATATGTTACTTTGGGATGTCACTTAACCAACCAAGCCTGTAAGTATGATATATATAAGTAGTGGTGAGCTATAAGGGGCTCGCGCGAGCCCTTTGTTAAATTTTTCCCGAATTTGCTCTTTCTTCTTGGTTTTTTTTTTATTTTTTCAAAAAAAATTTTTTTTCTTTGAAACATATTAAGCAACAAACTCATATGGTAACCTAACAAAAATTAGTCTATTCGGGAGTGTAAAGATTATTTGGAATTATCGTTTCAACTCCTCTATAACGAATACACCGGCATGAAACTCTTTGATTCCAATCTTTGAGTTTCTTATTCAGTTTTAAAACAACATGGGATTTAATATCCCCTTAATTTAAATAATGTTTATATCGCCGAAATGAAGCCTATTGGCTCTTTATATTTAAGTCACTTAATGGTTGCACCTTTTTGACAACTCGTATAGCAGAGTATATAAGTTCTTTTCGCTATACCCTTTGGTATTTATTTGGTCTAGCTACTCACTGATGAAGCCTCAAAAAAGGTTGAAACCGGTCTGGGTAGTGACCTCCCATCATAATGTAATAGCAGCATACATTTCCTACGAAATGTGTTTTTACATTATGGAAAATACCAAGAATAGCGATCAGAACTTTACCACCTTTGCTGCGAGTTGCCCGAGATTAGCTAATGCAAGTATGATATACTTAGCTAATGCAAGTATGATTACTTAGCTAATGCAAGTAGTCCTAGTACTATGTACTAGGACTACTTGCATTAGCTCATGCTAGTAATCGCCGATACTTTTATAGTTTACTATATTCAGCATGAAACTCTTTGATTCCAATCTTTGAGTTTCTTATTCGGTTTTAAAACAATGTGGGATTTAATATCCCCTTCATTTAAACATAATAATATTATTATTATTATTATTATTATTATTCAGGCATCTATGGATAACTAAATACTTAAGGAATTGACAACGTACACTAGAAATATAAATTAAATGAACTTTAATATATACTTTCCGATATTTCAGCAATGTCACGTTGCCATCTTCATGGGAACTTAAGATAAAGACACGTGCATGCAAGTACTACATAACAGCAAATGAGAAACGAAGCGAGGAAGCTACCGTTTTCCTAAAGTCCTGATGGTGCCTCCTGGCGGGCTATATTAGGTGTTCTTGGCATTTGGGCTGAAGTTCTTCTGATATATGTTTCCCAAATTTGGGGCAGTCTCATGCATCCAAATTTGTTGAGGTTTGGCATGTTCCTAAGGGCTGAATAGTCTTTCATATTTGAACTTGCTGCAGTGTATTACTGTGGTTTTCTTCCACCTTATTCTGTGGCGAGTATCCAGAGCATGGTCTGCAAGCCCAGGGTGGCTGTACTGGTGAAATCGGATGTAGTCCTTGTGTTCTGAGATTCTGATATTTGCTGTCCTGCCCGTTTAGTCAAAGTAGGACAATTTACAGCTGCAAGGGACCTGGTATACACCAGGTAGTTCTAGGGGAAGTGGTTGGTCTAGTGGAGCAGATAAGGGGATGCCAATTTTCTGTATGGTCTGTAACAAGAGGTCAAGTCATGTATTTTTAAGATTTTGTTGATTTTTTTCCAAGGTGCCTCGGATGTAGGGAATGGTGATGGATTTAGAGTAATATTTTTTTTTGTTAACGGGGGGGGGGGGGGCAACTGGTTTTAGTATTTTATGGGTAGCCATTGGCTGAGAAAGTGTTAAGGATGTGATTTAGTTCAGTAGTTAGAGCTTGGTCATTTGGACAGATTAGTTTTGCCCTGTTAAATAGTGTCTTAATAACTCCATATTGTTGTGAAGGGGGGGGGGGGAATTGTTGGTGAATATATCTACCTATATGGGTGGGTTTTCTGTAAACTGAGAAAACCAACCAAGGTTCCATCAGGTTGGCAGGTGACTAGTGTGTCTAGGAAGGGGAGGCTATTGTTTTTCTCTTTTTCCAGGATGAACTTGATTCTAGGGTGTTGGTTGTTTAAGCGTGTTAAGAAGTAGAGGAGTGTATCCAGGCCATGTGGCCAAATAGCAAACACATCATCGATGTAGCGAAGCCATATGGTAGTGTAATAACTCTCTACTCTATATGTATATATACATTGTTATTATAATGATCTTTTCCTGACTTATTCCCTCATATAAATTCCTTATCCTAACTTCAATAAAATACCTTGCTCGGTGCATCAAGTTAATATACCTAAATTCTTAAGCAGTCTCAATATTCAATCTGGGCCATTAACCATTCTTAAGAGTAGTGTACTTGGATAGAAGACAAAGGGATTGCCATTGGACAACACCAATTCCTTTGTTTCAAAACTGGCACTGATTCCTTTTTTGGATTCAGGGAAAATTTCTATTATACTGCGCCACCCTGAATCCTAGATTATTGAACAGTGCAAAATCAAGGAACCAGAACTCAGCTTAGCACACTGTCTTAATTCTCTTAAACACTTTTGATAAATTCTAAACCTTATCAAACAACTAAAACTTAATTCACAGTCGTAGCCTCCCTTGTATTCACCTCCCGCCTTGATTCAAATTTAATGAACGGTGCATAGAAAAGAAATCAGGCAAGTTATCAATTAAACTTAAAGAAAAACATTTAATCACAAATCAGACAGTTTACACTTTACAAACAAATACTGACATATAATTGCACTAACTTTAAGGAATGAGTATAATTATCCAACTTTTCTAATTCTCCCATAACATGTAAAAACATCAATTCATGTAGGAAATTCTGTCTAAGGTCAATCATGCATTTTATACACTACAATGCTAAAGGTTATTCACTTATCAATAACAAAGTTAGCTCTACATGCTTCCACACTAATTCCTTCATTCAAAACTTAAAGTTCCACTACTTTCCTAAACACAATCTCTAAAGTCCTTTCATTAATCGTAACCTTCAAAACCTAATGTTCCTTTTACAATTACAGATTTCCTTCTTTAACACAATTACTGAGCAAATCAAAGTTTCTACATTACCAAAGCCTGGGGAACTATTTGACCTTCACATACATCAGGACAGGACTTCCGATTCTTGGTCCTTTCTCACAATTGACGTTATCGGCTTTATTCTACTGATAGGCCCGGACTAGACATATTTCCGCTTGCTCACCGCTCTCTGGTAGACTGGCTTGGCATGGCTTAGCAATCTCCATGGCAATCGGGAACTCCGCTTGGCTATTTCTTGACCGGCAAACTCCCCATAGACACTTCAGCGTGTTGTAACGACCTCCAAAGGCCCTCTATCTCGAAGACCTCTCCAATGCAGGGGGGGGGGGGAAGACCTCGAACCAGCTCCACAATGCCTTTTAAATCCCGCACCCGATGCTTCCTTTCTAAGTCATCGCTCTCTCTCTCCCTTTGCCCACGACACCTTATTTCTCCCAGCACCTAGCGCCACTCTCTCTCCTCGTGTGCTTTACAGGGGGGGGGAAGAGAGAAACCTGCATGTACACGTGTTTAGCTTCTGGCCATCAGTATCTACTCCGATTATCTTTCTCCCAGCAATGTGTACAAGAATTTACACAAAGTTAACATAGCTTAAACATTAGAAAATTTACAATAATTATTTACAACACGATATACAGATAAGTATTTTCTCAAATTATTAGTGTTGCTGATAAATTACAATTAGCTTTATTTATCTGATATATCAATATTGGCTCCGGAAATGTTAGTGCATGTTAAGTCTGAAGGAAACATGAAATGTATTAAATTTCAGTTTCATTCAGAACTTAACAGTAGGTTTCTGTGGGGGCAGAGTTTAAGGCTTTCTCTTCAAAAGTCTCCATAAAGAAGTTGGCCAAGGGTGGGGAAAGTGGTGAACCCATGGCTGTCCCCTCTATCTGTTTGTAGAATTTTTCCTGCCAAATGAAACAACCTGAGTTCATTGTGAACTGAAATAGGGCTGAGATATCAGGAGAAAATTTAGCTTGGATTAGCTCTAAGGTTTCTTTGAAGGGGACATTTGTGAATAAGGAGATGCCAAAACTGACCATTATGTCATTATGTTGGAGTGTAAGGTTTTCTATGCTGGGTTTGAAGTAGGCTGAGTTTTTTATGTGTGATGGTGTGTTGCCAGTATAGTGTGAGAGCTCTTTGGCTAAATATTTAGCTAGTATGTAAGTGGGGGAATCAATACCATCCACTATGGGACGTAATGGCACATTTTCTTTATGTATTTTTGGGAGCCCATATATACAGGGAGGTCTAGAGTTATATGGTTTTAGTCTGTTAGTAATTTCCACAGGCCAAGAAGCGATCTTCTTAAGGAGCCTATGGAGTTTTCTAATTTGTAAGTTGGTGGGATTGTATTCAATGGGGAGGTAAGTAGCTCAGTCTAATAGTAAAACCTTAAGCTTACCTGTGTAGTCATTATGACTGAGTACCACAGTGGTGTTCCCCTTATCTGCTTTGGTGATAACTATTTCTTTGTTTTTCTTCAATTCCTGTAGAGACTTGTATTTACTAATGGATACGTCGGTTTTTGAGGGTTTTGCTTTTGTGAGAACACAGACTACATCCAATCTAATATCGTTGGCGATGTGGTTTGGAAGGTGGCGAATCCCGCATTCAATCTGGATCATTAATTCCTCGGCCGGTAATTTCCTAGGAGCAATGACGAAGTTGTGACCACGTGACAGAGTGTTGAGTGCTTCAGGCTTCATGATGACTGAAGAAAGGTTAACTACAGTGTTGGTTTGTAGTTTTGGTTTGGACGTAGAGTTCTTTTTTAATTTATCAAACTTATTGATATGTCGACTTCGTATTCATTCTAATTCTTTTTTTTGCCGCTGTGCATGAGACGTCATGTAGAATTGACCAAAGGCCGTGATTTATTGTATTTAAAAGCTAATTCTCTAGCACTAAAATAGCTCTATTTACTTAGGCTAGGGAACCACGTGTAGCGTTAATTTGCTCCCAAAGTAAAGCCTGGCTTGCCCGGTTGTAGATACTGCCCCAAATTTGGGAAATATATATCAGAAGAACTTCAGCCCAAAGGCCAAGAACACCTAATATAGCCCGCCAGGGAGCACCATCAGGACTTTAGGAAAACGGTAGCTTCCTCGCTTCATTTCTCATTTGCTGTTATGTAGTACTTGCATGCATGTGTCTTTATCTTAAGTTCCATGAAGATGGCAATGTGACATTGCCGAAATATCGGAAAGTATATATTAAATTTCATTTAATTTATATTTCTAGTGTATGCTGTCAATTCCTTAAGTATTTAGTTATCATGTTTAACCAGCGTATAAGCCTTTCTACAAGAAAGGCATCTATGGAGTCAAAACACTCATCATGGGAGGTCCTTCCTAGGAAGAAACACACCTAGGAAACTTGCTCTCACCATTCTATCAGGCAATGCATTCCACAGTTCAGCCACCCTCCATGCAAAGAAACCACTCCTCACCCTCTTGCTCACAGCTTCCTTTCATAACTTCCAGGGATGGTCCCTTGTCATCACTACTTCCCACTGTTCCACCAAGTGAAAGAACTCTCTAGTGTCAACCCTGTAACTGCCTCTCAACAGTTTAAAAGTCTCGATCATTTCACCTCTCATTCTTCTATCCACCAAACTCTGCAGTCCACATTCCCTGAGCCGATCCTCATAACTAACATTGTACAGTCCTGAAACAATTTTTGTTTTCTGCCTCTGTGCCCTTTCCACAGTTAATTTATCCTCTTCAAATCCTGGGGACCAAATTTGAGAACAATAGTCTAAGTGTGGTCTGATCAGGGTCTTATAAATGCAATGATAACTCTTTTATCTCTGCAGGGCAGCAGTCTTCTGGGTTACCTTCACCACCTTCGAATTTCCCTGAATATGCTCCCTGAATTTCAGTTTTCTATCGATCATCACCTCCAGATCTTTTGTCTCCCCTACTTACTCCAGTAAAACTCCTCCAGCAGAGTATGCAGCCTCCCATCAATGTATCCCAAACTTCAAGACTTTACATTTTGCTGCATTAAACTGATACCCCCATTCATTCGTCCATCTGTCCAGTTTATTCAAATCCTCTTGCAGGGCTGCCACATCTGCACTATTACTAAGAACCCTGCCCAGCTTCACATCATCTGCAGACAACTGAATATCCTCTTGCAATCCATTGACAATGTCATTGATATAATGGTTAAACAATAAACGTCCCAGTACTGAGCCCCGTGGAACTCCACTTGTAACCTTCTGCTTCCTTGATATTGCTCTCTCTGATACCTATCAGACAACCAATCCTGAATCCAATTGACTAACCCGACACTAAACCCATGTGCTGTAACTTAAATATCAGCTTAGCATGGGGTACCCTATCAAATATCTTTGCAAAATCCAAAAAAATGGCAGTATATGCCTTTCCCTCATCAACTGCTCTTGTCATTTTATTATAAAAGGCAGTCATATTACTAAAGCAAGAACACCCCTTAACAAATCCATGTTAACTCTCACAGATAACATTACCCTCACTGCCCAATGATATGGTCATTGGGCAGTGATCATTGGGCTGTATATGGTCCCTCACTAATTTCTCTAAGACCTTAACAACTACTGATGAAACACAAACTGGCCTACGATTAGACACCTCCAGTCTGCTACCACCCTTATGCAATGGCACCATCTCACCTTCCTTCTATTCCTTAGGTACCTTTCCCATAGCCAGACTTTCATTGAAAAGCCAGGTCAGCTCTTTAGCACATTCTCTCAAAACCCATGGCAAAATACCATCCAGTCCCAGAGCTTTACTGAACATCCAGAGTACTCAGTATTTGGAACACACTCTCCTCTTGCACATCTAAACCTTGAACCTGCCCTATCCCTCTAGTATTTAAACTTACTTCTCCAAGATGATATACTCCAATAAAGTGTTCATTGAAGTACTCCACTATGTCCTATGCATTAGTCACTCTATTCCCATTTTTGTCTGACAATCATTTCCAATAAAGTTCATTGAAGAACTCCACTATGTCCTATGCATTAGTCACTCTATTCCCATTTTTGTCTGACAATCATTTTGCAAGAGCCTCCGTAACTCAGTCAGTATAGACGATGCCCTTTGGTTGGAAAGACCCATTCCCATCAGTGACGTGAGGAACCTTTATCTGGACTCTTTCGACTAAAAGTTAGTTAGCCTGTCTCGTATGAACATAGGGAGTTTTTTGCCCAGAAACTCGGGTTTTTCGTTCCCCCAGAACAGGCAAACCATCCCCATGAACACACATGGATTACAGTCATGAATACGTCCCAGCCATATGTTGGTTCCAAGCCCAGATAAAATTGGGGGTTTGGGGAAAACAATGGTGAACTACCTTGTAAAAAATCTCACTAGGAATACTTTGTGTGCAATGCCTACAAAGTCACCTATGGTTGGAAAATGACTGAAAGGGAAAAAAACAGGAATCATTTCTCCTCATTCTGGCCACAAAGCTAAAAAATTCCCTAGGATTTTCTTTGGATCTCTTCTCATATTCCAGTTTCACCTTCCTTACCATACTAGTCACTCTGCTGGCGTGAGTTTTATATGCTTCATGCATCTGCTTTTCATCCCTCTCCTTATATCTCTTCCATAACCTCTTTTTCACCTGCAGTTCTTGTTTGATATTGTTTGTCATCCACTTTACACCAATTGTGACCTCTTCTTCACTTGTGGAATACAGCTTACTATTTCTGCTAACAAATATTCCTTCACAATTTCTCAAGCAGTTCTTCCCTCCATGGAACGGTCCCAGAGCAAAAATGGCTGCAACATCAAGTGATACCACAGATTTTGATCTTTTTAAAACCACTCAAAAAAAAAAAAAATATAAAAAGAATGATTCTCCAGGACATGACTCACCACTGGTATTCAGCAGAAAAACCAGGAGCTACCATCAACTCTAAGTTTAATCGCTGTGCCACTGCTATGATCTCTCGCCTCAAGACTGGCCACACAAGACCAGTCAAGTTTAGCAGTGACATAAAAACTTCCCCATCTGCAAAATCTGTAACGTCAAGGAAACATCGGCAATGCATTTACTAAATTTTATGAATATTTCCAAATGTGAACTTTATAACAACCCAGAAAAGGTGCTGTGCAAAATATATGAATTTGGGAAATCATGTATTTTATGATTTCCCAAATTAGATATCAACTTGGGAAACTGTCCCAAGTTAATATCTAAGATTATTATAATCACCCGCCTTATAATTCCACATACGTTCTCTTCTCTTTGATACTCCTGCATGTCTGTTCATCTTCCAAGTCAAAACCATATTAATTTCATTTTTTACAGAATAAAAATATTATAAAAAAAAGCTAAATAATATCTATTAAATAAATAATACAAAAATGCAGAAAGAAACTGTACTTTCTAAAATATTTCTTGTTTTGTATTTGTTTTTCATATATGTGTATCATTACAATATTATTTCAGTTTTCAAAGAAATTTCCTTCTGTTGCCATAGAATTTTCCCATGATTAATTGTCAGCAAAGAATTTTCCTGAACCCACAGTTGTTCTTACCAACCAGAAGAAGATTAGACACTCGATACACAATCACATCCTCTGGTGATATATCCAGATCTAAGACTCTTAGCCTCATGTGCCCTCCATTACATATTGCCTAAGATTGATGTCCCTTAAGAACTCAAGAAATTCATTCTCCTTATTCCCTGATGCTATCTCTTCATTCCAATCAATATTGCCATAATTGAAATTGTCCATAATGATCCAAGTTTGCTTGCCTATACATTTCTTTGCATATTTCCCAGCCTGTAGCAGCACCCAACCAAATATCTCATTTCACACCATACTGCTTCAAAAATCATTGCCAGTTTTTTCTTCTTGTATCTCAACCTTGCACACTCATAATTTCCTAATATGTCTAACAAGGGAGAGCAGACATATTAGACAAATTAAATAACTTTAATCAAAATAGCACAAATATTTTGTACTGAAAGTAATACTACATTTTCAGCATGTGGAACAAATAAGCAGTTCAAAGAGACAGAATACAAAATAAATACAACAGTCGTTAACTAGTGAAATGCTTTCCTTTCTTTCAAAATGTAAGTGAACTATTGTGTTAGAAGGATCACATCAATCATTTCTGATATTTACATAGGATGAGAACCTCCCAAACTTTTGGGAATGAAACAATCATTCCAATTCAAATTAGATCAATATGAAAGGAACTTGAAAACTTTCTTTGAAGAGACAGTCATATTTAAAACTGCTTCTGTGAAGGAGATGAGCCTCATTCCAAAGGATACTGATTGGTATCAATACTATGTTATCAAAGACTAGACTTTTAAGGGTTTAAATTATTCAAGGTAGTACTGATGTTTGACATTTATTTTTCCACAGAATGGCCTGTGCATCCAAAGTATGTTAGATTACATTCACAAGAATTGTGGTAAACACTAAATTGGGCTTCTTTTAGGTAATCTGTTAATCGTTTCCTCTGCCATTCCAAGTATATTTATATATATTCTTTTCAAGCATCAAACTTCCTTTCAGTCCTTCAGTATATTCCCATATATTCCTTTCAAGCATCAAACTATAGGCCTATCTGTGAGTCAGGTGTTGTGGTTAAGTTGTTGAAGCTTGTGAGAACTAGGATCCAAAATTGGGTTGACAACAATGGTATTATCTTTGATGGACACCATGGATTTGCTAAAGGGAGGTCATATGTTAGTAATCTACTTACTTATTACAATAAGGTGGCTGCTTCATTGGACAGAGGAGAAGGATACACAGTAATATACTTAGATTTCTCAAAGGCTTTTGATAGATTACCGCATGATAAGTTGATAGTCAAACTAGAGCAGATGGGGTTGGATATTAGATTAGTGCATTGGATTGAAGACTGGCTACCTGATAGGTATCAACAAGTTGTGTATGGGGGAACGATATCCAGGAAAAAGAAAGTCACTAGTGGTGTACCTCAGGGGTCTGTTTTAGGGCCATTACTGTTTAACTTGTATATTAATGATATTGGTGAAGATTTGGATTTAGATATTCAGTTGTTTACAGATGATGCAAAGTTGGGATGAACCATGAAGAGTAGAGAAGATGTTGTGGCCCCTACAAGAAGACTTGAATAAATTGAGTCATTGGGCACAGGAATGGGAATGTGAGTTCAATGTTGCAAAATGAAAGGTTTTAAAATTTTGGAAACAAAGATGGGATGCAGAATTTATGCTTGGTGAGGATATATTGTCGGAAGTGGAGGAAATAAGAGATCTGGATGTGATAGTGGATAGGGATCTGAAGTTTAGGGGACACATTGCCAAAATTGCGAAGACAACACCAAGTCTTCTGGGAACGATGTGGAGGACACTGACTTGTAGAAGTAGGGAGATTCTTGTTCCATTGTATAAAGCTTTGATCAGGCCACACATTCCATGTGTGGCCTGATCAAATTGTGCCCTGATCCATTGTGCCCAGATTTGGTCAGAAGGATGAAGAGATGTTGGAAAGATCCTGGTTTTCAGAAGGATGAAGAGATGTTGGAAAGGGTCCAGAGGCGACTGACTAAGTTAGTTTCTAACCTCTGAAATGTCGAATATGAGGAAAGATTGAGAAGATGCAATTTGCAGAGTCTGGCAGACAGAAGAAAGAGGTTTGGGAGGGATATGATAGAGACCTACAAGTTAGTAAGGGGTTGTTATAAGATCAGTGTTGGAAAGTTTCTACAGAAAACAGTGTGAGATCAGGGAGTGAGAAGCAGGTTTTTTTCATGCAGAGTTGTGAATGATTGGAATGCCTTGCCTGAGAGTGTTGTGTCTACAGAGAGTTTGAGTGTGTTTAAAGCACAATATCATGAGCTGTGTGTGTGATAAATGGACCTCCCAGATGAGTCTTTGGCTCCGTGGGGGTCTTGGGTAATAATAATAATAATTTTTTTTTTTTAAATATATATATTGGTTATTTTGAAAATATTCAAGGCACAGAAGTCTAATAGTTCTTGACCACTGTTATTCAATGATATTTCTCCATAATATTATCCTAAGGCATTTGGAATTGGACTATTTCCAATTCTAGCATTTATTTATTTATTTATTTATTCATATGGAGTTTCCTCTCTTTTCTCCCCCGTCCCTATTGGGGCAAGTTGAGCCCCCCTCATGGGGAGTTAAGTATTTATGGCTGTAGATCCGTGTGTTCACGGGGCTGATTTGCCTGTTTGCGGGATGAAAACCCCCAGATAAACTGGAGGGGGGGCCTGCTGTCCACGCCCAAGACCGGCTAAGTTGGCTATGGCTGAGGAAGATCCCTAAGCTCCTCATGTCGGTGACGGGAATTGAGCCCAGGACACTCCTTCCCCAGGCATATGGTTGCGAAGTGCATAGCCACTAGGCTAACCACACGGACATTCTAGCATTAAGATCTGCTTAATATATAGTCATTTTTATTACATTTAAAATGTTAAATTTAAAAATTTTTAATTTAAATTATTATCATATCGTTGTTGTTGTTATCATGGAAGTTTTTGCTCAGCAATATATGTTAAACCTTCAACTTTGAGACTTGAAAGTAATATGTGTTTCCCTATGGCAGGTTACTAGCAAGACGATAGGTATCCTAATGCTGGGACTGCCACCTCAAGGCAACTAGGCTTGTCTTTTTTTAGTAGATAGGTGAAACTACAGTTTAAAGAGGAAACAGTCATCCCCTTGCCCTCAATTTGTTCAAATAGCATGAGGGGGGGGGGAGTAAAAAGTAAGAGAGAGTATTGGGAAGAAGTCCAGTCTACAGATATAGTATAACCAGCGATGAGCTATAAGGGACTCGTGCGAGCCCTTTGTTAAATTTTTCTAAATTTTGCGACCCCTTGGTCTTTATTTTTTTATTTAAAAAAAAAACATAATTTTTGGAAATATATTAAGCAACAAACTCGTACAGTAACCTAACAAAAATCAGTCTATTCGGCATTGTGTAGATTATTTGGAGTTATTGTTTCAACCCTCTATAACGAATGCACCCAAGTTTGAAAATAAAATAGGCACATACACTATCTTTACCCTTCTCTCTTCTGGTAGCCAATCGTATGGTAAAACTGTTGATTATCACTTGAAGTATAAAAATAAAAGAGAAATATAACGTATTTCAATATTATTGTGTTTAGATAATATTTATTTATTATTTATAGATTGTTTGTCATAAAAACTTCTATCGCAAACAAAACAAATTTATTTTGTTTATAAAAAATGTGGACTATTGCATATGTGCGATTATAAATGATTTTATTCTTATTGTATTTTGATAGTTACAAATTTTTTTCTTATGTAATATAAATTAACACAGATGATTGTGTGCAAATATTTCATGTTTAGATCATGAAATATTCATTTAGATCATGAAACCCCCCTTTTGAGTCTTCAAAATTCGAGTCATCAGAAATCAAGAACCGGTCTACCAGTCCGAAACTTGGGGGGGTCATACCCCCCCTTTCGAGTCCTCAGAATTCAAGGAGAACCGGCCTAGGAGACCCAGTCCGCAACTTAGGGGGTTGGGTGCCAGGGGACTGAGCCCTCCCTTTTGAAGACTCGACACTCAAGAGCTACCCTGAGTGTCAAGTCATCAGAATTCAAGGAGAATTCTGATGACTTGACACTCAGGTCTACCAGTCTGGAACTTGGGGAGTTGGGCGCCATAGCCCCCCCCCCCCTTCGAGTCTTCAAATTTTGAGTCATCAGAATTCAAGGAGAACCGGCCTACCAGTCCGGAACACAGGGGGGAGGCGTCGTAGGTGCCAGGGTGGCATAGCCCCCCCAAGTATTATTATAAAATATCAGCAAATTGCTCAGATGACCTCTTTTTTTTTTAATTTTTAACATTATTAACGTTTTTTTAATGTTGGTAAATTTTTGTCAATAGTTGGACAAATCAGTGTTTGCTTCACCCTTATGTAATGGGATTATTTTTCATGCATTCTCTCCATTCCTATGGGATCTTTCTTGAGCTAAGACTCAAATTATACAAATATTTCAAGGGTCTAGCCAGTTTGGCTGAACATTCCCTTAGCATACATGCTGATATCCTGTCTGTCCCTATTGACACATTCTTATCCATGTCATGTAACAGCCCTGGAATCTCTTTCACATGCACCTCTATTTCTACATTATTTTGAACTATTGAATCTGTTTATGTTACATATATAGATAGAACATGCAGTTCATTAACAAATGTATCATTAATAATGATTTCCTTATAACTGTATATTTCTCTAATATATTCATTGTGTCTTTCTTTTCAGCCAGATCAGTTTAAATGTGATAGTGGCCATTGTATTGCCAAGAGACTAAAATGTGATGGAAATAAAGATTGTCGTGACGTATCAGATGAAACCCATTGCCCTACAAGATATCCCGGTGGTCGATATTGTCAAGAAAATGTTTTCCAGTGTAACAATACGGTATGTAATTTCTGCATTTGAGGATGTGTGTGTGTGCATGCATGTCATGATAGTGAAACAGTGAAACTCTTTCTTAATGTTTAACAAAGAAGTGCTAAAGTTTTGATAGTGATTTTATTATCAGTGTGCAGTGCACAACTAGTAACCTAGAATATATACCCCTAGTATGATGCTAAACTCACCCATTTCTAAATGCAACATGCCTTAGCTGAATGGAACATTTCCTTGAATTCGAGAGAGGCAGGAATTATGTCAGTGTTCTAGCATCATTTGTGGAAGACTAATCTGTGTGGTTGTCTAGCAAGTAAGTTGAAAGTTTTACTTTCATCTTATTGATTTGTCATGCTTTGTGTACAATATCATCCCTGGGGAGGATTTATTTATTTATTCGTGTGGGGTTCCCCCATTCCTCGACCACCCCCTTAGGACTGGTTGAGCCCTCCTAATGAGGGATTAAGTACTATATCCTGTGACTAGCCTGTGTTCATGGGGCTGGTTTGCCTGCTTGTGGGATGAAAAACCCCAGATAAACACAGGTGTGTGTGTGTGGGCAGGGGGGGGGGGAACCCCTGCTATCTAAACCCAAGACCGGCTAACTTGGCTATGGCTGAGAAAGCTCCTCAAGCTCCTCAAATCATTGACAGGAATCATTGGAAAGATACTCACCACCATCTCCATCAGTGCCTTCTCATCATTTGCCATAGAGATGACCTCTTGTTCATCTCTGGAAACTCATCTCTTACATTACCTAATATCCTATGGAGTATTTCCCTACATCTATCTGACAGGCTCCTCTTACCAGCTGATATTTCCTTATTATATCACTTCTTCTCCTGTCTTCAGAATATGCATTAAAGAAATATGCAGAGCACAGTCTTTATCTAACTCATCTATAACATTATTATAAAATGTCATCACACTTTGGATACTCCTTCACACATGGTTAGATTTATTTTATTTTTTATTTTTTTATGTTAGGCCTATATACGAGAGGTTGGCTGGTCAACCTATAGTACTTTAGTACCATATTTGGGTAGTGGGATGGAAAAGGAGAAACTTGTTGACATTCGATTTAAAAGCCTGTATATTGTATTCCTTGGGAAATACATCAGGGTGAAGACTGTTCCACAGTACAGCAGTAGCAGGGATGAAGGAGGAGGGAAAGATGGAAGGAAACCCAATATGCTATACAGACGTCATTACAGGGTCAGAGTGACTATTTTTTTTAGAGTCAGCAGTGGCTATAAAGCATTCTCCTAACCTTAACAAGTATGGCTGTGTTAATTTGCCAAAAAAATTGGGAGACACTCATCTTAAGATCACCTCATACACAACTGCGATATCTTCTTCTTTTATGCAACATTAGAGGGTGCCAAATTAGGACCTGATATCTTTTGCCCATTACAATTTGAATTGTTTCACCTACTTCCTGTTGTGTATAAACTGTAACATGCTGATTTGCTCTGAGGATTGTGGTTTGAAATCCAGTGAAATATATGCCAGTTAAACATCCTTTTCTAATTTAGTATTTTGTTCGGTGTTGTAATATCATTAAAATAAGTTATGAATATCATTCAACACCTAAGCCTGTCAACAAGATTGACGATCCTCCTCAGGGATGATATATACACAAAGTACAACAGTTTGATAAATTGAAACTAAAATTGGCTACACAACTAAAAAGTTAGACTTCCTCAAATGATGCTGGGACACCAATATAATTCCTGTTTTTCTCAAATTCAAAGAAAGTTTCATTCAGCTAAGGCACATTGTATTTACTGACAGGTGAGTTTAGCACTCCTACATGGGCAAATTGCTGCTAATTGCACAGAACTTACCACATTAAACAGTAGTACAGTAGCTCTATGTGAAGAACTGTTTAACAAAAAAAAAAATCCTTAACTGTTTAACTGTGGACTACCATCATATCTCCAAAGTGTCAGTGAAAAAAGGAATTCACAAAGATTAAAAGTAGACACCTAAAAATTTGAAGCCCTTCATCAATGCCATCATACTATGCTTCGACCATAATTTCATCACGATTACTTGGCTACAAATTTATCATCACAGGCACATACAGAAAAAAAAAGCTGTTAATGCTCTCATTCGATGTCATAACTTTGCTATTGCACTGAGACAATTCCTAAACTAGAAATTATGACAGACATAGGGCATGGTATCTACAATCTTCCACCCTCAGTAGTCAAGGAAGGCCACACGCACACACAACATTCAAGGCAATCCATTTGAATCACACACCACTCTATGACAGAAAAATCTAGCCCTCACTCCCCTTCTTAGTAGCATTCATTCTCAGCTTACAAGGATGACCTCCTGCCCTTTCCCCACCCTCCATAAAATGACAAATTTCATCAACTGAAATCCTGTATGACCCTTTCAGAAGGTTGCAAGTCTCAGTCATATCACTCCTTGTTCTCCTGTTTGCAGTCTACATATTGTCAATCTGTCTTCATAACCGGTATTCCACAATCCTGATATAATTTTTAACACTCTTCTTTGCACTCACTCTCTCTCTCCAATATATCAGAATCACAACGGAAACCAGGAGACCAGACCTGCGCACAATAGTCCACGTGAGGTCTTATCAAGGCCTTGTAAAGAGGCAAAATGACATCCTTATCTTTATATGTTAACGTTCGTTTTAGCATTGTAATTATCTTTAGAGTTGTTTTTGCAATCTTTGCTGCATGGCCCCTGAACTTCAATTTCCTATCTACTAACTCTAAGATCCCTAACTTCATTAGTTTCCTCAAGCATAATCCCACCGATATAATACGACATTGGATATCTAATCACACCAAAGTGATTGGCTTTACATTTACTGATATTGAACTGACATCCATTTTCCTATGTCCACAATTCCAGTTTATTCAAATCATTCTGCAAGTACTGCATATCAGTAGCATTCCTGATTACCCTACCTATCTTTGCATTATCAGCAAATAGCTGTATGTCACTTGTCTAATCCTTCCCAATATCATTAATGTATAAATTGAATAATAGTGGACTAAGCACTAATCCTTGTGATACACCACTGGTAACCTTAAATCTTGCAAACTCACATCCCCTGTATACCACTTTTTGATATCTGTCAGTCAGCCATTCTCTTATCCACACTAATATTTTATAATCCAAACCCATATCCTCCAATTTATGCAACAGTTTTTCATGCTGTATTCTGTCAAAAGTCTTAGCAAATTCCAAAATATATCATGGTGTATCCATTCTCCTTATCTAGTTCCATGGTAAGATTATTATAGAACGTGAGCAAGTTGCTAAAACATGACCTATCCTTAGTAAACCCATGCTGTTCATTGCAAAGCAGGGATTCACTGTCAACCCATTTCTAAATGCAAGCGCTAGCCAATTTTTCCAAAATCTTCGCCACCACTACTGAGATGCTGATTGGTCAATAGTTGGATATATCGGTCTTTGCACCACCCTTGTGCAATGGAATTACCATTGATTCTTTCCATTTCTGCAGAATCTTCTCTGTTCTGAGAGTCATATTAAACAGCCTGGTCAAAGGAATAGCCAGTTCAGCTGAACATGCTTTTAGCACCCATGCTGATATCCCCATTGATGAATTCTTATTCAGTTTGTGTAATGTCTAATACCTCTTCATACATCTGAGTTTCTTCGTCCAGTGACATCTGTCACCCTCACACCATCTGCATTCAGTAGAGTTATTCTTTCTGGTTCATTCTTTCTTTTACTTGCAGCATATCAATATATTCTTGTGGGTTGAAAAGAAACTGGCTTGTATAGCCAGTTTGTTTTCATACTCAGATTTAGTTTTTTTGTACAATAGTTGACTCTTCTGGTCTGCTCCTTATAATTTTCATAACTGATGTCATCTTTATGTACACAGTATTCCTTCCACATCATCCTTTTCTTACAAATCTCTTGCTTAATAAGATTACACATCTATTTGACTGCTACTTTTTTTTATGTCACTTTCCAAATTATTTTTTGTAAAGTTTTTTTTTTTTTTTTGTGATGTGCAGTTTAACCATATTTCAATAAATTTCCTTCACCATATGTGGAGATTAAAGTTAAATAAATTGTAAGACATTCAGTGGGAGGTGAAAGACTTGCAAACATATCACCAACAGAATGGCTCTGGTTTCTTTCTCCCCCCCTCTCTTCTTACATGCAGCGTAGGCGACAACCTTTGCTATGAAGACCAAACATGGCTCAGCCTTTGAAAAAGCAAGGTTGTACTTCATGAAGCACTGAAAAACATCTTCCAATTACAGGCTAGTTAGCATTTCCTCCACCTAAGGAAAGAAGGCATGCCTTTGCGGTTGCAGTACTTGTGAGATGAACCAGAGCCCCATTTGTGGAATGGCTACACCTTAGAAAGGTTGGAATGACTTAACTGTGAGAAGCTGTGTGTTGCACATTGACAGCCATTATAGCCAGGAATATAAACTATGTAGAGCAGTAGTTAAGAAAGGTGATGTAGAGGTCTACAGGATAATCTAAACAGATATCCTGTGAACAAATGATAATGGTTGCTAGTTTAATGTGGCAGTTGAACTGTAATGTTGATGATATTTGACAAGGTTATATTCTTGTTTTCATTCTTTGCACATGCTTGAGCAAACAAAAGTTCTGTGAAGTACCTTTAGAGCTAGACTACTTGTATTTGAGAAGTTGTTGACTTCACATTGGTTGACTTACTAGAATGACAGACAAAATCCTACCAACAGGTCCAAGTACCAGCCCTATGCAGTGACAGAGGAAACCCACTACATGCTGCACCTAGACTTTATCAGTGAATGGCTAAGCTCATCATTGTACAGTTACATTACCAATCTGATGTCACTGACTGGCTGGTAAAAGCCACTCACTCCTACTCTGTAGGGTAATAGCTACTGGTGAAAATTATGTTCAAAACAACAAAGGATTCCAAAAACTATGAGTGATCTAAAGTAACCATTCTCTGATGCTTCTAATGCTGGATCTGAGCCCCCCCCCCCCTCCCCAAATTTTAATTAGAAGCAACAATCACCCCATGCAAGAGTTATACCCTTTGAGTGGTGTCTTCAAGCTTCTTTGAACTTCCTGTTATAATAGAATTTGGCATGGTGGTGTAGTAATTAGGTTTCTTGCCAATCACTTCTGGTCAGTATCAATGGCTAGGTCAGACAGATCTCATTTTTTTTGAAACATAGATATTTGATGTAGCTTTTGTACCCCTCTTGTCTAATGAGGGGTACAAAATAGTTTTACCTGTTTGGCCAAAATTGAAAAGTTTCTTCCATTTTGAGAAAGGTTTCAACGTCATTCTGATTTTATCAAAATCCCTTTGTCATATGGTTTGGCTGTAACAAAAGTATAGTCAGTATTTCATATGACTGAGTTGTTGATACAGGATTTTTTGACAATATTTGCATTATCCCAGCCTGATTGGCCAGGTGGTTAGTGTACCTGCTCTCCAGCCAACAGGTTCCAGGTTCTAATCTCGCTGTGGTGGGTATGTATGTTTGTAATTCTTTAATGGGAGATGAATTTCATCACCCAGTGTGAGACCACCACTCCACTTATGGGAGGCCTAAAGTGGCTTTCTTGAAAGAGTTCCACCATGTTTGGTCTCTAGGACAGGATTTCCAAACTATGTAAAAATAAAATTAATTAATTTTAAAAAATTAAATACAAAAATATATATTATTGATAAAAATAGAAAAAAATCCATAACCCACCCACAGTACAAAATGTACTATAGGTTTGCAAACAACCTTTCATGGATGGGAGCAACATAAAAAAAAAAAAAAAAAAAAATTGTATTCGTTGTTGATGAAAGTCTTTTTTTTTTCTTTGTCTAAGAGTGTTCATTAGAGCAAGTTTATGAATCTAATGACTGAAAGTCTGCATGCATGCATGTATGTACTGTTCTGTATACATTGGTTTCTGATAAATCAGGAAAGACATGAATGGAGAGCATATAACTAAAATGGCAAAGAAAGGAAGGGAGCCTTGCTTTTCAAATTCAAACATGAATTTTTTTTTTTTTTTCTGTCATTTGTTCAAGTGGCTAAATAAAGTCTTTGAATGCCCAAGCAGCCAGATAACTAATATATATCATGAACTTAATGTAATCTAATTTAATCCTCATATATAATATATATATATATATATATATATGTATGAGGATTAAATTAGATGATATATATATATTAAAGGTGAGGAGTCAAGAGCTATTTGTTCAAAGGACTCGATGTAAAAATTTGCTATGGGGAGAGGGAAAGTGGAGAGCATAGCTGTACTCTGCTTCTGCAGGAATAATTTACTTTACCACACAAAGTATCCTAATTACAAGGCTGGTGATAAGAGGACAGTAAGCAAAATTGTGTTAATCAAGTGTTGCATTTTCTTAATGTATGAGGAGAAGATCCACCAATTCCTTGAGTGTTGCTGCTAGCTTCTTGGATAAATAATAGGTGGGATGTTATTTTTATGTACTTTAAGTAAACTATATATTCAGGGGGCATGGAACAGGTGAGGGAGTATTTCTTTTTTTTTTTTTTTAACTATATCAGCTAACCTACTCTACTGAATAAATATTTCATGTGGCAGTGAGTTTGAAGCCATCTGGTGTGAGATGGAATCTAATAAGATCAATTACATAGTGGGGTGTTGTTACAGACCTGGTGGATTAGTTGCTAGTGATGAAGAAATGCATCTCAAAATAGACAAGATGAGGATGAAAAGAGTAATCATAATGGTAGACTTAAATTATCCAAATATTGATTGGATAGCAGTAGAATCTCATGAGAAGAATGCATTTTCATTCTTCTCATGAGGGCCCCATCAGTGGGAGCCAGACCCAGAGGTGATATGAAGATTGAAGTAATGCAGAAGTCATATTTTCATATACAAGTTGCCAAAAGGTCTCACACCTTATTATTAAAATACTCTGGATTAGAGTAGCCCCAGTCCTGAAAATAGTTCAGGCACAAACTTGTTTGCTTACATTTGGATAAATGATTAAATCAAGTATATAATTTCTTGGTATCTTTCATTTAATTTATAGTATAACCAAGTGGAAAAACTTCCAACAACTATCTCTAATCCAGAGTATTTTAATAATAAGGTGTGACACCTTTTTGCAACTTGTATGTGAAAATATGATTTCTGCATTACTTCAACCTTGGTATCACCTCTGGGTCTGGCTCCCACTGATGGGACCTCAATAAAGGTCGAAACCAGTCTGGGTAGTGACCCTTCCCATAATGCATAGCATTATACATACCCGTAAGGATGTGTGCTTTGCATTATGGGATACTAAGACAAGTGATGTGAAGTTATAAGCTTCAATATACGAGTTGCCTCAGTCCTGAAATAGTTCAGGCACAAACTTGTTTGCTTATACTTGGATAAAGGATTAAACCAAGTATATAATTCCTTGGTGACTTTAATATAATTTATAGTATAACCAAGTGGAAAAACTTCCAAAACAAAGTTTTGCACGTGAAATATATTCACATCTGAGCTACTTGTATATAGAGGCAACAGACTCCCACTTATGAGACCTCAGTAAAGGTCGAAACTGGTCTGGATAGTAACCCTTCTCATTATACTTGCCTGAAAGGGGGTGTGCTTTGCATTATGGGATATATATACTAAGGCAAGTGATACAAAGTATTAGCCTCTATATACAAGTAGCTCAGACATGAATATATTTCACATGCAAAACTTTGTTTTGCTTACTTGGAAAAGGATTAAAACCAGATATATAAAATTTCTTGGTATCTTTAACATATAATAAACCCAAGGTAAAAAACTTTCTACATCTTTCTGTCATCCAGAGATTTTTATTAATAAGGTCAAGCACCTTTTGTCTACATGTATATGAGATATATATGACTTCTGCATTACTTCAACCTTGGGATCTCTCCCAGGTTCAGCTCCCAATGAGTCCTCAATAAAGGTCGAAACCAGTTGGAAGCTTGGGTGATGATTGGCAATGCTGTAGCCCATGAAGTTTTAACTGAGGCTCAGCTCTGTTGCTGTCACCCAGGTCCTTGGGGGGGTAATGAATGGCAATGCTATAGCCCATGAAGTTAACTGATGCATGGCTGTTGCTGTTACTCCACAGATGAAATATGAGCGGCTCTGTTTGGTGGTGGGGTGAGCCTGCCACAGGGTAGAGCAAATGCTGAGAGTTCTTCTCAGTGGCAGGGTGAGCCTGTTACTGAGGGGGAACAACACTGAGTTTTTGATCCTGCAGATCGCTCATTGTTGGGGGGATCTCCTGAGTTTTTGGAGAGGTAACCCTGCACTTAAACAGGGAAACCGATCTGGATAGTGGACCTTCCCATTATGCATGCCCAAAAGGAGGATGTGATTTGCATTGAGGCACTTTGACAGTCTCACTGTGAACTCTTGTTTTTGTCCATTGTCTTCATGTACCCATTTGTTACCAAATTAAATTGTTTATTTACAGTTTTTATTGGTGTTTCTTTCACATCACATATCTCACTATCTGCTTTTCACTGAATTGTATAAAAATTCATCATACAGTTTTTATGTATGATGAATTTTGATAGTTTTTCCTTAATTTATGTAAACCAGTACATATATTGTATATATACTCTTTGCAGGAGACAAGGTGGAAGAGGGGAATGGCAAAGGAACTGGGAGATGGATATAAATTGTTCTACTCTGGAGTGAATAACAAGGGAAGAAATGGTGTAGGAATTGTGGTGTGTGGCAGAATGAAGGGTGAAGTACTGGAAGTGGGTAGAAGGAATGACAGGATCATGCGAATGAAATTGGGTCTTGGAGAAGAGCGGGTGGTCATATTATGTGTATATGCCCCGCAAGTTGGTTGTACAGCAGAGGAGAAAGATGAGTTCTGGAACGTGTTAGATGAAGAAATGAGGGAATTGGAAGAAAATGAGATGTGATTGTCGGAGGAGACTTGAATGGACACATAGGAAGACAGAATAGAGACTGTGAAAGGGTGCATGGTGGCCACAGAGTGGGAATGATGAACCAGGAAGGAGAGAGGTTTGTGGACTTGGCAGTAGCGTTTGATCTGGCAATTGTGAACTCGTTTTTCTACAAGAGGGAAGAACATTTGATAACATTTAGGAGTGGTAACAACAGTTCACAAATTGACTACATTTTGACTAGAAGAAAACATCTTAAGGTTGTGACAAATTGTAAAGTAATTCCAACAGATCAAGTAGCACAGCAACACCGACTGCTGTGCGCAGACTTTAAAATAAGATTGAAGATAAGAACCTCTGGATGCCATGGAATGAAGAAATTAAGTGGTTTCACTTAAAAGAGGAGAGTGTGAGGAATCGTTTTAGGGAGAGGGCGTTAGAGAGGATTTCGGATGGACTGGAAAGTGTACAAGATTGGTGGAAACATAATTCAAAAGTAATCCTGAGCTGTGCAATCGAGGTGCTTGGTGAGACATCTGGAAAGATTAGAGAGCAGAAGGAGGGTTGGTGGTGGAATAATAATGTACAAGTGGCAGTGGCAGCTAAGAGGAAGGCAAAGCAGAAGTGGGATGAGTCAAGAGTGGAAGAGGACAGAGAGGTGTACAAAGAGAGAAAGCAAGAAGCCAAGAGAGTTGTGGCACAGGCGAAGGCCATGGCATATCAAGATCTGTATGATCAATTAGAAACAAAGGAAGGACAGAGAAAAATTTACCAACTAGTGAAATGTAGAAATAAAGCAGCAGAGGACATCTTACATGTGAGGCAGATCAAAGATGCTGAAGGAAGAGTATTATGGAGGGATGTGGACATAAAAAACAGATGGAAAATATACTTTGAGGGACTTTTGAATGAGGAAAATGCAAGGACTCACAAAGGAGATAGGCAGCCTTCTGAGGGGATGGTGCAGAACATCAGTAGAGTGGAAGTGACGGAGGCCATGAAGAGGATGAGAAATGGAAAATTGGTGGGCCCCGACAGAATTCCAGTGGAGGCATGGAAGGCACTGGGGGAAGAGGGAATTGACCTGCTGTGGGACCTGTTCATGAAAGTTTGCCAACAGGAAAATATACCCAAGAAATGGAGGGAGAGTACTCTTGACCCCATCTACAAGGGTAAAGGAGATGCACAAGACTGTAAAAATTACAGAGGAATAAAGTTGATGTCCCATACAGTGAAAATCCTAGAAAGGGTTCTTGATGGTAGATTGAGGAAGGAGGTGGAGATTGCAAAAGAACAATTTGGCTTCATGCCGGGTAGATCAACAACAGATGCTATCTTTGGGTTATGGCAGATGATGGAAAAGTATCGAGAGAAACTAAGGGAGCTACATCTAGCATTTATTGATCTGGAGAAAGCATATAATAGTGTGCCAAGGCAAGAAGTCTGGAGGTGTTTGAGGGAGAAGAAGGTACCGGAGAAATATATCAGGTTGTTGCGGGAAACGTACAGAAATGTGAATACGAGTGTTCGGACATGTCTGAGACAGACAGAAAGTTTTCAAGTAACAGTTGGTTTGCATCAAGAGTCAGCATTAAGTCTGTTTCTGTTTAATATTGTGATGGAGGTGGTAACAGAGGAGGTGAGAGATAATGCACCTTGGACAATGTTGTATGCAGATGACATCTTGCTGTGTGCAGATTCAAGAGAAGAAGTGGGAACTAAACTGGAAAGATGGAGAAAAGTACTGGAAGAGAGAGGTATGAGACTGAGCAGAAGTAAGACAGAGTATATGTGTTGCACAGTGGGCGGCAGACAGGAGACAGATCTGGAGCTGGAAGGAAATGTCATCAGAAAGGTGAGAGACTTTAGATACTTAGGTTCAACAATGGAAGAAGATGGAGGAACTGAGAAGGAAGTGGAATGTAGGATACAAGCAGGTTGGAGGAACTGGAGGGAGATGGCTGGAGTGTTATGCGATAAGAGGGTGTCGATCAATCTGAAAGGCAAAATCTATAGGAAAGTAGTGAGGCCAGCTATGACATATGCTATAGAAACTGTGGTCCTGAGGAAAAATAACATCAGCAGGATGGAAGTAGCAAATATGAGAATGCTTAGGTGGATGTGCGGTGTGACCAGAAAGGATCGTCTGAGAAATGACTATGTCATGGGAACAGTGAAAGTTAAGAACTAACTTTAAGGAGCGAAAATACAGGAGGCAAGGTTGAGATGGTTTGGTCATGTGATGAGGAGGGAGGACGAATATGTGGGAAGAAGGGTCATGCAGATGGATGTGCAAGGAAGGCGGAAGCATGGGCGGCCAAAGAAGAGATGGAAGGAGCTGGTAGAAGAGGACTTGAGGATGAAGAACTTGGATGTGGTGACAGCCCAAGACAAGAAGGTGTGGAGGAGACTCATTATAAACAGTGACCCACTTAAGTGGGAGAAGCTGCAGAAGAAGAAGAAGAAGACTCTTTGCAGTGGCCTCAGCACAGAAGCTGAAATAGCATTCATTTAATCATTTATTATTGTTAATAAATTTTTATTCTCCAGATGCTAGTTGAATCTACAAATCATTTATGACAAATGCTGGATACCATACAACCTTTTGAGTATACTCAATCTGGTAGACTGATAGTTATATGTTAATAATATTCATAAATGTGTTAAACTATTTATTAGCGGTGTAAGTCAGTGGAGGATGAACATTGTACAATTATAAACAGATCTCTAAAGCATATATTTTGTTAATCAAAAGTCCTTGGATTCAATTTTTCTTTTTTATTATTGGTTTGAAAGCTTCTTTTTTTTTACCTATATTGTTTTTGTTTAGTCTTATTAAATGTATAATTTTTTAAAATTTTTTTTTTGATATTAATCATTTTCTTGATCCTATGAGAATTAAGTATAAAATAATTCCACCAATCAGAAATAAACTAATGTAATTCTTCTTTGCCATTTATAAAAGTTATAAAAAATTATATGTAAATACAAAACGTGTTAACAATACCATTAAAAAAATCTGAAGGAATTTTTTTAAAAAAAGATAAAGAATTAGAACATAAACCTAATAAGGATATGTTCAGCAAGAATATTAATCAGTAAGAATAAAAGTGTATTTAGGTGGCAAAGATTTTCAATGTGAGTTCACCACTCTGCTTAGACCTAATGTAGTTTGAAAGAGTTTCATGTTTGATCTCCACAGTACAATTTCTGGATTATCAACCCTTTACTTACCCATGGTATCTAATATGCAATAGTTTACAACCTTTCATGAGTTGTAACTATTATTTTTTAGAATGGATATTTCTTGAGGGAAGCTGTATTTCATGTTATCATTAAATATTAGCTGCATAGTTTTATAGATATTTTCCTCCTCCCTTTATTAGGTATGTATTCGACATGATTTCCTTTGTGATGGAGATGATGACTGTGGTGATTCTTCAGATGAACAGGAATCCCTTTGTCGTAAGTTTAGCATTTGGTAATCAAAACTTACATTAAGTGAACTAGTTACAGCGAGATACCTAATTTATTCAGATTTGCATCCTAGAAAAATGCATTCATTTTAAAAGAGTAGAAAAACATCCTAATATGACTCACACATGCATGTGTTTAGTATATACATATTTGATTACACAGGTATACATTACTGATTTTCCAACAATGGATGGTCCAGCACCTCCTTTAGTCCAGACAAAATTACAAAATCACACTTGAATTTCCTTTTTGGATTTTGATTTGATTTTTATAGCACAGTGACATCAGAGTCATACTGCACAAGGACACAGGTTACAGCAGTATATATGGTAAATGGTTAGTAGCAGTGGTGAGCTATGGAAATTTTAACAAAGGGCTCGCATCATCGAGCAAAAAAAAAAGGCCTAACTTAACCCTATAATACTTATATTGCAACTTTGTAGAGCTTCTGACAGATATGATAATTCCTGTAGGATATCAATCATTAATGCTAGATCTTTTAAAAATTCCAAATTGAGAAGTTGGTTTAAAAAGCCCTTATATTTATCGTTCGATGCAAAATTCTTGCATAAAGCTGGGTAATTTCTCCACAAAGCAAGAGCCATTCATAAACTGCAAGCTGCTATCGTGGTCCAAACACACGGCCGATCTTTAAAATTTCGATACCAAGGTCTTTTGCAATCGTATTTAATTCTCGTTGTTTTTTGGTGATTGATGATAAAAAGCATATAATTTATCCATAAATATTTCAAAATGATTTATTTCTTTAATGTTTTTTATTGAATCGTCTAATGCTAAGTGTAAACGATGAGCACAATGCCAAATCACAATGTTGGTAAATTTTTGTAGAAGTTTGATTGCAACACCTGATTTGTTTCCTAACGTTACACTAGCTCCATCAGAACAAAATGCAATGAAGTGATTTTTTTATATAGTTATCAGAAAATCCATATGAATTTAAAGTAGCAATTATAGTAGCATGTATACATTCCACGGTGGTATTTTCTAGTTCTACAAGGTTATTAAACAAGAAGAACAAGGGGCTCACAACTTTGAGAAAAATTTAACAAAGGGCTTGCACGAGCCCCTTATAGCTCACCACTGGTTAGTAGGACAATCACAAACATCCATGCCCTTGGTGGTATTCAAACCTGCAGCCTCTTGGGTAGAGAGTGAATGCACTAGCCACTTGGTCAACCAGACTGGCTTAAATTTCCATTACTGCCAAAATAGTTCACTGGAATGTCACAGATGATGTTGCATGTGGGCTTAATTATTTACAGTTGTACATTATCTGCAGATGGTGATGATCCCTTGAATTTGAGTAAATCTTAGCTTATTTTGCTTACATTCATCTAAAATATAGAACTTCTAAGCAAGGTCTAGTTCATGGTAGTTGCAGTGTCATGGTAAGTTGTGGCCTTTTTTAACATTTAATAATTCTCCTGATGAAAATGTTGGCAATGGCTGTGTAGGATTTAATGATGTAGCAAAGGAGAAAGAGGTTGTTCATGAGTTGCATTAGTAACCAAAAACTAATGTAAGGAAAGATTTTGTGCAGTATGGCACAAAAAAAAAAAAAACAGTACTGAACTTTAACACCCCCTTCAGTATGCGCACTATGAGATATGCTGTTCAGTACTAGTTTTTTTTTTTCTGCCATTGTACATTAAGCAACTTTGCTTCAAGATGTTGTGTTCCCTTTACAACATTGAATATCTATGACAAATCAGTTAGCTATGAATCAGATAGTAATCCAGGAGGCCTTTAACTGTGAGACTTTGGTGATTAGCTCTACAATCCCAGTAAAAAATTCTAAGTCTTGCCACTTCAGAAATGGTTTGTAATATTGTTAGTAGTGCAGAAATTAATGAATCTGTTGTCATTTATACTACACTGTGTCAATACACCTGTATCATTTCTATTTGTATTAATGTGTGTATTTCATTAAATCGTTTGATTCACATTTAATACCTGTATTAAATGTGAATAATCTAAAAAATTAATAATCTTCTTTCATTGATACTAGTAAGCTTGCACTGTATCATTTATACTAATGTATTTCATTTAATCACTTAATTCATATTTAATTTACATTGAATATTTAAGTTTCTAGTGGTCCATGGTGTTTTAGAGACCTTGGAATGATGTGTAATTAGTGGTTCAGATGGGAATTGATGAATTATCATTGCATAACCTCCATTGGTCTGGCAAAACAAGTAATCTGACAAGACTTTGGAACCAAGGGTGCTGGTAGATTGGTGGTTTATTATTCTAAATCCTGCATTTATGCAGAATTTAGAATAATAAATATTTGGGAAGGCAGAGTAGGTTTGTATGCTGGTAGTCTTCAGGCAAGTCAGTGTGAGAATAGGAATAAACAAAAAAATAATGTTTAATATAGTTCCTCAGGTCCCAAATATTTGAATAGGAAAATCATTACTAGATAAACGGGATGTTTTGGACATGGTCATGAAAAGATATTGCAATCTGCATACACTAATGCCAGAAGTATCAGGAATAAAGTGAAGAGTTTATTATTATTATGTGACACTTCCAAGGCATCCAAGGACTTATCATGGGAGGGCACACTACTCCACAACTCACTATCTCCTCTACTGCATAACTACCATCAACAAACAACACCATCTACCGGCCACTACTAAAAGTATTTTGCATTGATTAGGGCTACTTGAGCAAAAATGATGTCATTGGTGAGAATTTGGAGATACATATACATGCATGCCTCATGTTCCTTCACCTGTAATTAGTAAGGAAATTTTCTTTTGGCATGATATACTTACTGTTTTACATAGAAGTCTTTACTATATGTTGCAAGCTACTGTTCACAGCAGAATCCAAGAATGGCTGTCATATCATTCTTGAATGCTCACATACTAACCGATGATTATTCATTTGTCACCAATAGACAATTAAACACAATTCCCATTGTACCATTTATGTACCATTTTCATGGTACATAAATGGTAAAAAATGGTACAATTATCATTGTACCATTTTTTGTTTAGGAGTGTCCCTTATATTTAATACATTGGCTAACATAACTCAAAAAGGGAGTATATATATATTTTAGGGCATTATGGGCAAGTATAGAAAGCAATTATGGCAGAATAAAAAATGTGGAAAAATTTGTACATACCTTGTTTTTGGTTTAAAGATGCCTTCTAAATCCAAGCTCTTGCTGAAAAGTTGTATGTAAACGGGGGGGGGGGAGAACATGGGGATGTCTTTGAGACACGGGAAATAAGTTTGGAAACCCGGGTTACTATTAATAATATATATATAAATATATATATATATTATTTTGTTGTGGGGAGAGGGAGGGAAAAACTAAGGGGAAGAGTATCCTTATGTGGAAACTGGGGCAAGGGTTTACGGGGTGTGGACTGCTTCGGTCATCGTCAGAACTTTGTGGGAATGACTGTAGGGCTATGTCAAGGCTGCAAGTTGCATCTGCTAAATTTGGGCATTTGTTGTCGCTAAATGGCCGGAGGGGTGGCTTAATTTGTAAGTTTTGGAACGTCCAACATTCGGAAATTAGGTAGGGGCAGTGGACGTTGATAGAATTTCCATCGCATTTTATGGCAATAGTTTCAGATATTCTAAGCATTGTTTCGTTTTCTTGTTTGTCAATGATTATGGCTTTGTCAGTTTGGGGGATGTGTTTTAGTTAAAGGGCGTGAGCTGCAATTTCTGTCTTCCCCGTATTCTGTGTTTTGTTTTTCTTTTTGATGTTGCGATGTTTTTTTGTGTTCAGATATTCTGGAATGGGAATATTGCAATCCCTGAAGTGCTCTTGTAGTCTTGTCCATAACGACCTAATTGTAGAGCCCGTGTAGGTGACTTCACAGTCTTTTTGACAAGGAAATTTGTAGACTACGTTGTGGTGCTCAAATATTTCTTTGTGAGTGAGAGATTTAGTAGGTTTTAGGAGAGTTGCTAATTTTTGGTTTGTGGTGAATACTAGCTTAGTCCGTGTTTTTGAAAATGTATTTGTAAGCCTTGTATGTGTTTTGGATGTATGGCAATTTGATGACCATACGTGTCGGGAAGTCTGCTTTTGTTGTGTTATTGTTAAGACGGGATTTTGCTGTATAGTTCGCATAATTTATTAGATGTGTGGGGTAGTTGCGATTTTTGAAAACCTGTGTTAAATACTTGAGTTCTGTGTTAAGAAAATTGCTGTTGGTTGAGAACTTGTAAGCATTGATAAACTGTGATAGGATGACTGATTTTTTAATGGAATATGGGTAGTATGAATTGAAATGGAGGTAGTTTCCGACATGTGTGGATTTGTGGAATATCTTCGTGGCTATTCTGTTATGGCTTCTGATTAACGTAGGATTTAAGAAATTGATGGATTTGTTCTGTTCTGTTTCCATGGTGAATTGTAGTCTGTTGCTAAAATTGTTGAGGGATGTTTGTAAGGCGGAGATGTGTGAAGGTTTGCCAATGCATAGAATATCGTCTACGTATCTGCCATAGAAGGTGATGCAGGGGGGGGGGGGGAGTAGAAGTGATTCAATGTGTGCCAGGAATAATTCTGCTAATTGTCCACTGATGTTTTGGCCCATTGGGAGACCGAAAATTTGAACATATAAGGAGTTGTTGAATTTAAAGAAGTTGGCGGATATTGTGATATTTAATCAAACTAATAATGTCATTTGGTGTTAATTTTGTGCGTGTGTGTGTAGGGTGTGGTCCTCAGAGAGTAGTGTGTGTACGATATCTAAAGTTTTGGGAATATCCACGTTGGTGTATAATGAAGTTGCATCTAGTGAGGGGAGGATGTCATCCTGGGATGGAGTAGTGTTGCTTAATTTCCAGAATAGGTCATCTGTATTTTTGATCATACAGATAGACGTTGTTAGTAGTGGTTTGATGAGTTTGGCAACAAATTTTGATAAAGGAGCTGTGGTGGTGTTTTTGTAGGAGACTATGGGTCGTATCGGATAACCGTCTTTGTGGGTTTTGATGTTCCCGAACATATAGGAGGTGCGTGTAGTGCGGGGGGGGTTGTGTGTCTCATTGTGGTTTTATCTATTTTGTTTTGACTTTTTAAGGTGTGTAAGGTGCTGTTTATCTGTTTTATGAGGTCAGGGGTAGGATCATTGTGGATTATTTGGTAGGTGTGTTGGTCGTTTAAGAAGGCCATTATTTTGTTGTGGTAATCAGTTTTATTGATGATGACAACAGTGTCTCCTTTGTTAGCATTTGTGATCATGATATCAGGGTTCTTTTTTAAAGATAAAAGGGCACTTTGTAAGTTGGGAATGATGTTGGGTTTTACTATTATTTTGCTATTTATAATGTTGTTTATTTTTTGGAATATTGTGTCTCTGTTTGGGTCATTTTCAAGTTTCGCTTGGATTTCAATAATGATGTCTTTTTTCGGTACGAATTTAGGAGTTATCGCGAAGTTAAGACCTTTGTTTAGGATGATGATCTCGTCGGGTGTGAGGATGTGGTGTGACAGATTTTTGATGGAGTTGTCAAGTGTGGGTCGTGAGGCGGAGGTGTCAGCAAGATTGGGAACAGTATGTGTAATGTATTTTGTGCCCCTGTTAAGGCAAACCATTTTTTTGTGTGTCGAGTTTCAGTTAACAGCACGTAGTCGTTGATGTGTGTTTGGGTGCTTTCAGAGAAAGCTGCCCATTCATTAGGGGACATTAAGGTTTTCAGTCTACGTTTTGTATTGTGGATGTAAGAATAAGCTTGATTTTTCTTTCTGAATCTGTCATATATGGCCTGCTTGATGAGTGCTCGTGAAGCTCGATAGCAAATTTTTTTGTTCCCGGGAATGGAGCAGTTACCATGTACTGTAGTAAAGTTTGGCGTGACGTTGTGTTGTAGGCAGTGCTTGAGGAATGTTATGTGCATTTTTTGCACGGTGTATGTGAGGATGGTTTTTTGGTAGTTTACTTTTGTGAAGGTTATACATTCGTTAAAAGTATGACGTGAGCTCATGACATAGCCTAGTGTTTGGAGCGAGTGCTAAAATGATCTTAGAATTAAAAGTGTATTTTGTATCACGGGGGGGGGGGGGGGTATGAGTAGAGAGACAATGGTTGAAGGGTTTTATGGTTACAAACACAATAAAAATTAAGTATAGTTTCTGGGAAATTCCCATGCTACTCCTCTTAAACACTATTAATATAATTAACGGCTATTTAGCCTGTTTTTGTTTAGGAGTGTCCCTTATATTTAATACATTGGCTAACATAACTCAACAAGGGAGTATATATATACTCCCTTGTTGATATATATATATACTCCCTAAAATATATATATATTTTAGGGCATTATGGGCAAGTATAGAAAGCAATTATGGCAGAATAAAAAATGTGGAAAAATTTGTACATACCTTGTTTTTGGTTTAAAGATGCCTTCTAAATCCAAGCTCTTGCTGGAAGGTTGTATGTAAACGGGGGGGGGGGGGGGGGGGGGAGAACATGGGGATGTCTTTGAGACACGGGAAATAAGTTTGGAAACCCGGGTTACTATTAATAATATATATATAAATATATATATATATATATATATATATATATATATATATATATATATATATATATATATATATTATTTTGTTGTGGGGAGAGGGGGGAAAAACAAAGGGGAAGGGTATCCTTATGTGGAAACTGGGGCAAGGGTTTACGGGGTGTGGACTGTTTCGGTCATCGTCTGACCATCGTCGGAACTTTGTGGGAATGACTGTAGGGCTATGTCAAGGCTGCAAGTATAAGGGACACTCCTAAACAAAAACAGGCTAAATAGCCGTTAATTATATTAATTACTTGGTTTAATTCTTTTTCCAAGTGTAAGCAAACAACATTCGCACCAGAAGTATTTTCAGGTTTGGGTAGTGACCCTTCCCATAATGCATATCATTATACATGTCTGCAAGGATGTTGAAAGTTTATTTTTCACTTGGTTAGACTATAATAAATTTAGTTTAATCCTTTATCCAAGTGTGAGCAAACAAAGTTTGCACCTGAAAGTATCTTCAGGACTGGGGTAAAGTGGAGCAAGCTAACATCACTCCTATCTCAGTATCTCCCATAATGCAAAACACATCTCCTTGCAGATATGTATAATGTTATGCATTAAGGGAACTAGTTTCAGTTATCTCTGCAGTGGTTTGTGTATAAACCACTGGTTTCCTTCCTTAGAATCCTCTTAAATTGAGCTTTTTTAATATAGTCTGGTTGGAAATGTGTAACCTCAAGAGACAGTTAATGTCTGGTAAGTGTAAGGTTCCATTTTGCTGCTGTTAGAGGCAGATAGAAGCCCATTATGTTTTTTTTATTTCTTGGGCAACCTTGGCTAGCTCTTCTTGTAATGGTTCCTGTCTTTTGAAACTGCATGCATAGTACTGAGATGACACTTCACAAAACTTTACATCATGCCACCTTTCACCTGCAACTTCTCAGCTTCAAGTTGGTCAAAGGCCTCCCATTTCAAAGAATCATTTAAATGATGATGTCTTGCTAGCCTGGAGGTACTAGAGATGTGGAAAACATACTGATCAACTGAAAACCGAATTGAAGTGATGTGATTGCAACAATGTGTTTTTTACAGGCATGAGGAATCTGCATTTTGTACTTGAGTAGTACATCAGTTTCTATTGTATACCTAGAATTTGCATGTTAGAATGCCTTTAAAAATAGCATGCTGTTAAAAATTAAATTTTTAAGAAAAATATGCTTGTTATTAAAACAATATTCATGAAAGACATTTTGTTCTGTTTATTTTGTTGAGCAATGTACATGCCTGCCCAGTATGATAGTCTTATTAGTGTAAGTATTGCTAATAAAATTATTGAATTCCAATAATGATTAGTTTGTTCATCTACTGTATTTCTTTCTTTCTTTATAATATGCATTTAGTTTTATAAATAATATTACAAGCTTTGCATATTTCAAGTCATTAACTTTTTTTTTTTTTTCATTTCAGATTCATTTTCCTGTGATCTTACATACAAGTTTCAATGTGCAAATCATCGATGCATTCCATTTTGGCAAATTTGCAATGGACAAGATAATTGTGGAGATGGAAGTGATGAAAATAATCACACTGTTTGTTCTAAAACTGAGCAGTCTTGTAAAGCAGGTGAATCTATGTGTGCAGATAACAAAAAGTGCATCTCTATATACAAAATCTGTGATCTTCAAAATGACTGTGAAGATTTATCGGATGAAACTGGATGTCGTAAGTAACTTGTTATGTCTAATTTTCCCTTAAATATCAAGTAGTTGTTGCCTCAGTAGTGTAATTGGAAGAACAGCGAAACATTGTGCCCTTCAATTGGAAAAGACCTGGGTTTGATTCTCGTCTTTACGAGAGGAATCCTTATAGGCCTCTTTCTATTGAAGATGAGTTAGCCAATCTCATAAGGAGATATGGCAGGTTTTTTTTCTCCTGTGCACAGACAAATCAGCCTTCAGAACACATGCAATTTACAGACAAAAAATACTGTACTTGGCGATGATGATCGGTAGATGGCGTTGATAATAGTAGTGTAGGAGTAGGAGAATGAAGTAGTAGTGGAGAGGGTGAGTTGTATTTGAAGAGATAGTGTCCTCCCATAATGAGTCCTTGAACTAATCCACTAAATCTATAGTACATCTAGTACCGTGAGTGAATTAAAGTTTTATATTTTATTAATTTTATATTTTTTGTATTATTTTCATAATACAAAACCTTTTTTTCATAACCTGAAAAATTTCTATGTTTGGAAATTTTTCATTTTATGCAACATCCCATAGAACCCCCTTCTCATTATTTGAACTACCTCATCTGCTTCTGATACGAGAGTAGTTATTCTTACATAGTCATTCTTTTAGGTTGCCTTTAGCATCTGCAGCCAATTTCTTTTTATTATTATTATTATTATTATTTAAGCCTCCAAGGAGTCAAAAGACTCATCGCAGGAGGTCCTTCCTAGGAAACACAAGTCTATCAAGACTCATCATGTAAGGTCCCTCCTAGGAAACAAGTCCATCATACCACTCCTTAAACTCATGACCATTCTCGCTGTCACCACTCTATCAGGCAATGCATTCCATGGTTCAACCACTCCTCACCCTCTTGTTCACAGTTTCCTTTCATAACTTCCAGGGATTGCCCCTTGTCATCACTCCTTCCCGCTGTTCAACCAAGCGAAAGAACTCCCCAGTGTCAACCCTTTAACCACCTCCCAACAGTTTAAAAGTCTCAATCATATCACCTCTCCTTTTTTATACTCCAACTTAATTTTCTGTACGATACTCATAATTTTTTCTGGCCTAAGTTTTATATATTTCATAACTCCTCTCACTTTTATTCTCACAATATTCCTTCCATGTCATCTCCTTCTTGTGGATCTCTTGTTTAATAAGATTGCATATCCATTTCATTTCCATTCTATTTTCATTTGTTCTCCAAACTCTAGGGGCACATTCAGATACCACATCATTTAAGCATCTTTTCAATGCTTCCCAAGCACTGTTGATATCCTTTATTTTCAATAACTGATACCGTGGAACCAAAGATAGTATTCTTCTGAGTGTGTCATAATTTCCAGATTTGTAATTCAGCATATAACGTGTCCTGATTAGAACATCCATGTAGTTTACTACTGCCAAAGTATAGCATAATCACTGTCACCAACTGGTGACAAAACAATCACATCCATAACTGAGATGCTTTCTGACTCTATGATCAACTCTAACACTCTTTGTCCTCAGATTGCTTCTTTCGCATGCTACCTGAGAATGTTTTCATGTAACAGCTCAATAAATTCTTTCATTCTTATCATGAGTTTTCTCTGCTTCCCAATCAATATTCAGATAATTTAAGTCATTCATAATAATTATTCATTTATTACTCATCATAGCAATTTGGCAATGCATTTCTTCATCCCCAGCAAATGAACCTCCAGGCCTCTAGCAACACCCCACCATATATTTTATCCTATTATTCTTTGAGTAAATATACTTCCATATTCATCCAGAAATGCTCAAATATGGAAGTATAAAAGTTTTGCAGCAACTACACTGCATATATCAGAAATCCTGGTCAGAAGGTTGAATTCCAGATGATTGCAGTAGAACTCTCATAGTTTGCATCTATTAAAAGAGGAATAAAATGAGTTTGAATTTGAGATTTAAATTTATGTAATATTTATGCAAGCATACTTTAAGAAGAGGCTAAGAAAAATTGTGCAACAATAGCTTAAAGCTTGGTTTAGCCCAACTAAAGGTCAAGATCACATATTCACATTATGAAAAATAATTGAGAAATCATGGGAATATAACTAAACTGAATAAGAGCTGTAAAAATTTGTCATCAAAATCTAACAATAAGAGGTTCTATAGGTTCTCCACTGCATTCTCAGTGGAGAACTTATAGAAATAATAAAATATTTAGGCACAGTTTTTAGTGAATATAGCAAATTAGATATGGAAATAGACAATAGAATAAGCAAAACTTGTATGGTAGGGAGCAGCTGAATAAATCATATGGAATAAGAGAAAAATTGGCCAAAACAATAAATGAGCAGTATAAGACAATTCGCTCCTTATTCTCTCCCTTCCTGCCATGGAGTTAAAAATGTCAGTCTTATAAAACCCCTTTAATAACATGCTTCTATCATGTTCTCTCTTATTTACCTATCAGCTATCATTTGAAGCCTACAGACTTTCAGTCTATTCTTATATGGAATATTCTATAGACCTGCCAGAATCTTGTTCACTCACCTCTGGATAATCACCACCACTTCATATCTCCCCTGAACTTCAGTAGCCTCTCAAGGTTCTTCATCATCTTTCCCATGCCATCATCATAATACATAGCTTGCAATTTTTCAGCAACCTTACTCCTTGCATACTGAAATAAAAACTTTTATTCTCTTTCCCACAATGTTAGATTTTATTTCTGTTATCCATCTCTATACCACCTTTATTTACTTTAGTGCTTCCTAGTTGAGCATCATAAGCAAACAGCTGTATATCCTCCCCATACTCCCAAGTTATTATTACTTTGAGTCCTGCTTCAGCAAGGCAGGTGGTCCTAAAAGATCCAACTAACTTCAGTCAGCTAATGGATGAATTTGCTTGCAATTGTCAACAGTACTGTAAGTCTCTTTCCCCAAGGTCTGGGGACAGGGCTCAAGGCTTGCTGCAGTGTAGTGCAGGTAGAGCATGTGGGATAATCCTGATGTTCCATTTCTGACTATATTTATTGCTATCTGGTGGCAATCACTGGCACTCAAGATGAATATAAATTATACCATTGTTTCTTATCATATATACAAGTAAAAATTCAATATGGAAAACTCTTCTTTATTCAAAAGGATTTAGAAGGATTGGCAGGAATTTCCCAAAACAGTTAAAAAAAAAAAAAACTACATTCCTGTAATATTCTTGTTGAAATATCATAGCAGCAATACACACAAAAACTACTGCAAGCAACATCAGTACCAGTGATACCAGTTATGGTAACACCTCCTAAAACTCTCAATTATTCTGGAGGTGTGATATCAGAGTGGGATCTTCTTAATGTTCCAGATGAGGAAATATTTTCAGACCTTAAAGATCCAAGAGTGACAGGCATGAGGTGCATCTTGATACATAGGGATGGTCATCTGGTTCTCAACCAGGAATATCATCCTTGTATTTTACATATCCACACCTCCAACATTTATAAAAGCAGAGCATCTCAACTGTCCTGTTGTGCTTTACATCCCTGATCAACTAAGATGCTTTAAATGCCAGAAATATGGGCATTCCAAAACTGCCAGTTATGCTTTGCCATCTGTAGCTTCATTGACTATCATTCCACCTAGCTTAACATTATCGGTGACCAGCTGAGTATTTCCACTTAATTAATTTCCTACATAACTGATGTACTAATAAAACAGCAAAGGACAAAGTACATGGTGTTTCAAAATGGTAGGGGGGTATACAACTTTCAATGATAATAGAAGGTAAATAGCGATAGATGAAAAACTTTTATTACCATGCAAATGTTGTGTAACATTTTAAAGTTTCAACACAGATGGTTAAGGTTCAGTATGACTGCCTCCAGTAATCTGTAATCAATTTCCTGCCACACATGGCAAAACATATCTTGCATAACTTCAGGAATGGTGGCAGTAATTCTGGAATGCAGCGCATCCAAATTGGCTGGTAGTGGTGGTACAAACACTCGATCTTTCACAAAGCCCCATAAGAAAAAATCTAATGGTGTAAGGTTAGGGAATGCAGTGGCCATGCTACAGGTACCTCTCTACTAATTCATCTGCCTGTAAAATGGGTGTTGAGGTACAACCTCAAGTAATGAGGAGGTGCTCCATCTTACTGGAAATGTAAGTGTCCATCATGGTCATCATCATCTAATTGTCCGCACGGTTAGCCTATTGGCTTTTGCACTTCGCAACCATATGCCTGAGGAAGGAGTGTCCTAGGTTCGATTCCCGTTGACGACGTGAGTAGCTTAAGGATATTCCTCAGCCATATCCAAGTTAGCTGGTCTTGGGCGTGGAGACAGCAGGGTTTTTCTGCCAGTTTATCTGGGGTTTTTCATCCTGCAAGCAGGCAAACTGGTCTCGTGAACACACACGGAATACAGCTAGGAATACTGACCCAGCCATAGGCCTGATTCGTCAGCCTGTGCGGGTTCCAGAACCCTGATAAAATTTGGGGAATAGATGGTGCCATATCTCTCCCGTAAAAAGGGGACTCACGGATACTGTATACCATCACATGGTAAGGAAGGATCATCTAATTGTGGTATTAGGTACCTATGTAGCATGTCCAGATACACACCATTAGTAACGGTAGACTCTGAAAAAAAGAAGGTTCCATACACTTTCTTCTTGCTCATGGCACAAAAAATAGCCTTTGGGATGCCACAAACATGTTCTACAATGGCATGTGGATTTTTGCTTCCCCAAATTCTGCATTGTGAGTGTTTACTTGCCCACTTATGTGAAAAGTGCACTTGTTACTGAAAATGATTATGTCCAAAAAGTCTTAATTTTGTTCTATCCTACTGATCATTTCCATACAGAAATCCTGACATATCTTCTTATTGTCTTTCTTCAAATGTTGTACGAGAGAAAATTTGTAGGGCCTTAAATGTAGATGCTGTCATAAAACATGTCACACAGTCGCATGTAGAATTCCAATTTGATGAGATGCCCGTCTGGTTGACGTTCCAGGACTTCTCTGGAAATTTTCCCAAACTTCTTCCTCAACAGCATCAGCAGCAGCACGTAGCCTCCCATTGACCTTGGATGACACACAGAACAGTCTGTTTCCACAAAATTCTTGTGCCACATTTAGATTGTGTGCCTATAGAAGGTTCTTTGTCATATTACATGTGGAAATTCCTCTGAACTTATGTTGCAGACTTAGTTTTCTCAAACCAAAACACACAATGTGCTCTCTCAGCATCATCAAAAATCACCATTTTCAAATGGTGTGACATATCACACCATCTAGTGTTATCATTTGGTAATAAAGTTACATGTCCAAAAATTGGTGTGTTTCAGTACATTATGACACTCACTCAGCTTTTGTATGTTTTCCCGTGTTATTCTCTGTTCTCCTGCAAAGTTGTATACCCTTTGAAACATCCTGTATTACTGAGCATTGGATACAACTGCCCCAAACACACCACTTTTGGATAGGTCTTCATTTTCTGTCCATTAACCATCATCTTATCCAAATCACCAACTTTGTATCCAACTCCATTTACTCTAGTTTATGCCGCAGAGTTCCATGCGGAACTCTGTGACATAAACTAAAAAACTACGTTCCTGATAAATACAATAGAGGTATTTGATAGGATTCCTTTGCAAAGCCCAGCCAAACTTCACTCTCCTGCTTATACACTATTCAATGTATGTATCTAAAGTAATCTGCATCCCTCTCCCCCAAAAAACACTCTAGCTTATGGAAAGTTTATTTTTCACTTGGTTAGACTATAATAAATTTAGTTTAATCCTTTATCCAAGTGTGCTATTGCTTTCACTATTATTCATTATTCCATTACTATTTTTAAAAACTTGTTGAACATATATTGGTTTTCACAATATAACAACATATTATATCCATAAAAATCATCCATAAGAAGTATGAAGTGAGACAATTGCAACAGGATGAGTGGTGTGGAGCAAGACAGAGAATAACTCGGATGGATGGAAAGACTTATATAAAGCAGATGTTTTGCATTTGAATGGATCCAATTTGGGGGGGGGGGTTTGAAAAATTGCTGTTCATTAAGAATTCAGAAGTGCAGATTTAGGAAAGCTAAGCTACAGTATAATAAATTTAGTTTAATCCTTTATCCAAGTGTGAGCAAACAAAGTTTGTGCTTGAAAGTATCTTCAGGACTGAGGTAAGGTAGTACAACACCAGGCAACTTGTTGCAAAGGTGGAGCAAGCTAACATCACTCCTATCTCAGTATCTCCCATAATGCAAAACACATCTCCTTGCAGATATGTATAATGTTACTCATTAAGGGAAAGGCCACTACCCAGACTAGTTTCGACCTTTATTGAGGTCTCTTTAGTGGGAGCCAGGCCCAAGTGGAGATACCAGGCAGAAGCATTAGCAAGGTCATCTCTACTTATAGGAGTTGCCAAACGGTGTGCCACCTTTGGTGGGAGCCAGGCCCACCATTGGTTGGCCTGGCTCCCACTGAAGAGATCTCAATAAAGGTTGAAACTAGTCTGGGTAGTGGCCCCTCCCTTAATGCATAACATTATACATATCTGCAAGGAGATGTGTTTTGCATTATTGGAGATACTGAGATAGGAGTGATATTAGCTTGCTCCACCTTTGCAACGAGTTGCCTGGTGTTGTACTACCTTACCCCAGTCCTGAAGATACTTTCAGGCGCAAACTTTGTTTGCTCACACTTGGATAAAGGATTAAACTAAATTTATTACACTGTAGCTTAGCTTTCCTAAATCTGCACTTCTGAATTCTTAATGAACAACAATTTTTCACCCCCCCCCCCAAATTGGATCCATTCAAATGCAAAACATCTGCTTTATATAAGTCTTTCCATCCATCCGAGTTATTCTCTGTCTTGCTCCACACCATTCATCCTGTTGCAATTGTGTCACTTCATACTTCTTATGGATGATTTTTATGGATATAATATGTTGTTATATTGTGAAAACCAATATATGTTCAACAAGTTTTTAAAAATAGTAATGGAATAATGAATAATAGTGAAAGCAATACCTTTTTTCATATGCCTTCCATCCTTACACTTTTTATGTGAAGAGTAGAAGATATATATATATACAATACCTTCCTGTACTTTCTAGTATTTTGGAGAGAATTTGGGTCTCCTTCACAGATGTTACAGTGAAAAATTTACCAGACTGACTGGAATACATTTACATGGTGTGACATATCACGCCATTAATGGTAAGACAAACATTCATCAATGAGGCAGTGATGTACATAACAGATGACACTGTACAAGCACCAGTAGCTGCAGTTTCATACACATTGTCTTGATTTATATTCTCTCCAATAAAGAGGTGGAAATGTAAAGGCCAAGCAGCAAAATCATATCAAGTCAGAGAACAGAGTATATTTCATAGATCTCCACTACTCTCAATGTAGCTTTTAAATAGGTTTGGATTTTGGATTTATATTACACAATTAAGTCAGAGGAGTCTTATTAGAGACAAAGTTTATATATCATCTGTTACTTGTATAACCAAAACAGTTGTTATTGGATAAAATCCAAAAAATGAATAATACTATAACACACACACACACACAGAGAGAGAGAGAGAGAAAGAGTAGAATAATTTGATTTCTTTCCATTCTATAAGGCAGTTTGAGAATCTGATATTGCCTTCACTCTGATTCTACTGAATGTAATTATTTTACTACTGAGCTGCATACTGTTCAGCCTCTACTTGAAAACAGAAAAAAAAATGCTAGAAGGTAGAAGGAATAGATGTGAGTTTTTGGATGTATGGAGTGAGTTTGAGGGAAAATTAGATTTGTATAAGAGGGATGGCCTACACTTGACATCAGGAGTCTTAAAAAAATATTAATTGATATAAGACCTAAGGCAGAGAGTCAGGGAAACTGAATTCTGATGGGAGGAATTGTGAGAATCTGTGTGTAAGAGTGACAATATTAGATAACTGTCTTAATAATGGGAATGGTTATTATTATGGAAATAATTAGGAAGAGAGAACGATTCTGTGTTCATCTGGACCAGTCAAGCATGTGTAGAGATGTCTGCATAAGTAAGGAACTAGATAAGAACAGAAATCTGTAAGTTGTCAACCTGTGTCATGCAAACCACAGACAAGTGTATACAAAAAAGCATGCAGGTAATTTATTATGTCTGTACACAAATGCTAGGAGTATCAGAAACAAAGGAGTAGAGTTTGTTGTCTTGGATAATGTATTAGGATCTCATATTGTAGGCATTAGTGAGACATGGCTATCAGAAGCAGATGTACTAACTGGTATCAAGTGCAAAGGGTACAGTATTTTAAGTAAGGATAGACAGGATAGAAGAGGAGGAGGAAGGCATGCTGATAATGATATCAGATTACTTGAATCCAGTTAGAGGTTGAGACCTATGACTGCAATACTAGTAACAGTTTTTTCATGTGACAGTGAGTTCAAAGCCATCTGGTGTGAGGTGAAGTCTAACAAGATTAAATACATAGTGGGATGTTGTTACAGACTTGGTGGATTGGTTGCTACTGATGAAGAAATACATCACCAAATAAATACGATGGATGTGAAAAGAGTAATCATAATGAGGGACTTTAATTATCTGAACATTGATTGGGTAAATATGACATGAGAAGAATAAAACTGAATTTATTGAGGTGTTGTGAGACAACTGCTTCAAGCAGCATATGATATAAGGAACTCATGGTCAAAGAGTGTTAGATCTGATTATAGTGTCAGAGGAGGTTTCCATTAAAGACATAACTACGTAACTATTCTGTCTCCGGTTGGTGACAGTGATCATGAAGTACTCACTTGGGAAGTGGCTAAGTTTATGAATGTTCCATTCAGAATAGGTTGCAGGCTGAACTACAAAGCAGGAAATTATGACCACCTGAAGGGTGTGCTGGATTCTGTAAAATGGTATCAGTTATTGGATGAGAAGGATATTCACAGTGCACGGGAAGTGTTTTAAAAAATACTTAAATGATGCTATATCAGAATAAGTCCCTAGATTTCAAAGATAAATAGAGTAGGAGTGAAATGGATGTGTGATCTAATTAAGCAAGACGTTCGTAAGAAAAAGATGATGTGGAAGGAATATCATGTGCATAAGTTATAATAATTATAAGCAGCAAGCCAAAAAAGTCACAAGTACTGTATGGAATAAGTTTGAGTATGAAAAGAAACTGGCTCTGCAAGTTAAAGACAACCCAAAAGAATTCTATCATTATGCTTCAAATAAAAGAAAGAATGAATTTGAAAGAATGACTCTACTGAATGCAGATTGATGCAGAAGTGTTTGTTCAACTAATGATAGCCCTATCCACTGCAAACTGCATTATCTCAACCATTCTTCATATTCAATATTCCAGAGATCAGACACTATTTTAGTCAATTGCCTCTGAACCTTCTCTACCATCTTGTCATCCTTTTGAAAGCCAGGTGACCAAATCTGTGCACAGTAGCCCATATGTGGCCTAATCAGATATTTATATAATGGAACCAGAATCTCCTTATTTCTACAAGTCAGTGTCCTCTACATCGTTACCAGAATTTGTTGTGTTGTCCTCAAAATTTTGGCAATATATCCTCTAGATCCTTATCCACCATCATCCCAAGATCTCTTATTTCCTCCAAATCCAATAATACATCCCACGAAGAGTAAATTCTACATCCCATTGTATAATTTAAGGAGATATGTTTATATAGAGAATATTATCATAATATGAATCCTACCAGCTGCGCCATTATTTAAATATAGGATTTTTATTAATTTAATCCTGTATATAGAAATGATCTCTGTTCGACAATTATTTTTAATTTCCGAGTGTACCTATATATTATATGCACAAGGGTTCACTCCGATTGGTGCAATGACCTCCTTTTTTACTATTTCTTTCAGAATCCAAAAAAATCACTGACTCAAGACCAAAATACAAAATAAATACATTTAATATAACAAAAACAATATATGTACACTTCAAACAAATATTACATAATTTTTTATTACATAACTCACTACAAATATTACTTAAATATTTGTAGTGAGTTATGTAATAACTCACTACAAATTAATTGGATCCAAGGCCTTTTTAAAAATACACTTATCACTTAAGACTAGACTAAACACTTTGTTTGCATAACAAAGTGTTTAGTCTAGTCTCTCTCTGTCAGTTATGTCAGTTTCTCTCTCTGCGAAGCCCTTCTCCGAAGACATATGACTTTATTTTTCAATTTTCAAAAGATCCTTTCTTATCACTTGTGTAGCACACATTAATTCTTCCTGACTTAATTCTGTCTTCTTTTTAGTAGAAATAACAGTTAGATTCGGTGTCCTTAATACAGATAAAACTTCCTAATCAGAGTTTTCTCGAACATTCCTTTAGTATAGAATCTCGAACATTCCGTTTGCTATTTAACGTAAATAGCAACTTATGCTTATTGACAGGCTTAACTCTTCCACTTTAAAAAAATTCGCAGTTATACGATTCCCTTTTCGGAATCTACTACTAATCTTCCAGTTAGCGTTTCCTCGAATATTCCTTTTAAAACATCTATAGCAATATTTTCTTTTATATATCAATACTTATTCCACTTTGAAACTTCATAGTTCCACAATTCCTTTTTTGGAATATACTATTGATTTTCCTCCGACTGTCACATAAAAAAAGTCAAATTCCCCTGAATTTAAATATCTGCCGGCTTGTGTTCTAATTTTCTTTCGAACGCTATCTTGTTTTCTCTCCTGTTGCTTTGATACTGAACCCTTTCTGTCAACTGTCAATCACACATCAAACTTCTCGGCGAGCATGCGCACTCCATGAAAGTGGCAAGCAAGAAACTAGGTATAATGGCTGACACATTGTCTCCGTTAGCAACAAGAGAATGTCTTCATAAAACACAACTTAATATTTTAAATTACAATAAATTTGTTTAAAGTAACACAACTTTTCAAATCTGGTAAGTACATAAATTTTTAATTGCTTTACATATCATTTTTGACAAAACAATTTCTTTAACGGGCACATCGCAAGTGCTGACAATGCGTGTTATGAAACTAAAACTAATAAACATACTAACATAAACAATTCGTAAAAATATTCAGAATTTTAAATTATGATTATTTTTACGCCGTCTTTGTTTTCCAAATTTTAAAACCTTATATTTTGCAAACTTGAACATTGAACCGGAATTCCACCCTGTGCCCATTTACTCATTCTATTCAAATCTTCTTGTAAGGCCACAACATCTGCTTTACTCCTCATAGTTCATCCCAACTTTGGATCATCTGCAAACAGCTGAACATCCCCATTCAAATCTTCCCCAATATCATTAACATCCAGTTAAAAGAGGTCCAAATACAGGCTGATTATAAAATAATGTCAAGTGTTCAGAGCCCTCTAGCGAGTAATGTATTGGACGAATATTCAGTAGACGTACACAGTGGAACATGGGGATTCGATTTAACGGAAAAAAAATAGTTCCAAAAGTCGCCAACAGGGGAAATTTAGTGCTGCCAAATTAATTTTAGTAGGTGTGACTAATGAATGACTAAATGGCAAATGAGAAACAGCACACATCGATTTCATTACATTTATTGTTAATTACAAATGCGGTTCAATATGACCACCATTCTGATGTTCCAGGAACTGCATATGGTGCACAACATTTTCCACAGTGGCTCGCAACATATCGGAATTGATTTGTCTCACATGTAACGTTATTCGATCTTTCAAAGTTGGAATATTGGGTACATGTCCTTGATACACGATGCTTTTAAGAAATCCCCACAGCCAAAAGTCACAAGGATTGAGATCAAGCGATCTCGGTGGCCATGGCGTGGGAAATGCACGACTAATGATTCTTCTGTCAGAGAAATGTTGTTGCAAAACATGCTGTACCTGAAGTCTGATGTGGGGTGGTGCACCATCCTGCATGAAAATGGTTGAATCGAGACATCCTCTTTGCTGCAGTTGTGGAACCACAAAGTTCTGTAGCATATTGGCATACCTGTTAGCATTGACGGAACAGGTCACTGGTCCATTTTGGTGATTTTCCTCGTAAAAGTATGGACCGATGATAAAAGATGCTGTAAATATGCACCACACTGTGAGTGGATAGGCATCTGCTGACACACGTGCAGATTAGTTGCAGCCCAAATGCGACAGTTGCATGTGTTAATATCGCCATTCAAATAAAAGTGCGCTTTGTCACTCCATAAAATCTGCCACGGCCATGCATCATCCACTTCCATGTGTGCTAAAAATCTCAGAGATAAGTCGATTCTTGTGGTCACATCACCAGGGCGCAATTCTTGAACATGACTGATTTTATAGGGGTAAAACTTCAACATCTGATGTAGGATTTTCCACACCGTTGTGTATGCGATATCCGTTTGCCGGGATGTTGCTCGTGCAGTGCTGGTATCCCTGCACATTCGTCATCTCCTGTTCCACAATAGCAGTTGCAACTTGTTCAACTTGTTGGTGATTGATTGGTTTGCATCCCCTGCACTGCTAGAGTTCCACTAGTTTCAAATCGCCGAATCAGTTTTCGTAAGTTTGCTACACTAATCGGTCCTTTTCGTAAATTTTTCATACGCCGAAAATCACGAAGACAAGCACTGCCATTATTGTTCCACTGATAATAGAGTTTGGCTAACAAAGCACACTCACATAAGGTAAGAGGCATCGAAAAGCAGTTCGTCTACGAATGATAAGAAATCTCACAGGCTTTCCTTTTATTGCATGATCGCTCACAAGAAACGCGATAATGCTAATTAATGCATTTTACTCGGTAAAAAGCGCCAAAATTTCCCCTGTTGGCGACTTTTGGTACTTTTTTTTTTTCGTTAAATCGAATCCCCATGTTCCACTGTGTACGTCTACCGAATATTGGTGTGTTTCATCCAATAATTACTCGCTAGAGGGCTCTGAACACTTGACGTTATTTTATAATCACCCTGTAGATCCTGAGGCATGCCACTAGTAACATTCCTCTCCTGGGATATTGCTCCCCATTCATAACTTGTTGATATCTATCAAACAGCCAATCTCCAATCCAGTGAACTAGTCTAATATCCAACTTTATCCACTCTGGTTTGACTGTCAACTTATCATGTGGTAAGCTATCAAAAGCCTTTGCGTAGTCTAAGTATACTACTTCATATCCAATCCTGCTGTCACCTTCCTGTAATAAGTAAGTAGATTACTAAAATATGACCTCCCTTCAGCAAATCTGTGCTGTCCATCAAAAATAATACCATTATTCTCAAACCAATTCTGCTTCCTGATTCTCACCAGCCTCTCCAGCACTTTAACCACAATGCCTGACCCATAGATTTTCCTATAATTTGATGCTTGAATTCTGTCACCTTCTCCTTTATGAAACAGTACAATCTTGCCTTCCTTCCACTCCTTTAGAATTTGGCCAAATGTAAGACTCATATTATACAAATATGTCAATGCATATGTCAACTCCTTGCCACATTTCTTCAAAATACATAGTGACTGAAGTCCCACAGTTTATTAACATTAAGTTTGCTTAATTTCCCCATATACCTTGTCCTCACTCATAGTTAGTCTCTCCTCATCATCATCCATTGCTCTCAAACTCTCCATGATGTCACAGTCACAAGGATAAAAGACTTTTATCAACTACTAATTAAATATTTCATCCATATCTTCTGCAGCAGTTGTCCTCATCATTTTCTCCAATCACTGCCATCCTACCATAATCATTATTATTTTATTTATTTTTTTTTTTTTTTTGGCCTCATCAGCTAATTGTTGTTCATACTGAACTTTTCCTACCCTTACCAACCAAGCGATGGTCCTTGCCTGTTTTTGTATTCCTCGTGGAATTGATTATTATCACTCCTCTATGTTGCCTCTCTAACCTTTTTTTCTCTTATTGCAAGCTTAATCTCTTCTTTCATCCATTTCACACCTACTTTATTTAACCTTCTGACCTTTTGGAATACCTTTAGATATTGCTTCTACTAGATTGTTCTTAAATTGCATGCAAGCAGCATTGATCCATGCTTTCGCATTCTTCATTCCATGCTTCAGCTGCAAGTTGTCTCCTGAGCTTCTCATAATTACCAGCCTGTTGTTCCACATATACCCTTTCCTCACAGATGTTCTCACATGGTTGACAACCACCCAGGTAATCACTTCATTCTCATTCTCACCAACTGGAGGTAGATTTGACACTTCATTTATAATAACATCCTGTTGTGACCTCTCTTACTTATTGCCTGAGGTCTAGTACAGGTTTTAATATTGCCGGTAATGTTTTTGAAAGATGTCATGTGACATATTTTACTGGCAGAACACTTGTAACCAGTTCGTGGAACACAAGTGTTCCAGGGAACACCGGTTAAGAACCACTGATCTAAACACTTCTTCCCATCATTACTGACCTCAAAAATTGGGCATTATTTCAACACCAAGAGCAAGCGTTCATTACTGACAATGATGAATTAGCTAAAGAACTCCAATTTCTAAAAAACAGTTTACTACAAGATGACTACAATGAGCACATTGTTTCAAGACCACTATTTCGTGATGCTTCTAATGACATAGAAATAAAAGGTTTCGTTACTCTTCCATATATTAGCTCTATTTCCATAAAACTTGCAAAAATACATCATCATCATCGAATTCCTGCCATGTACCCTCAAGAGGTGTACAGGATATGATAGTACTACATGAAAAATTTACATCATTACTAACTTCCTATCTACAATTTTCCTCCAAATCAGTCTGTTACTTGTCAAGACTCCAACATCACCAGATCTTATATTTCTATCGTCTAAGGCACTTTGTAGCATATCAATCCAAATTTCTTGGTGGATTAATATGGTACAATGGTCTTCCTCTGGGTCGTTTTCCTGCCAACTTGGCAAAGAACACTTGTTTTGCTAATCTTTCCTTGCCCATTCTGTTTAAGTGACCATACCACCTGAGATTAGCTCTGCTAACGCATTCCTGGATGCTGACAATGTCAAGTTCTTTCCTAATATCCTCATTTTTAATATGATATTGCGGTCTCTAGTCTTTGGTCAAGTGTTTTACTTCTGACCCAGTTCTCAGATTCATGTGGTTTGAACACTGTCTTGTATACAGCTAATTTAGTGTTCTGACTAATTTCTCTCTTATTCCATATGAATTTATTCAACTGACTTCCTACCATACCAGCTTTGTTGATTCTGTTGTCTATTTCCATATCTAATTTACCATCTTCACTAAAAAAGGGTGCCTAAGTAGCTGAAATGTTTTACTTGTTCCACAGGTTCTCCATTCACAACACAGTTGACATTTTCAATGATTCTGCCTATTTTCATTGTCTTTGTCTTTTTATTGCTGACCTTCATACCATCTCTATTACAACAGTTATTCAATTTAGTCAGAGAATCTTGCAGACTTGTGCTGGATTTATTAAAAGTGTAACATCATCTACATAAAGCAAAGAGCTGACATTAACATCTCCAATTTTGATATCATGTTTAATACCACTTTCCTTCATAATGTGCTCCATATAGATAATGAATAACAGAGGGGATAATGCATATCCTTGTCTCACACCAGTTTTACATTAAACCCTCTTCCTGTACTTCCTTCAATTCTAACTGCTGACTTACAACTCAAATAAAGACTAAGTATTGCTTGATATAATGCCCCATTGACACCATATAACTGTAGCGTATTGAATAGCTTCTCTCTTGGCACCTTGTCATATGCCTTTTCCAAATCAACAAAACTTAAATACAGATCTTTGTTATATTCCCATGATTTCTCCACTATTTGTCGTAAAGTGAAGATCTGATCCTGACAGCCTCTATTTGACCTGAATCCAGCTTGTTCTTCACCAAGCTTTTCTTCCACAATTCTTCTCAACCGTTTCTCAAGTATTGCATATATCTTACCAGGAACACTCAGTAGGGATATACCTCTGTAATTTCACTTCCTTTATCAGCATGAATCACTACTCTGATTAGTAAAACCTTGACATGGCCCACTCAAATATCCAGGTGTTTACCGAATGTGGCACCGATGCAGACAGAACAATGCACTGAAAAACACATAAGAGATATTGAATATCAAAGAATTGAGGACTCAGATTTGTCATCCCATGTACTCTCTTCAGCTGACCCACAAGATGAGTGTTATAGGATGAGTCTGAACTATTACACCGTTGCCATAACATAACTGAGAAAATTTGGGGATCCTTAGAAATGACACTGGATCCAAAACACCTAAACACATAAACCCTTAGTATCAACTTGTCTGAATACATCCTAGCCATAGCTAGCCAAACATGAAAATGTGTAAGTATGCAAGTGATTATTAATATCTTATTCCAGTTTACTGCTTTATAAACTCTTATTTATATCCCTACTCTGCTAACAGAATAAGTTTAAAAAGTTAAAAGTTTGAATAAAAATTATTTATGATGTATGCTGTTTTTCTTACTGCACTCTGTTTTTTGGTATGTAGACACTACAGGTACCTGCGATGATGAAAAGCATGGAGGTTGCCAACACAACTGTACTTCATTGAAAGGAGGAGGCTATATCTGTACTTGTCCATATGGATATAAAATAAGTGATCAGGATCCCAAAGCATGTGAAGGTAATTTTTTATCACTTACTACTAACATCTTTCAGAAACATGCATGTTACAAACCACTGACACGACACTTCTGTGTCGTGTCAGTAGAAATCTCTTTCTACTGACACAACAGAAATATTGAAATAAAATAAATAAAAATAAATTCTGTGTGATGATACAGCGTTCTCCCTTTATCTGGGAGTTCACAGTACCATCTAGTCCCCTCAAATTTTATCCAGGCTCCGGAACCGGCATAGGCTGACGAATCAGACCTATGGCTGGGTCAGTATTCCTGACTGTAATTTGTGTGTGTCCTCAGACCGGTTTGCCTGCTTGCAGGATGAAAAACACCAGATAAATTGGCGGGGAAAAAACCCTGCTGTCCATCCCCAAGACCGGCTAATTTGGCTATGGCTGAGGAAGATCCTTGAGCTCCTCATGTCGTCGACGGGAATCGAACCTAGGACACTCCTTCCCCAGGCATATGGTTGCGAAGCGCAAAGCCACTAGGCTAACCGCGCAGACAATATTGAAATATCATTATTCTTATTATTATGGGTATCTCCATGGAGTCAGTAGACTCATCGCAGGAGACCCAAACTATCAAAACAATATCTATCATATCTCTTCTTGAATTCATTTACAGATGAAGAACTCACAATTGAGTCAGGCAATGCATTCCACTCATTCACCACCCTTCAGGTGGAAAATCTAGTTCTCACACCCTTGTTAACAACACTTTTCCTTAATTTCCAGGGATGACCTCTTGTTCTTCCATCACTATCACATAGCTGAAATATTTCCCCTGCATCAGTCTTATAAAAACCTTTTAGTAATTTAAATGTTTCTATTATATCCCCTCTTCTCTGCCTATCAACCAACGTCTTCAATCCACAAGCTCTCAATGTATCAATGTAGGGAGCAGTTTTTTACATCACTCACCAACTTAGTCACTATCCTCCGAACCCTCTCCACAACCTCCTTATCTCCAAGGAATCCAGGTGACCAGACTTGAGCACAGTAATCCAAATGTGGAAGTATCACCGCCTTATAAAGGGGAATAATAACCTCTTTATCTCTGGATGTTAGTATGTTCTATTCTTCAATAACCAAGTAATCCTATGTGCAATCTTGGACACCTTAGCAACGTGTCCTCTGAACTTCATCTTCCTATCCACCAACACCCCCAAGTCCCTCGCCTCATCTATCTCTTCAAGTACCGTTCCATCAATGTAGTACACAGCTGGTAATCTTTTAATCCCAAAATGCATAACTTTACACTTTTCCACATTGAATTGACATCCATTACCTTTTGTCCATTTTCCAGCTTATTTAAATCATCCTGCAAACTCTCAACATCGGCTTGATTTTTTATTGTACTACCCAACTTTGCGTCATCAGCAAACAACTGAATATCTCTCTTCAAGCCATTTCCTATATCATTTATTAATATAGGAAATGGCTATTGTTATTATTTACAAATTAAACAATAACAGCCCAAGCACAGAGCCCTGAGGCACATCACTGGTCACCTGCCTCATTTTGGACTCTGCTCCTCCATACACCACTTTCTGGTATCTCTCCCTGAGTCATTCTCTTATCCATATCACCAGTTTAGTATCCGTCCCCATCTGCTCCAATTTGTGCAACAGTGGGGTATCCTGTCAAAAGCCTTAGCAAAATCCAGAAGTACCACTGTATAGCCATTTCCTTTGTCCAACTCTGATGTCTTTCTATTATAAAAAGTTAATAAATTGCTAAGGCAGGATCGACCTTTAAAAAAACCATGTTGGCCCCTATAGAGCATCATATTCTGATGCAACCATTCTTGAATTCTCTCTTTAACCAACTTTTTCAATACTTTTACCACCACTCCCAAGATGGTGATTTGTCTGTAATTAACTACTGCAGTCTTAGAGCCACCTTTATGCAAAGGAACTACTTTGCCTTCCTTCCACTCCCTAGGGACCATACCAGAGTTCAAACTTAAGTTAAATAACCAAGTAAGAGGCGTTGACAATTCCTTTGCACATTCACACAACATCCGAGCTGATATTCCATCTAAACCTACAGCAGTGTGGGCATTTAAATTCTGCAATGTAATAAGTACCTCTGATTTATTAACTTCAATTCTCACATTAGTTATTGCTACAGGTACAGAGATATCCTCACTTGGGTGATAGACTTTTGAAAAGTGATCACTCAGTAACTCTACTATTACATCTGATTTAGTCACCTCAATACCATCAGCACCCACTAAGGTTATCCTTCCAAAGTCATTCTTCCTTTTACTTGCCACATAGCAGAAGAACTCTTTGGGATTATTCTTGATCTCCTTGGCTTAAGGTCTTCTCATAATCTGATTTAGCTTTTCTTACTGTGCTGGTAACCTTCCTAGCTTGAGCCTTGTACTGCTCATGGGTGTACTGATCGCCTTTCTCCTTGTAAATTCTCCATAACATTTTCTTTTTTTTTTTGCAGATTAAGCCTGATACTACTATTCATCCATCTAACACCTGTCTTGTTTGTCTTCCTGACCATGGGAATACATTCTGATATTGCCTTCCTCAGATACCCACTGATTTTATCACATGCACTGCTAACATCTTTCCCCTGCAGTATGTTCTGCCATGGCATGGCTGTAAGCTCACTCCGAAGCTTGTTATAATTACCTAACCTGTAGTTCCATATTAAAGCCAATACCACGATTGCTCTCACCAATTGGAGATAACGAGGACACCTTACTTATGCATATGTCCTCTGAACCAGTGACCCAGGTTCAACACTCTCACACAACGAGTCCCTTCAGTTATGTGCTGTTTCAAGTAATTAGCTCTGAAGGTGTATGAATTTCATTTCCTTTTTGCCATGTGAAATTTCCTCCTTCCAATTGATATCACCATAATTAAAATCCCCCATAATAATCCTGCACACATTGCACTAATTTGCTGATGCATGAATTCAATATCACCCCCTTTACCCCCTGGCCTATAGCAGCAGCCAACTGTATATTTGGTTGTGTTGGTCACTATTTCACAATCTTCTCTATTCTCCCTGAAAATACTGTACCTGTCACATTCAATTCCAGTAACCACATCTTCTGCTGACAGCCAAGTTTCACTAATTCCTACAACTTTTGGTAAGATTGTGCTGACTAATGTCAAAAATTCTTCTCTTTTTATTTTGAATGCTTCTTGCATTAGTATACTAAAATTGCAGATTCAGTTTTGTTCTTGCCAGCTTTAGAACTGATATACATATCACTACTTTCAGTAGTCCCATGCCAGTTTTTATCCACTCTATTCTGCAATTTATTCCTTGAAAAAGGATCAACAAATATACATTCACTGCATAAGTTTCTCCTTCTTACACTCAACCTTTTCAATTTTAGTTTGCCCAATTTCTTCAACTTGTTAAGAGAACAGTAACTTCTTCAATCGCTTATGACCTTCCATGTTCAGATGCAACCCATCTCTTGCATACAGCTGTCTTTTGCCTTCAAACACACTCCAGAGATCAACAAATTTGAGACCTCTTTTTTTGCACATTCTTGCAATCATATCATTCATTATCATTGCTCTTCTCCTTAACTCATAATTGTCAAAATGAGGCGGCACACACACACACACACACACTATCCTCCTTTTGACACTTTTCTTCTTCATGATATCTAACAATGTTCTTAAATCTTTTGCTACCCAATTAATACTACCACTCAGGTCATTTGTACCCACCATAACTATCATCTTTTCTGTCATATCCCCTCTCTTTATTGCTAAAGTCGCTCTCTCTGTTGTTCCACCAGCCAAGCACTCCTCAGGCATACCACTCTCCATACCCTTAATCATAGAATCACCATATATTGTACCACTCATAACTTCATTCAAATCCAAACAAGCATCACTCACGGCCTCATTTTCTATGCTATTCAGCATGACTCTCCCAGTTTCATTACTTTCCCTCAGTACTCTTTTACTAACTCCCCCACTTTCACGACATCTCATTTCTTCTAGACCTCCTGTGCTTTCATTCTGTTGACTTCCAATCACTCCCATTCTATTTATTATCTCATCATTCACCAAAGACTCTCCCTTATTAATCCTGTTCTAGTTACTTCAGTTAAAGTAATCTCCATAATCCTAATTTCTCTATTCAACACATTTAACTCAGTTTTAATTTCCAGAACCTCCTTACTGAGCACATCCAGTTCCTCTTGCAGGAGATGAAGGTCACTTTTCATTTTCACGAACTCCTGCCGAAGCTCTTCCGCTATCGTCCTGACGTCTGCTTCCATTCCTAATCGCTCCAGTCTATCCTGACACTCCTCACATACGTTGACGTATTAATTTTTCTCATTTAGCCAAACAGTCCACAGATCCTTCACATTCTTTTGTGCATACATATAGCAGTTTCTGCAACGCATCCACTGCAAAAAATTCAATATCTTTAAGAAACACTCTGTATAATTACTGATACATATTTTAATTTTAATTGCATTTCTTGAGTGTTGTTGCCCATTGATCAATTATGATTTTCTTGAATTTCTAGAGAATTCATAATGCTTTGAAAAAGTAAATATGACCTCATTAATTAACTCAACATTCCTATCCATGTTGATTACATCATCAATAGTTATCAAGGAGCTAGAAATTTGGATGGCCTGGTTGACTGAGTAGTTAGCATATCTGCTCTTCAGCTAAAAGACTGCAGGTTTGAATCCCACCATGGGCATGGATGTTTGTGATTGTCTGTGAACAAACTAGTGGTGGTGGGCAATAGATGCTGTTGGTGTAGATGATGCAGTTTGCCATAGTTGGTGGATTGAGTGGTGGAGACGGAGAGTTGTAGAGTAGGGGCCCTCCCTCAATGAGTCTTTGGACTCCTTGGAGGTGTCACATAATAATAATAATAGTGAAAATACTTTTGCCAGCCTGGTTGGCTGAGTGGTTAGTGTATCCCCTCTGCATCCAAAAGGCTGCAGGTTCAAATCCCGCCTTAGGCATGGATGTTTGTGATTGTCTGTGAAAATATTAGTGGTGGTGGGCAGTAGATGGCATTGGTGTAGTTGCAGTTTGTTGTAGCTAATGGATTAAGTGGTGGAGACAGAGAGTTATGGAGTAGGTACCTTCCCTTGATGAGTCTTTGGACTCCTTGGAGGTGTCACATAATAATAATAATAATTAACAAGCCATTATTGTTGCCATTAATAAGCCATTGATTATTTTTCCTGAAGATATAAGATTCATGCAGCCCCTTACAGGAATTAATCACTGTAATATGTTCATGTATAAGATGATATTTGAAGTTAAAAAAAAAATTCTTGGAAAACATCGGGTGTAAAATCTGAACATCTGAATTCAGTGATAAAAAACATTATCAAGCATTCGTCTAGCTTTTAAAGTAATGTGTTGCAGTGCTATGTTAGATATGTATGATATGTTAGAACATGTACTGTGTTCTAATATGCTTTTGCTTTTATATTATGCTAATTAGAATATTAATATACTGATAAGTGGTAGATTAATATATTTTATATATAAATATTTTTATTTAATAAATGTGTTCATTACAGCAAACATATAGTTGTTTTCATTTAAATCTTAATGAAACCTTACTGGCATGATGAATTACAATATATGAAACCAAAGACTTGTATAAACATAACATTGATCGTCTCATACTGGAAGACATTGTTTGGTTAAATTACAGTAAAGAAAATACCTGCTGTAATTTCTATTCCTACATTATATTAAAGTAAAAGTAATGGGTAAGAAGCTGTTGGTGAGTGTAAAATCTGTGGTCATTTTATACAGTGAGCACAGCACAAAATAAACATTTTGAAAATAAATTTTGGAGGTTGTCTTATACACCTAGTTACCTTGTGATTAGCATAATATTGAAGTTACAGTAAAATGGAAATTAAATGAGACATGGTTATTTTGATATTATATGTTACCATTAGATCAATGTAGATCAATGCTTGAATCAAAGTTCTGGCAGTTCTTAATGGCCAAAAACTCAATAGTCTAGAATTATTGCTTTGTTGTTGAATTATTGATTTGAGTTCTTAGCTTGTAGACTTCAGATATTGTAAAAATTAACTTTAAAATTTAAATTAAATTGAAATTAATGTATTATTTCAGGCAATTAATGTATTATTATTTGGCTCTTTATATTTAAGTAACTTAATGGGTACACCTTTTTGGACAACTCGTATAGCAGAGTACATAAGTTCTTTTCGCTATACCCTTTGGTATTAATAATTTGGTCTAGCTACTCACTGATGAAGCCTCAATAAAGGCTGAAACCGGTCTGGGTAGTGACCTCCCTACCATAATGTAATAACAGTATACATTTCCTAGGAAATATGTTTTTACATTATGGTAAATACCAAAGAATAGTGATCAGAACTTTCCCCACCTTTGCAACGAGTTGCCCATGTTTGTACTACGTTCTAGGAACTACTTGCATTCAGCTCACGCTGGTATTCGCCGCTACTTTTATAGTTTTTTATACTATATTCGGCATGAAACTCTTTGATTCCAATCTTTGAGTTTCTTATTTGGTTTTAAAACAATGTGGGATCTAATATCCCCTTAATTTAATTAGTATTATTTCAGTTTATTTCAATTTCAGGAAAGCAATTATTGATAATGATAATATCAATAATAACACTAGTCAACAAAAATTGTGTAACCAGTTTTAAAACTACGTATGTTAAGGAGAATTTAAAAGTGGAACTTGTTATTTTATGGCTTAGAATTAAAAAAAAAATGGAATCTGTGTTTTATCAGCATATCAGAATTGTTTTGTTATAAGAATAACAAAATGTAAGCTTCGTTAAGCATTATTTCTTGATAATAATTAATAAAAAATAATATATATATAATTGTCAATTAGAAAAAAAAATTTTTTTTAAGCTGAATATAAACAGCCCAAATTTAAGTACTTATATATTTTACTACTTTACAATAAATAAGAAGTTTAAAATAAAATTTAAAAGTGCTTATAAGTACTTTTAAGTATAAGTTCACCCTTGAACAACGTGGGTTTGAGACTGTGTGGGTCCAATTATATGCTGATTTTTTTCAATAAATATATATTATTATTGTTATTATTAAGAGAGACCTCCAGGGAGTCAGAGACTCATTGAGGGAGGCCACATACTACACACACACACACACACCAGCTATCATACTTATTCTTGAATTCATTCACACTACTTGCACTCACAACATCCAAAGGCAATCCATTTCAATCATGCACCACCATCTGAGAGAAAAATCTAGCCCTCACACCCTTTTTGGCGGCATTCATTCTCAGCTTCCAAGGATGCCCTCTCGTCCTTTCTCCACCCTCCATAAATTGAAAAATTCCATCAATTGAAATCCTGTATGACCCTTTCAGAAGTTTGTAAGTCTCAATCATATCACCCCTCTTTCTCCTGTTTGCTAGTGTCTGCAGTCTAAAAATTCTCAACCTGTCTTCATAATCAGTATTCCAGAATCCTGATATCATTTTTAAAACTCTCCTTTGTACTCTCTCCAATATATCAGAATCACAACGGGAACTAGGAGACCAGACCTGTGCACAGTAGTCCAAGTGAAGTCTTATCTAGATGGTTGTCTTCACAGAATTAGTACTATCTATCCATCCAAGAACAATTTTTGTAGATATTCTCATCTTAATACAGCCTAATGGGATCTACCATCTTCAATCAAAAGAATCAGAACTAATAAAGGATGATATATCCATACAACTTCACATCATCCTTCTCAGAAGTCTAGCATTATGGAAATGTAATTTCTATAATGTAAGTTCATCATGCATATACACACACACACACACACACACACACACACACACACACACACACACACACACACACACACACACACAAAACATATATATATATATATATATATATATATTATATATGATATATATGATATATATATTATATATTTATATATATATAATATATTATACTCCACAGAATTGCTTCTGGAACATGAAATGATGTTGATTCTAAATCAATTTTCCTCTCTAAAGGTTATAACTCTGTTCTTATCTCTTAGAATAATAAACAGCCATGGCTTTCACTTTTATTCTTCTGAGGAAAACAGTTCAATAGGTTTCTATGCCTTATTATTATTACCCCAAGACCTCATGGAGTCAAAGACTCATCTGGGAGGTCCTTTTATCACACACACAGCTCATCATACTGTATCTTAAACACACTCAAACTCCTTGCAGACACCACACTCTCAGGCAAGGCATTCCAATCAGCATACCAGTCATTTTGGACTCTAAAATAATTGTGTTTTACAGTCCAAAATGACTTCTAGTTCCCTCATTTTACTCTTGGTTATTTCTTGCTGCAAAAGAGAATTTTTTATTGGAGAATATTTAAATATTTTCATACTTCTTCATATGCTGCTAATTGCCGAAGATAGATCATCTCGCAAATCATACTGATCAACTCGGGCCACACCATCTAACTCAGAATCATTATCATCTTTATCGTATTCAGAATCTGTATTGAATTCACTATGACTGCTACAAGTCACTGATGCTTCACCTTTCAAATTTTTAACATAAAATACTTTTGTTACAGCTAGATGTAGTGCATGGTTGTAGCAGTATTGTTAAATAGTCAGTGATAATTTTCTGAATTTTTCCATAACAACTGCACCATCCCTTGTAATTGCAACCGCATCACTTTCAACTTTTAACTGAAAGTTTTCTAATGTTTCCTGAAGCAAGGATAACACTTTTTCTGCGGGACAGTTCCCATGTATTCTTACTAAACCAAGGTTCATATAGGTCTCATTGCAGTATACGTGAACATTCATGTATCTGCGATTCTTGCAACTGGTCCACTCGTCTATTGAAATACTCAGTTTTTTATTATCATATTTGAATACTTCCAATTTCTGGATGTACAGCTGTTTCACTTTACTATAACAATTATGCATTAGTGTCATAACTGAAGATGGACTTCTTGGCAACTGCATTCCTTTGCTTGTGAAACTTTCCCTAATAAACTCACTTTTTGTGATGGTGTTCACTAATATCCCATCCAAGGCTGCTAATTTGCTTACGGTTTCTTTTAAATCCAGTCCCTTGACATAATGTAAAATTGTCATTTGTCTCTTAGAAGATGAAGGCATTGGCTCATCATTATTCAATTCAGACTTCAAAAGGAACTTATAAAAAAGGCACGTGCACGTAGGCACTACAACACAGTAACTGAAAATGAAGTGATGAAGCTATTGTTCTCCTAAAAGTCCTGATGGGGCCCTCTAGCGGGCTAAGTAGGTGTTCTTGGCCGTTGGGCAAGGTCTGCTGATGTAAGCCTCCCAAATTTGAGGCAGTCTCATATAACCAAATTTGTTGAGATTTGAAGAGTTAGGGCTGAGGCTCAGCAAACAAAAAAACAACAAAAGTCCAACTCGAGTATTAATATATATATATATATATATTTTTTAAATACTAATGCTTGAGTTGGAATATGAAATATTTATTAGAACATTTTAAATAAATTTTATTTACGAACCAGTTCATTTTGTTTCAGACAATCTATAAAAAAATATTAAAATATGCATTTATTAAAAATTTTCCCGATTTCCCAACCAAATTTTCTCGGGATCTGGGAACGGGAAACGAAAAAAAATTCCCAAGAATGGACAGGAGGGAATTCCTGCCCAGAAACCCTAGTTCCAGGAGAGTGGAAAGAGGGTATGATAGTTCCATTGCATAAAGGTGACACCAAGACAGAGGTAGCAAACTACAGACCAATTAATGTATCAGGAGTGGTTGTTAAAGTATTGGAAAGGTTGGTTAAAGGTAAAATCCAACATTGGCTGGATAGGGATGCAATACTCTACAGTGGGCAACATGGCTTTGTAAAAGGTAGGTTCCTGTCTTAGTATTTATCCACATTTTATAATAAATTTAAATACTACATGGAAAACTATTACAAATGTTGGAACAAATTGTGGATATGAAGCATGGATTCACATGCTTCATCGTAGCATGAAGTAGCTAATAGCATGGATAGGAGGATGGCTGAAATACAGACACCAGAGATGAGTATATGATGGAGTGGAATCTAAGAGAATGAGAGTGACCAGTGGAGTATCTTATGGTTCTGTATTAGAGCCACTACACTTTAATTTGTATATCACTGGTACAGGGAGAGATTTAAGATGGAATATTCAGTTGTTTGCTGATGATGCAAAACCAGGGAGAATAGATAAAGGTGATGTAGATATTATTTAAATTAAGGGGATATTTAATCCCACATATCCTGCAGGATGATTTAAATAAATTAGCATTGTGGACAAAGGCTAATGATTGTCAATTTAATGTTGCAAAATGTAAGGTTATGCACTTTGGGTTGAAAAGGTTGTATGCAACCTTTTCAACCCAAATTGAAATTGTTGATATTGGAATGCAGGAAACTGACTTGGGGATAATGGTAGACAGAGATTTCAAGTTCAGAGGGCATATTGCAAAAGTTGGTAAAATAGCTCAAGTGATTATTTCAGTGTTGAAAAACATACTAACAAGTAAAGATATGGAAGTTATTACATCCTCTTTATAAGGCTATGATTCATCCACATATTGACCACTGTGTGCAAATTTGGTCACCTGAGTTTCTTAGGAACTAGGTGGTTGTAGAGAAGGACTGTGCAATGCTCCCTGTGAGGACAAGTTGAAGGATTATGAGTTGCCAAGTTTAGTTGATAGGCAGAAAAGAGGGGACATGATGGAAACTTTTATGATATGAAAGGTGATTTATAAATTGATACACAAAAATTTTTTCCATGTATGACATGTAGTCAGAAAAACAGGAGCATATGTGGAAGTTGTGTAAGAGGGTGGTTAGTAGGGATGTGCAGACCAGATTTTTTGTGTGGAGAGTGGTGAATGAGTGAAATGGATTGCCAGAATTAGTTGTGAGTACCCTGATAGTGAATGAGTTTAAGGAAAGATGTGATAGGATTTATGTGTGTAAGGGTTAGTTTAGGTCTCCCATAATGAGTCTCCAGACTCCATGGAGAAACTGTTGGGAGAAACTGTCCATATTGGGAAGGGTATGTCTTATCTTAGGAATTCGCTTACATTTTATAATCAAGTGACAATGGAGTTGAATAAGGGAAATAGCTACCCAGCGATATGGCTAGACTTTGCAAAAGCATTTGACAAGATTCCCTATAGAACTGTGTTGCATAAATTGGAGCAAATAGGGATGGATATGAATCTGGTAATTAATTTGGATTAGAGGGTGGCTGATGGACAGATATCAAAGAGTGGTTTATGAAGGAGTTGAGTCCAAGAGAAGACAAGTGACCAGTAGTGTACCATAGGTCTCAGTACTTGGTTTTCTGCTGTTTAATTTGCATTATAATGATATATGAAATGATTTGATGCGAAGTGTTCAGTTTGCTGATGAAAAAAAAAAAAAAAAAAAAAACCTGAAAAGAGTGATAGTCAATTAAGATGATGTAAAGATCTTGCAGGGTGGTGTAAATAGACTGGCAGTTTGGGCAAAGGTAAATGGTTACCAGTTTAATTTGGCTAAGTGTAAGGTGATGCACTTTGGAAAGGGATCAGAAGCTGTGTACTATATTGATTAAGCCAGGAATTTGGATGTGACTGTGGACAGGAGTTGAAGTTTAGAGGGCATATTGCAAAGGTAACTAAAACAGCACATCAAATTATGTAATTGTTGAAGAACACAAGCATGGAGAGAGAGAGGTTATTGTTCCACCATATAAGGCTTTAATAAGACCGCATCTGGACTACTGACACAGATCTGGACTCCCGGATTCTGTAGGGATGAAGAAGTTGTGGAGAGGATCCAGCAGCGAGTGAAAAAGATTGTGGCAGGCCTGTGGAATGCTCACTATAAGAATAGATTGATGGTTTCAAAAATTAGCTGATAGGTGAAAAAGAGAATTCATGATAGAAGCATTTAAGTTATTAAAGGGGGGGTTTTATAGGATTGACACTGAAACCTTTTTTCAGTACATGGCAGGAAGGGAGAGAACAAGGGGGTCACCAGTGGAAGTTGTCTAAGAGTGTGGTTAGCACAAATGTTTGGACTAGATTTTTTACTTAGAGTATCTTGAATGGGTCACTAGAGGTGCTTGTGGGTACTTCATCGGTGAATGAGTTTAAGGAAGGATATGATAGGTATTGTGTGAATAACTGATCTCTCATGATCAGCCTTATGACTTCATGGAGATAACTATAATAATAATGATAATTAAATATAAAATTTACTTATCTTTTCACAGCTTACATGGTGACCGATGTGCAGCAATCACCACCTAGAGGCCAAGTGTATTGCCTCAGTATGATAATGCAATAGGGAGAAGAAAAGCAGTGATAATAAATGAGATGATAGTGAGAATGTGTAGGAAGATAGGTTTGGAATTATGTGGATACGTCGAGTACCTTTGAGGATAGACGGAAATTGTGTTCAAATGTAATCCATCTCTTGCATACAATTTCCGTCTAGCCTCAAAGGTACTCCATGTATCCACATAATTCCAAACCTATCTATGGGCAAGTGAGTGTGTTAAGACAAGGGTTCCAAGGGTAGAATGTAGCAGGGATGGCTTAGTATGATTAGTAGTTTGATTAATAAGAGGGCATATGCTATATTCCAGAGCCAAGTGGATTATGTGAGGAATAATAATAGCTACCATCATTTTGTATTTGGTATTTTTGTATTATAAAAGTCATCAAAGGCTTGAAATGTGGAAAGACAGCAGGAGTAGATGATATTCAACCAGAAATGCTGAAGTATGGTGGTATAAAAGTCTTACAGTGGCTGCACTTCATAGTTCAGAATGCCTGGACAGAGGGACGAATTCCCGATGATTGGAGTAGAGCTCTCATAGTACCCATTATTAAAAAGGAAAATAAAACACTGAATGTGAGAATTACAGAAGTATTTCCCTACTGAGTGTTCCTGGTAAGATTTATGCAACTATACTTGAGAAGAATTGTGGAAGAAAAGTTTGGTGAAGAACAAGCTGGATTCAGGTCAAATAGAGGCTGTCAGGATCAGATCTTCACTTTACGACAAATAGTGGAGAAATGATTGGAATATAACGAAGATCTGTATTTAAGTTTTGTTGATTTGGAAAAGGCATATGACAAGGTGCCAAGAGAGAAGCTATTCAATACGCTACAGTTATATGATGTCAATGGGGCATTATATCAAGCAATACTTAGTCTTTATTTGAGTTGCAAGTCAGCAGTGAGAATTGAAGGAAGTACAGGAAGATGGTTTAATGTTAAATCTGGTGTGAGACAAGGATGTACATTATCCCCTCTGTTATTCATTATCTATATGGATCACATTATGAAGGAAAGTGGTATTAAACATGATATCAAAATTGGAGATGTTAATGTCAGCTCTTTGCTTTATGTAGATGATGTTACACTTTTAATAAATCCAGCACACGTCTGCAAGATTCTCTGACTAAATTGAATAACTGTTGTAATAGATATGGTATGAAGGTCAGCAATAAAAAGACAAAGACAATGAAAATAGGCAGAATCGATGAAAATGTTAACTGTGTTGTGAATGGGGAACCAGTGGAACAAGTAAAACATTTCAGCTACTTAGATACGATTTTTAGTGAAGATGATAAATTAAATATAGAAATAGATAATAGAATCAACAAAGCTGGTATGGTAGGAAGTCAATTGAATAAAGTAATGTGGAATAAAAGAGAAATTAGTCGGAACACTAAATTAGCTGTATATAAGACAGTGTTCAAACCGTTTTAACTTATGGATCTGAAAGCTGGGTCAGAAGTAAAACACTTGACCAAAGACTAGAGACCGCAGATATGAGAGCCCTGAGAAAGATTAGAGGCGTGAACAGATGGCATCAATGGCAATATCATATTAAAAACAAGGATATTAGGAAAGAACTTGACATTGTCAGCATCCAGGAATACATTAGCAGAGCTGATCTCTGGTGGTATGGTCACCTAAACAGAATGGGCAAGGAAAGATTAGCAAAACAAGTGTTCTCTGCCAGGTTGGCAGGAAAACGACCCAGAGGAAGACAAGATATAGGTGGATTGATACGATACAAAGTGCCTTGGACAATAGAAATATAAGATCTGATAATGTTGGAGTCTTGACAAGTAACAGACTGATTTGGAGGAAAATTGTAGATAGGAAGTTAGTAATGATGTAAATTTTTCTTGTAGTACTATTATATCCTGTACATGTCAGGAATTTGATGATGATGATAATAATAATAGTTATATGAAGACTAGCAGTGCACTGTTTTTTCTGTATACAAATGCCAGGAGGGAGCATTATGAAAAAGGGAATGAGTTTCTGATGTTGATTGACTCAGTCTTTCCAAAGATTTTCGGTATCATCAAAACGTGATTAATGGAGTAGGATGTTCTCACATGGATAAAAATAGAAGGGTACAGCAGAATAGGGAAGGTAAATGGAGTGGTAAAGTGTTACTCACTGTAAGAGATGAACTACTGCATTCTATTAAGGTAGAGAATCAGAGTGGAAAGAACACTTAATGGCTTTGAGAAGATATGGGATGTGGGATAGTACAAGATATTTAGTGAAATACTGCTATAGACAAGGGAAAATAGTGGTGATAAGCAGAAAATGTTTAGGTAAATTTGTTTTAAGCTAGTGCAAAGCAAGTGATTATTACAGGGAACTTCAACTATAGCCATATAAACAGAGTAGAGGGAGCAGCTTACAGTACTAAAGGAACTGAATTGTTGGACTTCTTGAGGAACAACTGTTTTAGTCAGTATATGGTAGAAGGCGCATGAGGATATTAATGACTGACTTAGGTAATATGTAGTGGAGGGAACATGAGGATCAAGAGTTTTAGACTGTCATAGCATTAAAGGGATCTGATTGTGATGGAGATTTCACACTTCTCCCAAATGATGAAAGTGCCATATAGTCCTGACTTTGAGGATGAATAAGCACATACAAGTATCAAAGCAGAAAGAATTTAAGTGGAATTACAAAGTAGGCTGATAAGAGACTTAGAAACCAGCTTGGACTAGTACAATGGATGAAAGAATTTGTGGGAAAAGAAATTAGTTGCACATCAGAGATACTTAAGAAAAATTTGTTGAAAGCAGTGGCAGATTGTATATCTTGAGTGAAGAATATCAAGTGATTTGGAGTCAAGTGGATGACTAAAGAAATTAAACAGGAATTTCAGATGATAAAAGAGAATATAGAAAACATATAAAGAGAATGGAGAACAACTGGATAAGGAATAGCAAGGTGACTACTATATAGTAAGGAGAGAAATATTAGCATTACAATATGCAAGCAGACTAGTGCTGCAATCCAAAGAGAATCCCAAAGAGTTTTTTTTTTTTTTTTTTCACTATGCATCCAGTAGTAGGAAAAAGGACAATGACTTGACAGTTTTTCTTGCTGGATGGAAATTGGACTTGGGTTACCAGATGACATAGTTGGTCTATTTAACGATCACTTTATCAGAGTGTTCCATCCTGGAAAAGCAGGCATTATTCCTAAAGGAATAAGGAGGGGCTAAGCATGGTAAAAATGAATGAAGAGAAAGTATTCCAAATCTGAATACTCCAAATGTCAATAGGAAGGGGGGGGGACAGTCATATGATGAGTTGCCACTGATTACAGAATTTTGCCACATGTTTTAAGGGAGAATGCTTTGGAACTGACTGGATAATTTCAATCCTGCTCTAAAGACTAAACATATTGTGTTGCAACCACTTTTAGACTTCCAATAAGAATGAATTTGGGTTTGGTTGGGATTATGACCAAAGCAACTATGATGTAACCAGTGTATTGTCTGTTATTATTGTTATTATACAGGTATCTTCATGGAGTCAGGAGACTCATCGCAGGAGATCCATTATTCCCCCAATACCTATTATACCCTTCCTTAAATTCATTCACTAACAAAGCACTCAAAACCATCTCTGCCAATCCATTCCACCCACTCACCACCTTCCATTCAAAAAGTCTAGTCCTAACACCCTGGCTAACCATGCTCTTACACATGAGTGACACCTCATTCTCTCCCTTCCTGCCAATGAAAAAAAAACGTTTTTAGTGTCAATCCTATAAATCCTCTGTAATAACTTGTGTACTTCTATTGTATCTCCTTTTTTTTTGCTTATCAGTTAGTTTTTGAAGTCCACAGACCATCAATCTATTCTCATAGCGAGATTTCCACAGATTTGCAACATTCTTTGTCATTTGTCTCAGGATTCTCTCCATCAATTCTTCATCCCCATGGAATCTAGGTGTCTAGATCTACACAGAGTAGTCCAGATGTGTCATTATTAAAGCCGTATATAAAGAAACAATAACTTCTCTATCCCTACTTGTTAGTGTGTTCTTCAACAACCATGTAATATCGTATGCTGTTTTCACCACTTTTGCAATATGCCTTCTAAACTTCAACTCCCTGTCCACAATCACCTCTCCCCCCAAGTCCCTGACCTCATCAGTTTCCTGCAGCTCAGTTCCATCAATAGAGTATACAGCTTGTGATCTCTTCTTCCAAAAGACTATTTTGCCCTCCTTCCACTACATTGACACCTTCCCAGTACTGAGGTTTAAACTGAACAGCTTGATCAGATGAACTGGTAATTCTCTTGCGAAATCTCATAGTGTATGGAACAATATTTCATCTAATCCCATGGCTCTGTTCACATTAAGGTTCTGCACTATTTTAATCACCTCCATTTCTTCAGCCTCTATTCTTCCATCAGTCAATATCACATCTTGCATTGCAGCATCACCTAGATGTTACACCCCCTGAAAAATACTCACTCAGTAATTCAAATTTTAAGGTCCTTCTTCCATAATCATTCCTCTTTTTACTTGCCACATAGCAAAAGAACTCTTTAGAATTTATTCTGGTTTCATCAGCTAGCTTTCTCTCATAATTAGTTTTGGTCATCCTTCTTGCCTGTTCCTTGTACTGCTCATGGGCATGCTGATTATCTTTTTCTTTATAATATCTCTACAACCTTTTCCTTGCCTGCAATTCCTGCCTAATGAAACCGTTCATCCATCTAACTCCTACCTGATTTATCTTTCTAACTCTGGGTTACCTAACTTATTCTGAGAGTGCTTTCTTCCTCCCATGCAACCACCATCTCTCCACTTCAAATTGTTATGCCGTGGCACTGTTGAAAGTTGACTTCTCAGCTTGTCATAATCACCTATTTTGTATTTGCATATAGTCAATGTCACTTCTGGCATTGCAACATCACCACCTACATGGTACACCCTGCAAAATGCTCACTCAGTAATTCAAGTATTTTGTTTGTTTCTGTTACCTCCCCACCATCATCACTTTTTAAAGTAATCCTTCCATAGTCAGTCCTCCTTTTACTTGCCACATGTTATATCTTCTTCAATTAGTTTATCTCTTACATAGGGACACACACCGCCAGATTTTTGGGAGGAAAATCTTGCCACTTTCTTGTGAGCCTGGCTAACTCACCTCTAGTTGAAAAGCCTTTATAAAATGTTCCATGTTGAACATTCCTGCCAAATAGTAAATGCATATGAGTGAAGATGCTATTAGCTCACCCAAGCTAACAATATTTACACTTCTTAAACACTTCACTAGCAAAGTGAGTATTTAGAACTCGTGATTTTTTTTTTATGTTATTCCTGCCAACGATTGCTATTCCCTACATACAAGAAATTTAGGTTACTTTCAAGTTAATGCTTTTAATCTGAAAATAAACACTGGAAAGAACACAGTCTGGCATTTTTTCTTTTGTTTTGCTGATTATTCCCAACTGATTGTTGACTCTGTTTTACTGACAATGCCACAAATATGATGTCATATTTTTATTATTATTTAAAATCCAGATTGTGTTTTCTATAATTGATAAGTTAATGTTTTGCAAAGTATATGTTTTAATAAACTCTATTTCCAGATATTAATGAATGTGCCACGTTTGGTCATAACTGCTCTCAATTGTGTACTAATATGAATGGCACATATGCTTGTAGCTGCCACCAAGGCTTTGTGAAATATGGAGATCACTGTGTATCTAATGGTAGGTAACTTTAATTTCAATATACTTTATTATTTATCAGTATAATAACTTAGATATAAATAGACATTCTAAGTAATGAGATAGTACATCTGAATGTATTTAGTTTGATACATTCACTGGGGGACCTAACCTAAATACTTCTAAGCCATGCATGAACTTTATTTTTAACAATAAAACTGCAACATTGTATTTTTAGGTTTTTGTTTCTCTGCAGCCACAAAAGGTTGTAAAGCTATCCCACATATTTAGTACCATGGGTTGTTAAAGGGTTAGATAATCCAGAAATCCTGATCTAGAGACCAGACAAGGAACTTTTTAAGCAATGTTAGCTGTTCCAATTAAATCAGATTAAATTTATTAAATCAGAATGAGTGCCCATCACTATTTAAGATATGAGAGTCTTATTCTAATCACACATAATTAAAGTTTTTTTTTTAATACAGTTAATTAATAACTAATAATACAATGTTTCCTCAGTTCTCCTGAAACTGAGGAATCCTCATGGCACAAGTATCTCCTAAAGCCCCCCTAAAATGACATACATGTGCATAAGGTGGTGCTGATATTCAGAAGACCAAAACAGATGGGATCCTTTTAAATAATAAGAATAATGTTATTTATCAAAGCATCAAGGATCATAGAAGGATGAAAGCAGGTACAGTATTTAATATTAAACATAAAGATTAGTTTTTTTGTTTGTTTGGTTTTTTTTCTTCTAAAATTAAACCCACACAAAAAGGTTACAAAACCTATAGTACATCAGGACTGCAAAAATAAAACTGCAACATTGTATTTTTAGGTTTTTTTCTATTCTCTACACCCACAAAAAGTTGTAAAGTTATCACACATTTAGTACCATGGATATTATTTACTTATGTGCAGGCAAGAAGGGATCACAAGGAATCCTTGAACAACTAAAAGTTGTATTTGGAGAATACAGAATAATGTCAGCAGGACAAAGGAACAGAGATGGAATGAAAGAAGAGAGAGAAAGGTTAATTCAGTAGGTTCAGGTTAGAAGCTGAATAGTGAATGGATATTGAACAAAAAGCTGATCATATTCTTACAGTCTTAAGAGAAAGTGATGGAATGATAATCACCATTTCAAGAGAATATTTTCCATGAAAAGAAGATGCATAAGATGGAAAACAGAATATCTCTACTACTCCAGAATATCTGGAGCTGTGAGAGAATGATAATCATTTAATCAATAATTTGAAGGCATCTGATGTTTGGGTGTCAGGTACCAGCTGCAATCACTATTGGGAGATGAATAGGCCCTCAGTACCAACCTTTATAGCATCCAGAAAAATCAATAATGGTGTAAATTCATTGTTTCCTCCCCATGGTATTTTTGTAATATTTTTCTTATTTAACATTATTGCTGCTTAATGATGATGATTGAGTTTCATATGTATTATAAATAAATTATTTCCCTTATGAAAAGAAGATATGCAGTATTTAAAACTTTAATGCATCAGCCATCTTCTATGCCTTCCTTACTATAATGTTTTCTTTTACTGTTCTGAAATTTTATATTCCTACCTCTAGACACTGGTCCACCTGACTGAAAGAAAAGTGGCCTCAAATATACAAAAGAAAATGAAAAACCTACTGGTTTTTCACCCTTCAATTTAAATCATATTTTAGAATAAATTCAAAAAATTCATAATTGTAATAATAATATCAAAACAGTTCTTTGATTTTTTTATAGTATTCATTTCTGTCTTTTGTTATAGAAAACACATACAGAAAAAAATTAATTCTTAATACCTTATGCTATAAATGTTTCTACATTATTATATACTTAGGTCCATCTCTAGTTGTAATGTTTGCTTCTGGTCCAGATGTGCGTGCATTTGATCTAAGCAGAGAACACCAATTTCCTGTCATAGCTGGAGAAAGTCGTATACAATCCATTGATTATGATCCTGTGAAAGGTATAGTTTTGTGTTTTATTCATAAATATAATAATACTGTATATATAAATCCTCTAATACCTTTTCATTTTCTAAATTTTAATTTAGAAAATAAAATTTTAATCTATCAAAAGTGTTTGATAGATTACCACATGATAAGTTGTTGTATAAGCTGCAAAGGGTGGGAATAGATAGTATATTGGTTAGATGAATCATAAATTGGCTCTCTGAATGATACCAGCAAGCTCTGTGCGATGGAGCAGTGTCCCAAAAAAGGAGGGTAACCAGTGGCATGCCACGGGGTTCTGTTCTTGGATCCCTGCTTTTAACTTGTTTGTAAATGATATATCATGTGGACTACTGAAGATCTTCAGTTATTTGCCGATGATGCAAAGTTGGGGGGGAATTATAAATAGCACTGCTGATGTAATTTCCCTTCAGGAAGATATGAACAGATTTTTGATTGGGCAAAGGAGTGGGGTTGTAGTTTTAATATTAATAAGTGCAAGGTGTTGCATTTTGGAGTATAGAAATATAAGGCTGTGTACTGTATTGACGGTATCATACTGCAGGAAGTGAATGAGATTCAAGATTTAAGAGTGATGGTTGGCAGTAGACTGAAGTTTAGAGGGCATATTGCAAGTGTTGCAAAGACTGTAGTGCTGCTATGAAAAGACGTATTCTAACATGTAGGGATAAGGAAGTGGTTGTGCCACTGGTCAGACCACACTTGGACTATTGTACTCAAATTTGGTCACCTGGGTTTTCAATGTGACATGGAAACATTAGAGAGAGTCCAGAGATGAGTGACTAAGACAACATCAGGAATTTGGAATGCTGGCTATGAAGAGAGGTTGAATAAATATGGATTGCAGAATTTGGTGGACAGGAGGAAAAAAGGTGATATGACAGAGACATTTAAGTTAGTGAGAGGATTTTATCGGATTAATTCAGATGGGATTATAAAAAGAGTAGAAGGTGAGGGGGAGAAGAACCAGTGGTCATCCCTCGAAGTTAGTAAGAATGTGGTGAAGAAGGGTGTGAGGAGTAGATTTTTTTACATTGGAGAATTGTCAGTGAATGAAACGCATTACCAAGAAAATATTGAAAATATTGTATAAAATATTACCAGGAAAATATTAACAACACATTACCAGAATGTGTTGTTAATGTAAGGAGCATTAAGGATTTTAAGATTTGGTATGATAAATATGTTGTCAGTTGAATGAACTTCCCATAATGAGTCTGCTAACTCCACGGAGGGTGCAATAATAATAATAATAATTTACATTTTTATTTGTATATTATATTATATATTATACTTTATGCATTTATGTATTATATTTTATCTCATCTGGATATTTTAATTACAATAATACTATATAAAACTCAGGACTAGCCATGAATAGCCTTCTTTCTCCTACGTTAGCAAATCTTTATAGAAAGAACCATTTGAGAAGGAAAACCTGGAAGAATGCTGCCTAAATCTAAAATATGGTAGAGGTATATTGATGATATTTTTCTAATTTGAAAGCCAATAACCAACATCCCTACATTTAAATCCAACTAAAGAGTGTGCTAAATTAAAAATTTCTATTTTTAGAAAACCAACCCATACTGACAAATATCTTTGACTTCTATATCACTAATGGTGCATTAATTGTATGAGTTGGTAAAATTTCTTGAGGTGGTGCACTTATTATAACCATTTTGTAGAAAGGTGTTTTTTATACATTTAGGTGCTTTGTATAGCTCTCACTTGTCAGTAATTAGACAAATTGAGATCCTCTTTTTACCAATATAGACCTCAAAATCTCAGCAGAGTAGGATGTCAACTAAAAAAATTTATATGGAATAAGAAAGAAATTAGTCAAAACAAAAAACTAGCAGTGTACAAGACAGTGTTCAAACCAATTTTAATTTATGGATCTGAGAGCTGGGTTAGAAATAAAACTCTTAATCAAAGACTAAAGACTGCTGATATGAAAGTTCTGTAAATGATTAGGGATTGAACAGATGGCATCAGTGGCAGTATCATATTAAAAATGAGGCTATTAGGAAAGAACATGACATTGTTAGCATTCAAGAATGTGTTAGCAGGGCTAATTTCAGATGATATGGGCACTTAAATAGAATGAGAAAGGAAAGGTTAACAAAACAAGTACTCTTTGCAAGGATAGCAAGAATAATATCCAGAGGATGACCAAAATCTAGGTGAATTGATACGATAAAAAAGTGCCTTAGAAGACAGAAATGTAAGATATGATAATATTAGAGTCTTGGCAGATAATTATCTGTCAAGCCATGATTGCACAGAGAGGTGGACCAATGCATTATTAGTCAGGTGTTCCTAATGCAAAGCTACTTAGTGTAGTTGATAAATTGAAGAATGATGTTATTATTATTATTAACACCAGTCCTCAATGGAGTCAAAAAATTCATTGCAGGAATCAAACAATGTTACACCTAAAGCCCATCAAACCGTGCTTTAAATTCATTAATTGATTAAGGTAATTTCTGATCTCTGGAATGTTGAATATGAAGAAAGGTTGAGAAGATTCAATTTACAGTCTGGTGGATAGGAGGAAGAGGGGGTGATATAATAGAGATGTACAAGTTGGTGGGGGGGGGGGGGTGCTATAGGATTAATGTTGAAGAGGTTTTTCATAAAATGGTGGAAGGGGAGAAGAAGAGGACATCCCTGGAAGTTGTATAAGGAGGGTGTAAACAAGGAAGTAAGAAGCAGGTTTTTTGCATGGAGAGTTGTGAATGAATGATTGGAATGCCTTGCCTGAGAGTGTGGTGTCTGCAGAGAATTTGAATGTGCTGAAGGCAAGGTATGATGAACTATGTGTGTGTGTGTGTGTGTGTGTGACAAAGGGACCTCCTAGATGAGTATTTGCCTCCATGGTGTCTTAGAATAGTAATAATAATAATAATGTATCTACATTCACCACAATATCAGGCAAAGCATTCCATTGACCAAGCATCCTCCATGCCTAAGAAAAAAAATTCTCCTTATGTGCCTGCTCACACTGTCTCCTTGTTCTACCTCCTTCCCCCATTCTACAAAAAATTTCTTCCACATTAACCTGGTAACAATCCTTTACCAACTTAAATGTCTCAATCATATCCCTTCTCTTCCTTTTATTCACAAAGCTTTGCAACCTGCATTCCCTCAATCTGTGATCATAATCTCACATCCCAAAGGCCAGATATGACCTTAATCGGTTTTCTCTAGATCCTCTGCAATATATCTTCATCACCATGACAATCAAGGGACCAAATCTCTGTACAATAATTCATATGACCTGATCAAGGCCTTATACAATCTTCTTCTTCTTATTGTGCTATCTTCTATCGAAGGTCAGCGACCATCTTGGCGAACAAACTGCGCTCTTGTGCTAATCTGAGCAGTTGTGCACTGCTCTTTCCTGTCCACGTCTTGATGTTGTCAAACCATGATATTCTTTTTCTTCCTCTAGTTCCTTTGCCACCAATTCTTCCTATCAAAATAGTTTGTAGAAGTTGGTATTTGCTGTTTCTCATGATGTGGCCAAGATATGTTTTTTGTTTCTTGATTATTTGTACAAGATGTTTAGCTTTGCCAATGGATTTTAAGACATCTTCATTGGTAATTTTTTCTGTCCATGATATCTTTAGCATTCTTCTGTATAGCCACATCTCAAAGGCTTTTCGATTTTCTTGATGGTTGTCGCCTTCAATGTCCATGTTTCAACTCCATAGAGCAGAATAGACCACACGTAGCATTTCAGCATTCGGCATCTGACTTCCATGTTTAGGTCTTTATTGCAGAATAGTGTTCTCATTTTCATGAAGGACTGCCGTGCAACTTCAATCCTTGTCTTTATATCTATTTCTGGATCCCACCGTTCATTAAGCCAGCAACCAAGATATTTATATCTTGACACTTGATCAATATTTTTCCCATTGAGTGTCAGTTTCATTGATGAGGCTGGATGTTTGGTGATGATCATGTATTTTGTCTTGTTGATGTTTATATTTATTCCCATCTTTGGCTTTCTATGTATACTCTGTCAATGAGTTTTTGGAGATCCATAATATTATCTGCAATTAGCACGGTGTCATCTGCATATCGAAGGTTGTTAACAATCTTTCCATTTATTGTGATTCCCTCTGGACATTCTTCTAATGCTTTTTTAAAGATTACCTCTGCATATATGTTGAACAGGAGTGGTGAGAGCACACATCCTTGTCTCACTCCTCTTTTGATGTTAATATCACTGGTGGTAATGTTGTTTAATTGAACGGTAGCTGACTGATTCCAATACAGATTTGTTATTAGTCTTATGTCTTGTTCGTCTAGCCTTATTTGTTGAAGGACTTCTATTAAGTTAGTGTGTCTGACTTTGTCGAATGCTTTTTCAAAATCTATGAAACACATAAAGACAGACTTCTGTTTTTCTATGCATTTTTGTATCAATATTTGAGTACAGAAAAGGGCCTCTCTAGTACCAAAACCATTCCGAAAGCCGAATTGTGTTTCACTTAGAGTTTCTTCACTTTTTCTATAAATGCGATTCTGAATTACTTTCAAAAATATTTTTAATGTTTGGCTCATTAGACTAATAAGTCGGAAGTCACCACAGGAATTCTCTTTGGGTTTCTTTGGGATAGTGATAAATGTAGATCTGAGCCAATCTGATGGAAATTCATCACTTTCATATATTTCATTAAATAGTTTTTCAAGAAGTTTGATGTTATCTGGTTCTATTAATTTTAAAAATTCTGTTTGCACACCATCTGGTCCACTGGCTTTTCCTGTTTTACTTGTTCGTATAGCATTCTCTATTTCGCATTTCATGATTGCTGGTCCTTGAATGTTATCTTTTATATTTATAGGCTTCTGTCTAGTATCATTGAAAAGTTCTGTTACATATTTTATCCAAATCTGTGCTTTATTCTCTTCTTCTAGAACTATTTTTCCATTTTCGTCTCTTAGAGACACTATTTGCTTTTTCCTCAGTTTTCCGGAAATTTCGTTGATTTTCTTATACAGATTGAAATTATCATGTTTCTTCTGAAGCAGTTCAATTTCAGTACATAAATTTTTCATCCAATTTTCCTTGGCTTCTTTTATTTTTTCTTGATGATGTTATGTGTTTCTGTATACCTGGCTAGGTCTTTGTTTTTGTACATTCTTCTTGTATCAATAAGAGAAAGAATCTCATCTGTCATCCATTCCTGTTGTTTTATATACAATCTTAATTTGTAGAAATAAAGAGGCTAATTATATGAAGAGCCAAAGGCTTCAATTTGGCGACATGAACTTATTTAGGTTAAGGGATATTACATCCCATGTTGTTTCTTAGCTGAATAAGAAACTCAAAGAGTTTCATGCCAAATATAGAAACTATATAAAGTTCGGCGATTCCAAGCATAAGCAAATACCTGGATAGTGCAGAACCTGACCCATTTGGTAGTGCAAGCTGAGGCAACTCATAGCAAGGGTGGAGCAAGCTCTGATTACTATTCTTGGTATTTACCCATAATGTGAACTTAGCTCCTAGGAGCTGTATTACTGTTCTACATTATGAGAGAAGGTCACTACCCAGGCCGGTTTCAACCTTTATTGAGGTCTCATCAGTGAGTAGGTAGACCAAGTTTGTAGTGAACAGAACTTACATCCCTTCTATGAGAATTGCCAAGAAGGTGTCCTAATAAATTACTCATTATATTATATAAAGAGCCAAAGGCTTCAATTCGGCAACATGAACTTATTTAGGTTAAGGGATACTATATCCCATATTGTTTCTTAGCTGAATAAGAAACTCAAAGAGTTTCATGCCGAATATAGAAACTATATAAAGTTCGGCGATTCCAAGCGTAAGCAAATACCTGAATAGTGCAGCACCTGACCCATTTGGTAGTCCAAGCTGAGGCAACTCATAGCAAGGGTGGAGCAAGCCTCAATCAATATTCTTGGTATTTACCCATAATGTGAACTTAGCTCCTAGGAGCTGTATTACTGTTGTACATTATGAGAGAAGGTCACTACCCAGACCAGTTTCAATCTTTATTGAGGTCTCATCAGTAAGTAGGTCTACCTACTCAATAGTTTGTAGCGAACAGAACTTACATCCCTTCTATGAGAATTGCCAAGAAGGTGTCCTAATAAATTACTAATTATATGAAGAGCCAAAGTCTTCAATTTGGCAACATGAACTTATTTAGATTAAGGGATATTACATCCCGTATTGTTTCTTAGCCGAATACAGAAACTATATAAAGTTCGGCGATTCCAAGCATAAGCAAATACCTGGATAGTGCAAGCTGAGGCAACTTTTAGCAAGGGTGGAGCAAGATCTGATCACTATTCTTGGTATTTAAAAAAAAAAAAAAGAAATAAAGAGGTTCTGAAAGAGGTTCTGGTCCTCTTTAAGAAATAAAGAGGACCAGAACCTCTTTATTTCTACAAATTAAGGTCCTCTGCATCATTTCCATAATCTGATGTGATGTCTTCACAACTTGTGCAATGTGACCTCTGAAGTTCAGATTCTTGTCCTCCATCACCACTCCAAGGTCTCTTATCTCCTCAACTTCCTCCAAATTATAGGTTTTGGACAGATTGTGGGAATGTCATCTGTAGATTTGGATGAGCAGGAGGGTGGGGGAAATGATACAATAGAAACATAAAAGCTGATAAGGGAATTTTATCATATTAAAATGACACAGTGTGGATGGAGAAAGGGTTTGGGAGAAGAAAACTTTGTATAGTGCCGAGCAGTGTGAGAAGAATGAACAGTAACCCCCTCCCCACACACACACACACACCTTTTAGACAGAAGTTGATGAGTACAATTCATTGCTGGAAAGTCCAGCAAGTGCACAGACCAGACATAGTTTATAACATCCTCTTACAATGTCTTGGAACTCCACGAAGGCCTGGTGGTAATAATAATAATAATTAAAAGTATGGTCCTTCAGTATATTTGACTAATTTATTTTGAAAAACTTGATAATACTCCCTCTACATATTCTTTATTAAATTTATTGTAGAGATTCTAGCAGTATTTTTTGTTACATTTTAAGCTTTTAGATTTCATTTTTTGCAGGTATGTTGTATTGGACAGACACTTCTGAAAAAACTATAAAACGCTCCTTTATTCCAAGCCCAGATGATTCAAATCAAAGCAGTGGATATCCCCAGAATCTGGAACTTAAAGGCTTAACAAAGCCTACAACTTTAGCTGTTGACTGGGTAACAGGGTAAGTTTCATTGTTGGAGTTTTAGTTTAGAAAACAATATTCAAATATATATGTAATGTGTGTTAATCTTCTGAAAAATCTCCTGTATTAAAAAAAATAATAATAATTAAATGAGTAAGTTATTGTGACCTTTGGGGAATGCACGATGTTTCAGTTCAGTCAGAGCAAAAAATTACATGGCAAATGTTTCTCGTGTGCACAGGGATTAAACATTTGCTGAACATGGGAAATCTTATAGGAATAAGAGCAGAGAATTTGCCTTACAACTTTGTAAATTATGCATACAGGTAATTTATGCATAAAGCTAAAGACAATGCATTACACCATGTGCTGCTTCATGCAACATTTGCTATCTGTTAGTTTGATAAAACAACTTCACAAGAAGTACACAATCCATTGGTAATAGTGACATTGTGCTTTACACATTGTCTGCTCACAGGCAATGAACTGATGCATTCCTTCCGCAGCTACCTGCTGTTATAGAAGCTTTTTTGAAGCATATGTCATTAGGGACATTTGTCATTTGCATAAATGATATGGTCACAACTTTTCACTGCATACCAGTATTACATACATAATTTACATGTATTGCAGTAGCATGTATCACCCTAGTGGCAACTTTTATTAGAGTGTGCTGAAAAGTTGTGATAATCACCATGAAGTAATTGAGGTAGTACCATGTAACTTAAACATTATTCTATATATTTTCCACAAAGTGTTATACACTTGTTGCTGCATCATTTGCAATCCCCTGAAAAAAAGTATTTTTCTTGTTGCACAAACCAGTCCTTAGCTGCAGATATGACTTCATCATCTTGATAAATTTTGTTCCTTTCAAGTGTTTCTTTAAATTTGGGAATAGGAAATAGTCAGATGGAGCCAGGTGAATAGGGTGGGTGAGGCATACATTGAAAACCCAAGTTGTGTATTGTTTGTTGTGTTTCATGAGCAGTGTGATCAGGTGAGTTGTAAAAAAATCCTGCAAAAGCAACATGTCTCTGTTCAGTTTCCCGCAGCATTTTTCCTTCAGAGCTATTGAATAAACTGCTACTGTAACAGGTTCACCTTTTTTGAGGTACTTGGTAAGGATTACACCATCCATATCCCAAAAGACAATGGCAAGAACCTTCCCTGCTGACTTTTGGGTTTGGAAATTCTTTGGCCATGGAGAACTTTTGTGTCTCCACTCCATTACGAGGGTTGTTCAATAATTCCATGCAAAAATGAAAAAAACATGATATTTTAGGGACAAACGTTTTTTATTTTTCAACATTATCTCCTTTGAGGTCTATACACTTAGTCCAATGATGCTCGAGTTTTTTTATCCTGTCCATATAGTATGATTTGTCCAACTCTTCAAAATAGGCAGTTGTTTCGGCAACAATCACCTCATCGTTTGATGAAAATATCTTTCCTGCCAGCCATTTTTTCATGTTTGGAAACAGATAGTAGTCCAAGGGAGCCAAATCTGGAGAGCAGGGAGGATGCAAAAGGACTTCTTAGCATAAATCGAACAATTTTGCAGTCACAGTTGCAGAAGAGTGAGGTGATGCATTGTCGTGGTGAAAAAGAATTTTATTTTTTGGCAAGTGTGGTTATTTCATTATTTAAACGATCCAGCAAAGATACATAATACACTCCCATAATTGTTTTGCCCTTTTCCAAGAAGTCTATGAAGATTATGCCACGATCATCCCAGAAGACGGTGGCCATAACCTTTCCTACTTGAAGGAATGGTTTTTGGTGCAGGTTCTCTGCTTGCAACCCATTGTTTTTACTGTTCCTTGGTCTCAGGCTTGGTAGTGATGAATCCAGGTTTCATCCACTGTTACGAAACGATACAAAAATTCCTCTGGATTCCGTTGAAACAGCTTCAAGCTGTCCTTGCAACAGTTCATTTGCCTTTTAAAAAGTAATATTTAATCACTACATAAAATTCTTTCTCATCCATTTTTCACATATCACGAAACTTGATCGATTCAAATGAACATCAAACACAGAGTAATAGCTCTACCTGACTGAAACTTAGTGTGTGATCCTCCAACAGTTGCCAGCATCTAAAAATAACCTCGATGGTGGCACCATCTCTTAGACTTTGCACGGACTTATCGAACAGCCCTCGTAACTGTTGTTCGGTCTCTGGGTCATATTAATGAAGCCATTTTTCATAAATAATATGAGCCAAAAAATTTGCACCTGATTTCTCAGAATGACTCAAAATCCCTTGAGATGACAGCACACATTCTCTCTTTTGGATGACATTCAAACGTTTGGGGATCCACTTTGCTGAGAGCTTCTGCATGTCATGATGTTGGTGAATAATGACCCCAACTTGTTCCTTGGATATTCTGAGAGTCTTTGCAATGTTTTTTGCTGGTGTTTGTCTATCATCTAGGATTATGGCATGCACTGCATCAATGTTTTCAGGTATGATTGCTGTGGAAAGTCTTCCTGAACCTGGGCCATCTGTTGTCTCAGGATGCCCAGTTTTAAACCTTGGCCACCCATCTGGCAACTGTTGGATATGCTGGGGCACTGTTCACTAAAATTTCACACAAAGTTTGGTGAATCTCACTTGTGGACTTTTCTTGCAGCATGAAAAAATTGATTTCTTCCCTATTATGGATTTCTGCTCATTACATGGATTAGTTATTATTAACACAATGTTCCAACATAAAAATTTCAATTGACTATGGTATTGTTGATAGTGATGTTTTCTCGCTGATGCAGGACACTAGAGTGTATAGAGGATTTAAAATTGGAAGTGATCACCATTTAGTTTTGAGCAGGATAAAATTGAATTTCATATTGAAAAGAAGAACATATATAAGAAAGTTTTAAAATGAATAAAAGTTGAGCAGCTCTCAGATATGAACTGTAGACTAAAATACACAAACATTATTAAGCAAAAATGAAAGAGTTTAAGAACAGGAACCAAACCTTGGAGATTCAGTAGCAAGCCCTGAAGAAAACATTGCTTGACTTAGCCAGAGAGGTATGTGGTGAGGTTGTCTGCAAGGATAGAAAAATCAGAACTCCATGGTGGACACATGAAGTTAAAGAGGCAGTGAAAGAAAATAAGAAACCACATCAAAAGTTCCTGGCAAATAAGTCAGCTTGTGCTCTTAGAGAATGCAGAGACAAATTGAAAAAAGCTAAACATTGTGTAAAACTAGCTCAATAAAAGTCATGGGAAGACTTTGGTAAGAACATAGAAAATAAATATCAGGAAGGTGGCTAAATATTATGGAGGCTATTGAAAAAGCTTAGAAATGGAAAAAAGAGTGCTGTAAAAGGAATTAGAGATGAAAACTGGAGAAAAAGATATATCCTTGATGTATGGAGTAATTTCAAAACATTGCTAAATGAAACAAGCAGTGACAGCACAGTGGTAAAAAACACTCAACAGGCATGCAATCAGGAATACATATTCATACTTGAAGTAGAAAAACCCTTCAAAAGACTGAAATGTGGAAAGGTAGCAGGAATAGATGATATTCCACCAAAAATGCTCAGGTATGGAGGTATAAAAATCATGCATTGGCTGCACTGCATAGTTCAGAAGGCATGGACAGAGGGATGAAGTCCAGATGATTGGAGTAGAGCTCTCATAGTACCTGTATATAAAAAGGGAAATAAAACTGAATGTGAGAATTACAGAGGTATTTCCCTACTGAGTGTTCCTGGTAAGATTTATGCAAGTATACTTGAGAAATGGTTGAGAAGCTTCCCTTTTTTGATAGAATAGTTGAGAAATAATGGGAATATAACAAAGATCTGTATTTAAGTTTCATAGGCCTGCAAACAGTATGTGACAAGGTGCCAAGAGAAAAGCTATTCAAAATGCTAGTTATATGGTGTCAATGGGACATTATATCAAGCAATACTTGGTCTTTATTTGAATGTAAGTTAGCAGTTAGAATTGAAGGAAGTATAGGAAGATGGTTTGACATTAAATCTCGTATCAGACAAGGATGTACATTATCCCCTCTGTTATTCATTATCTATATGGATCACATTATGAAGATAAGCAGTATCAAACCTGATATAAAAATTGGTGATGTTAATCTCAGCTCTTTACTTTATGTAGATGATGTTACACTTTTAATAAATCCAGCACAAGTCTGCAAGATTCCCTGACTAAATTGAATAACTGTTGTAATAGATTTGGTATGAAAATCAGCAATAACAAGACAAAGACAATGAAAATAGCAAATGCATGATGAAAGGAGAGCCTATAGAACAAGTAAAACATTTCAGCTACTTATTGGAAATTTTTTCCACTTGTTATACTATAAATTAAAGATGCCAAGAAATTATATTCTTGGTTTAATCCTTTATCCATGTGTAATCAAAAACAAAGTTTGCACCTGAAGTATTTTCGAACCGGTTAACTCATATGTAGAGGCTAATGACTTCAGATCACTTGCCTTAGGATCCCACAATGCAAAGCACATATCCTTACAGATATTTATAATGCTATGCATTATGGAAAATGTCACTACTCAGACCAGTTTCGACTTTTATTGAAGTGGAAAAGTAAAGGGTTGTTCATCATACGCCTAGAGTAGTTAGTATAGGGGTGCAAGAGACCCTGATAGTATTATGAGTAAAAAAGACAGATAGATATCATGAGAGAGAGAAAAGACCTCAGCTGTTTTTTATTTCATCATATAGCCAAAGGCTATCAGTTTTCCTTTTCACCAATCTCATATGGATGAACAACCAAAAAAACCAATTGAAACTAAAGCACGAAGATGACTGATACCCAGGTGGTTAGTCCCATCTGGGTTAACTGCCTTGAGTTGGCATTCTCTGCCTGGGATTGCGCTCCAGTCATCCCCACAATTGGCTATAAGATTACATTAAATTAAGAGGATGGAACTATTTAAAAAACCTCTCATAGCAAAAATAGACAGAATTTTATCCCCCTCCCTTGGTGAATATCGCATAATGTGAGTAGTCTACACCACAGTGATAAATTTGATATCTTCTAGAATGCTTTGGATGGGCTACACCATCAAGTGATAAATTTGATATCTTCTAGAATGCTTCTTTCTAAATACAAAAATCGTCTGACTGAACAATAAATTTCCACAATACAATATTATAAAGCATTTGGATGTCATATTGCTGGTTTTCAAATCCATGTTTTTTTCTAACCTTCCATAAATGGTATTTTAATTCATTAATTATAAAAATCAAAATTCTCTTCCCATTGCTGACACGTGGTGGGTATTGTAAAAAAATAATCTGTTCTGTTGTAAATAGTGGCATGTCCAACACATTACATAATCTGTTCCAAATACGCAGAGCAAGAGGGCAGCTGTAAATGCATGTTCTACTGTTTCCAGTTGGTAACAGATGTCACAGATTGAATCTCCGATGTTAAAATACCTCCATTTGATGGCATTGACTGAAAGGCAACCATATGCAATTCTCCAAGCAAGATCCTTTCTGTTAGGGTACCCTTGGAACTTCATCAAGATGAAACAAAATATTGTTGACAGTACCCAACTGTGGAACCTCACAGTGAAAGAGATTAAAGATTTCTTTATACCAAATTTTACTTTTTTAATGGAAAGAATGTCAATTCTGGAGTGATTTAGCAGTCTTGGAGTTAAGCACAGAGTGTTGTAGTATTCAGGAACAATCTCAGCTTTTGGATCTTTATAATCATTAACTCCAAACAGGGAAAACGAAAACCCAAGTAGTACCGGAGAAGGTCTGTACATGTGTGATATATAATCATTAACTCCAAACAGGGGAAAATGAAAACCCAAGTAGTACCGGAGAAGATCTGCACATGTGTGATATTTTATGTTTGCAATATTTTATGGATTTTTGAAGCTGTATTGCTTAAATAGCAGAATTTTAAGGCTGGAAGTCCAAATCCTCCATGCTTCATTGATAGTTGAAGAAATTCCTTTTTGACTTTTATTGAGGTCTCATCAGTTGGAGCCAGATCCAGACATGACACCAAGTTGTAGTAATGCAAAAGTCATATTTCCATATACGTGTAACCAAAAGGTGTCACAACATATTATTAAAATACTCTGGATTAGAGATAGTTGTTGGAAGTTTTTCCACTTGGTTATACTATAAATTAATTATATACTTGGTTTAATACTGCATAGCATTATACATACCCATAAGGTATGGGTATGTATAATGCAAGTGATGTAAAGTCATCAGCTCCTGTATACGAGTTGCCATGTCCTGAAAATACTTCAGGTGCAAACTTTGTTTGCTTACACTTGGATAAAGGATTAAACCAAGTATATGATTTCTTGGTATCTTTAATTTATTGTATAACCAAGTGGACAAACTTTCAACAAAAGAGAAATATCACAATAATTTGGAGTGGTAAAAAACTGAATAAAGTCAAGTACATTTATGTAAAAATTTATGATGGTTATTGAATACAAATGACTGGCACTATGAGTGGCAAGTACATCACTGATTTTCCAGCATCCTTGGATCCAGAGTCTTGCTGGGATTAGCTGTTTACTTGAGCCAATGGAAGCTACTTAATAATAAATCATTAGTACCCAAAGTAAAGTTAAATATTAAACGTAAATTAAGTGATCAAATGAAATAGGTTACTAGATGAAATAGGATTATGAAATAAACAGGTATTAAATGTAAATTAAATGATTTAATGAAATACATACATTAAAACAAATAGAAATGATACAGGTTTATTGACACAGTACAATATAAATGAAAACAGGTTCGTTAATTGCTGCCCTTAAAAGGATATTAGAAACCACTGCAAAAGAGGAAAAATTTAGAATTTTACTGGGATTGTAGAGCTAATCACAAAAGTCTCACACTTAAGAGCCTCTAGGATTATTCTCTACTTCATAGCTAATTGATTCATCATCAATCTTTGGTGCTGTAAGGGGAACAGAACATCTTGAAGCAAAGTACTTTGATCTTTCCCTGCTTTAACAGTTTTTGTGTACTTGTGCAATTCATGAACAACCTCTTTTTTTCTTTGCTACATTAAATTCTGCACAACCATTGCTAACATTTTTATCAGGAGAATTATTAAATGTTAAAAAGGCACAACTTACCATGACAGTGACAATTACCATGAACAGGACCATGCTTAGAAGCTTTATTTGGGGATGAATGTAAGCAAAATAAGCTAAGAATCACTCAAAACCAAGGGATCATCATCAACTGCAGATGAATATAATTAAGAGAGCATGTCCCACCTGCAATGCTATCTGTCATGGTCCAGTGCACTAGTCAGTTATTCATGGAAATTTCAGGTGCAATTTCATTATTTTGTTTAGACTGAAGTAGGTGCCGGAATTGCCAGAAAATCATCGTGTACCTGTATAGGTAAATGATCTTTGGCATAAAATCGACATTTTAGAGTGATTTTCCATTTCATTTCTGAAATCAGAACAAGACATTTTGTGATAGCAAGATTCTTTGATATAGCTACAATACATCATTTAAGCGAGGAGTTGAGGTGGTGAGATATCAGAGACTAGAGGCTGACCAAAGTCAGTTCAAGGTAGCCAGATGGTTGCAAGTGAGTAGTTCCATGGTTTGCAGACTGTGGAGCCAATTTCAACTTTCACCAATAGCATCCCAGAGATACAGTGAACGAAGGCCACAAGCTACAACTGATATTTCTGATTATTTGCTTGCAAAAACAGGAGTGCTACCCTAAATCAACTACAATGTGACCTCATTTTAGCTATTGCAACATTGGTCTGCTTCCACTGTGTACAGAAGGCTTCACAAAGGCAGCCTGCATGCTAGGCAAAGAGTAGTCTGCATGCTGCTATTACCATATCACTGGAGAGTACATTTGAAATGGGCCAGGTTCAATGTCAACTGGACCTAAGTCAATGGAGGTTGGTATTGTTAACAGACAAGTCCCAATTTGCTCTGCAAAGCAATATCAGGCATATTCTGATCTGGAGAGAACCAGGGACACATTATCATCCTTCTAATATTCATGAAAGGGGCACTTATGATGGAAGTAGTGCAATGGTTTGGGGAGGTATCTTGTTACGTGGACACACCGGCCTGTATTTGCTTCCTAGCAGAATCACAAATGCTGCAACTTACAGAGACAAAGTCCTGGACCCCCAATGTTCGTGCATATGTGAGTGCGATAGAGGAGATATTTATCCTAGAAGATGATATTGTAGGAAAAATGATGATGATGTTCGTCCTTATTGAGTGAAGCTGTTGAAAGTTTATTTTTCACTTGGTTAGACTATAATAAATTTAGTTTAATCCTTTATCCAAGTGTGAGCAAACAAAGTTTGCATCTGAAAATATCTTCAGGACTGAATATGGTGTTGCACTAGCTTACCAGAGTAGGTAGTACAACACCAGTCAACTCGTAGCAAAGGTGGAGCAAGCTACCAACACTCCTATCCCAATATCTCCCATAATGCAAAACACATCTCCTTGCAGATATGTATAATGGATATTATACATATCGGCAATGGATATAACACTCCTATCCCAATGGATATTGGGATAGGAGTTTTGGTAGTTTGCTTCACCTTTGCTACGAGTTGCCTGGTGTTGTACTACCTACCCCGGTAAGGTAGTACAACACCATATTCAGTCCTGAAGATATTTTAAGGAGCAAACTTTGTTTGCTCACACTTGGATAAAGGATTAAACTAAATTTATTATAGTCTAACCAAGTGAAAAATAAACTTTCAACATCTTTCTCTAAATCCAGAGTAATTTAATAAAAATGGTGGCACACCTTTTGGCAACCCCTATAGGTAAAGATGACCTCGCTGTTGCTTCTGCCTGTTATCTCCAACTCTGGGCCTGGATCCCACTGAAGAGACCTCAATAAAGGTTGAAACTAGTCTGGGTAGTGGCCAATCCCTTAATGCATAAGATTATACATAGCCACAAGGAGATGTGTTTTGCATTATGGGAGATATTGGGATAGGAGTGTTGGTAGCTTGCTCCACCTTTGCTATGAGTTGCCTGGTGTTGTACTACCTACCCCGGTAAGGTAGCATAACACCATATTCAGTCCTGAAGATATTTTCAGGTGCAAACTTTGCTTGCTCACACTTGGATAAAGGATTAAACTAAATTTATTATTGAGTGAAGCTCATGGACCAGTATCTTCAAAAAGAGACTATTCTACATATGGACTGGCCAGAGAGAGAGAGAGAGAGAGATCTACTGATGCTACTATTGTATCTAACATTGATCATGTCTGGGATAGTCTAGGTAAACGCATTGCTTCTTTAAACCCTCCCCAAAACCTTGAGAGACTTAGGAGAGCTTTGCAGGAGCAGTGGGTATTATACCAACTGAGCTCCTGGACACAATTATAAACAGTATGAAACATTGTTGGGAGTGCTATATTCCTGTGAGGGTTGACCACATTCCTTATTGAGGCAGTTCAACGATCTCATTTTAACCTCATCTATTTCTTTAGCATTTCATATTGTACTGCTTTTCATCACATTGCATAAAAATTCATCATACAGTTTTTGAGTTATCGTGATTTTTCTCTTTGTTCTTCAGTTTATGGAAACCAGTATGTGTATATATGGCATTAATAATTTTAATAATTTCTTTCATATAACAAAATAGAGTATAAAATATTGCACAGATTCAGTTATTGTTGTTTTTTTAAATGATAAAGTTATTTTTTTTTAAAAAAAAAATCTAGAAACTTGTATTGGATGGATACAGACTTATCTAGTAGTCGACCTAAAGGTCGGATCTTTGTAAGTATGCCAGATGGACGTTATCGCCATGTAGTTGTGACTCATGGTCTTGAGCATCCTACTTCTCTAGCCTTGGATCCTGAAATGGGGTAAGTAACATTGCCTTTTATTTTTCATACTATTTTTATCACAATGCATCAAATAATAAGCAAAAAATTTATTCTTGGAGTAACTGTATTTGTAATTTGTGAACTAGTTAACAGGATTCTTGCAAGCTGGTTAATTTTCACCACACATATCAAGGTTAAAACGTAGACTTCATTACTCACAGCCACTAGCAAATTCTGTTATTAGACTGCTAACCTTAGTGGCTAAGCAGATAAAGCTTCCACTTCAAGCTAAAAGCTTATGGAGAGGACCTCTCAGTGATGGTGCTAGAACTTTTCATTCATCCTTATTTTCTATGCTTTACTTCTTGTATTCTTTCCAGTTCCCCTGAGACATTTTTGCTGTCCTATTTTCCAGGTGAGTGACACTGCTGTGATCCAGCATCATACCATAGTGATTACCATGAAGAATGGCCTGTAGACATCTCGATAGTGTGTATGGGTTGGAAGGGGGGTCCTGGTAGTCTTGCATTACTTTGGCCTTCACTAAAAGCAATCCCTTTAGGTACAGGAGTTTCAGTACTATCAATGGGGGAAACATCAATTATGCTAACATCTTATAAAACACTCAACTATTCTAGTGGTGTGACATCAGAATGATATCGAGATGAAGAGATATGTTCAGAGCTTAAAGATCAGGGAGTAACAGAATTTGCTCATCAAGCTGCCCAGGAGTGTCATCCTCATTTTTGACACCCAACCTCCAGCATCAGTAAAAGCAGGATATCTCAACTACTAGGTTCTACATCTCTAATCAACTAAAATGCTCTAAATGTCAGAAATATGGAAAAGTGCCTTGTGTTAGCTCTGCTGTCAGTGCCCAATGTGGTGGTAAAGGGCATGATAATAAATCTTACTCCGCAAAGAAACATAAGTGTGTCAGCTGTGAGGGGGATCATCCAGCCTGCTTAACTGACATGCATACCAAAGGTGGAAGGATGAAAAAGAGATATAAATGATAAAATGAATAAAATATCTCATCTCAGGAAGCAAGAGGGGAAACTAGACATTACAACATCTGTCCTGAAATCCTCATGCTGAGAAGGTGGCTGTTTAATAAATATCAATAGCAACACAAACACGACACTTTATGATCTGAGTTCTCTGTGAACTGCATTACTCACCCAACTTATAACATTCTCACTCCTGAAACAACTCCGAAAATGATCCTGCTCAATGAGAATCCCCTTGTCAAGAAATTTATGGCAAGGGCATTACTGAATGAAACCAAAACACAGCAACTGATCCTGACACATCACATGATGTATTAAACATTTTACCAGAAGAAGAGAGAGAGAGATGGACACTGGCCATCCATACTTTCCAAAATATTGACAGATACAAGCCAGACAAAAGTAAGGCCTCAACCTCTCAGAAATTGTACAAGTCTGAAAAACCAAAAGAAAGGGAAAAGTCTTACATTGGAACTGTCATGGATCCCACCAAAATATCAGTGATATCAAGGTTCTTCTGCAGAAACACAAACCTGTCTGTTGCTGTCTGCAGGAGATGCATTTAAAATCCAGTGAGGAGTCATTCTGATGACATTACACTATTTATTCCTAAAATTGAACTAGAGATGGACCTGCTTATAGAGGAGCCACTATCCTAGTGAGCAACCATACTCCTTTTCAGCACACCAGCTTAACACCATTCTGGAAATGATAGCCACCCACCCTTCAATATGTGATTTTATTGTTATTCTTTTGTGTCTTTCTAAGTACCTGATTTTTTTTTTGTTTTTTTTTAGAACAATGTACTGGACTGAAGCAGGATCTGCTCCTCGAATTGAATCATCATGGATGGATGGTACTAAACGGCACGTTTTAGCTAATGAAAAAATGGGTTATCCATCTGGAATAGCTATAGATTATGCAGGCAATCATCGACTTTACTGGTGTGATACCAAACTAAATACTATTGAGTCTATGAAATCAGATGGCAGTGATCGTGTGGCTGTTATTACTGGTGGTAAGCTTGCAAGATAATTCTCTACATATATGCTACTTAATTATTACCCATCAGCTAACTTATAATCAGAATAATGAGCACAGTATCTATTTAAATATAAAACAACTCCCCGCACCCCCCTCCATTTTTATTGTTATTATTTGATTCAAATTTCAGGAATTATTTTATATCCTTAATTGTTTACATACGAGGATGGTCTGAAAAGTTCTCAGCCTTGACTATAGATGGGAACACTGTCGGCAAGATTTTTTTCTAAGTTGGTGCATCTGTCATAAGCATCCATGTGAAATTGCAAGTCATTCTATCAAGTAGTTTGTTTTATACAGCTGTCTGAAGCAAAAGTGTTGTCTGTATCCCTTGAAATGGATAAAATTGAGTATCATGCGGTTAAAAAATTCTTTGTAAAAGAAAATTTAACGCCAAAAGAAATTCATTTGAAGTTCATAAAAGTTTATCAGCACTCTTCTTCTTTGTTTTTGACAATTAAGAAATGAGCTGCCGAGTTTAAACATGGCCATACCAGCCTTGAAGATGATCCACATGAAGGATGTCCAAAAAATGTAACAACACCAAAAATTAATCAAGTGCACGATATGGTATTGGATGACTGACGAGCCAAAGTGCTTGAAATTGCTGAGACTATAGGCATTTCAAAAGAACAAGTAGGATATATTTTGCATGAAGAATTTCAAATGAAAAAGCTTTGTGAAAGATGGGTGCCATGCTTGCTCACAGCAGTTCAAAAATGCACTCGCATGAAAATCTCCGAACAGTGCTTGGAGAGTTTTAACAAGAATAAAACTGGCGTTGATCTGTTACTATGGATGAGACCTGGATTCACCATTACACACCAGAATCCAAACAGCAGTCAGTAAAACAGTGGACAGAAGCCGGTTGTTCGGCCCCAAAAAAAAGACAAAGTCGGTTCCATCAGTGTTTTGGGATGCTAAAGGCATTTTGTTTATTAATTATCTTGAAAAAGGGTAAAACAATAACTGGGGAATATTATTCTGATCTTTTAACCAGACTAGACAAAAAAATTCGTGAGAAAAGACCCAATTTGCAGAAGAAAAAAATCATCTTTCATCAGGACAATGCACCTGCCCACAAAAGTGTTTTGGCAATGGGAGAATTGCCAGGGAACCAGGGATTTGCATTATGAATTGTTGGAACATCCACCTGCTCCCTCTGACTTCTGTCTTGTCCCAAAACTAAAACCCTTTCTCGCTGGTCAGCATTTTTCTTTGAATCAAGAGGTGATTGAAGCTGTAAAGGGGTATTTTGCAGATCTTACTGAGAATCACTACAAGGATAGGATAATGTCACTGGAGCATTGCTGGAATAAATGTATTAGTCTTAAGGGAGATTATGTTGAAATATAAAAATAATTTTGAAATTATTTTCAAATTTGTTTTGTTTTTTCATTGTTAGGCGGAGAACTTTTCAGACCACCCTCGTAAGCAGTTTTAAATTTACTTTTTTTTATTTTTGATGTTCATATTTGATTATTTATCTTAATATTAAATTCCATATATAGAATCCCAAGTTAAAAATATATATATTTTTTAAACATTCAGAAAGAATTGAGTTATGAAGCAGAAATTTTATTGATGTAGTAGTCGATAGTATTTTAAGTTTATATGCAAGCTTCTAGGGTTATTTTCCATAATATATGAAATAAACTAGTATATCTACAGTCAAATATTTACACTGCCTACTTTCACAGTGTAAATATTTTATATCTGATATGCTTCCTCAGGATTTCGAATTACACAAAATACACTTCAAACATGTTAAATATGGAGAGCTTTAACTATATCATTCAAAAGGGAGAGAAATGTCATACTTTCTGCTAAAGCACAACAAATAAACATCATGTGTATAATGTCTTGAGGATCAAAGTTGTATAACTGAGAGGAGACCTCCACATAGCCTTTAAAGGAATGTGGAGAACCAACCAAGGCTTCTGACCTGATGTCCAATCCTCACCTTCTCGTGGTGCACCCCGTTGGGTATCTACCTGGATACTGAACGAATGAGGATGGGCTGGCAATTTGGGATTTAGCTGACCAAACTGTATTCTTATTGGCTTAAACCAATATACAAAATGATGGTATAACATGACAAAATTTCATGCCGGCTGGGGCGTCGCCTGGTTAAACAAGGCCCCCTTTGTTTTCGCCAGGGAACCAGGGCAAACAGCGAAAAGTCAGCTACTGGAACAAATCTGAAAGCACACCCCAACTCAACATCACCAGAGTTAAAGATCGGTACTATCAACATAAGAAGCCTGAATGGCAAAGAAATGGAGCAAGCTGAGGAATTAGATAAGTACCAGATCGACATAATAGGGGTGACTGAAACAAAAAAGACAAAAACTGGTGAGATCTTTCTGAGCAATAAATACAAAATGTTATATTCAGGCAATGACAATCAAGGAAAAGAAGGAGTAGCCATAGTATTCAACACAAAATATGAGGCTAATCTTCTTGAATGGCAGGCAATCTCAATTAGAGTGAAGTGGGCTAATATCAGAATGGGGGAATTCAACAATGAGACTTATTTGTGCCTATGATCCCACAGAAGGTTCTACTAAGGTAGAAGTGGAGGAATTTTTTGAGGCTTTAGAGAAAGCAACTGACACAATGAAAAAGGAAAAGTTGTCCTTGTTGGGGATCTAAATAGCAGAGTAGGAAATGATTGTCAGACATACAAAAATATCTTGGGAAAATTTGGAGAAAAGAGCAAAGCTAATAATAATGGCAAATACCTGTTGGATTTCTGCTCAGGACATGGACTGGTTATTACTAACACCATGTTCCAACATAAAAATGTGCACAAATTCACATGGAGAGAAGAGGCAAAGAATAAGAAAAGTCTCATTGACTATATTATTGTTGATAGTGATGTTTTCTCCCTGGTGCAGGACACCAGAGTGTACAGAGGATTTGAAATTGGAAGTGATCACTATTTAGTCTTGAGCAGGATAAAATTGAATTTCATTTTGAAAAGAAAAACATGTAAGAAAGTTTTAAAGTGAATAAAAGTTGAGCATCTCTCAGATGTGAACTGTAGACTAAAATACACAAAGATTATTGAAGAAAAAATGAAAGAGTTTGAGAACAGGACCCAAACCTTGGAGATTCAGTGGTAAGCCTTGAAGAAAACCCTAAATGATTCAGCTAGAGAGACATGTGGGGAATTTGTCTGCAAGGATAGAAAAATTAGAAGTCCATGGTGGATACAGGAAGTTAAAGAGGCAGTGAAGGAAAAGAAGAAAGCATATCAAAAGTTCCTGGCAAATAAGTCAGCTTGTGCTCTTAGAGAATACAGAGACAAATGTAAGAAAGCTAAGAACTGTGTAAAACTAACTAAACAAAAGTCATGGGAGGACTTTGGCAAGAACATAGAAAATAAATATCAAGAAGGTGGTAAGATATTCTGGAGGTTGTTGACGAAGCTTAGCAATGGAGGAAAGAGTGCTGTAAAAGGAGCTAGAGATGATAAAAGTGACATGAAAACGGGAGAAAAAGATATCCTTGAAGTATGGAGTAATTACTTTGAAAAATTGCTAAATGAAACAATAAATAACGGAAAAAAACTCACATAGATAGATTATTTATTAGTATAATTTTCGCCTGTGTGTCACAGGCGAAAATTATACTAATAAATAATCTTTCTATGTGAGTTTTTTTCCATTATTTATTGTGTACCGATATGTCTACTCATGGTTTACCTCTTTTAAAACTAAATGAAACAAGCATTGATAGCACAGTGGTAAAAAACATTCAACAGGCATACAATCAGGAATACATATCCATACTTTAAGTAGAAAAAGCCATCAAAGGCTTGAAATGTGGAAAGGCAGCAGGAGTAGATGATATTCGACCAGAAATGCTGAAGTATGATAGTATAAAAGTCTTACAGTGGCTACTGCATAGTTCAGAGGGCCTGGACAGAAGGACGAAATCCAGATGATTGGAGTAGAGCTCTCATAATACCCATATATAAAAAGGGAAATAAAACTGTTTGTGAGAATTACAGAGGTATTTCTGTACTGAGTGTTTTCCTGGTAAGTTTTATGCCAGTATACTTGAGAAACGGTTGAAAAGGATTGTGGAAGAGAAGCTTGGTGAAGAACAAGCTGGGTTCAGGCCAAAAGCGGCTGTCAGGATCAGATCTTCACTTTACTACAAATAATTGAGAAAGCATGGGAATATAACAAAGATCTGTACTTAAGTTTTGTTGATCCTGAAAAGGCATATTACAAGGTGCCAAGAGAGAATGTATTCAATACACTACAGTTATATGGTGTCAATGGGGCATTATATCAAGCAATACTCAGTCTTTATTTGAGTTGTAAGTCAGCAGTTAGAATTGAAGGAAGTACAGGAAGATGGTTTAATGTTAAATCTGGTGTGAGACAAGGATGTACATTATCCCCTCTGTTATTTATTATCTATATGGATCACATTATGAAGGAAAGTGATATTAAACATGATATCAGAATTGGAGATGTTAATATCAGCTCTTTGCTTTATGTGGACGATGTTATACTTATAAATAAATCCGCTATGAGTCTGCAAGGTTCCCTGACTGAATTGAATAACTGTTGTAATAGATATGGTATGAAGGTCAGCATTAAAAAGACAAAGACAATGAAAATAAATAGAATTGTTGAAAATGTCATCTGTGTTGTGAATGGAGAACCTGTGGAACAAGTAAAACATTTCAACTACTTAGGCACGCTTTTTTAGTGAAGATGGTAAATTAAATATGGAAATAGACAACAGAATCAACAAAGCTGGTATGGGTAGGAAGTCAATTGAATAAATTCATATGGAATAAAAGAGAAATTAGTTGGAACACTAAATTAGCTGTATACGAGACAGTGTTCAAACCAGTTCTAACTTGTGGATCTGAGAGCTGTTTAGAAGTAAAACACTTGACCAAAGACTAGAGACTGCAGATATGAGAGTCCTGAGAAAGATTATAGGCGTGAACAGATGGCATCAATGGCAATATCATATTAAAAACGAGGATATTAGGAAAGAACTTGACATTGTCAGCATCCAGGAATGCGTTAGCAGAGCCTATCTCAGTTGGTATGGTCACTTAAACAGGCTTGGTGAGGAAAGATTAGAAAAACAAGTGTTCTCTGCCAGGTTGGCAGGATGACCAACATATAGGTGGATTGATATGGTACAAAGTGCCTTGGTCGATAGAAATATAAGATCTGATAATGTTGGAGTCTTGACAAGTAACAGACTGATTTGGAGGAAAATTGTAGATAAAAAGTTAGTAATGATGTAAATTTTGCATGTAGTACTGTTATATTCTGTACACCCCTTGAGGGTACATGTCAGGAATTTGATGATGATGATATAATTTCAAATAGGGTGATTGTTTATCTAGATCTTCATGTTTGAAGTTTAATGGAATATTTTCAGCACTGAGAAAGGATTAAAAATAATTTTAATGCTTCCAATATTTCATCTCAGTCACTGAGATATCTTCAGGAATTACAAATAACTTTTGTAACAACACATTCAAGTACAATACAATACTAAGTGAGACACGTAGGTGACTCTGAAGTCCTATCTAGGCTGTGTACCCTCTATGGGCATTTATAGGTGGCCTGTGATATAACATGGGATCTCTGATAACTGAAGATTCTCAAATTTTGGTAAGTTTTATGCAGCTGTATTTAAATAAATTCGGTTGATTTCTCAGTGCTGCTGCAGATTCTATAAACAGTCTTTCTTTTTTTAATTTACTGTGGTGTGTGATTTCTGAGTGCAGCAGCACTCAGAAATCAACCAAATTAAATAAATATGGTTGCATAAACCTTCCAGTACAAACTGCCAAAAAATAGATGCATGTTGAAGTATAAAGCCGTGTATAAGTATAAAGATGTTGACAATGCATGGAAACTCACATGGCAGTATATAGCAAAAGCAATATACTAGGGGTGTTCCAAAAAAGACTGAACTTTTTAAATGGTGCTCATGGGAAACTTTAATTATCAGAGATCCCACAAGCACTATTTAAAAAGTTCACCTACCCAACGTACTGATGCTAGCTAACTGCAGAGCTTCCTGTAATCACCTGCTGTATACTTCCACATGTATCTATTTTTTGGCAGTAACCTTTTCTTGTTTCATCACTTCCCGAACAAGTACCTCATGATCACTCTCACCAACCAGCAGCAGCATCAACAGCTCTTTAACAACTGCATCGTGTAAAGTTATCACTAAATTCAAAACATCAAAGCCTCTGGTTGTTTCAATCACATGCTGCTTAAGATACTTATCTCTCAGAAATTCCACAAACTCACTCTCCTTGTTCCCATACACTATCTCCTCCTTCCATTCTATATTCCTGTAATTATTCTTCTGCATGGATAACTAAAACACTTTCTACCATATAGAAAAAATGCATTACACACCACCTTAGTCTTTAATCAAGAAGACATCAGAAGAATATTAAAATAAAGAGATATAAAATTCTGTTATCAGACTCTCAATCCACCATTCTCACCTGACAGTGTGTGTGTATATATATATATATATATATATATATACATTAACCTGTAGATCCCACTTTATGAACCACTCAATTTATGACCCTTCGAACCACAGAAGGAAGGTGATCAGGATTTGATTCTTTCAATAGGAGATTGCAGCTTACGACACTTAGAATAAAACATATTTTAACTAGTTTTAATAATTTTTAATAACTGAATCAAAGTGGTTTATTTTTTATCCAATAGCTAAGTTTTCTGTTCAAAATATTGTACATAATATATCAATTATATGATATATATGTATAAAATATTGTACATATATATCAATTAAAAAAATAATAAACATCACTGTGAGACACTGTCCTCAAATCGCTTCACATGTTCAGTGGGAATTAGTCCACATTGTGTTAAAGTTGCCTTTCCCTTCACTTTTTCCAAACATCTAAACATGAAATTTCAATTATTCATGAATCTGCAATGAAGTGATGAAACCTACCTCATGATTTCAGTTTTCTCATGCTATGATAATCTCCATCTTAAAGAATAAACAAAATGTTTTCAACAAATCGAAAAGTGCTGGGCCATCGCAATGAGCTACTATTAGAAAAAGAGAAGATCAGACACGCTGTTCATATACTGAAACTGAGCTACAGCTTCAGTGAGGGTGTTGTTTATCTTCTATACATAAGAAACTGGTGCATCAAGACATCACAGGGAGAGAATTTGAGTGCAAGCAAAGGATTTTCTGCTTGTTTTAAGAAAAGGGCTGACTATGTAACATAAAATTCAAGGTGAGAATTCAAATACTAACAACAAAGCACAAAAGATTTCACAGAAAAATTGGAGTTGGCTTGAAATTATTGAAGAGGAATGCTGCTGTTTATGACAAATTTTTAATGTTAATGAAACAGGACTTTATCAGAAATTGATTCCTTCACAAACTTACAATGCAAAAGAAGAATTGATTTCTGGGTTCAAAGCATCAAAGGATTGAGTGACATTACTGTTGGGTGTAAATGCAGAAGGTGATTGTAAATTGAGGGTCTTGTCGATCTATCATGTTGAAAGAATCTGAGAGCACTTAAAATTATATACAAGACAACTCTGCCAGTGATTTGGAAATGAAATACTAAAGTTTAGATGACTGCATCAATCTTTGAAGAATGATTATCCCAACACTTTGTTTCTTAAGTTGAAAAATATTGTGCTCACAGGGATCTGGCTTTTAAAGATGATTTGTTACTTTTTGGATAATGCTCTTTCTAGCATAGATTCTTTCAAGGTTTTGTGTTGAACATTTTAAAAACTGATAAAACCAATCAGTGTTGAGAATAACCCAATGATCCAAGAGTTTTGGTGAAAATTCTGGTTGCTGAAAAAACCATTAGAGATGCTTGGAATGAAGTCACAGAATCCAGCCTGAAAGGAGTTTGAAAGAAACTCTGTCCACAGTTAATGAAGATTTTGAAGGTTTTTAATCTTCTTTGAAGAAGCCAAAGATAGTAAGTTGGTTGGCTCTAGAAGTCTCTACTGAAAATGTAGACTATTGAAAACTTATTGAAATATCAGAGCAAGGAACAATTACAGAAAGGGAGGGGAAGCAGAAGGCAAAGAACCCACTTTTATTTCCTACCTTTACATTACAAAGACATAGAGAGGCATTTGAAAAAAAAAAAATTGACTCCAGTCTAAGATTTGGAAAATGATTATCCAAATTTTGAATACAGCTTGAAGGCTTTGTGAGAAATGCCTTGTCATGCCACAAGGAAATTTATTGAGAAAAAGAAAAACGACTCAATAGTTCAGAAGAAAATACTTTCAGAAATTTTTATTTTAAGAATGCTAAACAGGAAATCCTGTAACATTTTCACTTTTGCATAATAAGTGCTGTATATTAGTTATGACTATTTTTGTGTGGTATTATTTAATTCAAACTGTATTTCCATGAATGAAACTGCAGTTTATAGCACTGAGCCTATGGGAAGTTAGGATTCAGTTTATAATTGCTGAATTAACGATGGATATCCAGGAACCAATTAGATCATCAACAGCATTTATATATATATATATATATATATATATACACAATACAGTAATTTACCATAATTTTATAATATTTCATTTGTTTTGTTATTTCATTTTACTGCTTGTTTGTTTTCCGCTAAAGAAATTATATTTTCAATATTTTAAGAACTGCATCATCCAATCAGCCTAGACTTATTTGAAGATAACGTTTATTGGGTTACAAGAGATACAGGTGAAATCTTACGACAAGACAAATTTGGGCGTGGGATGAAAGTACAAGTTCGCAGAAGTCTGGAAACTCCAACAGATATTAAAATATATCAGCCACATAAATATAATACATCAGGTATTTTTTATTTTCATTTACTACTTAACAGTAATTTTTTATCATTATTTAAAATATATAAACTAGACTATGCTTAGTTTTAGATTTAATCATACTGTTTTAAATAACAATTGGATTAATGTTTTTTAATGTCAACATGAAATGAAACATTTAATGTTTTAATTTAAATATGTGATTTGTTGCTCAGTGAAATGTTAGTTTGTCTTTTTATATCTTTTTAACTATTAACACAAAACTTTGCATAATTGGGGCAGCTGCTTAATTGGGCCAAAATGTTCTAGTCCCAATGTGTCCCGATTAACTGGAATCTATTATATTTCTGTTTAAAATCTACTTTTCAAGTATTAACTCAAAATTTAACAGAATTGAAGCATCCACTTAAATGGGCCGAAATATTCTAGTCCCGATGTGTCCCGGTTAACTGAAATCTACTATATTTTGATCTCGAGATTTAGCAACAGTGGAGATAGTGCTTCAGAAATGGGTGAATGCCAAATTGTGGATACCAGTAGTGCTGTAGGGTGAAGAGAATGTGAAAGATGTACATATGGATTTGACCTTGGGCAATGTGACAGAGGTAGATAGTTTGTATAATGGCCCTGATTGGGTGTGCAAATATCAATTGAAAGCAAGATGTGTGGAGAGAAAGAGAGAGAAATGCATATACCAGCCACTGAATTAGAAACTTCACAGAAATTGGTGGTTTCCATATAGACATGTGACTGTCAAAACCATCTTCAATTCCCTGAAGATAGTTTAGTGAGATATGGATCAGGAACAGCTTACATTATATGCTTTGGTCAGTTGCTGCACACAGGAAATTCTGTTTGTCCATACAAGCCTTCTCAGATAATGCTGATCTTGTTCCTGACAGACTGTCTTAGGACCACAGTTACATTTCTTAGACAAGTAATGTGGGTTATTTTCCTACAGATTAAACACCTGGGATATCTCACCTTTTGAGAAAACATTCAGTTCTGCTGTTTTCAAAATTGTAGATCCATCCAGATTGGCATTCACGATAAGCCCTTTATCAAACTCTGAATAATCCTTTGTTTTTCCCATTGTGATTAACACTATTGACAATTACTGACCAGCAATGTGCTTAAATAGTTGCCTAGAACACAAGGTGACATACGTGACCAAGTATTTTGCATATATGCTGCATAAATGACTTTTACATACATCTGCTTACCTTCTTGTAGAAAATAAAACTAGAACAGTAAGATCTAAAGATTAAAAAAAAAAATTAAATACTTCAGAGCCTCTGTATTGTAATTCAGTCAATAGTGATGCTCTTTTGTTAAAAAAAGAAAAGAAAAGAAAATCTGAGTTCATATTCCATATTTTTTTCATCTAGAATGTAAAAAATTCTTATAAGTTGTTTTTGGCTGAAGGTGTATTAGTGAGTCCCATATGGAGTTGGGGATTTCATTCTGAGAACTTAAGTTTTGCATTCCACAACAGACAGACCTCTCTGAGAATATGTGCAATTCACAAAGTAGACTAAGCAGACAGAATTAACTAGTTTCTATCAGAGAATTAATTAGGTTTAGACATAATTAAGTTCTTGGCCATGAAAAGCCATGAACAAACAAATACATTAAGATTCGATGATATAAGTAGCCTTTATTTCCATAAAGTTTATTGAAGCAGGAAATAAAATATTAGTGTTACTATAAATTCATTTTTTCCCATCTATCCCCCCCCCCTCCATTTTTCCTTCTCATGTTCAGCTCGATGGTCTGTTACAGCTTTGTTACTTTTTTTTTTTTTTTTTTTTAAGGATGAAAAATCAGAATTTGCAGGAGGGAAACCCCTGCTACCCCACATGAGACCAGCTAACCTACATTCATTTGAAAAGCCCTGATAAAGGTGCTTTGCATGCTAGATGGGATTCGAACCTCAGTCTTTCCAACTGAAGGGCATTGCTGATACCAACTTAGCCATGGAGGTTCTATTTTAAATAATTAATTTTTAATTTTTTTTTTTTTACTCTAGATGCACAAATAAACTTAACTCACTAGTCTATGCTCTCGCTTACATTCTACAAGTTTTACTTATAAACAAAAGAATAATACTCAAGTTTTATATGTTCTACATCATCCCAATTTTCCTTGCACATTGAGCTCAGTGGCATCCAAGGTAACTTGGCTTCTATGAATTTTGATTAATGCTCTGATAGGCCAGGTAATCCTATCTGCATATTACATCATGACAACTGCATATATTCTTCTGGCCAGTTTACCTGTTTTGTAGGATTAAAAAACTCAAGTTTTTTAATCCTACAAAACACGTACCAACACATTTATACAGCTTCCAGGAGAAAAACTCTGCCATCCCTGTATGAGACTGGCTAACTCATCTTCATTTAAAAAGGCCTGATAATGATTCTTCTCATCCTAGACAAAATTCAAATCCAGATCTTTCCAACCAACAGGCATCATTGAAATTAACTGAGCTATAGAGGCTCTAACTTTATACGTCATTCATCTAGATACATACCTTTTGTAGAACTAATGCTCACTATGATATTATCTTTTATATCAATCAATCATCATCATCATCATCAATTCCTGATATGTACCCTCGGGGGGGGGATGTACAGGATAAGCTGATAGTATTACATGAAAAAGATTTTTTCATTTCTGTCTTTTAAGGTGCTTTTTACTGTATCAATCCATCTACATTTTGGTCTTCCTCTGGGTCTTTTTCCTGCCAACATCACAAAGAACACGTTTTACTAATTTTTCCTCTCCCGTTCTGTTTGAGTGGCCATACCACCTGAGATTAGCTCTACCAACACATTCCTGAATGCTAACAATGGCAAGTTCTTTCCTGATATCCTCATTTTTAATGTGATACTGCCATTGATGCCATCTATTCACTTCACAATCTTTCTCAGAAATCTCATATTAGAGGTCTCCAGTCTTTGATTGAGACTGGTGGATCTGAGAGCTGATGAGATGCTGAATTTTAACTGATGGATCTGAGAGCTGGGTTATTTCTAACCCAGCTCTCAGATCCATCAGTTAAAATTGATTTGAACACTCTTTTAGCTTCCTTTATCTTTTATATTCTATGTGTAATACATCTCTGTAACATGTTAAAATGTTATTTCATTACACACTATCACCATGATCAGTAATAGTATCTTATGTAAGATATGCATGCTTTTAGCTTGTAGCACTACAAAAATATATTTATGAAGAAAAGGTGTAGTAACAAATATTGTTATACAGTTACTAATTATATGAAGAGCCAAAGGCTTCAATTCTGATCGGAGCTAGCTCCACCCTTACTATGAGTTGCCTCAGTTTGCACTACCAAATGGGTCAGGTGATGCACTATCCAGGTATTTGCTTACGCTTGGAATCGCCAAACTTTATATAGTTTCTATATTCGGCATGAAACTCTTTGAGTTTCTTATTCAGCTAAGAAACAATATGGGATGTAATATCCCTTAACTTAAATATGCTCATGTCGCCGAATTGAAGCCTTTGGCTCTTCATATAATTAGTAATTTATTAGGACACCTTCTTGGCAATTCTCATAGAAGGGATGTAAGTTCTGTTCGCTACAAACTTGGTATTAACTATGTCTACCTACTCACTGATGAGACCTCAATAAAGGTTGAAACTGGTCTGGGTAGTGACCTTCTCTCATAATGTAGAACAGTAATACAACTTCTAGGAGGTAAGTTCACATTATGGGTAAATACTAAGAATAGTGATCGGAGCTTGCTCCACCCTTACTGTGAGTTGCCTCAGTTTGCACTACCAGATGGGTCAGGTGTTGCACTATTTGCTTACGCTTGGAATCACCAAACTTTATATAGTTTCTATATTCGGCATGAAACTCTTTGAGTTTCTTATTCGGCTAAGAAACAATATGGGATGTAATATCCCTTAACTTAAAAAAAATTGTTATACAGTATTTGAAATAGTGGATGACTAATGGATTAAAATTCATTAAGAATTCTGAACATTCTGGCTAACAGTGCTCTGGAGAAGTTGTGACAGACTCAGCAAGCTGGCAATGGATGACTTCATTTAAAAAGAAACAAAGGAATCAAAGCCAGATGAATTAATTGCTAATGAGCAGGACCGGAAAGGAAACTGACAATAGGAATAGTGGACATATTGACACTTGTAAAAAAAAGATGAGGAGTTAGTAGATGTTATGATGGAGAGAAAATTAGATGTTCATTTCAATCTATACCACCGTAATTAAAATCTTTGAAGATGAAACCATCACTCATAAACCATCTGACCTTTACCATTTGGCACAAAATAGAGCAACTTGGCTCATTTTTATTTAATAGACTTTATCTCCATGAATTGTTTTTATATGAATATTTCTGCATATATTTCCCTATTCATATGTGAATAATAATGATGAACAGACTATTCCTTTAGTCTTGCAAGTTTGCTATAGCGTGAGGTGACTGCAATTTTGTAATTAGGCTATAAATCTTATCATTTCATTTCATGTAAAGTTTTTTTTTTTTCGATGATATATCTGTTATTAATTATAAAGCTCTTATCTTATTTTATATTGTATTTTCAGTTCACAGTCGTTGTCCCCAGGAATCATGTTCCCATCTTTGCCTTCTTATACCTAAAGGATATCGTTGTGCTTGTCCTGATGGAGCTGATCTCCAAGGAAGCAGCTTGGCATCATGCAATGCAGGTAACTAAAAACATAAATATTAAGTATGGTTTATTTTTTTTTTTCTTTTCTTCTTTTTCTCTGTAGTAACTTCAAGGAACACCATAAAATCATGGCATATACTGGTTGGACAGAAATCTTACTTCATTTTCATGTAGGGTTTCCATTTGTCCTAATAACAGTTGAATTCACTTTGCCACAGGTTCAACTAGTACCTAAATAGTATTCATAGTAAGCAAAAGTTTAAGGCAGAAATTCAGGAAAAAGTAGATAGGAATATATTATTATCATCATTAGACCTCCATGGACTCTAAATATCATTGTTGGAGGTTCTGCTGTCATTTATAGATCAACCCATGCCTTAAACTATTTCTACATGCTCAGGCATTTCTTGCCTACCATTCTGTATACAAAAAATCTGCTCTTCACTATCTTGCTCACACCTTCTTTATACAGCTTTCAGGAATATGACTTTTGTTCTATTCCAATCTTCTCTCTATTCCATAAAAAAAAAAAATCTTCAATATTGATCTGGTAATAACCCCTTATCAATCATATCCCCTGTTCTCTTATTCACAAGGCTCTGCAAATTGCATTTCCTCAATATTTCTTCATACCCAACTTTCCAGAGACAGAAACCACCATAGTAAATTGTTTTTAAATCCTTTCCAGTATACTCATCTTCCTGAAAAAACCAAGTGATCAAAAAAAAAAAAAAAAAAATGAACAGTAATCTGTATGAAACCTCAAGATCTTTTATAATGGAACCATAATCTTCCTGCTTCTGCATGTCAGTGTCCATTGTACTATTACTATAATCTGTTATGATGTCCTCACAATTTTAGCAGTATGTCCCTTAAATAAAATATATTATTATTATTAGACCTCCATGGACCTTAAAGATCATTGTTCAACATCACCCTCTGATTCTTAACCTCTCTGCCTTCTGTAATAACATATTGTGTACTCTGCACTAGATGCATCCCCATCAATTGTATACTCTGCATCTCAACTTTACTTTTCGATTTTAAAATCCAGTACCTTACAACACCTTACACCTTCCTTTGGTTGGAAAGACTAGGTTTAAATCCCATCTATGACATGAATATCCTTTATTAAGGACTTTTCAGTTGAAGGTGAGTTAGCTAGTCTCATACATAAGTAATAGTGATTTTTCTTCCTGCATCTAAGCATATCCATGTGAATACACACAATTTACACAGAAAAGTAAATATTTAGGCATAAGACCTTATCTATACGAAAGTCAGTCTAGGTAGACTGAAGATCTTCAAGGTCTGAAGATCTTCATAATTATAGTGTGGATTATTATTATTATTAATTTCCTCTGTCCAACTCAGTTGTACATTTATTATAAAATGACAGCAAATTACTAAGACATGACTTTTCCATAATAAAGCCATGCTGTTCCCTAACAGAATATCAATTCTCTCTCTCTCTCTCTCTCTCTCTCTCTCTCAATCCAACCTGAATTTAGACTGTAATAACTAACTTTTCTGAGACTTGATTAGCACTCTGGAGATACTGATTAGATGATAATTTTCTGCATTTGCAATATTATTATTATTATTATTATTGCACCCTCCATGGGAGTCGGTAGACTCATTGTGGGAGGTTCATTCAACTGACAACATATTTATCATACCGACTATTAATATCCATAACACTCCTTGCATTAACAACACATTCTGGTAATGCATTCCATTCACTGACAATTCTCTATGTAAAAATTCTACTTCTCACACCCCTCTTCACTACACTCTTACATAACTTCCAGGAATGGCCTCTGGTTTTTCCCCCCACCTACTACTCTTTTATTGGATTAATCTGATAAAAGAGTGGTAGGTGAGAGGGGAAAAACCTCACTAACTAAATGTCTCTATCATATCGCCTCTTTTCCTCCTATCCACTTAACTCTGCAATTTACATTTCTTCAACCTCTTTTCAGTAGGACTGTGTTTTCCTCATTTTATTCCTTTAGGACCTTGTTTGTGTTAAAACTCAAATTAATACCCAGATAAAAGGCATTACTAATTTGTTGTCACATTCTCATGCTAAAATCTCTTGAAACTTTAATGCATTGAGAAATATTTATCATACCGACTCTTAAAATCCTTAATGTGTATCTCTATCCATTTATGCATTTTCACTACAACATAAAGTCTTGCCTAAATGATAGATCCTAGCAAAGGGTCAATCGTTAGTTTGATCAATTACTCTGCAGTTGTAACCCTCGTATCATCTGCATTCACTATGGTTATTTTTCTATATTCTATCTTTTATTTGCTATACAGTTACAGACTCTCTAAGATGAACAGCAAAAGTAATAGAACTCCTTTAGCATGATCGATTAACTGCTTGTCATGTTCAATTTTTTTTTTTTTTTTTTTTTTTTTAAGGTTGATACTTTTTACTATTGCTTTGTACTATTCATGCAATTGGTTGTCTCTGTGCTCATAAAAGTTTATTTTTTTATTTTTTTTTTTTTGTGGATCTCCCATTTAACAAGAACAAGATTACTCATTCATTTCATTGTATCCTATTTAGTTTTTTAACCCTACTGCTTCCACTAAATGCCTCTTGACAATACATTACTATCTTATTTCCCTCCCATTGTCTGACATTATGGTACTAGTTATGACTATCTCCTAAGTTGGTCAGAATTACCTACCTTATAATTCAACATCTAGCCATTCTTAAGCAAAACTTCCCAGGTTAGAACTGCATAATCACTCACATCAGCTGCAAACAGGATGAGCACATCATTTGTATATTGTACTTGACTGGAAATTATATTCTTGTTTTAATCCTATACTTGTAAGTGTGAAGCAACTTCATGACTGGTCTACTTCTATATATAGGCTGTTGACTTCACATCAATTGCCTTAATACCCCATAATGCAAAAACATTGTGGGAAGAGTCATATCCAGACTGGTTTCAATCTTTATTGAGGTCTCATCATAGACCCCAAGAAGATACCAAAGCTAAATCAATGCAAAAGTCATATATTTTCCGTATACAAGTAGAAGAAAGGTGTATCATTTTATTATTATAATGGGCATGGAAATTATTAAATAATAATTTCCACACCCATTTTATATGTTCATCCTCTGATACCAGATCTAATACCATTTGATCTCATGTCCCTCCATCACATCCCCCCCCATGATAGTTATCTCTCAGCATCCTTATGAACATCATTTGTTTCTTCTTGTGTGCTTCTACAGAGTCTATGTTATCCATAATGATTACTTGTTTTTTACCAACTGAGGTAACTAATTCACTGATATAGTTTATGATTGCTTACCTCTGAATCCTCTACCTTCTACTTCACACCAGCCTCAAACTATTATCTTTCTCCATTTATCAATATAGTTCTCTTGATGAAACACTACATTTGTAGGAGTCAATTCCCATGCTTTCATTAGCAACACTTTCTTCCTTATCTCTCTTATTCCTCCACTCTCTCTCTCTCTCTCTCTCTCTCTCTCTCTCTCTCTCTCTCTCTCTCTCTCTCTCTCTTCTGCCCTACCTGAAAATACTATATTCCTCACATTCTAATCCTGTAATTATATGATATCCTCATCTGTCTGCCTTTTAATATCATTTAAGTTTCATCAAAATTAATTCATTTGTTCTGTAGTTTCATGTATATGAATGAATGGATAGACAAACATGGTAAAGCTAATAGGTGTGGACAGACTTATGTGTTCGTCGAACATGTTGTTTATTATTTTAACGGTATAATAGAACACAGAAACTAAGTAAATAATTAATTTATTAACTTGATGCTGATATTTCGCTGGTATTATAACCAGCATCTTCAGAGCACAAAATACAGGAATGGATAGATGGAAATGGGATGGGGGGGTGCAGCATGGTTTTGTGAAGGATAGATCATGCCTCAGTAACTTGCTCACATTTTATAATACAGCAATGGCTAATTTGAATAAGGTACTGGGTTTACAGTGATTCTGCTGGACTTTGCATCTTCAGAGCACAAACAGTGTTTTTGTGCTCTGAAGATGCTGGTTATAATACCAGCGAAATATCAGCATCAAGTTAATAAATTAATTATTTACTTAGTTTCTGTGTTCTATTATACCGTTAAAATAATAAACAACAAAAAGCTAATAGGTGCTGTTTACTTTGAAATGCTTCAAAAAAAAATGAAAACATTATCACAGTGATTTCAAAAAATAGTTTTAACCCAAAACTAAATCGGATTATAATATGTGCATATATGCATGTGTATAACTTTGCACTCTTTTAACATTGCCATTATTGTCCATATAATGTCTCAGCTCTGGGTTAGTTCAGAGAGGGTGGAAAGAGGGGAAAATAGTTCCATTACATATGGGAGGCTCCAAGACTGATGTAGCAATTACCGACTGATTAGCATATCAGGAGTCATTGTCAAAGTACTGGAGAAGTTGGTCAAGAGCAGAATACAGGAATGGATAGATGGAAATGGGATGGGGGGGGGGGAGCAGCATGGTTTTGTGAAGGATAGATCATGCCTCAGTAACTTGCTCACATTTTATAATACAGCAATGGCTAATTTGAATAAGGTACTGGGTTTACAGTGATTCTGCTGGACTTTGCAAAGTGCTTTGATAGGATACTGTTAAATTTCGATGCAGTAAGAATTTTTTTCTTAACTTTACATCGAATTTTAAAAGAGGTCACGGACATTGTATATAGAAAGAAATTGATTTTACGCTGATTGTGGAATTTTTTTTTTTATATAAGATTTATATTAACAGTAGTTATAAATTTTTTTGTGAGTAAATCAAAATACCATACAAGTATGTATTGAAATGGAATGTTAAGCTGTATATTTCAAGGCCAATGCCTTTGAAAGCGGCCTGTAAATTTAGTGGTTCCGAGTTGAAAGAAAGTTTAGAATCCTTATTTGGAAATTGTAAAGTGCCTTCAATTGTTCAAAGCTTAACTTAATGTGTGTCCCAAGGACAGTGCAACAACAACAGGCAGCGAACAACTAAAAGGCTCTCCCGTGTATTGTTTTTGCGTGTTCTGGGGGGAACAAAAGTAAACGATAACGTGAAGGTCACATCCCCCTTTGTGCGCGGGAATGCTAGGGGTTCTCAACCCTTATTCCAGGGACCGCAAGAGCGAGTATAAGACAGGACTCAGAAGTATCCAGGGCTTTCTTTTATCCAGGTATCCAGAGGCAAGAGATCCGAGATATAACAGGTGAAGGCAGTATGCAGCGGTGCAGTGGCTGTATGTCGGTATGCATAGGAAGAAGGAAGCAGGTACACAAAAATGCAGTCTCCTCTTGTAGTGTCTCAGAATCCAGCATCGTGGGTCCATTCAACGTCCGAAGAAAAGTAGGGGATCTATAGAGAAGTCCACTGTAATATGCGTCAAGCCCCGGGAATTATTGGAAGTGTGATGGCGCTAAAAGAAAGAAGCCCGCACGAGTGTACATGGCCCAGAATGGAAAAAGCAGTATCGGTATGACATGATCCAATCCCCCCCCCCCCCCGAAAATCTTCTACAACGCGACGGAACCAGACCAAAGGAAACCAGCACAAGTGATGAGACCCAGAAAGAAAAAAAGCCTGCAGAACCAGATAAGAGACGATGGAGCCAGTTCAACAGTGAGTACTTCCTTGAAGTATTTATATATTCGGCCGGATGTTTATAAAGTTATATTATGTTTGTATGTTCTTTACTATGAGGTTAAGAAAATGCTGGTAGTGAATTAGATATAGCATACTTGTTGGTTGAAGTACATATATTCGGCGGGACATATATATGAAAGTTAAATTGTAATGGTTTGTCCTGGATTAGGAGGCTAAAGAGCAGCTGATATAAATTAGATATGAGATAATAATTCTTTGCAGCAGGATGAATGAAATCATAGATTGGAATAAGATAGTATTGCTGCATGTTCATTATGTATATACTGTGTATGAGATCTTAATTCTTAACAGCAGAGTTAATAACATTATAGTATTGCTATGCATTTTAATGTGTGTATATTAGATGAGATTATAATACTTAGCAGCAGAATGAGCAAGGTTACAAATTGGCATTTGATAGTATTACTGCATGTTATGTTCATCATGTATATACTATGTATGAGATTTTAATTCTTAAAAGCAGAATGATTAAGATTGTGGATTGTTAATTGTTAAATGTATTGCTGTGCATTTTAATGTGTGTATATCAGATGAGAATATATTTAGCAGCAGAATGAATGAGGTTACAGATTGGCATTTGATATTGCTGTGAATTTTAATGTGTAAAATTTATTGCATGAGATTATAATTCTTATCTTTTAATTTTTTGTAGTATCAATTCAATTAAGAAACTGTATTAATGTGTTAATGTATTCTAGTTTAAATAATGTGTTTAATATACTAAAGAATGTGTATTCACTGATCCTGATTCCAATGCACTGTTTCCAAAAAAAAAAAAATATGCGAACCTGTGTGCAAAGTTAAATTAGAGTAGCCACGACTGACAGTAAAGCTTGAGAGATAGAATTAGAGAGATACTGCAGGTGACTTGATGTTTGGGGCCTCCCTTGATGAGTCTAAGGACTCCTTGGAGTTGCCTGTAATAATAATAATAATAGAAAGTAGTGTATCAAACAATTATAAAATTTATGTCTCTATTTTTTTTTCCCCAGCTCATGAACTTCCTAAATCATTACCATATCGTTGTCCTTGTAAAAATGGAGGAAGCTGTCAGGAAGACTCTAATAATAAAGTTATATGTAAGTGTCCTGAAAACTATATGGGTCTTCACTGTCAAGATCATGTAGTGCGGAGTAAAAGGAATCCAAACATGCTACCTGCCAGTGGTCAGTTGCTTTATTCTTTCCTCATCATTTTGTTTATTTATATTATATTTAATTTAAAATATAATGCAAATATGAAAACACTAGTTTTAACAGTAATTTTATCAGAGTAACTTTACATACCATATTCTTAATAATGAACTTCGTATATCATTGAATCCAAGTTTATTTATGTGCAGTTTTATACAAATTACTATTTCAGAATATACAATTCTGGATTCCTTCTTCATGATATGCTAATAAGGTGAATTAAACAGATACAAAGCAGTATTATTTTGTATATAATGCTAATTCATCTGATTGGTCTAATTCAGACAACGGCATCCAGATCTAGATGTTGGGTGCTAATAGTTGGCATAAAGTGATACAAAACTAAACATACATTTAACAAACTTGGAAGTTCAAGAGCAATAATAATCATATGCTAATCATAGCATTCATAATGATTACTGTCTGTGCGGTTATCCTAGTGGCTTTGCGCTTCGCAACCATATGCCTGGCGAAGAAGTGTCCTAGGTTCGATTCCCATCGACGACACGAGGAGCTTAAGGATCTTCCTCAGCCATAGCCAAGTTAGTCGGTCTTGGGCGTGGACAGCAGGGTTTTTTCCACCAGTTAATCTAGGGTTTTTCATCCCGCAAGCAGGCAAACCAGTCCAGTGAACACATGATTACAGTCAGGAATACTGACCAAGCCATAGGTCTGATTCGTCAGCTATATGCTATGCCAGTTCCAGAGCCTGGATAAAATTTGGGGGGACTGAGATGGTGCCGTACCTCCCCGTAAAAGGGAACTCACAGCCGTGTATCATCATACAATTATTATTATTATTATTATAATGATTACTAGTAATCACATGATATATGTTATCTTTTGTTAATTCATCATTAAATTCCCACTATTTACTCTCAAGGGATGTACAGGATACTGGGATATTACCACGCCATGGAAGTTTACATTATTACTGACTTACCATCAACAATTTTCCTCTAAATTAGTCTGTTATTTGTCAAGACTATGGTATTGTCAGATTTTATATTTCATTCTCCTAAAGTAACTCTAGCTGTGCCAATCTACCTTAGATCTTGATCTTTCTCTGCCATTCTTACAGCAAATATTTTCTAATTTTACCTAATTTTACCTTCCCCACCATTCTGTTTTATTGACCATACCACTTCAATTATATCTGCTCATACATTCTTGAATGCTAATAATGTCAAGTTCCTGATAACCTCTCTTTGGCATGAACCCGTGCTAGTTTTTCCAGTTTGTTGCACATAATGTAAGTGAACACAAATCTCAGCTTGAACACTTAGTAGGGAAATTTCTCTGTAGTTCTCACATTCATTTTATTTTCCTTTTTATATGACTAGTCCTCCTGAATTATGCAGGGTCATAGTCACTCTTTTATGCCTCCTTATTTGAGCATTTCAGGCTGAGTATTTGGCACTGCTGTTATGCTGAAATTTTTGATTTAATATATGTATTCCTCTCAAGTATTGGGTACCACTGTTCTGCCATTGCATGTTTCGTTTAATAATCTTTCAAAGTAATTTCTCCATGTGGCATATCTTTGTTCTCAGTTTTTATGTAACCTTTTTTTCATTTCTGATTCCTTTTACAACAAATCTTTCCTCCATTTCAAAGCTTTTTCAGTAACCACTTGAACATGCTTTCATGTTACTGATAATCATCTACATTGAAGTCTTCCGATAACTTTTGTTTACTATTTTTACACTAAGTTTTCTTATATTTTTTTTTCTCAGCACAGATACTGGCATATTGACTAGCACGTGTACTTCGATATAATTATTATATCAAATTATTACATCTTATAATTATTAGTTCAGAAACCTCTCACCTTTTTTTTTTTTTTTTGCCTTCTTTGTTTCAGTAATAGTAGTTGTGTCTGTGTGGTACTTCTCTAATTCTTCTTGCATTTCCACATTTTTTCCATTGATACTTATTAAATTAAAAATAATGCCAAGAAATTATATTCTTGGTTTATCCTTTATCCAAGTGTAAGCAAACAAAGTTTGCACATGAGGTATTTTCACAACTAAACTACTTGTATATAGAGACTAATGACTTCACATTAATTGCCTTAGTATCCCATAATGCAAAGCACACATCCTTTTAGTGTGTATAATGCTAAACATTATGGGAAGGGCCATGATTTCAGCCTTTTTGAGGTATGTTTAAGTGGGAGGATACCTCCAAAAACTCATGCAATCCTTCAGATCACCCAACAATGAGTGACCTGAAGGATCATTTAACTTGTTACTCGGCAGTGGTTCTATTCATTTACAGGCCCACCCCACCACCAAGCAGAGCCCCTCATATCTCAGGGGAAAGCATTCACTTCAGTGGCCCTACCTCCTTGGAAACCACTTCAGTAAATTTTCCCACTATAAGTAAAGGAAATTCTCCAAAAACTCAGGCAATCCCCCCAGATTACTCTAATCTCAGCAAATGACCAGCAAAGGATCATTTATCTCATAACTCAGCAGTGGTTCCACTTAGTGAACAGACCAATGGCAGGCTCATCCTCACCACCAGGCAGAGCTTTTCATATCCCAGAGAAAAAGCATCCACTTTAGTGGCTCCACCTCTGTGGAACCACTTCAACAAAAGTGCATTAGTGGGAGTCACACCCAAAGGGATATCAACATTGAAGTATACAGAAGTCATATATTTCTCATATACAAATAGTCAAAAGATGTTACACCTTATTATTACAATATTCTGGATCAGAGCTAGTTTTTGAAAGTTTTTTCACTTAGTTATAAATTAAATTAAAAATGCAGAATTCAATTAAATTAAAGATTTTGATAATAAGGTGTGACATCTTTTCACTACTTATATAGATAGAAATATATGACTTCATTACTTGCATAACTTCAACCTTGCTATCAACTCTGGATCTTGCTCCTACTGATGAGTCTTCAATAAAGGTCAAAATTATCTGAGTAGTTGCTCTCCCATGATGCTTACCATTATAGACACCCAAAAGGATATGTGCTTTGCATTATGAGATACTAAGGCAATTAATGTGAAGTTATTAGCCTCTATATACAAGTAGCTTAGTCGTGAAAATACTTCACATGCAAGCCTGTTTGCTGATGAAATCAGCATGGCCATTGTTTGATTGGACAATGTCCCAGCTGGAATGACATTTCATCATGTTGCACTATCATTTTATTTTGATTTAAGTCAATACAGAATATATTTGGTCTGCTAAATCCCAGGTTGTGTCCTATCATGCAGTATCCAGATGGATACCTACTAATGAGAAAAACCACATGAAGGTGAGGATTGGCCATTAGGTCAGATGTTCCAGTTGGTTCTGCATTTCTTAACTAGCTATCCAGAAGTCTCCTCCTAGCTATCCAGCTTTAACTTTTTTTTTGTAATCAAATGTGTTAATTAACTTGGCAGATTTAGGAAAATGAAAGACAAGAAGAAGATATTTATTATGTGCACTACCATCATTGGAAATGTTCATAACTTCAACTAAAGTCTATAAATTAAAGATGCCAAGAAATTATATTCTTAGTTTAATCCTTTATCCAAGTGTAATTGCATCTGAGGTATTTCAGGACACAGGGCAACTCGTATATAGAGGATGATGACTTCGCATCATTTAGTATCCCATAATGCAGAGCACACATCCTTATGGACATGTATAATGCTATGCATTATGGGAAGAGTCACTACCTAGACTGGTTTCGACCTTTATTGAGGTGATAAAGTAAAGGGTTGCTCATCATAGGCCTAGAGCAGTTAGTATAGGGGTGCAAGAGAGCCTGATAGTATTAGGAGAAAGAAAAGACAGATATATAGCATGAGAGATAAAGAAAAGGCTTCAGCTCTTTTATATCATATAGTCAAAGGCTATCTGTTTTCCTTTTTCACCAATCTCATATAGATGAACAACCAAAAGACCTAGACCTAGAATCAGTGGTGAGCTATAAGGGGCTCGTGCGAGCCCTTTGTTAAATTTTTCTAAAATTTGCGAGCCCCCTTGTTCTGCTTGTTTACTTTTTTATTTTTTTCAAAAAAAAAAACAAAAAAAAAAAACCATAATTTTTTTAAATATATTAAGCGATAAACTCATACGGTAGCCTAACAAAAATTAGTCTATTCGGCAGTGTATAGATTATTTGGAATTATTGTTTCAACTCCTCTATAACGAATGCGCCCAAGTTTGAAAATAAAATAAGTGCATGCGCTATCTTTACCCTTCTCCCTTCTCGTAGCCAATCGTATGGTAAAACCGTTGATCATCACTTGAAGTATAAAAACCAAAGAAAATGCAGTATAACATATTGCAATATTATTATGTTTAGATAATATTTAATTTATTATTTATAGATTGTTTGTCATAAAAACTTCTATTGCAAACAAAACAAATTTATTTTGTTTATAAAAAATGTGAACTATTGCATATGTGCGATTATAAAAGATTTTATTCTTATTATATTTTGATAGTTAAAAAATGTTTTTCTTATGTAAGATAAATTAACACAGATGATTGTGTGCAAATATGTTTAGATCATGAAATATTTGTTTAAAAAATGATAGCCTTTACAGGTTGATTGGCATTTGTACACAAGCTGTACTAATAAAAGTTTTTGTGTGAAATACGGCTTTTTTTTTTTTTTTTTTTTGCTTGACGATGCAAACCCTTTGTTAAAATTTCCATAGCTCACCACTGCCTAGAATCCTAGTCTGACCACACTTTCTTGTGGCTTCCCCTGGACCCTTGAAGCTTTTGACCAAATTTCTTATGGTCCATTTCAAGGTGACTAATGTGGCAACGGCATCCAATTTTCCAATGAAGAGTCACAGAAAGAAATCAACCAATGCTACTGCATCTGGGGCAGCCGACACGTCTTAGGCTGCAGTCTGGGCTCCTGATGATAAATATACTACAAGAACTCATATTAACATTTTGCAACTCAACATCAATGGTACTCAGAGAAAAATGGATGAACTTAAATACATACTTTACAAAAACAATATCCATATTGCTTGTCTACAAGAAACAAAACTAAACAAAAATATGAACTTCAGCATCAAAGGATACACAGTTCTTAGGAAGGATAGAGAGAGAAGATCAGGTGGTGTGCTTGTTATCCATTTGAAAGACCCCAGAAATCAAATTCAAAGAAATCACTCTAAATCAATATTTAAATAATAACAGTTCAACGGAAGCTCAAGCTGTTGAAATACACCTGCCAAACCATTCTATTTCAATCACAAACGTCTACCACCCTGATAATACAAATATTGATATAGACATCATTGAAAACTAAGTGAAGCTCCAACTGATACAACCATCATACTTGGTGACTTAAAAGCAAAAAAGCCCAATGTAGGGCTCCCCCAATTTAGACCATAAAGGTCAACAATTGGAAGACCTCTTTACAGATTTGGAACTCACTAGTGTCCAATCCTCACCTTCTCGTGGTGCACCCTATTAGGTATCTACCTGGATACTGAACGAACGAGGATGGGCTGGCAATTTGGGATTTAGCCAAACAAATTGTATTCTTATTGCTTAAACCACAATATTAAATGATGGTACGACATGATAGAATTTCATGCCGGCTGGGGCATCGCCCAGTTAAACAAGGCCCCCGTTGTTTTCGCCAGGGAACCAGAGCAAACAGCGAAAAGTCAGCTACTAGAACAAATCCTAAAACACACCCCAACTCAATATCATCAGAATTGAAGATCGGTACTATCAACATAAGAAGCCTGAATGGCAAAGAAATGGAGCTAGCTGAGGAATTAGATAAGTACCAGATCGATATAATAGGGGTGACTGAAACAAAAAAATACCAAAATTGGTGAGCTCTTTCTGAGCAATAAATACAAAATGTTATATTCAGGCAATGACAATCAAGGAAAAGAAGGTGTAGCCATAGTATTCAACACAAAATATGAGGCTAATCTTCTTGAATGGCAGGCAAATATCAGAATGGGGAAATGGACAATGAGACTTATTTGTGCCTATGTCCCACAGAAGGTTCTCCTAAGGTAGAAGTAGGAATGTTTTAAGGCTTTATAAAAAGCAACTAACACAATGAAAAATGAAAAGTTGGTTCTTGTTGGAGATCTAAATAGCAGAGTAGGAAATGATTGTCAGACATACAAAAATATTTTGGGAAAATTTGGAGAAAAGAGCAAAGCTAATAATAATGGCAAATACTTGTTGGATTTCTGCTCAGAACATGGACTGGTTATTACTAATACCATGTTCCAACATAAAAATGTGCACAAATTCACATGGAGAGAAGAGGCAAGGAATAAGAAAAGTCTCATTGACTATATTATTGTTGATAGTGGTGTTTTCTCTCTGGTGCAGGACACTAGAGTGTACAGAGGATTTGAAATTTGAAGTGATCACCATTTAGTCTTAAGCAGGATAAAATTGAATTTCATATTGAAAAGAAGAACATGTAAGAAAGTTTTAAAACAAATAAAAGTTGAGCAGCTCTCAGATGTGAACTGTAAACTAAAATATATAAACATTATTCAAGAAAAAATGAAAGAGTTTGAGAACAGGAATCAAACCTTGGAGATTTCGTGGCAAGCTCTGAAGAAAACATTGATTGACCTGAGCGGCATGTGGTGAGGTTGTCTACAAGGATAGAAAAATCAGAATTTCCTGGTGGACACAGGAAGTTAAAGATGCAGTGAATGAAAAGAAGAAAGCATATCAAAAATTCCTGGCAAATAAGTCAGCTTGTGCTCTTAGAGAATACAGAGACAAATGTAAGAAAGCTAAACACTGTGTAAAACTAGCTAAACAAAAGTCATCGGAAGACTTTGGTAAGAACATAGAAAATAAATATCAAGAAGGTGGCAAGATATTCTGGAGGTTGTTGAAGAAGTTCAGAAATGGAGGAAAGAGTGCTGTAAAAGGAGTTAGAAATGATAAAGGTGATGTGAAAACTGGAGAAAAAGATATCGTTGAAGTATTTACTTCGAAAAATTGCTAAATGAAACTAGCAGTGATGAGAGCACAGTGATAAAAAAACACTGACTAGGCATGCAATCAGGAACACATATCCATGCTTGAAGTAGAAAAAGCCATTAAAAGTCTGAAATGTGGAAAGGTAGCTGGAGTAGATGATATTAGACCAGAAATGTTCAAGTATGGAGGTATAAACGTTTTACAGTGGCTACACTGCATAATTCAGAGGGCCTGGACAGAAGGACGAAATCCAGATGATTGGAGTAGAGCTCTCATAATACCCATATATAAAAGAAATAAAACTGATTGTGAGAATTACAGAGGTATTTCTGTACTGAGTGTTCCTGGTAAGTTTTATGCCACTATACTTGAGAAACGGTTGAAAAGGATTGTGGAAGAGAAGCTTGGTGAGGAACAAGCTGGATTCAGGCCAAATAGTGGCTGTCAGGATCAGATATTCACTTGACGACAAATAGTTGAAAAGTCATGGGAATATAACAAAGCTCTGTATTTAAGTTTTGTAGATCTGGAAAAAGCATATGACAAGGTGCCAAGAGAAGCTATTCAAAATGCTACAGTTGTGTGGTGTCAGTGGATCATTATATCAAGCAATACTTAGTCTTTATTTGAGTTGTAAGTCAGCAGTTAGAATTGAAGGAAGTACAGGGAGATGGTTTAATGTTAAATCTAGTGTCAGACAATGATGTACATTATCACCTCTGTTATTCATTATCTATATGGATTACATTATGAAGGAAAGTGGTATTAAACCTGATATCAAAATTGGATATGTTAATGTCAGCTCCTTGCTTTATGTGGATGATGTTATACTTCTAAATAAATCTGCTACAAGTCTGCAAGATTCCCTGACTAAATTGAATAACTCTTGTGATAGATATGGTATGAAGGTCAGCAATAACAAGTCAAAGATAATGAAAATAGGCAGAAGCATTGAAAATGTCAGCTACATTGTGAATGGAGAATCTATAGAACAAGTAAAACATTTCAGCTACTTAGGCAAGATTTTTAGTGAAGATGGTAAATTAAATATGGAAATAGACAACAGAATCAACAAATCTGGTATGGTAGGAAGTCAACTGAATAAATTTATATGGAATAAGAGAGAAATTAGTTGGAACACTAAATTAGCTGTATACAAGACAGTGTTCAAACCAGTTTTAACTTATGGATCTGAGAGCTAGGTCAGAAGTAAAACACTTGACCAAAGACTAGAGATCGCAGATATGAGAGTCCTGAGAAAGATTATAGTCGTGAACAGATGGCATCAATGGCAATATCATATTAAAAACAAGGATATTAGAAACAAGGATATTTTTTGTATTTATATTCAATACAAAACATACACAGCAAATATTGCAAAAATCAAATGCAAATATTACATTTTTAGCATCTTACATACACATTTGACATGCACGCACTTAGTCTTAAAACGTTTTAAATTTGTTTTCATTATTTCACGGCTCCCCCTCAACAAAACTAACGGCCCCAAGGGGGCCGCAGGCCACAGTTTGGGAAGCGCTGACATAAACAAAGAACCTCTTTCCAAATACCTCCATAAATCTAAACCTTACCAGACTCTGTACAAAAAAAGAATCAAAAGAAATGCTCAAGAAAAAAGGCCTAAATACTATCAACCTTCTTTCATCCTCCAAACAGGTTATTTGTTATACCGATGGATCATCAGACACCAATATGACTAATGAAGGTGCTGGTGTTCTCCTACTCCCAAAAGGTGAAAAACTTTCAATAAAAGTTGGATCTGGGAGAATTGCTTCCAATTTTACCAGCGAACTTTATGCAATGAATAAAGCACTCGAAGCCTGCTTAAAATTATCATCATCTCAACAATCAGAGAGAATTATAATTTACAGCGACTCAAGATCAGCTATGGAGGCAATCGAAAATGACAATACCAAGCTCACACAAGAAACCATCAACTCTTAAATCAACTAAATTGTTTAGGAAAAAGTTGTATTTTACAATGGATCCTGCTCATGTAGGTATTGATTACAATGAAGCAGTTGATAAATTAGCAAAAGAGGCCAGAGAACTCAACCAAGAAACTGACATAACTTTTGCTGATGCTAACACACTAGCAAAAGCTAGACTAATTCCACTGAAATCAGTGATACAACATCAAATTCCCGAAATCAATGCTGACAGAAAGACCTCCTCCACGATAGCAAGACTATGAACAGGACATTATAAAGGAATGAAAATCAATACAGATGATATGAGAACATATAGAAACTGCAACAACTGCCCTAATACTGAACTGACACCACTCACATTTTTACCTGTCCAGCAATTACAGCAGCTTTGCAAACAATAGACCCTAAACCTGAACAACAGCTCTACACAAACAAAATCACCAACATAGCAAAAGCAGTTCAAGGAGCACATGCACACATCTTCAAAGGATAAGACAACAACAACCAAAAGACCAATTGAAACTAAAGTGCAAGGATGACTGATGACTGACACCCAGATGGTTAGCCTTATCTGAGTTAAGCACCTTGAGTTGGTCTTCTCTGTCTGGGATTGCTTTCCAGTCATCCCTGCAATTGACCATAAGACCATATTGAATTAAGAGGATGGAACCATTTAAAAAACATCTCATTTCAAAAATAGACAGAATTTTATCTCTCCCTGGTGAATATTACATAATGTGGGTGGTCTTTACCACCTAGCCAAAAATTTGATATCTAGAATGCTTCTTTCTAAATATAAAAATCATTTGACTGAACAATAAAATGTCCACAGTACAATATAATAAAGCATTTGGATGTCGTAATACAGGTTTTTAAATCCAAGTTTTTTTCTAACCTTCTGTAAATGGTATTTTAATTCATTAATTACAAAAATCAAAATTCTTTTCCCATTTCTGAAAGTGCTAAAAATAAATAATAATAATTTGTTCTGTTGTAAGTAATGGAATGCCCAACCAGTGGCGCACTCAGGATTTAATCTTGGAGGGGGGGGCGAGTGCTGCTCACAGATTTAACCTTGGGGGGGGGGGTGAGTAGACGATTTGCAAATACACAGTACGCATAGTATACAACCTATGACTGAGCATTTGCAGTGATCGCTAATTCATAAGTAGGATAGAAATAGAAGACACGACACAAATAAATTAAAAAAATGAATTTTAATTAGGAAAAGATTTTTGGAAATTTTTCTAGTGTTTTTTCCTTTTCTTTGGGGGTCTTCCCCCTCTGGGTGTGCCACTGTGCCCAACACACATTATACAATCTGTTCCAAATACACGGGGCAAGAGAGAAGCTGCAGAATGCATTTTCTACTGTTTCCAATCAGTAACAGATATCACAGATTGGATATCTGATGTTAAAGTACCTCCATTTGATGGTATTAACTGGAAGGTGACCATATGCAATTCTCCATGCTAACTTAACAGGAGGAATCTAGCTTAGAGAAATGCAAGCTAGATTGCAATTCTCCAAGCTAACTTAACAGGAGAAATCTAGCACACTCATTCACAACTTTCCAAGCAAAAAATCTAGTCCTCACACCCTCTAATATAGATATGTATGCCCATTTCACAGAGCATCTGAAAACTGTTTAAAAAGTACCTTCCATTTATCAGTTCTTGATAGATATATAGTTTGGGTTAATGTATTCTAATGCTCATCTCATCTCATCCACTTGATAATGGGTTGAGTCCACTAAGAAGAAAGGTTCTCCACTTATCGTGATCTTTAGCCATCTCACTCATGACTTTATAGCTGGGTAGATAGGAATGTTCTTTCAGCAACTTTATCCAAGTACTTCTTGGTCTGCCTCTAGGTTTTTTTCTTCCTATATATCCATTCAGAGCTAAATATGGGAATCTATGAGGGGCCATTCTCTGAATATGACCAAACGATCTCAGTTGATGTTTAATTATTGTGTCTATTATATTATCTGGGAAGTTTAAATCTGCTCTGACTTGATCATTAGTCTTGTGTTCCATCCAGTGGGTGTTATTAATTTTTCTGAAGCATTTCATTTCAAATGCTTGTAGTTTCTTGATTGGCTGTTGAGTTAATCTCCAAGCTTCTGAAGCATAAGTGGCCATTGGGGTAATAATTGTTTTATATAATTTTAATTTTAGACTCGTTGGGATTTTTTTATTTTTCCATATTTTGTTTAGTTTATTCATATTGGTCCAACCTAGGTTTAGCCTGTGTTTTACTGTTTCCATATTGTTGAGGTTACTAGATATAAGATTGCCAAGATAAACATATTTATTAACTTGTTCCAGCAGATGATTTTTGAGATTTATAGAAATATTTTTCTTCTCTACCTGTCTTCATTATTTTTGTTTTATGATGATTTATTTTCATACCATAAGTTTTACAAGAGTCATTTAAAATATTAATAGTTTTTTCTAGCTGTGGTTTAGAATCTGCTAAAATAATGATATCATCTGTGTATTTTATGTGATTAATGTTGGTACCATTGATTTTTACACCTGGTTCATCAGCTATGGTTTTACAGACTTCTTCTAGGAAGATGATAAAGAGTTGAGGTGAGAGAGGGCATCCCTACATTACACCTTTCTCGATGCTGAAATCCTCGGTTTTAATGTTGTTTATTTTAACAAAAGCTTTGGTGTGTCCATAATAATTTGTAATAAATGTTAAAATATCCGAATCCATTTTTATGTTTTTAGGATAGTGATCAATTTGTTTCTATTAACTGAATCAAAGGCTTGCTTAAAATCTATAAAACAACAGATATGGGAAGGTTGTATTCCCAATATTTTTCTGCTATATTATTAATGGTGAAGATATGGTCTGTGGTGAATATATGTGGCCTGAATCCTTCTTGGTTTTCCTCTATGATTTTTTCTGTAAGCACCTGTGTTCTCTTTTGTATAATTCGATTGAATAGTTTATAACTATGACTTAAGAGTGTTATGGGTCTATAATTTTCACATATTCTTTTGTCTCCTTTTTTGTGAATTGGTATAATAATTCCTGTTTTCCAGTCAGTTGGGATTACTCCAGTGTAAAGAATTTGATTAAATAAATTCATTAAGAAATTAATAGCTTCCTTGCCACCATATTTCCATAGTTCTATAGATATTTCATCTTTACCCGTAGCTTTTGAAAGTTTCATTTGGTTTATTCCATTTATAATTTCTGCTGGAGTTATGGGTGGTGCCTTTTCATATATCATCTTTTTTGTTATACTTTCCTCCTCCTGTTCTTTTTGAAATAATGTTTGATAGTAGTCCTTCCAAATTATTTTAATATTTTGTATTGACCCAGTTTCTAGATTGTTTTTATCTTTCATTGTTAATGGTTTATCTTTATAGATCTTAGTTAATTCTTTGATAATTTTGTATACTGTTTTATTATCAATTCTTTTATTAGCTTGTTTTCTTCGCACAGTTTTGCTTTTTCCTCCAAACAGTTATTTTTGGCAGATGTGCACATTTTATCAATTTTGTTTTTAAGATTCTTATAATGTTGTTTATTTTCTTCTGTATTTTTTATATTTAATATATGCTTTGCTGTTCTTTTTTCTTCTAAAGTATTTAGAATTTCAGGGGTTATCCATTCATGATTTGGTCTTGATGTTGTACCAAGTATGTTTCTTGCAGTACTTGTAACAATTTTTTTACCTTCATTCCATGTATTTCCTATATTGTCATAGGAAAATTTTCTAAACTCATTTCTTATTAGCGTCTGATAGTTATCTTGCATAGATTTCTCTTTCAGTTTTGACAGGTCCACTTTGTTGATAGGAGCTTGTGATTTACGATACTTGAATTTTAGTGTTGCTGCAAGCAGTTCCTGGTCAGTGTCGAAGTCTGGAGTTTTTAAAGTTCTCACATTCTGCACTGATGATTTCCAGTTGCATTTGATTAGAATGTAATCAATACAGTTCTTTATTGTACCATCTGGTGAAGTCCATGTATATTTGTGGGAAGGTCTATGGAAAAAAAAGGGTATTACAGATAAATAGATTGTTTGCTTTACAAAATTCTAATATTCTTTCTCCTCTTTCATTTCTGTTATCAACTCCGAACCTGCCCATCACATTCTCCATGCCTGGGGTAAACTTCCCAATTTTGGCATTAAAATCACCCATCACTATTAATATATCTTTCTTATTGGTCTTGTCTATTAGATTATCATAGAAGGTGATTTTTTCATCTTCATGTGACTGGTCAGGGACGTAGATTTGAATTCACCTGTAAAGTGAACATTTTTTTCTTTACCTTTTAATCTGATAGTGATCATTCTTGAGCCATGTGGTTCTATGGCCATGACTGCATTTTGTAGCCTATTGTTCACTAAAATGGCGACTCCTTCTCTATGTATATTGTCCTCTCTGCCCGAGTAGAATAGCTTTCCTGAATTTAGGTTTATAACTCCTTCTTCTATCCAATGGGTTTCAGCCAAGCCTACAATGTCCCATGTAATCCTAGCAAGTTCTTTTTCCATCAAATTTATTTTCTCAGGTTTTAACAGTGTCCTTGTATTTAAGGTTAAGAGATGCAAAACTCTATTGGCTGACCACATACTAAACTTTTCGGCTGCTCCCTGTGATCTAGGATCAGTCGCGTTGGTTTCCTCGGATGCAGTAATATTCTCTTGAACACAGTGGAGACTCCTGATTCATAGGGTTGAATGGCAGAATAATGCAGCCGGCTTGCCACTCCTCTGCTGCATCCTTTGGTCCATGACTCCTTATTCTTTATTCGGAGCAACCCGTTGGGGTTTCCTCATCTGCCACCCAAGGGAAGCACCTAGTAGGAGTCAGGTCTCCCCCAGGTTTCTGATGCTACTATCAGATAATACAGTGATCAGGTTTGGTGATCAGTGTGGTATTACAATATGTGATAAAATATAATAAATGTTACCTGATGTATATCGTCATACAAGATTTACAATGATTTATATATCTGCGGACTACTATCTATTTACAGTCTGCAGACTGTAAATAGATAGTATGTTATGTTTTGTATTTTAATGTTTTGATGCATTATATAAATTTTGAATACTAGATGCTTTTTATGAAGTATATTGATAATGTGGAATGTAATTTTAATAATGTATATTGATGTTGTGTTTTAGTTGATTCTACTTAAAATGCTATTTTGATATTTCATTTGATATTTCTGCATTTTAGGCATAGCTGCTATTGTGGTTCCAGTCCTAGTTTTACTATTACTTCTAGTCACAGCCCTTGCTCTATTTATATTTATAAGGCACAAACAAAAGTAAGCAAACTATATTTGATAATTTGACAATCATTTTATTAATGTGTTCGTTCTGGTTAGAACAATTCATGATACATGTTTTGCCATGCACTGACTGTCATTGCTACCTTTCTTGATGTATCAGTATTAGTAATTTAATAATAATTAATATTCAATTATTATAATAAAGTAATTAAACTCTTAGAAGTTGGAACCATCAAAAAATGGACTGTTGAAAGTAGTGCAGCAAAACTTTATGTGTGTGTGTGTGTGTGTGTGTGTGTGTGTGTGTGTGTGTGTGTGTGTGTGTGTGTGTGTGTGTGTGTGTGTGTGTGTGTGGTTTAAAATATGTAGGGAAAAATATGTGTGCTAATAATAGCAATAATAAAGTCACAAAAAACAGTTTTAAAAATACCTATACTCTGAGAAACATTAGTAAAATCATAGCTACTGTTTGTGAATATAAGCATTAAAAGTTTGTAACATTGGCCATTGACACTATGGCTCACTGATCTTGATGGCCAAGTGGATAGCAGCATATCCCACTGTGGGCATGAAATTGGTGTTTGTGAATGTTTTAAGTGGTATATGAATTTCATCATATAGTGTGAAAACATCACCTTGCTTATTAGAAGTAACTGAATTAGTTTGAAAAAGAGCAGGGTAGCTCTTTTTTTCCAGATAGCCAATCTATAACACCATTCTTAGTATTATAGTTTACAACCACATGTTGAAGGGAAAACACACATTTAGAGATAATAATTACTAACTAAATTTATTTAGCTAAAGACACAGTAAAGGCAGGAACCTACAGTCTAGCTGGACCGGTCATGTGTGGGTTCAGTGATGGAAACTCACTGAAGGTCTCAAAATAATGGTCTCCCATGTTTTAGGTAAAGTGAGGAAGCTGAATTTGTTCAAATTTCGTGAATCTTGTAATGCTGCAGCAGATTTTAGAAATCTTTCTGATTTATGTCTTTTCCTGTATAAAAGGAAGAGATTATTTTTCATTGAAAAAATACTTCCATTTATTTATCCAACTCTGGCTTTGTAGTTTAGCATGTTATTTTTTCCTAATTGGAACATCTATATACTTTTCTACTTCCACAGTTAGTACATCATGATTACTGTCACCAATTCATGGCAAAATAGTCATCATTTAAGCATATTTTTTGAGCTTTCCATGCACTGTTGATATTGTTCTCATGCAGCAACTTATACCATGGGACCGAACATTGGTATTCTCCTGAGTCTGCCATAATTTCTAGCTTTATAGTTTAGCATGTTACTTTTCCTAATTGGAATATCCATCATTCATATACTTTTCTGCTTCCAGGTCAGTACAGCATGATCACTGTCACCAACATCCTTAACTGAGATCCCTTTCTGACACTGTGATCAAATCTAACATTCTTTGATCTTAAGTCCCTTCTTTCACATACTGCTTGAGAAAGATGTCTCACAACATGAGTTTTCTTTATTACCCAATCAGTGTTCAGATAATATAAGTTACCTGTAATGATTACTTATTTACTACCCATTAGGGTAATTTACCAATGTATTTCATCATCCCCAGGAACTGAACCACCGGGTCTGTAGCAAAACCTCACCGTATATTTCATCATGTTAAGATGAAATATATGGTGAGTGTTACTTCACACCAGATAGCCTCAAATGCACTGCAACATACAACATTATTATTGTTACTGCTTTCATGTGTTTCTATCCTAACTGGACTCAAATCATCTGATATCATTAATAGTGTCCCCCTCCCCTCCTTTCCTATTTCTGCTTCCTAAAAATACTATGTCCATTACACTTGATTCCAGTTAATACAACTTATTCTGAAAGCCAGGTTTCACTAATGTCAGCAATTTTCTTATTCCATGATATATTCACCAAAGCAAAAATATTAAACAATAAAATGAATATCAAATGCTTTGCCTAGAAGAAAAGAATAGGCATCAGAATTAGTGGTGGTGGTTGGCACAAATGACTTGGATAGTGAGATAAAGAATGTGAAAAGGGATTTGTTTGTAGGAGGTGAAGAATAATAGTGTCATTAGGAAAGTGATTAATTTGTTGCCCAGAGATGATAATAGTACAGCGTGAAGAAGAGCAATAATACTGAATGACAAGATGGCTGAATTGTCATTCAGTATTGAAGGATTGCATTTGAATGGGTTTCGTATTGGGCATTTGGAGTGATTGTTGTTTGCTAAGAGTGATTGTTGTTTGCTAAGTTGTTTGCACAGAGTTTATATGAAATTAGCATAGCTAAGTTGGAAGTTTCTCCACTTCATTATAATATAAATTAAAGATGCCAGAAATTATATTCTTGGTTTAATCCTTTATCCAAGTGTAAGCAAACAAAGTGTGTGCCTGAAGTAATTTCAGGACTGGGCAACTCGTATATAGAAGCTAATGACTTCACATACTAAGGCAAGTGATGTCGACAGGAAGAAGATGGATACAAAGGCGAGAAAGTGATTATGGCAGGGCAGAGTGATGCAATGCAAAAAAGGTTAGGATGATAAGCATATGAATGAAAATAAGAGTCAGGATCAGGGAAACAGAGATGGTCAGATGATTTGGTGTGAAGTTGAGATCATAGAATAGTACATCTAATAGGATGTTGTTATAGGCCAAGGAATGTAGAGAGAACGCTGATTGTAAAATGTTTAAACAAATTAGTGGGGCAAATAAAAGGAAGGCAATCCTAATGGGAAACTTTAATTACAGGAATATAGAATAGAAGAAAGAGATAGTGTGTGGTAATAAGGAGAGTGACCTTGTTGAGTTTCTATGGGATAACTACTTAAGGCATGATGAACAAATATGTAGCAAACAGATGCATTAAGAATATAAACTGAAGGCCAGAAAAGTTACAAGCATGGTTAAAAACAAAAAAAAAAAGAAGAATATGAGAGGAGATTAGCCAGTCAGATCAAAGATAATTCAGAAGAATTTGTCTGCTATGTGGCAAACAAGAGAAAAAATAATTACAATAATAATACTACAAGAGGTAGAAGAGTAACCATCACAAATGATAGTGGAATTATTTAATGAACTCTTCATCAGTGTATATCATACTGGTGTAAATGATGCTGTGCAGCATGTAGAAGAGAAGCAAGTATCAGAAGAATTAAAGGTAAAAGAATCAGAAGTGTAGCAAGATTCTTCTTCTTATTATTATTATTATCCTAAGACCCCATAGAGTCAAAGACTCATCTTGTGGGTGTTGTTTGGATTAGATGCTAATAAGGCTGTGGGAATGGATGACATATCACCATGTATACTTAAGGAATGTGGAAATGAGTTAAATATGCCCTTGACTTGGTTATTTAATACAACTCTTACAGAAGGGAAGATTCCTAAGGAGTAAAAAGAAATCAAAATAGTACCTCTCCACAGCATGGTTCGAGGACAGAAGTTTCCAATTATAGATTGGTCTGTATATCTGCATTTGCAATCAAAGTGTTGGAAAAATTGCTTAGGAATAGAATACAGGATTGGGTTTGATGGACATAAGATTCACTATGATGGTCAGCATGCATGTGCTTGTGAAGGGAAGGTCTTGTTTTAGCAATCTGCTTACATTTAATGATAAAGTGATGAATGTGTTGGATAAGAAGGATTCGTATACAGTGATTTTCTTGGACTTTGCAAAGGCATTTGATAGATTACTATGACAGATCAGTGTTTAAGCTGCAGAAGATGGGATTGGATAACAGATTGGTTAGACTGATTGAAGATTGGCTTTTTGAATGATACCAGTAAATTGTGTATGATGGAGCACTGTCTCAGAAAAGGAAGGTGACCAGTGACATGCCTTAAGGTTCTGTTCTTGGGCCACTACTGTTTAACTTGTTTGTTAATGATATTTCATGTGCATTGACTGGGAATTTTCAAATGTTTGTTGATGATGTTGATGTAGAATGATCAGGAGTATTGCTAATGTTAATTCTTCTACAGGAATTTTTAGCTTGGACAGATGAGTGCAGAGTTGTTGGTGGGTACATTGCTGGAGTACACTGTGAATCCAGGAAATGTAAATAAATTTAAAATTCCATATGGTAGATATGTTGCTAGTTGAGTGGAGCCTCTCATGATGAGTCTGTTGACTCCTTAGAAATTGCTATAATGATAATGATAATAATTTATAGGAAAAATTATGAAAAGAGTATTGATCTAATAAATCAATTATTAAAGATGATAGTTATAAGCAATAACTAGTTCAAAATGTTAAGATGAATCCAAAAAACTTTTATAAATATGTAAAAATAGGTAAGATTAACAGAAATTAATTAAGCATAACCAATTTGTCTGGAACAATTTTGAATGATCCATCTTGCAGAAGAATTTAATAAATATTTTTCAAATATATGTATGATAATAGTTGATTAGAAGAGAAAATATGAGTTGAAGGACAGATTCACCGAATTATTATAATACAGGAGGAGGAAACATTTGTTACCTTAAATCATTTGCCATTTGATAAGGTTGAAGGTAAGGATTCTGTCTCCCCCTTTGTAGTAAATTGATGTATGTTAGGTTATTTAATCCACTTTTAGTCATCTTCAATGAGCCACTGGGAATAGTTCCTTCTAATTGGAAGTTTGCAAGAGTTATTCCATTTCATAAGAGCAGGCTATCATATAAAGTGGGGAATTATAGACCAGTAAGTTTTCTTTGTGTTATAGATAAAGTAATCCACAATATTTTTGACAGGAATCACAAGCATGCCAGAGATGGTTTTATTTACTTATCTGCTTATTTTATATGAAGAGATCATGAGAGAAATAGACCAAGGTTATGGCTATGATATTATTTATTTGGATTTAGTGAAGCCTGTGATAGCATTCCACATAAGAGCTACTGATTAAAATGCACTAGATAAGTATTGATGATTATCTAATAGGATGAATGGAAAACTAGTTGACTTATAAATGACAGAAAGTAGTTTAGTATCCTTAGTGTTAGGATTCTTGTTGTTTAATAGATTCATTAATGATTTGGGTTCAAATATTAAGAGTAAAATTTCTTTCATTGCTGAGGATGTGAAGTTGGGCAGAGTAGCCAGTGGTTCAGATGGCATAAATTCTTTGCAGGATGATCTTAAAACATTGTAAGATTGAATGAGGAAGTGGAGTTTGAAATTTAACACAGACAAATGTAAGTATATCTGATTCAGTAAGAAGATAATATTAGATGAATATAAATTAAATGGAGAGTCTTTAGAAAAAGTTGATGAATACAGAGGATTTGTGTATTTTGGTTGATAGAAAATTTAAATTCAGGAATCATATTGGTAAGACAATTAGTAAAGCTTGGCTGTTTGTGGGGATAATTAAAAGAGGCTTCAGTTGTAGCAGACAGGAAGAACTGATACCATTACAAGCCTTTGGTAAATCTTAATGAACATCAAGAAAATAGATGTTCGAAGATTGACTAATGGAGATTGTAGGGATAGAAGGTATTCAAAGACTGTCTAATGAAGATTGTAGGCATAGAAGTTATTCAAAGACTTCTAATGAGGATTTATAATGACAATTATGAGAATTGCTTAGTTAATTGGCATCTGATGAATTTATTATTATTATTATTATCCTGGCCTCCATGGAGTCAAAAGACTCATCATGGGAAGTTGTTTTTAGGAAATACAAAGTCTATCATACCACTCCTTGAACACCCATTAACCGTCCCCACTCCACCCACTCTCTCAGCAATGCATTCCAAGGTTCAGCCACCCTCCACACAAAGAAACCACTCCTCACCCTCTTGCACTCAGCCTCCTTTCGTAACTTCCAGGGATGGCCCCTTGTCATCGCTCCTTCCTGCTGTTCCACCAAGTGAAAGAACTACAGTAGACAGAGAGAAGAAGAATTGAGATTTAATTGATGTTTGTTTATAAGTTCATTCAGGGCATATACAAAATGGCCCATAAGTCACAAAGGTTTTTAAACATTCAATAACTTTATTTATTTATTAATTACTTTTATCCTTTTTCGTATAATGAAATACAGAACCCAGAGGTTTTTTTGTTTTTTTTTTAATTTGTTATGAGTATTCACATTTTAAACCCCCTTCATGACTTATGGGCCACCCTATATAAGATAAATAGCAGGAGTTGTCTTCATTTTTCCAAACCATGCTCTACTACATAATAAGAAGATGGTAAAGAAAACAGTTAGTACAGATATATGAAGTTCATTTTTTACTGCTAAGTAAAAAAAATAATAATAATTAAAAAATTTTAAATAAAGAGGAAAAAATGAGAAATTGAATATGTAGAAGAAGATAAGCTGAGTGAATTTGCACAATCCATTCTATATGTTCACTGGTGGTGAAATTTATGGTATGCATATTGGTTGTCCAGAGTAGTGATTAGTCAGTATGTATTCAACTGCTATTCTGTTTATTTTATTATTTTTTTTCCCATTCTTATATTCAACATTCCAAAATCTAGAGACAATCACTTACCTCTGCACCTTCTCTAACCTTTCTATATCATACAGATATCTGGGTGACCAGATCCATGACAGAAATCTAAATGTGCTCTGATTATCCCCTTATATAATCAGGCTATCATCTCTTTTTTTTTTTACTTATCAGTGTCCTTCTCATGGCAGCAATTTCTTATAACTTTTACAATGATGGATCAGAAGCTGAAACACTTCCAGATTTCTCACCTCCTGGAGCAAAGCTTTCCTCCACTACAATTCATCTTGTTCCATCTTCTCTGACCAAAGTGCATGACTTTATATTTAACAAAATTGAACTTATATCCTCATTTATCTATTCAACTTACCAATCTATTCAAATATCCTTTGTAACAAAATCACATTGAAGCTTCCTAAAATTTGCATCCAAATTTAGCATTATTAGCAAATTGAATATGTCCTCTCAGACATTGAACTATATCATGAATATATTCATTAAACAACAGATATTCATAGACAGAACCTTGTGGTTATCCTTGCTTGTCACCTTTTCGTTTCAAGACATTGCACTCTGGTACACAACTCACGTGAGTGGGTTTATTATAGTGGCATTTGCCATAATGAGAGTTAAATGTATAACTGAAATTCTAACAATATTAGGATGTGTATAGTTTTCAGTTACTCATTTAAATAATATCAGATAACAATTGTATAAATCAAAATGTGCTTGATCTGTTGTATCTATATATAGCAGATTAAACACATTTTGATTAGCATCTTGAACTCAATGTTTTCATCATCCTTACATATATTTTTATTATTATTATTACAGCAATTCCTCGATTATCTGACCTTAGTAGGAAATCAATTTGCTGCACAGATAATTGAAGGTTCAATTAAAAGGTACAGTTACATGGTACTGTACCAGATATATAAAAGTTGGTTGACACAATATGTTCAAAGTTGGTTCACACAATAATAACTCATTCCAGAATCATTTCAGATAACAAATCAGAGTACTTGCACATCCATGGAGTCCTTAGAACTCACAAGGTCCATGGTAATCCATATAGTTCTTATCATGCCATTCATTAAACTCATTTAACAAATCAACTAATCAATACTCCCTCACAGTGAATCTCCAAACTCACAGAACAAATTTTTCCTCCTCTTTGTTCATTCCTTCCATTACTGTCCTCTGGAACAGTCTGCCATCGTATGTGCATTCCAAGGAGTACAAGCCACAGCTCTTTAAGATAAATTTTAACAAGCTCCTTCTTGCCACAGTACTATTGCACTATAGCTTGACTAACCTTTCATGGATGGATTCTCATAAAAAAATCACCTTCCATTCCATCCAGAAGTCCATTTCACACATTTATTACTTCCTAAGCAAAAAATCTTGTTCTAGCATCCTTGCTAATACACTGTTACCTGGGCATTCTGAAGAAGGTGTACCATTTCTTAATCCTCTCCATATCTTCCTTCTCTCAAAAGCCAGGCAACCAAATTTGAGCACATTAGTTCAGATGTTATTGTGTTAAGACAAAAGAGGGAGAGAGACAATACCTTCCTTATTCTATTTTCTTCAGTGTCTTTCTCACTATCCAAGTTATCCATTGTGCTGTTTTTATCTCATCTCATCATCATTCCTCAGCACATCAGGCTCAATAACCAGCAGTCTCCATATCTTAATCAGTGTGAAAGTGATGTCCTTAGGTTAGAAATTGGAAAATCCTTTGAATCTTAAGAGTTTTTCAGCTGAAGGTGAGTTAGCTAGCTTCAGACAGAAGTGGCAGGGTTTTTTTCTCCCAGATTCTCCAGGTTTTCATGACACAAAACAAACAAACCAGCCAGAAGAACACATGCAATTAACAGACATAATACATTGGCTTCATAACCTTAGTTGCTTTATCTATAATTCAGAGCAACAAACCATCCAACCAAGTTTCTTGGCCTGTCACAGCCAAGTAACTTGTGGTAATATAATGAGATATATTGATCACCTTTGCATTACTCCCACTGAACTTACCTTCCCCCTTGTCCACACTCACCCTCAAATCCCTGGCCTCATCAGTTTTCCTAGAGCAACAAACAAAAAGTTCATTTCCATCTATGAAATAACAGCTTGGGACTTTTCATTGAAAAATGTATGACTTTATTAAATATATGACGAGCCAAAGGCTTCAATTCGGCAACATAACTTATTTAAGTTAAGGGATATTGCATCCCATATTGTTTCTTAGCCGAATAAGAAACTCAAAGAGTTTCATGCCGAATATAGAAACTATATATAAATATAAAGTTCAGCGATTCCAAGCGTAATTGTTTCTTAACTAAATAAGAAACTCAAAAAGTTTCATGCTGAATATAGAAACTATATATATAAATATATATAAAGTTTGGCGATTCCAAGCGTAAGAAAATACCTGGATAGTGCAGCAACTAACTTAAGGTAGTGCAAGCTGAGGCAACTCATAGCAAAGGTGGAGCAAGCTCCGATCACTATTCTTGATATTTACCCATAATGGGAACTTAGCTCCTAGGAGCTGTATTACTGTTCTACATTATGAGAGAAGGTCACTACCCAGACCGGTTTCAACCTATATTGTTGAGGTCTCATCAGTGAGTAGGTAGACCTAGTTAATAATAATAATACCAAGTTTGTAGCAAACAGAACTTACATCCCTTCTATGAGAATTGCCAAGAGGTGTCCTAATAAGTTACTAAATATATGAAGAGCCAAAGGCTTCAATTCGGCTTCAATTCCGAATAAGAAACTCAAAGAGTTTCATGCCGAATATAGAAACTATATATAAAGTTCAGCGATTCCGAGCATAAGCAAATACCTGGATAGTGCAGCAACTGACCCTTAAGGTAGTGCAAGCTGAGGCAACTCATAGCAAAGGTGGAGCAAGCTCCGATCATTATTCTTGATATTTACCCATAATGTGAACTTAGCTCCTAGGAGCTGTATTACTTTATACTTCGCCATGTTAAACTGGTAGCCATTATATATTATCCTTAGTTCACATTTCCAGTCTGTTTAGTTATCCTGCTGAATCTTTATATCATCTTAACTTTCCTTTAAATCATTGCCTGCATTTTTGATGTATGAATTAAATACAAGGCCTTTCAGTACAACACTAATCACCTGCCCTCTCCTGGGTTCACTTTTCCTCCATATAGTATTCTTTGATGTTCCATCAGCCAGCATCATATTCATCCCCCATTTGCTCTAGTTTATGTAACAAAGTTTCATGTGTATGCTGTCAGATACCTTTGCAGAATCCCATACGATCATAATATAGCCATTTCCTTTATCCAACTCAGTTGTTACTTGATTATAAAAAACATGAAAAGATTACTAGCATGCTGCCTCCTCCAGATCCCACTATTCACTCTTTTCTATTTCTGCCTTTTACCAACTTCTCCAATACCTGACATCACTCCTGAGATACTGATAGGTTGATAATTTGCTACTTCTTGGGGCCTTCTTTATTCATAAAACAATATTTTCCTCATTCCGTTTCCTTGAGACTTTACCAGAACTGAGGCTTAATTAAACTGCCTAGTTAGAGGTAATGCTAATTCTTTTGCACATTCTTGTAATAGAGTGATTAATATCCCGTCTTATCCCCACAGTTGTGTTTGCATCAAGATTCAATAACCTCTGTTCCCCATGTTTTCCTGTCATATCTGTCATTGCAATCTGTTCACCTGGATAACAGATCCCTTGTAAAATGGTCACTCAGTAACCGAACTATTTCATCTGCTTTGTCACTTTTCTACTGTCAGCACTTGTTAAGGTTATCCACCCATAGTAAATTTTCCTTTTAACTTGCCACAAAGAAAAAGAACTATTTTTGATTTCCTTTGGCTTGTTCAACTAATTTTCTTTCAAAATCTCATCTGCTTTTACCTTCCTTATTGGTTTCTTGGATGTGCTTTGTACTACTCATGAGCTGCTGATCACCTTTTTCTGTGTATACTATCTACAAACTTTTTTTTTTCTGCAAATCCTTCTTAATGATACTCATCCATCTAACTCCTACCTGATTTTTTCTCTTGACTCTAGGTATACAGTCTGTCTGATACTGCTTTCTTCAAATATACCTTCACCATCTCTCTCTCTCTCTCTCTCTCTCTCTCTCTCGCATCTCTATCATCTTTATTTTCCAGATGCTTAAAAAGTTCTCTGATGCCATAGCATCACTCCTCAGCTTGTCATAATCACCTGCTCTGTAATTCCACATAATGACCCCCTCTTAACTGAAAATTCCATATGTCTGACATTCTCCTAGATCAAGATCTCATTATCACTTTCCCCGATCAGAGACGACGGCCATCTTGGTTACTGAAAAATTCTCTGATGCCGTTACCAGATTCGGCACTCTTGAGTACTGTCTCTTCCATTACATGCTCTCTCTCTCTCTCTCTCAAGTAATTATCTCCTTTCAGCTGCATAAATTCAGTTTTCTTCTCTCCCTGTGACTTTTTTTATATGGTATATTCGTACTATGGATTAACTGTTCCTCTCTTTCCAGTATAAAATCCTGTAGCTGCCCATCCCCACATAATAATTACTTGCCCTGAATGCATTGTACCAGTTTACAATGCATGCCATCCACATTCTCCCTTGTAACCTCCTGGACAATAGCAGTAGCCAACTATATATTTAATCCTGTTTCCTCTGTCCTTTGCTGCATAACATCATGCGCTCATCAAATACACTTTGCATCCCTATCTTCCTCTGAACTACATTCCTGTTTGGCTTCAACTGTTCTGCTATCATTAGCAAAATCCCTCTCCAGTCCTCTTCTCTCTGTTCTCTGAAAATACTACACCCTTAATATCTATCCTAATATACCCATCCTTATATACCCATTAATAGTCCAGATGCTCCTGGCATACACAAACTGCAGTATCTCCACTTTGGCCTATAGTGGAGATACTAACCTCCTCCCCCACGCTTTGTATTGACTCTCTCTTGCTCAATTTCAGAACCTGAGAAGGTACATTTAACACCATCATCTGAATAATTTTTCCATTCACTCACGTCCAGGATATCCAGATGCACATTGCATCTCCTCCTAAAAACTCTAGTTTTGTCACTTCCTAACTCTACAGATTGATTCAAATGCAATCATCACTGTTATATAAATCGTTTCAACCATCAAACTCACTTCATACACTGCAAACTTCACATCATTCCTCCTGCACAATCTATGCTGACTTATTTGCAATCATGGCTCTTCTTCTTAACTTGCTTCTGTTGTATACTGTGGCAGCATGCTTATAATCTATACTCTCTTTTCTTACTCTTCTTATTGGCTTGTATCAACAACTCTTTCATATCTTCTCACATACCACACTTGTCACCTGCCATTAGTACATGATAAAATAATCATCCTTGTTACTTTCTTCTCTTTGCATCCTAACAGCTCACTAATATCCTTAATCTTTTCCCCAGGGAAACATGATTTCATCATAATCTTTTTGTCATGGAGTCTTCATACAAAACTCTCTCTTTTCTATCCTGCCTTCTTTCTCTTTCAAACTATGCTTTCCTTGCAACACCCTTGCAACTCTTCCTTCTTTTGCTTCTCTCCCAGTGGCCAGGCATTCCTCCAGTGTGCTTCCTCTCTCCTTACCATATTGTCATTCTCATCTTCCATCTTTCTTTCATGCTAACACCTTGCTCATTCTTGCTTGCTTCCACTACTTTACTATCAACAAAAACAACAACCTTGCAAACATTCTCACTCACATTTTTTCATCTTTTGTCATTCACCTGTGCTGTCATACTTCTTACTCTCACAACACTTCTAACACTCACTTTCAAAACACTTCCTGCACATGCACTCACCACTTTTACTCTCCTTCCACAAATCTTTTATCCTTTGCAATGAATATATCTCATTTTTATTCTCCCTTTATGCAAATCTTCTGGCTGGATCTCTACATCAGTTTCATTTACTATTTCCTCACCAGCATGTCATCAACAAATAATTGGATATAACCTCCCCTTTCAAAATCACAATATGATTAGCATATAAAGATAACAGCAGTAATATAGCCATATAATCTTGTATTTATATCTTGAAGAAATTGGTTAATGTGCAAATTCTAGAATTGGTGGTCTCTAAGGGAATGCAGGTCACTTGCATTCTCTTAGAGACTCTTCTTCACTCTATGCTGTTCTCTGACTGTTCTCCATTAGCTACCTTCTTATCCATACCACCAGCTTAATATCTACGTCTGTTTGTTCCAGTTGATGTAATAATAGACATATCCTATTTACAAAATTTAGCATTATTGTGATTTATCCATTTCCTTTATTCAACTTAACTGTTCCTTTATTATAAAAAAATGAGTGCATTACTAAGGCTCGACCTCTGTCTTAACATTGCTTGCCATCCATTCCAGAGATACTAATTTGTTTATAATTTGATACCTCTGTCTTGGATCCTCCTTTATGCAGTGTTGTCCTCTATCTATTCCCTTGGAACCTTACTGTTTCTAAGACTTAAATTGTTCAAAGGTGCTGATATTCCATCTTATCCTGCTATCTTATTTGCATCAAGATTTTGTAATATCTTGATCCCCTCCAACTCATCTGCCATGTGTTATCTCGGAGTATACCCAGGCAAAATGATCACATAATTCAAATTTTCTGCAAAATATTTCTTTTTATGCACCTCCATGCTTGATGATGTTATTCATTCATACTATCCTTCATTTTTTCTCTTAATTATGCAATTTAGTCCAATATTGCTTTTTTTCAAATTGTTTGATTGTTTTCTACCTGCTGCTTTTTTTTTTCACCTTACAGTTTCTGCTGCCATGGTAATGCATTATTTGGGAATTAGGGAATTATGACAAATTCTTCTGAATTTGTCAAATTCCCTGCTGTATAGATATGCATATACACTTTCCCTAATCAAAACTCCACATGGCTGTTCACTTGACAGATCAAGATCACATGATTACTCTCTCTGGATGGGAATGGCTCTCAGTTATATATATGCATGATGTCATTAGGTTCTCTTTATCACGTTACTGTTTTAGGTAATTATCTCTCACTAACTGCATAAATTAGCTATTCTTCCTTCATTTCATGAGCTCTATTCTCTTCTTATCATAGTTAAAACATCCAGTATATGATTATTGATTATTGGACATTTTAACTATGAGAAGAAAGAAAATATGGGGAAAATTAAGAACCAAAAAATGGTTTGTTATTGTTATAGTGAGGTGATGAATGTATGAGTTTTTGGGAGTTTATTATAGAAAGTAATTTTGCTATTAGTTTTTCTATGGTGATAGTTGACTTTTTAAATTTTTTATGACACTTCCACAAGTTGGAAACCCATTACACCAGTGTGTAATGGGTTTCCGACAGTGCATTGCTATTTAGCCCCCCTCCCCCAAAGTCTTCCAGTAAGGGAAGTGGTGATCTCACACTGAGTCACTGCTAAATATAATTTTTATGTAACATTTGTTTTATTTTAATATAAATTATTATATGAAATATATTTTTGTTATAAATAGGAAGCAAGGGACTAATTTAGGTGGTAGCAGTCAGAGTGTGTCCTTTAGAAGTGGCACAAATGTTGAATTCTCTCCAACATTTATGGCTAGAAATGGTCCCCATGAAAACAATCATGAAGTAAGTTTATAATAATAGTTTCCTATTAATATCATTTTGGTATCTTAATATGATAATATTACCATAACTTAAGCCAGCTATTGTAAAGTATTACTAACCTGATCAATGACCTGCTCTAACTCTGGTTGCACCTAACTAGAAGCATGTTGGGCCTCCTTTGGCAAAGATAATCTGGCACCCATCTTGGCATTGACTCTTCTAGACAATGGAAGATGTCCTGGAGTATTCTAGACTAACTGGACAGAATTACATTCCAGAGGTCAGTAACTGAGCATAACACTGGCATTGACTGGTGGATGCTATGTTCCACCTGATTCCACAGATGTTCAATGGACTTCAAATCAGAAGATTTGAGGCATTGTGCAAATATGATTCAAATCTATGAATCATGTTTGCACAATGTGAGCCTTGTGGCATGGGACATTATCTTGCAGAGTCCAGATCCATCCGACCATGTTATCACCATGTAAAACATACCTGGTCTGAAACAATCTCCAGGTAACAATTAGCTGTCAAGATGTATTCATTGGAGATAAGAAGGCCCAGTGAGGTCCCTGGTATGAGGATATTGCCACCACCAGCTTGTTTCTGTCCAACTGTGCAGTCTGTTGACTGGAAACAGGCTAGGTGGTGATTAATATTTTGGCTCATGGGTGTATATCCATAATCCATAGCTTTTATTCAAGGGAGGTATTCAAGAGAATACCATGTGGCATATATGAAACATTAAATCCTGTAATGAAAATTAAACATTTTGAAAATAGAAAATAATTGACAAAAAAAAAGATGTCCAGAAAATAAATTTTCTCCTTCTCTACATACACCTCTACAGATTGCTTTGTGTAACCATCATTTTTAAACAAATTTAGAATACAGAATTTCTGCCCAGTCATACTAAAATAGAGGATCATGAGAGGGTGTCACTCCCCCCCCCCTTTTTTTTAATGACATAACATTGTTTATTTGAATTTAATCATACAAATACAACATTTATTTTACAAATGATATTCTATCTTTTTCAATTTAGCTACTTGGATACAAATTCTACCCTACGGTTCTTCTTTATGAACTGGTCAATTATATTGTCATAAAAAGTTGGTTGTAACTTAATTTTCCCAAGCAACATGCACACTTGTAAAGGCTAGCTACGTTGACTGTGTATGGCCTGTGTTTAAGCAACAGAGTGAGATGACGTGAATGGAGCAGAAATGGCTATGCACGCTCATGAAATCACAGCACTGCAGCGAGGACCTGGAAGCTCCGAGCAAGCCAAGGTAGCTTTGACCAGACGAGCAAGCACCGGCCTTCAATACACAACGCAAAGCTCAATTATTGCTGCGCAAGCTTAAGACCTCTTCTGTCTACAAAAATAAAAGCCTAAATGGAATGCTTATAAATGCATGCATTTATTAACAAATAAATATTACTTCTTTCTCAATTAATGAGCTTGTGCAACAAGCATAGCAAGCATGGAGAATTCATCCCTGGTTACTTCCTCTTATACATACTGCATTATACCACTTTATTTTGACCAAACTGAAAAGTACAGGTGTTATTTATGTTACATTAGGTCCCCTGAGAATTTCACCAGAGTTAGACTGAAGATGGAAAGAAGCCCCCCCCCCCCCCCTTTAATGGATTGGTCTTCCTTTTCAGACAGTTTGCATAACCAACCAATTTTGACCATATTTGGAATATTTTTTTTGTTCCTTATATTACTTAATGACACTGATGAGCGTCATCACAAACTAGAAGACTATATGTGCCAATTGTATGTTCTCTTACCTTGTAAAAATTAGAAAATTCTTTTATCCATAATCATATTAGGTTCATATCTTGTTTCGGAAATCATAAACATTCAACTTAAAACTGGAATAAAGAAAAGCAAAAAATATCTTGACTCTATCTGAATCAAGAAAAATATAATATTTATAAAAAAAAAACTTGAAAAAATTAAATAATAAAATTTCTATGTATGCTATATTTGATTGGAGAATATTGGATGGCTGATGTTACACTTTTTCATCCACCATGAATGATTAATCAATAATGCTAATTAAATTAGAGAAAATAGCACCTACCTCAAAATAACAACAATAGAAATATATAAAACACTTCATTTCCTTGCATATGTGAAGATTCACTTTATTTACTGAAAAAATTTACCAGTAGAATTACAAGGCAAAATAGTAATGATTCAGAATAATCTTTTACTTTCATCCTACTGAATATGTAGATGCTATTTTTCCTTGAGTTTCTTTGCTGAAAATATTAACATCAGATATTTTCATCCAATTCAGAAAGAAAAAAGTAATAGCACTAATTTGCTCAGCAGTTTTCATTCGATTTCATCATACTTTACATATAGACAGCATAATTTGATAATTATCTCCAAATAAGTAACCCAGGATGAATATTTAGCAAAGAAACTCAACTTAGTGAAATCTGTTTAATATAGAGTTAATTTCTTTAGACTGAAATACTAAAGGAAATATTAAAGAGGCAGCATTGTATGGTGATTCCATGATTATGTACTTTATGAGTGTATGAAATGAAATAATGATGATTAAAGATGTTAGAGACACTGTTAGAATGCAAAAAAGGTAAAGTGAAAGAATTAATAATTTTGGCCAGAATGAATGATTAGAAAGATGAAAGTGTGGAATGTAAGAGGATATGAAAAAGATATTGAAAGAAGTAAAAACAAAGAGTGAGAAAATAAAGTTTGTAAGTCTGTTGCCAAAGTATGATATGAGTGAATTAAATAATCGCAAATGAGTTAAAATATGAATTATGTAGAGGAATGGTGTGCAGTTTTTAAATGTTTGAAGTAGATTTAATAAACAAAATGGCTTGTAATCTGATATGGGTGCTCAGCTGTTGATTATTATTCATGTTGATGGTTAGTGGAGAAAACACACTTCTAGGGATAATAATTATTATCCCTAGACGTGTGTTAGTTAATTAATTATAATTGGTTATTAAATAGTTAGTTAATTATAATTATAATAATTATAATTATATTATAATAATTATAATTAACTTATAATAATAAATCAGATTATAATAATTATAATTAACTAACTAAAATTTATTTATCTAATTATGTTCTTGTGCCAATATTTTGCCTTGGTCACCAAGGCATCTTCATGGGCACAAATAAATGTACTAAGCTCTTGTGGAAAGGCTTAGACGTTGGTTATGCATTTTTTACTAAGTAATTTAAGGAAATTACAATGTCAACTAGTATATACATTAAAATAAAATTTTAATATACTTCAATATTTCGGCAACGTCACGTTGCCATTTTCAAGAAACTTAAGAACAAGACATGTGCACGCAGGCACAACAAACAGTAAGTGAGGAAGATGCAAGAAGCTATTATTTCTCCTAAAGTCCTGATGGTGCCCCCTATAAGGATTCTTTGAGTGGGACATTTGTCCCACTCAAAGAATCTTTAGAGCTAATCCAAGCTAAATTTCCTCCCAATATCACAGCCCTATTTCAGTTCACAATGAACTCGGGCTATTTTGTTTGGCAAGGAAAATTCTACAAACAAATAGAGGGGACAGCCATGGGTTCTCCACTCTCCCCACCCTTGGCCAACTTTTATATAGAGACTTTTGAAGAGAAAGCCTTAAACTCTGCCCCACAAAAACCAACCATTTGGCTTCACTATGTAGATGATGTGTTCACTATTTGGCCACATGGCTCCGATGCACTCCTCTCCTTCCTAACACACTTGAACAACCAACACCCCAGAATCAAATTCACCCTGGAAGAAGAAAAAACAACTGCCTTCCTTTCTTAGACACACTAGTCACCCGCCAGCCTAACGGAACTTTGGTTTTCTCAGTCTATAGAAAACCCACCCATACAGTCACCAACAATCCCACCACCCCTCCTCACAACAATACGGAGTCATTAAGACACTACACAACAGGACTAAACTTATCTGCTCAAATGACAATGCCCTAACCACAGAACTAAACCACATTCTCAACACTTTCTCAGCCAGTGGCTACCCCCCAAAAAAAATATATTGAAACCAGTAACCGCCCCCTTCCCCTCACAACAAGGATTACTCTAAATCCATCACCATACCCTATATCCGAGGCACCTCGGAAAAAATTACAAAAATCCTAAAAAAACACGACTTAACTTCTTGTTACAGACCATATAAAAAATTGGTATCCCTTATCCGCTCTGCTAAAGACCAACCTCCCCCCCCCCTAGACCTACCTGGTGTGTACCAGGTCCCTTGCAGCTGTAAACTGTCCTACTTTGGCCAAACAGGCAGGACAGCAAATATCAGAATTTCAGAACACAAGGACTACATCCGGTTTCACCAATACAGCCACTCTGGTCTTGCGGACCATGCGCTGGATACCTGCCATAGAATACGGTGGAAGAAAGCCAAGATAATACACCATAGTAAATACAAATATGAAAGGCTTTTCATGGAATCAGCTTCAGCCCTAATGAACAATCCAAACCTCAACAAATTTGGCTGCATGAGACTGCCTCAAATTTGGGAAACCTACATCAGAAGACCTTCAGCCCAATCGCCCAAGAATACCAACATTGCCCGTTAGGAGGCACCATCAGGACTTTAGGAGAAATAATAGCTTCTTGCTTCTTCTTCTTCCTCACTTACTGTTTGTTGTGCCTGCGTGCACGTGTCTTGTTCTTAAGTTTCTTGAAAATGGCAACGTGACGTTGCCGAAATATTGAAGTATATTAAAATTTTATTTTAACGTATATACTAGTTGATGTTGTAATTTCCTTAAATTACTTAGTAAAAAATGTACTAAGCATTTGCATCTAGGCACACCAACAGGAAGGCAAACACAGCTAATTTCACCTGATTGGAAAGAGAATCCTACAGTCCTGAATGGCATCCTCTATGGGTGTGGTGATGGAATTTTGCTGAAGGTCTCAATATTATGGTCTCCCATAGTTTTGGTAAAGTGAGACAGCCAAATTTATACAGATTTGGAAAATGTTATAGTGTGGCAGATTTCAAAAATAATCTCAGATTTATATTTGCTTCTGTATAGAAAGGAGGTTTTTTTTTTTTTTTTTTTTTTTATGGATTAATGACTGAACTTAACTTCCCTCTAGATACTTTGTATATGCTAGGAAACAGAAATAATCTATTGGATTTATATCTGCTTCTGTATAGATGGGAGGCTTTTTTGATGGATTAATGACTGAACAGAACTTCCAGAGGAAGTTCTGTTCAGTTCAAGAGAAAGTGTTGTTCAGTCAGAGAATGGCTGTGCAGGAGAATGTATGTTCAGGCACCCTTAAGGCAGGTGAGAATGAAAAGATTAAAAAATGCTGAATGCAGTTTCTCAGATTGCAAAACTGAATGGAGTACTGATTAAAAGATGCAAATTTACCCTGGGGATGTTGCAATGCATGTATATTAATACCAGAAGCATTAGGAGTTTTGGGCATTGGTTTCCTTGACAATGGACCAAAATTATAGACATAAGTGAGATTTGGTGTATATTGTCAAAGGAAGGTATTGTTATAGGAATAGAAAGCAAGTATTACTATATTTTCAGTGAGATTAGAGAAAGAGAGAGAGAGAACAGGATGGATGAAAGGTATTACTAATGATAGCAGAATAATTGTGATCAGTAGCAGTAGAAGTTCAGCAGGAAGGTATTGTTGAGGAAAACACTGTACTTGAAGTTTTGAAGTGAAATTAGAACCAATAGGACAAAATATATGGTTAGTTATTGTTTAGTTTAATAATAGGTTAGTTACAAGGAAAGGATCTTTAATAGTGCATAGGAAATGGTTAAGGGATATAAGATTGCATTTCCAGTATCAGGAGGATAAAACAGATGGGAGTCAAATGGATGAGTAGCATCATCAAGCAAATGCCGCAAGGAAAGAAAATATTGTGATGGGTATATAAGGAGAGGGTGTTCAACAGGTTCATGAACCATACAAAGTATAAGTAAGAATGGTGACCAGTGTGGTGAGGAATGCAAAATCAGATTATGAGCAAAAATTAGTCAAGCAGCCAAAGGAAATCTCATTGAGTTCTTTTGCTATATGATGCATAAAATGAAGATGATTATAGAAGAATAATTAATGACTAAACAAACACACGTAATAACCACAGTAATAAGTTTTAATAAGTAAATATTTCATCCTAAGTATCATAGATGTACAATAAAGAAGAAGAATTGATTTACTAAGTGATCATTTTGTGAATATGCATCATCCAGCTGATACTAATACAGTGATTGATGTGGCAGAAAATTATATGAGAATAAAGGTAAATGACTGGGACTCTTTAAAATATTAAGTTATCTCAGTGTGAATGCAGCTGTGGGATGGGATATTTCAGCCCATGAATTAAAGTACAAGAGAAATGGCTGTGTCCCTAAATAGGCTGTTTAATTAAGTCTCATCAAGGGCACAATTCCGAGAGAGAGAGAGAAAGAGAGAGAGAAAAAGGCTCCAAGTCAGGAGAAGCAAATTGCAGACCAGTTAATATGTCAGGAGTGGGATTTAGGATGGACTTCCTACAATGAGTCTGAAGATGCATTGTAGGAAGAGTAGTAGGAGATGCCCATACAATAATAATATTAGGCTTTATTGGTCACTATTCTCTTCATTCAGTGTTTAAACTTCAGAATTGAATGACTCCCTCAGTTTGATGTGTGCAGATGAGGCATATAGGAGAGAAAGAGTTTTCTCCTTAATCTTTGCAAATGTTATATCAAATAAGATTTTTATTAAAGTTGCATCTCTAAAAATAATAAATTTCCTGCTTTCTGTTTTCTCCTTCAAATGTTTCTCTCTCTCTCTTCTAGGCTAGTTCTCAACTGTTTCCAAAATAAAAAAAGTATGCACAAAGTAACATACCTTCAAGCATGATATCATATCATATAACACCAATTAATCAGATTGCCAGCCACATAAATAACAACACACAACTCCTAAATAAACATTTACATATAAATGGAGCCATGTACTGATTGAGTACAGTTGATTGAGATATCTTTTCGATAACAAAATTAACAGGTAGAATTATACTCAGATTTTAGTGATAATATACAACTTAAAAATTAAGTGTGACTAGTTATTTGCTGACTAGTGTAACTAATTCTTAAAAAAAAAACTCCTGTATAAAAGACTTTTTTTCTATTAATCCTCCACATATTTGCAAAGCCTAAAACACATTTAGTTGATATCAGTGCTTTAATTGTTGAGAAAAAAACCCAAGAATGTGCTGGAGAAACAAAATGGCAGATTCTCCCTTTTTGAAAATTACAGTTCCCCCCCCCCCTCCCCCAACACACACCAAAAAAAAGTTATAAATGAATTTTAGTATCAGCAAAAATATTCATTTTACCTGGCCCACTTCTTACAGTAATGACCTTATTGGATTCACAGCAATTCTAGAAACGTGAAATATTTGACAGACGTCAAGCATAGGAATGTTATTACCTTAAGAAGAAGTGGCTCAGGAAGAATTAAGTGGATGTTTGTTGAAAAATAATATTCTTGTAAAATTGCTAGAGGAGATAATCCTTACATAGGCTACTGCATAGAGAAGGGGTGAGAGGAAAGAAGCCAAATAGATGCTGAAATAAGTTTACCCCCATGCTAGATTTTCTGTGTCATCATATACAAGCTTATCAACAAATTCTGCTATGCATTTTATGTTTAGCCACTGTACAGCTTATAGCCATTTTTGATTTAAGAATCAACTTGCAAAATCCTTGAAAATTTAACAGCTGTTTCACACGTTCCACTGAATAAACCCCAGGCAATTTCAGCAATATGGTAATAGCAGCAACAACAGTAGTACTGTTGTTGCTGATATTACCATATAGGGAAGTATATTATATATATGGTAATATATTACCATATTAGTTTATGTTTGAGATGAATCTAAGGATGCATTCCACTATATAAGAATGCTGGATTGCATTTTGAATGGATTTAGTGTGAGTCAACTGGAGAGATCTGATTCTCTGATAGAGTAGAAGAGTAAGATAGGTGAGACTGAGGAGTGGTGGGAATGTTCAGCAAGAGGAGAGGAAAGGAGAACTGTTTAAACCAGAGAGAGAGAGAGAAGCGAGAGTTGAGAATGAGAGAATGCATAAGCAAGATGAACTGGGAAGCAAGAGGTCATGGAAGTCAGGGTGACTGGAACACACATCATAAGGAGAGTTGATCCTGGAAGCAGCAGTGAATGTGTGCATGAGAGTGGTCAACATAAGAACTGAATGGGCTAAGATACAAGAGGAATACAGTTGACCTTTGAACAACACAGGGGTTAGGGGTGCCTACCCTGCCACGTTTTTCAAAAATCTGCATATAACTTTTGACTTCCCAAAAACTTATCTACTAATAGCCTGTTGACTGAAGCTAGAGAAAATGTTATTAAGAAAATCATGAAGAGAAAATACATTTACAGTACTGTACTGTATTTATTAATAGCGTAATTTTACGTCATATGTTTACAAGAATGAATCGTCTGTCTATCAGTACCTACAACAATACTGTCTTATGTGATACAAAACACTGTTTTGTATCACATAATACAAAAATGAAAAGATAATGTGAAAAAGAAATTCATATTTATTTACAGGTATAACAATTCATGCACTGATAACGAAGCAGCAGCAATATGATTACTTCATGGTAGCCTAGCCTATACACTAATGAATGAATTGTTACAAAATTTTTATGGCATACAGTATTACAGTCATATTCATAACACAGTTATTACAGTAATATAGTAATATAATAATATACTATTATATTACTATATTACTATATAATAATATAGTAATATAATAATAAAATAGTATATAATAATATACTACAATGCATGGTCCCTAAGTGTTTGTGTGCATAATTTTTGATAAATTTTAACTTTTTATAATATATTTGTGTATACTTTATTGTAGTAAATGATAAAATAAATTAGGATCTACATATATTTTATGCATTCATGACATGCTTAACTTTTTTTTAATTTTTTCAATATTTCTAAGCTATGCGGTTCATCTGCGAGTTTTTTCACATTGTAGCAAATCTCAAAAATATTTTCCACTATATTTATTGAAAACAAATCCACATATAAGTGGACCCACACAACCCGCATTCTTCAATGGTCAGTTGTAGTTAGGTGTGAGGAAAATTACAGAATAGATGATAAGAAAGAAGAGGGTCTAAAGTCAGGTGTGGAGACATTACAGTTGAGAAGTGGAATAGTTAGAACTAATTGTAGACCCATATATGAGTTACTGTGTGGGTTACAAATACCAAGAGTATCAGAAATAAGGGAATCAAATTGTTGCTTTGCTTGAGTTTCTGTCCTGACAGGCGTTCATAGGAACAGGAAGAACAAGAAAGAATACTGTTAAAAAAAAGGGGGGGGGGATGTCAGAGCAATTGTGCCTGCATAATGTGGAGAAATACAAGACTGAAATAGTGACAGTAGTTTGGGGGCATTACTGCCTAAAGCTGAAGTGGATAGAATAAGATAAATTGAGTTAGATTATTATTATCATTATTATTATTATTACATAACCCCTCCAGGGAGTCCAAGACTCATCGAGGGAGGGCAAATACTCTACAACTCTTCATCTCCACCAACCGCAACTACCTTCGTTATCTACATCAGGGATGCACAAACTTGTTAAGGCCAAGGGCCGCATAGTTCCACTGTTACTTATGGGAGGGCCGCCAAAAAAAACTTGAAAGTCATCTACCATATATTGTTTATTTTATTTATACCTATCATAATTGTTACAAAAAAGGTAATAAAAAGTAAGTGAATTTAATTTGATGCATGACATTGCATTGATTTGACAATTGTTTCGATATTTGGTTCGAGTTTTGTAGTAGCCAACCACAAAATTGATTCTAAATTTTTATCAGTCAAGCGGTTCCTATTTTTCGATTTGTTAATATTCATGACTGAAAAAGTTTATTCACAAATATATGTTGAGCCAAAGAGGCTTGCACATTTTAATGCATTATCTAGCAATCATGTATAATTGTTTTTATCGACACAATGATAGAAGTTTAATAAATTGCCTTCGTTAAATTTATTTCACAGGCTCTCATCGGTTTGAATGTCGATGAGTTCAAGCTGTGCTGATTCGGGTGCATTTTCGGGCAAGATGGCAAAAGGATTGCTAAATAAATCTATCAACGGTTTCACTTTTTTAAAATCAGAAAACCGATCCTTGAAGGCTGATATCAAGTTATCAATCTTTTCAACATACACAGTTTTGAAGTTGACATTGAACTTTTCAGAAACTTTCTTATAATTAGGAAAATGGATGTAATTCCTTGACTTCAGTTGGATTTGAAATAGATTTAACTTGCACTGAAAAGACAAAATGTGACCGTAAAGTTGAGTAACCAATTGGTCTTTGCCCTGAAGTCGCGTATTTAAATGATTAGTAATGTCAACCAGAAAGGCTAAGTCACATAACCAATCTGGATTTTTTATGTCAGGGACGTTTTTGTTTTTTTCAGTCATGAAGATTTCAATTTCATCAATTAAATTTAGGAACTCCAATGTTTGTCCACGACTTAGCCATCTCACTTCTGTGTCAAAAATTAAGTCACCATATTCACTTTCAGTGTCTTCAAGAAACTTGAAGTTTCTTGAAGACACTATAACATTCCGATCAGCTCCGTCTGTAAATTCGGTGATTAAGGCCACAGGATTTTATAAAATTAATCGTTGATACCACAACTTTTATGATATGTTCAAATCCAAGTTTCTTAGGGCACAAGCTCTCCTGGTGGATTATACAGTGCAATTGTATCACCTCATTGTCATGCCATCCCAAATGCTGTTTCAATAATGTTACCAATCCAGAATTAGCTCCTATCATGGAAGGAGCTCCATCAGTCATGATACCTGATAATTTTGTCAGATCTAAATCAATTTTGGAACACTGTTTCAAAAGCCCAGTGAACATGTCATTACCTTTCGTTTGATCTGACAATGAACTCATTCCGATCAGCTCCTCACTTACCTCAAACTCTTGCATTATTCCACGTGCAAATATTAACAACTGGGCTGTGGAAGTAATGTCAGTTGATTCATCAATAGCTAATGAAAAATTGGTCCTTTACATTTTCCGACATTGCAGTAATTCTTCTTTGCACATTCATCCTGTTTAACTGAATTTTCTCTACATTTTTGGCTGATTCAGGACAAATTTTTTTAGCAACTATCTCAAAGCAATCTTTAATGAAATCTCCGTCTGTAAATGGTCGGCACCTTTTTGCTATAAGGCGAGATATTTAAAAACTTATTTCTGTTGCGATTTCCAAATCTTGAATAGGTTTTGTAAACATCACTTGCTGACCTGTCAATTCTCGTTTCAAAAATGAAATCTTTTGTTTACATAGTTCTTTGGGTAGATTTGAAAATGTAGAATGCAGACGTTCATAGTGTTCTTTTAGTATGGCTACAGCACTTTTGCAAATCAAGCACACGATATGATTAAATGACTGCACAAAACCATATTTTTTGGTCCAGCTGTCCTGAAATTGCCGTTTTTCATCCTGTAGTTTGCGTTTCCTACTTGGCCCTGCTTTATCCATTGTAGAATTTATTTTTTACTGTTTCCTAGGGGTGATAATTAATTGTAACAACCGCACTTACGAAAACAAAATACTCATATGACAAATAGACGAATTATAAAATTTGTTAACATTATTACTAACCGATTATCGTAAGTAGACAGGCAATCGTTACGTCACAGCTACTTTGCTTTGTGCATGTACCATTTTTAAAAATTACCTATCGTGTAACTTGTTAAAGTTAAAATAATACACGGTGAGGCTGGCCACCAGCAAATCAACGGAGGGGCCGCGGTCTGTGCATCCCTAATCTACACCAGCCCCCCATCTACCACCACTAGTATTTTCACAGACAACCACAAACATCCATGTTCATGGCAGGATTTGAACCTGCCGCCTTTTGACTGGAGAGTAAATATGCTAACCACTCAGCCAACCAGGCCTGCATTATTACTTATAGTAATAATGCCGGCAGATATTACTTACAGACTTGGATTTCAAGGAATTGTATACGAAAATTCACCTTACAAGCAAAAACACAAGAAGGGCAATTTTTATTATGTTAATATAGTATAGATTGCAATGAAGAGATGACATCTAGTAGCAAACAAAATGAATTTCTAAATTTTTTCATGTACTGCCTTAGGCAGTATATGTGACAAAGAGCACACTCAAAGATCATGAATCTTGGATTTTGATCATTTCATTAGTAAATGTTATTGTGAGTGAAATTTCAATTAGAATGACCATGTGCTGAGATGAGGCAGAGAGCAAGGATTATGAATGCTATGCTGGCTGAAATGTGTGAGGAGATGGGAATACAGCTTGTTAATGTGTGGAATGAGTTTGAAGGAAGAAGTGAACTTTATGGGAGCGATGGACTGCATTTGAGTGGTTATGGTGTGAGTCGCTTGGAGAGACTGCTGCTGGAAGGTAGAGAAATGAGTAGAGAGAATGAATCAGATCAAGCGGGAAGTGATCTGAAAGAGCAGGAGAGATTGAAGAGGTGGTTATGAATGAGGAAGTGAGTGGTATGAGTATAGAAAATGACAGAATGGGTGTGCAAGAGGATTAGGGAAATGGGGAGGCTCAGGGTGGACAGGGGTACACAGCGTGAGAAAGGTAGATGCTCCGAGAGGAGGTGAGTGCATGTGTAGACAGGAAGTGAAATGGGATGACCTGGGATCAAGAGGAACCAGTTGGAATTGAAAAGGGTTTTAAAATGAATAAGCAGAAAGGGAAATGGCCCCAGTCGAGCATGGAGAGATCACATCAAGTGAGTGGTATCAGTGGAACTAGTTGTAGATCCAGAAATGAGCTGTTGTGTTTGTATACAAATGCTAGAAGTATAAGAAACAAGGCAGATGAAATGGTTGCATTAATTGTGTCTGTTCACCCAAAGATTGTCGGAATAAGTGAGACATGGTTGGAAGAGGACAACATCCTGACAGGAACAGAGATGGAAGGGTATGATGTGTTTCGTGAAGATAGAAGGGGTAAAAAGGGAGGGGGAGTGCTAATGATGATAGAGAAAGAGTTATGTCCATACAAAGTAGAGATGCAAGAGAGAAATAGTGTCAGTGGTTTTGGGGCAGTATGGTGTGAGATAGAGGTGAATGGAATCAAATACTTGGTTGGATGTTGTTATAGACCAGGTAATGTGGATGGTGGTGATAATGAAATGTATAATGAAATTAGCCCAGCAAATAAGAAAAGGATGATTTTAATTATGGCAATATAGACTGGGATGATGAGATGGCAACTGGAGGTAAAGAAAATGAGTTTCTTGAGTTTTTGAGTGGCAACTACCTCAGACTGTATGTAACAGAGGGCATGCGAGGATTGAGGATCTTCGATTTGGTCATCTCATCAGAGGATGTAATTATAAATGAGGTGTCAAATCATCCACCAATTGGTGAGAGTGACTGTGAGGTGATTACCTGGGTGGTTGCCAGCAGTGTGAGGACCTCTGTGAGAAAAGGGTATACGTGGAACTACAAGGGAGGGTGATTATGAAGAGCTCAGGAGACAGCTTGCAGGTGTAGCATGGAATGAGAAGTTAGCTGGAAAGAGATCAATGCAGCTTGGGAGATTTTCAAAAATTATCTAGTGGATGCAATGTCTAAGTGTATTCCAAGGGTGAGAAAGTTAAATAAGGTAGGTATGAGATGGATGAATAAAGAGATTAAGCATGCGATACAGAGAAAGAGGGTAATGTGGAAGGCTGCATAAGAGAACTGGAAATAACCAATTCCATGAGGTCTACAAAGACCAGGCAAGGAGGGTGACTTGGTGAGGGTAGCTAAAGAGAGGTATGAACAGCAGTTAGCTAACAAAGCCCAAAAAAAATCCTAAGGAGTTCTTTCGACATATAGCCAGCAAAAGAAAGAATGATTTTGGAAGAATGACATTGATAGGAGAAAATTGTATAAAGACAGGTGTTGCAGAATGTGTGGTGGAGATACTTAATGAGCAATTCATGAAGGTCTTTCAATTTTGTGAATGTGACTTCATGGAGAGATTGAGAGCAGTAGATGATGGGGAGGAGAGACTGACTATAAGTGAGCAAGAGGTGTAGGAAGAGTTGAGTAAACCAGATGTTAATAAGGCTGTGGGACTTGATAATATATCACCATGTATTCTGAAGGAATGTGCCAGGGAGTTGACACCTGTCTTGTCATATTTTATTAATACGAGTCTTGCACTCGGTCAAGTCCCTAAGGAGTGGTAGGAGGGCACGATTGTGCCACTTCATAAAGGAGGTGATCGAACTCAAGCATCAAACTATAAGCCTATCTGTGTGTCAGGTGTTGTGGTTAAGTTGTTGGAGAAGCTTGTGAGAACAAGGATCCAGAATTGGGTTGACAACAATGGTATTATCTTTGATGGACAGCATGGATTTGCTAAAGAGAGGTCATGTTTTAGTAATCCACTCACTTATTACAATAAAGTGACTGCTTCCTTGGACAGAAGAGAAGGATACACAGTAATATACTTAGATTTCGCAAAGGCTTTTGATAGAGTTCCTCATGATAAATTGATAGTCAAATTAGAGCAGATGGGGTTGGATATTAGATTAGTGCATTGGATTGGAGACTGGCTTTCTGATTCGTATCAACAAGTTGTGTATGGGGGAGCAATATCCAAGAAAAGGAAAGTCACTAGTAGAGTGCCTCAGGGGTCTGTTTTGGGGCCATTACTGTTTAACTTGTATATTAACGATATACAAGTTGATATTCAGTTGTTTGCAGATGATGCGAAGTTGGGACGAACCATATAGAGTAGTGAAGATGTTGTGGCCTTACAAGAAGACTTGAATAAATTGAGTGATTGGGCATGGAAATGAAGATGTGAGTTCAATGTTGCAAAATGTAAGGTTTTAAAATTTGGAAAACAAAGATGGGATGCAGAATTTATACTTGGTGAGGATATATTGTTGGAGGTGGAGGAAATAAGAGATCTGGGGGTGATAGTGGATAAGGATCTGAAATTTAGGGGACCCATAGCCAAAATTGTGAAGACGACACAAAGGCCTCTGGTAATGATGCAGAGGACACTGACATGTAGAAGTAGGGAGATTCTTGATTAGGCCACACATGGACTATTCTGCCCAGATTTGGTCACCTGGTTTTCAGAAGGATGAAGAGATGTTGGAAAGGGTCCAAAGGCGATTGACTAAGATAGTTTCTGACCTCTGGAATGTCGAGTATGAGGAATGATTGAGAAGATGTAATTTGAAGAGCATGGTGGACAGGAGGAAGAGGGGGAGATATGATAGAGACCTACAGGTTGGTAAGGGATTGTTATAGGATCAATGCTGGAGAAGTTCTACAGAAAATAGTGGGAGATCAGGGAAGAACCAGAGGCCATCCCTGGAAACTGTATAAAGAAGGTGTGAGTAGGGGAGTGAGGGGCAGGTTTTTTTTCATGCAGAGTTGTAATTGATTGGAATGCCTTGCCTGAGGGAGTGGTGTCTGCAAGGAGTTTGAATGTGTTCAAGGCATGGTATGATGAGTTGTGTGTCGATAAAAGAACCTCCCAGATGAGTCTTTGACTCCATGAGGTCTTGGGATAATAACAATAATTATAATGAAGAGATCACCTTGGGTGGGAGCTAGCCATATGAAGACTTTAGAGAGCAAAGGATATACTGTAAAATGCTCCTTCACATAGGATTTAATAGAAGACAGCTGTACTGCCCTTAAGTTACTATGAGACCATCTTACTACCTTCAGTTGAAAAGCCCTTATTCTTTGCATCCTAGGCATTATTCAAACCCAGGTATTTCCAACCAAAGAGCATTATCAGTAACAGCTGAGAATAATATAATTGATTTCTGTGGTAGAACACACAACACTCAATTAGACACAGTTGTCATTTGTGCTCTGAAGATGCCGGTTTGAAATTCAGCAAAATATTAGTAACTGAAGAAATTATTTATTTTTTTTTTGTTCCTTTGGCATGGTTTATACTGAGAAGCACTATTATGAACTTTATTAAAGTGATTCCTTTCACTTGCTACATACTAATAAAATTTTCCCTCTTCATTTCGTTTGGCCTCTCTTACTAACTTGTTTTCATAATGCAGTTTTGCCTTCCCTACCATTGCTGCCACTCTCCTATGACTGGAGATCATTCTTTTCTCTGTATTGAATCTGCAATTTCCAACAGTTCTTGCTTTAAAATACTATTCATCCATTTAATTCATATATGTTTTTTTTTTCCTAACTATGGGGATGCAGTCTAATGCATTGTAGTCCTTCAGGCACCCTCTTATTTCTTCTTATGTACTGTGGATTCCTCAGCCATGCAGTTTCTCATTCCAGAGTGAGTTACCTTCAAGTTACCTTCTGTTGAATAATTATGTGCCATATACTGCCACATATACCTCTTTGAATAAAGTCAAAGCATTCAGGTGCATTGTAACTTTTGAAGTCAAAACTGCAAAACTTCCAGGAAGGTAAAAGATCCAAAGGATGGCCCAGAATTAGATGGATAGACAAAATAAACGAGGACCTGAAAACCAAATCACAACAACCAACACCAAACTGGACAGAATTGTTCCGACTCTCCCGGGGACAAACAGAAGTGGAAAGAGTTCATTCGGCCTCATCATCATCCACATAGATGATGGAAGAGAGAAGAAGAAGACCAGTTAGAAGTATAACAGTCACCTTGTTTAAAGGCAGATTCTCAGATTCTGTTTCTAGGTCTGGTGTTCTTGTAAACAAATCTTCTCTTCCATAGCATGCTTTCTCCTCTTTCCAGCCTATATCACCAAAGTTGAAATAACCACAGCAATAGACCTCCTTGTAATGGTGAGACTTATTTGTCTTTGTAATTCACAATTATTATGATTCAGTTATGATTCAGGACCTCTTTGAAGGCACGACTCTTCATTTATGGCCCATCCCAGAAAACGCAAAATCCATCACACAATGTATTCCATGGTTCAATCATCCTCCATGCAAAAAAAAAACATCTTACCCTCTTCATCCCCATTGTGATTACTTTTATTTAGGACTTTAAAATCTTTTGTCCCTTACAGTTTGAATTGTTTCACTTACTCATTGTCACATGTATATTATTATTATTACCCTAAGATCCCCATGGAGTCAAAGACTCATTTAGGAGGTCTCTTTGCCATACACACAGCTCATCATCCCATGCCTTAAACACTCTTAAACACATTCAAATTTTCTGCAGACACCACACTCTCTGACAAGGCATTCCAATCATTCACAAGTCGGCATGAAAAAAACCTGCTTTTCACTCCATTGTTCACCCCCTCTTTATACAACTTCCACAGATGACCACTTTTTCTCCCCTGATCTACCACCATTTTATGAAAAACCTCTTCAATTGATCCTATAACAACTCTTACTAACTTGTATGTCTCTATAATATATCAACCCTCTTACTCCTATCCACTAGACTCTGTAAATTGCATCTTATCAAACTTCCCCTATATTCAACATTCCAGAGATCAGAAACTACCTCTTCGTCCTTTGGAAAACCAGGTGACCAAATCTGTGACAGTACCCCATGTGTGTGGCTTAATCAGAGCCTTATACAATGGAACAAGAATCTCCTTGCTTCTATAAGTCAGTGCCCTCCGCATCATTCCCAGAATTCATTGTGTTATCCTCACAATTTTGGCAATGTGTCCTCTAATCTAGGATCCTTATCCACCATCATCCCAAGATCTCTTATTTCCTTCACCTCCAAAAATATATAACCACCAAGCATAAATTCTACATTGCATCTTTGTTTCCCAAATCGAACCCTGGTCTCCAGGGGTTCGATTCCCTACCGGGAAGGCATTTTTTGCCAGCAAAGGTTGGTTGATTGGTAGAGCCTGTGCTACTAATGGCTCACACAAAAAGTTAAGTTTCAGAGCGGTTAGTAGTTGGAAGGGGTGCAATCATTCGATGTTGTTGGCACACTCTCCCTCAATGAGTCTTTAGTCTCCCTGGAGGTGTCACATAATAATAATAATTTTAAAATCTTACATTTTGCTACATTGAGCTGTCATCCTCATTCAGGTCTATTCAAGTCTTCTTGTAAGGCCACAACATATGCTCTACTGTTCATAGTTCATCCCAACTTTGCATCATCTCAAACAACCGAATATTCCCATCTAAATTTTTTCCAATATCATTAACATATAGGTTAAACAGTAATGGTTCTAAAACAGACACCTGAAGCACACCACTAGTGAATTTTCTCTTCCAGGATTTTGCTCCCCCATAAACAACTTGATGATACCTATCAGATAGTCAATCTCCGATCCATTGCACATGTGTAATATCCAACCCTATCTGCTCTAGTTTGACTATTGACTTATCAGGCAGGAATCTTTCAAAAGTCTTTGCAAAATCTAAGTACGAGGGTGGTCTGAAAAGATCTTGGCCTAACAATGAAACAACGAATTTATAATTTCAAAATTATTTTTATTTTTCAACATAATCTCCCTTAAGACTAATGCATTTATTCCAGCGATGTTCCAGCGCCATCATCCCATCCCCGTAGCAGTTCTCGGTAAGATCTGAAAAATACCCCTCTACAACTGCAATCACCTCTTGATTCAAACAAAAACGCTGACAAACAAGGAAGAGTTTTAGTTTTGGGAAGAGATAGAAGTCAGAGGGAGCCAAATCTGGGGAATAGGGTGAATGTTCCAACAATTCATACATACATCAACAATAGTGCAGATCCCTTAATTTTCCCATTGCCGAAACACCTTTGTAGGCAGATACATTGTCCTGATGAAAGATGCATTTTTCTTCTGTAAACTGAGTTTTTTCTCACGAATTTTTTCGCCTAGTCTGGTTAAAAGATCGGAATAATATTCCCCAGTTATTGTTTTACCCTTTTCAAGATAATTAATAAACAAAATGCCTTTAGCATCCCAAAATACCGATGCCATGACATTTCCTGCTGATTGGACCAACTTTGGGTCTTCTTTGGCACTGAACAAGTGGCTTCTGTCCAATGTTTGACTGCTGTTTGGATTCTGGTGTGTAATGGTGAATCCAAGTCTCATCCATAGTAATAAATCAATGCACAAAATCCGTTTTATTCTTGTTAAAATGCTCCAAGCACTATTCAGAGATTTTCATGCAAGCGCGTTTTTGATATGCTATGAGCAAGCATGGCACCCATCTTTCGCAAAGCTTTTTCATTTGAAATTCTTCATGCAAAATATATCCTACACGTTCTTTTGAAATGCCTATAGTCTCAGCAATTTCAAACACTTTGACTTGCCAGTCATCCAATACCATATCGTGCACTTGTGAGTCAAAGTGTTTGAAATTGCTGAGACTATAGGCATTTCAAAAGAACGTGTAGGATATATTTTGCATGAAGAATTTCAAATGAAAAAGCTTTGCAAAAGATGGGTGCCATGCTTGCTCAACACCAGAACATCCTTCACGTGGATCATCTTCAAGGCTGGTACAGCCGTATTCAAACTCAGCAGCCCATTTCTTAATTGTTGAAAACGAAGGAGAAGAGTGCCCATAAACTTTTATGAACTTCGAATGAATTTCTTTTGGTTAATCCTTCTTTTACAAAGAATTTTATAACCCCACGATACTCAATTTTATCCATTTCAAAGGATACAGATGACACTTTTGTTTCAGACAACTATAAAACAAACTACTTGATAGAATTACTTGCAATTTCACACGGATGCTTATGACAGATGTACCAACTTAGAAAAAAAACCCTTACCAATAGTTTTGCCATGTATGGTCGAGGCCGAGAACTTTTCAGACAACCCTCGTATACTACTGTATCCATCTCCTTCGCCCAATGAAATCGTGTAATAAGTAAGTAAGTAGATAACTAAAGCATGACCTCCCTTGAGCAAATCTATGCTGCCCATCAGTTCACCCAATTCTATATCCTGGTTCTCACCAACCTCTCCAACACTTTGACCACAGTAAGTAAGTAACACACAGATAGGCCTATAATTGGATGCTTGCGTTCTGTCACCTCCCTTTTAAAGCAGCACAATTTTGCATTCCTTCCACTCAGTGCAAGACTCATATTAAACAAATCTGTCAAGGCAGAAGTCAGCTCCCTGGCACATTCCTTCAAAATACATGGTGATATATTTACAGTCCTCTTCAGATAACCCTGGTCTATATTCATTCCATTTCTAAGGCAGGGGTGTGCCGGCCATATGAGCAATGTGTGCGAAGCACACAGGCGCCAGGATAGTAAAGGTGCCAAAGAGGAGGAAATACTTTAAAAAAACGTTTTTTTTAAAGTGATTTTTTTATTGGAGGGGGGGGCACCAACTAAAGTTTTGCACACAGGTGCTGGACACTACTGGCATGCTACTGGGTATAGGGGCGCCAACTAAAGTTTTGCACACAGGTGCCGGACACTACTGGCATGCCCATGTCTACATGATATTTCCCTAATTTACTAGTGATGTATTGCTTGATTATTGAAGTTCTTAATTTCTTTATTATCTTATTAAGCTAAGTTTTAGGAGTTGACTAAATTTTGTCTTTGATTATTTGAAGACTTTTATCTCTTTATTTATGTTTCTTAATATTTGGTAGGGATTTTTGATCTCTTTACTGTGCTTAACTTCCATTTTTACTATAAAGTGATCATCCCATGTCTAGAGCATGGGATGATCACTTTATATTATTTTTTCCTTTTTTTATATGACTTGCACTCAAAGTTGTATACCTATAGTGTATTAAATACTGTAAATAGGCTAAGGGTTTTTATCATTATTTTTTGTTTATTTTTACATAATTTGGCAACCATGCTCTGGTGATAAAATTCATCTCTCACCTAAAAACAATCACAAACATTCATGCCCACAGCCTGTTGGAGAGCAGGTATGTTAGCTACTTTGCCAACTAGGTTGACTCAAATCCTGCATGTTTTTTTTTTCCACTGTTGTGTTGATAATTCATTTCTGCTTCTAGTGATTTTTTTTAATTTATGCATTGCATTATTATTTTTATCTGGGCATCTCCAAAAGATCCAAGAACATATTATACACAACTGAAATTAACTAACCCTTATTTATACAGTTAGCATACATCTTCTTAAACTGCTTAACATTAATACCCATCAACAGCCAGCTTAGTTTTGTCATGGTACCACCACCATAAGGTCTCCAAGTTGGCTTTTGGTATGGATTTTACAGCATTTCTTATTCCTAATGCAATTGAGATTAATCTATGCTGATCAAGGCGCTAGCTACTGCCATTGGCTTTGCATTGCCTTCATGTTTTCTACCATTAGTCCTAGGTCTTCCTTCTCTCCTCTGCATTGACTGAGCTTCCTATCCAACCTTTCATTTGGTTGTTCTAGGATTTCCTGCTTAGAGGTGAATGAAATCAGAGAGCGGGTTAATGTAAGGTTAATTATAGCTGCTTGAAAGGGTAATTATTACACATCTTTTCCCCTTTGAATCTCTGCATGTACATACAGTAAATATAAACTTGTATATTATTATATAAAAATTATTTTATATTGTTTACTTTGCTATAAATAACTTTTTATTATTAATTATTTTCTTATTTGTATTTGGTGAATTTTAGGAACCATTAGATGTAGAGTTCAACTTGGGTGATGTAAATAAGCCTACCGATTTTAGCAATCCCATGTATGATGTTATTGGAGGAACAGATGTTACAATCAACACAACAGGAAAGGATGGTGGGTTATATGAAGTTCCTTCAGATGTTCTTGATAAGAAAATAGTATATCATTCTGAAGGCAATGGAAAACCACCTTTATCAGCAGTTCTTGCACCATCCAGTGTTGTTCATAGGTCACCTCTTCATGTACAGCTTCGACAAACTGCTCTAGATCCTACATCTGTAGATACTGACAAAGATACACAACAACTAGTAGAAGAAGATAAATCAGAATGTTAAGTGCCTCTCTTTTGTGCTCTTCCACATCACTGAATCTCAGTAGCATTGCATCTCTCCATAATGAAAGTTAGTTTCACTCTCCATATTGGTGTCGAGGAAAGAAAAAAGTGTGACTAGGAATGCTGCAAATCCTCAAGTGGTTTCATATAGAGAAAATATATATATATATTATTATTGTTTTAAAATTAAAATTTGCTTCTATATTTTAAGAGACTATTTGAAGAGAAATCATTTTTGTTTCCAGCTGATAAAAGAATGGTTTATAATCTTAAATGCATAAGTCAAGTCATTTTCATGAACTATTGAACTGGACAGGGATTTAATGGAATGCCCTTCAGTTTATCATGTATTTATGAAATATGCATGATCATAACTGTAATGTAATGCAATTTCAGATAATAGATTTGTTGTTATTATTATTATTATTACAGGTATCATTCCACCTAAAGCAATGAATAACCCTGTCTTATTAGTGATGATAAATTTCCTTACCTTTTCTAGTAAGAATAATAAATGGCTTCTTGTATAGGAAATATAAATATTTTTAGACAGGTTTTTACTAACACATAAAACCAGGTTAGAATTTAAGAGTTGTGATCATGCATTATAAACAACGGTCATGTGTTTGGAGGATTTTGACTGCTGGGCAGGCCTCTCAGAATCATGCTTTTTCTTTGTCAGAATAATAATCTCCTTTTGTCTAATAAATTTGTATATACATACATACATACATACGTATATATATATATATATATACACACACACGCACACACACTAGGGGGTGCTCTGCCTCCCTGGCGCCGCCCCCCCCCCCAAGTTCCGGGCTGGTAAGCCGGTTCTCCTTCAATTCTGATGACTCGAGACATGAGACAACAATGTGTTTGTCTCATGAAGGCAAACACATTGTTCGACGTTTCAAAACAATGAAGAGACAAAAAACGCGACAAAAACATTTCAAATTTCGGCTTATCTTTTTATATATATAGAATAGATATACATGCATACATATGCACACACACATACATGCATGCACATGCACACACACATATACATGATCATGTTTGTATATATCTGTGAGTGTATGTGTGTGTGTGTGTGTTTAAGTTAATTGTGGCATAATGTATGCAGCTGCTCAGGCATATATACAGATTCCAAATTATTTTTGTTATATATTTTACAATATCCACTTAACTCTTTAATTTACTGTGATTTTAAATAGCCTATAAATATTTTTACAACCAAGAGTTATAAAAAAAAAATTTAAGATAGTTTTTAGATACATATTGTAGGCAGCTACATTCAAGAGCGACGGATATTTAGATACTTTAAGTAAGTAGTCTTGTATTGTTAATAATTAAAGATTCTTGAGTAATATTGTACAGCATGATAAGTTCAAGTGTGCCATTATATAAATGACCATAATTCATTTAGTAATTATTCCAAAGTAGATTTAAAGTGAGCACTTCTTGTGCTCAGAAAGATTTATCTTGTAAGATAAAAAAAAAAAAAAAAGCTCTATTACTAATGTGCACTAATAATGCCGTCCATTTTTATCAATGCACAATGAAGAATACATAAGATAATGTGATGTGATCTGTGATGGTTTTATACTTTTTTTTTTCTTTTTTTTTTTTGTGGTAGTATCATTCCTAAGAACTGGGTTTGACAATGACTATGTTATAAATAATTTTTCTATTAAAGGTATGTTGTTGTTAAATAAACAGATTTGTACTCATTTGTGAAGAGGGAGAAACAAGTAAAATTTATAATTTGATTGCCATGTTTCAAAATTTGTAATTTTTCATAATGTTACAGTGTGTAGAACATTACATGAAATGCTGTAAATCATGAAAGGATTTTGCATGTCCTGTTTCATAAAATAAATCATGATATGTGATAATTCATTATGTGAGCAGTAGTGTCTATAAAATGCTTTTCTGCATTTTTCACTGAAAAAAAATGTTACAAATTTAACATGTAATTTAATTATATTCTTCATACAATTTAATCTAAGAAAATATATAAATGTGACATAAATATTCAGTGCGGTATCTGAACAGCTGTATATTTTGTAGTAATGTATTCCCAATTTAGATGAATAGTTTTATTTAAAAAATGAGTTTGTTAAGTGTTTGTCAATAATATTTCTTCTAAATAGTTCTGTTTTCATTCCTTATTTAAGTGTGAATATTAAAGAAAAAAGAAAAGAAAAGAAAAAAGTTTGAAGGATTAAGTGTCATTAATAACATGAGCAGAATAGAAAATATTTCTAGAAAAATAAACATTGAACTAAATGGTATCTTAAAAATGTTAAAATCATCATGAACTGTATATATAAATAGATTGCAGATAAATACAGTACATGTGAAGAATTCATACCTCAAGAATTTAAGTGATGCTAATGCCTTTTGTCCATGTTTAAAAGTTGATTTATATTCATTTATAACTAATGAATTTCCTGAAATTTAATTACTAATCTGACATTTCACCTTTGGAAAATCTTGGATTAATAAATAAATTTCAGTTGAATTATTATTTATAAAATAACTGTTTTATTCAATTCAATCAAATCATGAATAGTCTTAAAAAAGTTTTCTCACGTAATTTACCACCAATTCATTATTATAAAAAAAACTGCCTGCATCAATTATAAATAGCAATAATTAGAATTATTTACTAAAATTAAAATAAAGAGCCGAAAGGCTTCAGTTCAGCTATGCAAAATTATACAAGTCAAGTGGATATTATATCCAGCATTATTTCAAAGCCAAATGTAGAAACTATGAAGGTTTCATAAAAATAATTTGACCAAAGAGCTTACGGGAATACGCTCATATGCCAGGATTCACGCGTTGCCTTAGCACAGACCACTTAGAAAACATAGGCGCTGCCCAAGCGTCTATATATTCACTTTCTATTAGTCCATTTTGATAAGGTTTCACTGGCCTGACAGCTGTTTCGAACTGGTTGGTTCACCTAAGAGACCAGGCACTGCATAAGCAAAGCACCCCTCTAAAAATTAGGCTATCCCCCAGACTACTCCGAACAAACAACCGAGAGGATCATCCAACTCAGCAGTGGTTCCACTCAGTGACAAGCTTGCCCTACCACTGAACAGAACCGATCATAGTCTAGGTCAAAAGCATTCACTGACATTTCCCAGATAGAGGACACACCAGAAAACACCTATCCCCGGAGGCTCAAATTGCTCTCTTGAGGCAAAACTCCCTGAAATCTTCATTCCCCTTCCCTCATCCAGAGCCAGACACTGTTTATGTAAAGCACCTCTCTAAAAATTAGGTAATCTCCAGACCATTCCCTATGAGTGACCGAAAGATCATCCAACTTAGCAGTGGTTTCACTCAGTGACAAGCTCACCCTTCCACTGAGCAGAATCGCTCATATTCCAGAGAAAAGCACCCACTGACTCAGCTCCGATAGAGGCCCTGCCGGAAAACACCATTTCCCAGAGACTCAGATTGCTCCCTCAAGGCAAATCCTCCAAAATCTTAAGCCCCCCCCCCATCAGCAGGAGCCCTACCTAAAACGGTATAAATAAAGGCCTCTCTAAAAATCAGGAAATCCCCAGACCACTCTAAATGATTGACTAAAGGATTGTCCAACTCAGCGTTGGTTCCACTCAGTAACAGGCTTGCACTGCCACTGAGCAGAACTACTCATTCCAAGGGAAAAGAATCCACCGACAAGGCCCCGATAGAGGCCACTCCGGAAAATACTTACCCCATGAGACTTGAATTCTTTTCCCCTGGAACACAAGCCATTCTGCTCTGCTCTGGGGAATTGCCTAATTTTTTAGAGGTGCTTTACTTATATAGTGCATGATCTTTGAGGAGAACCAACCAATTCGAAACAGCTGTCAGGCCAGTGAAACCTTATCAAAATGAACTAATAGAAAGAGAATATATAGACGTTTGGGCAGTACCTATGTTTCCTAAATGGTCCATGCTAAATCAACTCATGAATGATGGTGAGTGTATTCCCGTAAGCTCTCTGGTCAATTTATTTTTTACGAAACTTTCATAGTCTCAACATTCGGCTTTGAAATAATGCTGGATCTAATATCCACTTGACTTATATAACAATTATAATGTTTGCATTATAACTGGAACTTTATAACAAGTTTAAACCACAATGGGGTCTGAAGACATTTGTTTTGGAATGATGGAACTGACATTCTGACGTCCACTATGGAAGTCAGAATATATAATATGTTGGACTTATATATTTATCCCACACACTAGGGGTGCAAGAACCTATAGCACAACAGTGTGAGATGCAGAAAGGGGTTGAGAAAGAAAAACCTATTGACATTCTTCTTAAAGAGCTATAAGTTGAAATTGTTGGGAAATCCATCATTGGGAAGGCTGTTCCAAAGGACAGAATTAGATGGAATAAATGACAAAGAGGAGAAGCAGGTTCAATGAGTTTGCAGTTGTACTGAGGAATGTTGGACAGCTACTACTCTTGTTTTAACAGGCTTAGCAGCAAGTGTAGGAATGATGTTTGCCAATTTCATACTGTAGAAGGGACACAGAGCTGAAACATTGCATCTGTGAAATAGAGGTTGAAGTGAGCCTCTGAGGGAAGGGTCATCTATAAGCTGAATTGCTCTCCTCTGGACAGCATGAAGACTTTTTAAATTTTAGGTGCACCATCCCAAATGTGTGAACAGTATTCTAAGGATAGGAAGATTTGGGATTTATATAGAATTAGTAGTTAGGTGTGTGTAAAATAGCTTCTTGAGCAGGAAAGAATGCCTAGTTTTTAGAAATTGAGGAAGCTACTGATGTGATGTGTTTGTCCCAAGAGAGGTTGAAGTTAATGTCAGTGCAAGGAGAGATAGTTCATCCTGTCTGGTGATGTGTGTATTACCAAGGATGAGGGAAGATGAGCTGAGATCCCTTTTGCAAGAGATTCTTGCAATTTGGCAGGACTGTGTTTTGGAGGCATTGAAAGTGACTACGTTATCCTTGCCCCACTGAAGAATGGTATGGAGATCAGTACTTAAGGCACTGGTTGCAGATGATCTTGATGTCTCAGAACTACATGGTTTGTCAAAGGAGTAGGATGAATGCAGAGTGCTAGGTGAAAGATTGTGCACTAGATTCAGACCCCCACAGGAAAAAAATTACAATGAAACAATCAGCTTGTTATGTAATAAAAACAGCTGGCCAACAGACTTAAAACGGAGATTAAAGTCGTTACATCCACTAACGCCGCGACTATATGGCTCTCCCAAAATGCACAAAAGTGAAATACCTCTATGCCCAATAGTGGATGGAATTAATTCTCTCACATACTTATTATTGAAACACCTTGACAGTCTCCTAAAGGCACACATCCATAACTCGGATAACTACATAAAAAAATTCACAACATTTTGTTGATAAATTGAATTTCTTGCATTCATTAGATGGTCGAAAATAATATAGAATGGTTTTGCTTTATAATTGTACTATTGTCAATTTGAATATTATAAATTTCCACAAATCTAGTCACCGACTGGAGGAACTTTTTCTAAGCCTTTCATCGACCAATTCCCGAGTTAGTCGATCTCTGGCATGGGCAAGCGGGTTTATCCTCCCAGAAACTCTGGTTTTTTATCCCGTAAACTCAAGAAAATTGTTAGGGTTAGGTAGGTACCAAGAGCTTGTTTGCCAGCCTCTTCATCGGTGGCTGTTATAATCAGTGATAGACATGAACCAGCTATCTCTGATTGGCTACTGGTGAAGATTGAACCACCCACTCAGTCTCCAAAAGCTAGATAGGGTATAAAGGCCTCACCTACTCCCAGTAAGGGAATAAAAGGCATTAGCTGATTTTTTTTTCCACAAAAGAATCTGAAACTTCTCCAATATTATATCTAATCTAAGCATCATATTCGCCTCATTATCATATCCTTGTCTCCACAAATTTTTAAGCTGCAGATAATCTTTTTTCGTCTCCATTATGCTCAAATTCTGAAGTAAGCAATCTATTGGACAAAAAATTTGGTAAGGCATAAAAATAAATGTAAATGAAAGAATTAAAATAAATACTTAAAGAAATGCATAACCGCTTCGTTGATTTGTAAAGCCTTAGGTTAAGTTTTGAGTCTACTTTCATCAGTGTCAATTAGCTACAGATTCACTGTGTATTCCGCAATCAACAGTTCGATAATTTATAAACAATGCATGAAGTCTTTTCAACAAAAAAAAGCCCCAAATCTCACTTCCTAATAGAGGCTAAGTAAGATAAACATATGCGCCTCACGTCCTAATTGGAGAATGTGAGCTGCACTTAAAAAAGAAAGTCAGTAGTGTAAGGTGCCCCATGTACCACATCCACAGCGAGTGCCCAGGTCATTTAGGGCTTATGTTATTAAAAGCAGCAGTATTTATTGCAATATATTTAGTGAATATCCACATTTAATAAATGCTAATATTAAAATGTGTATTTTATTTTTTTCTACTCACTTCAGCACCCTTCGAAGAATGGGCCCTGATGCAACGCATCGTCTGCTTCTTGTGTTAATCTGTCTCCCTGATACTTTGATTTGAACTCATTCAGTCATGGCACTCACAACAGACTCTGGCAACCTATTCCACTCATTCACCACTCTCCAAACAAAAACCTTACTCCCTTAACTAAGCTCTTACTTAGTTTCCATGGACGGACCCTAGTTCTCCCACAACCACACCTGCTCTGAAAGATTTCCTCTGAATTAATCTTGTAATAATCCCTCAGTAATTTGAATCTCAATTCATATCACCCCTTTTCTGCCTATTAATCAGTTTCTGTAACCCACAAATCTTCAACCCGGTTTTGTAAGAGACATTCCATAAATCTACTACCATCTCAGTCACTTGCTGCTGGATCCTCTCTACCACCAAGAAACCCTGTCGCCAAGATCTGCATGCAATAGTCAAGAGGGATCTTATCAATGCTCGATAAAGAGGAACAATAACCTGCTCGTCTAAGTATTCTTCACTAACCAAGTGATCTGATGAGCTGCTGTAGCCACTTGCTATGTGTCCCTAAACATTAACTCCATATTCACTAACACTCCCTCGTCTCTAGCTTTGTAAGTTTCCTGGAGTGCAGTGCCTTCAATGTGGTATTCAGTTGATAATCTTTTCCCTCAAATGGCATAGCCTTACACTTTGTCATCTTAAGCTGAAATTCAGTCTGCACTATCGAAATCATCCTGCAAAAATGTTTTAATCAAAATCATATCAGCTAACGCCTTTTATTCCCGTATAAGGAGTAGGCGAGGCCGTTTTAGCCCTTTCTAACTTTTTGCAGACTGAATGGGTAGTTCATTCTCCACTGGTTATCAATAATTAAGTGACACGCAGTGAAGAGATGGCCCTACAGCTTCAGCCAGCCATCTCGTGGTCCCTAACCCTAATGGAATATTTTTATTGTCTGAAAATAGTGTGGTTTGTATGGTCGATTTTATTGAGTTTATGGGACAAAAAACCAGCGAGCCTGTGTAGCTCAGTGGATGTAGCGTTTGCACACCACGGTGCTTGACCGCACGAAGGAAGACTTTGTTTTGAATCTAGTCATCGACTAGGGAAAATTTTTCTAAGCCTTTTTTCCGATCGTTTCTCGAGTTAGTCGATCTCTGGCACTGGCAGCGGGTTTTTCGTCCCATAAACTCAAGAAAATCGACCTACATTATTTCAGACATTAAATATATTGTGTTAGGGTTAGGGACCACGAGATGGCGGCACTTGTTTAGCCGTCTCTCTTCACTGCGTGCCACTTAATTAGTGATAGCCTTGGGCCAGCTATCTCTGATTGGCTGCCAGTGGAGATTGAATTGCCCACTCAATCTCCAAAAGTTAGATACGGCTAAACAGCCTTGCCTACTCCCTATATGGGAATAAAAAGGCGTTAGTTTAGCTGGGACGAAAAATCCGAGTTTCTGGAAGAATAAACTCGCTTTCCCGTGTCAGAGATCAACTAACTAGGGACCTTACCAGTCAAAAAATGCTTAGAAAATGTTCCTGTAGTCGGCGACTAGAATCGAATTCATAACGCTCTTTCTTAGGGCAGTTTAGCACTGATGAGTTTAAACATCACTTCCACTGAGCTACATAGGCTTCCTTTTCTAAAAAAATGAAATCAGCTAACGTCTTTTATTCCCGTATAGGAAGTAACCGAGGTCATTTTAGCCCTATCTAATTTTATGGAAACTGAGTGGGGAGTTCAAAAAGTAAATGTTTACATCAACTGTACTAACTATTGCTCTAACTAACTTTGCATCATTTGCAAATAACTGAACAGTTCCCCTCATATGATTTCCTATATCATTAATGGACACATTAAGTAGCAGTTGTCCAAAAACAGGACCGAGCGGCACGCCACTAGTCACAGGACTTCTTTTGGAGTCTACTTCTGAAAAAAACTACTCTGATATCTCTCATAAACCATCTTATCCTCATCAACCCTAAATCCATTCCCATGTACTGCACTTTACTGATTATTATTCCAATTAGTATCCTGTTGAAAGCCTTTGGTCTGCGTGGTTAGCCTAGTGGTTATGAGCTTCGCAACCATATGCCTGGGAGAGGAGTGCCCTAGGTTCAATTCCCGTCTACCACGTGAGGAGCTTAAGGATCTTTCTCAGCCATAGCCAAGTTAGCCGGTCTTGGGCGTGGACAGCAGGGTTTCCCCCCCCCCCAGTTTATCTGGGGTTTTTCATCCCGCAAACCGGCCCCATGAACACATGCTGCTACATTCAAAAAATACATTCTCTCCCCCAGCGGCAGCCTCTGCAACAGGCCGGTTGGGGGTTGTAGGTAACAAAAAAAAGTCGGATCAAAATGTAACACGCAGATCGTGCATTGGAAGTGGGAGAAATGCGTAGAGGAAGAAGATCCTGTAGAAGGCCTTTTTGAAAGTCGGGCAGTATTACTACAAACCCATTACCTTTATCCAACTAACAGCTGTCACTGCATTATGCTGGCCTGGTTGGCCAAGTGGTTAGCAAATCCGCTCTCCAGTTAAAAGACTGGGAGTTCGATTCCTGCCGTGGGCATGTATGTTTGTGATTTTCTGTGAAAATACTAATGGTGGTGATGGGCGGTAGATGGAGTTCGTCTGGATGATTATGGTAGTTGCGATTCGTTGTAGCTTGTGGATTGAGTGATGGAGAGAGAGTTGTAGAGAAGGTACCCTCCCTCGATGAGTTTGGACTCCCTGGAGGTGTCATGTAATAATAATAATAATAGTAAAACGTTAGCAAGTTACAGAGGCATGAACTATGTTCTCATGGTTGCAATCACCCATAATAATTACTGTCCTCCACTCATTGAATCTATTTGCCTATGGATACTATCTCCATAATGTTTTCCATCCCCTGGTTTATAGCAGCATCGAAATGTATATTTTGCTCTGCTGGTCTCAGTCTCACACCAGATAGCTCAAATGTGCTATTTCGACTGGCTTGCAGTTGAACTTCTGCTCTCTGTGGTTGCAGTTCATCGATTATCATCAATAACACTTCTCCCCGCATTCTTTTCTCTTTATCCTCCTGAACACACAATACCTTCACATTCTATCCCAATAATTATACCATCTTATGTTAACCATGTCTCATTTACTGCCAATAAACTTTGGGCAGGTTAACCCAACCAATACCAAAAATTCCTCCTGCTTGTTCCAAATGCTCCTGGCAGTGATGTGCATAAAATGCAGAAATCCCTTAGACCCACCGCTATCCTGACGCTTTGCGCTAACTGTCCTATTATGGTTTGCTACCATACTAACGTAGGCATATTATGCACATTCTTACACTCAACTGCCTCACTGATATCTGCTTATCCACTCAGCAGCTTATACCCCTACTGAAATCTCTAATTTTACAGATTCTGCACATCCACTTTCACTTCATAGAGCAACACTTTTTCCAGTCTCCGAACAAGAAATCCATTCAGATGCAAACCATCCTTCTTGCATAAGTCCTTTCTCACGTCAAACTCACTCCACAAACTCCACACCACATCTCCTGTGTAACTTACGCATCGAGTCACTCGCTATTATAGCCCTCCTTCTCAGCTCTACTCTGTCATACAGCAGCAACAGATTCACTATATTAACTCTCTCACTCTTTTCTTTTGCTACTTTCAGTGATTTTTTTCATTACCACTCTCAAGCTATACTTGTCTCCTTTTAGAACATTCGTTGTAGCCAATACGATCATTTCTTTCATCCTACCATATTGTGCTCTAATAGCTTCAATAACATAATTAATGTTTTCACCAGGAAAGCACGATCTTGCAAATTCTCATCGATCACATCTTTTATGATGGAATCGTCGTATAACACTCGTTCTTTGATTTTTCTTTCTCTCTCTCTCTCTCTCTATCTCATACAATTCCTCATCTTTCTTATCTCACACTTCTTTCTGTTATTCAGCTGACCATTCACCAGACATTTTTGGATTCGCTCCAGCTCCAGCTTCACAACCTTGCTGTCTCCATCATTGCAGCCAACTCTTAATTCTCTACATCAGTCATACTAAGCTTGCCAGACGTCACGTATTTTGTGTCGAATTTTGCTGTCCCGTATTGTGCTTGTAGGGACAGCCTAATATCCCGTATTCGCCGGTCTGGCTGGCCGAGTGGTTAGCGTAATCGCTCTCCAGCCAAAAGGCTGCGGGTTCGAATCCCGCCGTGGGTATGGAAGTTTGTCTGTGAGAAATACTCACAGAGTATTTCTCATGATGTTGCAAAAGTAAAACATAACGAACAGTTGAATGCCATATCTGTAGACGATCCTCCCCTATGTGCAATACGTCTAGTATTGCACATGGGAGAGGATCGGATATTACACAATACATTAACATTCAGAAACACAAATTGAGCATTTTTATTTCCTATTTCAAAAGTATTGATGCGTGTTTTGTAAAACCAATACCAGATTTATTTTTCATTTTGTAAAACTAACTCACCAATACGGGACATAGGTCATACAAGACATGTATGACCTATGTCCCGTATTTGGTTTCCAAAATCTGGCAACCCTGGTCATACTATTCTTTCGTTCATTACTTTTACTCTCTCAATCGTGTCACATATAATCTCATTCTCAATGCTATGTGCAGTTATATCACACACACAATTTCAATCGTATTCTGAGTTCCACCCACTTCTTCAATCTCGCAACCTGAGGCACACTTTTAATCCTCAATCCCATAGCATTTTCGGTACACTTTCCCATCACTATAGCTTTCACACCAAATTCCAGCTGCCTACGATAATACATGTTTCGCAGCCATTGCACTGCAGGAATTCCCTTTTACTAAATTCTTTAAATAATGATGACTTGGTGCCATGTGCTACGCTATGTAACGTACCGCGCAAAAGAATAAATTAACAATATTTAAAACAAAAAGTTTAACTTTAACTAATCCACGATACAGTCTAATTCTAACACAATGTTTTAACCGATAACGCTATTTAAAAAAAAAAAAAAAAAAAAACTAAACAACATCGCTTACGGAGCTCTCTAAACACAGTCCGACCAATACACGCCACCTGATGATAAGAGTAGGCGAGTCAGTTTAGCGCTATCTAACTTTTGGAGAGTGGAAGGGGGGGGGGGGTCAGTTTTAACTCTACCCTAGCCAATAAGAAATAGCTGGTCCAAAACTTTCACTAATTATACACGACATCAGGTCAAAATTGAGTTTTACGAAGAAAAAAACCCTGAGGTTCCCGAAATGAATCCTCTTGCCAGTGCTAGAGAAAGATTAAATCGGGAACTGGTAGAAAATTGGCTTATTGAACTTGCCTCTAGTGTGCGACTAGAAATGTACTTCAATAGCTGGCCATTCTTAAGTTCAGTTCCAGTTGTCGACTTGTCTAGTTTATTCTTACAATTTTCTTTTAGACTGCGGACTTCTGGTTTTTTTTTTTTTTTTTCTATTCTCACTTCAACTAATATCATGCTGTTTCTGTAGCTGTTCAATATAGCGCTTTGTGCTGTGAAGGACAACATTTAAGCGCTCTCTTTCTCTATTCAGGTCTTCAATGTTCTTCTGAACCTTCGCTACTACCGCCTTTCAGTGTTATCATTGATATTTACATTTTCCGGTTTTGTTATCATTACTATATTGATATCGAATGATTTGGTATATGTTGGTGAAACATCCGACCTACATTGTGCTATGTTGAAGGAAGTAAGTGACAAATTTGCCTTACAAATTACTACACATAATTTCTTTCCCTCCACTTTCACTCTCAAAATTACACTCGTTCAGCAGTTATCGCTCCTGCCACAAATCTTTCAACTTTCCCAACCAGTGCATGTATCAAATTTTACAGTGGACCAAAGCACAAAAATTTAGCTAAGTAACAAAAACGTGTTAGTCGCCATTTTCGCTACACAAAGATGCCAAACACCCTTCAGTAGCAAAGTATATTTACTTTAACTATAATATATTGTTAAAGTAAATATATACCTTTAACGTACGTCGAAATAGCTCAATCTATGTCACACAATTATAAAACTATTAAACTATACATATTGCATTGATAAATTGCAGCAAATGAAGCTCTTGTTGCTTATCATACTGTGTGCGTCACGGCCAGAGTTTTTGCGCAATCAGCTGGTTGTTGACTTTGATAAATAACATTTATGAACAAAATTTTCTTCAGCACATACCAAATCAGAAGCACTAATTACCAACGTTTTATGACCATACATATTGGGCGGGGTAATAGAGAATTTGAATAAAACAAAAAAAAAGCATTGCAAACAGAACGGTCAAGGAGTGGTATGATAGACTTTGTGTTTCTTAGGGTGGGGAGGAGTATCTCCCCTCGATGAGCCTTGATAGACTTTGTGTTTTTTAGGAAGGACCTCCCACGATGAGTCTTTTGACTCCATGGAGGCCTGAATAATAATAATAATAATAATAATAATAATAATAATAATAATAATAGTAATAATAATAATAATCAATTTAGATGCATCAAACAAAAAATTCATTAAACTTTTTCCAATCGTTGTGCGTTACTTTTGCCAAATTGTGGTATTCAAGACAAAATTATAGACCTCATTTCCTTGTCTGGTGAAACATCGACCAACAGTGTGCTATGTTGAAGGAAGTAAGTGATAATTTTTGCCATACAAAACAAAATTGTTGCCTTCTGTGCAGACAACACGAAGAAAAATTTCGGTGGTTGCAAAAGACTTGGCAAAATAACGTGTGGCAAAAACTTGAAATTGAACTGAAGAGGCAAATTAGCAGCATTAGTTGTGGTGCACACATTGCACACAGTTGTCTCCAGTGTGCTGTCGACTGTTTACCAATTGACATTGAATGATTTGCAGTGAAAGTGTACAAATCCTTCAATATATACACAGTCAGAGTTGAAGAACTTAAAGACTTGTGATTTTTCAGGGTATAATTATGCAAAATTGTTAGAACATGGAAGTACAAGATTCTTGTCCTTGGGTACACCAATTGACAGAATTCTAAGCATGTTTAATTGGCCTCGTTCTTGTTTTCTTTCTCGAGAAAAATGCCCTGATGCGCTGCGAAAATGTTTTGAAGATTCCTACTTGAAATTGTGGTTGTCATTTGCAAGAGATCAAGTGTCTATGTTCCAAACATACATTAGCTTAATTGAAAAAGAAATTTTTCAGCTACAGAAGTAGTCATGAACATTGAAAGTCTTGCAAACAATTTAGAGTCCAGAAAAAGTGAAGTGTTTGTATCTAGTGTTCCAAAAAAATAACTGAAAATGTTAGTATACCCCATGTGCAAAAAGAAAACATAACTTTTCCAAAATAGAAGAAACTAGTGGCGCCACCTATTGTATCTTTTTGTTGTCGAAAGCGGCAACCTTCATTAATTTTGTGTCAAATGCTTATTAAGACTCATCGCGGGAGACCCGACATTGACACACTAACCATTATTTACACAATACCTCTCATACCACTCCATAAATTCATTGACAGTTGAAGCATTCACAACCACCTCTGGCAAAGCATTCCACCCATTCACAATCCTCCAAGTAAAAAATCTAGTCTTAACACCCTTGTTAACCACACTCTTACATAATCTCCAGGGATGACCCCTCGTTTTCTCCCTTCCTGCACTGGTCTTAAAAATATCATCCGTATCACTCCTGTAAAATCCCTTTAACAATTAAATACCTCTATCCCCATTCAAATACCCATTCACAATCCTCCAAGTAAAAAATCTAGTCTTAACACCCTCGTTAACCACACTCTAACATAATCTCCAGGGATGGCCACTCGTTTTCTCCCTTCCTGCACTGGTCTTAAAAATATCATCCGTATCACTCTTGTAGAATCCTTTTAACAATTTAAATACCTCTATCATATCTCCCCCGGGGCAGAGCTGACTACTACCGGGTGCGTCCCCAGGTGGCAGATTGTGGAACAGCCTTCAGATATGGAAGCTAGCTGCGATATAAGCAGAGCAATCTGGCGAATAAGCAGCCGTGGACCAACAGCGACTGAGCTATCAGGGATTGGGAGAGCAGAAGTGGCAACTCTGTCTCACTTAAAACCTCACAAAGCTCAATGACAACTCGGTGACATGGCGAGTAGTGCCGCCATTAAATAAGTACCTGCTGGGGTCACTGCCCCTGACATTGGGAAGCAGCATTGTCAGTACTGACACAAGGTTGAAGCCAAATGATGACGGAAAAGCTTGTGATCAGAGATTTGCAGATGGCAATATGATTATATTGTGTACGTCTGTAATACTGCGGAGCAGAAAGCAAACGGAGAAACTACTGCTCTACCTTATCTCCAGAACAACCACCATGGCGAGCAATCCCTTACAATTGGCCCCAAGTTCCCGGCGTCCCTTAAATGGGACAGGGGTGCGAAGAATCTCCGGGCTCAAAATGGTGTCCACTTTTAAAATTGCAACATGGAATGTCAGAACTCTGTATGAAGCTGGCAAATTAAGAAATGCCACAAGAGAAATGAAGAGGCTGGGCACCCGGATTTAGGGAATTTGCGAGACAAGATGGCCAGGATCTGGAAAATGTCAACAAGATAATACAACAATGTATTACTCTGGGAATGATGAGAACAAACATCGACATGGTGTAGCTGTAATAGTAGATGAAGAAATCAATAAATCAGTACTAAATTGGATTCCATTTTCTGAAAGGATAATGCTGTTACAACTTAAGGGAAACCCCGTTAACATAAATATCATCCAAGTTTATGCACCCACAGCTGACAAAAGTGAAGAAGATGTTGAAGAGTTTTATGAACACCTAAAAGAGATTAAAAACCTAACAAAGAAACATGATATAAACATAGTGATGGGTGACTTCAATGCAAAAGTGGGAAGAGGGGGTGATGGAGAAATTGTTGGCGAACATGGCTTAGGCACCAGAAACGACAGAGGAGATCGCCTAGTCTAGTTCTGTCAGGAAGAAGATCTAACAATAGCAAATACCTGGTTTAAACTTTCACCCAGAAGACTGTACACTTGGAAATCGCCTCAAGATAACCAACATAACATCGTCCGAAATCAAATTGATTATATACTGATAAATAAAAGATTCCACAGTAGTATAAAGAGTGCAAAGACTTATCCTGGAGCAGGTATCTCATCAGACCACACTCCCATAGTTGCAGAAGTACGTCTTAGATTAAAATCAGCTAAAAAATCACAAAAGAAGAAAAAGAAAGTTGATGTAGAAAAACTGAAAGACCCGAACATAAATAAAAGTGCCAAGACACAGCTTAACCTGCAATTACAACAGATTAATATAGAAGAAAATAAAAGTGTGGAATCTCTTTGGAATAGCTTAAAGAATGCCATCGTAACAACAAGTATTGAAGAAGTAGGTTATGTGAATAATATAAAACAACAGGAATGGATGACAGAGGAGATTCTTTCTCTTATTGATACAAGAAGAACGTACAAAAACAAAGACCTAGCCAGGTATGCAGAAACACATAACAGCATCAAGAAAAAAATAAAAGAAGCCAAGGAAAATTGGATGAAAAATTTATGTACTGAAATTGAACTGCTTCAGAAGAAACATGATAATTTCAATCTGTATAAGAAAATCAACGAAATTTCCGGAAAACTGAGGAAAAAGCAAATAGTGTCTCTAAGAGACGAAAATGGAAAAATAGTTCTAGAAGAAGAGAATAAAGCACAGATTTGGATAAAATATGTAACAGAACTTTTCAATGATACTAGACAGAAGCCTATAAATATAAAAGATAACATTCAAGGACCAGCAATCATGAAATGCGAAATAGAGAATGCTATACGAACAAGTAAAACAGGAAAAGCCAGTGGACCAGATGGTGTGCAAACAGAATTTTTAAAATTAATAGAACCAGATAACATCAAACTTCTTGAAAAACTATTTAATGAAATATATGAAAGTGATGAATTTCCATCAGATTGGCTCAAATCTATATTTATCACTGTCCCAAAGAAACACAAAGCGAATTCCTGTGGTGACTTCCGACTTATTAGTCTAATGAGCCAAACATTAAAAATATTTTTGAAAGTAATTCAGAATCGCATTTATAGAAAAAGTGAAGAAACTCTAAGTGAAACACAATTCGGCTTTCGGAATGGTTTTGGTACTAGAGAGGCCCTTTTCTGTACTCAAATATGGATACAAAAATGCATAGAAAAACAGAAGTCTGTCTTTTTGTGTTTCATAGATTTTGAAAAAGCATTCGACAAAGTCAGACACACTAACTTAATAGAAGTCCTTCAACAAATAAGGCTAGACGAACAAGACATAAGACTAATAACAAATCTGTATTGGAATCAGTCAGCTACCGTTCAATTAGACAACATTACCACCAGTGATATTAACATCAAAAGAGGAGTGAGACAAGGATGTGTGCTCTCACCACTCCTGTTCAGCATATACGCAGAGGTAATCTTTAAAAAAGCATTGGAAGAATGTCAAGAGGGAATCACAATAAATGGAAAGATTGTTAACAACCTACGATATGCAGATGACACCGTGCTAATTGCAGATAACATTTTGGATTTCCAAAAACTCATTGACAGATATACATAGAAAGCCAAAGAATGGGAATAAATATAAACATCAACAAGACAAAATACATGATCATCAGCAAACATCCAGCCTCATCAATGAAACTGACACTCAATGGGGAAAATATTGATCAAGTGTCAAGGTATAAATATCTTGATTGTTGGCTTAATGAAAGGTGGGATCCAGAAATAGATATAAAGACAACGATTGAAGTTGCACGGCAGTCCTTCATGAAAATGAGAACACTATTCTGCAATAAAGACCTAAACATGGAAGTCAGATGCCGAATGCTGAAATGCTACGTGTGGTCTATTCTGCTCTATGGAGTTGAAACATGGACATTGAAGGCGACAACCATCAAGAAAATCGAAGCCTTTGAGATGTGGCTATACAGAAAAATGCTAAAGATATCATGGACAGAAAAAATTACCAATGAAGAGGACTTAAAATCCATTGGCAAAGCTAAATATCTTGTACAAATAATCAAGAAACGAAAAACATCATATCTTGGCCACATCATGAGAAACAGCAAATACCAACTTCTACAAACTATTTTGATAGGAAGAATTAGTAACAAAGGAACTAGAGGAAGAAAAAGAATATCATGGTTTGACAACATCAAGACATGGACAGGAAAGAGCAGTACACAACTGCTCAGATTAGCACAAGACCGCAGTTTGTTCGCCAAGATGGTCGCTGACCTTCGATAGAAGATAGCACAATAAGAAGATCATATCTCCTCTCCTACATCTATCAGCTAGTTTTTGGAGCCCAGAGATCATCAATCTATCCTCATAGGGAACATCCTACAGACCTGTAACAATCTTTGTAACCCGCATCTGAATCCTCTCCACCACCTCCGCATCACCAAGAAATTCTGGCGACCAGATCTATGCACAATAGTCCAAATGCGGCCTTATTAATGCCTTATAGAGGGGAACAATATCCTCCCTATCCCTGCTTCTTAGTGTGTTCCTCAACAACCATGTAATTTGATGTAATATTTTGGCAATCTTTGCAATATGTCCTTTAAACGTAAGTTCTTTGTACACAATAACTCCAAAGTGTCTTGTCTCATCAACTTCTTGCACTTCAGTTCCATTAATATAGTAAACAGCATGCGATATCATCCTCCCGAAGTGCATCACCATACATTTAGCCAAATTGAACTGACAGCCATTTACCTTAGTCCATACTATCAGCCTATTTAATTCATCCTGTAAGATATTTACATCATTTGAATTGATTATTGCTCTTCCCAATTTTGCATCATCAGCAAACAAGTGGATATTTCCATTCAAGGTATTTCCAATATCATTGATGTGCAGATTAAACAATAGAGGACCAAGCACTGAGCCCTGAGGTACACCACTAGTCTCTTGCCTTTTCCTGGACTCAGCTCCTCCACAAACCACTGTTTGATATCTGTCCACCAGCCATCCTTTAATACAAATCACCATCTTTGGATCCATACCCATTTGCTCTAATTTATGTAACAGAGTTCCATGTGGAATCTTGTCAAAAGCATTTGCAAAGTCAAGCAGTATCATTGAGTAAGGATTTCCTTTATCCAACTCCACTGTTACTTTATTATAGAAAGTAAGCAAATTACTTAGGCAAGACCTACCCTTCAAAAAAACCATGTTGCCTCTTATAAAGTATCATATTGCTGTCCACCCAGTCCTGAATTCTAATTTTTACCAATTTCTACAAAATCTTAATCACCACTCTAGATATATTGATTGGTCTATAATTTGCAACCTCAGTCTTAGAGCCTCCCTTGTGCAATGGAACTATTTTCCCCTCTTTCTTTCCACTCTATTGGCACTTTACCAGAACTGAGGCTTAAATTAAACATCCTGGTTAGAGGATTTGCTAATTCTCTTGCACCTTCTCGTAACACATGGGCCGATATGCCATTTAACCCAATGGCAGTGTTAGTATTAATGTTCTTTAATATATTAATCACCCCAATTTCGTCTATCTCTAGACTCTCATCAGTCAATGGCACATTTGACACTGCATTATCACTACCAAGATGGTACACATTTGCGAAATGATCACTAAGCAACTCAACTATTTGATTAGCTTCTGTAATTTCTCTACCATCAACAGTTTTTAAAGTAATCTTTCCATGGATATTCTTTCTTTTACTAGCCCCATAGCGAAAGAGCTCTTTAGGGTGTCTTTTGGATTCACCAGCTAGCTTACTCTCGTAATTAGCTTTGGCTTTCCTTACCATACAGGTTACTCTCTTGCCTGCACCTTGCATTGCTCATTGGAACGCTCATCACCTTTTTTTTTTATACGTCCTCCACAAAAACTTTCCTTTATCTGCAACTCCTGTTTAATAGTATTATGCATCCATTTTACTCCTACTTGTTTCTTCTTCTGACTCTGGGAATACAGTCTGATACAACTTTCTTCAAATACTCCTTGAGAATCTCCCACGCACATCAACATCTCTCCCCTTGAATTTCTCATGCCATAGTACAGCTGAAAGCTGTCTTCTCAGCTTGTCATAATCACCATAATCGCCTTGTAATTCCACATATACCCTTTCTTAATAGAATATTCAGCACATCTTACAATCTCCCAGGTCAGGACCACATGATCGCTTTCTCCAAGTGGAGACATTGTAACTAAATTACTTATTGATATGTTCTCCAATGTTATGACCAGATGTAACACTCTAGAATATCTTGTCCCTTCCATCACATGCTGTCTCATATAATTATCTCTTAATAACTGTATAAACTCCATTTCCTTTGATCCTTGTGACCATTCCTTCCCCCAATCTATGTCCCCAAAGTTAAAATCCCCCATAATAATTACTTGACCTTCGTTCATCGTGCTAATTTGCGAATACATGCTATCTACATTCTCCATTATTCCCCTTGGATTATAGCAACAACCAATTACATATTTCGCCTTGTTAATCTCTTTCTCATCCCAAACAGCCTCGAAAGAATTACCCTCTACATACCTTTCACAGTGAGGTACTTCTATCTTTTTTTGGCTTTAGTGCTTCGTCTATCATTAATAAAACCCCTGCCCACATTCTGTCATCTCTGTCCTGCCTGAAAATACTGTACCCCTTACATTCAATCCAAATAACTATATCATTCTTAGTTAACCAAGTTTCGCTAATTCCTATAATTTTTAGCCATGTTGTACTAAGTAATGACAAAGATTCTTCACACTTATTCCTAATACTTCGAGCATTAGTATACATAAACTGCAATACTCCCTTCCTCCCATAATCTCCCTGTGTGCGAATTATCCCACTTTGTATGCTGTTAATATTCTGCGAACAAGTAATCCCAAATTCACAGCGATTAATGACCTTAGTACTATTTACAGCAGATTCTATGACCTGCCTCCATAGCAAATCCCATTTCCCTGTTTTTGACCCTTTACTCTTTTCTTTATCAATAAATGTTCTAAATCCCAAGCTCCTAATCCATTTAAGTGCAAACCATCTCTCTTAATATACTCCTTCCTTTTATCAAACTCATCCCAGACATTCATAAAATCAATATTTAGTTTCATTTCTTTGCAAAACCTTTTACACAATCTTGACACCATTCCATTTTCTATAATTGCTCTTCTGTTCAATTCATCACTATCAAATCGTGGTAGCACACTTATGATCTTTCCACTCTCACTCTTTGCATTCATTGCTATCATTAAATCCTTCAAATCCTGTCTTACAGAAAATCTTTCGCTACCTAGATCTTCGTCCCTATAACTGCAACAATCTCACTCACGCTATCTTTCGGCAATTTCACAGCCCCAATTATATCCTTAATCTTTGACCCTGGATAACACGCTTTAATTACTCTACCATTCTTCACACCCTTAATAATAGAATTTTCATACAGCACAACATCTTTTTTCTTCTTAACTTGATATCGTTTACTCCCACTGATGCTTGTTTTTGTTCCTGATCTTCTCTCACATTCTTTAGTATATCACTCAGCAATCTCTGTGTATCTATTTTTTGCACTATTTATTCCATGCACAGATTTACTTCTGTCATTCTCATACTTTGTCATTCTTAGTTCACCCATACTTTCTATTCCATAAAAAACATTAGAACATATTGGAATTCTGAAAGACAGACTATACCATTTGGTCCGATCAAAATTATAAAATATATTATAGTCATTTAAAAATGTCCGTTCCTTTGTTTCAGAACTTGCACAACACAGTATACTCCACATGCTTCTATCAGATACATTGGGATATGGCTGTATAAAACATGTATGTTTCCTTTGAGACTGATGGCACCTAACTGCGAAGTCTTGATGATCACTTAAACTTGGGATATTAGACAAACCAGATGTATCACCATATATTACACTAAAAATTCTGTGATTATACGAGTCAGTTAATACAGGAGAAACATTTGATATATTAGAAGATGTGAAATGGACTGCGCAATCTCTCGTTTCTACCTTGAAATCAGATTCAAGAGGTGATACCATAGAAACACAAGATGATAAAGATGTTAAGTAATCTGGATTGACATCCCTAGCAACTATGACATTTGTTTCATTCGAAGCCGAGTTGCAGTGCCAAGAGTGACAGTGTGTTTTGACGAACGGTCGGTCGTGACGATATTCATACTGTTCGCGACGAATTATCGCTATTAATTGCTTCAAACTTCGAGATAAAACTCACCATTGACACTTCGGCCAGGAGGAACGAATTCTTTGTGGATAATGCTTCGAATCATAGAAACTAATCAGTAGTCTTTAATTTTGACTTCTCCAAGCGAACTTTTATTCGGATATCCCTCTTCTGGTGGTCTCCAATCAACACTGTGGGGCTTTGTTTTGGGTTCATACTGAAAGCACTACGTTTTGTCACCAGTGACGATCGTTTCAAGGAAGTTTGAGTCCTTACGAGCGGTTTTAATGAGGTCCTTGCTTTATTCAATTCGATGCATTTTTTGGCCGTCGGTCAACTTGTGGGGAACAAATCTCGAATTCAATTTACGAAGGCCCAAACTCTCGCTCAAAATGTTATGCACAGTTGATTTTGGAATCTCCCTATTCATCTTCAGTCAATCTCACGGACGATTTTAGGTTTTCTTTAATGAAATCACGCACTTTTTGGATGTTAACTTCGCTCTGTCCAGTTTTTGGATGGCCCGGCTTTTTGTCGTCCTTAAGCGTCACACGACCACTTTGAAATCGCTTAAACCACTCGTAAACTTGAGTACGGGATAAGAATTCATCACTGTATGCTTTTTGAAGCATTTGATGCGTTTAGGTAAAACTTTTACCAAGTTCAACACAAAAGTAAATCGCAGCTCTCTGTTTGAAACTCATTGTCCGACCGTTCGTCAAAACACACTGTCACTCTTGGCACAATTACTAGCTTCTAATGAAACAAGTGTAATAAACAGTTGAAACAACATTAATGATGGTTGCCGCTTTCGAAAAAAAAAGATACAACAGGTGGCGCCACTAGTTTCTTCTATTTTCGAAAAGTTCGGTTTCTTTTTGGACAGCGGGTGTAGATTCAGGAGAAATCAATGAGGCTAAGATTTTTGAGGTAGTTGAGAATTTCTGTGAAACCAGCTTAGAATAAGTCAACAAGTGGAAGTGTAGTTTAGGAAAGACTGAGAAGTTCAATTGGATGCTACTAAGGAACACACATGAATGGAAAGAAATACAGGATAGCCTGAATGAGTAACTCATCGCACGCGCAGAGACAGAAGAAACTCATGTATTCGATCAGTGGACCCTTATATAATCTGTAATTGTGAGGAAGTTGGACATGGAATAAAGAAAACATTCCTGTATCTGATAGACGGGTACAGATATTTTCTGCAATGAGCAAGAAACGCCTATACTTTCAAGACTTTTGTAATATTGTAGAGTTTATTCTTTGTCTTCCAGGAAGTATATCACCTGTTGAGAGAATATATTCTGTTATGAGCTGCATGTGGTGAAAGGAGAAATCTAGATTAAATGTTGAGACAATGAAGGCTCTGTTAGTTGTAAAACAAAATTGTGTCATGGAGTGTGAGAGGTTTTATGATAAGTTATCGAAAGACCGAAATTTGCTCTGTAAGATCACTTCCTTGGATAAATATTCATGGTACGATCGTGGTGAAATATAGCCCCCCCGCTTTACGTCTACCTAAATTTTTGTATGGTTCTGTCACTGAAAAATAATGGTAAGCTCAATATGTTTAGGTATTAAAACTTTTTTTATCGGATTACTTTTTCATGAATACAGAATAATACATAACGCCCATCCTGTTTTTGTCTCAAAGAAATATGGTCAGCCTGCTCATAACAGAGCAGCTTCACTCACCCTCTCGTAATTGATTTTATTTCCATGTGTTCTTGTTATTTGCATTTTTCTGTATATGCTTCCCTATTAATACTTGCATAAACAATGATGGTAAACTGACTAGAAGCATCTTATTTATTGCTGGTATTACCATCTTATTAGGTGTACCGACTTGCCATCGAGTCTAGAATCTAGCATGTGATTCGGTCTAATACAGCTCGACATCTCTGTTTTAATTGTGATTTCACCTTCAGTTCCATTATTTCTTCCGTTTTTAAATAAGATATAAATAAATCAGCTAACGCCTTTTATTCCCATATAGGGAGTAGGCGAGGCCTTTTTACCCTATCTAATTTTTGGAGACTAAGTGGGCAGTTCAATCGCCACCGGTAGCCAATCAGAGATAGGTGGCCAATGTCTATCACTAAGTATAGCAGCCACCGATGAAGAGCTGGCAAACAAGTGCTGCCATTTCTTAGTACCTAACCCTAACAAGATATGTCACTGTTTGAAATAATTCGGGTATTACGGTCGATTTTCTTGAGTTTATGGGATGAAAAACCGGAGCTTCTTGGAGGAAAATCCCGCCTACCCGTGCCAGAGATCGACTAACGCGGAAATCGGTCGAAGAAAGGCTTAAAAAAAGTTCCTCCAGTGGCCGACTAGACCTGATCTTAAGTCAAACTTCGAGCGACAAAGCGCAGAGTACGCAAGCGCCACTTCCACTGAGCTACACAGGCCTCTTCCGTTTTTATTCTTTCTTAAATGTGAAAATATAGAATTCACACAAATTATAATAGTAACGGATATCAGACGGTTAATTGCCGCTATCTCATGGTCCCTAATCCTAACACGATATACATTTTTTAATGTCTTATTTTTTAATAAATTATAATATTCATTTGCCATACACAATATTGCACTGTAGTGTACCGTGCTACCGTATACTTGTTATAAATAATTAGATGGAAGTAACATAGAGCAAGATAAAATTTTCAAAGTGCCTTATTCTTTGGACAGTTCGTCGGAGTGAATAGGATAAGCTAGGTAATGAACTATAATTTCTTCGAATTCAATAAGTGCAACAAATCATTTTGAGGACATTTTACCAAATGCATAATTTATGGAATGTCTAGTCTCATCTTCAGGAATGAGGTGTGAGCAGGACTGAGCTTCTTTAAAAAATGAATATTATGCCAACTTAGCTTAGACAGCTAGATTTTTCTTTTCTGCAATGATACTTTGCTAATTCTCTTCATGTTGGGGTAGATTTCATAGCATAACCGAGGATATTAACATAGCAAATGCCCTTGCTAATTTTTTCACTGTGATTTTTTTTGGAGATAGACCTTTTCATGTTCTGCTGTCCCCCCCCCCCCCAACTTCTTCTGCTTTTTCTTCGGCAATGTTCTGTGTTTTCATCTGTATATAGTTTTCACTAGCGAAGTGTTCTTCCAAGGCTTCCTCAAACTACTCTACATCTTCAATCTCCAACTCTTTGACTCGCGGTACTGTCTTCTTATCAATCTCTTGTACGGCTTTGTCGAATCCTGTGGATGAATGTACAAATGTTTTCAGCTGCTTTTTCCCCAAACCATTCATGCAGTTTGCTGTCACCTCACTCCATGGTACATCTATATTCTTTGTTCAGTGCAAGATATATTCCTTTCAAAACTCTCTGTGGTTTTTTCACCTTCAGTAGCCTTAGAAAATTTTATTTCTTTAATACTATGTGTTGAAGGAATCAGCAATACATAAATCCATGGATTGAAATGGTGAGGTTTTATACTGGTGAACGGGATGTAATGGTCGTAAGTTCAGGATTGATTGTATGTATGTATATAGAATATAATAATTTATAAATGGAACTATTGGTGAGTAGATTTTCAAGCAACATTTAATTGTATATTTCATTCATTAAATAATGAGAAATTCTTTTATTTATCAAGCTACTATAGTCGTAGAAATTATAAGTTCATTTGCAGTTTGTGTCTAGTAATAATCAATTTGGCGTACGTTGGGCGATGCTCTTACTTATACTGAGGCATTTAACAATATGAACACATTTCTTCGAATGTGAAAAAGTATGGCAGGAGTAACCCATGCAGGTGTGTGATGCTTGAACTGTTTTTATGGCATATATTTTACTGATTTGCCAGGATTGTAAATAAAAATTACAACCAAAAGTTTGGAGTCTTTATCAGATAAGAACCAGTCTTTGACCATTACTATTTTTACCTTTCGCAGATGTTTGCATGTATTTGTGGAGCCGAAGACCAAGTTTAAGGAATTGAAAAAGTCCTACGGATTACTGTCGCGTGTTTTTGACAACTGTTTGTTGTTTTCGTTGAGTTTTCTTAACATTTTAAGAGGAACTGCAAGCAAATGTGACAAGTAAGTTTGCTCATTTCGTTGGTGGCTTCGCTTATATCTTGGAACTGACCAGAGCGGTTGCCATAGATTAAAAAAAAAATAATATATTAAAATGCAAATCACCCATTTAATCAGTGGGATTTCTTGATCGTGTCCTTAAACTTCAGGTTGTGTTCTCGAAGAAGACGAAATCAAATTCAGCAAATATTATTTGTTTCTATTTGTGCATCTTGCTCTTATCCACTGAGATGCATTTCGCAAACCTACACGCACTGTTCCTTGATGTATGGAGGAGTGAATTCCTTAACATTTTTTCTCTAAAACAAAATTTTATGTCCATCGAAAATACACTCACGAAGCGTGCAACGACAGCGAAGTGTTTTTTTTTTTTTTCGTTATTGGTAAATTGAGGTAGAAGTTATATCTGCATGCTGAAACGGACATTTATACACAATTCAAATACTAGTTTCATGAAGAAATCAGTTTTTGAATTACCGATTTCATCTTACATGCCATCACCTGTGAAAAGGCGCTGATCTTAACGACATCCCCTTTTATTTGACGTTCATCTCCTTTAGGTAATATTCACCCCAAGCAACAAAACGTGTAGCCTCAACCCCGAATAACACTATTGTAACAAAAGGTCGTTTCACTTCTTACAGTCCCCACTATTTCTTTCTTCTGCATTAAAAAAAAAAAAAAAAATGTGCTTCTGATATAACATTTGTGAAGTATAACTAAAGATAATTTAATGTGTTACACATTAAATTATCTTATGTGTAACACTAGCAACATAATCCAGCATTCACATTGCCTCCATATATATTTTATTTATTATTATTAATTATTATTGCATGACACCTCGAAGGAGTCTAAAGACTCATTGTGGGAGGGCACCCACTTTATAGCTCTCCATCTCCACCACTCAATCCACCAACTACAGCAAACTGCAACTACTATCATCTACACCAATGCCATCTACTTCCCACCACCACTAGTATTTTCATAAACTATCGGAAACATCCATGCCCACAGTGGGATTCGAACCTACAGCCCTTTTGGCTGGAGAGCAGATATGCTAACCACTCGGCCAACCAGATCAGCATATGAGCATTATTTATTATTTTTCTATAAAAAAATATTTTTTGTCCAATTTTATATAATGCTTGCTACCCAATAATTTATTATTGGTTCTTAGGCATTTTTATTAAAATATTGTTTAAATCAATAAACAGTATCATTATTTAAAATATTATAAAATGATGCCAAGTTTAATTATGTGTTATTACTCAAAATACCTAACAATATATCATTATTATTACAATGGTTTGTTCATGGAACTAAGGAGTTATTGTGGGATGTTCACTCTACACATCACATTTTCTTGTTTAAACAACTTATAATTATTTACAGATAATTTACTTCTACCAAATTGCAGTAACAACTCTCAGTGATGCTCATCCACTGCCTGTCACAAATCATCCTATTCACTGATGTTCTCACCACTCTTCCTAACAACATAGCTATAAGCTGGCCATATGAAGACTTTGATGAGGAAAGGATATATTATTATTATCCCAAGACCTCATGTCAAAGACTTATCTAGGAGGTTCTTTTGTCATACACACAGCTTGTCATACTGCACCTTAAACACTCAAATTCAATGCAGATACCACACTCTCAGGTAAGGCATTCCAGTCATTCAGAACTCTGCATGCAAAAATCCTGCTTCTCACTCCCTTGCTCACACCCTCCTTATACAGCTTCCAGGGATGTCCTCTGGTTTTCCCCTGATCTCCTACCATTTTCTGTAAAACCAACATTGATCCTATAACTACCCCTTACTAACTTGTCTCTATCATATCACCCCCTCTTCCTCCTATCCACTAGACTGTAAATTGCATCTTCTCAATCTTTCCTCGTATCCGAGATCGGAAACTACCTTAGTAAGTTGTCTCCGGACCCTTTTCAACATCTCTTCATCCTTTTGAAATCAGATGACAAAATCTGTGTACAGAAGTCCACTTGTGGCCTAATCATAGCCTTATATAATGGAACAAGAATCTCCTTACTTCTGCAAGTCTGTGTTCTCCGTGTCATTCCCAGAATTCTTTGTGTTCTCACAATTATTGTTCTATATAAAATTGTTCTACTTCACAATGATGGTGATAAAACTAAGTTTACAAATTATATGTTGATCTGTATATCTGGAGTTGTAGTTAAGGCATTGGAGTGGTTGGTGAGAGATAGGATGCAAAAGTGGGTTGATAAAAGTAGTATTACTAACTATTATAATAACGGAATTAACTTACATAAATTATTCTTTATTCATAGAATTTTCACCTGAGTATCACAGGCATCATCAGTACAGGTACAAGGCTAATTAAACAGTAACTATTATATTCACAAAGCGCCACCTAAGTAGCTAAGGTTAAATTTCCTAAATTTAATTATTATTATTATTTTTTTTTTTTTAAATATTTAAATTGAATTATTTAGTTAAATAATTATTAAATAATTATTTAATTATTCAATTATAATAATTAAAATTTTTTTTAAGTTTAATTTTATTTTTATATATATATATATATATATATATATAAATATATATGTGTATACAATTATATGTTAGAAAATAATTTTTTAAAATTATATTTTAATTGAATAATTAAATAACAATAATTAAATTTAAATAATTAAAAATAAATAAATAATAATAATAATAATTAAATAAATTTAGGAAATTTAACCTTAGCTACTTAGGTGGTGCTTTGTGAATATAACAGTTGCTTAATTAGCCTTGTACCTGTACTGATGATGCCTGTGATACTCAGGTGAAAATTCTATGAATAAAGAATAATTTACGTGAGTTAATTCCATTATTATAATAGTTAGTAATATGTCTATCCACAGTATTTCCTTACTGAAAGTTATAAAAAGTGGTATTCTTTGTGCTTGTCAGCATGAGTTTGTTAAAAGGAGATCATGTTTTAGCAACTTGCTTATATACTATAACAAGATGATGAATGTATTGGACAAGGAAGATGCATTTAATAGATTGCTATACTATAAGTTGGTAACTAAATTGAAGCAGCTGTGATTGGATGATCAGTTAATGAGTTGGATCGGTAACTGGCTCTCAGATAGGTAGGTATCAGCAAGTTGTGTATGGGGGGGTGCAGTATCCCAGAAGAGGAAAGTCACTAGTGGGGGGGGACAGTGATGAGGAATCAAGCATGTGTTGTGGGCTTACAGGAGATGTACATTATATGAATGGGCAAGAGTATAGAACATTCAGTTCAATGTTGCAAAGTGTAAGGGCCTGAAATTTGGGAGAGAACAATGGAATGCGAAGTGGTACATTTAGTATGGAAATTTTGGAGGAAGTTGAGGAGATCTTGGACCTTGGAGTAGGGATTGACAAAAATCTGAAGTTCAGAGGTCACATTGCACAAGTTGTGAAGTCATCACATCAGATTATGGCAATGATGCAGAGGACCTTAGCATGCAGAAATAAAGAAATTCTGGCTCCATTATAGAAGGCTTTGAGCCTTGTGTGGATTATTGTGCACAGATTGGTCCCCTGGTTTTCATGGTGATGAGGATATATGTTGAACAGGGTCCAGAGAAGACTAATTAATTGATCTTTGGGATGTGAGATATGGAGGAAGATTGAGGGAATGTAGTTTGCAAAGCCTTGTGAATAGAAGGAAGAGTGGAGGCAGAGATATGATTGAGACATTTAAGTTGGTAAAGGATTGTTACCTGGTTAATATGGAAGAAATGTTTCATATAATGGGGGCAGAACAAGAGTGGTTGGTGAGTAGAATGCATTGCCTGACATTGTGATGAATATGGATACATTGAATGAGTTTAAAGCATGGTTTGATGGGCTTTGTGTGTAACAGTGTATATCTCCCATGATGTGTTTAACTCCATGGAGGTCTGGTGTTAAATATAATAACATCTTCCACTCACTCAATGCACCATGAAAAAAAAAAGTTTCTTATTCCCTTTTTTTTTGGGCAAAAAAAAAAGGGGAATAAACTTTTTTTTTCAACCCTTTAATTTCCATGTATGATCTCTGGCTCTTTCCCCTCTTATTATGTATGGAAAAATCCTTACTGTGTATATATTATAAAGCTTCCTCACTAAGTTAATGTTTCTATCATATTCTGCATTCTTCACCTCTTTGATAAACTCTACAATCCACAGTCACTTAATCTTCTCTTATAATCAACATTCCACAATAGAAATCATCTTATATTCATCTTTGATTTGGTCTTCTTAGTTTAAGGGAAATAAAGAAACCTTAGAAAACCAAATCTGTGCATGATAGGCCAAATGTAAATACATCACCTCTGATATAATGGCATATATATCTTTGTAATTAAAATAAAAAGCCAAAAGGCTAGTTTTCTGGCAATTGAATAGATATTAAATGGATAAGAATCCTATATTGTTATATATATAGCCAGTAAGTGAAACTCAAGATCGATAACTACGATCTATGAGTTTCAATGCCGAAAAACTATCGGCAAAGGCAGTTCAAAGCAAAGGTGGAGCAAGCTCCCTCACTATTCTTGATATTCTCTCATAACGTAAAACACAGCTCCTAGGAGATGTAATACTGTCATTACATTATGAAGGGAGGTCACTACCCAGACCGGTTTCAACCTTTTTTGAGGTCTCATCAGTGAGTAGGTAGACCTGGAAAATATCAAAGCTTAGTGAAAAGAACTTACATACCTTCACTATACGAATGCCATAAAGGTGTGCTTGTATTTTGTAATTAAAATAAAAAGCCAAAAGGCTAGTTTCCTGGCAATTGAATAGATATTAAACGGATAAGAATCCTATATTGTTATATATATAGCCAGTAAGTGAAACTCAAGATCGATAACTACGATCTATGAGTATTTTTCAATGCCGAAAAACTATCGGCAAAGGTGGAGCAAACTCCCTCACTATTCTTGATATTCTCTCGTAATGTAAAACACAGCTCCTAGGAGATGTAATACTGTCATTACATTATGAGGGGAGATCACTATCCAGACCGGTTTCAACCTATTTTGAGGTCGCATCAGTGAGTAGGTAGACCTGGAAAATATCAAAGCTTAGTGAAAAGAACTTACATGCCTTCACTATATGAATGCCATAAAGGTGTGCTTGTATTTTGTAATTAAAATAAAAAGCCAAAAGGATCAAGAATAGTGAGGGAGCTTGCTCCACCTTTGCTTCGAATTACCTTTGCCGATAGTTTTTCGGCATTGAAAAATACTCATTGATCGTAGTTATCGATCTTGAGTTTCACTTACTGGCTATATATATGACAATATAGGATTCTTATCCATTTAATATCTATTTAATTGCCAGGAAACTAGCCTTTTGGCTTTTTATTTTAATTACAAAATACAAGCACACCTTTATGGCATTCGTATAGTGAAGGTATGTAAGTTCTTTTCACTAAGCTTTGATATTTTCCAGGTCTACCTACTCACTGATGAGACCTCAAAAAAGGTTGAAACCGGTCTGGGTAGTGACCTCCCCTCATAATGTAATGACAGTATTACATCTCCTAGGAGCTGTGTTTTACGTTATGAGAGAATATCAAGAATAGTGAGGGAGCTTGCTCCACCTTTGCTTTGAATTGCCTTTGCTGATAGTTTTTTGGCATTGAAACTTATAGATCGTAGTTATCGATCTTGAGTTTCCCTTACTGGCTATATTATATAACAATATAGGCTTCTTATCCATTTAATGGCATATATATCTCTTTTTGCAGCTTTCTGATATCCTCTTCATTATTCTAGCAATTCAACTTTACTCCTTTTGCTAAGTGTTTTTTCAGTGCATTTTCACTAGGTTTTTTTTCAATGAATTTCCATTTCCTTTGTCCAGAATACAAAACTGTACGCTTGGCAACACTGGAGAGATATCCTGACTTTTCTACCCACAGTGCTGTCTTATCTAAATCATCCTGAAGTAGTCCTACATCACAGCTACTGAGATCTTCCTAATTTTGCATCATTTGCAATTATTTGAATATCTCCCTTTAAACTAGATGCTATATCATCAGTGTATATATAAGTTAAATAGCAGTAGTCTCAGCACAGAACCTTGTCTCAATGAGATACCTCTCTCTCCTCCACATGCATCACTTTCTTTCCTACTTTCCACTCCACTTGTACTTTTTCTGTTGCTGGACTCTTTCGCTCATTACCAGCATATTCCTACTCTCATGAAATAATCCCACACTTATGCATTAGTCACACCTTGTGAAGTTTACCATTTTTAGCAACTATAGTGATTCTTCTGTAATGCTCTTTTAACATTTGCACAATTGATTAGGCTACACAGCTGCTTTGCAATATAAGAAACAACCTTTTACAATATGCACTTATGTGACATGGGAACATAGATGTACAGAGGATGATCGGTTAATGAACATAATCCATTCAAAGACGATGTTCGCTACCCGAATTGTTCGTTAACCGATCATTGATTTATCATAGATTTTTATGGAAATTCGATTAATTCCTTCTGGAGACCCAAAAAAATAAATAAAAAATTATACAATTTCTTACTGCGTTTATTTATAATAACAATTGCATTTTCATCAGTCATGTTTTTTTTCCATTTGTGGAGCGTTAAAGAATCTGTCCAATGTCAATTGCTTTTCTCTCTTCTTCAGGATTTTTCAGAAGTGATTAATAGCATTGTCATTGTAGAGATCCCCAAGCCTATTAACCTGAACCTGGTTTGGGTGCCGTTCTAAGACCGTTGTTCTGACATCCTACCACTTCTTCAAAAGATCTTTAATAGCAGATGTTGGCATTGGTCCTCTTTTGTCTTCCTCTTTTTCAGAAGAAAACACATCTCGCTGAGTTTCTTGGTGTTCTTCATTCAAGAGTTCTTCTGTCGTGAGATCATTTTCATATTCCATTATGAGCTCTTCAATGTCATCTTCATTCACCTCCACTGTCGTTAAGTGACTTCTGACCACGCCTTTTGAATGAGCCGGATAGCTTTAAGAATATCAAATTTTTCTTTCCAAAACGTTTTTATTGTCATTCAAGCTGCTTGAATCTTCTTGATTATATCTTTCTTAGCTAAGATTGTGCCTACTGTAGACCTGACCTGTTCAAGCCATACTGCTTAGCAACATCAGACATCTTCTGTCCACTCTCTACCTTGGCTATTATCTCTTGCTTGGTTTCTATGGTGAGCACAGTTCTTGACACTCCACTCTTTTTAGGCCCCATAATATTATCAGTTTTTTTTTTTTTTTAAATAAAAAGTTCATAAAAGCACTTACAAAAATTCAGAGAACAGAAATCAACTAGCGCACAAAAAGGTTATGTATACAATTGTCAAAGTCTCATTCCAGAAACCATTTATAGATGGCAGTAAAATACAGTTCTACAAATCTTACACACAGTGTCGCTTCTTCTTCTTGTATTTGTTCTGTGAGCTGTTCATTATCTGAACATGTGTTTGTTGTCCGAACATAAAAATCTTTCGTAAAAGTGTTCGTAGTCCGAACTGTTCATTAACCGATCACCCACTGTACATTGTACTGTATTTATGTCTGTATGTGAGGAAACATCTTCAAGAACCAATTAAATAAATTTCTGAAAAAAAAAAAAAAAACTTTTAGATAAAGCAACTATTTAATTAACCATTTCAAAATGTGCTAGGGCATGCAAATTCAGCTCTAGTTGGGTGTGCTAAAAAGTGTTATATGCGAATAACTGTAAAGAGTTACACATACGGCTGCTAGTTAGTGCACAGGACTGAACTTGATAGTAATGAATCTGGAGGCTTCCTGATCATCTAATGCTAAATCCTGCTGCCTCTTACTTTGCCAGTTAGTGACTGGAGGAAGAACAAATATTGTAGTATGCAGGAGGAACTGTTGAGACCATGTATTGTTAGGAGACTGTGTTCCCTCTGTGTCAGGAGTCTCACTTTCCGGTGTATGCCTCTATTCCTTATCTCTCCCCCCCCCCCCCACATAACGAAATACAGCTGAACGAAACATGGTTTTACTTCAGATCTTACAAAATCTCCCATAGGAAACTAATCTACTATGCACTCCACCTAATAAGTAACAAACAAAACAATAACAAAAAACCACAAATGGTAATTCCCAGCTTAATAAAAAAAAAATAAATAAAAAAAAATAGCTAACATCTGCTTTACCACCATTCATGACTTAAACAGCAATATAAATGATGTGCTGCACTACTTACAGTAATCTAAACCAGGATTATTAACAGAACTGTGCCTGTGAACCACTATCTATCTCAGCTTTCCAAACTACACGGTTTCTTCTGCACAAAAGCGGCAACATGAGTGCATTCACCAGACTGATATCCAGTGGTGAGCTATAAGGGGCTCGCTGGGGCTTGCGTGAGTCCTTTGTTAAATTTTTCTTAAATTTGCGAGCCCTTTGTTCTTCTTGTTTACTTTTTTTATTTTTTCAAAAAAAAAAAATTTTTTTTTAAACATATTAAGCGACAAACACATACGGTAACCTAACAAAAATTAGTCTATTTGGCAGTGTATAGATTATTTGGAATTATTGTTTTAACTCCTCTGTAACGAATGCGCCCAAGTTTGAAAATAAAATAAATGCTATCTTTACCCTTCTTCCTTCTGGTAGCCAATCGTATGGTAAAACCAGTAGCCAATCAAATGTTTTATAAAAGATTATAAAAGATTTCATTCTTATTATATTTTGATAGTTAAAAATGTTTTTCTTCTGTAAGATAAATTAACACAGTCGATTGTGTGCAAATATTTTATGTTTAAATCGAGAAATATTTGTTTAAAAATTATAGCCTTTAGAGTGGATAGGCTTATGTGTTCGTCAGACATGTTGTAATAGGTTTCACGGTATAATAAGAACACAGATGGTTAAGAAAATAACTATTTATTAACTTAAAAGCTAATATTTCGCTGGTATTATATCCAGCATCTTCAGAGCACACAACACAAAGTTTGTCACAAAGGCAAGACAACCACAATCCGGTGTAACAGTGGGACTAGTAAAAGTGATTGCAGCATGCAACAGCATGTGTTGCACGCTGCAATGCTATTGCAACACATGCTGTTGCACGCTGCAATGCTATTGCAACACATGCTGTTGCACGCTGCAATCACTTTTACTAGTCCCACTGTTACACCGGATTGTGGTTGTCTTGCCTTTGTGACAAACTTTGTGTTGTGTGCTCTGAAGATGCTGGATATAATACCAGCGAAATATTAGCTTTTAAGTTAATAAATAGTTATTTTCTTAACCATCTGTGTTCTTATTATACCGTGAAACCTATTACAACATAGCCTTTAGTCCTCTCATACTTTTTGATTGGAATTTGTAAATAAGCTGTATTAATAAAAGTTTTTGTGTGAAATACGTGTTTTTTTTTTTTTTTTTTTCTCCTCGACGATGTGAGCCCTTTGTTAAAATTTCCATAGCTCACCACTGCTGATATCCCATGTCAGAGAATGCATTTGGCTATTTGACTCAAACTTTCTCTGCCTGTTGCTTTATTTGCTGTCTCTATAATTTCTCAAACTCTGATAATCACTTTGACCTCTTCAGCTATCTCTCTCTAAAGCTGAGTTTTCTGCAGTTGAAATATCCTAATATTGAGATCATCCTTCTTTTGAGACTTCATCCACAACTCAAATTGGCTTCCCTTTTTAGTTTCATGAGTCAAGCCAGCAGTGATGCCAAGGTCATCAACATTAGCATTGAATCAGCACAGACTGTCTGTCTACCTACCAAAATACTATTATTATTTGTGACACCTCCAAGGAGTCCAAAGACTCATCACGGGAGGACACCCACTGTACAACTCTCCATCTCCACCACTACACCGAACCTCTACTACCAATCAACTACATCAGTGCCATCTACCACCCACCACCACCACAACTAGTAATTTTTGTCTGTAAATTGCGTGTGTTCTAAAGGGCCTATTTGTCTGTATGCGGGATGAAAAACCCGAGTTTCCGGGATAAAAAACCCTGCTACACCATATGAGATCGGCTAACTCACCTTCAATTGAAAAAGTCCATATAAAGATTCCTCCCTTCACGATGGGAATCGAACTTAGTCCCCAAAGACCCCATGGAGTCACAGACTCATCTAGGCAACCTCTTTTGTAATATACACAGATCATCATGCTGTGCCTTAAACACATTCAAATTCTCTGCAGACACCATGTTCTCAGGCAATTCATTCCAATCATTCACAACTCTCCATGCAAAAAACCTGCTTTTCACTCCCTTGTTCACACCCTCCTTATACAGCTTCCAGGGATGACCTTATGTTTTCCCCCACCACCACTACTATCATTTTATGAAAAACCTCAATGTTAATTCAATAACAATGCCTTACCAACTTGTACTCTCTATCATATCACACTCTTACTCCTATCCACTAAACTCTGCAAATTGCATCATCTCAACCTTTCTTTATATTCAACATTACAGAAATCAGAAACTATTTTTAAAACCTCACATTTCACAACATTTAACTGGTATTCCCACCCTGTGCCCATTCATGCATCTATTCAAGTCTTCTTTTAAAGCCAGAACATCTGTTCTACTCCTCATAGTTCTTTCCAACTTTGCATCCTCTGCAAAATAACTGAATATCCAAATTCAAATTTTCCCCAATATCACTAACATACAGGTTAAACAGCAAGGGCCTAAAACAGATCTCTAAGGCACACCACTAGTGGCTTTCCTCTTCTGGGATATTACCCCCCCCCCCATACACAATATGTTGATTGATACCTATCAGACAGCCAATCCAATCCAATGCACTAGTCTAATATCCAACACCATCCACTCTAGTTTGACTATCTAGTTGTCATGCAGTAATCTATCAAAAGCCTTTGCAAAGTCTAAGTACAACAGTGTGTATCCATCTCCCACATCCAGTGCTGCTGTCACTCTATTTTAATAAGTAAGTTGATTACTAAAACATGAACCACCTTTAGCATATTCATGCTATCCATCAAAGAAAATACCATTGTTGTCTACCCAATTCTGGATGCTAATTCTCCCCAGTCTTCCCAACACTTTAATCATAACACCTGACACACACACATACAGATTAGCTTATAATTTGATGCTTGAATTCTGTCACCTCTTTTATGAAGCAGTATAATCTTGCCTTCCTTCCACCACTTTGGAACTTGACTTAGTGTAAAACTCGTATTAAACAAATATGTCAAGGCAGATGTCAACTCCATTGCACATACCTTCAAAGTATGCGGTGATCAGTGGCGCACCCAGAGGGGGGGGGGGCATGGCCCCCCAAAGTAAAAGAAAAAAAAAAAGAACACTAGAAAATTTTCCAAAAATCTTTTCCTAATTAAAATTCATTTTTTTTTTAAATTTATGTTGTGTCGTGTCTTCTATTTCTATACTAGTTATGAATTAGCGATCATTGCAGATGCTCAGTCATAGGTCGTATGCAATGCATAGTGTGTATTCTCAAATCATCTAACCAACCTCGGCCTCCATCCAAGATTAAATCCTGAGTGCGCTACTGGCTGTGATATATCAACAAGTCCCATAACCTTATTAATATCACGTTTGTTTAATACCCCATGTACCTCTTTGTCAGTCACAGTCAGTCTCTCCTCCTTTTCATCCACTACTTTCAAACTCTCCATGATGTCACATTCACAAGGATGAAAGACCTTTAAGAACTGCTCATTAAATATCTCAAGTATATCCTACAGCAGTTGTCCTTATACCATTTTCTCTAGTCAATGTCATTCCATCATAATCATTCTTATTTTGTTGGATACATATTGAAAAAGCCCTATAGATTTTTATTTTTGAATTCATTAGCTAACTTCTACCCATAATGCACTTTTGCTACCCTTATCAACTGAGACACTTTCTTTGTCTGTTCTTTACACTTCTTGTGAAATTGATTACCACTCATCTTATGTTGCCTCCATGATGCTTTCTTTTGCTAAATCTTTTGCATGCTTAATCTCTTTATTCATCCACTTCACACCTACTTTATTTAACCTTCTGAACTTTTGAATACATTTAGACACTATTTCTACTAGATAGTTCTTGAATATCACCCAAACAGCATTCATCTTCTTTTCATCTCCTCATTATATGCTACAGCTCCAATCTGTCTCCTGAACTTCTCATAATCACCAGCCTTGTAGTTCCACATATACCCTTTCCTCACATGGCTGGCAAGAGCTCAAGTAATCATTCATGGTCATTCTTCACCAAGTGGATTTAGATTTGATACCTCATTTATAATAGAATCCTCTAATGAGATGATCAAATCCAAGGCCCTTAATCCTCATGTGTCCTGTTAAATACTGCCTGTGGTAGTTGTACCTCAAAAACTTACTCATTTTCTTTACTTCCAGTTGCTATCTCGTCATCCCAATCTATAGTGTCATAATTAAAATCACTCATAATGATCATCCTTTTCCCATTTGCTTGGCTAATTTGTTTATACATTTCCTGGTCACTACTCTCCACATTACCAGGGCTATAGCAATATTCAACGAAATATTTCAGTCTTTCATCTCAATCTCACACCATACTGCTTCAAAACCTACCACTTTCCCCCTTACATCTCTACCACATATGAATATAATTTTTTTTCAATATCACTCCACTACCTTTATACCCTTTCTATCTTCACAAAATCCATCATATTCTTCTCTCTGTATTCTGTTAGGATGTCATCTTCATCCAACCATGTCTCAGTTACTCCAACAATTTTTGGCTGAAAGAACTCAATCAACGAAACCATTTCATTTCTCTTGTTTTATATAAGACAACTCTCTTTATTTAATTGTCTTTATATAAGACAATACAAGACAACTCCCATCAACTTGGCAACACACTTGACCTCTTCTTAGCTAGCTCTCCTGTCAAATATTGTGTGTGTGTGTGTGTGTGTGTGTGTGTGTGTGTGTGTGTGTGTGTGTGTGTGTGTGTGTGTGTGTGTGTGTGTGTGTGTGTGTGTGTGTGTGTGTTGCATTTTCCTCCCAATAGTAACCCTACCAGGAGGTAATTTATTCCTACATGCTCCATTGCATTACAATGCTTATATTACATGTAGCTTATGAATAACATTTCTAAGTAAAGGGGATAAAAATCCCTTATTGTTTTTCAGCCAGTATGCGAAACTAAGATCGAAAACTACGATCTAAACGTTTCATGCCGACGAATTGTCAGCGGATCCAAGCGTAAGTGACCACTTGGTAGTGCCACACCAAGGCAACTCGATGCAAAGGTGGAGCAAGCTCCCTCACTATCCTTGATATTTTCTCATAATGTAAAAACACAGTTCCGCCGACAGTTTGTCAGCATGAAACATTTAGATTGTAGTTTTCGATCTTAGTTTCGCATACTGGCTGAAAAACAATAAGGGATTTTTATCCCGTTTACTTATCAACCTCGCCAGAAAAAATAGCCGTTTGGCTTTTCATCTTAGTTATAATATGTTATAATATAATATAGCGGCACACCTTTCTGGCATTCGTATAGTGAAGGTATGTAAGTTCTTTTCACTTAAACTTTGATATTATCTAGGTCTAGCTACTCACTGATGAGACCTCAAAAAAAGGTTGAAACCGGTCTGGGTAGTGACCTCTCCTTATAATGTAAAGCAGTTCTACAACTCCTAGGAGCTGTGTGTTTTTACATTATGAGAAAATATCAAGGATAGTGAGGGAGCTTGCTCCACCTTTTCATCGAGTTGCCTTGGTGTGGCACTACCAAGTGGTCAGTTACGCTTGGATCCGCCGACAGTTCGTCGGCATGAAACGTTTAGATCTTAGTTTCGCATACTGGCTGAAAAACAATAAGGGATTTTTATCCCCTTATCAACCTCGCCAGAAAAAGTAGCCGTTTGGCTTTTCATCTTAGAATAACATTTCTATTTATTGTATCCATTTTCGTATTTACATTTATATTTTTATATATATATATTAACACTATACAGTATAATTCACATAATATCAGTGTTTATGTTAGATCACAAGGACTGGAAATTGATTTTATTAGCAAATTTAGTTAATTTTATGTAATACTGTTCTATAAGTCTCTGTTTTGACACTGGCCACTTGTCACCGGAAGTGATGACGTGTTGTATTAGGGGCATCCGGATGGAGTCCAATAGCTGACAGTCGTAGAGTATGTGGTCAACAGTCTGTTGATGGTGTGGATTGCAGATGTATGATGGTGATTCCAGGATATTGAATCTGTGTAGATAGTATCTTAGTTTTCCGTGTCCCGTTAGTAGCGTTGTATTAGGTATTGCCGTGTTTTTTCAATCGGAGTCTGCTTCTGATGCTAGGAAAGAATTCTTTTGTTGCTGATCCGTTTTTTGATGTTTTCCATTCTTCTTTCCACATGTCTAGGCTTTTCTCTTCTGCAAGTGTTTTTATAGAAGATTTTGGGAATTTCTGATAACTGGTTTCTAGCCATTTGTTTCTAGCTGCTTCTTTAGCCAACTGATCCGCTGTCTCGTTTCCTGCTATTCCAGTATGTGCTTTCACCCAGCAGAACTTGATTTTCCATCCCTCTAGAGTGAGATTTCGAACCAAATTTCTTGTCTGTTCTATTAATGCAATATGATTGTTCTGGTTTTTTATGCTGTCTATAGTGCTTCTACTATCACTGTAAATTGTTGCTGTCGTTTGATGAGAGGTGTTGAGTTCTAATTCCTGAAGATATGTAAGTGACTGAAGTATAGTAAATTGTTCTGCTTGGTTGTTGAAACAGAGAGGATGTAGTCTAAAGCAGCATGTATTATGCACTGTCTGTTGTATGCAGTGAAAGAACAACCGATGTTCCTTTTGGTTTTGCTTCCATCAATGTATATTTCGAATTCAAGAGCTTTCCTTCTCCTTAATATTTGTTTTCTTTGCTGGGTGAGGCCACTTACTGTAGTGAAGCGGACGTTCGTAGCTATTTGGATCGATGTTGTAACTTTCGATAGATCTTCCAGAAGTGACTTCATATATAAGAATATAATTCTTGTATTTCAGGTAGATCGGTGTTAGAGCTGCAATAACGCAAGCTGCCTCGAAAGATATGGTCCTGTATCCTTTGATTATATCTTATGACTATAAGGCGTTGAACTCTGTTTAGTTTTTGTCGGTTTATCTTTGATTTTAGTGTATGTTTCCAGGCAGGTGCAGCATGAGATATCAGTCATAGTATAGCACCGGTATATATCGTTTTCAGCGCTCGTTGGCCTAATCCCCACTTAATCCTTGCTGACTTAGCTAGGAGGTTTACTATTTGTAAGTTTTTTTCAGTAACATATGAGATGTGCTTATTGAAGGTGAATTTTTCGTCTATTGTTACTCCTAGATATTTTAGCTCACTGGCTACCTCGAAAACTATTCCGTTTAGGAAGACTGTTACAAGTTGTTTTGATTTTTTTCATGAGATGTGGAGCACTTTAGACGGTGCTATTGAAGGTCACTTTCTTCTCGCGTGCTCACTCTGCAATTTTAAAGAGTTCTTCGTTGGCCGTTACTTCTAACTGCAAGCCATCGCGTCCCCGAATCATTATAATCGCATCATCGGCGAAGACTGTGACTTTTGTTGCAGTAGTGACAGGAAGTTTTAAAAGCGAGTCGTACTGGATGTTCCGGAAACCTGGCCCACAGCAAGAGCCTTGCGGACAGCCTCATTTGACGTTTTTTGTTACAGTTGTGGTTTTTAGTGTCATAGTTGCTCTTCTGTCTGAAAAATAATTTTTTGTAAGGTAGAGTAAGTTTTTAGGACATTTTAAATCTATTAATTGATTGATTCTGGCTGGCCACCATGCAGCGTCGAAGGCTCCTTGTACATCGAGTGAGATCAGTAGTACGTCTTTTTTTTTGCTGCAGACTGTGTTCTGCAAACTCTTTCACCTCCATAATTGCATCTACTGTGCTGGACTGAGGTCTGAATGCGTATTGATTACTGCTTAAAAAATTTCTTGAGTAGACGTAGTGCATTACTCGGTTTATTAGAAGTTTTTCTAGTTCCTTGCCAGTAACGTTTATGAGGCTAATTGGTCTGTATTTGTTAATTTCGTCGGATGTTTCTTTCCCTGGTTTGATTATAGGTATAATTTTTGAGTGTTTCCATATTGAAGGAAATCGTCCTCTTTTTTGGCATTTGTTGTAAACTGTTGTGATGAATTCGGGGAATTTGAGAAACGCTGTTAAGAGTATGTCGCTGCTTATTCCGTCTTCTCCAGGAGTTTTTCTTGGATCCATTGATCTTAATATTGACTCAATTTCATTAGTTGCAAATGAGTCATCGTCAGGAAAGTCTGTATCTGTTTCCATTCTTTGTCTGTATGTTTTGTGGATTTCTTCATCTGTTGATTCATCATCATCGGGAATAAACTTCTCTATCATAACAGCTGCAGTTTCTGCTAAGTTTTTAGTGTAGGTGCCGTCTGTTTTCTTGATAGTTGATAGAATAGGTGTTGTCTTGTTCTTGCTTGCTGCTAATTTATATATGCAATTCCAAGGATTCGATACAGTTCAAACTGTACAAAATTTTTTCCATGATTCTGTTTTTGCATTTATAATTTTGGACTGATAGCTGTATTTGGCTTTATAGTAGTTCTGTCTTCTGCTCTCTCTTAAATCTTGGTTATTGTATGTTCTTTGATATAGTCGTCTGAGTGTATTGACATGTTTTCTTAGGACTGTTAGTTCGTTGTTCCACCACGGTACTGATTTTCTTCCATCGATGTTCAGCTTCTTGGTTGTTCTGAGTGTTTGATCGCTGGATTTTTTTCAGACCTGATGAAAGTGCAGAAGCAAGGAAATCTATATTGGTTTGTGCTGATGACCAGATGGGTAGGTTTTTGTCTAAGCTGAGCTGTTTTTCGCTGTTCGCATCAAGGTGATGTTCTGAGATCAAGTGTGAAAATTCTCTTTTTAATGCTTTTATAAATTTCTCTAGGTTGGTTTTATTGGTGAAGTATTTAATGTTAATGCAGTGGTTTTTGTTCTCTATTCCGTTTAAATTTTTGATACTAATGATGAAACTTATTATGCGATGGTCAGAACAGCTTTCCTCTTCTTCTATTTCCATTCAGAAACGTGGGGTAAAATAGCGTTGTTTGCCATTGTTAGGTCGATGAAGCTGCTTCCTCTGCTATTTTCAAATGATGGAGTGTTACAGTCGTTGTTTAGTATGTGTAGGGAGTTTGATGCTATGAACTCTTCCAAATTTTTCCCTCTATTGTTTGTGTTTTCATTAAACCATAATACCAAATGGGCATTGCTATCTATTCCAAGTATTAGGCCGTGGTTGGTGGTAAACTCTGCGATGTTGGTCATTTTTTCTAAGTCGTGTTTTATTTCTGTGTGATAGTCGATACATACTCGTAGCAAAAGTTTTAATTCCTCTGTATGTAATTTCAATAAGTACCTAGTCCTCGTTGCTGTACTGGGTAATTAATATTGCCTCAACTTCAGGGTTTACCACGAGTATTGCAGCTCTCTTTCTTTCTAATCCTTTGGAAAATATTTTATAATTACTTGGAAGGCCGCATATTTTGTTGTTGATGTTGTAGGGTTCTTGTATTAATGCCAGTCCTATATCTTTTCTATTTATGATTTCTTTCTGTTAAGTTATTGACAGCCTTGATAGAGTGTTGTAGATTTATTGAGGCATGCCAGGGAAGTAGTGCTTTCCATAATCCATGTTTTGAATTTTGAGCTGTTTGTAGTAGTTATATGTCGGGCAGTCTTTGCTTAATGTGTTTGCAATCGTTTTTGGTTTTGGCATGCTTGTTGTGATTTTGGCAGTTTATGCAATTCATCTCTGACTTATTTCGTGGGCGCTCGCTAACTTATGTTCTTTTGAGCAGAATGGACAGGTGGTTTTCCCCCCCTGCAGTGTCGTGTGTGATGGTGGAATTTATTGTTAAAGGCAAATTTTCCAATGGCAAATTCTCCACATCATTTTGACACCGGTTTTTAGCAATTTGGTCCTCACCGTTGGATCGACTTCAATAATTAGGTTTCTCTTGTTTGTTTTTTTATTTGTCATGATGTATTTTTGTGTCAGCTTTGCATCGGTACTGAAGAGTTCTTCATTCTGCATGCGGATTGAGTCAATTGCATTGTTGGTATCAATTTCACTGGGAATGTCATATATAATTAGTCTTAGAAGATATTTCCTACTAGGATTTGCTACTAATATATCTTTGCATTCCTTCGTGATTTCGTTATGCAGCAAATCTATGTCGGTCTTTACTTTCGATTCAATTAAGACTCCTCCATTATTGATACTTTTTCATTTTTGTGATTCTGATTTTGATTTTCCTTGGGTTGATTTTTTCTTTGATGATATTTTTAGTTTCCTTGCTGTTTAATTGAGCTATTGGTTTCACTATGAGTTGATAGCATGGGTTGTTTTCAGATTCGTCTTTGTTTTTAGCGTTGTTTTTAACGGCATGCGAGTATAGCTGAGTAGGCTGAGCCGAGTTAGCCTGTTCCTGGTTGCTTGTAGCAGTCTGTAGTTCTATTGATACTTTAGTTTCGTTTTTCATTTTATTGAAAACCTTTGTTAATTCACTCATTGCCATTAGTATGTCCTTTTTTAAATCGTTCCTTAAATTGCCACTTACTTTAACTACGTTATGCAGCAAATCTAGGACTTTTTCGAATTCTAATTCATCCTGTGCCACCATTTTAATATTACTCAAAGTTGTAGTATTATATCCTCCTATTGAACTGCTAACTTTTCTAATGTACAAAGTTCAAGAAAAATGTACTTACAGTTTTTCTGCTTGTTCCTAGAACGGACGCTTCCATTCTCTGTGTGTGTGCGTGTGTGTGTGTCAATTCTCCTTTCGGTAACTCTTACAAGTCTCCTTTACTATGGAACAATCTTCACCCTAAATCTTCAGTTTGGCACTACAAGGGTACAGTATTCAGATCATGGAAATGATCTTTTCCATGATCTGAATACTGTTGCTGTTCTGATATAAAAACTGAATAATAAATCATCTAAGAAAAAGTTTTTGTATCCTTAGGCACTACAAGGGTACAATGGGTGATCTCAATGACTTTTCTTTTCCATGATCTGAATACTGTTCTGATACAAAGACTGAATAACAAATCATCCAAGGAATGAGGGACTTTACCCTTCATTCCATCCAAAATTCCCAACCACTATTCAAGCCTTGGTTTTCTAGCAGATGTACCAACACATATGTACCAATACCAAATGTGCAAATAAACACATACTAGTGAGATGGTGGAAATTTACACTTTGGGCTCAGACTTTTTCAGTGCACAGGGCTGTTCGAGTCGGTACATAAAACCTTTGACTCCGACTCCTCAATTTATAGTACCTTTGACTCCGACTCCTTTATTTATATTATTAATACAGGAAATAAATAATAAATACTCTAGTTATTTATTTGCTATATCGATTGAAAGCACTCAACATACAAGGCATTTCATCACTGCCAACGTGAATCATCAGGCTACTTTTTAGAACTGTAACACTAAAAATTTGCTGTTGTGATGTGCCTGGGTGTCCTTTACTCCTAATGAGTTATTATTTTATTGTTTTCATCAACAATCTAACATTAATGCCAAAATAATTGACATTGTTACATGCGTGCATTCATTTTAATAAAGACAAAACATCTCTTCAGACTTTTTCGAAGTTCTTCTTTCTTACATTTGGCTTCTTCAGTTATTAGTCTTCTTATACTTTCTCTTTCCAGAGAAACGCCAAGTTTTCTAGCCATTTCTCAATTTAAGCCTAAAAAGGCTGGTTGTGAAAAAAAAAAGGATAAGAGGTACACTATTCTTCACTGCCATTTCAATGATGTGGTTATTAAACTTTTCTGGTGTCATTGTTATGGTAACTTTGTCAGATGTAAAGAATCTTTATAGTTGTGTTTGGCCTCCAGTAGATTTCGAATTTTTTTTTAGCCCTGAAGTAGAGGGAATGTTTTTATTGCTGTCTTTCTCATTCACAGCTTCTAACACTTTAGGATGAAATGCTGCAAGTGTCTTTTTTAAATTTGATGTTCTTGTACATGCATTTTTATCAGAACCACAAAAACTACTAATTTTTGCACATGCTTTTTCACGGTCATCATCTTCTATAATGCATTGATGCACGTAATATTTCTCATCTGTTGTTATTGATATTGTTATTCAGAAACAGCAGACTTTCTGGACAATTTTTTTCCTATGTGAATTTTTTTCATGGGGTGCTGCCTTCACTAATATAATATATAAATGATCAAAAATATGTTTTACTTTGAAATTTGCAAAGAACTTGAAATTAAAATATATCCTGAAAATATACCTGAAAAAATAGGTTAATCAAATTATTATCTGTGAAATAGGAAATTTTAACATATTATTTATATTGCAATTTAAATTCATTAGGAGTCAGTCTGTACATTTTTATCAACTCTAACTCTAGTAAACCAAGAATTGCTTCTGACTCCAACTCTACAACTCTGTGTCTTTGGACAAAAAAAGAGAAAGTTTCCCAACTTGGCAAAGCAGACTGTAGATGTAAGTAGACAAAAAAGCCAGTTCTTGCATTTCTGTATAGACATAAATGCAAGAAGCATCAGAAACACAGGAATAGAGTTCATTGCTGTAGTGAATAGGTTTTGGCCCAAGGTTATTGTTGGCAGTTGTGAAACCTGGCTGTCAGAGTCAGATGTAGTAACTGGAGTTGAGTGTAAAGTATATAGTATTTTTAGGAAGTACAGAAGAAGAAGAGGGGAGTAATACTAATGATATCAGCTGATTTGTGTCCAGTTAGGACAGAACCTCATGATTATAATAATAATGTCCCAAAAGTCAAAGCTGATAGGATAAAATATATGGTGGGTTGTTGCTACAGACTTGGAGATTCATCTGCTCGGGATGAAATGCATTGCCTAATTAAACGAGGAAACACGAGTGACTTAAATTATCAAAACGTTGATTGGATAGAAGAGAAATCTCACGATAAGAATGAAGGATACTCAGCAAACTGCCTTCCTGTGGTCTGCCTAACAATAACAGCAAAACTCAGTCCACTCTGCAGCTGGACTGCCAGCTTTCTCACTGGTTGCTTGCTCACTGTGAATTATGATAGATGGATTTAATCTCCACAGATTTCTCCACCAATGCAGCAGTATCCCCAAGGTTCTGTGCTTCCCCCCCCTCTCTCTCTCCCTCCCTCCTGTATATAAATAGCCTGCTTTCACTGATTATAAATCCTATTCATAGGCTTTACTGATGACACACTGTGCTCATCCTTTTAATTTTACAAACCTTGTAGTGCTGAAATCTTAGAAACTTCAAGATCTCCTTGAAGTTTCTAAGATTCCTAAATCTGATCTCCTTGCTATGTTTCAGTGGAGAGAGAGAGAGAATAATCTTGTAGATCATCACCACCAGAACTCAATCTTGCTAATCTCTCACAAGAAGGATATCATGTCACCTCCCCTAACTTTTGATAATACCCAGATATCCAGACACGATCAGATTGCCCCTTCTTGGGCTAACTACACTTCCAGCCTATCCTTGCGCAAAACACATCTCAGCCATAGCTTCTGCTACCCCCCCCCCCCCAAAAAAAAAAACTGTTCTTTTTCCTCTCAAAGTACTACTTCTCTCATGTACAGCTGCTAACTTAATACACATTCCAAATGCAGAGAACCATGGACTCTGCTGGTCACATATTTGGGGTAGTGCGCTAAAATCTTCTGTAAGATTATTTGAAGCTATCCAGCAAAGGACAGTATGGCTAACTGATGATCCCCTCACTGATCTGCTACAGTCTCTCTCTCTCACATAGATCTTCATTTTTTGTTTTATGACTAATTCTACAGTTAAACTTGCTAATAAATTATATTCTTGTTTAATCCTTATCCAAGGGTAAGCAAACAAAGTATTGAATGTGATGTATCTTCATGACTAGGCTATTTGTATGTAGAGGCTGATGACTTCACATCGATTGTCTTAGTATTCCATAATTCAAAGGCATACTTCCTTTCAGAAGTGTCTATTGTTATGGATTATAGCAGGGGTCACTACCTAAACTAGTCTTGATCTATATTGAAATCTTATCAGTAGAACCAGACCCAGAAGAGACACTAAGGTTGAATTAATGGGGAAGCATATATTTCCCATATACAAATAGTGAAAAGGTGTATCACCTTATTATTAAAATACTCTAGATCAGAGATAGTTGTAGAGATTTTTTCTAGCCAAGTGGAAGAACTTTCTACGGCTATTCTACAGATACTTTCATGGACATTGTGCTGTTGAACTTGCCACTATTATTCCACTACTTTTCTTCAAAATAGTAAGAACCAAAACATCTAATACTCAAGACCTGTTTACCATCCAGCTCCAAACTGGTCCATTCATCTTCTGTCTCTTCTTTCATTCTGTTTATCCTGGAACAGCCTTCTCTTCACCAAAGGCTATAACCTTCAACTATTCCAGGGGGGGGGGGGAATCAACAGATTCCTTTTTTCTTCTTGCTCATGCATGTCACTGATGTGTGGTTTTGCATGATGTTTTATGTTTGGGTCAGGTAGAAGCTGCACAATTAAGCAAACAAATTTGTAATAGAAACATATAGAGTTGATGATTTTTTAGGCATATAATGTTATATGTGAATAAACATTATGCAGTTATGATATCAGAAGCACTGTGGTGCCCATCCGAGACAAGATGGGCACTGCAAAGAAACAAAATGTTCAATAAACGCTTTTATTGGAGTATTTCATCCTGGAGGAGTCAGTTTTAATACTAGAGGAATAGAGCAGGCTCAAGGTTTAGAAGTGCAGGAGGAGAGTGTGTTCCAAATACTGAGTACTCTGGATGTCAGTAAAGCTGTGGGACTGGATAGTATTTCATTACGAGTTTTGAGAGAATGTGCTAGGGAACTGACAGTGCCTTTGACCTGGCTTTTCAATGAAAGTCTGGCTGTGGGAAAGGTGCCCATGGAATGGAAAGAAGGTAAGATAGCGCCATTGCATAAGGGTGGTAGCAGACTAGAAGTGTCTAATTATAGACCAGTTTGCGTGTCATCAGTAGTTGTTAAGATCTTGGAGAAAGTAATGAGGGACCGTATACAGCATTGGATAGATGAGGGTGGTGTTATCCATGAGAGTCAACATGGATTTGTGAAGGGGCACTCTTGTTTTAGCAATTTGCTAGCCTTTTATAATAAAGTTACAAGAGCATTAGATGAGGGAAAGGTATATACTGCCATTTTCTTAGACTTAGCGAAAGCATTTGACAGGATGCCACATGATAAGCTGATATTTAAGTTGCAGCACATGGGTCTGGATGTCAGGTTGGTCAACTGGATTCAGGATTGGCTGTCTGATAGGTATCAGAGAGTTGTGTATGGTGGGACAGTTTCAAGGAGGCAGAGGGTTACAAGTGGGGTCCCACAGGGCTCAGTACTGGGACCTATATTGTTTAACCTTTATATCAATGACATTGCAAGGGGATGTTCAGTTGTTTGCGGATTATGCGAAGCTGGGAAGGATTATTAGTAATAGTGTATATGTGGTAGCCCTGCAAGAGGATTTGAATAAACTAGATAGATGGGCAAATGAATGGAGGTGCCGGTTTAATGCAGCAAAATGTAAGGTCTTGAGGTTTGGGAAACATCGAGGGACGCTGCATGCTCTATGGGAGGAGTAATACTGGAGGAAGTAGGGGAGACGAGATCTGGGGTTGATGATTGATAGAAAACTGAAATTTAGGGGACATATTGCAAAGGTGGTGAAGGTAACACAGAGGATTGCTGCAATAATGAGAAGGACACTGACCTGCAGAGATAAAAGGTTTATCATTCCGTTGTATAAGTCTCTGATCAGACCACACTTAGACTATTGTTCTCAGATTTGGTCCCCAGGATTTGAAGGGGATAAATTAACTGTGGAAAGGGTACAAAGATGGTTTCAGGACTGTACCAGGTTAGTTATGAGGTTCGGCTGAGGGAATGTGGACTGCAGAGTTTGGTGGAGGTGGTTACAGGGTTGACACTGGGGAGTTCTTTTGCTTGGGTTCTTTGAACAGCGGGAAGGAACGATGACAAGAGGGCATCCCTGGAAGTTAGAAAAGGAAACTGTTTACAAGAGGGTGAGGAGTGGTTTCTTTGCATGGAGGGTGGTTGAACCATGGAATGCATTGCCTGATGGAGTAGTGAGAGCGAGAATGGTCAGTGAGTTTAAGTAATGGTATGATAGACTTTGTGTTCATCGGGGGGAGACCTCCCCCTCGATGAGCCTTGATAGACTTTATGTTTCTTAGGAAGGACCTCCCACGATGAGTCTTTTGACTACATGGAGGCCTGAATAATTGGGCCATTGTTGTTTAATTTGTATATAAATGATATAGTAAATGGCTTAAAGGGAGATATTCAGTTTGCTGATGATGCAAAGTTGGGTAGCGCAATAAAAAAATCAAGCTGATGTTGAAAGTTTGCAGGATGATTTAAATAAGCTGGTAAAATGGGCAAAAGATAATGGATGTCAGTTCAATGTGGAGAAGTGTAAAGTCATGCATTTTGGTAATTAAAAGATTACCAGCTGTGTACTACATTGATTGAAAGGTACTCCAAGAGATTGATGAGGCTAGGGACTTAGGGGTGTTGGCAGATAGGGAGATGAAGTTCAGAGGACACATTGCTAAGGTGTCCAAGATTGCACATAGGATTACTTGGTTATTGAAGAACACACTGACATCCAGAGATAAAGAGGTTATTATTCCCCTTTATAAAGCGTTGATACTTCCACATTTGGATTACTATGCTCAGGTCTGGTCACCTGGATTCCTTGGAGATGAGGAGACTGTGGAGAGGGTTCAGAGAAGAGTGACCAAGTTGGTGAGTGAAGAAAAAAATGCTCCCTACATTGATAGATTGAGAGCTTGTGGTTTGCAGAGATTGGTTGATAGGCGAAGAAGAGGGGATATAATAGAAACATTTAAATTACTGAAAGGTTTTTATAGGATTGATGGAGGGGAAATGTTTCAGCTGTGTTGATAGTGATGGAAGAACAAGAGGTCATCCCTGCAAATTAAAGATGAGTGTGGTTAACAAAGGTGTCAGAACAAGGTTTTTTGCCTGGAGGGTGGTGAATGAGTGAAATTCATTGCCTGACTTAGTTGTTGAGCTCTTTGTCTGTAAATGAATTCAAGAAGAGATATGACAGATATTGTTTTGCTGGTTTGGGTCTCCAGCGATGCGTCTACTGACTCCATGGAGATACCCGTAATAATAATAATAAATATCTTAATGGATCTTGAGCTAAGTAGGATATTATATCAAACATTATATAACTGTATTTAAGCAGTTGGAGTTGAAAGAGATAACAGGAAGATGTTTGATATGAAATCAGTTATTACAAGACAAGGCTCTACACACTCTGCTGTTCTTCAACATCTATGTGAGATACATGAAGTAAAGTGGCATTAAATGCAATCTCAAAATTGGAAATGCTAATCTCAGATCTTTACTTTGTGCAGATAATGTTATGCTCCTTCATAAATTTTGTACAAGTCTGTAGGACTGTTGTTACAAATTTGACATGAAAATGAGTGATAAAAAGACATAGATTATGAAAATTGGCAGGAAAATCAGTAGCATCCTAAATGGAACCTATTGAAGAACTAAAAAAAAAAAAAAGAAACATTTCAGCTGTTTAGGTAAAATTTTTAGTGGGCATGGCAAATTAAATATGGAAATAATCAACAGAATAAGCAAAGCTGGTATACAGCAATCCCTCGATTAATGCGCCTAATACGTTCTCAAAACAGGAGCATTAATTGAAAACACACTAATCGAATATAATAACCTCTGGAAAAAAGTATAATTCGTTCCTCAGATTTCTTTTTTGAACCTTAATTTTTTTTATAAAAGAATTAGGGTATGTCTCAGGGCCTAGTTAAAGGAAAACCATGAAGCTGAAAGACAATAAAACATATTCAGAATATAAATTTTATTATTGTACTTCTTAACAAAGAATTGAGCTAATGTTGTTTGATGGGCATTTTGTTTCTTTTTTTCATACAACTGACAGTATGGCCCTATTGCCTCTTCTACTCTTCTGCAAATTTTACTGCTTCTCTCTTCACTAGGATCAGCCTCTAAGCATTGCTGCTTAAAAACTTTGATTGTACGAAAACTATTTTCAATTTTTTCTATGAAACCTCTTTGGGCCTGTCAGTGATTACATTTTCTTCATATTCTTCGGGATCTTTCCGCTGTGCATTTAAATTTAGCAGGTCGGAATCACTCAATTCTTCAGAATAAGATTTAATTAACTCTTGGGCATTATCATTGAAGGGGAGAAAGAAATGAAGGACGTACAAATTGGTCGCCAACACTCGAAATCACATGCTTTATAGATAAAATTTCCCAACTGTTATACAAGCAAAATAGTTACCACTTTAAAAACTACAATGATCGTAAAAGAGAAGTTAATTTTCCGACGTGTAAAAATAAACAACTCATCTCAGAAGATGGATTGATTACCCTATTATCAGAATGGATTCTCCTTTATGCACAGAAAAAGGAGAATCCATTCTGATGGATTCTCCTTTTTCTGTGCATGTCACTGAAGTGTCCTTCGACACTTCTGTGACATGCGCAGAAGTGTCGAAGGGTCTCAAATCTGTGGGCATACTATAGCAGATTACATAAATTTTGGCAGTAAAAATTTGGAACATAGTATACATAGTGTACATGGAAGTAGTGTAGTATGCCATTAAAAATAACTTTGTAAAATGTTTTAAATCGGTAACTAAATTATTTCATTCTGGTGAGTGATTTTTTAAAATAGTTAGCCATAAAAATGTATAGCTATTAAATTTTTAAAATCTATAACATTTATTTTTAAGATGTATATAGGCGCACTAATCGAATTTGGGTATCGAAAAAAAATGACGCACTAATCGGGGGCACATTAAACGAGGGATTACTGTAGGGATTATGTGGAGTCAACTGAAAAAATTTATATGAAATAAGAGAGAAATTTGTTTAAACTATCTTGCTATATACAATACAGTGTTCAAACCAATTTAACTTATGGGTCTATGAGCTTGGTTAGAAATAAAGCACTTAATCAAAGACTGGAGTACAGAATCAGAGAGTTTTGAGAAAGATTAGGGGAGTGAACAGATGGAATCAATGGTAGTATTATATTAAAAATGAGGATTGATCAGGAATGTTTATGATGAGCTAATATCAGGTGCTATGATAGCAGAAAAAAGATGCAGAGGAAGATAAAAGTTTGGGTGAATTTTCAAAGTTATATGTGCTTTAGACTAAAATATAAGATCTGAACACTATTCGAGTCCTGAAAGCTGATGGACTTTGGAGGAAAATTGTTGATAGGAAGTCAGTTATTACTATACAAAGAGTGTACATTATTACTGATCATTATTAGAGGAAAGTTTTCGACATTTTTATTTTATTTTATTTATTATATATATATTTTTGTATCAGTGATACTGTATGGAATTAAAAGTTTATCATTATCAGATTCCTGATACGTACCCGTTAGAAGTGATGTTACAAGAGAGAAGGCAGAAGTGCATGGTCATGCTTCTAACTAGTTCTACAGATTCAGTGTCAAGTTCATGCTGCTGTTAATGATACCATGGTCCATGATACTGCTTATAGAATTAAAAGTTTATCCTTTTCAAATTCCTTATGTACCTTTAAGGAATTTAATAATGATAAACTTTTAATGCAATTAAAAGACTTCAGGGCACTTCAACATTGTTGGGGAAATCTGAGGAAAAGAGCCATCTGCAATGATAAGTAGCGAATGACCAGAGAGGAGGTTGTGATCCTTTTTGCAAAGGATAAAGGGCAGATAGAATATAACAGCTTGCTGAGCAGGCTTCTGTGCCAGACCCAATTAAATGCTCTAGAAATGTCAATTGTTTTTCCAGATCTTTTCATGGCATGTTTCCATGTCGTTTCACACTGATTTCCCTAGCCAGCACCATCCAGGTGGATGGTGCTGGCTAGGGAAATCAGTGTGAAACGAGAGTAGCAAAATCCATATTACAAGTGGGCCTCCAGGGGTAGTGAAGAAGTTGGCTATTGATCTTTCCATGATTTTTTGGAGAACTGAGAGATTGAGTGATACTTTGATGGCTTTCTTTTATTACCATGTTTTTTTAGTATAGGTGGAATAGGTTGTTTTCTGTGTGCAGAGTTGATGTTAAATGAATAGGAAAAATTAAAATATGGTATAGGTTAAGTGCTCCATTGTGGAGCATAAGGTTTAGCATATATGTGTGGGATACTGTTAGTTCTTTCAGATTGGTCCAAGCTTTTCAGAATTCTGAATTTTGATGAAAGATTACAGGAGACATGGAATGAACCGTTCTTGCTGCTTTTGATGTTTAAGCTTATGCAGTGATTGTTACTCATATTGATATTTGGAGGCAGATCAGAACATAGATGATAAACTCATGTTGGAGTTTTAATGGAGTATTGACAGCACCAGGAAAGGATTAAAAACTAATTTTAATACTTCCAATATTAGTTTTTAATCCTTTCCTAGTGCTGTCAATACTCCATTAAACCTTCAACACGATGTCCTCCCAGCACTTAAGCCTTAACACATGGATATAATAAACTAATATAATTAGGTTATTACTGGGTTAGTGACAAGCAATGTATAGGCTCTCCTGCCCAATCAACCATGCCTTTCTGTTTTGTGGCCAGTTTCCACAAATGGGGATCTAGTAGGGCAAGTATTGCCACCTTAAAAGCACACTTTTCCTAGGTGTAGGAAATTCTAATTAGACTTTGGGGAAATATTAAGAATATTTTCCCAAGGAATTTCCTCCAACTAGAATAAAAAATTCTAGTTGGAAGAAATTCTAACTGGATGGTATATGATTTTCTCTAAAATACTCTATAAAACTACAACAAAAACGAACTAGATTAAAGTAAAATCATAGCCATCCCATACATTAAAGGGTTATCAGAAAAAATCAACAGAATCCTACAACATTATAACCTCAATGCCACCTTTAAACCACCCACTAAACTTAAAACCATATCCAACTCCTCTAAGGATCCTCTCCTCCCATTAGCACATCCTGGAGTCTATTGCATCTGCTGCACCTGTAACTTACCATACATTGGTGAAACAGGACGGATAATCCCTATACACAAGAAAAAACACATTAGACACATTAAATATAACATTATGGTGAAGCAGGCCTCTCAGACCATGCACTCAACACCTTACACCAAATCAACTGGAAAAGCACCTGCTCCTTACACCGCACAAAAACCTGGTACGAAAGGAAATTTAAGGAATCCTGCAAAATCCTGATAAACCACCCAAATATCAACAACAGAGATGGCATGAAAATTCCAAGGATCTGGATGGCACACATTCAGCCGACCTAATGTGAAAGATCCAGCATAAGTCAGGACTCTAGCCAATCCTTAACTAGTATTAGAAACCATTCCATACCAACTGGCTGGAATGATGTTAATATATGTATATAGTAGACAACACTAATAATAGGACTCTAGCGTTGATGTATAATTTTTTTTATTTTTTTTATTTATTTATTTTTTTCTCACCAGAGGTCAGGCCAACAATTGTTGTAGCGGTTGGTCAGTGTCATTAACAAACCAGTTTGATTGTAGTATAGCTTGTTTTCTGTGTGTAGTTGTATGCTCCAGAAGATACCTTGACATAAAGGTCGAAACGTCGAATGTAGATTTTAGTTATATTAAACTAAAGTTTTTATTCAAACATGGTAGTTGTCTCCATAATTTTCAAAAATGCATTCAGATCACCATGTAAGCCTAAAAGAAAGGATGTAGATGATTTTCATTGCCTGGTGGAATGCTACCATTCTGCTTATTAAAGTCATGAAGTGGCTATTGCCATGTTTTTTTTTTACCCCCCCCCCCTAGGAGTATGCTCTTCAATTGCTGTTTCTTCCCTTTCTGAGTACTTCTGGCATTAGTTTACATAAACTCCAGTGTTGATTATCCTACTCAAGTTCAGAACACGATGAACTATATTCGGCATCATGTATATTCTCCCATATACTCGCCTATATCCTGCCCCCTCCCCAACAGTCTAGTTTCTGCACTTCTGAACTCTGTATATTATTATTATTACATGACACCTCCAAGGAGTCCAAAGACTCATTGAGAGAGGGCACCTAACTACAATTCTCTGTCTCCACCACTCCTCAAATACAATGAACTGCAACTACCATCATCATCTACACCAATGCCATCTACTGCCACTAGTAATTTCAAAGACAATCACAAACATCCATGCCTACAGCAGGATTTGAACCACAGCCTTATTGCTGAAGAGGAGATACACTAACCACTCGGCCAACCAGACTGGCAATATAAGTTGTATAAGTTCTTTTGTCCATGTCCGCTGAACTCGATCTGCAAACTCCATGCCATTCCTTCTGTACAACCCATGTATTAACTCATTTGCAATCATGCCCTTCTCAGTTTGCTTCTATCACACCATGGTAGCACATTTGCACTCTTTACTTTCTCATTACTTAATTTCTTGTGCCAGCAACTCTTTCATGTCACCTTGTATAACACATTTATCATTTGTCAAGAATAACCATGTCTTTCACTTTCCCTCTGTGCATCTCTAACATTCTTAATATTTCCCCAGTATAACATGATTTCTTCATGTTCTTCTCCATCACCCCTCTCTGCTTTCTCTTTCCTTACATCTCTTCCTTCTTTTGCCAAACTACTTACCAGGTATTTTTTCCAGCCATTTTATCCCACATTTTGTCCTGCAAAGGACTCCACACAAGCACTCTTTCTCGTTATAAGTATGTATTTAGAGTATACATATAAAAGTACATTTATATTGTTCTGTGTTTTTAGCAAGTTTTATTTTATTTTACTTACTTATTGTAGATATAGAAAGTTTATTTTTTCACTTGGTTAGACTATAATAAATTTAGTTTAATCCTTTATCTATTGCTTTCACTATTATTCATTATTCCATTACTATTTTTAAAAACTTGTTGAACATATATTGGTTTTCACAATATAACAACATATTATATCCATAAAAATCATCCATAAGAAGTATGAAGTGAGACAATTGCAACAGGATGAGTGGTGTGGAGCAAGACAGAGAATAACTCGGATGGAGGAAAGACTTTTATAAAGCAGATGTTTTGCATTTGAATGGATCCAGTTTGGGTGGGGGGGGTTGAAAAATTGTTGTTCATTAAGAATTCAGAAGTGCAGATTTAGGAAAGCTAAGCTACAGTGTAATAAATTTAGTTTAATCCTTTATCCAAGTGTGAGCAAACAAAGTTTGCGCTTGAAAGTATCTTCAGGACTGGGGTAAGGTAGTACAACACCAGGCAACTCGTTGCAAAGGTGGGGCAAGCTAACATCACTCCTATCTCAGTATCTCCCATAATGCAAAACACATCTCCTTGCAGATATGTCTAATTTTAATGCATTAAGGGAAGGGCCACTACCCAGACTAGTTTCGACCTTTATTGATGTCTCTTCAGTGGGAGCCAGGCCCAAGTGGAGATACCAGCCAGAAGCATTAGCAAGGTCATCTCTATCTATAGGAGTTGCCAAATGGTGTGTCACCTTGTTAATTAATTACTCTGGATTTAGAGAAAGATATTGAAAGTTTATTTTTCACTTGGTTAGAATATAATAAATTTAGTTTAATCCTTTATCCAAGTGTGAGCAAACAAAGTTTGCACCTGAAAGTATCTTCAGGACTGGGGTAAGGTGGTACAACACCAGGGTAACTCCTGGCAAAGGTGGAGCAAGATAACATCACTTCTATCTCAGTATCTCTCATAATGCAAAACACACCTCCTTGCCAATATGTCTAATGTTATGTATTAAGGACCTTGCTAATGCTTCTGGCTGGTATCTCCACTTGGGCCTGGCTCCCACTTGAAGAGACATCAATAAAGGTCGAAACTAGTCTGGTTAGTGGCCCTTCCCTTAATGCATAACATTAGACATATCCACAAGGAGATGTGTTTTGCATTATGGGAGATACCGAGATAGGAGTGATGTTAGCTTGCTCCACCTTTGCAAGGAGTTGCCCTGGTGTTGTACCACCTTACCCCAGTCCTGAAGATACTTTCAGGTGCAAACTTTGTTTGCTCACACTTGGATAAAGGATTAAACTAAATTTATTATATTGTAGATATATAAAATATAGAAGTACATGAATTTTGACTTTTATGTTCCTCTTACAAAATAATGTATGCTTTTTTCCTCACTACTTCTCTTATTAATAGAAGCATAAGGGTAAATAGACGTTAAAAAACATGTAAGCAGGAAAAATTGACTATAAAATTTGATTCACCTATTGTTAGTATGAAATGGAGTACATTTAAGTCGTCATATCATTAAATTAAAGAATGTAGAAGCGAAATCATGAGTTTGAATAAAGCAGCATGCAGGTAGGTATTCTGCATGTAGTAATGATGTGTTTCACACCAATAGGACTTTAACAGTCAGATGTGTATCACGTTTATTTTATTTTTATATTGATCCTGTACACAAGAAGTCAAATGATCTATAAGGCCCTTTATAGGTCACTGATGTGCTTATGCATATCAGTGCTGTGTCTGGGGCATAGATGAGGTGTCAGAAGTTTATTGACGTTTTTTTTTTTTTTTTTGAAGAGTTGCAGGCTGTTGTTCTTTGGAAATACCTCTCAGGATTCTTCTGGTGTCTTTCTGGTGGAAGGCCACTGGTAGCGTGCAGTGTTTCCTGGTAAAGTTGGTGATGAATTTTGGCTAGATCATCTGTGCATGAGTTCGATTAGAAAAATTATGCCAAGATGTTGTAAGATGTGTAGGAAGTACAGAAGCACTTTATGCCAGATCCTATCAAATTCTTTTGAAATATTGACTGATGCTAGACGCTTATCTTTTTTCGGAATCAGCTGCATATGTAATTCCACATACACGAGAGGCATGTGAAGTTAGAGATGATTTGCCTTGGTCATCTGTGCTGCAGTTGGATGAGAAGAATGAAGCTAGGCCAGGTCATCTTTATTTTTAGGTGATGTTGTGCTATAATGTACTTTAATTAGACTTGTACTTTTAAAAAAAACAGGAGAAGCAAAAAAAAAAAAGAAAAAAGCCATTTAATTTCTGTTTTCTCACTCCAGAAATTTAGATGGACAAATGCAATATAGATAGGTGCTTATTGATAATAATTATAAGATAATTTTGCAGACTCTTAAAAAAAAAAAAAAAAAAAAAATATATATATATATATATATATATTTTTTTTTTTTTAATCTGTACTTGCATGTATCAGAAATACTGATAATATAGAAATATCAACAATGAAGTGCTTTCTTGGATGTGAATGTTTTATTCACATTGGTACGGATAATAGCAATACAATAAACTGCTGTTTATCTGACCTTCAAAACAATCCTTCAGTTACTGACCCATGTGTGTCAACCAATTTATGGTAAAGCACCATGTAATTATACTTCACTTATCTGATCCTTCGTTTATCAGAATAGCAAGTTGCATTCCACTATGGTTGGATAAGTGGTAGATTACTGTATCTCTATCATTGGCAGAGGCAGGTAGTAGCATAAATTATGTAGGATTAAATTAGAAATAACCCTTATTTCCAAATGTGGTTCTTTTTTAGTTACTAGATAGTTGCTGATACCACTGTAAATATAATAATTGCAGGCAACTTTTTTTTTTTTTTAATCGCTATTTCCACTCTCTACTTGTACTCTTGAGATGATGCTTGGTTTATAAATATAATAGTAATCGCTCAATTATTGGACCTTCAAATGAACAAACCTTCAACTAACAGATCCTTGAATGAGTTAGTGTATGAACTGACTTCTGGTACAGCACCATGTAATTATACAATTACATGGTGCTGTACCAGAAGTGGTAGAGCACCACGTACAGAGGAAAAGGAAGATTACCATGTACCTTTTTTGAATTTTCCAGTCAGTGAATAAAATCAAAATTTATGATATCTTTTGTGTCTTGGTGTATATTCACATTTGTATTTTTCTTAACAAATCTCACTAGTGATCAGCTTTTATATATATATATGTATATATATATTTGTTTGTTTATTTTATTTGCTAATTTTTTAGTTGGAGAGGACTCAAGATCCAGATATTCTGAACAAAACATGTTTTTATGGAATGCTTATTGTAAGTATTTTGTAAATGTCTTTTATTTAAATAAAAATTTTGTACCTTATTAAAAGAATAAAGAAAATATTTATTTTTATTTTTCCCCTACACACAAAAGATAAGGAACTTGTAACATGTGCCATAGGTGCAATCCTTATCTGCTTATTTGTACCTATGGCGCATGTTTAGAAAGAAGAAATATATTGACATTTATCTTGCAGAGTTGGAGGTTGAAGTTGGGAAAGATGTTATGACAAAGGCTGTTCCAGAGGACAGAGATAGATAGAATAAATGAGGAAGAGAAGAAGCAGATTTGATGTGTTTGCAGTTGTACTTAAAAGAGATATTGGGAAGCTGCTGCTCTTGTTTTGACAGGCCCAATAGCAAGCAGAGGAATGATATTTGCCAATTCACTGGAGCAGTGAAGAAACAGTGAAATTTTGCATCTGTGAGATAACAGGTGAAGTGAGCCTGTAAGGGAAGTGTCATCTATGATCTGAATTGCTCTCCTCTCGACAGCATCAAGAATTTTTATGGAGGTTTTAGGTGCACCACTCCAAATATGTAAACAGCATTCTAAGGATGGCAGATTTGAGATTTTTGTAGGATTAGTAGTTCAGTGGGTTTAAAATAACTTCTTGAGTGGAAAAGATTGCTTAGTTTTTTTTAGAGACTGGGAAAACTATTGATGTGATGTGTTTGTGCCAGGAGAAGCTGGAGATAAATGTCAGTCCAAGGAGAGCTGATCCTGTCTAGTGGTGTATTACTTGAGTATAAGGGAAGGTGAACTGAGATCCCCTTTTGTGAGAGATGAGACAGGACTGCATTTTGGTGGTATTGAAAGTAACCAGATTAACTTTGTCCTGATGGAGTATAAAGATCAGTGTTTAAGCACTGATCTTTATATACACATGATCTTGATGGCTGGGATGTCTGAGAACTACATGGTTTGTTGAAGGAGTAAGATGAATCAAGTGTGGCATCATTGGTAAAGCTGGGGATAGGATTGGCGGTGTTTGAGAGTAGGTCATTTATGTCTAAGAGAAAAATGGCAAGTGGTTAAGATGGAGCCCTGAGGCCCTTCTGCATTGGTGGCAAAGCTCAAAGAGAGGATGCCATCCACCATGACATACAGAGAACGAACAGAGAGAAAGCTACTATTCAGATACAAAGGATGGCAAGTAGACCGAAGGAAGGTAATTTGCAAAGCAGGCCTCAGTGCCAGATGTGATCAAATGCCTTGGAAATGTCGCATTTTCTCCAAAATTTTCCATGGCACTTGTTCTGTAGTGGGTGATGTAGGCTAATAGATCAGCCATAGATCTGGATTAGCAAAATCTATACTGGTGTTGCTGCTTAATGAACTTCTAGGTAATGAAGAAGTTGGCTATTGATAATGCCATTATTAGAGAGGATTGTGGTGATGGCAATTGGTCAGTAGTTGTACGGCAGACTTGAAGAGACAATAGATGACAGTGGATAGCTCTGAAGCACAATGTTTGAATATAATAGGAGAGACGCCATCAGGACCAGAAGACATTTTAGGATCCAGGTTGTCTTTTTTTACCAAAAGACCTCAGGAGGCATATGGTAATCAGATGCTAGTATGGAAGCAGGTGATTTGCCTTTATCATCTGTGAAGAGTCAGAGGAAATCAGCTTTATCTTTGGGTGCTGTAACAGCGGTGCTATCTGGATGAGAGAGGTAGAAGCACAGGTGCACAGAAGTTGTGTCTGATGGCTTTTGTGAGATAGAGGGATGTTTATTTGTTTTACTATATTTATTTTCTGCTGTTGGTCTTTATTCTTCAGTTTTATGTAATCTCTGCTCTAAAGTGGGGGGGGGGGGTTGCTGTTACAGGATTTTAATATTTTGTGGAGGTTGTAGCCATTGGCTAAGAAAGTATTGAGATGTGGTCAAGTTTAGTAGTTAGGGCACTGCTATCAGATTAATTTTGCATTGTTATATAGGGTTTTTATAATCCCATATTGTTGAGGGGGGGGGACGTGACTGCTCGGTGGATGTATCTACCAGTAGTGGGATTTCTGTAAATGGAGAAAATGCCAGGGATCCATCAGGCTGGTGTATAATCAGAATGTCTAGAAATGGGAAGCCATTGTTCTTTTCCTTTTCTAAGGTAAAATGGATTCTGTGATGGTGATTGTTCAGATGTGTTGAGAGTGTCCAGGCTATGTGGCCAAAAGGAGCATAATCTACGTAGCATAGCCAAACAGTGGATTTATATGGGGCAAAGTTTATGGCTTTTTCTTCAAAGGTTTCCATGAAGAAGTTAGCCAGGTGTGGAGAAAGTGGAGGACCCATGACTGCCCCTTGTATCTATTTGTAGAATTTTCCTTGCCAAATGAAATAGCCAGAGTTCATGGTGATCTGAAACATGGCTGAGATATCGGGAGAAAATATGGCTTGGATGAGCATCTAGGTGTCTTTGAGTGGGACATTACATTCGTAAATAGAGAGCAGGCATAAAAATTGACCAATTATGTAAGGGTGTTGTAATATGAGGTTTTCTGTACTGCTTTAAAGTGGGCTATTCTTTATATGTGAAGGAGTGTTGCCAGTATATCGTGAGAGAGCACGTTCGCTAAATGTTTGGCTAATTTGTATGTGGGAGAATTAATGACATCCACAATGGGATGTAACGGCATATTTTATTTATGGATTTTTGGTAGGCCATATATCTGGAGAGTGGAGGGGGGAGTCTAGAGTTAAATGGTTTTAGTTTATTGGTGACTTCCACAGGCTAAGAGGTGACTTTTTTAAGGAGCCTATGAAATGGTCTGATCTGTGTATTTGTGGGATCACATTCTAAAGGAAGGTAGGTAGAGCAATCTCGAAGTAAGGAGGCAAGCTTACCTGTGCAGTTTTGGTTTAAAACCATAGTGGCATTACCATTATCTCTTTGGTAATTAATATTCTATTGTTTTTAATTTTTTGTAGAGCTTCATATTCCTTCTTTGAGTTTGCTTTTTGGTAGTTTTGCATGAGTAAGAACACTGACTATACCTTGTTCTACATATATTGATATTTCTTCTGCAGGAATTTTCTTAGGTTGCTAGTGCTTAATTGTGGCTATGAGTGCACTGATTGCTTCTGGCTTCAGAGTGACAGACAATAAGTTAATGACGGTGTTATGGGGTTGTTGAGGCTTGGAATCTGAGTTTTTATATAGCTGACATCTTATTTTTCAAACTCTTTGGCTGCTTAAACATTCAAGATTTTGGAAGGGATATAGTGCACCTATATATGCAGAGAGCCTTTGGTGAAGTGAACTGGTGTTTCAATTTACACAGTTCAGAATGATGCTAATATACTGGTAATGTTTTAAAAAGGCTAATCTATTCAGTTGTCTAGAAATCTTCAGTTTCAGCTTACCATATTGACAGGCCTTGCATACAATGGAATCTTCATGGATAATGGTAATTCTTAACACATCTGAACAATCAAAATCCCATGATCCATTTTACCTTAGAAAAGGTAAACATCAACAGTCTCCCCTTACTAGACACTCTGATTACATGCCAGCCTTATGGATCCCAACATTCTCTGTTTACAGAAAACCCACACATACTAGTAGATACATCATCCACCAGCAGTCACATCCCCCCCCCCCCACTCCCAACAATATGCGATTATGAAAACCCTCTATAATCAGTTCTGATAGCAGTGCCCAACTACCGAACTTGACCATATTCTTAACACTTGCTTAGTCCATGACTACAACCCCACAAAATCCACAAAATATTAAAATCCTGTAACCACAACGCTCTTCTATCCCTCAGAGCAGAGACTGCATAAAATCTATCACCATTACATATATCTGGGGCATATCCAAAAAATTAACACAAATCTTAAACAAATATACCTTACAACCACTTGCAGACCACATAAAAATTTGACATCCTTTATCCACTTCACCAAACACCAGCCACTTTCCCCTAGGCCTACCAGGTCCCTTGCAGTTGCAAACTCTCCTGGCAGTATCATATAAAAAATGAAGATAGGAAAAAATTTGAGAATTTTAATGTTCAGGAATGTGTTTGCAAAGTTAATCTCAGATATAATTGCTTGAACAGAATGGGAGAGGAAAGATTAGAGGAAAGAAAAGCTATCACAGTATCTTGTACACTCCCTGAGGGTGCATATCAGGAATTCGATGATGATCATGAGCCAAGAGAAAAATGAATGATAAATGGTTCTGATGTGTATGTGTGTGTGTGTGTGAAAAAGCTTTAATGACTGTTACCGAGAGATAAAAAGATACTACTAGTTTCGTTGAATAGATCAACATCCTCATGTATCACAATCAAAGAAGTATATAAAAAATTACAGAGACTTAAAATTGTAATAACAGAACAAGTATAAAAAGACAATAGCATGTTTGAAAAACAAATGTGAGTATGAGTTCCAAACAAACGTATACTACGTGCTGTCGCGAGTGCGCCAGTACTGAACAGAAGCAACGTGTGCGTCAGAGAGATTGTAACTCAGGCTGTTGTTGATATGAGAGGAATCTAGGTGGAAATAATACCACATTTTTGTGGGGAATAGTGATGGGAGGAAGCATGAAGGTATCTATCAGTATGAGTAGGCTTTCTAAAAATTTCTAAATCTCATACCGATAGATACTTCATGCTTCCTCCCATCACTATCCCCCACAAAAATGTGGTATTATTTCCACCTTAGCTCACTGAGCCAAATCATTACTTACAGAAGAAACAGAAATTGAAAATGAACTCCTTTTTCTTAAAAAAACTTTTATTAACAATGGTTTCTCTCCAAAGAAAATTGACAAATTTCTTTCCCCAGGCACTCAACTACTTCTGAAGATCCCTCTTCCCCAAGAGCCTTCATCTCCTTGCCTTACATCAGCTCTCTTTCACCAAAACTGGCCAAGATTCTCAAGAAATTTAACTTCAAAACTTGCTTCACTATGCTTCCAAAACTTCGTTCATTACTTAGCAAACATAAACAGAAACATCTTCCTACTCAATTTCTAGGAGTCTACAAGATTTTGTGTGATTGTGGAAAGCCATACTATGGGCAGACTGCTAAATCCATCCTTCTACGTTTGGATGAACACCGTAGAGATATCTCCTATAACAGGACTAGAGCTAGCGCTCTCTCTAGCCGCGTTCTCTTTTCAGCTAACTCAGACGAAGGCCGCCAACACATTGTAAACTGGACTCAAACTTCTAACATCCATGTGTGCTACGATGAACTCGAAAGAAAGATTGTTGAATCCAGTGAAATTTCTCTAGATTCCTCTCATATCAACAACAGCCTGAGTTACAATCTCTCTGATGCACACGTTGCTACTGTTCAGTACTGGCGCACTCGCGACAGCACGTAGTATACGTTTGTTTGGAACTCATACTCGCATTTGTTTTTCAAACACGCTACTGTCTTTTTATACTTGTTCTGTTATTACAATTTTAAGTCTCTGTAATTTTTTATATACTTCTTTGATTGTGATACCTGAGGATGTTGATCTATTCAACGAAACTAGTAAACTAGTAGTATCTTTTTAAATATATCTTGTCATCTTTTTATCTCTCGGTAACAGTCATTAAAGCTTTTTCATAATATTCCAACCGAGTAAAAATGAATTCTCATATTGAACAGCCTACGTATATATATATATATATATATGTATACGTAGGCTGTTCAATAAGTAATAAGACTATATTTATACAGAAAACAGATTACCTTTAATCGTCATCATTTACATGGTCTTTTTCGAAGTAACTACCGTGAGACGTGATGCATTTGTCCCAACGTTGTGTCCACTTCTTAAACACATGTGAAAGTCCGTTTTTTGAGAGTTCTTTCACAACTGCCTCCGCAGCTTTTACACATGCTTTGTTGCTTTCGAAATGATGGCCTCTTAGTGGTTTCTTGAGCTGAGGAAACAGCCAGAAATCGCAGAGTGCGAGATCAGGACTGTATGGAGAGTGTGGTAGGATATCTGTGTTGTTCTTCTGCAAAACGTCCACTGCACAACCAGCAATATGTGGCCTTGCATTATCGTGGTGCAATAAGAAGCCATTCTTCAGCAATGGATGCTTCCTTTTGACGTGCTTGATGATAATTATCTTTTAAACAATACTAGTTACAAATGCACAGAACTTGACGTTGTTAAGTGCTACTTGAGTGCAATTACTTTTCAAAACTTTCAATGCTGCAATTCTGATTTGTTATTTCTTAAAATTTACTCCCTTATAAAATGAGAAAACAAAGAATTATTTGTTTTCCTAAATATAAATACAATTAAGTTTCTACAGTAATGTTTAAGTAAAGTCAATTTCTGTTTTCTGATTTTTTTTTTTTTCTTTTCTGTCATTATAATTAGTAAGTAAAACTGCTATATTTTTTTTTTTTTTTAAAGTTCAATTATTATTATTATTATTATTATTATGTTACTACAAACTAGGGAGCAACAAAAATATTTTAGGATACTTAGGGAGCCGCGACTACTAAAACTTCCTCTGGGTCTCTTTCTTACTTCAAATATCTGGTTTGTCAAAACCAATTTGAATGTTTTGTTTTCTTCTAGCTTGATGTTTTAGCTGATTCCTTCCTTGTTCCATATATTTTTCTTATTGGCTCCTATCATATAAGTATCATCCCATCATACTTATCTATTTCCATATTTGTGTGTGTGTGTGTGTGTGTAATTAAATTTATTATTGGTATATAAATAAATAGTTTTTTTTTATCCTGGACCTACTTTTCATAGAAGAGCCTATTATATAGAGAAAGTAGTACACTATTAAATAGGCTCTTCCTAATATTAGATAGTACACTTTTATACTATTAGATAGGCTTTTCCAGGAAATCGAGGACTCGCCAAAGGAGGGGAATGCACTTACAACATCTATTGGCAGACCCTTCCATACTTGCTATATGCAATAAAAAGAACCTGGATATCATATGTTTCCTACTACATTCTTAACTGTTAACAAATCTTAAATTTCTGCTTTATATTTCTTAACTGTTGGTTATAAAGAAAAATCTGGTCTTCGAAATCTCTATTTAGTCGAAACCTAGCATTTTCCCCTGCTACTTTTCCTTTTAGCAATTTTTCATGATGACCTTTTCTTTTCTGGAATGCTCAATAGGAAAATTCTCCTGTAATTCTCATATTCAGTTTTTTCCTTTTTTTTATAACTTGGTATAATGAGAGTACTACTTCAATTATCTGGAATTCACCCTTCTGATCAAGCTTTCTGAATTATATTATGTAGACACTGTCAAACTTTAATAACACCATATGCAGCCCTACAATCAATAGTTTACAAGGGTGGTTCCATAAGTTTTTGGCCTGACTAACTTTTAGAGGTGATAGAAACAAAACTACTATGTCGCTTTTCAACATAATCTCCCTTTACTTCAACACACTTTTCACATCTTTGAATTAACTTTTGTATGCTGTTGAAAAAAATAGTCTGTACTTTTGTCTGCAAAATGGCCTAAAATTGCATCTTTCACCTCATTGTCATCTGCAAATTTTCTTCCTTGAAGGTCTTTCTTCATTTTTGAGAAGAGGTAGCAGTCACTGAGTACTAGATCTGAACTGTAAGGCAGGTGATCAATCTCAATCTCCTGGAAGCCACAGTCCTCAGCCTTTGCAACAACTGTATGGACTGGAGCATTGTTGTGAAGCAGGCAAACACCATGACTCGGTATTTCTCTTCTCTTTTATGACATCACACAGTTTGTGCAGGAGTGAAGCATAATATTCTGCATTCACAGTGGTATTCCTTTCCTTGAAGTCAATCAAGAGAATTCCCTGGCAATCCCTATGATCCTCTTGGTGGACTGAGTGACCTTGCTTTTTCTTGGTTTTGCTTTACTTGGTTGTGCCACTCCATGGATTCTCTTTTGGAAAGAGGATCATAATAAAGGACCATTGTTTCATCCCCAGTGACAATGGATTCTAGTACTTCTTTCTGATTTCCTTGGCAAAGCTCTGAAAACTTGCAGGAACAGGTCACACAATGCTCCTTCTGAATTGAAGAGAGAAGTCAGGGCACCCACCTAGCACTGACCTTCATGTACTACCTCTTCTTATGTGAAGCTTCTCATGAATGATGCAAAAGACAGTTGTTATAGAAAGCCCCAACCTTGCTGAGATTTCTTTGAGCTTCAACCATCTGTCATTGAGCAGTTCCTCCTCAACAAGAGAGACGTGGAAGTCATCACTTCCACAGAATGACCGCCATGAGGATCATCTTTGATGGTCTCTCTCTTGGTAGGAGAAACTGTTTAGCCCATTATTTTATGGTGGAATATGGAGAAGCCTCCCCATAAACACCATTTTTTTTATAGCCCTTATTTGGTAAAAAAAACTTTATCACAGCACTGTACTCAATTTTTAACATTACAGCGACTTAGTGTACTATGTGTTAGTCAAACAAGTGCTTCCAGCTGAATGGTGCAGGTAGAGAGTTGAAACTGGTACACTAAGCTCTCCCATAGATGGTGCTATCTGTCACACACTGTTTTAAAATTGGTGTGAATTATGCATGTCAGGTTGGAAACTTTTGGAACCTACATTTTTATGTTGTGTTCATACACAAGGTTGGTTAATCAACCTATAGTACATTAGTACCATGTATGGATTGGGAAAGGAGGAACTTGTTTATGTTTGATTTAAATGACTGTAAATTGTATTCCTTGGGAAACACAGCAGATGGGAGACTGTTCCACAGTGCAGCAGTTGCAAGGATGAAAGAGGAAGACAAGAAACTTGTTCTTTACAGTATACCTAGAAACTTTGTTTCTAGGTGTACTGTAAAGGGATGTTGAGCAGCAGCTGCACATGTTCCAACAAGCTTAGTACTGAGTGGAGGAATTATTGATGTTATTTCAGATGAGCATTTCCCACAGAAATATTTGTAGTACACTTTTCAAAACAAAAGTGTACAACTCTCTCCCCTCACTTTACAAAAGTGAGGGGAGAGAGTTGGTACGAGATGGGTCATTAATAAGTCTAATTACTCTCCTCTGTATTGAGTCAAGCATTTTGAGAGAGCTTTTAGGGACCCCACCCATATGTGGGAGCAATATTCAATACCTGGGTGGATTTGTGATTTGTATAATGTTAACAGCTGTTTAAGGGTGAAGTAACGTCTTGAGCGAAAGAGAAATCCTAGTTTTTTTGAAGCTGAGGATGCAATGGTTGTGACATGTTTATGCCAGGAGAGGTTTGATGTGAGAGTAATTCCAAGAAGAGAGAGATCTCAAACTGTCTGGAAATTTGGGTATCATCAAAAAGGATACTGGGAAAAAATGGTTCTTTTTAATGGGAAATAGGACAGAACTGGGTTTTTTTAGCATTGAAATTGATGAGGTTATCCGAACCCCATTGTAGGATGGCTTGGAGATCGGAATTGAGGGTGGTGGTGGTTGATGTTCTGTGGATTGAGATGAGTTGTGTAGGGTAAGGTTTATTTATTGAAAGAGGAGCATAGTGTGCTGTCATCTGCAATACTGTGTATTGGGTTGGAGGTCAACTGGTGAGAGGGCAGAACCTTGTGGAACCCCCCAGCATTAATTGAATGGTGAGAGGATAGGGAGCCAGCCACCATCATCACACACACGCGCACTGTGTGTGTGTCCAGAGAGAAAACTGACAATTCAACTACAGAAGTCCTGGGTCAGACCAAATGATGGTAGTTTGCTTAGTAAGCCTTTATGCCAGACCCGGTCAAAGGCTTTGGAGATATCAAGTGCAACCACTTGAGATTCGCCAAACTTCTCCATGGCATTTGTCCAGAGATGGATGACATATGTGAGCAAATCTCCTGTTGATCGGCAGTGACAGAATCCATACTGACAGTCGTTTATTGGATGAGTGTCTTCAAGGTAGTGTAGGAGTTGGGAATTGATGATTTTTCAGTTACTTTTGACAGGAGTAAGGTAAGCGAGATGGGGCAGTAGTTGGATGGCAGTGACTTGTCACCCTTCTTCGGTATGGGCTGAATGAAGGAGACTTTTTTGTGTCTAATTTGGACAGTGTTTTTCTGATCTCATCCTGGCAAAAGGATATAGGGGCATTGTATTTTGGGTATCTGGAATGGTTGGGGGGTCTTCAGTTATGCATGCATTGGAAGCAAAGTGTGAGGCCAGAAGATTGGCTTTTTCTGTGGGTGATGATGCAATAGAGCCATCTGGGTATGATAAGGGCAGGAATAGTGTTGGGCAGAAGTTACAGCCAGTTGCTTTGGCGAGAGACCAAAAGGCTTGGCTGCTGTTTCCTGCTTCTTGCTCTTTCAAACTCTGTTTTGGAAGCATCGATTTTTTTTTTTTTTTTTTTTTTCATCTATTTTGGGCTTCAGTATAAGGAGGATGAGGTCCTTGATTTCAGCCAGTTATGGTATGTCTGGTGTTTCATCTGTACAGCCTTGGCACATCTTTTGGAGAACCAGGGTTTAGTTAGGGAAGGGCAGTTCAGAGTACTGTGTCGAATGTATGTTTCCATGCCGGTGAGGATTGCTTTGGTAATAAGTTTGGTACATATGTTTGGGTTGGAAGGCTGGAAGCAATAGTCCAGCCATAGGAATGTGGCATAGAAGTTACGAAGGCTGTCCCACTTGGCACTGCTATAATGCCAAACTACTCTTGTATAAGAGTGTCTGAGTAAGCGTTGTTGCATGGGGGAGGAGATGAGCACTAGATTGTGGTCAGAATTACCCAGGGGGCTCAATACTTTCACTGTGTATTTGGAGGGGTCATTGATGAGGAAGAGATCTGGGATGTTTGGGGAGTGGTTTGGGTTATCTGGTATTCTGGTTTGCATCTCAACAAGTTATGTAAGGTCATTAGTGATGGCAAATATTTCAGCATCTCTACCTGCAAGATCTGTACAACTGGAGAAGGAAAGTCAGCTAATGTTGTGGACATCAAAATCCCCTAGGAGGATAATTTCGCTGTTGGGAAAGTGGGATTGGAGAAAGTCAGTTTTTAAGGAGAGGAAATTAAAGAGCACACAGTGGTTGGTCGTGTTGGGGAGAGCAATAGAGACAGCAAATGAATTTGACTGAGTGGGGGAAGGGATATTTTCAACCAAAGAAGGTTAAAGTTGGGTGCTCTCTGGCAAGGTATGTCAGAACAGATGTATGCATAGACACCACCCTTGGGATAAAAGTTGTTAAAGAGTGAGTAGTTTAGAAGGTTGGAGATAAATAGTGCTGGGGAAAGGTGAGATATGAGTTTCTGCCAGAAAGAGTAGGTGGGGTTTGGTAGACTGAAGGTGGTAGCAGACACTATTATGGTTGGAGTTTAGGCCATGGATGTTGGTGAAGTGGATATGTAGGGTTTTGTGAGTGATATGTTTGACCGCAAGGGTCTTGCACATTTCCTATGCAGTGTCTGCATGCTGGTCTCCATGGTGGCTGCTAGTGGCATCACTTGGTTTTTGCACCAGTTTAATTTGTCTGTAGTCTATGATTCAACTGTTGTCACCATTTTGCCTTTTTTCTTTGTGTTGTCTTCAAAACTGGCGTCTTTGTTTCCTTTGTGGAAATGATAAATCTGGTCGAGCATGTGTGTGCGATTGGGGATAAGTGTCTTTGAACTTGTTGTCGATCGCTGTTATTAGTTTTGATGTGCTTGTTGGCGTGTTGCAAGTCACTTTTCCTGGGCATGGAAAGTTTGTTCCGTCCTTTCTTTTATTTATAGGTCCGAAATGATGGTACCTGACGATATTCTTAGAATTAATGTTGCATTCTTCAGTTAGTTTGTTGATATCCTCTTTTAATGATTTTCTGTTTTCTATCAGAAAGTTCAAAATGACAGCATTGAATGTTTTTTGTTTTTGGCCTCCATCAAGTTGTTTACTGTTGATGCGATTAGATCACAGAGTTCATTCATGGGCAAAGTTGAGCTTGCGTTGCACTGGTCGTCAATTTGTTTGAGCTTAACTTCCACTGCACGTATTTTGGAGGTAAAAGATTGGAGAAAGTCAATTTTTAAGGAGAGGAAATTAAAGAGCTGAGATTGGTTGGTTGTGTTTAAAGCATCGATGTGCTGTTTGAGGTTTTCAATACGTTTACCTATATTCAGAAGTTATTTTACTGAAGGGAGGCATAGCTAACAGAAGAACGGCTGGTTAAGTTCGATAAGTAGCTTTTATGCAGATTCGTCTATTTTGGCACAGGAGGTCTGTAGCCAGTGGCAACAGAACTTGCAGAATATCCCCTTTTTTCTATCTATGAAACCAGTTTTGCAGCTGCGGCACGTAATAGGTTTGTCGGCGGTGATTGACGGCACTGTGCTGGTGAGACACAGGGTGCTCGTTCGGTGTTGTCTTTTGTTGCCACCATCTTTGCTGCGTACAACAATAGGCATAGTGAGCGCTTACAGGGACAAGGGGCTGATTTAGAATTGGAAAGATAGCTGATTTAATGCACTATAAGTACTTACAGGTTGTGCAGAAGTATTCCGCTCCTCAGTATCCGCTGTTAAGGTTTCCGTTTGATGATTAATTTTGATGAAAAACACTCACAAAAACGATAAAATGGGGAGCACAAATTTAGAGTAGCTTATTCATCGACTTGCTCAACTTACCTCGTATCACTATAGACATGGATGTTTGATGAATATTTCTTTAGATTTGAATGTCTTTAGATTTGAGATGACTTTCATTGCCTTGGTGTGAAACCACAATCCCACGTATTGGAGGCTGGAAGCAGCTTATATTGTTTCATGTTTGATCTCTTGAGCAGGGTTTTCCGACAATGTAAAACATATACATGTGTGTATGTATATATATATGTGTGTGTGTGTGTGTATATCTATATATGTGTGTGTGTGTGTACATACATATATATACATGTGTTTGTGTGTGTGTGTATGCATATTATTATTATTTTCTGAGACCTCCAGGGAGTCAAGAACTCATCGAGGGAGGCTGTAAATTACCCAACCCAGCTATCATACCTTCCCTTAAATTCATTTACACTAGCTGCACTCACTACCCCTAAGGGCAAATTATTCCACTCACTCACTGCTCTCTTAGAGAAAAACCTATCTCTTACCCCTTTCTTGACTGAGAACAACCTTAACTTCCATGGATGCCCCCATGTTCTCTCCCCCTTCCATATAACGAAAAATTTCATCATTTGAAATGTTATAACACCCATTCAAAAGTTTATAGACCTCTATCATATCACCCCTCTTTCTCCTGTTAACCAGAATCTGTAATCCACATGTGTCTCAATCTGTCCTCATAATCTAAATCCCATAATCCGGATATAATCTTTGTAACTCTTCTTTGCACCCTTTCCACAGCTTCTTTATCCCCTTGAAACCTGGGAGACCAAATCTGTGCACAGTAATCCAAGTGTGGTCTTATCAAAGCCTTATAAAGAGGTAAAATTACTTTCTTATTGTTACATGTCAAGGTTCGTTTCAGCAAACAATTGCAAATCTGATGATGGACCCTGCTTGAAGTCATTAATGTATAGATTGAACAATAATTGCCCAAGGACTGAACCAGTGAGGTACACCACTGGTTTTACCTTAAATCTGGCAGATTCACACCCACTGTATACCACTTTTTGATATCTGTCTGTTAACCATCCCCTGATCCAAATCAATAGATTATGTTCCAATCCCATATTCTCCAGTTTACGCAACAGCCTATCGTGTGGTATCTTATCAAATGCCTTAGAAAAATCCAACATTATCATAGTGTATACAGTGTATACATATATACAGTATATATAATAATAATAGAACTTCTGTAGCCCAATTGATATAGACAAAGGCTTTTGTGTCACTAAGACCTGGGTTCGATTCCTATCAGTGACATGAAGAACCTTTACACGGTCTCTTTTGACTAAAGGTGAGTTTAGCCGGTCTTATATGGAGGTAGGAGATTTTTTCATCTGGATACTTTTGTTTTTCATCTTCCAGAACAGGCAAACCAGCCCCTGTGAACATACTCATCTACAGACATAGGACACACCGGGAGGCATAGCACCTTATCCTTGAGTTACAGTTGCGGTTGCAATCCAAGAATAGTTGGAAAGGTTGAGGGTGCTTAAGTGCCTGTTAGGACCACTGATGATGATATATAATAATAATAATAAAAACCTTACCTCATCCACAGTGCTTATGTTAACATGCTTTCTTGCACAAGTCACTCAGTGTTTTCTTCAGAATTTGCTGCTCACACTGTAAGGTTTGATTTCTGATTTCAAACTTATTCACTTTAAGCTAATAGTATTTCTGGATTTGCATAAGTAGTTCACATCTGAAAGTCATTTGATTTCATTTTCTTTCATAACATTTTCACTGTTTTGCATCCTGCAGCAATTTTGAAAATATGCTATCAACAATATAATATAATAATATAATCAACAAAACTTCTTGTTTTGCATATATCTTCTCTATCCATGTGAATTTGTATGAATTTTTAATGTGGAACATTTATGATTAGTCTGTTAATAAATAGAAGATTATTATATTTAGATGTTTATATAGAGGATATTATCATAATATTAATCCTACTGGCTGTGCCATTATTTAAATATAGGATTTTTATTAATTTAATCCTGTATATAGAAATGATCTCTGTTCAACAATTATTTTTAATTTATATCAGAGTGTACCTATATATTATATGCACAAGGGTTCACTCCGATTGGTGCAATGACCTTATTTTTTTCTTTCAGAATCCAAATAAATCACTGACTCAAGACCAAAATACAAAATAAATATATTTAATATAACAAAAACAATATATATACACTTCAAACAAATATTACATAACTAACTACAAATTAATTGGATCCAAGGCCTTTTAAAAATAAACTTACACTATAGACTAGACTAAACACTTCGTTTTCGCAATGACAAAATGTTCATAGCCAGTTTCTCTCTCTGTCAAGGCTCTTTTCCGAAGATATATGACTTTATTCTTCATTTTCACAGGATCCTTTCTTATCACTCATGTAGCACACATTAAATCTTCCTGACTTAATTCTGTCTTCTTTTTAGTAGAAATAACAGTTAGATCCGGTGTCCTTAAGACAGACAAAATTTCCTAATCAGAGTTTTCTTGAATTCCTTTAGAACGTAAATAGCAATTTCTTTTTTTATTCACTAATGCTTATTGACAGTCTCTTCCATTTGAAAACACTTACAGTTCTACGATTCCCTTTTCGGAATCTACTATAAATTTTCCAATTAGCGTTTTCTCAAATGTTCCTTTTAAAACAATCTATAGCAATATTCTCCTTTATTTATCAATATTTATTCCACATTAAAACTTCATAGTTCCACGATTCCCTTTTCAGAATATACTATTAATTTTCTTCTGACTGTCACATAAAAAAAACTTAAATTCCACTGAATCTAAATGTCTGCTGGCTTGTGTTCTTATTTCCTTCCGAACGCTGTCTTGTTTTTCTCCCGTTGCTTCGATACTGAACGCTTTCTGTCAGCTGTCAATCACACATCAAACTTCTCGGCGAGCATGCACACTCCATGAAAGTGGCAAGCAAGAAACTAGGTATAATGGCTGACACTTTGTCTCCATTAGCGACAAGTGAATGTCTTCATAAAACACAACTTAATATTTTAAATTACAATAAATTTGTTTAAAGTAACACAACTATTCAAATCAGGTAAGTACATAAATTTTTAACTGCTTTACATATTATTTTTGACAAAAAACAATTTCAATAACAGGCACATCGCAAGTGCCAACAATGCGTGTTATGAAACTAAAACTAATAAACATTCTAACATAAACAATACGTAAAAATAGTCAGAATTTTAAATTATGATTATTTTTATAAGCCCATGTCCTCAGAAGATAGCTTCATTGCTTGCTATTTATTAGCATTGCTCATTTCCCTGATTTTCCTAAAACATTTCTATTGGTTGGAATTCATTTCTGTCTCTACTATTTACATCTGCAATAGGAATTCACTATTCTTTTTTCTTTCTAGTTACCTAAAAGATCTCTCTTTCTTTCTTTCATACTAGCACTTCACTGGTGTCATATGTAAATAAATAATAAATAAGTTGTTTTATTCATTTTCTCATTTTCAAACCTATCCATATAACTCTGCTTGATACTGCTTCCTATTTAAGACGTATCTTTTTTCCTTGTGTTGCATAATATGGTTACTTCAACCTTGAAGAATAAGACTGAAATAACATGATTTATCCATTTCTTTTCAGCTCTATTTTTTCCCCTTATTGTTGTTGAAATTTTCATTATTAAACTAGTTTTTTAATATTTATACATAAATATTAAAAAATTTAATATTTATGTGTGTGTATATATATATATATATATTTAAATGGATGTCTTGAATTTATTTATCTAATTAATAATTTTCTTTAACACAGATTGTCTTTGATTCTATTTAATTAAGCATCCGATACAACAAGTATTGCAGAGGTTGAATTTAATTTTCAATTTCACTAAATATTATACAACTAGTATCTAAACCTAATATTTAATGGAGCACATCTAAGTAATCTTCCTTAAAAGCTATCTTTGCATAGACATGATTAAGACCTGGCTTATAGCTGAGTATTACTGAACAATTCAGGTTGGAATGGTTGAATTATTTTTTTCTATGCTTCCCTTTCTTCTTACATCAATTTAGCTGTGGCCTTGCTGGGCATATTCTCTACACTTCAAAAAACAAACTAGGGATTCAGCATTAATCCATTTGAGTGGGATGGTAGTAAAGTAGTTTTTGCAGGCTGCTCACCAGGTGCTACATGGGGCCGAACCTATTGGTAACACTTTCGAAAGCTGAATCAACTGGCAAAAAATAATCATGCTACTTCTTACACTACCAGGCTGTGCTTGGGGAAGGGGGGAGGTTTTCGAGTATAACAGCTTGCACGGGATACTATTGAGGCCATACTTGGATTGGAATGGGTCTGGACACTCCTATTGCATTCCCTGTTCTATAAATTTTTCCAACATTCTAACATGAAAGGAAGCATAAAATTTTTTAGTATATCTGCAGTTGAAAAATATCTTCTACAAAAAAAAACTCTCAAAAAAAAAAAAAAACTTCTCTCTCGAAAAACTTCTAATTCTATTCTTTTATTCCATATACCTCTGTCCTTTGGAACAGTCTTCTCATACTATTTTCCTCAATTCATGCTACCTTCAGATCTTCCAGAAACACATTAACAGAGATTCTGTTAATGCCCACACATCATTCTTTTTGTGTTATAGGTCTTGAGACCTCTCATGTGGTGTTGATATTAAAAAAAAAAATATATATATATATATATATATATATATATTATATGTATTCCCCACCAATGCAGGAGTACCCCAGGGTTCTTTTCTTTCACCCACTCTTTTCCTTTTGTATATAAATGACTTGCTCTCATAGCATTGCTGATGACAAAACTGCATTCCTCCTTTTCATTTGACAAAATCTTCTTCTTTGAGTGCCATCTCCTATCGGAGGTCGATGACCACCTTGGCAAATTTTGAGCGATTCTCAGCTACTCTGAGCAGTCTCTCAGAGTTCATACCAGTCCACTGTCTGATGTCTGCCAGCCAAGATTTTCTTCGTCTTCCTTGTCCTCTTCTTCCATTTATCTTCCCTTTTATAATCAGTTGACAGATCTTGTAGTGCTCAATTCATGACTTAATTTTTAACAGTATTAACAACAAAAAACAATTTAATCAAAAGATGTTTTATTAACTACTTATATTTTGTTATCACATTATGTTAGCTTGTAGTGTTCAAGTATTAGAATCCTCAAGATCTACCATGACCAGGGACCTGAACTCAGATCTCCTCACTATATCCCAGTGGGGCAATGCCAACCTTGTAAACTTCAATGCCACCAAAGCTCAGCCCTATCTGATCTCTCAAAAGAAAGAGCTTTCATACCTCTCCCTTACCTTCGGTAATACTGAGATATCCAAACACAATCAGATTTTTCTTCTTGGACTGACCTGCCATTCTGATCTTTCCTGGCACAACCATATTTTGACTATAGCTTCTCCAGCTGCCAAAAAACGTGGTGTGCTTTTTTGCATAAGACACTACTTCACATTCCCTTTACAGCTGCTAACTCTATACAAAACCCAAATCTACCCAGCCATGGAATATTTGCTCCCATATTTAGGGTGATGCACCAAAATCCTCTCTAAGATTGCTCGATTCTATCCAGATTGTATTGGCCCATGTTTGTACTACTACTATGTTCACTGGACATCTACAGATGCCGTATGGTCACTCTGATGCTCGGTGATGTGCCACACCAGGCCTCGCCATGTAGTCCTGTTGTTTGCTTTTCTGGTGGCATCAGCTTTCTGAAAATCAGTCACTCCACACACACGGCATCTATCCATCCATCCATCTCATTGATGGTCTACCCTGCCTCTTTTTCCAGGAACTTTACCTTTTATTACTGTTCTGAGAAGCCCTCCCCCTTCCTTCCTTTCTATATGTCCAAGATATTTTAACTTTCTTCTGTCAACATCCTTAAGGAGCCTTAAAGTTCTACTAATCTTTTCTAACACCGATTCATTTATATGCCTTTCAGTATATGATATTGTCAACAGCCTTCTGTAACACCACATCTCAAAAGCAAATATCCATTTCTTATCTGAAAACTTTAGGTTCCAAGTCTCACATCCATAAGTCACTGTTAGAAAAACAACTGTATCTAAAATCCTCAACTTTGTTCCCATAGATTTTAGGCAGGTCTCTGACTGTTGTTTTAGCCATTCCTAACCTTTTTCTGATGTCTTCTGAACAGCAATTCTTCACATTAATAATGGATCCCAGGTACTCAAACTTGCTGACTTCCTCAATTCTTTTTCCATTAAGGTACACTGGTTTCTCAAGAGCTTCTCTGTGTTTCCCCTGAGAACCATAATCTTTGTTTTGCTAGGATTGAGTTGAAGTCCTCTGTTATCACTGATCTTGTTAATCCTGTCAAGAATTAGTCCTAGTTCTTCCATGTCATTAGAAAGAAGTACTGTATCAGCAGCATACCCCAGATTACTAATCAATCTACCTCCTATCCCAATTCCCATCCTGAGCTCATCCAATGCCCCACGCATGATGTCCCCCGCACACACACACACACACTAAACAAGCAAACATCCCTGCCCAACTCCTTTTCCAACTTGAAGCCAGTCAGTCAATCCATCACCTGTTATTACCATGGCCTCCTGCTCCCTATACAAGCCGGCTATCAACCCGATAGTGTGCCGAGGAAAACCCACTCCCTTCACCACTTCTCACAGCCTCGCATGCTCAGCACAGTCAAACCTAAGTTCATGCCTAAGTGGAGGAGGTTCCAAATCAAAATTTTCCTGGTGGGAGGCCTCCACATTTTTATCCACTCTGCTGTACAGTTCCTCACAGAATACTATGAGTAACTGTACAGCAGAGTGGAGATAAAGAAAATGTGGAGAAAAATGTTGGAAAAAGGAACTGTACAATTCCTCACAGAATACTGTGAGGAACTGTACAGCAGAGTGGATAAAGAAAATGTGGAGCCCCCTCCCACCAGGAAAATTTTGATTTGGAACCTCCTCCACTTAGGTATGAAGTTGAAAGAGCAGCTTAACAGCAATAGGGTTCCGGGTGCAGGTGAAATCCCGGCGGTGTTAATTGGGGTCACAGGGGATGGGGGGGGGATGGGAGTGATTGTGGAGATATGTGAGACGACGGGATCATGGCCTGGAGAAGGTCAGTTTTCATGCCCCTACATGGGAGGGCATGCGGGAATTGTGGAATTGATATTTCATGCAAGCAAAATTTTATTGAAGATCATGCTAAATAGGATTGAGGTCAAAGTTGAGGCAGAGATGCCCATGGGGCAGGCAGGTTTTGGGAAGAGTGGGGGCACCGGGGATCAGATCCTTTGCCTTGGACAGATTATGGAAAAATGTGAAGAATTCAGACTCCATCTGGTGGTGTTTCTTAGACTACTCTAAAGCTTTTGACTGTGTTGAACATGTGTGGCTGTGGGAAGTGGTGAAGGGAGTGGGTTTTCCTCGGCACACTATCTGGTTGATAGCTGGCTTGTATAGGGGCAGGAGGCCATGGTAATAACAGGTGTTGGATTGACTGACTGGCTTCAAGTTGGAAAAGGAGTTGGGCAGGGATGTTTGCTTTCTCCTTGCTTGTTTAGTGTGTGTGTGTGTGCAGGGGACGTCATGCGTGTGGCATTGGATGAGCTCAGGACGGGAATTGGGATAAGAGGTGGATTGATCAGTAGTCTGGGGTATTCTGCTTTCTCCTTTCTAATGTGATGGAAGAACTTGTGATGGAAGGTATTTCTCCTTTCTAATGAGATGGAAGAACTAGGGCTAATTCTTGACAGGGTTAACGAGATCAGTGATAACAGAGGACTTCAACTCAATCCTAGCAAGACAAAGATTATGGTTCTCAGGGGAAACACAAACAGAGAAGCTCTTGAGAAACAAGTGTACCTTAATGGAGAAAGAATTGAGGAAGTCAGCAAGTTTGAGTACCTGGGATCCATTATTAATGTGAAGAATTGCTGTTCAGAAGACGTCAGAAAAAGGTTAGGAATGGCTAAAACAACAGTCAGAGACCTGTCTAAAATCTGGAAGGATGGATATATCTCCATGGGAACAAAGTTGAGGATTTTAGATGCAGTTGTTTCTCTAACAGCGACTTATGGATGCGACACTTGGAACCTAAAGTTTTCAGATAAGAAACGGATATCTGTTTTGAGATGTGGTGTTACAGAAAGCTGTTGACGATATCATATACTGAAAGGCGTACAAATGAATGGGTATTAGAAAAGATCAGTAGATCTGTAAGGCTCTTTAAGGATGTTGACAGAAGAAAGTTAAAATATTTTGGACACATAGAAAGGAAGAAAGGGGGACTTCCTTCCTTTCTATGTAACAGAAGGTAAAGTTCCTGGAAAAAGAGGCTGGATGGATGGATGGCGTGTGTGGAGTGACTGATCTTCAGAGAGTTGAGGCTGCCAGAAAAGCAAACAACAGGACTACATGGCAAGGCCTGGTGTGGCACATCACCCAGCATCGGAGTGACCATATGGCATCTGCAGATGTCCAGTGAACATAGTAGTAGTAGTCTTATTTTGGCCCTCACCAGCTGACGGTCTGCACCATAATCTGCTCCAAGACAAGTATGCACATCAGAGATGCTTGTCTTCCATCGCTGGAGAGCCAGGATGTATTCAATCTGGTGCCTTGACCTATCAATGTTAGGTCAAGGCACCAGATTGCTTGTGTTATGTTCACCCATACCAAACGTGCCACACTCCGGCCTGACTCTCATACTCTTTTCCACTTTTGCATTTAAGTCCCCTAAGATGTACAGTATATCTCTCCTTGGGAGGCAGTCCAAAACAGTTTGTAAGTTTTCATAGAATTCCTCACTCTCTTCTTCAGGCCTGTCCATGTGGGGTGCATAAACTACCACAATTGATAGATTGGTAGGCTGAGCCTTAAGTCTAATAGAGAGTATCCTATCATTAATGGGGTTATGGCCAAGAAGACTTCTTGCCTGAGCTTCTTCAGTATCAAAGCTATCCCCATGATGCTTTGAGTCACCACCTGAGTAAATAACTAGCTTACCATCCTGTCTTTGAAGTGACCTTCCCCATTCCATCTAGTCTCTGTAATTCCAAGGATGCCAATTTTATACCTATCCATCTTTTTACAGACAATCTGAAGAGTACCCATCTGTAGACCCTAGACATTCCTTATGCCTATGTAAAATTCCTTTCTAAAATTAATTTTATACCTTCTGTGTTGCTCATTCACAGTATCACTGACTTTTGATGGAGACTGTAATATACTTCTTGAACAGGAGCCTCTGCCTAAGCCTTGAACTCTGCTCTGATTATTCTGCGCAACAGCCGATGCAGCATAAGATGCATTATAAGGCACAACCATATTAGCATTTTGGAGTGAAGTCACTGCAAGAAGAAAGTGGTAGTGTTGCAGAGGCCCTTTCCACATAAGATGAAATAGGAAAGATTCACCCCTAGCCCTCGAATACTCTAATAGCATTGGGGGGGGGGAGCAAGAAGGAAAGAAAAAAGGGGAGGGACCAGTCTACAGATAATATAATATAAGTGTGATGTTTCTAATTTTGTTTATGAAGTGTTCTGTATTTTTTATTTAAAGAATTGTCATAATCCATGGAGAGTTGACCAACATGCAATGCAGCCACTACATTAAGATAAAAATACATTTCCTTGTTAATTAATCAGCTAGCCTTTCTAAACGATGTGGAGACAGCAGCTTGATACCTAACTGCATTAAGCTTACAAGGGAGTTTACTTCAGCCAAAGTGTTCTGTATTTATGCCTGTATGGAAAAAGATATGTTGAGAGAACAAATCCATGAGGCCCACAAACATCTAACAATCATCCAAAACAGCATCTACAACTAAAATTAGAGCTATCGAGCTACATAAATCCAAATATTCTGGTGAGGATCATAGATGACTGCAAAGCACAAGTTCAGTGATTTACATACAGACGATCGGCATTTCCAAAGTAGATGACAGACAAACCTCAAAAATTCATGTTGTATAGCAAGTGAAAGCATGTCCTTATGGTGTGCTGGCTGTTTCAAGCAGATGGTCATCCCTCCACACACAGACAAAGTTTTTTTTTTTTTCTGAGGACAGCTTCTCGTTTGAAATGGCCAATGGCCAGCATATTGTACGATACTTTTACTTACCATAATGCATTGTTTTTTTAGGTCTAGCAGATCCATCATTTGCTTTGTCACTTTTCAATTTTATTTAACCTTTCATTCTACCATAATCAGCTTTCAAAATTATATACAGGTTTTAAATACTATTCAATATCATTCACTGAGCTGTGCTTTATTACACAAAAATAAAGAAAAATGAATAGCAATTCCCTAATAGTCCTACAATTTGCTCCGGTGAGCAGGCGCTGAACAAAAAATATAAAATTATTAACCAAATGTTTATAACAATTGGCTATAATGAAAAAAAAAAACAGTTCATGAAGATTGTTCACAAAAAAAATACCATTAAAAGAATGCCATAGCCATACCATACATTAGAGGCATATCAGGAAAAAAAAATAGATAGAATTGTACATAAATACAATATTAAGGCAACCTTCTGTAAAATTAAGAAATTTACTCAACTCTTCCAAAGATTCTCTTCCATACCTTGCCCATCTAGGGGTTTACAACATTCAGTGCACCTGCAACCTACCCTACATAGGGGAAACAGACATACCATGCCAATAAGAAAAGACGAACATAAACGGCACATTAAATTCCTCCACTATGGTAAAACAGACCTTGTCAGACCCACTTCAAACATGTCTCAGAATTTGAAAGAAAGTTCAAAGAAGCCAAAAAAGTTGAGTAAAATGCTGAAACATCATCCAAATCTAAACAAGAATGATGGATTAATAATTCCAAGAATCTGGTGAACCCATATGGTATCCAGAACAAGCCCAAACACAAGAAAATCTTAATACGAGAGGACTATAGAAATTGTTTAAAAAGCAGGCACTTGAACTGTATTTCCATTATTTTTATACAAAAATATTTTTGTATATATTTTATTTAGTAATATTTTTATTTTATTTTTTCACCCAAGATCAGGCTAGGATAAATGATTAACAAAGCATTTAGATTTATCTTACTTTTTTGTCGGCCGTTAATTATAAGTAAAGTAATTATTCGAACACGTGTGTTTTTGTCTCCATAAATTCTTCACTATGTAGGAGTGTCTATTACTGGTACATAAATAAAGTAAATAAAGAAGGGGCATCAAAACTAACTTATGTCTGAATTTTTAAGGATATGATTTTTAGCTAATGATTTGAAATGGACTGAATTGTTTTTTTACAAATGTAGAAGAGTTGCCAGTAAAAGGGGGGGGGGTGCATGAGACTTAGCTAACTGTTGGCCAAGTTTATAAGTAGGACTGGCTGTGCTATCAACAAATAGGGCATAGGGGATTTGTTGGATTTGTGGATTTTAGGTACTCATAAATATGAGATGGTTTAACACAAACCGGTTTTATTTTGTTGATTTCTTTGGGCCAAGAAGTCACTTTTTAATAATTTGCAGACTTTTTTTTCCTTTAAGACATAGTAGGATCTTGATATATAATTTGGTAAGTAGGATTGTCACATAGGAGATCTTGCTTTTTATTTTTTTTTTTTAGTAATCCTCTTGATTCATGATAACTGCTGCATTACCCTTATCAGCTTTAATAATAACAATATTTTTATTCTTATATAATGTTTTTAAGGCAGCGCTATTTCATTCTGTGGTATATTACTTTTTGGTGGTTTAGCCTTGTGGGGCATCTTTCACTATTGAGGGTGAAAGATGCCCCATTCTACATTCATCATGATTTCTAGTTTTGGAACATGTTTGGGTGTAACGGCAAAGTTATTATTCAGACTAAGAGCATTCTTAGCTTCTTCTGTAAGCACCTGTGCTGATAAATATATGACCATGCAATCTCATTGAAGTTGCAGTTGGAGCGTAGTATGTTGGCGCTGTTGTAGGATATCAGATTTCTTCAAGTGCCTGCTTTTTAAATTTTGTGAGGTTTTTTTTGATGAAACTTCAGAGATGTGATGTAGGACTGTCAACAGTTCAGGATTTCAAAGATTAAATAGTTCTTCATGTAGAGTGGTAATAGATCTGTTTAACTTAGCAATTTGTTACTGTAGGAGCACTAAACTTGCCTTTCAGTAAATACAATATGCCGTTGCCAAATTAAACTTTTCATTAAATCTGAGAAAAGCTGGAATAATATTGCTGTCACAGAATCATTTGAGGAAGGCTAACCTTTTCAGTTTTCTGACCCATTTCAGTTTTACTTACTGAACTGTTATGCTTTATATACAATATCATTTCCATGGAGAATCATCAATCTAATAGACAAGCTTAGGTGTCAAACCTTATTCATAATAGTTTATTTGTTGTTGTTAATACCATTAAAATAAATTATGAATAACATTAAACACCTAAGCTTGCCTATTAGAGGGATATTTGTTTGTTTGCTGATGATGCAAAACTGGAGAGGGCAATAGTTGATAAAGGTGATATAGATATTTTGTAAGATGATTTAAATAAATTGACAGCTTGGACAAAGGACAATGGTTGTCAATTTAATGTTGTAAAATGCAAGGTAATGCACTTTTGAATGCTTCACATCATATTGGTGGTACTAGATTATAGGAAATTGATGAGGCTAGGGATTTGGGGCTGAGGATAGAGAGAGATTTGAAATTCAAAGGACATATTGGCAAAATAGCTCAGAGGATTACTTGGATGTGGAAGAACTCATTGACAAGTAAAGATAGGAAAATTATTATCCCTCTTTCTAAGAATATGATTTGGCCACATGTTGACTACTGTGCACAGATTTGATCTGCATTTCTAGGGGACTGGGAAGTAGTGGAGAGGATACAGAGAATAATGACCAAGCTTGGTGATCCACGTACCTTCAATTTATCTTATGAGGGCAGACTGAAGGTGTGTGGATTGCAGAGTTTAGCTGACAGGAAGGGGATATGATAGAAACTTAAGTTACTAAAGTGGGGGAGTAGGGTGAAAGCAAGGGATCATACTTTGAAGTTGTCTAAAAGTGTGGTTAGCAAGCATATGCAGACTAGTTTCTTTACTTGGAGAATGGTGAATGAGTGGAATGGATTGCCAGAGGTGGTTGTGAGCACCCCAACAGTGAATACAGTCTTGCCATAAATACTGCTGCAACTTCTGCATTCCCACAGAATTGCACGAGCCCAGTCCTGTTATTAGTGTTATGCAACCAATATTTGCATGTTTATCAGTAGAGAGAGAGAGAATTGTCTAGCCATATGAATTAACATGCAGTGGGGAGATTATAAGGACTGTGTAGCTGTAATAGCACTTCACAAGGCTGGAATGCAGCCACTTGTTATTTTCAACACACTAAAAACACTTCTGATCAGTAAGATGTTTGTGTATCAGATTATTAACCATTATAACAATACAGAAGACATATCTGACCACCAAAGAACAGGTCGACAATGCCACATTAGAAGGCAAAAGCTTGTGAGCGCTGCAAAGAACGCAGAAAGTGATGTTGCAAGAGATGAATATTTTTCAGATAGCGATGTCACATGTACTAAGAGAAGATTTTTAGAAGAGTCATTTAACCATGAAAACGATCAGGTATTTGCCCAGGATTCTGTGTGTTGAGGTGGCTGATGCATCAGAGGGTATCCATGTTGCATTTCTGCAAGAAAGGGATGAAAACCTCTGTCATAGTTTATCAAAACTGTGCTGGAAGTTGTGGTATGGCTTCGAAGAACACCTTATGGTAGGCAGTGGGGCTTCCAACTGGACTCAGTCCCTGCACACGTGCCTGACTACATATCGTCATCTGGAAGTCCCAATCTGAATCCATTGGACTTCAAATTGTGGTTGGTCAGAGCTTGAGAGAGTAGCCCAAGAAACAACACTCCAGCTTGGCCAGCCTGAAGGTGGATTTGGAGCAAGCAGTGGCAGTGTTTTTATTGGATGTTATGCGTGCCACTATCGATATGTGGCCCCACAGATTTTGCACATGCATGAAGGCAAAAAGGGAGACATTTTAAACATTGAGTGCTGTTATATGCATGTTATATATGTAGTTTGTATGTGCTGAAAGCTGTAAATGATTTACTGACAGATTAAAGGTTTATTGTGCTGTTCAAGTATTTATGACTAGACTAAGTAAGTATGATAGGTATTGTGTTAATGGATAGTGTTGGTCTCCTGCATTGAGTCTTTTGACTCCATGGAGTACTCATTGTGTGTCCCAATTTACGATTATTAGGCTTTCAACTATCCTTACATGTGAAACTTTACTTGTCTTTGTCCAAATCTTATTTATATACGAGATATCACCCGAATACAAATATTCAAGCCTCTTCTCCCCTTAATGTCCCTAAATATTTATTTTATACTGCGCCTTTCAGGACATTTAGTTTAAGATATAAAATTCAAAAGGAGCAATTGCCAAATATGTCTGCGTGTGAAATTAATATGCAATCATAACCTTTATCTCGTAACTTAACAAATCCCCCCCCCCCACGTGATTAGATTTGTACGTTGTTACAAGTGGTGCGGCAATCTCAGACAACTGTATTTTCAATGAACAAAAGTTTATTGAACTCTTAAGCATGGTACAATTCATTCTTTATCAAATAAAACTCAATTCAATACTAAGAATATGTAATACAAATTTTCACTAGCTAAACATAATTATTAGGTTAAGATCCTACATGAGAATTGTGATCATATCGCCATAACAGATTCTATACATACAAACATGTATAATCCTAGAACTAGTTGATCCTTTGTCTAACCCCTTACTGGTTTGATCACGCTATAATTCTGTGTTTTCTAGGACATATATAATCAGTTATTCTAATTTTCTCGCTAAGACAATGTGGATTAAAATTATCCTTTCGCTGAGCTAATACACACCTTTAACCTTTAAAACTCTCTTAATTAAAATACAATGTACATGCATAAATCTCTAGGCACATGAATACGTATTAATTAATAGTAACAAACTCATTTTTATTCTAGTTTGACATGTACTAAAGTCCTAGTATAATTCTCATTAATCCTTTCAACTGTTCAGTAATTGAACAATGACTACAGTTACATATGATTTGAATTGACACGAGATTTTACAGTACCTTTTGACTTGGGTCCTCTACACTGGTCTCTACCTTTTTCCGATATTTTACCTTCCTAGGACAAACTCTTCTATAACTTATCACTCCTAAGTTCTTTTGGCACTAAGATGGGCTTTCACGATCTTTACCTTACATTCTTCAATCAAGGACATACATAGGATCATCTATTCTATGGCTGTGAAATTCACCACGTGGGCACTGACTTCTTTATAGAATTTTCTTTCTCTCATTACGATCACTGGACGATGAAACACACTGATGTTATCTTCTCTCTTTTTAACTAAACGGCATCCCTCATTTCTTACAATAGGAACACGGAATCGAAATCCCGCACACTTTCTTTCCTATTGTGTCTCCTAACCCGTCACTCAGGAAAACCGCGAGAGACCTATACGAAGACTCGTGAAGAAAACTCTGAGGATAAAAGCCCTGTGTGTGTGTGGGGGGGGTTCCTAACCCTTTTATGCGATGACCCCTACCGGCACCTTCTTCAACTTCTTTTCTTCCCCCCCTTACTGGAGTCGATTTCACTGACCAATAGAGTGGCGTTTTTCTGCCAAAACATCATGTGGTCCATGTGCATGTGACTGACACGTGACAAAGTCTCAATTCGGGAATTATGACATTGAGCTTTGGTTTTTGTTTAAGCTAACCACTATGTCATCTATACTAAATTAATCCCCTTTCCAAAATTTTCTAAGAATTAACTCGAGTCTTTAATCTCTTATTTCAATTGTAAAAACTAGCCTCTCACATACTAAATCCTATGACCAATCTTCTTTGCTTTACTTAACCTTATTTTATCATATCACAACTGTAATAAATTTCCCTTCTTTTTTGTTTTTATTTTTATTTTATTTAGTTCAACAAACAATTTCAGCTATATTTTTCACTTGGATGCAAGCATGTTTTTCTTTCCCTTTTTTTTTGTATTCGTTACTTTCAAAGGCTCTTAACGATATCTGCTTAGGAACAAGCTTGCTTGCTTCGTTATCTATACAGGGTTTTTATTTCTTCTCTTGTTACATCATGATAACTGAAAATTTCACATTCTTCTTATGAGGATGTAACATCATATAAATAATAATAAAAGTTGTGTAGAATGAAGTTGGAGTAACTTGAACTTCATGTTCAGAAAACAAAATAAATAACTAGATATTAATGTTTTGTTAATGGATTTCAAATAAGGTTTAAATTAATAAACATTTTCATCAGTAATATTTGAAATAATTTATAAAGTTAAATAAATAAAATTATTTTGTTAAAATCAAGTTGAATTTTTGTAGATAATCTCTTCACTGCTTTGATATTTCAGTGTACCAACTGCAACAATGTGCTCCTTCCCCTAGGTGTATTCCTTGCTGTAGACAGGTATTGATTTATATTTTTAAATACATTTTACTTATACCAGATTGTTGACAGATTATAACAAAATCCATTGCTTTTTTATCATTGTTTTCTGTATTTATGCATACTTTTTTTTTTTTTGTTAAGAGTATTAATCAAAATGGAGAGGAGAGATATCTTTGTTTGGTATGTTATTCTGAAGATATAAAATTGCATATTTCTGATATTCAGGTTATGTTTCCATTATACTTATTCTTAAATTTGAATAATATAATTGGGATCGCTTAAGGGTCAAAGCTAGATAACTGGAAGGAAACCTTCACATCATCTTTAAGGAATGCAGAGAATAAACTAGGGCTTCTGACCTACTGTTCAGTCTGTATGTAGCAAGACTCAGGAGTCCCTGCATTTGAAATTAAAGTGAGGAAAAGTATGAAATGTTTATTGACAAACAAAACAGTTTATTACCATATATTTATTATCATATGATTATAAATTGGATAAACTTTTAATAGTTACTGTTAAGTTAACATTATCATTTCTATAAAGAAAGAAAGAAAGAGTTCTTTCTAATAAATTTAGCATACAAGTTTGTGTTACCAGTGTTGCAAGTTTCCTCAGTATTTCGCTACTTGAAAAACTCAATCTCAGTTACCATAATTTATCTGCATCTACAGCCCTTCTGTACTGTGGGAATATTTCATATGTGACACTGATGAAAGAGAAAATGAAAAGAGAAATGGTTACATTATCATGATACCATATTTTGGAATAAATTTAATAACTGATTTCAGTAGACAAAGAATGTTCAAAATTCTCAGTTATTAATGCATTGCTTTGAAAATAATCAAAGCAATAGCAGAACCTACTAAAATTACTGTGAAAGGGTAATGGCTAATGGAGCAATGACTGAAAGCTTTCCTATTTTCACTGAAGTTCTTCAGGGAGACTTTTTGGTGTCATATCTTTTTATCATTACTAATGTTCTCTCTAAGCTGTGTGGCTGCATAATGACTGAGATGCTCTCGTGCAGGCTGAAATTTTCTTTTAAAAAAATTGCTGGTTCTAAGTCATGATTTACACTGTTGGTTTTCCTTTCCTGTATTCTAATTAGTTTATCAACTGCTGTTGGACTGGTCCAGTTAGGTTACATGATCTTGGCTGGCTGGTGGGCCTTGTTAGAAATGAGATAGGCATCCTTCCTATTTTCAAACATATGGGAAAGCAGTGACTGGTTGCAGCGATTGCTTTACTAGCATCACCTGGTGGCAGAAACCCAAAATTATATGGGATAGATAGATAGATAGACTCAAAGCAATATGAAGGTGATGTCACTTTTAAAGTGCCATGCTCTCATGGCACTTTAAAAGGAGGTTATGTAAAAATTTTCTGCTCAGCACAGTATCAGGTCTTTATGGCTGTAAAATAAAATAAAAAAAGACTGAATGTTGATTGTTACTCTTCATTATTTATTCAGATACACAGGAAATGGGTATGGAATAACGAAGATACAGCAGGACAACCCCACATGGAAGAATCTGTTCACATTTTGCTTGAACAGTTGAGGGTTGTAATCTTTGGGGAAGGCAAAGTGGGAGAGACTGTTTCAAAGGGCAGAAGTAGATGGAATGAAAGAAGAGGCAGTGAATTTGGTTTGGTGAGTTTCAAGATGGACTTCAAAAGGGTGTTGGTTAGCAGTGGCTCTTGTTTTAATGATTTTGGAGGAGAGGGAAGAAATAATAATTGCCAATTCTGCAGAGCACTGTCCATGAAAGTATCTGTAAAATAGGAGCAAGGCAGAAACCGAATGAGAGGGATTGAAGTGGGTATGTGAGAAATGGATCATTAAGCCAGATTGCTCTCTGCTTGATAGAATCAAGTAATCTTAAAGAGGATTTTGGTGCACCACCCTAAATATGGGAGCAATATTCCAAGGCTGGGTAGATTTGGGCTTTGTATAGAGGTAGCATTTGTGAAGGTGTGAAGTAGTCTCGTGCAAAAACCACACCAAGTTTTTCGGCAGTTGCAGAAGTTATAGTTGTGCCAGGAAAGATCGGAGGTGCAGGTCAGTGCAAGAAGAAAAATCTGATTGTGTTTGGATAACTCAGTATTACAGAAGGTAAGGGAGAGGGATGCAAGCTCTTTCTTGCAAGAGATTAGATAGGACTGAGTTTTGGTGGCATTGAAGTTTACAAGATTGTCCTTGCCCCACTGGGATATAGTTTGAAGATCTGAGTTCATCTTTCCATATATAAGTAGCCAAAAGTAGCCACCTTTTGGTTACTTGTATATGGAAATATGACTTCTGCATTACTTCAACTTTAGTATCACTTCTGGGTCTGGCTTCCACTGACGAGATCTCAATAAAGGTCATAACCGGTCTGGGTAGTGGCCCTTCCCATAATGCATAGCATTATACATTTCCACAAGGATATGTAGATTGCATTGTGGAATACTAAGGCAATTGATGTGGGGGTCATTGGCTTCTATATACAAGTAGCCCAGTCGTGAAGTGACTTCACGCACAAACTTTTTTTTTTTGCTTACACTTGGATAAAAGGATGAAACCAAGAATATAATTTCTTGGCATGTTTAATTTATAGGATAACCTAATAAAAAAACTTTCAACCTTTTTTCAATTAATGCTAATAATTTAGTAAAAAAAAATCAGAATTTTTTTTTAACAGAAAAAAAATAAAAAATATCCATTTTTTAACCAGACAAGGTAAGTTAACAGTACTACAACAAAAGGGATAGTGATTGCATATAAGCTTGCCCTACCTTTGCTGTAAGTCACCTTGGTATTGTGCCGCATTGAAAAAACACAATCATGGTGTGAACTTTATATTTTCACATAATAATATTTCTACTACAGCTCTGAAGAAAATATAACAAGGGTCAAAAGAGTGGTTGTTGACTCAGCTCATTAAACTCTTATTATTATTAAGAGAGACCTCCAGAGAGTCAGGAACTCATTGAGAAAGGTCACATAGTATTGCACCAGCTGTCATACCTGTTCTTGAATTCATTCACACTACTTGCACATACTCAACATTCAATGGAATGTTGAAATTATTGAAATGGCAATCCATTTCAATGGTGTGCCACTCAGTGAGAGAAAACTCTAGCTCTCACCCCCTTGTTGACAGCATTCATTTTCAACTTTCAAGGATACCCTCTCATCTTTTTCCAATTCTCCACTAAAATGAAAAATTCCATCTACTGATAGCCTGTATGTCCCTTTCAGAAGTTTGTAAGTCTCAATATATCACCTTGTGATATATTGAGAAATTATTGAAATGACAATCCATTTCAATGGTGTGCCACTCAGTGAGAGAAAACTCTAGCTCTCACCCCCTTGTTGACAGCATTCATTTTCAACTTTCAAGGATACCCTCTCATCTTTTCCCAATTCTCCACTAAAATGAAAAATTCCATCTACTGATAGCCTATATGTCCCTTTCAGAAGTTTGTAAGTCTCAATATATCATCTTTCTTTCTCCTGTCTGCTGCCTACAAATTCAATCTTTCTTTATAATCAGTATTCCACAATCCTGATATCATTTTTAACACACTGTCCTTTGCACGCACGCACGCACACACACACACACACACACACACACACACACACACACACACACACACACACACACACACACACTCTCTCTCTCTCTCTATATATATATATATATATATATACTTTATCAGAATCACCATAGAAACCAGTATACCAGACCTGCACCACAGTACTTTAAGTGAGGTCTTATCAAGTCCTTGTAAAGAGGCAGAATGACTTTTTTCTATTTACATATCAGGGTTCTATTCGCCTTTGTAATTACCTCCGAGTTGTATTTGCAATTCTTTGCTATATCATCATCATCAAATTCCTGCCACATCATCATATCCTGTACCCTCAAGGGGTGTACAGGATATGATGGTACTACATGAAAAATTTTCATCATTACTAACTTCCTATCTACAATTTTCCTCCAAATCAGTCTGTTACTTGTCAAGACTCCAACATTATCAGATCTTATATTTCTATCGTCTAAGGCACTTTGTACCGTATCGATCCACCTATATCTTGGTCTTCCTCTGGGTCGTTTTCCTGCCAACCTGTGCAGTGAACACTTGTTTTGCTAATCTTTCCTCACCCATTCTGTTTAACTGACCATACCACTTAAGATCATCATCATCATCAAATTCCTGCCATGTACCCTCAAGGGGTGTACAGGATATGACAGTACTACATGAAAAAATTACATCATTACTAACTTCCTATCTACAATTTTCCTCCAAATCAGTCTGTTACTTGTCAAGACTCCAACATTATCAGATCTTATATTTCTATCGTCTAAGGCACTTTGTACCGTATCAATCCACCTATATCTTGGTCTTCCTCTGGGTCGTTTTCCTGCCAACCTGGCAGAGAACATTTGTTTTGCTAATCTTTCCTCTCCCATTCTATTTAAGTGACCATACCATCTGAGATTAGCTCTGCTAACGCATTCCTGGATGCTGACAATGTCAAGTTCTTTCCTAATATCCTCATTTTTAATATGATATTGCCATTGATGCCATCTGTTCACGCCTCTAATCTTTCTCAGGACTCTCACATCTGCGGTCTCTAGTCTTTGGTCAAGTGTTTTACTTCTGACCCAGCTCTCAGATCCATAAGTTAAAATTGGTTTGAACACAGTCTTGTATAGAGCTAATTTAGTGTTCCGACTAATTTCTTTCTTATTCCATATGAATTTATTCAGTTGACTTCCCACGATACCAGCTTTGCTGATTCTGTTGTCTATTTCTATATTTAGTTTACCATCTTCAGTGAAAATTGTGCCTAAGTAGCTGAAATGTTTTACTTGTTCCACAGGTTCTCCATTCACAACACAGTTGACATTTTCAATGATTCTGCCTATTTTCATTGTCTTTGTCTTTTTATTGCTGACCGTCATACCATATCTATTACAACAGCTATTCAATTTAGTCAGAGAATCTTGCAGACTTGTAGCGGATTTATTTAGAAGTATAACATCATCCGCATAAAGCAAAGAGCTGACATTAACATCTCCAATTTTGATATCAGGTTTAATACCACATTCCTTGATAATGTGATCCATATAGATAATGAATAACAGAGGGGATAATGTACATCCTTGTCTCGCACCAGATTTAACATTAAACCATCTTCCTGTACTTCCTTCAATTCTAACTGCTGACTCACAACTCAAATAAAGACTAAGTATTGCTTGATATAATGCCCCATTGACACCATATAACTGCAGCGTATTGAATAGCTTCTCTCTTGGCACCTTGTCATATGCCTTTTCCAAATCGACAAAACTTAAATACAGATCTTTGTTATATTCCCATGCTTTCTCGACTATTTGTCGTAAAGTGAAGATCTGATCCTGACAGCCTCTATTTGGCCTGAATCCAGCTTGTTCTTCACCAAGCTTTTCTTCCACAATTCTTCTCAACCGTTTCTCAAGTATACTTGCATAGATCTTGCCAGGAACACTCAGTAGGGAAATACCTCTGTAATTCTCACATTCTGTTTTATTTCCCTTTTTATATATGGGTACTATGAGAGCTCTACTCCAATCATCGGGAATTCGTCCCTCTGTCCAGGCTTTCTGAACTATGCAGTGCAGCCACTGTAAGACTCTTATACCACCATACTTCAGCATTTCTGGTCGAATATCATCTACTCCTGCTGCCTTTCCACATTTCAAGCCTTTGATGGCTTTTTCTACTTCAAGTATGGATATGTTTTCCTGACTGCATGCCTGGTCAGTGTTTTTTATCACTGTGCTGTCATCACTGCTTGTTTCATTTAGCAGTTTTTCAAAGTAATTACTCCATACTTCAAGGATATCTTTTTCTCCTGTTTTCATTTCACCTTTATCATCTCTAATTCCTTTTACAGCACTCTTTCCTCCATTCCTAAGCTTCTTCAACAACCTCCAGAATATTTTGCCACCTTCTTGATATTTATTTTCTATATTCTTGCCAAAGTCCTCCCATGACTTTTGTTTAGCTAGTTTTACACACTGTTTAGCTTTCTTACATTTGTCTCTGTATTCTGTAAGAGTAAAAGCTGACTTATTTGCCAGGAACGTTTGATATGCTTTCTTCTTTTCCTTCACTGCCTCTTTAACTTCCTGTGTCCACCAGGGAGTTCTGATTTTTTTATCCTTGCACACAACCTCACCACATGCCTCTCTGGCAGAATCAATCAATGTTTCCTTCAGAGTTTGCCACTGAATCTCCAAGGTTTGATTCCTGTTCTCAAACTCTTTCATTTTCATTTCAATAATCTTTCTGTATTTTAGTCTACAGTTTACATCTGAGAGCTGCTCAACTTTTATTCGCTTTAAAACTTTCTTACATGTTATTCTTTTCAATATGAAATTCAATTTTATCCTGCTCAAGACTAAATAGTGATCACTTCCAATTTCAAATCCTCTGTACACTCTGGTGTCCTGCACCAGGGAGAAAACATCACTATCAACAATAACATAGTCAATGAGACTTTTCTTATTCCTAGCCTCTTCTCTCCATGTGAATTTGTGCACATTTTTATGTTGGAACATGGTGTTAGTAATAACCAGTCCATGTCCTGAGCAGAAATCCAACAGATATTTGCCATTATTATTAGACCACTTAAGATTAGATCTGCTAATGCATTATTGGATGCTGACAATGTCAAGTTCTTTCCTAATATCCTCATTTTTAATATGATATTGTCATTGATGCCATCTGTTCACTCCTCTAATCTTTCTCAGAACTCTCATATCTGCAGCCTCTAGTCTTTGGTCAAGTGTTTTACTTCTGCCCCAGCTCTCAGATCCATAAGTTAAAACTGGTTTGAACACTGTATTGTATACAGCTAATTTAGTGTTCTGACTAATTTCTCTCTTATTGCATATGAATTTATTCAGCTGACTTCCTACCATACCAGCTTTGTTGATTCTGTTGCCTATTTCCATATTTAATTTACCATCTTCACTAAAAATCTTGCCTAAGTAGCTGAAACGTTTTACTTGTTCCACAGGTTCTCCGTTCACAATGCAATTGACATTTTCAATGATTCTGCCTATTTTCATTGTCTTTGTTTTTTTATTACTGACCTTCTTACCATATCTATTACAACAGTTATTCAATTTAGTCAGGGAATCTTGTAGATTTGTAATAGATTTATTTAGAAGTATAACATCATCCTCATAAAGCAAAGAGCTGACATTAACATCTCCAATTTTGATATCAGGTTTAATACCACTTTCCTTCATAATGTGATCCATATAGATAATGAATAACAGAGGGGATAATGTACATCCTTGTCTCACATCAGATTTAACATTAAACCATCTTCCTATACTTCCTTCAATTCTAACTGCTGACTTACAACTCAAATAAAGACTAAGTATTGCTTGATATGATGCCCCATTGACACCATATAACTGTAGCATTTTGATCTTTGCTATATGACTCTTGAATTCCAACTTCCCATCTGCTTAAATTCCAAGAACCCTAGCCTGGTCAGTTTCTTCTAGCATAATCCCACCAATATAATATGACATTGGATATCTCATCATACCATAGTGCGTAACTTTACAATACTAACATTAAATGGATAGCCATTTTCACATGCCCACATTTTCAGCCTATTCTGATCATTCTGTATATCAATTGCATTGCTGATGACCCTGAATGTCTTCGCATCAGCAGAAAATAGCTATACATTACCTGTCAAATCCTTCTTAATGTCATTAATGTATAAATTGAATAACAATGGAACAAGGATTCTGATCCTTGTTGTACACCACTGGTTATCTTAAATCTTGCAGGTACATATCTCTCATATACCACTTTTTTGATATCAGGGGTGATTGATTCATTCAATCCAATACCCTTGGAGGGTAATGGATGGCAATGCTGTAGCCAATGAAGTTCTAACTGAGGCTCGGCTATTGCTGTTACCCTCCTGCCATGATCAGAGCTTTAATAGCTCAATAACACCTTATCCATACACTGTCCTCTACAGATAACGGGGAAGATGAAAAGCATTCTTGCTTTGCCCCTTTAAGCCAGTTCTTATAAGGATAAGGATTTTGATATCAGTCATCCTCTTATCCAGTATTTTATAATTCAATCCCATATTCTCCAATTTATGCAATAGTCTTCCATGCTATATTCTGTCCAGAGCCTAACGAAATTCAAAAAGTATCATGCTATATCCATCCCCCCCCCTTGTCTGACTCATTGGTAACATTATAAATGAAAATGTAAAAATATGCATTCATTCTCCTTGTCTAACTCAACAGTTACAGTATTATAGAATGTGAGCAAGTTGCTCAAACATGACCTTTCCGTAGTAAACCCATGCTGTTCATTGCAAAGTACACATTCTTTGTCAACCTATTTCTGTCAACCTATTAACAATCTTCACCATCACTCCATAGATACTGATAGGTCGATAGTTTGATACTTCAATCTTCGCACCACCCATGTGCAGTGGGATTACCATACATTCTTTCCACTCTTGTTGAATCTTCCCTGATCTGAGACTCAAATTATATAGCCTGATCAAAGGAACAGCCAGTTCAGCTGAACACTCTTTTAGCATATGTGCTGATATCCCATGAGTCTCTATTACCAAATTCTTGTTCAGTTTGTGCAACAGCTCTAGTACATTCCCCTCATATACCTGAATTCCTTCATCCATTAAAGAGGTAGCAGTGAGCGCAATGTTTCATACACCTGGTTGATAGTTTTTAGCAAAGTGGGCACTGATTAGTTGAACAATCTCTTCTGCATATGTCTCCCACTCGTCATCTACCTTCAGTATAGTTATTCTTTCACATTTAATCTTTCTTTTACTTGCAGTATAACAATAAAATTCTTTTGAATTGTCTTTATCTTGCATAGCCAGTTTCTTTTCATACTCAGATTTAGTTTTTTGTATAATAGTTGTGACTCTTCTGGTCTGCTCCTTATAATTTTCATAACTGATATCATCTTTATGCACATGGTATTTTTTTCACATATTTTTCTTATGAATCTCTTGCTTAATAAGATTACATATCCATTTCATTCCTGTATATTAGAGACACATTGTGATATTATATGATTTAAGTATTTTTCAAATGTTTCCCCTGCACTGTCATTATCCTTCCCATCCAACAACTGATACCATGGCACAGAATCCAGCATACCCTCTCTGTTGATCATAATTCTTGCTTTAGAGTCCAGCTTGTAACCTATTCTGAATGGAACGTTCATAAACTTAGCACTTTACAAGCGTTCTGCATGATCACTCTCACCAACGGGAGGCAGAATAGTTGCATCTTTTACTGCCCCCCCCCCTCCCCCGACACTGTAATTAGATGTAACACTCTTTGACCTACAGTTCCTTCTGTCACATGCTGCTCAAGGAAGACCTCAATAAATTCGATTTCATTCTTTTCATGAGATTTCAATGCTACCCAATCAAAATTGGATAATTAAAGTCCTCCATTATGATTACTCATTTCACACCCCATCATGTTTAATTGTTAATGCATTTCTTTGTCACTAGCAACCATTTCACTAGGTCTGTAATAACACTCAACTATGCATTTGATCTCATTAGACTCCACCTCATACCTTCAAACTCACTGTCACATGAGAAACTTTTACTAGTATTACAATCATAGGTCTCAATCCAATTAATAATCTCAGGTGGTATGGTCACTTAAACAGAATGGGAAAGGAAAGATTAGCAAAACAAGTGTTCTCTGCCAGGTTGACAGGAAAAAGACTCAGAGGAAGATCAAGATATAAGTGGAGAACCAGAAGAACACAAACACCAGAAGACTCCTTGCCAGCCTGGTTGACCGAGTGGTTAGCGTATCCGCTCTCTAGCCAAAAGGCTGCAGGTTTGAATCCCGCAATGGGCATGGATGTTTGTGATTGTCTGTGAAAATAGTGGTGGTCGGTAGTAGATGCCGCTGGTGTAGATGATGAAGGTAGTTGCGGTTGGTGGAGTAGTGGAGACGGAGATTTGTAGAGCAGGTGCCCTCCCTCAATGAGTCTTTGGAGTCCCTGGAGGTGTTATTTAACAATAATAATAATACAGAGCAGTTGAGGGAATGTTGATTACAGAATTTGGTGGATATTAGAGATGATAGAGACCTTTGAGTTGGTGAAGGAATTCTACCATATTAATACAGAAGAAATTATAAAAAGAGTGGATGGTAAGATAGGAAGAACGAGAGGCTTGAGTGGACCTCTCACAATGGAATATGGATTACAGAGAATGTACCTTTTTACTTTTTTACATTGTTATGTAATTATCCTCTGCATTTTCTGATTTTCTGTGTTTCTTAAAATCTTCAGTCATGGGGGGAAAAAGTGTAAAGGCATGTTTAGATTAAATGTTTAAAAATTTACATGAAACACTAATTGCTTCAGGAAACGAGCAAATTGTATTTTAAATTTGTTGCAGTGTGATTAGGCTTCTTCTTTATATCAAAATTATAACTGTATTCTATTTTCAGATTTATAACAGACCAGCACATTATGGAATAGAGTAAGTTGATTTAATACTTTTCCTCATATTCATTTTACATCTGAATAGGCAATAGTATTTCTATCTTATTAACAGCAACTGCAACAATCCTATTTGGGTCATAGTTAATTGGGTCTGAAGAACACTTCAGAACCATTCATTTTGAAGTGTTCTTCAAAACGGAGAAATATTAAATAAATGTGGGTGTGAATGCAAGCTGTTCTCTTTTCCTTTATAAAGTTTGAAGCAGTAACCCAGGGAATCATAGTAAGCATAATCAATATATATTATTCTCATAATTTTGTGAAATAATTAACTTGATTGTCAATGACAGAAAGAAAATATGAACCTTCCATATTGTATTAATATATCAATTTTATTATTATTATAATTATTATAATTGACAGTGGTGTGAGCATGGCCATCTGTTGGAAGGAGACAGGAATGGAGTGAAATAATGTACTGTGCAGAAGTATTAGCATATGAAAGAAATACCATCACTTTTTTATTGTGATTTTTGACTAATCAAACAGTTCAGAGTGCATGCTCTAAATTAACTTTAAGGAAGGCTTCTTTCATGGGACAATGTTATTAATTAATTGTACACTTTGCATATCTTATCTTGAATTAAGTTTTGTTTCCTAATTGAAAAGTATTCTGTACAATGCCTATAATTTATGAACTTTGCATTCATTGCTGGCCTTATTGGTCAGCAATGAATTCAGCCTGTGGATTCGAATCACTGTTTAAGATCATTGGATCTGCTTATCTGAAAGCCAAAAATAAAAATATTTTAAAAAATCCAATGCATGATGCTACTGTTCTATAGGTTTACAATTTTTCTTCAGTGGGAGTTGCATAAATACCATAGGTTTTTATGACATCTGCAAGATGGATGCAGTGACTCTCAAACGGCAATTTATAGAAACGCGAATTGGGCTAAAACAGTATCCCCTTTTCCCAGAGTCCTTTATTATCACATTGAAGCTAATGAATTAGGAAACAAATAGCTTTTTATTTTTTTTTCCTGTTCATACTCTACTTAACAAAAATGTTAAGACCCCCCCCCCCCCCCCAATTGTTGCAGATATCATATAGTTCCTTAATTTGGTATTTATTTTTTCTTATGATATTCTTGTGTTGCATAGATGAGAGATAATCAGAGTAGTCTCTGTTGTTTTTACAAGTTATTCTGTGGAGAGAGAGAGATTTAAATTCTTTATGATAAATAGATTCTTCTTCTTGAGTATTCTGCAATTGAGTAGGTTCTTCTCTTAGTAGCAAAAACTTTCCTTCCACTCTCTTTTGTTCTGATCCTTCTCTTTCAAGGTTGTGTACCTGTCTCCATTCAGTGTCATCTAACATTGTTTTCCTTACTCTTACTCTTGGTCTTTTTCCATCTACTACTTTCCTTTGATGGCATCTCTGATGATTCCATTCCCTCTCAGAATATGTTCGATCCAGTTTCCCTTTCTTCTTTTTATTCTCCTTAACAGCCTTCTTTCTTCTACTCTTTTTAAGACCTCTTCATTAGTTATTTTATCTGTCCATTTGATTTTTTCCATCCGTCTCCAAATCCACATCTCAAAGCTTTCCAAAATCTTACTTTCTTCAATGTCCAAGTTTCAGCTGCATAGAGGGCAACACTCCACACAGAAGATTTTATTAGTCTTTTCTTTAGGTTTCTAACCATTTTACTTATGAATCAATTCCATTTTCTATTAAAGGCATCTCTTCCTAGCTATTCTTGCCTTTATGTCACTTTTACATCTTCCATCGTCACACTTCCTAGATATTTAAATGTCTTTACTTGATTCAATTTTTTGCCATTTATTCTGATATCCATATTTGCTTCTTTTCTTGCTATTTTCGTTTTCTTATGTTAATTTTCATTCCATAATTGATATAGGATTCCAGTAATCTATTCAACAGATGTTGTAGTCCTGTTTCAGTATTTGATAATAATGCCTTGTCATCTGCATATCTTATTGCAAATATCTACTTCCTATCTTTATACCTTCTTCTGAATTCTCCAGTGCCTCTTTTAACATTGCTTCAGAATACATGTTAAACAAAATTGATGACAGAGAACGGTCTTGTCTTACTCATTGTCCAATGATACCTGGTTCTGTTGTACCATATATGTCTCTGACCATGGCGGTTTGTCCCATATATAGTGAAATAATTAGTCTTCTGTCTTTCCAATCTATATAAATCTTTTCCATTACTTCAACCATCTTATCCCACTTTACAAAGGCAAAAGCTTTTTCAAAATCTATATAACAGATATTAACTTCTTTATTCACTTCTAGACTTCGTTCACTTACTATTCTTAACAGTTCAATCCCACATCTTCTTCCCCTACCCTTCCTGAAACCAAACTGATAATCTCCAAGAAATTCTTCCACCTCAGATGCAATTCTTTGTGTTAAAATTCTCATAAGTATTTTTGATGTATGGGAAATGAGGCTTATCATCATCATCAAATTCCTGCCATGTACCCTCAAGGGGAGTACAGGATATGATAGTACTACATGAAAAATTTACATCATTACTAACTTCCTATCTACAAATTTCCTCCAGATCAGTCTGTTACTTGTCAAGACTCCAATATTATCAGATCTTATATTTCTGTCATCTAAGGTACTTTGTACCGTATCAATTCACCTATATCTTGGTCTTCCTCTGGGTCGTTTTCCTGTCACCCTGGCAGAGAACACTTGTTTTGCCAATCTTTCCTCGCCCATTCCATTTAAATGACCGTACCACCTGAGATTAGCTCTGCTAATGCATTCATGGATGCTGACAATGTCAAGTTCTTTCCTAATATCCTCGTTTTTAATATGATATTGCCATTGATGCCATCTGTTCACACCTCTAATCTTTCTCAGGACTCTCATATCTGCGGTCTCTAGTCTTTGGTCAAGGGTTTTACTTCTGACTCAGCTCTCAGATCCATAAGTTAAAACTGGTTTGAACACTGTCTTGTATACAGCTAATTTAGTGTTCCGACTAATTTCTCTCTTATTCCATATGAATTTATTCAGTTGACTTCCTACTATACCAGCTTTATTGATTCTGTTGTCTATTTCCATATTTAATTTACCATCTTCACTAAAAATCTTGCCTAAGTAGCTGAAACGTTTTACTTTTATTATTATTTATTATTATTATTTGACACCTCCAGGGAGTCCAAAGACTCATCGAGGGAGAGTGTGCCAACAGCATCGAACGATTGTCCCCCTTTCAACTACTAACCGTGCTCAAACTTACTTAACTAAGCCATTAGTAGCAGAGGCTCTACCAATCGACCAACCTTTGCCGGCTTGTTCCACAGGTTTTCCATTCACAATGCACTTGACATTTTCAACGATTCTGCCTATTTTCATTGTCTTTGTCTTTTTATTGCTGACTTTCATACCATATCTATTACAACAGTTATTCAGTTTAGTCAAGGAATCTTGCAGACTTGTAGCAGATTTATTGATAAGTATAACATCATCCGCATAAAGCAAAGAGCTGACATTAACATCTCCAATTTTGATATCATGTTTGATACCACTTTCCTTCATAATGTGATCCATATAGATAATGAATAACAGAGGGGATAATGTACATCCTTGTCTCACACCAGATTTAACATTAAACCATCTTCCTGTACTTCCTTCAATTCTACTGACTTACAACTCAAATAAAGACTAAGTTGCTTGATATAATGCCCCATTGACACCTTATAACTGTAGCGTATTGAATAGCTTCTCTCTTGGCACCTTATCATATGCCAGATCTACAAAACTCAAATAGAGATCTTTGTTATATTCCCATGATTTCTCAATGATTTGTCGTAAAGTGAGGATCTGACCCTGACAGCCGCTATTTGGCCGGAATCCAGCTTGTTCTTCACCCAGCTTTTCTTCTACAATTCTTCTCAACCGTTTCTCAAGTATACTTGCATATATCTTACCAGGAACACTCAGTAAGCAAAATACCTCTGTAATTCTCACATTCAGTTTTATTTCCCTTTTTATATATGGCTACTATGAGAGCTCTACTCCAATCATCGGGAATTCGTCCCTCTGTCCAGGCCTTCTGAACTATGCAGTGCAGCAACTGCAAGAATTTTATATTTTATACCACCATACTTCAGCATTTCTGGTTGAATATCATCTACTCCTGCTGCCTTTCCACATTTTAATCCTTTGATGGCTTTTTCTACTTCAAGTATGGATATGTATTCTTGACTGTATGCCTGTTGAGTGTTTTTTACCACTGTGCTATCACTGCTCGTTTCATTTAGCAATTTTTCGAAGTAATTACTCCATACTTCAAGAATATCTTTTTCTCCCGTTTTCATCTCATCTTTATCATCTCTAACTCCTTTTACAGCACTCTTTCCTCCATTCCTCCAGATTATCTTACCTCCAGATTATCTTACCACTTTCTTGATATTTATTTTCTATGTTCTTGCCAAAGTCCTCTTATGACTTTTGTTTAGCTAGTTTTACACAGTGTTTCGCTTTCTTACATTTGTCTCTGTATTCTCTAAGAGCACAAGCTGACTTATTTGCCAGGAACTTTTGATATGCTTTCTTCTTTTCCTTCACTGCCTCTTTAACTTGTTCACCTGTGTCCACCATGGAGTTCTGATTTTTCTATCCTTGCAGACAACCTCACACATGCCTCTCTGGCTGAATCAATCAAGGTTTTCTTCAAGGCTTGCCACTGAATCTCTAAAGTTTGGTTCCTGTTCTCAAACTCTTTCATTTTTTTCTTCAATAATCTTTGTGTATCTTAGTCTACAGTTCACATCTGAGAGCTGCTCAACTTTAATTTGTTTTAAAACTTTCTTACATGTTATTCTTTTCAATATGAAATTCATTTTTATCCTGCTCAAGACTAAATAGTAATCACTTCCAATTCCAAATCCTCTGTACACTCTGGTGTCCTGCACCAGGGAGAAAACATCACTATCAACAATAACATAGTCAATGAGACTTTTCTTATTTCTTGCATCTTCTCTCCATGTGAATTTGTGCACATTTTTATGTTGGAACATGGTGTTAGTAATAACCAGTCCATGTCCTGAGCAGAAATCCAACAAATATTTGCCATTATTATTAGCTTTGCTCTTTTCTCCAAATTTTCCCAATATATTTTTGTATGTCTGACAATCATTTCCTACTCTGCTATTTAGATCGCCAACAAGAACCAACTTTTGCTTTTTTATTGTGTCAGTTTCTTTCTCTAAATCCTCAAAAAATTCCTCCACTTCTACCTTAGTAGAACCTTCCGTGGGACCATAGGCACAAATAAGTCTCATTGTCCAGTTCCCCATTCTGATATTTGCCCACATCACTCTACTTGAGACTGCCTGCAATTCAAGAAGATTAGCCTCGTATTTAGTGTTGAATACTATGGCTACTCCTTTTCCTTGATTGTCATTGCCTGAATATAATATATTCAGTCAATGACAAATTAGGAGGAAATGAGGCTTATTGTTCTGCAATCCTTGCAGTTCACTGCATTACTTTTCTTTGGTATAGGTCAGTGGTTCCGAAAGTGTGTACCGCAGTGCCCTGGGGAGCCGCAGCTTCTTCACAGGGGGCACTGCGATTACAAAATTTTCATGATTTTATTTCCATTTTCAATTCGATGTGATAGGATGCGACATGTAGCAGACTTGATGCAAACCAGTAACTCACTTAGTGATAACTGTTTGCAGAAGCCTCTACAAATGGTTAATGGCGCTCTACAATAATTAAGTTTCTCGATTGTTTTAGTAGTTTCTCAAATTTTCTCGGTACATTATGTTCGTATATAAATAGCTGTCAGTTTCCCACGGTCTTAGTGTTGAATTAGTTTTTGGAGATTGTATCAACTGAATATTGTTGTGATTTAGTCAAGTGAAGTTTTTGAAGTATTTTTTCTCATATGTATTTTTAAAAATGGATCGGTGTTTACTAAACAGTAATAAGCATTGTGAGAGAGAAAATAAAGCAGGCACACCGTCAAGTGGCAAGAGTGTGAAGAAGCGTAAATATCGAAAATATGATGACAGTTATTTGGACTTTGGTTTTACGTCAACAGAAGTCAATGGTAAAGGGAGGCTGTAGTATGTACTGTGTGTATGACAGTTTTGGCACCAGAGCATGCTACGAAGTAAGTCATCATCATCATCAAATTCCTGCCATGTACCCTCAAGGGGTGTACAGGATCACGAAGTAAGTTGAAACACCATTTAGAAACCAATGATCCCAGCATGGTTAGTACATCTTGTGACTACTTTACCAGAAAGTTAAAAGAGTTAAATCAACAAAAAGTAGTTTTTATAAGCAGCCATCAATACTAAGCAATGCTTTGCTAGCATCTTCCAAGGTAGCGCATAGAATCGCAAAATATAAGAAGCCTCATACCATCGCAGAAAAACTCATTCTACCGGCTGCTGTAGATATGGTTAACATTATGATCGGTGAGTCTGCTGGGAAGCTGCTTTCAAAACTGCCCTTGTCCAATAACACCATCAGTCGCAGAATACAGCACTATGTGCTGTATTCTGCGACTGATGGTGTTGCAGACATCCAGCTGCAACCCAAGGAATTTGGGTTGCAGCTGGATGTCTTTTATATCCAAAAATAATTTGAAGTGGACTAAGTGCGTTGGTGTCTGTACTGATGGCGCTCGTTCTATGTCTGGCTGTTATGGAAGATTGCAAGCACTTATTCGAAGCAAAGCCCCTGATGCACTGTGGACCCATTGTGTTATTCACAGGGAAGCACTCGCATCAAAATATCTGAGTCCTACATTGAACCAGATCTTAGAGTATGTAGTGAATGTTAGTAGCCTTTATAAAAACTCTGCCGTTGAAGGCAAGGTTTTTCAAAAAATAAAAAATGTGTGAGGATATGGGATCTGAGCACACGTCTTTGTTGTACTACAGCACTTCGCGATGGCTCTCTCGTGGTGATGTTTTGTCTCGTACATTTGAACTGCGACAGGAAATTTATATTTTTCTTAAAGAGGAAGACCACGAGTATACCGAAAATATTGTGAATGAAGATTTTTTGGTAAAACTAGCATACTTATTTGATAAAAAATGAGACTTTTTGTGGTTATGAGACCATAGGTTCTTTAATTATTACATATATTAGTATAATCCCACCTACTAGTTTCGCTAGCAACTGTCTAGCTTTGTCAAGGCTCAAACAGTACATACAAAAAAATATGAGAGCATACAGAAACATTGCTAACTGTTAGGCAGTTAAGTTTGAACATATGCGTGACAATGCGTGCATGTGTTGAGAAGCTTCAGTCAGTATCATGGATACGTGTTGTATGTACACGTGTTACATGATTTTTCACGTATTGTAGTTCCGTTAAACTGAGTGAGTTGATTAAGTTTTTCCATATATCTTTCAGTATGGCACCTTGATTTCTGTTGAAGTTGTTACCCGTCTTAATACCACGGCAGCTTCCTTGAAAATTCTGTAACCGTAATCATCATCTAAATATGGCATAGAGCTATTTTCCCAGTCAATTGCATGGTTGGAAGTCGAAAACTGATGTGCTAAGCCTGAGGAGACTGTCATGTTGTGATCGACATCCCAACATGCTCCTTCTTTCTGATTTCCAGGCTTCTTGAAGTTTGTCCAATATATGAAAGACCGCATGTACATGTAATTCTATAAACACCTGGATATTTGACAAATGGTACACTGTCTTTAAGATCTTAATACTTGTCTGATGGTAATAGTTGGCTTAAATACCACTCTGATGTGAGATTTTAACATTCTCTCTAATCTTGAATAGACTGAATCAACATAAGGGATGACTACTGTTGAAGCGTACTGGGCGACTGTTCCTTGTTGTTGGAGGTTGTCTTTATAAAGGAATTTGTTAATGATGTTTGTAGGAAAACCATTCTGCGATAGTGTTATAGCAATTTGAGAAAGTTCTGTCTGTACCTCTTCCAGAAGCGGTGCTAGGGTCTTAGGTGCCCGCATGCAATTTCTATCTAAGCGCCCCTGTAATGATCTGGGCGTGTGTGGTTCTTCAGGCACGAAAGAGGCATCTCCCCAGCAGCGGCGCCCGCATGCTCTGAATGCCCGCTTCCACCGGCTCTGACCTCTTCTTCGTCTGAAATAAACTTTTTGGCTCTGTTCCGTAACATGTGAATGATGCTATGTTTTTGTGATCTGTGATGGGTAGAAGAATAATGTAAATAATGTCCAGTATCTGTAGGTTTTCTGTATATGGAAAGTTTAAAATTATTCTCTTTCCTTTTCACCAGTATGTCTAGGAAGGGGAGTTGTCTGTTTTTTTCAACTTCTAGAGTAAATTTATTTTTGTTGTGCAGTGAGTTTATTCTCTCTAAAAACACCTGTAGGTTTTCTATGTTTTCATTCCAAATGATGAAAATATCATCAACGTATCTCTACCATATCGATGGTTTAGGTGTAATTTTGGTAAAAATTTCATTTTCCAACTTTTCCATGAATAGGTCTGCACAAGGTGGTGACAGTGGGCTACCCATTGCTAGGCCTTCCAATTGTTGGTAAACTGTGTTTGTTTACTTTGAAGAAATTTGATTTCAGGCAGTGATTGAACGACTGTGTAATGTCTGTAGGGAAGAGATCTTTAATAATGTTAATGACCTCCTCCACTGGAACATTCATAAATAAGGAAACTACATCCAGGCTGGCCATTATGTCCATTTGTGATGTCTTAATGTACTTCAGTTTCTCTACAAATTGTTGAGAGTTCTTAATATAGGACTCTGTTTGTCTAATATTTCCTTTTAATAAGTTGGCAAGGCAAAGAACAAATGGGACATGACTGGAACTAGAGCCGACAAGGAGGCATATAGATTAGCAAAGAAAAATGCAAAGAGAGCTGTGTCAAGGGCGAAAGCGAGGGCAGTTGATGAGGTTTATGAAGAACTGGAGAGAAACGGTGGCGAAGCTCAGTTGTTGAGAATAGCGAAGGCCAGAGATAAGGCCTCGAAAGACATAACATCAGTCAAGCAGATAAACGATGCCTCAGGAGTAGTATTACAAGACGAGGACAAAATCAGAGGAAGATGGAAGGAATATTTCCGAAAACTACTAAATGAGGAGAATCCAAGATAGAGGTGCGAGGATGGAGAGGTAAATGAGAGACCAGTGCAAGACATAAGTAGAGAGGAAGTGGTTTGGGTACTGAGAAAAATGAAGAATGGAAAGGCTGTGGGAGCAGACCAGATACCTGGGGAAGTGTGGAAAAGTTTGGGCAGTGAGGGCGTGGATATGTTATGGGATCTGATGTGTAAAATAGCCCAACAGGAAAAGATACCAGAGGAATGGAGGAAAAGTATTCTCGTCCCAATCTACAAAGGAAGAGGAGATGTTCAAGACTGTGGCAACTATAGAGGAATCAAGCTGATGTCACACACATTAAAAATATGGGAAAGAGTAATTGAAGCAAGGTTACGGCGGGAAACGAAAATTGGTTAGGAGCAGTTTGGATTTATGCCAGGAAGAGGGACAACGGATGCAATATTTGCGCTAAGGCGATTGATGGAGAAATATAGAGAGATGCAAGTGGATCTGCATATGGTGTTTATAGATCTGGAAAAGGCATACGACAGAGTAGCCAGGCAGGAGGTATGGAGGTGTATGAGGAAGAAGGGGGGTGTCGGAGAAGTACGTGAGGTTGGTGAAGGAGATGTATGAGGGAACAGAAACTCAGGTCAGGTCTAGTGTCGGCATGACAGAAGGGTTCCCTATTGTCGTAGGGTTACACCAAGGGTCAGCTCTGAGCCCCTACCTCTTTGACCTGGTCATGGATGTACTAGTGGAGGATGTCAAACACCATGGAGCATGCTGTTTGCCAATGACATTGTTCTATGCGAATCATCCCGAGAGAAGCTTGAAAATACCCTGGAAGAGTGGAGAAAGGCATTGGAGGAGAGCGGCATGAGAATTAACCGGGTGAAGACTGAATATATGTCAACGGGGAGTGACGATGATATCGTCATACGACTCCAGGGTGAAAGGCTAATTTCAGGGAAGAAATTCAAGTACCTTGGGTCGGTTGTCAAGAGGAATGGTGGCCTGGATGAGGAAATACAGCACCGAATAACATGCGGTTGGATGAATTGGAGGAAGATGAGCAGGGTCCTGTGTGACAAGAGAGTGAGTTGTAAGAGGAAAGGAAAGCTCTATAAGATGGTGGTGAGGCCGGCGATGCTCCATGGTGCGGAGACGTGGCCTATAACCAAGGCACAGGAGAGGAAGATGGAGGTAGCGGAGATGCGGATGTTGAGATGGATGAGTGGTGTGACAAAGAAGGACAGGATAAGGAATGACTACATCAGAGGGACGGTTAAGGTGGGACCAATTGGCAAGAAGATACAAGAAAGTAGGCTGAGGTGGTTTGGACATGTTAAGAGGAAGGGTGAGGAGTATGTTGGTAAACAAGTGGAGTATATGGGAAGGAGGAAAAAGAGGCAGGCCCAAGCTCAGGTGGAGGGATAAGATGACAGAGGATCTTAGGAAGGAAAGGATGGAGTCCGAAGGATGCTCTGGACCGGAGAACTTGGAAGAGGAAGGTTAAAGATTGGTGCGCCGACCCCGTTTAACATGGGATAAGGCAGAGTGAAAGAAGAAGAAGAAGAAGTTGGCAAGGTGTTTAGCCAATAGGTATATAGGGGATGATCTGCCATCCACAATCGGACGCAGTGGAACACCCTCCTTATGCACTTTGGGTGCACCATAAAGGCGAGGAGTTATGGGATGTGCGGATTTGAGCTTTCTTTTTAATTCCTCAGGCCAACCAGTTACAGGGTGTTCGGGATAAATTTGACATATTTATAATTAATTATATTTTTCCGTAAGTTACATGTATTAACACACACTTCTCTTCATTTAAAAGTTTGGACCCTTCTTCATTCATATACAAGATGTCAGAAAGGATGGATAGCTGGAACCCACCTGAATCATGGAAGAGAATAACTTGTATCATGATGATTCGTGCCCGCCATCAAAATAAGGATATTACGACTGCTGCCCAATGCTCCCTGAATACAGTAAAAACAATCAGGCATGAACTAGAGACTTGCAATGGTGACTACGAGGATGTAGCAAGAAGAAAGATCCCTAGCAGACGATCTGATTGCGTTCGTACAGCAGAATTCCTCGCAAATCTGCAGGAACAGGTGTTGAAGAACCCTGGCATTGGAATTCGGGCTTTGTTCGTGGAGTTGCTAACTGTAGTCAAGCCCTGGATAACAAGGGTAGCCAATGGTAGGCCGTATGTATGGCAGCAGGATTCGGCCCCTTGCCACACCTCTGGGAAAAGTCAAAAATGGTTGTCTGAAAATTTCTACGACTTCACCAGTCCAAATGTTTGGCCTCCAAACTCCCCAGTCCTTAACCCCATGGATTATTTTGTATGGGGCGCAGTTGAAAAAGACACCAATCGCACTTCCAGTAATACAAAAGCCCAGTTAATGGATAAAATTAAAACAGTTTTTGCGGCCCTTCCCAGGGAGACTGTAGCATCAGCTTGTTCGAGGTTCCGAAGCAGAATTGAAGCTGTGATCGATGCTAATGGTGGTTATTTTGAGTAAATCTTGTTGATAGTATTGTAATTAACTCTGCCTGTAATGTTTTTTTGTCAATTCATTAAATTTAATAGATACAAAGAAGATTTTCTTTTTCCTTACGAAACTGTCAAATTTATCCCGAACACCCTGTATATTTCTGATCAGCAGGTTTGTTTCGTGGTGGTTTGTCATGATAGGATTTTTCTTTAGTATTTTATACATGGAACTGTCCAACAGGAGATTGTTTATCTTAGTGAAATAGTCTTTTGAGTTAAGAATGACTGTGGAGTCCCCTTGTCAGCTTTAGTAATGATTATCTCTTTGTTGTTTCGTAAGTTATGAATGACCTTCCTATCGTATGGAATGGTGTTCTGTTTGGGTTGTTTTTGTTGTTGCAAGGATAATCGTGGTCTGGAATCTAATATCATCAGCTGTAGCCTCTGGGAGAGGACGGAGGCCTTTTTCAATTCCACAAATGAAGTCCATTTTTGGAATGAAATTAGGGGTGATGGAGAAGTTGAAACCTTTCTTTAGGATGTCAGATTCCTGTTTGGTAAGGCTGTGATCTGACATGTTGAAAATCACTTTGTCATCTGGGAGGTTGTTATAAGAATGGTATTTTTTCTTATACAGTTCTTCAAATTTTTTAATTTGGTTCACCTTGCTTAACTGGAAAGTTTTCTCATAGCTAAATTGTGACATGTGGTCTATACTGTTCCAGGTGGTGTAGTCTAAACTGTTTGAAATATTGTCAAAATGGTTCTGGCAATTAAGGTCAATAATATTCAGTTCATACCTGATGTGTTGTATCCTTTCTTGAATTAGCTCCAAAGAAGCTTTGTTGTAGATACTTTTGGCTCGTTTAGATTGAATATATCCTTTAATTATTAAAAACTTCGGGATGATTGAAAAATCTCTGCATCTCTTAAGAAATGTAAGGTGGTTCAATAACTTAGCCTTCCTGCATTTCTCTTTTTCGAGGCACTGTACTTCGTGTTTCATCTGTCTATTTAAATTATACGTATTTGGTCATAAAATACTTAAAAAAACGAGACTTTTTGTGATTATGAGACCATAGGTTCTTTAATTAATGCATATATTAGTATAATCCCGCCTACTAGTTTCACTAGCAACTGTCTAGCATTGTCAAGGCTCGAACGGTACATACAAAAAAATATGAGAGAATAGAGAAATGTTGCTAACTGTTAGGCAGTTAAATTTGAACATATGCATGACAATGCGTGCATGTGTTGAAAAACTTCAGTCAGTATCATGGATACGTGCTGTATGCACACGCGTTACATGATTTTTCGTGTATTGTAGTTCCATTAATTAATCCATGATACTGACTGAAGCTCTCAACACATGCACGCATTGTCATGCATATGTTCAAACTTAACTACCAGTCACTAGCGAAACTAGTAGGCGGGATTATAATAATGTATGTATTAATTAAAGAACCTATGGTCTCATAACCACAAAAAGTCTTAATTAAATGGATCCTGAATCAATTTGCATTGATTCAAGATCCATTTAATGCCATTGCTCCATCTGAATTTACTGCTGCAGAAGAAGAGAATCTTATTGAGTTGTCTTGCGACAATATGCTGAAAACAAAATTTAGCAGCATGGAATTAACTGAATTTTGGATATCAGTAAAAGACAAATATCCCCTTCTGAGTGAAAAAGCTCAGAGAATTTTAATTCCATTTGCGACTTCTTATTTGTGCAAAGCTGGATTTTCAGCTGTCACTGTGATAAAAACTAAGTATTACGCAGAAATCAATGTGGAGAAAGAAATGAGGGTGGCTGTGTCCAGTTTGATTCCAAGATTTGAGAAAATGGGTGTTAATCAACAGGCTCATCCATCCCACTAATTATAATTAGTTGAATTTGTTCAATTACTTTTTTGTGATCTTAAATACGTTTTATTTATTTTTACCTTACCCTTTAATTAAAAAAAATGATTCGCTATTTCGCAAAGTGTTAGAATTTGACGTAGGGCACCTTGGGAAAACCTGGATTGAGCAAGGGCGCCGAGAATCAAAAAACTTTGGTTCCCAAAGTTTTTCGATTCTTGGTTTGGTATAAATATTAAGGTCATAAAATCTTGTGGTAATTCTCCTTTGTTATAAATTAAATTTATTATTTTGGGTATTTCATCTATTCCTTCTGCCTTTCCACATTTTAGTTCTTTAATGGCCATTTCTACTTCTGTCTTCAAAATCTCTTGGCCTAGATCATCTTAGATGTCTCCTCTGTATTCACCACTCTCCCATTTTAAAGACAACTTAGACCTTATCCAAGCTGAATTTCTTGATATCTCAGCCCTGTTTAGGTTCATTGTGACACTGGCTGTTTTGTTTGGCAAAGAAAATTCTAGAAATAAAGAGAAGACAACTATGGGAGTCTGTTATTTATATCCCCCCCCCCCCCAACACACACATACCTCTACAAACTTCTTCATGGAGACATGTTAATAGAAAGCCTTAGACTCTTTCCCACACAGACTCACTGCTTGGGTGTGCTATGTGGATATGTTTTCCATTTGGCCACGTGGCTTGGATGCTCTCAACACTTGTTAACATTCTAAACAATTAACATCCCAGGATCCATTTTACCTTTGAAAAGAAAAAGTTTACAAGAAACCTACATAACTAGTAGACACATTCACCAACAAAAGAAAAGAAATAACAGTAGTTACCATTAACATACACACATCTCATGCTTAATATTATTTCTTAAAAAATAATACTAAGAAAGGAATAGATATTATTATATAATTTATTTTATATACAACTGTATAGGATTCTATAATCCCATACTGTTTGGGGGTGCTGACTGTTTGTGAATGGATGTGTGTAGGCCTCCTGTAAACAGAACAAAAACTGCCAAAGAGCAACCTCTCCTGCAGACAATTTAAAGTACTGCTGGAAATAAACAACAAAAAATAGTAATTACAAAAGTGAATAAGGAGAGTGCTATTGTAGCTCAAAACTACTAAGATTATGGTGTTTTCGAGTTATGTTTAAGGATTGTTCCACCTACCTTCCTTTAGACTATGATCGAACAAACACCAGACCAGAATGCTTCACAAGCTGCATAAAAAAAAGGCCACCCCTTGGCATATGGAAATTAAAAATAAACTGAAATCATACAATTTTAGACATACAAATCATACAAGGATAGAAAAATTAGAACTCCTCTTTAACTTCCTATGGTGGACATAGGAAGTTAAAGAGGCAGTGAAGGAAAAGAAGCATATCAAAAGTTCTTGGCAAATAAGTCAGCTTGTGCTCTTAGAGAATACAGAGACAAATGTAAGAAAGCTAAACAGTGTGTAAAACTAGCTAAACAAAAGTCATAAGAGGACTTTGGCAAGAACATAGAAAATAAATATCAAGAAGGTGGCAAAATATTTTGGAGGTTGTTGAAGAAGCTTAGGAATGGAGGAAAGAGTGCTGTAAAAGGAGTTAGAGATGATAAAGGTGACATGAAAATGGGGGAAAAGATATCCTTGAAGTATGGAGTAATTACTTTGAAAAACTGCTAAATGAAACAAGCAGTGATGACAGCACAGTGATAAAAAATACTGACCAGGCATGGAGTCAGGAATACATATCGATACTTGATGTAGAAAAAGCCATCAAAGGCTTGAAATGTGGAAAGGCAGCAGGAGTAGATGATATTTGGGCAGAAATGCTGAAGTATGGTGGTATAAAAATCTTACAGTGGCTGCACTGCATAGTTCAGAAAGTCTGGACAGAGGGACGAATTCCCGATGATTGGAGTAGCGCTCTAATAGTACCTATATATAAAAAGGGAAATAAAACTGAATGTGAATATTACAGAGGTATTTCCCTAGTGAGTGTTCCTGGCAAGATCTATGCAAGTATACTTGAGAAACGGTTGAGAAGAATTGTAGAAGAAAGGCTGGGTGAAGAACAAACTGGATTCCGGCCAAATAGCGGCTGTCAGGGTCAGATCCTCACTTTACGACAAATCGTGGAGAAATCATGGGAATATAACAAAGATCTCTATTTGAGTTTTGTAGATCTGGAAAAGGCATATGATAAGGTGCCAAGAGAGAAGCTATTCAATACGCTACAGTTATACGGTGTCAATGGGGCATTATATCAAGAAATACTTAATCTTTATTTGAGTTGTAAGTCAGTAGAATTGAAGGAAGTATAGGAAGATGGTTTAATGTTGAATCTGGTGTGAGACAAGGATGTACATTATCCCCTCTGTTATTCATTATCTATATGGATCACATTATGAAGGAAAGTGGTATTAAACATGATATCAAAATTGGAGATGTTAATGTCAGCTCTTTGCTTTATGCGGACGATGTTATACTTCTAAATAAATCCGCTACAAGTCTGCAAGATTCTCTGACTAAATTGAATAACTGTTGTACTAGATATGGTATGAAGGTCAGCAATAAAAAGACAAAGGCAATGAAAATAGGCAGAATCATTGAAAATATCAACTGTGTTGTGAGAGAACCTGTGGAACAAGTAAAACATTTTAGCTACTTAGGCACGATTTTTAGTGAAGATGGTAAATTAAATATAGAAATAGACAACAGAATCAATAAAGCTGGTGTGGTAGGAAGTCAATTGAATAAATTCATATGGAATAAGAGAGAAATTAGTCGGAACACTAAATTAGCTATATACAAGACAGTGTTCAAACCAGTTTTAACTTATGGATCTGAGAGCTGAGTCAGAAGTAAAACACTTGACCAAAGACTTGAGACCGCAGATATGCGAGCCCTGAGAAAGATTAGAGGCATGAACGGATGTCATCAATGGCAATATCATATTAAAAACAAAGATATTAGAAAAGAACTTGACATTGTCAGCATCCTGGAATGCGTTAGCAGAGCTAACGCATTCCTGGATGCTGACAATGGTATGGTCACTTAAACAGAATGGGTGAGGAAAGATTAGCAAAACAAGTATTCTCTGCCAGGTTGGCAGGAAAACAACCCAGAGGAAGACCAAGATATAGGTGGATTGATACGGTAAAAAGTGCCTTAGACGATAGAAATATAAGATCTGATAATGTTGGAGTCTTGACAAGCATCAGACTGATTTGGAGGAAAATTGTAGATAGGACGTTAGTAATGATGAAAATTTTTTATGTAGCACTCTCATATCCTGCACACCCCTTGAGGGTACATGGCAGGAAATTTATGATGATGAAATACAATTTTAGACCCTGCCTCTATATATGGGCTACCAAAATTCCACAAACAAAATGTGTCATTATGCCCGTTTACAGATCGATGCCATCCACAAACGGGCATAATGTGTCATTATGCCCATTTGTGGATGGCATCGATCTGCTCATATACAAATTAACCAAAGTGCTTCCTAAATGGGTGAAGGATGTCAGGAGTATCATTACTCCTGGTAGTGCCTCCCAAGGCATGAAGGCCATCCCACTATGCCCAGCTAAATGCTAGCAGGCGAAGACAGACGAGGAGATTGGCACCATCTGTCTTAATTTACTGCCCATTAAACATTCATGGCGAAGGATTTAACACAGACATCGCTGGCTCAGACATCGCCCGGTTCAACAAGGTCCGTGTTGCCATTTGGTAGCAGCTCCCGGGATGGCAATGAGAAGTTAGCGACTTGCGCTACCACTATCACTGACAAAAATAATGGAAAAACTGGATTCAGATTCAGACTCTGCAACCATTTAATGACCGGAACTTGGGAATATTAGGACTCTACTACAATCAGGTCAACTCAAATTACTACAGCACAAACTAAAAAGATATGAATGGACTGTTATGGGACTTTGTGAAATTCGATGGCCCAAAACAGGAGAGCTAACAACAGATGAAGGACATTTGCTTTTTTACTCTGGATGTGACTGCAGTGGAAAAGAAGGTGTCGGGTTTTTGATACACAAATCATCACGAAATTCTGTCATGGAATTCAATCCTATCAATAGCAGAATTGCTCTAGTCTGCCTGAGAGGAAAACCACTCAATATCACCATCATACAGGTCTATGCTCCAACCACAGATCATGAGGACTCTGAAGTAGAGTAGTTTTATGGTCAACTTAATGCAACAATCACCAAAGTGAATAGAAAAGACCTTTAGATTGTACAGGGCGATTGGAATGCCAAAATTGGAACAGACATCGGCAAGGATTATCTCCCATTAGTCGGACCGTATGGCTATGGGGAGACAAACGAAAGAGGTTTTGAATTGATCGATTTTGCCTCACAAAATGAACTTACCATTACTAACACTCTATTTCCCCATAAACCTTCCAGAAGATGGACATGAACTCCCCCTGATGGTAAAACACACAACCAAATTGACTTTAATCTTGTAAGCACAAGATTTAAAAACTGCATCAACCTCACAAGAACTATATAATGTCCTGGAGCCGACATTGGCAGTGACCACAACATGGTCATAGCAACTGTGAATATGAAAATGAGGGAAAGATTACCTACAAAATCAACTCGTAAAAGATATAATATAGAAACATTAAAAGATCCCTAAATAAATACATTATATAAATACAAATTAAAACAAATTTTTGACACAAGCTTCAAGAAATATAATAGTATCGAATCTAAAACCAAATGCTTCTCACAAAAGATAACTGAGACAGCTGAAGAAATCCTTGGATACAAAAGGAAAATAAATAAACCATGGATAACCAAAAATATTTTGGACCTATGCGACGAAAGAAGATATTTGAAATCTCATATTAATAGCGGTGATAATAGAGAACAGTATAAAAATATTACTAAGATTATTAAAAAAGAAATCAAACATGCTAGAAACTTATGGATATTGGATGAATGCAAAAATATAGAAGAGAACTTAAATAAAAATAATTCTAAAAGTGCTTTTCAAATTATCAATAAGTTAACCAAACCTTTTACCGCAATTAATTGGAGCATAGAAGATGAAGGTGGAACTCCTATCACGGATAACCAGAAAATAGTTGATAGATGGAAATGTTACGCAACTAACTTTTTCAAAAAGACCCTCAACTGACTGATGATATTTTGCACAGAATTTTGCCAGGAGGTTCGGAGGAAGGAGATTACCCGATATTAAAAGAAGTTATTGCAGCAGTTAGCTCCTCAAAAATAGGAAAATCACCGGGAAGCGATGGTGTCATAGTGGAACTGATACGCGAAGGAGGTGACATTATCATAGACACCTTGCTAAATTTATTCCGGGATGTATGGAACACAGAAACTTGGCCTTCTGATTGACAGACTTCTGTCCTTTTACCTATTCCTAAAAAGGGAAACAACAATAAATGTAGCAACTATAGAACAATAAGCCTTATTAGTCATCCAAGCAAAATCCTGTTAAAAATACTATTGTTAAGAATCGAAAAGAAAATAGAAAGCAGACTATCAGATGAACAAGCAGGTTTCCAGAAGTACAATTGACCATATTTTTACAATACACATACTAGGCGAAAAATACATAGAACATAACAAAATAATCTGTCACAACTTTTTAGACCTTCAAAAAGCTTTTGACTCAATATGGCACGAAGCATTATGGGAAATTTTAGAACATTATGGTATTGACAACAAAATCATTAGGATTATTAAATCTCTTTATTCCTCATCTGATATCAGAATTGAAATTAAAAATTACAGCAGTGAACCGTTCTGGGCAGAACGGGGGGTAAGACAGGGATGCATCTTGTCCCCTCTTCTTTTTAATTGTTTTCTGGAATATCATAGATGAAGCGCTTTATGAATATGACACTGGAATAGTAGTTGGTGGACTAAGAATATATAACTTACGTTTTGCTGACGATATCGATATTCTGGCAGAAAATGAAGAAGAATTACAAGAGATAACCAGCCATGTTTTTGGAACATTAAAAAAAAATGGATTATACATAAACCTACAAAAAACAAAAACAATGATAACCTGAAAATCAGACATTGAATTCTTAAAGATACAAATTGGTAATAAGCAAGTTGAGAATGTAAAGAAGTTCACTTATCTACGAAGTACGTTGAGTCAAGATGGTCATTCAAAAACAGACATTAAATACCGAATTGCTAAGGCAACCGTGGCCCTACAGAAGTTAAAACCATTGTGGGGAGATAACAGAATAGCAATCACAACCAGACTAAGACTAATTGACACCTTGGTGAATTCTGTCCTCTTGTATGGTTGTGAGGCCTGGACTTTATTGAAGGAAGATGAGAGGAGACTCCTGTCTTTCAAAATGAAAACTTACAGAAGACTTTTGAGAATTCCCTGTACTGCTCACGAAATCAATGAAAATGTCCGAAAACCGATTGATTCAACAGATGGGAGAAAAAGGGAAAATATTCTGCCAGTCATCAGAAGAAGACAGATGAAATGGTTCGGACATGTGGAGAGGGCTAATGGCATTCCAAAGCAAGCACTAGAAGGAATCATTCTGGGATCAAGGGTTAGGGGCCGACCTTGATTAAAATGGACTGATAACATCAAGAAAAAGAGACCGAGACGACTAGAGGAGGCTAGCAAAGAGTATCACCTACCAGCTATGAATGACCCAACGGTTCATTTAGTACGGGAGAAGAAGCTTCCTAATACACACACACACACGCACACACAAAAAAATCCAAAATCCTCCAAAACAGAAACTATTATTAAAGCTCTGTATAAAAGAGCTATATTAATTAGTTCTGATAACAATGTCCTCATCACTGAACTTGTGCACGTTTGCAACATCCCAGCAAATCCAAAATCCCTACAGAACAGAAACTACACCGTCTATCACCATTCCTCATATTTTGAATACATCTGAAAAGCTAGCAAAAATCCTAAGGGGGGGGGGAACTTATAACCACTTACAGACCATATAAACGATTGATTGGCATCTGTTATCTACTCCACCAAAAACCAGCTGTGGTCTCTAGATCTGCTGGGTATTTACCAGGTACCTTACAGTTATAAACTGTCCTACTATTGCCAAACAGGCAGGACAGCCAACACCGAAATCATCAAATACAAGGACTGTATTTGTTTCCACCATTACAACAATTTAGGACTTGCTGTCACTCATCACAGGATACACTGGAAGAAGATCCTCTATGCCACTATAGCAACTATAAATACAGTACAAGACTATTCCTTGAATCTGTCTTATCCTTAAGAAACTACCCTAACCTCAGCAAATTTGGTTGCATGAAACTGCGCCAAATTTGGGAAATACTCATCTTCCATACTTCAGTCCAACAGCCAAGGACACCCTTTTTAGTGCACTGGGGGGGGGGGTATCACTTTAGGCTCACTTTTGGTTATTATGCTTCAGCCTTCTTTACCCAGGGTAGTATTTGCGTGCACATAATAGTTTTATATGTCAGCAATTTGACTTTGTTGCAATATCAGAAATATTAATTAAGTGTATTGTAATTAATATTTACGATATTACGATAGACAGATTTCACCTGGAAAATGTGGAACACTTCACATATCTTGGATGCCACATGATGCGTGACTTGGACCCCAAAAAAGAGATAAAAATTAGAATAGCCAGAGCAACAACTATTTTAAAAGCCATGGACAAAATATGGAAGAGCCGAGCTATAAAGATGTAAACTAAACTGCGCATTGTAGAAACCTGTATCTTCAGCAGCATGCTCTATGGATGTGAGGCCTGGGTACGCCTGAGAGAATCTGAAAGGAAGATATGAGCATTTAAGAGGAAGTGCTATAGAAAGATCTTGAGAATAAGCTGGATCCAGAAAGTGAACAATGAAGAAATCTACAGACGAATACAATCAAAAGAAAACCTGATCCAGAAAATAATCAAAAGGAAACTACATCTCTTTGGCCATATATGTAGAATGAACGATTAGAGGGGGAAAAAATGCTGCTATTTGGGATGATTGAAGGAAAGAACAAAAAAGGAAGACCAAACAGAGAATGGGGCAATGACATTGCCAAATGGTGCAGAAACTCTATACACAAAGTGAGTCATCTTGCACAAAATAGAATGCAATGGAAGAATCATATGTTGATGATAATGAATTAATATTTAGTCTATGTTGTTGTACCGAAACCAAATACAGTATATTTTGGAACAGTGCTCACTTTCTCCATAGAAGCAGTTTTAAATATGAACATCTTTTCAAAGAAAGTTAAGAAACCCTGTTACGCTGTCCTAATTTGAATCAGAATCTCTCAAAAGTTTGGACGATTCTTATTCTATATTAAAAATGATTAATTATCTCTTTGATATGATCCTTCTAGCACACCACTTGCTGCTATATGTGAACCCAGTCTTACCCAAACTTTCAGTATATGCATACCCTTTTTAACATTTTAGTAACACTGGCATACCCTATCAGAGAAAGACAGTTTGAGAGACATTTAATAATATTTGATGCAAATCATCACAGGCTCCAAGACAACATCCAGCCAGTTTGCAAAGGCACAGTTTCTTTACCCTATATCAAGAATGTTACAGATAAAATAGCTCCTACAAGAACAACTTAAAAGTCCCCTTTAGATCTCTGCAAAAATCTCCATGATGTTAAGATTGCCAAAACAACCATATCAACCTATGAAGAGGCCTAGAGTTTATAAAGTCTATTACAATTACTTGTTTGTTATGTTGGACAGACGGGACATTCTGGAGGAATTCTTCAAAAAGAACATGTCAGAGATGTGGAGAAAAAAGTGAGTGTATAAATCTGGATTGGCCTTTCACATTGGCAATGAAAATCAAGTCAATTAGCAAATCACCAAAATACCGTGCATAGAATTTAATTTGAAAATGCAAGAATCTCTCTTATATGTAAAGTTACTTCCAGAAGATATAACAGGAATTTCAACATTGATCCAAATTGCTATGAACATTCGCTTCACTGCAGTAGGTGGCCTCACCCAGCGAAGGAAACATATATTAAAGAGAAGGGAAGCTCTGAAAGTGATGATTTCCATATATACATTGACAGAAGCAAAACCAAAGAGAACATCGGTTGTTCTTTCATTGCATATTACAGACAGTCCATTAATACAAGCAGTATTAATCTGCTATAAAGTTTTTATAGCAGATTTCAAAATCTGCTATAAAAACACTTGCAGAAATAAGCCTGAATTTGTGGGAAGAACAATAGAAAACATCAAAAAATGGATCAACAACTAAAGAATTCTTGCCAAGTCAGAAACAGACTGGCTGAAAAAAACATGCCATCTCTCTCTCTCTCTCTCTCTTTTTCTCTCTCTCCCTCTCCCTCCCTCCCTCCAGGCTTAACCATGCTACCAGTGGCACATACTTTACAATTGTCAGCTAGTGGACCCCATCTGGATACCCCTAATACAACATGTCATCACTTCTGGAGACAAGTGGCCAGTGTCAAAACAGAGACTTATCCAAAAGTATTACTCAGAAGTAATTAATTTTGCCAATAAGATCAACTTCCAGTTGTTGTAATGCAACATAAATTACTGATGTTGTATGAATTATATAGTGTAAATATGTGTATATAAGCCTCCGGTAGCTCAGTCAGTATAGACGAAGCTCTTTGGTCGGAAAGACCTGGGTTCGATTCCCATCAATGATGTGAGGAACCTTTATTTGGCCTCTTTCAACAAAATGTGAGTTAGCCAGTCTCATATGGAGGTAGGGTTTTTTTTTTTTCACCTGGAAACTTGGGTCTTTCTTTGTCCACCAGAACAAACAAACCACTCCCATGAACACGTGCTTCTACAGACATAGGACACCTCCAGGAATAAGGAGTAATCAACCTATTCCGTAGGATTAGGTTGATTTTTATTGATGCAACCATCAATAAAAATTAATTATCTTTAAAGGATTATTTAATAATATTTAGTAATTAATCTCCTAGCATGCAGCAACAATGTTAATTGGTGATCCACCGACTGTTCTTTACTTTGTATTCCATTCTTTTAACTGTTTGTATGACACTGAAGATGTACTGTTAATTTCAGTACAAAAGATTTGTACCTTTATTAATTAAAAGTTATTACTGTGGTTTTTACGTGTTTTATTATTAAATATACTATTCCACAGGTACCTCAAAAGATTATTATTGCTTGATATAATACGTCATTGGCACCATACAACTGTAACGTTTTAAATAGCTTCTCTCTCTTGGCACCTTGTCATATGCCTTTTCCAGATCTACAGAACTTAAATACAGATTTTTGTAGATGCATCTTAAATATGGAAAATGCACACTCAGTATAACAATTGGGCCATTAATGGGTGATTGCATTCCCCTGCTATGATCAGTTTCCACAACAGGGCTCTTGCAAGATAAGTATTGCCATCTTACAAGTATACTTTCTCTAGTTCAAGGAAGATGACTTTCATTGCCTGTTGGAATCCTAACCACTCTACTTAATAGAGACCAAAATCAGCTATTATGATATTTCATTTCCATCTCCACTCATGTTAGGAGGCCTATCAACCAGCTGGCAAATAATCTTGCTGCCACTTATTCTCTCAGATTGTGTCTGAAGGGGGTCCAAATAGAGTAGTCTGCAGTACTGGTGAGGGTGAGCATTGTATTCCATGTGTGGGAGTTATGTACGTCCCTGTGCTCTGTGTTTCAATATTACCTACCATGAAAGACACCATAATAAATAATAGTGATTCTACGGTTAAAAAAAAAATTAAAAAACAACACACACACACAAAAACTCATTGCATATGCATCCGTTCCACACCACTCTTTTTCCACAGCGGAAAAAGAGTGGTGTGGAATGGATAAATGGATTTCCTAGCTAACCTTATACTGACTTCCGAACACAAGCTATGGATAAGTTTGGAGAAACTCATGACTGCTCATGATATTTCCAAGGCATTTGATTAGTACATGCATAAAGACATCTTTTACTAAGCTACTATCTTATAGTTTTTCTTTTCTACCTCTATAAGTGGATCACCAATTTCCTCTCTAGTTGTTAATCGCATGTCATGGGAGATGACATGCACCCATCAAAATGTTCCTCTCATTAGATTTCTCGATCATTCCATGGAATTATTTTACCCCCAGTGCTCTGTATTTTTTACCCATGCTCCCCCACTTGTATGTTAATTGATTTCTCCCACTTGCCTCAGATGCTATCCATATTTTTGCTAATGACAGTACATACTGTTTTTCATTGAACAATGTTTGTAGTATTCAAATGATTCTAGCTTAGCAGTCTTCCACAACTACGTATTTTAATGTTTTGGTCTGCCAATTGATGATTTTGTACTTTCTTTCCAATTTTTTATTAATTTAAGTAATCTCTTCAAGTACATTCTATAAATGTGCTTATTTTATTCTGATTTTCAAAAATTCTATCAAATTATCAAATTTTATCAAACTAGGCTGGCCTGGTCAGCCGAGTGGTTAGCGTATCTGCTCTCCAGCCAAAAGGCTGTGGGTTTGAATCCTGCTATGGGCATGGATGTTTGTGATTGTCTGTGAAAATACTACTGGTGGTGGTGATTGGCAGCGGATGGCATTGGTGTAGTTGCAGTTCATTGTAGTTGGTTAATTGAGTAGTGGAGACAGAGTTGTAGAGTGGTGGAGACAGAGCTGTGTGCAGGGGTATCCAAAGCATGGTCTGCTACACCATGCTTTGGATACCCCTGCACACAGGATCAACTGGAAGAAAACAAAAGTATTGCACAGAAGCTTTTACAAGTCAGAGAGATTGTTCCTAGAAGCAACAAAAGCTTTGAAACATACTCGAATCTCAACAAATATGGCTGTATAAATTTGTCTAAGATTTGGGAGACAGTCATCTTAAGACATAACTAGTACCTCTGAAGCACAAAAACAGTCTTTGTGCTCTGAAGATGCTGGTTATAACACCAGCAAAATATCAGCAATAAGTCAATAAATAATTATTTACTTATAATTCTGTGTTCTGATATATACCGTCAAAATTAAACAATTTTTGATTGCATTTTCAGATAATTTCTGACACTAACCAAATTAATGTAGAAGTGCTTTTTTGAAGTAAGCCTTTGGTATCACTTCTTTGATATTAAATGGTATCTTATTCACATATAATATTTGCTGTTTGTTTTATACCATTAGACTTTTGTGTTATTTTATTACAGATTTCATGGAAAAATTTCAAGAGAAGAAACAAATATGTTAATTAGAAGCAGAAATGATGATGGATATTATCTAGTCAGAGAAAGTCAAAGAAGTCCAGGTCAATATACATTAAGTTTCCGGTGAGATATTTTCTAGCAGTTTATAATTGGATGATACTGTAATCTGTCTTATTTGTTGTAAATTATTATTAGTAGTAGTTAGACACCCATGAGTTAGTGACCCATTATGAGAGGTCTCTCTCACACACCCCTCATCATACCATGACTTCAATGCATTCACTGTCTCCGTACTCATCACACTTCCAGGCAATGCATTCCAACCATCCACAACTCCACACAAAAAAATTTGTTCCTCATACAATTTCCAAGGATGGCCTATTGTTCTTCCCCTGTCTCCACCCCATTCTATGAAAAATTTGATCTACATTAACATGGTAATAACTCCTTACCAACTTATATGTCTCGATCATGTCCTCCTCCCCCCCTTCTTTTCTATTTATTAGACTGTTCAATTTGCATTCCCTCAATTTGCCTTCATACTATACATTCCAGAGACCAGAAATCATCTTAGTCAATTGTCTCTGAACTTGTTTCAACATCTCTTCATCCTTTTGAAAATCTGTTGACCAAATCTGTGCACAGTAATCCATTTGTGGTCTAATCAAAGCCTTATACAAAGGAATCATAACATTCTTACTCCTACATGTTAGTATTTTTCACATCATTCCCATAATGCACTGTGCTGTCCTCACAATTTTAGCAAAGTGTTCCTGAAATTTCAGCTCCTTATCCACCAACAACCTCAACTCCATCTCCTTCACATCCTCTAAGATATCCCCCCACTAACCTTATACGTTGCTGTGTTGAATTTCATTTGCCCATTCGGACTTCTTCTTCCTAACATGGATTTTAGGCCAAGTGTGTTCTGGTCTCATGCCATCTCTTTCTTGGTCTTCTGATTCTTCTTTGTCTACTTATTTTGTATCTGTATAATATTTTTGGTAGTCTGCTGTTGTCCAGTCGATTTAAATGTTCTAGCCATTTTTGTTTATACTGTCTTATGTAGTAATTAATTGGTTTCATTTTCAGGGATTGTGTGATTTCTTCATTTGTTTTGTGGTCCCACTTGGTATATCCAGCTGTTTTTCTGAGGAACTTCATTTCTGCTGTTTGAATTCGTTTTTCATCTTTCCTTCTTATGATCCATGTTTTGCTTCCGTATAGTAGAGTTGGTTTTGACAAGACATTATATAGTCTGATTCTAGTGTGTTTTTGTACTAGGGATGGCTTAAATATATTATTTATTATGCCATTTACTTTGACAAAGTTTGTTATTTTGGTGTCTATGGCTTTTCTTCTTTGTATGATAAATCGCATCTGAAAGTATTTACTTGTTCTAATATTTTATTATCTACCACTATTTTACTTATTGGGTTTTCTCCTTTGAATGCTATTATTTTTGTTTTTTCTTTAGATATATTCATATTATATTGTTTTGAGATATTGTTTAATGATTTTAATGATCTTTGTAAATCATCTTCTGATGTAGCTAATACTATTTGATCATTTGCAAATAGTAGTTTATCATCATCATCATCATCATCAAATTCCTGCCATGTACCCTCAAGGGGTGTACAGGATATGACAGTACTACATGAAAAATTACATCATTACTAACTTCCTATCTACAATTTTCCTCCAAATCAGTCTGTTACTTGTCAAAACTCCAACATTATCAGATCTTATATTTCTATCGTCTAAGGCACTTTGTACCGTATCAATCCACCTATATCTTGGTCTTCCTCTGGGTCGTTTTCCTGCCAACCTGGCAGAGAACACTTGTTTTGCTAATCTTTCCTCTCCCATTCTATTTAAGTGACCATACCATCTGAGATTAGCTCTGCTAACGCATTCCTGTATCATCTTCATTATTTGTATACCAAATGGGTTATACTGTTTCCAGATTGTTATAATTTTATTTATATATATATTGAAAAGCAGAGGTAAGAGGTACATCCTTGTTGTACTCCTCGATATATATTTCCATTCTGAGATGTGTTCTAATTTAACTGCTATTTTATTTCCTGTATATATTTCTTGATTGGATGGTTTGGTATGTTTAAACTGGTTAATATTTTAAACAATTTTTGTGTACTAATTTTGTCAAAGGCTTTTTCATAATCAATAAAGGCCATGTGTGTTTCTTTTTGAAATTTTCTTCTCTTTTCTATTAATAATTTTAAAGTAAAAATTGGATCTATGCAGGATCAGCCTTTTTGGAAACCATTTTTTTCTTGTAGTAGTTTGTCCTCTACAATACTGCTTTGCTTCTCTTTTAATATTCCTGCATATATCCTGTATTCAACAGACTAATTCCTCTATAGTATTGCAATCTTCTTTATTTCCTTTTTTATCGATTGGGATAATCAGTGCTTTTTTCCAAGAGTTAGGAGTTTTTCCAGACATCCAAACCATATTAAAAATTTTCAGAAATCTTTCATTAAAGTTTTCACCTGCATTTTTGTATAGTTCTATATTTATATTGTCTTCTCCTGGTGTTTTCCTATTTTTCATCTTCTTTATTGTATTTTTCAGTTCTAACATTGTGATGTTTTCTATTAGATCATTCTTTGTTTTATAAAATTTTATTTCATTGTTCTCATCTGTCCAGAGATTTTGGAAATAGGTCACCCATTTTTCTAAATCTGTTGTTTGTATTTTTATCTTTTCTTTTATTTCTTTATTTATGTATTTTATTACTTTATAGGTTTGCGGTTGTGGCTTAAATAAATACTTTTCCAGTTCTGTTATGAAATTGTTCCATCTCTCTCGATGTTTCTTCCTTACTTCTTATTTTGCAGTTGCACTGTTTCTTTTATACTCTATTTCTGCTTCTATTGTTTTGGAATTTAGCCATTTCTGGTAACTGTCCTTTTTTGTTTTTATTATATTTTCTATTTCTTTGTTCCAGTGTCATAGTCCTCTTGTTCTAATCCATTTGTGCTTTATTCCTAAGGTTTCTGTTGCTGCTTTTGTGAGAATTTGTTTCAAATTCAGACAGTCTATTCAAATCCCCTTGCAAGGCTACAACATCTATTGTACTCCTCATAGTTCTTCCCAACTTTTTCATCTGCAAACAACTGTATATTGTCATTCAAGCCCTTCCTAATATCATTTACGTGCAAATTAAACTGCAACCTCCTCTGGGATATTGCTCCGCCATATGCAACTTGCTGATACCTCTTAGACAGCCAATCTTCAATCCATTGCACTAATCTACTATTCAAACCCATTTGTTCCAGTTTAATTACCACCTTGTCATATGTCATACCACTCTGTCAATGGATTTAGTAAAATCTAAATATACCATTGCTTTCCCTTTATCCAGGATACCTGTCACCTTGTTATAGTAAGTTATTAAGTAGATTATTAAAATATGACTTTTCTTTGGCAAACCCATGTTGCTCATCAAAGAGAATGTTGTTGTCATCAACCCAATTCTGAATCCAGGTTCTTGCTAGCCTCTAGCTAGTTCTTGCTAATTAAAATAAAATAATAAATAAACTTTATGGCCATTCTCATAATTAGCATCAAAATAGTAAAAGTTCAGTTTAGCATTTCTTTATCTGAATTTCTTCTTTTATTACAGTAATTTTCTTTGTTCAAATGAACTGTCAATTTAACTAAGTGAAAACGATAATATACAAAATACAAATGGGTTTTCCATTTATTTCTCCATAAAGAACAGAAATTTCTTTGTCCATGAAGAAACCCAACCCATCTTATTAATATTATTAATCTTCATCACTGTTCTACAAGTGATGCTATCCATTAACTTTTCTCTAAATTTCCTTAGAATGCTTATATTTCTTGTTCCTGGTCTTTGAGTAACAGTTTATTTGTAACTCAATCTAACTCCTTGCTCCTTGTGTTAAATGTGAAACAAATGTTAAATTTGTTTAATATTGTGTTTTATAGTGTTAGTTTAGTTTGGTCTATAAACTGATTTCTCTCTTATTTCATATATGTTTATGCAAATAGTTTCCAGTTATACTGTCTTACTTATTCTGTTTACATATTAATTTGCCATATGTATTGAAAATTGGATCTGATTAGCTAAAATGTGTCTGTAGATAGACTTCTGAGAATGCACTTAATGTTTTCTGCTTTATCTGCCTGTTTTTTGTTTGTATTTTTCTTTATTGATGATTTTCATATCAAATTTGTTTTATTTTATTTTTAATATTTAATTTAGCTTATTTAAATTAAATTTAATTTTAATATTTAAATATTTAATATTTTCTTTAAGAATCCTGCCTTATTTCTGATTTAACATCAATCATCTTCTATCATTCCATTTTAGCTACTAACATGCAAGGTGAATATAAACTGTAGTGCTCTATAAAAGATTCCATATGGTTTTCATGTATTCAACAGTTTTTTTTTTTTCTCCCTTTGATACCTTATGAATGCTTTTTCAAGATCAACTTAGAGATGCTTGTTATATATCTGATTTATTAAATATTAATTGCAAGTGAAAATCTTGTCTGATCCTTCTCTAAAAAATTTTTTCTTAGTCTTTTCTCAAGTATGTTCAAATCTTTCTTGAACACTCAGGTGGAAAAATTTCTCTGTAATTCTGCCATTCAGATTTATTCCTGTTTTTTTTAATATAAACTGATATATGATGAAAGCTTTATTTCAGATTATCACTTTGCAGATGGGGATGCTTAAGGGTCAAAGCTATATAACTGAGAGGAGACTTCCACATAGCCTTTAAAGGAATGCGGAGAACCGACCAGGGCTTCTGACCTAATGTCCAATCCTCACCTTCTTGTGGTGCACCCTGTTGGGTATCTACTTTGATACTGAACGAACGAGATGGGCTGGCAATTTGGAATTTAGCCAACCAAATGGTATTCTTATTGGTTAAACCAAAATAAAAAAAAAATGATGGTACAACATGACAAAATTTCATGCCTGCTGGGGCATCGCCCGGTTAAACAAGGCCCCCGTTGTTTTCGCCAGGGAACCATGGCGAACAGCGAAAAGTCAGCTACTGGAACAAATCTGAAAACAAACCCCAACTCAACATCACCAGAGTTAAAGATCGGTACTATCAACGTAAGAAGCCTGAATAGCAAAGAAATGGAGTTAGCTGAGGAATTAGATAAGTACCAGATCGACATAATAGGGGTGACTGAAACAAAAAAGACCAAAACTGGTGAGATCTTTTTGAGCAATAAATACAAAATGTTATATTCAGGCAATGACAATCAAGGAAAAGAAGGAGTAGCCATAGTATTCAATACAAAATATGAGGCTAATCTTCTTGAATGGCAGTCAGTGTCAAGTAGAGTAATGTGGGCAAATATGAGAATGGGGAACTGGACAATGAGACTTATTTGTGCCTATGGTCCCACAGAAGGTTCTACTAAGGTAGAAGTGGAGGAATTTTTTGACGCTTTAGAAAAAGCAACTGACACAATGAAAAAGGAAAAGTTGGTCCTTGTTGGGGATCTAAATAGCAGAGTAGGAAATGATTGCGAGACATATAAAAATATTTTGGGAAAATTTGGAGAAAAGAGCAAAGCTAATAATAATGGCAAATATCTGTTGGATTTCTGCTCAGGACATGGACTGGTTATTACTAACACCATGTTCCAACATAAAAATGTGCACAAATTCACATGGAGAGAAGAGGCTAGGAATAAGAAAAGTCTCATTGACTATGTTATTGTTGATAGTGATGTTTTCTCCCTGGTGCAGGACACCAGAGTGTACAGAGGATTTGAAATTGGAAGTGATCACTATTTAGTCTTGAGCAGGATAAAATTGAATTTCATATTGAAAAGAATAACATGTAAGAAAGTTTTAAAGCGAATAAAAGTTGAGCAGCTCTCAGATGTGAACTGTAGACTAAAATACAGAAAGATTATTGAAAAGAAAATGAAAGAGTTTGAGAACAGGAATCAAACCTTGGAGATTCAGTGGCAAACTCTGAAGAAAACATTGATTGATTCTGCCAGAGAGGCATGTGGTGAGGTTGTGTGCAAGGATAAAAAAATCAGAACTCCCTGGTGGACACAGGAAGTTAGAGGCAGTGAAGGAAAAGAAGAAAGCATATCAAAAGTTCCTGGCAAATAAGTCAGCTTTTACTCTTACAGAATACAGAGACAAATGTAAGAAAGCTAAACAGTGTGTAAAACTAGCTAAACAAAAGTCATGGGAGGACTTTGGCAAGAATATAGAAAATAAATATCAAGAAGGTGGCAAAATATTCTGGAGGTTGTTGAAGAAACTTAGGAATGGAGGAAAGAGTGCTGTAAAAGGAGTTAGAGATGATAAAGGTGACATGAAAACAGGAGAAAAAGATATCTTTGAAGTATGGAGTAATTACTTTGAAAAACTGCTAAATGAAACAAGCAGTGATGACAGCACAGTGATAAAAAACACTGAACAGGCATGTAGTCAGGAATACATATCCATACTTGAAGTAGAAAAAGCCATCAAAGGCTTGAAATGTGGAAAGGCAGCAGGAGTAGATGATATTCGACCAGAAATGCTGAAGTATGGTGGTATAAAAGTCTTTCAGTGGCTGCACTGCATAGTTCAGAAAGCCTGGACTGAGGGACAAATTCCCGATGATTGGAGTTGAGCTCTCATAGTACCCATATATAAAAAGGGAAATAAAACTGAATGTGAGAATTACAGAGGTATTTCTGTACTGAGTGTTCCTGTCAAGATCTATGCAAGTATACTTGAGAAACGGTTGAGAAGAATTGTGGAAGAAAAGCTTGGTGAAGAACAAGCTGGATTCAGGCCAAATAGAGGCTGTCAGGATGAGATCTTCACTTTACGACAGATAGTCGAGAAAGCATGGGAATATAACAAAGATCTGTATTTAAGTTTTGTCGATTTGGAAAACGCATATGACAAGGTGCCAAGAGAGAAGCTATTCAATACGCTGCTGTTATATGGTGTCAATGGGGCATTATATCAAGCAATACTCAGTCTTTATTTGAGTTGTAAGTCAGCAGTTAGAATTGAAGGAAGTACAGGAAGATGGTTTAATGTTAAATCTGGTGTGAGACAAGGATGTACATTATTCCCTCTGTTATTCATTATCTATATGGATCACATTATGAAGGAAAGGGGTATTAAACCTGATATCAAAATTGGAGATGTTAATGTCAGCTCTTTGCTTTATGCGGATGATGTTATACTTCTAAATAAATCTGCTACAAGTCTGCAAGATTCTCTGACTGAATTGAATAGCTGTTGTAATAGATATGGTATGAAGGTCAGCAATAAAAAGACAAAGACAATGAAAATAGGCAGAATCATTGAAAATGTCAACTGTGTTGTGAATGGAGAACCTGTGGAACAAGTAAAACATTTCAGTTACTTAAGCACAATTTTTACTGAAGATGGTAAATTAAATATAGAAATAGACAACAGAATCAGCAAAGCTGGTATGGTGGGAAGTCAATTGAATAAATTCATATGGAATAAGAGAGAAATTAGTCGGAACACTAAATTAGCTGTATACAAGACAGTTTTCAAACCAGTTTTAACTTATGGATCTGAGAGCTGGGTCAGAAGTAAAACACTTGACCAAAGACTAGAGACCGCAGATGTGAGAGTCCTGAGAAAGATTAGAGGCGTGAACAGATGGCATCAATAGCAATATCATATTAAAAATGAGGATATTAGGAAAGAACTTGACATTGTCAGCATCCAGGAATGCGTTAGCAGAGCTAATCTCAGGTGGTATGGTCACTTAAATAGAATGGGAGAGGAAAGATTAGCAAAACAAGTGTTCTCTGCCAGGTTGGCAGGAAAACGACTCAGAGGAAGATCAAGATATAAGTGGATTGATATGGTACAAAGTGCCTTAGACGATAGAAATATAAGATCTGATAATGTTGGAGTCTTGACAAGTAACAGACTGATTTGGAGGAAAATTGTAGATAGGAAGTTAGTAATGATGTAAATTTTTCATGTAGTACTGTCATATCCTGTACACTCCTTGAGGGTACATGGCAGGAATTTGATGATGATGATGACGACTTTGCAGATGAGCTGAAGTATCAACTTTCATTGCTTTCTGAATTTAACTATATTTCTGAATTATGCAAACTCTTATACCATGATATTGCAGGTTGTATGTCATTTACTTCAGTACTTTTCCATATTTCAGTTTACTTTCTATCTCAAATATTGCAGTATACACTTGATTATATTCCTGCTACAATTCTTTGGGCAGGAAAAAACTACAAAAACATGAATGGCTTTTACCGCCTTTAATAATTATCATCATCATCATCATCATAGAGGCATAATCTCTCCATGGATTCTCACAATATATCCTATGACTCATCACAGAAGTCCCACATTTACATAAACAATGCTTGTCATTGTTCTCCTAAATGCATACACAACTCTCTCATGTGCCCTGTTCCACTCTTCATCATTCCCCATCCAAAAAATCTATTGACCAAATCTGAGCACAATATCTAGATGCAGTCATACAAGCTTTTAAAAGTGGACATGTTAACCATGCTATTCATATTGAATTCTCACCTGATTTATCCCTTTAATTCCAAAAATGCAGTCTGATATTGGTTCTTCAAACAACTCTTGACTATTCTATACTGCTAACTCACAGTTTCTAGTACTGTCTGACCACACATGTGAGAACCCTCGCTTGAATCCTGAGGTTGAGTTTTATTATGCCAAGAAGAGTTAATTCATCTTGAAGGGAAGAAAGGAATAAGGCGATGTATGAATTCGTTACCAACATGCAAAATCACGTACTTTATACGTAAAATTTTCCAACTGTTGTACAAGCAAAATAGTTACCACTTTTTTAAAAACTAGAATTTTCATAAAAGAAAAGCTAATTTTCCGACGTATAATAATAAACATTCATCATTTACCCTATTATTGGAATGGATTCACCTTTTTCTGTCATGCACAGAAGTGTCGAGGGGTCTTGCATCCGTGGTCAGGCAGTAGTATTATATTATTCTGAAACATTTTTGGAGTGTCTCTTAATCACCTGCTATATTCCATTCCCATTTACTTTTGTATATTAGGCTCAGTGGCCTGTCATGGCCAAGTAACTTGGCTTCTTAGAAACCTGATTATTGCTCTTATTGGGTTGTTAATCCTGTCTGCACCTACAGTCGGAAAAGGGAAAATCAGATCAGAATCCTGTCTGCAAAGTATATTATGGCTGTCATTTTTTATGTAACTTCTACTCATTGTTATATATAATGTTATACAGTCAGTCCTTGACTTATGACAGGGTTGTGTTCTGATGATCCTGTCATAAGTTGTTAATCATTCTATGAACCATAAGGGTATGTTAACAGGCTTGAATGCTAAAATGTGGAGATCTGTTTTTGTTATATTTTTAACTAATATTATTCTTTGTTTTTTAGTGAAATAATGTAGTCTCCAAATTATAACATAAAATACTTGTGTATAATATACTGTTATAAATAATGAAATGAATGTACAGTGTTGCTGGCATTTACAATAAAATAAGGAGCTGGAAACAGATGGAACAAAAGTAATTCTTCAAAGCTTTATTAATGGGAGGATTCATCAGAGGAAGCTAGGTTCCATTCCATTTTATTTTCCATCAACAAATTCTTCAAATACAAGACTTTTAAGAAAGGATTCTGAGGATGGTTCATGAGATGCATAACTTGTGGAAGGTCTTGGCTCATCTTCAGGTGACAGCAGGGGCAGGCTTCTTTAAAAATTTGTAACATTCAGCATTATTCTCCACCAGTTTTCTCTTTCATAGTTTTTCTAGCCTCTTCTGATGAAATTCCTCTGTAATTCTCATTCCATTTTATTTATTTTTTTTACAAATGGGTGTTATGAAAGTTCCTATCATCTGGAATTCATCCTGAATTTTGCATTGCATCCACTGCAAAACATTTATACCTCAACATTTGAGTATTTTTGGTTGAATAATTTTTGTGGCAGCTGCTTTTCCACATTTTAGGTTGTTTGGTGGCTATTCTAGTATTGATATGTGTTCCTCATTGCATTCCTTCTTGAATATTTTCTGCCAGTGCACTAACACGACATCTAGAATATCTTCAGTTTTCATGTCACCTGTGTCATTTCTGATTCCTTTTACTGTACTCTTCATCTATTTCTAAGCATTTTTTTCAATAGCCTCCAGAACATTTTGCCACCTTCTGGATAATTATCTTCTATTGCCAACAAAGGTTGGTTGATTGGTAGAGCCTCTGCTACTAATTGCTTACACAAAAAGTTAAGCAAGTTTGAGTGCAGTTAGTAGTTGGAAGGGATTCAATCATTCGATGCTGTTGGCACACTCTCCCTCGATGAGTCTTTGGACTCCCTGGAGGTGTCACAATAATAATAATAATATTCTTACCTGTCTTCTCATGATTTTTGTTTAGCTAATTTTACACATTACTTGCTGGGCACTTTTGATATGATTTTATCCTTTCCATCCTCTATAACTTTCAGAGTCCACCATGGAGTTCTGATTTTTTATTTCTTGCAGACATCTTCACCACTTTTCTGTTTTAATGAATGAATCAATTAGTATAAATTAAAGATGCCAAGAAATTAGATTCTTGGTTTAATCCTTTATCCAAGTGTAAGCAAACAAAGGTTGTGCCTGAAGTATTTTCAGGACAGGGCAACTTGTATATATAGAGGCTGATGACTTCACATCACTTAGTACCCGATAATGCAGAGCACGTATCCTTACAGACATGTATAATGCTATGCATTATGGAAAAGGTATCAAAACCCAGACAAGTTTTGACCTTTATTGAGGTCTCATCAGTGGGAGCCAGATCCAGAAGTGATACCAAGATTGAAGTAATGCAGATATCATATTTCCATATACGGGTGGCCAAAAGGTGTCACACCTTATTATTAAAATACTCTGGATTAGAGATAATTGTTGGAAGTTTTTCCTCTTGGTTATTTATATTCTAAATTAAAGACGCCAAGAAATTATATTCTTAGTTTACTCCTTTATCCAAGTGTAAGTAAACAAAGTTTGCTGCTGAAGTATTTTCAGGACAGAGCTTGTTTTTCATTATGGGATACTATGCAAGTGATGTGAAGTCATTAGCCTCTATATACGAGTTGCCCTGTCCTGAAAATACTTCGGCGCAAACTTTGAATAAAGGATAAAACCAAGAATTTAATTTCTTGGCATCTTTAATTTATAGTATAACCAAGTAGAAAAACTTCCATCAGCTACCTCGAATCAAGTTTTCCATTAGTATCTGCCACTGAGTTTCAATTACTTGATTATTGATTTCAAATCCTTTAATTTTTCCTTAAATAAATCAGAATTTGGGTTCAAGGCTACATCATGATAGGGCAGTTTGTTTAATGCCCATATAATATACTTTTTATTTGTTTTATTGTGTTTTTTCTTAGAAAAATTTGAGTTTTATAGTGAATTACTACTGATTTTTGTATTATTATTGTATTTGGTGTATGTATTTCTTAACATATTTGTTGAGATGTTGCAGTAGTCAAGCACTGCCATAAAATATCTTCAAAAATGCACAAGAATAGAGCAGCAACAAAAAGGTGTATTAATCTTGAGTGAAGTGGAGAAAAAGGTTTACCTCATTAAAGAGAAATATGCTCATATTGAAACAAATGAGGATATTAAAAATGGATCAACTTTCTAATCATGACTAAAGCAAATTATTAGACAATTGATATTATTATTAGACAAATTACAAAGTCCAGACACATTTAGAGGAGTATAGGAAGGATAAGAAAGTTAAGCAATAAAAGAGGAGACAATATTGCACTGAAACTGATAAGATATTATTGAGTAATGATAATCAGTTAAGTAAAGTACAATAGAAGGATATGGTGAGTTTTTGATCCCTGAAAACTTACTAATTTGAGTTTTTAGAGATCAAAATTATAACCAATGCAGTTGAAAAACAACGAAAAAAGTAAACATGGGAGTCATTCTCATAAGTGCAAATGATTTAATTTGCAACAAATACAGTGTGAGAGAGAGGAGATATGAAAGGATTATCACAAGAGGCGAGAGTGAAAATCATTAGTTTTCTACCAAAATATGATGTACTAAATGGTAGACTTGATATGCAGACTGTATAGAGGGAATGGTTGCAAGCTTTTGGATGTGTGGAGTGAGTTTGAGGGAATGGATTTATGTAAGGGGCTGGTCTGCATATGAATGTATTTGTTATTTGGGGTATGGAGAAATTTATTGATATCAGGTCTAAAATGGAGAGTCAGGGAAACTAGATCATGATGAAAGGAATGGCGAGAATCGAATGTGTGAGAGTGAGTTATGTAACTGTGTTAAGGATACAAATGTGCATAATCATGGAGATGATTAGGACGAAATGATGATTGTGTGCTCATCCAATTTGAGCCTATTAAGATTGTGCAAAGATGTCTGCATAAGTGAGGCATTAGTATGTTTAGAGATATGCAAGTTGTCCAACTGGATCATCCAAACTACGGAGTTGAATATGCAGAGCCTGGTGGTAACTTATGTCTACACACAAATTCCAGTAATATCAGAAACCAGAGGGCTAGAGTTTGTCACATTGGTGCTTTAGATTGTGGGCATTAGTGAGATCTGGTTCTCAGATGTAGATATGCTAACTGGTATCAAGTGTAAAAGTTACAATATTTTTTTTTTATAAAGGATGGGAATATAGAGGAGGAGGAGTGTGTTGCTGCTACTATTGGATGATTTCAATCTGTCCGGTAGAAATTATGATTTCAACATTATTAGTCACAGTTTTCCATGAGCAGTAAGTTTTGAAGCTGTCTGGTGCAAGGAGAAGTCCAAGATGAAATGTATAATGGGATGTTGTTACAGATCCAGCAGATCAGTTGCCTGTGATGATGAAATGCATCACCAAATGATCATCCTGATGAGTGAAAAAAGTAATCATCATGGGTTACTTTAATTGTCTGACCATTGGGTATCAGTGGGATCTCATGAGAAGAATGGAGACAAATTTACTGAGATATTGCAAGACATTCTCAAGCAGAATGTGACAGAAGGAACTCAATCAAGGAGTGATAAACTTAATCATGGTGTTAGAGGAGGTTTTCAATTACACATGGCTTTTTTTCTCTCTGGGTGGTGACAGTGAACTTGCTAAGGATTTGGATGCTCCATTCAGAAAAGATTACACGATGAACTACACAGAAATTATAGAACAGCTGAAGAGATATTGCCAGATAGGAAAGATATTGGCAGTGCACAGGAGGCATTAGAAAACCACTTTAAATATATTAAAATAAAAGATTCAATATCGGAATATCCTGGAGTAAGAATGATAGTGTAGGAGTTAAATCTTATTAAGCAAGAGATTCTCAAGAAAAAGATGATTTGCTTATTTGATGATTTGCATTCATAAGGATGACATCAATTAAGAAAATTGTAAAGCACAGACCAGGAGAGTTACAAATGTGATAGGAAAAGCTAAGTCTGAGTATGAAAAGAAACTGGCTCTGCAAGCTAAAGACAACTCAAAAGAAGTCTATCATTATGTACAATATATAAAAGTAAACGAAAGAATGTGAATATGAAAGAATAACTACTGAATGCAGATATGTGAGGGTGACAGATGCAGAAGAGGTTGTTCAATTAATGAGTGCTCATTTTGCTAAAAGTATCAAGCTGGTGTGTGTAATATAGAGCTCACTCACTGCTCTTTCCTGGACGAAGAAACTTGGGTGTTTGAGGAGAAGGTACTAGAGCTGTTGCATAAAATGAATAAAAATTTGGTAGTATGGCTGATAAAATATTAGCATGTATGCTAAAAGAGTATTCAGCTGAATTGGCTGTATAATTTGAGTCTTAGCACAAAAAAGATTCTGTTAAAGTGGAAAGAATGTATGATAATACCATTGCACAATTTGTACCATTGGTACAAAGACTGATGTCTCTAACTATCGAACTATCATTATCTTTGGAGTGGTGGTGAATATTGGAAAAGTTGGTAAGAATTTGCATACAGAATTGGGTTGACAGAGAATCTGTATTTTGCAATGTACATAATGGGTTTACTGAGGGAAGGTCATGTTTCTGCAGTTTGCTCACATTTTATAACACATCTGAATAAGATTGGGTGGTGGGGGAGGAATGGATATACCATGATACTTTAAACTGGGCTAAGCATTTTGACAGGATACAACATTTAAGGCTGTTGCATAATTTTGAAGGTATGTAATTGAATTATAAACTATGGATGGCTGATGGACAGATATATATTTATATAAAATAAAATGTTGTATGATTAGTGCGAATCTGCAAGATTTAAGGTGACCAGTAGTATACCCTGGGGATCAGCCCATCATCCATTGTTATAGAGGTGGGATGGATTTAACAGGAGACATGCAGCTATTTGCCAATGCTGCAAAGATAGATAGGGTAATTTATTTTTTATTTATTTTATTTTATTTTTTTAGAGGTACCTGTGGCATAGTATAATTATTAAAGAACACGTAAGTCCACAGTGATAACTTTTAATTAATAAATAAGGTACAGATATTTCATACTAAAACTAATAGTACATCTTCAGTGTTACAAACAAGATAGGAATGGAATACAAGTAACGAACATTCGGTGGATCACCTATTAAAATACATTGTTGTCGCAAGCTAGGAAATGAAAGAAATTAATAAATAATTGAGATTTGAGATTTTTTTTTATTATTATTATTTTTTTTAATGATTATATAAAATAAAAGTCTCCCAGATCTTCAAGAGAGAGAGACAATCATTTCGATTTAAATTCGGTCGGCGTAAAATAGCTTCACAACTTTCTTTAAAGAGGTGTTCATATTTGAACCTGCATCTATGAAGGAGAATAGCTTTATCCCACTGGATATTATGGTTAGTGGTAATACTGTGTTGTGCTAGACCAGACTTCTGAGGTTTGTTGTAATCAATATAATATTGGTGTTCTTTAATTCTTTTTTCCACAGAACGGCCAGTTTGTCCAAAATAAGAAACAACGCATTCACATGGTATTTGGTAAACGCCAGCCAAAGATAGAGATGACAGTTTATCTTTTGTAGAAGGCAATAAGGAAGAAATTTTGTTGATAGGAATATACGTGGGAATCAATTGGTACTTTTTTAAAATTCTACCTATAGGTTCTGAGATTCCTGGAATGTAGGGGATTGGAACTCTGCAGACTGTTGAAGAAACCTTAGGTATTGGAACATAAGATTCAATTATCTGAATTACCTGAATAGATAATAAATTCAAAAATCTTTGTGATTATTATATGAAGATTACCCTCCAGATATAGCAAAGATTTTCGAATTTGTTATCTATTCAGGTTATTTTACTTGGAAAAACAAGTTCTACAAACAAGTCGAGGGTACTGCCATGGGTAGCCCTTTATCTCCATCTTTGGCTAACTATTTTTTGAAACAATTCGAAGAGACTATGTTTTCATCCATTCACCCTCAGCCATCTCTTTGGTATCATTATGTCGATGATGTTTTTGCCCTTTCGTCACATACTGAAGATGAGCTTTCCACCTTTCTACAACAGATAGATAGCCTTCACCCTCGTATCCAATTCACCATGGAAAAGGAAAATTCTGGTACTTTTCCATTTTTGGACATCCTGCTTACTCAAACTTCTTCTGGTATCTTATCTACAAGCGTCTTTCGAAAACCGACGTTTACTGGCAGATATATTCATAAAAAGTCAAAGTCTGCTCACCACATATCTCAAAAATTTGGCATTCTTAAATCTCTAATTAATAGAGCACATAAAGTTTGCTCTTCTCCAGAAATCTTGCAACAAGAACTTTCCATCATTAAAAAGTTAGTGGAATCTAATAATTACCACCCTAATCAAATCCAACAGATAATTGAATTTTATGTTCTGATACCTAAGGTTTCTTCAACAGTCTGCAGAGTTCCAATCCCCTACATTCCAGGAATCTCAGAACCTATAGGTAGAATTTTAAAAAAAGTACCAATTGATTCCCACGTATATTCCTATCAACAAAATGTCTTCCTTATTGCCTTCTACAAAAGATAAACTGTTATCTCTATCTTTGGCTGGCGTTTACCAAATACCATGTGAATGCGATGTTTCTTATTTTGGACAAACTGGCCGTTCTGTGGAAAAAAGAATTAAAGAACACCAATATTATATTGATTACAACAAACCTCAGAAGTCTGGTCTAGCACAACACAGTATTACCACTAACCATAATATCCAGTGGGATAAAGCTATTCTCCTTCATAGATGCAGGTTCAAATATGAACGCCTCTTTAAAGAAAGTTGTGAAGCTATTTTTTGTATTTTAATAGGTGATCCACCGAATGTTCGTTACTTGTATTCCATTCCTATCTGTTTGTAACACTAAAGATGTACTATTAGTTTTAGTATGAAATATCTGTACCTTATTTATTAATTAAAAGTTATTGCTGTGGACTTACGTGTTCTTTAATAATAGGGTAATCAGGAATGTGACGGACATGCATTGCTTACAGGATAATTTGAATAGGCTGGAATTTTGGGCATGTGAATGCCCATAATTCCATAAGCTCCACGAACAGATTCACTAACAAGAAAGAGAGAGAGAGAGAGAGAAATAGTATCATATCCCATTCATTCCTGTGGAGTGATACAAGCAAAAAAAAAATTCTATTATGTCCTTTCTCCGCAGAAGTTTGCATAACAGTATCCGATCTCATGGTGAGTTATTGTTCTCAAAGGTGAATAAATTTGAAAAATTAAGAATCAAACAAAATTTTTTTCAGAGAATGTTAACATTTCTTTTAAGAAGCAGGGATAATGGTGTTATTTCTCTATTTTTAAGGTTACACTGACAGTTCACCACTAAATGAGCTTTAAGAATTTTCCATCATTTGAAAGTTGCATTACTAAAAGAACACATACATCACACAAGGTTGGAGCTTTTACAAATTGATAACTAGTCTTACACTCTTCATAGAGAATTATGTTCCTCCCTCTCTACAAACATTTGGAATAGTTTAGATAGACTTTCCTATGAAAAATTGGAGTACATATCCACAGTGAGCAAAGAAAGAATGAAGAAACTACTAAACCAAATCAAAGATCAACTGAAAAAACAAAAAAAAAAACAGTTTGAGTGACTGATTACCACTTAAAAAATAGTCACTGAGAATATTATCTGATTCTGTATTCAACATTCTTTCACACAACATTTCAACTTTGTAATATCACTGAGTAGGATTTCAAAATTAGATATCATGAGTAACTTAGAAAAAGCCTTCAGAAGAGTTCCTAGAAATGTTGCAGATTTTTTTCGCATCCAAACAGCCTCAATACTTCTTCATGCAAAACCACCTAGTAACAACATTACAAAGATGGAAGGAGTGGCAGGATAAGAACATCGTTCTGAAAGCTGATAAAGGCAGCTCAACAGTCTTAAATTCCATAGAATACGTAGATAAAATTCAGTTACTACTGAACGATACAGACAATTATAAACAAAAAATCTGGATCATGACCCTATGGGTCATTTTCATATTACGACTAATAATCTGATATATATATATATATATATATATATATATAAAAACGCTAAACTTCTCTAAAAACATCAAAAACTTTTTTGAGTCAAGACTGCATAAAATAAACAGCTTGCGGCTGAGACCTATTGTTCATGTAAGATATTTTCCAGCTTCATTACTATCCAAAGTTAAGCCTACACATCAGCAAAACAATCTCTTTTATAAAGAACACAAAAATTTAATAGAATGCACCAAAGACATCACAATAGATCCTGCTGATCTTCTTGCAAGTCTGAACATTGTTAATCTGTTCACCAATGTTGAGAGAAAATAGTGATTTGACAGTAAATTGTGATGTTGTACAAGATAGCAATGAGAGCGGCGATGAAAGAGAGAGTGGAAGTAATTATACAGAGAGAGAAAATGGTTGGAATGATGAAAAAATGAGAAATTAGCTGTAATGAGTGAGATCGCACATTTACGCGGAGTAATACATAGGGCGAAGCAGCAGTGTCCCGAGTGCCCCGGCAAATAAAAATAAACAAGTGTACGAAAGGAATAATAATTGTATGATTGGGAGTGTTTCAGAAATGAAGGAAAGAGTGTTGTATGGTGACTCATTAGTAAGAGGTGTGATAGATGAAAATTTGACTAAATCGTACTTACCGGGTGTGAAAATTAAGGATGTAAGTGAGAGTATTAGTGCACAGAAGCTGAGAGTGAAAGAAACGATAGTTGTAGCAGGAATGAATAATTTGAAAGGAGATAAATTTGATATGAGAGAGGATGTGAAGGAATTATTAGAGGTAGCAAAAGAAAAGAGTGACAGAGTTAGGATAGTGAGTCTGTTGCCGTGGTATGACAGAGAAGAGTTTAGAAGGAGAGCCATAATCGCAAATGACTTTATGAGCAGGTTATGCAGACGGTGTGGTGTGGAGTTTGTGGATGTGTGGAGTGAGTTTGATGGGCAAGAGGATTTGTACAAGATGGATGGCTTACATTTAAATGGATTTGGTGTGCGAAGACTGGAAAAAGTGTTGCTGAGTGAAGTGAGAGTGGATGTGCAAAATCAGGGAAACTAGAACTATTGACATCAGTGAGGCAGTTGAGTGTAAGAATGTTTATAATGTGCCCCAGCCAGTACGAAGGACAAGAAATCAGAATGGGATAGTTAGTATAACGCATCAAGATGGGGTAGGACAAATGGACTTATGCATTTCATGTATACTAATGCCAGGAGTATTAGGAACAAGAAGGAAGAATTTTTGGCCTTGGTTGGCTCTTCTATGGAATAGAAGAGCCAACCAAGTTCATTCCATAGACCTGCTATGGAATGAACCTTATGAAAACAGGTTGAAGATTTGTGGGTTGCAGAAATTGGTTGATAGGCCGAAAAGGGAAGATATGATTGAGAAATTCGAATTGCTGAAAGGTTTCTATAGGATTAATTCAGAGGATATTTTTAAGAACAGGACTGGTGGTGGGAGGACTAGGGGGCATCCATTGAAGCTGGGCAAGAGTGTGGTTAGTAAGGGTGTTAGAGCTGGGTTTTTTACTTTTACAGTGTGAATGAGTGGAATAAGCTGCCAGAGTCTGTTGTGGGTGCTATGACAGTGAATGAGCTCAAGGCAAAGTGTGATAGATACTGTGTGAATGTCGAATAGCTGTGATGGACACGATGTTTAGGGGCCTCCCTCGATGAGTCTAAGGACTCCTTGGAGTCGCTCTTAATAATAATAATGTACCAAGAATAGAAAACCATACAACTATTACAAGACCTGTTTCCTCCAGACACCATAGACATCTCTTTAAACATTGCATCAGTAACATTTTCTTCAAATTCCAAAATTATTTTGAACATAAGGAAGAATTAGTAATGGGCTCTTCCCTCTCACCCTTGTTAGCAAATCTGTTCATGGAGTGGTTTGAGGAAAAAGCCTTTCAGTACCAAGGAACACAACTTAAAGTTTGGCTCAAATATGTCGATGATGTTTTCATCATTTGGCCCAGTTCTGTTACCCAATTTGAAGAATTCTTCATGTACCTTAATAACATTCATCATCATCAAATTCCTAACATGTACCCTCAAAGGGGGTGTACAGAATATTATGATAGTACTACATGAAGAACTTACATCATTACTAACTTCCTATCTACAATTTTCCTCCAAATCAATCTGTTATCTGTCAAGACTCCAACATTATCAGATCTTATATTTCTGTCTTCTAAGGCACTTTTTACCGTATCAGTCCACCTATATCTTGGCCTTCCTCTGGGTCTTTTTTTCTGCCAATCTGGCAGGGAACATTTGTTTTGCTAATCTTTCCTCTCCAATTCTGTTTAAGTGACCATACCACATGAGAATAGCACTGGTAACACATTCCTGGATGCTAACAATATCAAATTCTTTCCTATCCTCATTTTTAATATGATATTGCCATTGATGCCATCTGTTCACACACCTACTCTTTTTCAGCACTCTCATATCTGTGGTCTCTAGTCTTGGTCAAGTGTTTTATTTCTAACCCAGCATTCAGATCCATACGTTAAAATTAGTTTGAACACTGTCTTGTATACAGCTAATTTAGTGTTTTGACTAATTTCTCTTTTATTCCATATACATTTATTCAGTTGACTTCCTACCATACCGGATTTGTTGATTCTGTTGTCTATTTTCATATTTAATTTACCATCTTCACTGAAAAAGTGCCTAAGTAGCTGAAATGTTTTACTTGTTCTAGGTTCTCCATTCACGATGCAGTTGATATTTGCAATGCTTCTGCCTATTTTCATTGTCCTGCAGCCACACATTTTACCAGTTCATGACTGGAGGGAGACCAAATACAGTGGCTCTGTCATGAGGAACTGTTAAGGCCACATATGGACAGGACTGAGTTCCCTCTGTGTGGGTGGTATGTTTGCAGGTCTGTCATCTCTCGCTGTATGGCCCACTTTTTATCTCTTACTCACCACCCACAAAGAAATAAGGTTTTGTGTATCACAAAAATTTTCCCACAAAAAAAAAAAAAAATCAAAAATCCAACGTATCAACCCCCCCACCCCCCCAAAAAAACATTATTTCTTTAAAAAAAAGTTTCCACATCCACTTCACCAACATCTGGCATAAACAGCAATATAAACAATGTGCAATACCTCAGAATTCCAATCAGAACCTCAACTGGCAACCTCAACAATGTCCACCTCAACTGCCCAAGCTACACATCACACAATTCTTTCTGCCATAAGGGCAGTACTTCTGCATTCATCAGAACTGATATACCATGTGAGTGATTGAAAAACCTGAAATCCCTACTGTCTGATCTGCTTTGGCTCAACGTTTCCCTACCAAATCAATCTCTAAAGCTCATATTTCTACAGTCAAAATATCCCAATAGTGAGGTCATCCTTCTTTGGGACTTCAACGTCAGCCAGATCATCAATGCAGGAATTGGAAGGACTTCTCTTCCAATTCCTGCATTGATGATCTGGGCAAAGTTTCCTCCACTCCACCAAGAGCCTCTCTCCATGTCACCCATAGTCTTCTGCCAGAAAGAAATATAAAGAATCCTTAAATTCTCTGTTGAATTGGAGGTAAACAGGTGCTTACCACTTTTGGATACACTTGTTGAAGTATCAGACCAGAACACACTGAATTTCTTAGTTTATAGGAAGCCAACAAATACTGGATGTTACATGCCACATCTCCTGTCACCATCCAGTGCAGAAAATGGGTATTATTCGTTCCCTGCATGATAGAGATTACAGAATTTCAACTAATATAGATAAAAGAAACCATTACCTTAGTTCCATCCTACCAAAGAATGGAACATTAGTCAACAATATTCTAAGTCAACCTCCAAGACAGCCGAATGAACATGAAAATCAAGACTAGAGGAATAGTGATTCTCCCCTATCAATCATAGACAAAATAGCAAGGATACTACATCCACAAAATATGAAAGTTACCTTCTCTACCCTATCAACAAGATCTCTAATCTCCTGAAACCTCCAAAACCTCCTCATCCAGCCCTAAAATAACCAAATGTCTCCAAAATCAGCTGCAGCTATGGTTTGCACTACATAGAACAGGCAGGTCAGTTGAGAGCACCAATTTGAACACATCAAAGACATTGAGAATGAAAGAAAAACACAAATCAGGACTGGCAGTTCATACAACTGAATCCAAACAGCAAGTATTGTGGAAACAAACAAAAATACTCCACATAAATTACAAATTTTTCTTGAGTGTTCAAAGAATCAGCTGAAATGATGATACATCCTCAACAGGGCAAAAGAATGAATTTACATCAGGTTTAGTCTTCTTTAATTCAACATAGTATGCACATGATTACCAGTAGTATGCAGCTGACTATGAACCAGCAAACAAAGTAGTAAATGTGTATTTTCCATTGTTATTCTTGTTTAAATATTTTCATTATGTATGTTACCTGTTATTACTTGTTTTTTAGTATATTCACGTATTTCTCCTAATGATGTGGAGCAAAAGAATTTTCATGAAACTAGTAGAGTAGTCAATTAAAAATATAGTACCATATCCCATCTGGTTTGTTCTTGTGGAGTGATACTGGCAAAAAAAAAAAAATACATTTCCAGTATGTCCTCTCTCCACAGAAGCCTACATAGCAACAACAAAAAAACAAATTATAAAGAGATGGAAAGTGATTTGTTATAGGTTATATTGGTTATAGGGATGGGTTTACTCATTGAACTGATAATGTCAGTTCAATAAATCAGATGATTTATGTACTAGTGTCATTGTACACGTATTCATCTGCTAAGCATGCAAATCATCTTTACAATTTGTTGTGTTCATTATGTGTATTTATATCCATTTTTAAAAAAAAAAACATTTTGCTTTGTTTTCTAAGAAGATTTTTTTTTGATTCAGTAGTAATTGTTATGATCATTGTATATTTTTCTTTATATAGGAATGCATACATAAATAATTTGTTTTTATGCAGACATTTTATTTTATAAAATTGCAATTATTACATTATTTTACATATTGTAAATGATGTCATGTCTGTGCTGATATTTTGTTAGATATAACCAGGTGTATTTTTTTTCTTATAAAACATAGAAGAATTCATTTTTATTCTCAAGAAAAAACGAATTTGTCCTTACTACACTTATTCTTTCAAAAGACTGTAATGAAAATGTCAATATATTGTGAAAAACATCCCCACAACAGACACAATATTGCAGATGCAAGAAAAAGTAGTAGCTTTAGTCTCTCACTAAATATGGTACAGATACATTTAGTTTATGTACTATATTTAGCAACAGTTAGTGTAATTAGACGCAACTGACACGAAAACAAGAGCCTCCGCAGCTCAGTCGGTATAGACGAAGTCCTTTGTTCAGAAAGAGCTGGGTACGATTCCTATCTATGACATAAGGAACCTTTATCTGGTCTCTTTCGACTAAAGGTGAGTTAGCTGGTCTCATACGGAGGTAGGGAGTTTTTTCCCCCGGAAACTCTGGTTTTTCATCCCTCAGAGCAGGCAAACTGGCCCTATGAACACACATGGATTACAGTCATGAATACTTATGACAATATATGGAAGAGATATGGTCCTCACCACATGTCGTTATGCCCGTAGTAACCATGAGTCACAACATGGTAGTTAACCTCCCAGATAGGAAATGACACATGAATGGAAATCAACATGAAAACAAGTGCATAATGAGAAACAACTCTCCCAATTGCATACAGTCATGCAAAACAGTTTTATTGCATCACTAAACACAGTATCCAAGTCAATATGATGTTCTGACAACCTATTTCAAATTTTTTATAGAAAATATGTGATAACACCTGTATCTAATATAGTCATTGATTATAGAAACCACCAACCAATTTATTATTTTTTATATTAGCATCAGACCTCCATGGAGTCACAAGACTCATCACAGACAGTCCCACTCTCATATGCAGCTCATCATACCATGAATAATACATTCATTGTCTCTGCACTCACCACGTTTTGAGACAATGCATTAAAGTTACCTACCTCTCTCCTTGCAAAAAACCTACTCAAAAATCTAAACTTACTCACACCAGTACACTTACTTTCACCATTCTCTGCATGATCTCATCCACATTAATCTGGTAATAACACTTGCCAACTTATATATCCTAATCATGCCCCTCCTTCCTCCTCCTCCTGTTCACTGGACTCTGCAAATTTCATTCATACTTAACATTACAAAGATGACCTTTCCATCATCTTTCATTTTTTGAATAGCAGGTGACCCAATCTATCCACAATAATCCATATGTAGTCTGATCAAAGCCTTATACAGTGGTAGTGGCTTCTGCATCACTGCTATGCTACCCTCATAGTTTTAGAAAAATGTCCCAAAATTTTAGGTCCCTTTCCACCACCACCTCTAAGATATCTCTGCCAGTGTTATCCTCTTTATTCCGTCTTTACTTAGACATAACTCCCTGAATTTTGAAACATTACACTTTGAAGTATTGATCACTCATTCACCCACTGTATTCAGCAATAGATCTATTCTACTCTACATGGTTATTCCTGCTTTGCATTATAAACAACCACATATCACCATTCAAGCCTTTCTCAATATCATTTATGTACAAATTATAAACACCAGTAGAACTAAAACAGACCCTTGGGGCTCACCACTAGTGACTTTCCTCTTCCTGGATATCACTTTCTCCATATACACAACTTGTTGACACATATGACATCCAATTTTCAATCCAGTACACTAATCTTCTGTCCAACCCCACTGTTCTAGTTTAATTATCAGCTTGTCATGTGGCAATCTATCAAAGGCTTTTGCAAAATCTAAATGTACCACTGTGTTATGCACCCCCCCCCCCCCACACACACACTCCCACACTTGTATAGTGTATTGTCACCTTGTTATAATTATTTTATGGAAGTTTTTTCACTTGGCTATGCTACCAATTACATATTTGGTTTAATCCTTTATCGAAGTGTAAGCAAACAAAGTTTGCGCCTGAAATATTTTCAGGACTGGGGCAACTCATGGTAAAGGTGGTATAAGTTCTGATCACTTGCCTTGGTATCCCATAATGCAAAGCACATATCCTTATGGGTATGCAAAATGCTATGTATTATAGAAAGGATCACTACCCAGACTGGTTTTGACCTTTATTGAGGTGCTGTTTAAGTAAAGATCTCTCTAAAAATTAGGCGGCCCCAGACCACTACCTACGAGTGACCAGAGGACCATCCAACTCAGCGGTGGCTCTGCTCAGTAACAGGCTTACTCCACCACCAAGCAGAGCCATAATCTCAGCGTTGACCCCACTCAGAGACAGGCAAAATCCTACCCCCAAGCAGAGCCTCTCACATCTCGGGAAAAGCAACCACTTCTGCGCAAAAGCACATCAGTGGGAGCCAGGCCCAGAGGTGGTGATACTAAGGTGGAAGTAATGCAAATATCACATCACCATATATCAGTTGCCAAAAGGTGTCAACACCTTATTATTAAAATTATCTGGATTAGAGATAGTTGATGGAAGTTTTTTCACTTGGCTATGCTATCAGGCGCAAACTTTGTTTGCTTACACTTGGATAAAGGATTAAACCAAACGTGTAATTGGTAGCATGGCCAAGTGAAAAAACTTCCATCAACTATCTCTAATCCAGAGAATTTTAATAAGGTGTTGACACCTTTTGGCAACTGGTATATGGTGATATGACTTTTGTATTACTTCCATCTTAGTATCACCACCTCTGGGTAGTGATCCTTTCCATAATACATAGCATTTTACATACCCATAAGGATAGGTGCTTTGCATTATGGGATACTAAGGCAAGTGATCAGAACTTATGCCACCTTTACCATGAGTTGCCCCAGTCCTGAAAATATTTCAGGTGCAAACTTTGTTTGCTTACACTTGGATAAAGGATTAAACCAAATATGTAATTGGTTGTTATAATTATAATAAATAAGGAGATTACTAATTTAATAAGCCGAAAGGCTAAGTTAATTACTAATTTAATAGCCTTTCGGCTTATTAAATTAGTAATTAACAATAAATATAGGAGTACACCACTTTGGCAATTCGATAGTAGAGGTATGCAAGTTCGTGTTCACTTAAAACCTTGATATTCCAGGTCTACCTACTCACTGATGAGACCTTTTTTGAGGTCTCATCAGTGAAATGACCTCTTCACTACCAGACCGGTAGTGACCTCTTCTCATAATGTAAAACAATATATATACATCTCTTAGGAGCTGGGTTTAACATTATGAGAGAATATTAAAGTTAGTGACAGAGCTTGCTCCACCTTTGCATGGAGTTGCCCTGGTGTTGTACTACCCAAGTGATCATTTACACTTGGGTTCGCCGATAGTTTTTTCGGCATGAAACTCTATGGATTTCGATTCGAGTTTCGTACCCGGCTACAAAAACATAAAGGGATTTACCATCCCCCTTTCTATTAAATAAGGAGATTGCTAAAAAAAAATATCTTCCTCTGGCAAATCCATGCTTTCCATTAAAGAGCTACTGTATTCAACCTATTTCTGAATCATGGTCCTTACTAACATCTCTAACACTTTGACCATAACTCCAGACAGACATGCCAGTAATTTGAAGTCCTAGTGTAATCACCTTATTTATGAAGCAGAACAATTTTGTCCTCTTTTCTCTCCTTTGGAACTCGACCCTATCTAAGACTTATGTTAAAAAAGGTACATACTCCCTGGAACATTCCCTCAAGACATGGTGATAATGTCAAGTCCTACACCCTATCCACATGAAATTTAAATTCCTAATGTACCTCCTGCTCACTCACCATCAGTGACTCCTCTGTTCCCACTTACATATTTGGTTTAATCCTTTATCCAAGTGTAAGCAAACAAAGTTTGGGCCTGAAATATTTTCAGGACTGGGGCAACTCGTGGTAAAGGTAGTATAAGTTCTGATCACTTGCCTTAGTATCCCATAATGCAAAGCACATATCCTTATGGGTATGTAAATGAGGATAAAATACTTTTGTATTGCTCATTTATGTGTCAATTATATCCTCCTTAGTGGTTATCATTCTACTATTTTCTGGAACAAATATGATCTTTCCATATATTGTAAAAACTTCTTCGGTTTTTTTTATTTATTTTTTTATTTTTATTTTTATTAGACCTGTAATTTTTATTTTTATTAGACAGGTAATGACATACAGGTGATGACCTGTATGTCATTACCATACAGGTCACCTACACGGTAATGGTAGTGATCTTTCTCACCTGCCCTTTGTATTCCTCAGACAGCACAAGATGAATAGTAACTGACTGTTACTACTCATATTTCTCTGCCTCTTCATTCGTTCATTTCAGCTTACATTAGACAGTTCCTGAGCAAGCACAGCCCAGCATTGATTTCCTTTCCATCCATTTCCTCATTCCATGATATGGCCTCAGGCCATCTCCTCAGGTTTTTGCCTTAATCACCAGCCTTATAGTTCTACATATATCTCTTTCTCACAGAAGTCATCATAAGACTGGCCACCACCTAAGTAATTGGTCACTTTTACAAGCTGGAGGAAGATTTGGCACATTATTTACGATAATATTCTCTGATAAGATAGTCATATTCAAGGTCCTTGATCTTTGTATACCATCTATTATGTACCTGCTTAAGGTATGTCTTTCAAAAACTCAGATTCATTCTCTTTGGCCCCCAAGTGCTGTCTGTTCATTCTAGTCTATGTTACCATAAAATCACTCACTCTCTTTTCTCTTATTAGTGATACCAGTTTGCCTCTACCTTTCATCTTTCTTGCCCTCTACATTACTAGGTTTGTAGCAGTGTTAAATCTGGAATGAAAGGTTCAGTTTGTTAGTGATTTAACTAACAAATTGAATTTAAATCATTCAAGATTTAACTAGGATCTAAAAACTCTATAAAAAGGAAATGCTTGTGTACATAAGGTGTAAGTGAAAACTTTAATGTGTTAATATTTTATTAACAGAATTTTGTAAGCGATAAATTGTAAACTGTCTTATAAATAACATATCAGAGTCTAAAAGGTCTTATTGAAGGTTACTTTAGAAGGAGAAAGTTTAAGCCAAGTCCACTTTAGCCTAATCGGCTTTTGAACATAACCCTGGGGGCATCGCAATGCGAAGTCTGAGACGTGTGCAGCACCCATGTAATGGGGAGCATATCAGGGAGAAGCGTAGGGGAGTGTACAAAAAGAGTTAGGTGTCGTGAGCAACCAGTGACATAGTTGGAAGAGCGGACAAGGGGATATATATAAGGATATGCCAGCGAATATAACTCTCTCTTAGTCCTCTGTTCTTCGTGGTGTCTCTCTCCCTCAAAAGTGGGTTCCGATGGAAGCAGTTCATGGCGACGACTAAAAGGATAGTCAATGACGGCTACAAAGTCAGGTAGCGATCCGTTTCAAGTGTAGCAGCGGAAAAGCCAGCGGAGACCGCAGCCTTATGCCGAGTCGCATGTGTCTATCTGTCGAAACGGTGCCATTAAAGTTATAGGAATAGCGGTGATTCATGATCGTAATCACAGGTGGTAAGAAGTCGGAGGAAATTACAGGTAGTAGACTAGGAACCTAACCAGAAGGAAACAACAAAGATTGATGTTAAGCCCACATGGTCGGTAAAGTAGAAACTTTTATTGTCTTTCATGCTAAGAGCAGGACTAGAGCAAGTGAAAGTGCTAATTTTATATGTGATAGGACCTTTTATAACTGTCTGAAATATAGTGTTTTACTTAGAGGATAAATGTTGTAATTTTAGAAGTTCAATTTTACTGAATTATGCCAATAATAGAATTTTGGTATATTGCAGTCTAATCTGGGGAATTGAGAGGTTGTTAATTTAATTTGTATAACTGTGTTGAGTTTACGAGAATTGGATTAATTGATCTTTTGAAAATAGTTTAAGTGTGTATTTAGTTACAATTAGATAGATTGTCTGAGAACCTGAGATTTTCTTTCATGAATAAGTCATTATATTTCTAAAGCAAAGTTTTGATCTCTGTGTACAATACCTTATTGTACACAGAGTTACACAGTTAAATGTTTTGCTTTTTATACTTAAAAAACTTACCTGATTTCTCATGCCAATGTACCACTTGCTAAAATTAGAACCTGTATAAAATCAAGTGCGGGGTGAAGGAAATTTGGTTACGACTGCTGATTAAGGAATAAACTAATTGGGTGTATTAAATAATAGATTTTAATGCTGTGTAATTATTTGCGTTTTAACTCTCTGACAGGAATATCTCTTTTGTATAGGAATAAAGATGGTGCAGCTGTACTAACAAATAAATTTTTCTTGATTCCGAAAAGGAGCTAACTCCAGAACTGCAACAATAGATAATTTCAGCTCTCGCCCAGGGCATTCTCTTTGTCTGCAAGAATAGTACATGTGATCCATCAGAAAGAACGGTGTCTGATAAAAATAGACTCTACGACTAAGCATTGTAAATTAGCAGCCGGAATAGGAACAGCAGAACAATTGGTAGAAAGACTAAAGAACTATAGATAAGATTTATAAAGGACCATAAGGAATGACATACCGTGATATAACAGCAGCACCCAACTAAATACAGGGTGTTTCAAAAAGAATGTCCCGATTTGAAAATTGTATATCTCTGCTACCACAAATGAATGCGACTTGTACCATTTATAATTGTGGTGAGTGAAACTACAGGCCTTACTTCATACTTGGTAATTTATTTTGTAACTATACCACATTTTCATTATTAAATATAATTACTTGAAATCGGGTCATTCTTTTTGAAACACCCTGTATTTCATCCTTTCCACCTCTATCTCACTTCATGCTGCTTCAAAACTACTGCCACTATTTTTTCCTTGCAACTCTACCTTGGATAGGACTAACTTCTCTGCTACCATCAACAACATTTCTATCTTTCTGTCCTGTCTGTCCTCACAAAAAACATCATATTCCTTCATCTCTGTTCCTGTCAGGATGTCATCCTCTAAAGCAGGGATCTACAAACTACGGCCCGCGGGTCAGATGCAGCCACGATATGATTTTATCCGGCCCACCAATTTGACTAGCAAAAAAAAAATGAGGTGTTGATAGATTTCAAATGCATTAATTAAAATTGTGTTCAAAATATATTCCCAAATAGCAAAAAGTAACCATAATCCAAGTTACGGCCTTTCTGACTGTAAAAGTTCGGTTAAAATATTCTAACGAAGAAAAAAAATTTGAATTTTACAAAATTTTACAAGGAAATTTGCAGAAATTTGCTTGTAAATTTATCTCTATTTTTGGGACATATCTTTGCGAACAAACTTTTTCCCGAATGAAATATATCAAGTCATAATACATTGCAAATTTATCTGATGAACATTTGAAATCGCTATTTATAATTAGCACTTCAAAATTTGAACCTGAGTTTAATAAGATTTTAAAAACACAAACATAGTTACATCATTCACATTAATGGTTTTATTATAATTTGTGATAAAAATATGAGAATTTGCTGATAGTGTTCGTTGTCATTAATATACAATAATTTAATCTCATATACTCTGTAATCAGTTTTTATCTGCTTTCAATAAAACTCATATATCTAGTTCTAGAGTTTTTTTTTACTAAAGCCTGCTGAACAGTGCTGAAGTACCCAATGTGGCCCTCATGGTGAAAAGTTTGGAGACAACTGCTCTAAAGCAAATATATATAAATATATATTTGAAAACTTAATCAGAATTGCATAAGAATTTCTATATCATTAAGACAGTTCATGAATACTGATTTTATAAATAAAATTTAACTGAAAACATTCAAACTATCATGCAGATGTATTGAAAATTTTGTAAATATGTACCTGCCTGATGTAGTAGGGACATAACATACTATCACGTAAGTTCCTGCTTGTGTGAAACACTTGAGTGATCACCTGATGTGAACTTCTTAAGATATACTCACTGCAGCATTCAAAATGTAACCAATAAAAAAAAAATGCATTTTTGTATGTGTGGTAGGTAACTAATTTTTGGACTGGAGTCCAAGAATTGGACTCCTACCACATGAAAAAAATTGTGGAGTAACTTCATCCAGTTGAAAGTGCATATTATAAAAGATGCACACCACATGATAAAGTTGATAAAGTGAAAAGAACAACCTGAACAAGAATGAATTGAAGTCTTCCTTAGAATGTGGGATGGTAGTTGTCAGCTGCAATAGAAACATGGAAAAAAGAAAAAAAGTAATCACTACTCTTATTAGCATGTTTAGCCACAGAACCTCACATTTACTAGCTACAGTCATCAGATTGGATATCATCATCATCATCATCAAATTCCTGCCATGTACCCTCAAGGGGTGTACAGGATATGATAGTACTACATGAAAAAAATTACATCATTTTTAATTTCCTATCTACAATTTTCCTCCAAATCAGTCTGTTACTTGTCAAGACTCCAACATTATCAGATCTTATATTTCTATCGTCTAAAGCATTTTGTACCGTATCAATCCACCTATATCTTGGTCTTCCTCTGGGTCGTTTTGCTGCCAACCTGGCAGAGAACACTTGTTTTGCTAATCTTTCCTCACCCATTCTGTTTAAGTGACCATACCACCTGAGATTAGCTCTGCTAACGCATTCCTGGATGCTGACAATGTCAAGTTCTTTCCTAATATCCTCGTTTTTAATATGATATTGCCATTGATGCCATCTGTTCATGCCTATAATCTTTCTCAGGACTCTCATATCCATGGTCTCTAGTCTTTGGTCAAGTGTTTTACTTCTGACCCAGCTCTCAGATCCATAAGTTAAAACTGGTTTGAACACTGTCTTGTACACAGCTAATTTAGTGTTCCGACTGATTTCTCTCTTATTCCATATGAATTTATTCAATTGACTTCCCACCATACCAGCTTTGCTGATTCTGTTGTCTATTTCTATATTTAATTTACCATCTTCAGTAAAAATCGTGCCTAAATAGCTGAAATGTTTTACTTGTTCCACAGGTTCTCCATTCACAACACAGTTGACATTTTCAATGATTCTGCCTATTGTCTTTGTCTTTTTATTGCTGACCTTCATACCATATCTATTACAACAGCTATTCAATTTAGTCAGAGAATCTTGCAGACTTGTAGCAGATTTATTTAGAAGTATAACATCATCCGCATAAAGCAAAGAGCTGACATTAACATCTCCAATTTTGATATCAGGTTTAATACCACTTTCCTTCATAATGTGATCCATATAGATAATGAATAACAGAGGGGATAATGTACATCCTTGTCTCACACCAGATTTAACATTAAACCATCTTCCTGTACTTCCTTCAATTCTAACTGCTGACTTACAACTCAAATAAAGACTAAGTATTGCTTGATATAATGCCCCATTGACACCATATAACTGAAGCGTATTGAATAGCTTCTCTCTTGGCACCTTGTCATATGCCTTTTCCAGATCGACAAAACTTAAATACAGATCTTTGTTATATTCCCATGCTTTCTCGACTATTTGTCGTACAGTGAAGATCTGATCCTGACAGCCTCTATTTGGCCTGAATCCAGCTTGTTCTTCACCAAGCTTTTCTTCCACAATTCTTCTCAATCGTTTCTCAAGTATACTTGCATAGATCTTGCCAGGAACACTCAGTAGGGAAATACCTCTGTAATTCTCACATGCAGTTTTATTTCCCTTTTTATATATGGGTACTATGAGAGCTCTACTCCAATCATCGGGAATTCGTCCCTCTGTCCAGGCTTTCTGAACTATGCAGTGCAGCCACTGTAAGACTCTTATACCACCATACTTCAGCATTTCTGGTCGAATATCATCTACTCCTGCTGCCTTTCCACATTTCAAGCCTTTGATGGCTTTTTCTACTTCTAGTATGGATATGTATTCCTGACTGCATGCCTGGTCAGTGTTTTTTATCACTGTGCTGTCATCACTGCTTGTTTCATTTAGCAGTTTTTCAAAGTAATTACTCCATACTTCAAGGATATCTTTTTCTCCTGTTTTCATGTCACCTTTATCATCTCTAATTCCTTTTACAGCACTCTTTCCTGCATTCTTAAGCTTCTTCAACAACCTCCAGAATATTTTGCCACCTTCTTGATATTTATTTTCTATATTCTTGCCAAAGTCCTCCCATGACTTTTGTTTAGCTAGTTTTACACAGTGTTTAGCATTCTTGCATTTGTCTCTATATTCTCTAAGAGCACAAGCTGACTTATTTGACAGGAACTTTTGATATGCTTTCTTCTTTTCCTTCACTGCCTCTTTAACTTCCTGTGTCCACCAGGGAGTTCTGATTTTTTTATCCTTACAGATAACCTCACCACATGCCTCTCTGGCAGAATCAATCAATGTTTTCTTCAGAGTTTGCCACTGAATCTCCAAGGTTTGATTCCTGTTCTCAAATTCTTTCATTTTTTCTTCAATAATCTTTGTGTATTTTAGTCTACAGTTCACATCTGAGAGCTGCTCAACTTTTATTCGCTTTAAAACTTTCTTACATGTTATTCTTTTCAATATGAAATTCAATTTTATCCTGCTCAAGACTAAATAGTGATCACTTCCAATTTCAAATCCTCTGTACACTCTAGTGTCCTGCACCAGGGAGAAAACATCACTATCAACAATAACATAGTCAATGAGACTTTTCTTATTCCTAGCCTCTTCTCTCCATGTGAATTTGTGCACATTTTTATGTTGGAACATGGTGTTAGTAATAACCAGTCCATGTCCTGAGCAGAAATCCAATAGATATTTGCCATTATTATTAGCTTTGCTCTTTTCTCCAAATTTTCCCAAAATATTTTTGTATGTCTCACAATCATTTCCTACTCTGCTATTTAGATCTCCAACAAGGACCAACTTTTCATTTTTCATTGTGTCAGTTGCTTTTTCTAAAGCCTCAAAAAATTCCTCCACTTCTACCTTAGCAGAACCTTCTGTGGGACCATAGGCACAAATAAGTCTCATTGTCCAGTTCCCCATTCTCATATTTGCCCACATTACTCTACTTGAGACTGACTGCCATTCAAGAAGATTAGCCTTGTATTTTGTGTTGAATACTATGGCTACTCCTTCTTTTCCTTGATTGTCATTGCCTGAATATAACATTTTGTATTTATTGCTCACAAAGATCTCACCAGTTTTGGTCTTTTTTGTTTCAGTCACCCCTATTATGTCGATCTGGTACTTATCTAATTCCTCAGCTAGCTCCATTTCTTTGCCATTCAGGCTTCTTACGTTGATAGTACCGATCTTTAACTCTGGTGATGTTGAGTTGGGGTTTATTTTCAGATTTGTTCCAGTAGCTGACTTTTCGCTGTTCGCCCTGGTTCCCTGGCGAAAACAACAGGGGCCTTGTATAACCGGGCGACGCCCCAGCCGGCATGAAATTTTGTCATGTTGTACCATCATTCTATATTTTGGTTTAACCAATAAGAATACAATTTGGTCAGCTAAATCCCAAATTGCCAGCCCATCCTCGTCCGTTCAGTATCCAAGTAGATACCCAACAGGGTGCACCACGAGAAGGTGAGGATTGGACATTGGATATGTGTGCCTTAATCAATCAGATTGGATATGTGTGCCTTAATTAATTTGTGTTGTTTTTTTAAGAGTATTTAATTTTCATCAGTTTTACTCTACTAACAAAGTATCACTAGGAAAATAGTAATTACAAATTGCACTTATGTAAAACTTCTGTTTTAATCTCTAAATTAATACTTATCATATCTCAATGATGCATTGGCCTTAAAGAAACTCCTGCTGCATATGATTTCTGCTGAAAAATCAGCAGAAGCTGTGATGAGCATTCCCAATTTAAACCAAATAAACTTTCATAAAAAAATAAATAAATAAATAAAAACTTCTGTGCAAATCAACATTATCTAATGAATTTAGTTTTAAATTTTGAGTGGTTCAGTGTAATTTTGCTGGGTTATGACTTATCTCTTTTACATTGTACCATTCTTTGGTATGATTTTTTTTGTATAACATGGTATGTATACACACACACACACACAATAGTCCGCAGGTACATTCCAAACCCTGCAGATAGTACCAAACCCTATAATACTGTGTTTTTTCCTATTCATACATACCTATGATAAAGTTTAATTTATAAATTAGGCACAATAAGAGATTAACAACACTAACTAATAATAAAATAGAAGAGTTATAACAACATAGATAACTGTAATAAAAGTTATCTGAATGTGAAGGGAATCTTAACAACCTCAGCATACATTTATTATTATTATTATTTATTTATTATTTTATGAAATCAAGAAATTTCACCTTTTCACTTAAAAGGAAACACTTTATGGCTTCTCTTTGGTATATCTGAATTGTCAGCATTACTGCTCTTGCACTTTAGGACCATTATTAAGTAAAATAAAGGTTACTTGAACACAAGCACTGCTATACCACGACAGTCAATCTGATTACCGAGAACTGCTCAGAACAGCGCACAGTTTAAAACCATGATTATCTATACTAAAAGAAAGAGCTATACAGCTTCATTTCGGTGCTGTAAAATTACATAGGCAAAGTGGATATTAGATCCAATATTATTTCAAAGCCAAATGTTTGGAGAAACTGAAGGTTTTGTAAGTTGAGCTGAGAACTTGCGAGACAATCCTCGGCATCCCCGAGTTGTCTTGACTTGCCCTACTTAAGTAGCTAAGACAACTCGGGGATTCTGAGGATTGTATTCTCGTAAGCTCTCAAGTCAACTTATAAAACTTTCATATCATATCTCAATAGTTTCTACAAACATTCAGCATTGAAATAATGTTGGATCTAATATCCACTTTGCTGATGTAATTATAAATTGTTTATTTCTAGAATTTTCCATTTAATATTTGGAAATCCAGGGTTGACCATCGATAGCAAACCTGCAGATAAGAGGGGGGGGGAATATGGCATATTGGAAAATAAAATAAAATGCCAACTAATAATTATAAAACTACTAATAAACATAATGGTAATAATGAAAGAACTTAATATCGCAATATCTAACAGCAAAATTTAACAATATCTGACCACAAAATAGTGGCCAGATATTGTTAAACTGCAGTATGGGCTGTGGAGGGAGGTAAAAAAAAAAAATCACTGCTCCATAATCTGGAGATGTACATCAATGAAAATGCACATAAACCATATTTGGAACATCCCCTATTTATTGGTGAAGACATCATCAAAATTGGTCAATTCATTCTTGAGTTGGCAAACATTGAAAGCTGACTTTGCTTTATATATATGTCAAAAGTTTTTTACCTTGGTGTTGCACTACCTTTAGACTTGAACTACGTTCAGGCGCAAACTTAACTGTTTTGCTTACTTGGGAGGAGTAAAAAAAACCAAGTTTATAAAATTACTTGGTATCCTTAATATATATATAAAGTTATAAATTAAAATAAAATTTAAATACATGTATGTGTGTATATATATATATATATATATTTAAATTTTATTTTATTTTTACAGTGTTTTATATAGCTTTGTGATATCCAATTATATAAAAATTATATTGCTAAAAATAGTTTATTAAATATAATTGAATCTGTTTAATATTATATATAGATCATTTTCAAGAAATATAAACATGTAATTCATTTACTATTTTGATGTTCTACATAGTAGTAAAAAAAAAATATATATATATATATATATCTATTTTTTCCCCCTACAGGTTTGGTGGAGATGTAAAAAATTTCAGATTATATTATGATGGTAAACACTACGTAGGAGAAAAGAGATTTGACACAGTTCATAATTTAGTAGCAGATGGCCTTATTACTCTTTACTTAGAAGCACATGCTGGTGAATATATTGCATCTTTGTCTGTTAGATCAAAATATGAAAATAGTCCTTATAAAACCCTGAATTCATATAGGAGGCACCGGAAGCCTAAAATTAAACCAGACAGGAATTCAATGGTTTTAAGAGACCAAACACCAATAAATCAAGTGTCAAGGAATATTACATTACTGCATGAGTATGACAGGCCCCCATTGGAGGTGAGTAAATACAGCTTAAAATAAATTAATCATTTACACACTCATTCACACACTAGATGGCTAGTTTGTTAGACACATATTCACTATCTCACTCCAGTATTTCACAGGAATGCTACCCCATACAGAGTATATTGCATTGGCCAGAATTTGTTCATATAATATAGGCTGACAGTTGTCTAAGATTGGATTTTAGATCCATATCAGAGAGGTATAATATAAAACTATAATGTAAAAATAGAAAATAAAGAAGTTCTTGGTCTCAGTTTCTATTAAGTGCACCCTCTGAGGATGCTATGATCCAAAAATAAAAGGCATATTTAAACTTACAGTGCTGCCATGAAGCTTAATAGTTAAGCTTCATTGCAGCACTTCAAGGATGTGTGCAGATTTTTCATTTGTCTATAATAGACTACCTTGTAGGTACAAAGCTCTTTATATACCTAGCAGTGAGAGAGGAAACTGCTGATCTTTGGAAGGACAAATAAAGATAACAAGCTTGATATACGGGTTTGAAAGTTGCGCAAAGAAAATTGAAGTATTTTTTAGGCTCTTTTTTCTGAGGATACCAGATATCTTCTTCTTCTTCAACCTTTTGGTTCTGTCCACTGCTGGACGAAGGTCTCCTCCATGATTTTCCAGACCACTCGGTTTTCTGCCTCTCTCATCCATCTCACTCCTGCAATTTGTTCCAGTTCATCCTTCCACCTTCTTCTCAGTCTTCCTCTTTGTCGTGCTCCATCTATTGGTCTCCACTCTGTTGCGTTTTTGCAGGCTAAATCAGCTAAATGAAGCCTCCAGAGTAATTGGGTTAAAAATAAATAGAGAAAAAACAAAAATAATAATGAATAAATATATAAACCCTAGAACTGTCAAAGTTGAAAACCATGAAATAGAACAAGTTACTTCATATGTATATTTGGGCCAATTGTTATCCTTTGAGGATTGCCAAAGAAAAGAGATTGAATGAAGAATTCAAGTCTATTACTTGGATGGATGGCTTATGGGAAAATGAGAGACATATTCAGAAGTAACATCCCTATGAGTCTAAAAAAAGGAAAGCTTTTGACCAGTGCATACTTCCTGTCCTAACATATGGAGGAGAAACATGGACTTTAACAGAAGTCCTAACCAAAAAGCTGAGAACATCACAACATCTCATGGAGAGAAATATGCTAAAAATAACATTAAGAGATAGGAAGACAGATACCTGGATGAAATCTCAAACAGGTGTCATGGATATTGTAACATCCATTAAACAGGCTAAGTGGAGATGGGCTGGCCATAATGCCAGATGCAATGATGGGAGATGGACTAGAAAATACCAGATATAGGGAATAATAATAACATTATTAAAATTTATATATTGTGTGGTTTGTGTGAGTTAGTGGGGAGAATTCAGTATTTTGTTAATTCTTTTGGAATCCTATGGCAAATGTGGTAAGCTCAACTATGAGGGATGTCTAGTTTTTTGGCTCCTGTTTTTATAATACCATATTGTTTGGAGGGTAGAGAAGGAGTAACAAGAATGTCTCTGAATTTATCTTTCTGTATGAGTAGGTTTTCTCTACTATGAAAGAAAGGGTGTGTTGTGTGTGTGTGTGTGTGTGTGTGTGTGTGTGTGTGTGTGTGTGTGTGTGTGTGTGTGTGTGTGTGTGTGTTGGGAGCATTAGTAAAGTGCCTCAAGGCCAGGTTAAGAGTGTATGCTCAAGGGTTACACAGGGTACTATGACAGTACTACATGACTAAGTTTATATTATTACTACTAATCTCCTATCAACAATTTTCTTCCACATTAGTCTATTACTTATTGTCATATCTTATAATTCTGTCTTCAAGGGCACTTCTGACCTCATCAGTCTTTCTCTGGTTTGGTATTTTCTCTGTTTGCAAAAATTATTTTGCAAACAGAGAAATTATTATATCAAACCAGAGAAACTGCCAAATTATTATATTTAACCAAATCCTATCTTTTTCCTTCCATCTTGTCATCAAACACTTGCTTTGCCAACCTTTCCTATTCTATTTAAGTGATCATTGCTCTTCACACACATTCCTAAATGCCAATAATGTCAAGTTCCTTCCTAATATCTTCATTTTTAATATAACTTGGCCATCAATGCAATCTGTTCACTTTACTGATTTATCTCAACACTTTCTTATTCTGTAGTTTCTAGTCTTTGATCAACTGCTTTAGTTCAAACCTAGCTCTCAGATCTACAAGTTAAAATTGGTGTGAACACTCACCTGTACACAGCTACTTTAGTGTTTTGCTTCATATAAATTTATTCAGCTGACTCTCCACCATACCAGCTTTGCTTATTCTGTTGTCTATTTTTATATTTAATTGCTATCTTCACTAAAAATTGTGCCTAAATAGCTGACGTATTTTACTTGTTCTAAGGTTTCTTCACTGAGAATGCAGTTGAAGTTTTTTGTGTTGCATGGTATAACATCCCATCTACCCCATATACTCGTATCATTTTGAAATGATTTTTCTTGATACCTTGATGTATACTTTTTCCAGATCTACAAAACTTAAACACAGATCCCTGTTATATTCCCATGATTTCTCAGTTATATGTAATCAAGTGAAAATATGATCCTGATAAACCTCCTTTTGGCCCGAAGCCAGCTCGTTCTTGAAATTTCTCTTCCTTAATTTTTCTTATCCTCTTCTCAAGTATGCTTGCATATCTGAAGGAGCTTGAAAAATTGTGTTTGTTCCCTGAGGGAACAAACACAATTTATTCTCATGTTATATAATCCTTTAGCTCACTCACTCATGGTATTAATATTCCATAGCATTTCAACCTTTTGTGGCAAGATCATCCTTACCTTCTACCTGAAATGCTAAAAAAAAAAAAAAAGCCCAGATACTGAACAGATAATCTAAATATCATATATAAACTTGTTTCACTTATCCAGCCTGCTAAATACTAGTTTTGTTCTCTCACACCAAAACCTCCTCCCATTCCCTGTTTCTCTTATCCATTTATTATTATTATTAGAAATTAGTATCAGATTTGATCAACATGAAAAGCCAATTCTATTCATGAAATTGCTGCATGCAACATAATTTTCTTAGATGCATTTTTAAATGAGATGATTAAAAATGGTGGCCCTTCTAATACACATGCAACCATTTGGGCAGATAAAAGGTGGATGAAAAGCATGAAAAAATAGTTTTTATTTTATATGAAAACAAGTATTTTGTCACCCTATTCTTTAGGTGGAAGAAAATATTTTTTTTAGATTTTTCAGGGGATTGCTTAAGGGGATGAAATCTGGGTTAAGTGGGAGGAGACCTCTGCATTGCCTTTAAGGGATGCAGAGAAATGACTGGGCTTCTGACTTAATGTCCAATTCTCACATTCATGTGGTACACTTCCATTAGTAGGTATCCACTGGATATTGAACAAGTGTAGATGAGCTCGCAATTTGGGACTTAACCAACCAAATTGTACTCTCTCTCTCTCTTGGCTTAAACCAGAAATAAACATGATCACACAACATGATATTTCATACCAGCTGGGACATTAGCTATGTTAAACAATTCCCCAACAACAATAGTGTGTGCACCAGGGTGAACAGTGAAAAGTTAGCTACAGGAACCAACTCTAGCTCAGCATCTAGAAGAAGGGAAAAAAAATCCAGTGTTGGAAGAATTGAAGATAGGAACTCTCAACATAGATTGATTTATTTCCTTACCAATGGAAAGGAAATCAGTCTTGCAGAAGAGCTGGAAAAATACCATGCAGATACGATTGGCATTACTGAGACAAAGAAGACCAAAACAGATGATGCCCTACTAAATAAGTACAGGATGTTATACTCGAGCAATAATGATCAAGGAGCTTCAGCAGATTTAAGAAAAAGTCTCTCATATTTAAATTTGCTTTGGTGGAGTAAAGCAGCTTTTTTTCCAAACACATCCTTTGCCATGTATCCAGGGCATGGTCTAATGACCCTGAGTGCCCTTAGTGGTGGAAACAGATGTAGTCCTGGTGCTTTGATATACAGATGTTGGCTGTCCTGTTTGTTTGGCCATAGAATGAATGGTTGCAGCTGCAGGGTACCTATCTAGCACACCCCCGGTAATCTAGCAGTTGTAGCTGGTCTTTGAGGAGTGGACAAGGGTTGCTATCTTTCTGTTTATGGTGTCTCAGAAAAGATGACCAAGATCTTAAAAAAGCACAGTCTCATGACCACTTACAAACCACACAAAAAGGTAGCAACCCTTATATTCTCCTTCAAAAACCAGCTACAACCAGTGGATTTACCAGGTGCCCTGTAGCTGCAATCATTCGTATTATAGCCAAACAGGCAGAACAAGCCAACATCTGTATATCAGAGCACCAAGACCACATCTGTTTCCTCCACTATGGCCACTTTAGCAGACCATGTCCTGGATACTGGCACAGGATCCATTGGTAAAAAAGCCACTTTACTCCATCAAAGCAAATTTAAATATGAGAGGTTTTTCCTCGAATCTGCTGCAGCTCTTACCAACTATTCCAACCTAAACAAATATACTTGTATCAAACTGCCTCTCATATGGGAAACCCTCATCATCGACATTCAGTCCAATGGCCAAGAGCACCCAACCAAAGCCAATAGGTGGCATAATTATAGGACTTTAGGTCATTCTATCTCTCTCCTTTTCTATCTTTGTTACTGAAGTGTGCTTGCATGCATATGTTCGATACCAGTATATTAATCCCTGAAGATACCAGTTCAACTTTGGCAAAATATAGGAAGTAATGATTAAAATTTTTTAGTTATTACCTACTGTGTATTGACAATTTCCTGAAATAACATGATGCACTAGTATTTTCAAGAGAAATGCAGATTACATAGTAATACTTGAGGTAGCAAAAGCTATTAAAAGCCTGAAACGTGGAAAAGCAGCTGTACTGCCTTCATACTTGACAAGAAGTGCTCAAATATGAAGGTATAAAAGTTTTGCAGTGGCTGCACTGCATAATTCAGAAAGTTGGATTCCAGGTGATTAGGACAGTGCTCTCATATTATAGGAGTTCTGCTCTGATCAAAAAGTGAAATAAAATTGAATGTGAGAATTATGGAGGAATTTCCTTAATCCCGCAGAGGTTGCAGCTGATCTGACATATACATGCAAAATGTTTAATATAAATATTCTTACACAATTCAATGTATAGCTTGGAGGTCATGAGTAGCTGTGCATTCATATGTTACGAATGATATTCTGCACTGTTTTTTCTGTCAGTTTGGTTTAACACGTGTTATGATAGTAAATTGTATCTGAGAGATACCACGACCTCTGATGTCAGTATAGTATTGGTTTAGTTCGTTTTTTTATTTACCATTGAAAATGGCTGGAAAAATATATCGACGGGATAATCCATCAGATGTTGAAGAGATTCAGCGAATGTTACTAGAATCCGAAAGTGAAAGTGATATTTGATAGCAAATTGTATCTGAGAGATACCTCGACCTCCGATGTCAGTATAATATTGGTTTAGTTTTTTTTTTCTTTGTTTCTTTGTTCAATAAATTCTAGATTGTAACTGAAAATAAATAAACCATCATGTACAGTAATCCCCCCGACTTACGTAATATGCGATTTACGTAAATTCGCAGTTACGTAATAAATCTCAAAAATTACAACTACTAGCGCGTATGAACATGTTTGCATCTTTGACATCCATTGCAGTATGCAACGACATAATGTTAACTAGACTCGATATTCACAGCAAATGTAATGAATAGTAACAAGCAGTGACAGGTTACCGGTAAACGCCAAGAGGGGCAAGTGCGCAAAAGTTGTAACATTCAAACTGAAACCTACCAATTAGAAATAAGGACTCTGTAAACAATTCCTCCTTTCCCCGACCTGTCGGTAGTCAGTGCGGTTAGTTTAGTCACTTGTTTATCACCGCTAGTGTTCGTTGTTTATTTACCCTTAAAATGGATTCGAAACCCAAAACCGAATGCACTGGTAAAAAATCTAAAAAACAAAGGTCTGCAATTACTTTAGAAGAAAAGTTGAAAATAATTCGTATGTATGAAGACGGGAAAATTATATCAACAATAGCTCGGGATATAAATCGACCTATTTCAACAGTGAATGTGATAGTGAAGGATAAAGTTTGCATTGTTGAAAGCATGAAAGGTGCAGTAACGTTGAAGGGCACAATCATTACCAAGAAGAGGCTGGGCCCGATTTCAGAGATGGAGAAATTGTTGTCTCACTGGATCGAGGATCTGACACAGAAGCAGATACCGTTGAGTTTTCTGATTATCCAGGAGAAGGCTAGATCTTTACATAAAGATTTACAAGAGAAGTCTGGCATCATGGACACGGAGAATGCATTTAAAGCTAGTGCTGGATGGTTCAAACGATTCAAGAAGCGTACAAATCTACACAGCATCAAAGTCACGAGTGAGGCAGCAAGTGCAGATACAGACGCGGCAAGTAAATTTCCCGAACTTCTTGCAGAAATAATTGAGGAGGGGGAATATTTGCCTGAGCAAATATTTAATGTTGACAAAATGGCTCTGTTTTGGATGAGGATGCCAACACGGACATTTATTGCGAAAGAGGAAAAATCTATGCCTGGATTCATCATCATCATCAAATTCCTGCTATGTACCCTCAAGGGGTGTACAGGATATGACAGTACTACATGAAAAAATTACATCATTACTAACTTCCTATCTACAATTTTCCTCCAAATCAGTCTGTTACTTGTCAAGACTCCAACATTATCAGATCTTATATTTCTATCGTCTAAGGCACTTTGTACCGTATCAATCCACCTATATCTTGGTCTTCCTCTGGGTCGTTTTCCTGCCAACCTGGCAGAGAACACTTGTTTTGCTAATCTTTCCTCTCCCATTCTATTTAAGTGACCATACCACCTGAGATTAGCTCTGCTAACGCATTTCTGGATGCTGACAATGTCAAGTTCTTTCCTAATATCCTCATTTTTAATATGATATTGTCATTGATGCCATCTGTTCACGCCTCTAATCTTTCTCAGGACTCTCATATCTGCGGTCTCTAGTCTTTGGTCAAATGTTCCACTTGTGACCCAGCACTCAGATCCATAAGTTAAAATTGGTTTGAACACTGTCTTGTATACAGCTAATTTAGTGTTTCGACTAATTTCTTTCTTATTCCATATGAATTTATTCAATTGACTTCCCACCATACCAGCTTTGCTGATTCTGTTGTCTATTTCTATATTTAATTTACCATCTTCAGTAAAAATCGTGCCTAAGTAGCTGAAATGTTTTACTTGTTCCACAGGTTTTCCATTCACAACACAGTTGACATTTTCAATGATTCTGCCTATTTTCATTGTCTTTGTCTTTTTATTGCTGACCTTCATACCATATCTATTACAACAGCTATTCAATTTAGTCAGAGAATCTTGCAGACTTGTAGCGGATTTATTTAGAAGTATAACATCATCCGCATAAAGCAAAGAGCTGACATTAACATCTCCAATTTTGATATCAGGTTTAATACCACATTCCTTCATAATGTGATCCATATAGATAATGAATAACAGAGGGGATAATGTACATCCTTGTCTCACACCAGATCTAACATTAAACCATCTTCCTGTACTTCCTTCAATTCTAACTGCTGACTTACAACTCAAATAAAGACTGAGTATTGCTTGATATAATGCCCCATTGACACCATATAACTGCAGCGTATTGAATAGCTTCTCTCTTGGCAACTTGTCATATGCCTTTTCCAAATCGACAAAACTTAAATATGAGAGCTCTGCTCCAATCATCGGGAATTCGTCCCTCTGTCCAGGCTTTCTGAACTATGCAGTGCAGCCACTGTATGACTTTTATACCACCATACTTCAGCATTTCTGGTCGAATATCATCTACTCCTGCTGCCTTTCCACATTTCAAGCCTTTGATGGCTTTTTCTACTTCAAGTATGGATATGCATTCCTGACTGCATGTCTGGTCAGTGTTTTTTATCACTGTGCTGTCATCACTGCTTGTTTCATTTAGCAGTTTTTCAAAGTAATTACTCCATACTTCAAGGATATCTTTTTCTTCCGTTTTCATGTCACCTTTATCATCTCTAACTCCTTTTACAGCACTCTTTCCTCCATTCCTAAGCTTCTTCAACAACTTCCAGAATATTTTGCCACCTTCTTGATATTTATTTTCTATATTCTTGCCAAAGTCCTCCCATGACTTTTGTTTAGCTAATTTTACTGCCTGGATTCAAGGTCGCAAAAGATCGGATCACTGTTATGATTGGCGGCAACACTTCAGGGGACTTGAAACTTAAACCGCTTACAGTGTACTATTCCCAGAGACTGCAGGCCTTTAAGAACATTGACCCGAGTAGGCTGCCCGTAATCTGAAAATCCAATACCAAGGCTTGGGTTACGCGTGTGCTGTTCGCAGACTGGTTCAATAACCACTTCATTTCCCAGGTGAAGGAATATTGTGCCAAGAAAGGAATCCCGTTTAAAGTGCTTTTCCTCCTGGACAATGCCCCCAGCCACCCGGAAGAGTTGGATGACTTTCATTCTGACGTAAAAGTTATTTACCTGCCTCCTAGAACCACCGTACTGTTGCAACCTATGGATCAAGGCAATAGTGCGAATTTCAAAGCCTACTATCTGCAGCATATGTTTTCCCAAGCAATCAAGGCCATTGATAGTGGTGAGGGCATTACTGTACATGATTTCTGGAAGAATTATAATAACCTTGATGCTATCAAAAACATCGGGGTGGCATGGGATGAAATCAAGCAGAAAACAATGAACACTGTGTGGAAGAAACTCTGCCCAGAAATGGTGCAAAATCGTTTAAAGGAAGGAATGCAGACAATGACTGATACGGTTGTTGAGTTGACACAAAAATTACAGTGAGCAACGGAGACGTGTGCAACTGGCAGAGCAATTAGAGATGGAAGTGAATAACGTTGATGTTAACGAGCTTCTTTTGAGTCACGATGAAGAGCTTACCAATGATGACCTTATTCAGTTGGAGGCATTCTGAAGAAAATACTATACCGATTGAAACCGCGAACTCCAGACGTTAAGAAATTTACAACAAAAGGACTAGCCGAGACTTTTAACCTGATAGACATGGCGCTAGCAAAATTAGAATCGATGGATCCGAACACCGAGCAGTTTGAGTATGTTAGCAGCCGTATCCATTCTGACATGTCTAACTACAAGGCCATCTACGATGACAAAAAGCATGTGACCACACAATCTACTCTAGACATGTTTGCGAGATGCCGCTCACAACAACGTCAAGATGACAACTCAGACAACCCTGACTGTGCTCAGCCTTCAACATCGAGAGGGGTAGAAGTTGCCAGAGAACAGTATTTCTCTTCACAACCATCCACTACCAGCGCTCACTCTCCCACTACAGAGCTAAATTAGCTGTCACAAGACATTTTTTTATTTGAAAAGCGTTATTTCAGTTTGTTTTTATATTCTTTTATATATTTTTCATACTTTTATAGTTTATATCTGAGTAAATACTGCTGCATGATGTTTCATTTATAAAATAATACTGTGTAAATAATATACTGTACATATCTGTGTATATATATGCATACATATAATAATAATAAATATTGCATTTTTTACGAAGTTACACTTAAGCAATTTACAAATTTGACTTACGTAAAGGTTTATGGAATGCATTACTTATGTAACTCGGGGGTTACTGTGTTATATATGTCCCACCATAATGTAATAACAGCATACATTTCCTAGGAAATGTGTTTTTATTATGGAAAATACCAAGAATAGCGATCAGAACTTTACCACCTTTGCTGCGAGTTGCCTGAGATTGTACTACGTACTAGGAATACTTGCATTAGCTCATGCTAGTAATCACCGATACTTTTATAGTTTACTAGATTCGGCATGAAACTCTCTCCTTCCAATCTTTGAGTTTACCTTATTCAGTTTTAAAATAATGTGGGATTTAATATCCCCTTAATTTAAATTAATCAAGTACTGTCACAGAGGCCTATGAGACTATAATTATGATTATGATAAGTTATTTTTCACCCTGTCATTTAGGTGGAAGAATTTTTAGATTTTTCCTCGCATCCTATTACTTTTTTAAAGATGTTACTACCTATTTTAAGTGTTCCAAGTGCCCTTTTTCCCTATTTTGTACTCTACTCTATAGGCCCTAGGTTGAATCTGTAAATTTAATTTTTTGTGTTTTATGTATGTGTAGTGGAATATGTACAGAAAATACAACTTTTTTTTTTACACCTTTCAGTGTATTTGTATGTCTATTTATCAAGATGCTATTTTTTAGAATATCTTGACTGGTGTGAAGTAAGCAAGTTAAGTATGAGAGTTTTATTTACATGTCAGTAACATTAATGTAAAAGTACAATAGAATAAAAATGCAAAAATTCCTCTTTTTTTTTTTTTTTTTTTTTTTATACAAGTAATGTAGGTAGGGATGCAATATATTTCATATCAGTAGGGTTTGTAAATAAAATTTCTCTGCATTTTGTTTTCACTAATTTGACTTAACAGGTAATAAAAAATAATTGTTACTACCACTTAAATATAATGTATTTTTCCAAAGAATATGTGATCTTATCAATTTTAATAACAGTTCTTAGAGGTTTGGACATGAGAATTTTAGTATTTTATATAATTCATGTTCATATCGTTTTCTTTGCATGATTAAATTGTTATTCTAATTTTAAAACCAGACAGAAACAGTATAACCCTAGATGACTATATGTTATCATTTTAGTTATCAAAAGGCTGTAAATGAAAGGAGTGAAGTGTGTATGTGTAAAGTATTAAAAAATAACAGATTAAATTTGAGGAGTTCTGATTTACTTTAAACATGCAAAGAAATCATATTCTTGATTAATCCTTGATAGTTCTGATTAGATTGGATAATGCAGAACTTTATGTTATGCATTAACTGTTGGAGCTATCTGCTTGATATAGAACACTGGCAAACCATCAATCACACCAGCACTTAACATATGCAAAGTGTTCTTCAAAAAGAGAGCATTTTAAATTTTTTACTTTAAATTTTATTATCACTGTTAATAAAATGTTATATGATCGTCATTTTTTTTTTTTTAAGGATGAGTCTTCAGTGCATGAAAAAGTTGTGGATGAGGATGGTATTGATGTAAAACAGTTTGAAAAACCTCACATATTTAAGGTGAGTAATAGTATCAAACTCGAAACTTGTTTTAGAAGTTTTTATTTTTTCATTATTTTATATATATATATTATATGCAAATAACAGTAAATCCTTACCTTAGTGAATCAGTGGAGATGAACCAAAGAAATTGTTCATCATAACACATGGTTTATAATAGTGAATTGAGAAGTATTTCTCCAAGATTGATCCAATGAATAAATACTTCAAAAGTGTTGAGGTATTCATTGGAGATAACCAACTTTTTGTCTCCACCACAATAAGCTGACAGTGAGTTTCTTAAGAATGAGTCTCTTCCACTTCTCCTTTTCAAATTCTTGGTAGTTAGATGACTGTTGATCTAGTATTTTACACGTGGTATTTGAAGCTTTATCTTTCCATTTCATAGGTAGTATTATTTCTGTAAAACTATAATATAGAAGTATTCTTTTCTAAGTTTTTTTTTTTCTGAGAAGGACGTTCTTCTTAGAAGAAAAAACACTTTAATACTTATTTTAGCATATGTGAGACCTTCCCAAAAGTATTCTGCAAAACACCTAAATTGTGTCACCTTTCATACTTCAATTTGATTACAATGCTGGCTTTATCCTCTGTCACCATCCTTGTCAAGAGAAACAATTTGAAACAGAAGATAAATGTGAGAACATAGATGCTCTATCTTTTTATGTACTTCATTGTAATTTCCGTGACTTAAATGCTTGTATTATTCTTAATAGGATTTAAGTCTTTGAAATAAAAATAATTACATAAAAAAAAGATAGAGCATCTATGTTCTCACATTTATCTTCTGTTTCAAATTGTTTCTCTTGACAATTTGAAAACTATTTAAATTTGTAATCAAATTGAAGTATGAAAAACTCTGGCACCATACTATATATAAATGATATGAGCTATGCTCAAAATAAAAAAAGAAATGAAAAAAGAGAAACTAAAATATATGTACTGCATATAATTGACATTTTTAGCATCTTTTGTATGGCCCTAATTAGGATCATACAAAAGACACTATTAGGATAAAAATGGAGTAATATAAGGAGATTCAAACCAATTTTAACTTACAGATGTGAGTTTTGTTAGCAATAAAACAGTTGATCAAAGTGAGGAAATATTATTAGGAAGGAACTTGACACTATTAGCATTCAGGAATGTCAGCAAAGCTAATCTAAGGTGATTTCTGGGGTCACTTAAACAGAATTGGGAGAGGAACAGTTAGCAAAACAGGTGTTTGATGCCCAGATAGCAGTCCCAGAGGAAGACCAAATTTTAGGTGACTTGTAGCCAAAGAACCAGATCCACAAATACACAGCACTAATATCAACTACATTAAATATGCACACAATATTATGTTTAATAATGATTAGACTAAAGAAACACTAAAGTAGCAAAATACTTCTTAATGTTTGCTCATAATTAGCATGTAAATATTAGGATAGTTGAGGTGATGACAAATATGAAAAGGAAAGTTTAATAAAAATGAGAAAAAAAAAATGGAATCAGGAGGTGGAAGAGGGGAAGATAGCTTTTATGTATGGGAAAACTTACTAAATTGTATTATGTTTTTATTTTTAGGGATTATTCAACTTTTTGTACATCGTACCATTAACTCTCTTCAGGCCGAGGTGGATGAAATAGTGAGACCAACTTGCACTTCTTATCCATGTTATTCAATAGGTGTTACAGAATTGTATCCAGATTTATCTGGACATATATATATATATATGTCCTGGCCAGTTGGAGGGTTAAGAGGTAGCAAGTAAAACAAAGGACTGTTCTAAAGGATACCAGTATGGGAATGTGGATGAAAAGGGGTGAAATATTGAGAGAAGAGGTGCCAAATAGCTGCTACATGTGTTGTAATGGATTTTTGATGAACACTGACCATGTGACTATAAAAAATGCAAGCACCAGGCACTAATTATCTGTGTGAAAGGGATTGGATCATTGGAAGTCTGGTCAGTAATCAACTGTGTTTAATAGAAATCTAAATTTCAAAATGATTTTTATACAGTACTACATTGAACAAACTAATTCAGATCTGGAATTTCAAAGTCAAAAGTTCCATCTCTGATGATCTCTAGGGACCAAACATGGAACTTTTTTGTCAACTGATAAAATATCTACTACTTAAAGACATTCACAAACATTTCTGCCCACTCTTGGATTGTAACCCATAGCATTTTGGTTATAGAGTAGAAATGCTATATTTTTGCTATTGCCAGCTGTTGCTTGCTTGGCTTCTGTATTCAGTTAAGGATTTTTAGAGTGCTCTTAATGACACAAACATAAATTCAAGAGTAGTATTTGTTTGACAGAATAGTTGTTCAGAGTGCAATAATATCTTGATGATAAAATTCAATAATGGACAAACATTTACATATGGAAAAATTAGTATTTAATACTTGTAGAATTCTTTGCAGACAGGAAAAGATCACGATTGCCTCAGTCTTTATCTTCCCATCAAACCAATACCTGTTTAGGTGGATTGGTGCAATATATGCCTTACAAGACCAAAATGTTAGATATGACAATATTACAGACATGACAAATAAATTTGGAATAGAATTATTGATAGGTACTATCCTTCAAGAAGGGTACTATCCTAGTACCCTTCTTGAAGTTACATATCATGAAAATGATGTTGAGGAGGAGGTAAGTAAAGTGAGATCTTTCTTGTGTGAAATATGAGAAACTTGCATATTTGATAGTATTTTTATTAAAGTTCAAAAAGTTACAGTTGGCAGGACATATTTTTTGTATAGAAAATAATGGTATTCTTAAGAAGACAATAAATAGTAAAATTCTTGGTAAAAGACAAAAAAAAGGAAAATCTGGAACAAGATGGTCAGACACCATTAGTCAAGATAGCAACATCGTTTTACAGTGGCCAAACTGGACAAGTGAAAGTTTTGGACAGGCAGGGTTAGGCAACAAATCTGGTAGGCAAAGGCACAATATGGACTGTGTAGCCATCATAAGTATATAGCAGTATCGCTATATTCCCAGACTTTCATCATCCCACTTGTGAATGGTGAACAGTTCAGAGTTTAAAACATTTGCTATGAAAGAATGTCTAGCTTTTAATATCAGATTATTAGATACCAAGTTTATCAGATAAAGTAGAGGAATATACAGAGCAAAATTATGTATTGTGGGCTAGCATTAGTCACAATACAGACCCCACTGGTAATGTGACATTATTGAGGACGTCTCAAGTAGGGATGCCATCCAGTTCAGCAGTGAAGGACTGGAGAGAAATCTGGCAATCAAAAATTTGATGGTAGGAGGCTAACTTTTATGATGTTGGTTTTGTTGAGCAGACCTCTGATTGTATTCCCTGGAAAAGTCAATAGGAGCCACACAAGTTTCTACAATCCTTTCCTTAGTTTGTGTCAGAAAGAGTGGGCAATGGTTAAGATATCTAGTGATCAAAGACAGAATCCATATTGCTGGTAGTAGTCAGTGGACACTCTAAGTAACGAAGAAGTTGACTGTTAATGATCATCCCCATGATTTCCGAGAGCACTAAAATGAGAGCAGTTGAATAATAGTTTGAGGAAGGAGAAGAATGATGGCAGGCCAGTATGATGGTACCCTTTGGATATGAGAGAGACGGAAGTTTGAAAGAAAATAAATTGCCCTTAATGGTAACCTCTTTGAAATAGCCTTTCTTTGGTGATAGAGGGTAAATGCTGGATGAATTTGAAAGATTGTAAATACAATATAGGATGAGTATTGATACTGAAGCACAATCCGAGAGATATTCTCATGTCCTTATGGCTAGTTGGCATCCAAACAACTGATGATTCTTAGGAATATTGTTCTGATGGAAGAAAACATTGATAAACTTTTCTTATTATTAAAAATTAGATTAAAAGATATTAAAAGAATAAACTTTGTTTGCTAATGTGAGAGGTAATTTGTCGTGGATGTTTATGCAAGGGCTGAAGGAGAAGAATGATGGTAGGCCAGCATGATAGTACCCTTTGGATATGAGAGAGAGAGAGAGAGAGAGAGAGATGGAAGTGTGAAAGAAAAGAAATTGTCCTTAATGATCACATCAAGTGATCAGAAAATACAATTATTTACAAACCTATAGTATATTTTGTAACATGAGTAGACTAGGAATATTTTTTTTTCTTTTTTTATTAAATTTGTATATATATGTGTGTGTGTGCATATATATGTATTTGTATTTTTCATTCATTTTTTACACAGTCCAGAAACCCTGCTCTAGAGACCAAACATGGAACGTTTTCAACACTTCTGGCCTCCAGTAAGCAGGACAGTGGTCTCACACAAGATGATGGCATTCATCTCCCACCTAAAGACAATCACAAACCTCCATGCCCATGGCAGGATTCAAACCCCACAGCCTGTTGGTTGGAGAGCGGATACATTAACCATTCAGCCAACCAGGCTGGCAATTGCTGTTTGGCAGTTTTTTGCATTTGGAACTTTCAGAGATATGAATTTTTTTTCAGCTATTGTGAGCGATTGCAAAATTAGTTTTGTTTTGGCTGACATATATGCAAGATTTTTTTTCTTGGCACACTTGTTAGAGACCTGAGATTTGGTCTGGGTAGTTACCCTTCCCATAATGCATAGCATTATACATGTCTGCAAGGAGATGTGCGTTGCATTATGGGATACTAAGGCAAGTGATGCGAAGTCATTAACTTCTTTATACGAATTGCCCCAGTTCTGAAAATAGTTCAGGTGCAAACTTGTTTGCTTACTCTTTGATAAAGGATTAAACCAAGTATATAATTTCTTGGTATTTTTAACTGATAGTATAACCAAGTGGAAAAACTTCCAACAACTTTCTCTAATCCAGAGTATTTTAATAATAAGGTGTGACACCTTTTAGCTACTAGTATATGAAAATATGACTTCTGCATTACTTTAACCTTAGTATCACTTCTGGGTCTGGCTTCCACTGGTGAGACCTCAAAAGTCAAAATCAGTCTTGGTAGTGACCCTTCCCATAATGCATAGCATTATATATGTCTGCAAGGAGATGTGCTTTGCATTATGGAATACTAAGGCAAGTGATGTGAAGTTGTTAGCTTCTTTATAAGAGTTACCCCAATCCTGAAAATAGTTCAGGCACAAACTTTTTTGCTTACACTTGGATAAAGGATTAAACCAAGTATATAATTTCTGGGTATCTTTAATTTATCGGAATAAATTACCTTTTTAGGGTTACTATTGGGAGTGAAATGCAGAAACACATACACACACTTTTCCAAAGATTAAAGAGCTATTTAAGCATTAAAAGCAGTACTACTAAACACTGCTCGTTATCTTTTTTTTTCTATGCCTTTTACTGAGCTTTCCTAGGACTTTTATAAACAGAATTGGTTTCTCTACTACACCTCAATACCATGTTGGTAATTCTTCTGTCATGATGAAAGATGCTTATGACACAATAATTGAAAACTCTATGAATAAATTTGCAGATAAGTAACTCTTATTTAATGTTTCTTGTGGAAATCACATGGTGAGAGATTGTAGCTGTAGGGAGGGGGTTCTGGCCATTCAGTCATAACTGTTGCTATAACTGCTTGTTTTTGTGATACTGTTTATATAGAATCATCATGTTTCAGAAACACAATCAACAACAGACTTGAGAGTTAAAGAAAAAGGTCAGCATAACTTTTCTTGTAGTTTGTAATCCTCTATATAGTATATTAGTAATTTGGGTGGGTTAGATATGGGGACCTTACTGTAGAGACTAGGTATGTAGTTTACAAACCACTTCATGTCTCAGACTGGGAATGAAAACCATTATTACTACCTAAACTTACATAATCATGGAGAAAGAGAGTCTGCTATCTTTCTTGTAATATCTGCTGAGATGTAGAATTTGCACACCATTTTTGTGCTACTGTTCTACACAAACCATATTTATCATAAATCTTTTCATATTTGGTACCTTCACTGTGCAGTCAGAAATAAATATCTGTCCATTTGTTATAAAAACTTGGTTTCATATTCTCTTTGACATTTTTTTAAGAGATAAAACTCAGGTTTTATCTCTTAAAAAGACATTGTCCACAGAATACATTCACTCATTTGATAGCATATTTCTTATGACTTCAACTGCTTCAGTGTAAATCCTAATCAACAGTGACATTCTTTATATTTTTGTAAAGTAGCTGATATTGTTCCTTCAGTCACCAGCAATGCATTTGTGGTTGCTGAACTTGGTCACTCAAACTTCTTGAACTTGCACTGTCTGTTACTTTTGTCCTGATAGTTAATAATGATACTTTTTTATTATTAAAATTAAAATAAAAGAACATGATGATTCTATATAAACAGTATCACAAAAACAAGCAGTTACAGCAACAGTTATGACTGAATGGCCAGAACCCCCTCCCTACAGTTACAATCTCTCACCATGTGATTTCCACAAGAAACATTAAATAAGAGTTACTTATCTGCAAATTTATTCATAGAGTTTTCAATTATTGTGTCATAAGCATCTTTCATCATGACAGAAGAATTACCAATATGGTATTGAGTTGTAGTAGAGAAACCAATTCTGTTTATAATTATAAAAGTCCTAGCAAAGCTCAGTAAAAGGCATAGGAAAAAAAAGCTAACGAGCAGTGTTTAGTAGTACTGCTTTTAATACTTAAGTAGCTCTTTAATCTTTGGAAAAGTGTGTGTTTTTGCATTTACCTCCCAATAGTAACCCTACAAGGAGGTAATTTATTCCTATAAAAAAGATACCCAGAAATTATTCTATATTATACCCTATTTTCTGTGTGAGATTGCAACAGTTTAGATCAGTTAACAAATTAAGACCTCTACATTTCTTCTCATTTGGCTGCTCTTATATATTGTTAACTTAATGTAATATTTTTAAAAATGTATATAGATAGTATCTTGTTTCTGCATACTGCATTTGACTGGTTTTGATATTTTTTATAATTGCTACAAGATATTTCTTTATAGACACACAACTTTAAAACTCTACCATGGTGTGATTTTTGTGGAAATTTCATGTGGGGAATTATAGCTCAAGGTGTAAAGTGTGAAGGTAAGAAAAAACTGATCTTAGTAATTTTTCACAATTAAATAAAAGTCATTAAACTATTGTTTGTAGACTTCTTTGGGTTCATATCCAAATATCTTCACAGTATATAATTCATTATTTCATTATGTATGACTATGTTTCATCAGCCAGGCTGATAGCATCAGCCTGGCCAAAGATTATTTGAATCACTGAGACATGGTTGACAGAAGATGATATAATAACAGGAATAGAAGTAGCAGGGTACAGCATTTTTCGGCAGGATAGGAAGGGAAAGCGTGGTGGTGTCGTACTGCTTATGATAATGGACAACTTATGTCATCTAAGAGTGGAGGCTTTGGAAGGCAGTGACACTAATGATTTTGAAAGCATATGGTGTGAGGTAGAGGTGGGCAAGGTAGGATATTTAGTGGGGTGTTGCTACAAACCAAGGAGCACAGAGGGTGGGGACCAGGAGATGTTTAGAGTGTTGAGCTTGGCAAGTACAAGAAGAATGATTGTTATGAGAGATTTTAACTACAGCAGTATAAATTGGGGAGAGGAAGATGCATATAGCAATAAGGGAATGGAATTTCTAGAATTCTTGAGGGACAAATGTCTTAGGCAACATGTAATAGAGGGAACAAGAGGTTCAAGAGTTTTGGATTTGGTCATAGCATCAGAAGAGTTACTGAGATGACATCACTCCCACCAGTTGGAGAGAGTGACCATGTTGTTTTGACTTGGAAGATGAATAGACATGCGAGTATCAAAAGAGATGGGAACATATGTGGAATTATAAGACAGGTGATTATAATAGTCTTAGACGTCAACTTAGAGAAGTTTCATGGAGTGAGGAATTGGAAGGCTGGGATATCATTAGTGCTTCGAAAATTGTGAAGGAATATTTGTTAGCAGCAATAGTAAGCTGTATTCCACAAGTGAAGAAGAGGACACAATTTGGAGTAAAGTGGATGACAAACAATATTAAGCAGGAATTGCGTATGAAAAAGAGGCTATGGAAGAGATATAAGGAGCCGGGTGAAGAGCAGATGCATGAAAAATATAAGACGCAGGCTAGGAGAGTGACTAGTATGGTAAGGAAAGCGAAACTGGAATGTAAGAAGAGATTGGCGCTAAGATCCATAAGAAAATCCTAGGAAATTTTTTAGCTATGTGGCCAGTAGAAGAAGAAATGATTGTGGAAGAATGACATTGTGCGATAAAAATGGGAATAGAGTTACTGATTCAGAGGACATAGTGGAATTGTTCAATGAACACTTTATTGGAGTATTTCATCCTGGAGGAGTAAATTTTAATACTAGAGGGATAAGGCAGGTTCGAGGTTTAGAGGTGCAGGAGGAGAGTGTATTCCAAATACCGAGTACTCTGGATGTCAGTAAAGCTGTGGGACTGGATGGTATTTCACCACGAGTTTTAAGAGAATGTGCTAAAGAACTGACAGCTCCTTTGACCTGTCTTTTTCAATGAAAGTCTGGCTGTAGGAAAGGTGCCCAGGGAATGGAAGGAAGGTAAGATAGTTTGTTGTTTTAGTAATATGCTAGCCTTTTATAATAAAGTTACAAGAGTAGTAGATGGGGGAAAGGCATATACTGCCATTTTCTTGGATTTAGCGAAGGCATTTGACAGGGTGCTACATGATAAGCTGATATTTAAGTTGCAGCACATGGATTTGGATGTCAGGTTGGTCAACTGGATTCAGGATTGGCTGTCTGATAGGTATCAGAGTATTGTGTATGGTGGGACAGTTTCAAGGTGGCAGAGGGTTACAAGTGGGGTCCCACAGGGCTCAGTACTGGGACCGCTGTGAAGGGTTATTAGTAATAGTGCAGATGTGGTTGCCCTGCAAGAGGATTTGAATAAACTAGATAGATGGGCAAATGAATGGGGGTGTCAGTTTAATGCAGCAAAATGTAAGGTCTTGAGGTTTGGGATGCTGCATACTCTGCTGGAGGAGCTATACTGGAGGAAGCAGGGGAGACAAGAGATCTGGAGTTGATGATTGATAGAAGCCTGAAATTCAGGCGACATATTGCAAAGGTGGTGAAGGTAACACAGAGGATTGCTGCAATAATGAGAAGGATGCTGACCTGCAGAGATAAAAGAGTTATCATTCCGTTGTTTAAGACCCTGATCGGACTACACTTAGACTATTCTCAGATTTGGTCCCCAGGATTTGAAGGGGATAAATTAACTGTGGAAAGGGTACAAAGGCAAATAACAAAGATGGTTTCAGGGCTGTACAATGTTAGTTATGAGGATCGGCTTAGGGAATGTGGACTGCAGAGTTTGGTGGATAGAAGGAGGAGAGGTGATATGATTGAGACTTTTAAACTGTTGAGAGGTGGTAACAGGGTTGACATTGGGTAGTTCTTTCACATGGTTGAACAGCAGGAAGGAGTGATGAGAAGGGGCCATCCCTGGAAGTTCTGAAAGAAAACTGTGAGGAGTGGTTTCTTTGCATGGAAGGTGGTTGAGCCATGGAATGCATAGCCTGTTAGAGTGGTGAGAGTGAGAACGGTCAATGAGTTTAAGGAGTGGTATGATAGACTTTGTGATGAGTCTTGATAGATTTTGGGTTTCCTAGGAAGGACCTCCTGCAATAAGTCTCTTTACTCCATGGAAGCCTGAATAATAATAATAATAATAATTTTGATACTAGATTAAACATTGCAACATTATATTAAACACTAATAGCGCAAGCAAGATTGTATAAAAGTAAATCTGAACAACAACAACAAACTACAATAAGGTGATAATAGTTCTAAACAAACTACTGGGTCTCTTTGAACATGTATGGTTTATGCTCATCACATTATGCAATTTTGTTTGTACCATTTGGTACCTCTTAATTTAGAATCTAGCAGTTAATTCCGAAGAAAGCCAGTAATAAATCACTGATGACTTCTGAACAAAGTACTGGACCTCTTTGAATATATGGTTCATGCTGTTCACATTTACTTTTATGCAGTTTTGTTTGTATCATTGTTTTAATTTAGAATCTAGTAACTGTCCTAAATAAATAACCGATAAAGCATTTGTAAATCATGTACAAATAACCAGATTTTCATTTAGGCCTTGTTGGCTGAATGGTTAGTATATCCGCTCTCCAGCCAAAAGGCTGTGGGTTCGAATCTTACCGTGGTCATGGACTTTTGTGATTGTCATGAAAAATACTAGTGGTGGTGGTGGGTGGTAGATGGCATTGATGTAGATGATGATGATGGTAGTTGCGGTTCGTTGTAGTTGGTGGATTCAGTGGTGGTGGTGACGGAGAGTTGTAGAGTGGGTGCCCTAATATCAGTGAGTCTTTGGACTCCCTGGAGGTGTCATGTAATAAAAAGGCAAAAACTGGTGAGATCTTTCTGAGCAATAAATACAAAATGTTATATTCAAGCAATGACAATCAAGGAAAAGAAGGAGTAGCCATAGTATTCAACACTAAATGCGAGGCTAATCTTCTTGAATGGCAGGCAGTTTCAAGTAGAGTTATGGACAGATATGAGAACGGGGAACTGGACAATGAGACTTATTTGTGCCTGTGGTCTCACAGAAGGTTCTACTATGGTAGAAGTGGAGGAATGTTTTGAGGCTTCAGAGAAAGCAACTGCCACAATGAAAAAGAAAAAGTAGGTCCTTGTTGGGGATCTAAATAGCAGAGTAGGAAATGATTGTCAGACATACAAAAATATTTTGGGAAAATTTGAAGAAAAGAGCAAAGCTAATAATGGCAAATACCTGTTGGATTTCTGCTCAGGACATGGACTGGTTATTACTTATGGTTATAAAAATGTGCACAAATTCACATGGAGAGAAGAGGCAAGGAATAAGAAAAGTCTCATTGACTATGTTATTGTTGATAGTGATGTTTTCTCTCTGGTGCAGGACACCAGAGTGTACAGAGAATTTGAAATTGGAAGTGATCACCATTTAGTCTTGAGCAAGATAAAATTGAATTTCATTTTGAAAAGAAGAACATGTAAGAAAGTTTTAAAGTGAATAAAAGTCGAGCAGCTCATATGTGAACTGCAGACTAAAATACACAAATATGATTGAAGAAAAAACTGAAAGAGTTTGAGAACAAGAACCAAACCTTGGAGATTCAGTGGCAAGTCCTGAGAAAACACTGATTGATTGCCAGAGAGGCATGTGGTGAGGTTGTCTGTAAGGATAGAAAAATCAGAACTCCATGGTGGACACAGGAAGTTAAAGAGGCAGTGAAAGAAAGAAGAATGCATATCAAAAGTTCCTGGCAAATAAGTCAGCTTGTGCTCTTAGAGAATACAGAGACAAATGTAAGAAAGCGAAACACTGTGTAAAACTAGCTAAACAAAAGTCATAAGAGGACTTTGGCAACAACATAGAAAATAAATATCAAGAAGGTGGCAAGATATTCTGGAGGTTGTTGAAGAAGCTCACAAATTGAGGAATGAGTGCTGTAAAAGGAATTAGAGATGATAAAGGTTAAATGAAAACAGGAGAAAAAGATATCCTTGAAGTATGGTGTAATTACTTCGAAAAATTGCTAAATGAAACAAGCAGTGATGACAACACAGTGTAAAACACACTGACCAGGCATGCAGTCAGGAATACATATCCATACTTGAAGTAGAAAAAGCTGTTGAAAGCCTGAAATATGGAAAGGCAGCAGGAGTAGATGATATTCGACCAGAAATGCTCAAATATGGAGGTATAAAAGTCTTACAGTGGCTGCACTGTATAGTTCAGAAGGCCTGGACAGAGGAATGAATTTCAGATGATTGGAGTAGAGCTCTCATATTACCCATATAGAAAATGGGAAATAAAACCTAATGTGAGAATTACAGAGGTATTTCTCTACTGAGTATTCCTGATAAGATATATGCAAGTATACTTGAGAAATGATTGAGAAGGATTGTGGAAGAGAATATTGTGAAGAACAAGCTGGATTCAGGCCAAATAGAGGCTGTCAAGATCAGATTTTCACTTTATGACAGATAGTTAAGAAATCATGGGAATATAACAGATCTGTATTTAAGTTTTGTCGATCTGGGAAAGGCATATGACAAGGTGCCAAGATAGAAGCTATTCAATACGCTACAGTTATATGATGTTAATGGGGCATTATATCAAGCAATACTTTTTTGAGTTGTAAGTCAGCAGTTAGAATTGAAGGAAGTACAGTAAGGTGGTTTAACATTAAATCTGGTGTCAGGCAAAGATGTTGTAACGTCTAATATGTATTCTTTTCTATTTAATTTATGTATATGTTGTTATTTATTGATCAACTCTATTCTATTCCTTAAATATTCTTACCTATCAAAATCTTGTCTTGTTACTACTCGAATTAGATTCTTATCCGCTGCGCCTTTTCTATAACCCTCCGTGGCCTATCCTTCAAAATTTTGAAATGTGTGCAAAACTCAAACAAAGAATGCTTCAAGTTAGAGCCAAATTCTCCCTGATTGAAAATCCGAGGTCAAACCCTTTTCGGAATTAAGAAAATTTATTTGTTTTGCTGTGCTATCTTAATTCTTATGCAAGAGAAAAATTCTTGTCAAGAGATTTGACTTGCAGACTATCATGTTTTCAAAATCTAACAAATTAAATGAATCCTTACTATACTTATTTCAGACTAGATTGCAGTCGTAGTCCATTCTTATCTTAAACTCTCGCGCTTCAACTTATTCAGGTTCTAATATTTTTAGCAAGAGGTGCATTGACTTGAAATATCAGACACATATTTTTGGTAAATAAAACAGGAATGTTTATTATCACTGATTATAATCAAACTAAATGGTAGGTCCCAAAAATGCAATACTACACAAGCAGACAAAGAGTCTATTTAACAATCAGCATATTATGTTGAAAGACATTAGCAGAGACAAGCAATCTTATTCCTATTCACTTAATTCAATCTCGTAGATCATTATCTTTCTCTCCTCTTAGATGTTAAAATATGACACTCTAGATTTGACTATTAACAATATCAGGAACAATTTACTTCTAGAATTAACACAATTCCTTACTGGAGGATTAATCTCTAAAGTCCTAAGATATATCAACAGGTCCGATTATTAGGAATTTAGCACTTTCATTCACAGTTGACTAAGAATACAATACAAGGGTATAAAAACTTAACATTACCGACCAGCTTAGACATTCAAGAGATTCCGCTTATCTGATCCTATTTCAGGCTTTCTTCGAGTAGGTGCCTTGTCTTGAGATCGGTCGTCATCCATTTCGACTTTCCTGTGAATATGGTCACAATTTACTTAAACCTCTCGTGCTCGGAACTTTTCTTATGGAGCTTCGCAAACTTTGGCATTCGCTGGTCATCTTGTTGCATTGAAGAAAATGCTCGGATGGAACTGCTATTAGACCATATCGGCGGCGCTGACCATTTTCGCCCACTCCACGACCCACACTCGAACCTGAACCTCTAAAAAAAACTAGAGAGAGAGCCCCATTTGCTCGCGCCGCCACTTCCTTTTCTACTCCTCGTGTTGCTCTCCCTACTACGTCATCACTTGCAGACGTCACTCAAGCCTTTTCTGTACGCAGCACCTTCTCTGTTCGATAGCGTCCCGCACGTGTCCCAACTTCGCATGCCGACTGCCTAGGGTTATGTTTACAATTCGATTACATTTATCTATACTTTGCTCTGACTTTCGTAATACAACACAATCTAAACAATGTTTTGTTTCCTACCTGCTGTTTATTGGACCATAAAATACCAAAATTATTATTAGCATATTTACAATTACTATTCTTGCCTATTTACAAGCATTTTTTCTTTTGAAATTTTGCAACTCAGTTAAATCCTGAATGAAATGCTTAAGAATAAATTAAGTCTTTCATTCCAGATTTAACAATGTACATTATCTATATGGATCACATTATGAAGGAAAGTGGTATTAAACCTGATATCAAAATTGGAGATGTTAATGTCAGCCCTTTGCTTTATGCAGACAATGTTATACTTCTAAATAAATCCACTAGAAGTCTGCAAGATTCCCTGACTAAATTGAATAACTGTTGTAACAGATATGGTATGAAAGTCAGCAATAAAAAGACAAACACAATGAAAATAGGCAGAATCGTTGAAAATGTCAACTGCATTGTGAACAGAGAACCTGTAGAACAAGTAAAACATTTCAGCTATTTAGGCACGATTTTTAGTGAAGATGGTAAATTAAATATGGAAATAGAGAAAGAATCAACAAAGCTGGTATGTAGGAAGTCAATTGAATAAATTCATATGGAATAAGAGAGAGAAATTAGCCGGAACACTAAATTAGCTGTATACAAGACAGTATTCAAGCTAATTTTAACTTATGTATCTGAGAGCTCGGTCAGAAGTAAAACACTTAACCAAAGACTAGAGACCACAGATATGAGAATCCATGAGAAAGATTAGGGTCATGAACAGATGGCATCAATGCAATATCATATTAAAAACAAGTATATTAGGAAAGAACTTGACATTGTCAACATCCAGGAATGCGTTAGCAGAGCAATTAGCAATGGGAGAGGAAAGATTAGCAAAACGTGTTCTCTGCCAGGTTGGCAAAAAAGATCCAGAGGAAGACCAAGAGATTGGTGGATTGATACAGTAAAAAGTGCCTTAGAAGATAGAAATATAAGATCTGATAATGTAGAGACTGATTTGGAAGAAAATGGTTAGATAGGAAGTTAGTAATGATGTAATTTTTCATGTAGTTCTATCATATCCTGTACACCCCTTGAGAGTATATATCAGAAATTTGATGATGTGGTTATAAATGAAGATATGGTTATTTATCATTTTCTTCATTTGTTCTTGTCTGGACCTAAGACGCATGACCTGATATTTCAAGACTTTACTTGAGTAGAAAAAGGTGCCCACTCTTATGCCAAATAGGATATTTTGTCTGTAAATGGCATGTGCTCATATGACCAGCTGCATGTTGGCAGAAAATCCTGAGTTTCCAGAAGAGCAAACTTTACCACCTCTGTATGAGGCTGACTACGAGGGTGGTCTGCAGCCTGAGCACTTGCATTGACTGGAAAAGCACCTGTTGTTTATATCACACCAAAACATGGTATGAACGTAAATTTAAGGAGGCCTGTGAGATTCTTATCAACAACCCTAATCTTAACAATAATGATGGTCTAATAATCCCAAGAATATGGAAGGCACATATTCTACCTGCTTAACCTTTCTCCCTAAAAGTTAATTATAAATAGCAAATAGCACCATAGATAATCTAGGATCTTAAATCTAATATAACTATTGTCATGTTAGGATATCATTTTTACTGTAACACAATTATCTATATGAAAGAATGTTTCTTTGATATTGTCTTAAATGGAATATAGTTTAGATGTAGTTATTTTTTTTATTTTTTTATTTTTTTTTCACTAGAGGTCAGCCCAGTAAAATAACTGTTGATCAAATCATTGTCTCTTCAGCATACTATGTGAAATGTAATATATATGTGTATTCTCCAGATGATGACCTTAATATGAAGGTCGAAACGTCGGGAAATTAAAATAATTATTTATAACACAGTTGTAGAATCCACAATTTGTGTAAATGAATACTGATCACTGTGTAACACTAACGGAAAGGAAGAAGATTATCCTCATATTTAGTGTTGAATACTATAGCTCTCCCTTTTTTCCTGGTTGTTATGCCCTGAATATAACATTTGTATTTGTTGCATAGAAAGATTTCACCTGTCTTCTTTGTTTCAGTCACACCTATTGTGTTGATCTGGCAGTTCTGCTAGTTCTATTTCTTTTCCATTGATGCTTATGTTGATAATACCAATCTTGATCCCTGCTGATATTGATTTCAAATGTGTTCCAAATTTGTTCTGTATTTGTAGTAGTTTCCTCACGAAACGAATGGGGAGGTTTAACAGGGTAGTGTACCCTAGTTGACATGTAATTCTGCCATGTTGTACCCTTATTTCACATTGTGGTTTAAGCCAATAAGAATACAATTTAGTCGGCTAAATACCAAATTGCTAGTTCATCCTGGTTCATTCAATATTCGGGTAGATACTTAACTGGGTGCACCACAAAAAGGTGAGGATTGGACATTAGGTCAAAAGCCTCTGTTGGTTCTTCCAATTTCTTAAAAGGCTATGTGGAGGTCTCTTCTCAATTATATAGCTTAGACCCTTTAGCCCTCCTTATGTTGTTTTAATTTTAAAAATGATTTTAACACAGTTTTAAAATAAACAAAATTTTTTACAAAGTAGGATGCGTTTCTTTGAGGAGGTAAGCGACTTTGCCAGCTGCTTGGCAAATTTATATGAGGGTGGTGTGAAAAGTTCTCTGCCTAACAATGAAAAAACGAATTTATAATTTCAAAATTACTTTTATTTTTCAATATAATCTCCCTTAAGACTAATACATTTATTCCAGCGATGCTCCAGCACCATTATCCTGTACCTGTAGTGGTTCTCAGTAAGATCTGCAAAATACCTCTCTACAGCTGCAATTACCTCTTGATTCGAAGAAAAATGCTGACCAGCAAGGAAGAGTTTTAGTTTCAGGAAGAGATAGAAGTCAGAGAGAGCCAAATCTGGGGAATAGGGTTGATGTTCCAACAATTTATAGTCCAGATCCCTTAATTTTCCCATTGTCAAAATACCTTTGTGGGCAGGTGCATTGTTCTGATGAAAGATGATTTTTTTCTTCTGCAAACCAGGTCTTTCTCATGAATTTTTTTGTCTAGTCTGGTTAAAAGATCGGAATAATATTCCCCGGTTATTGTTTTACCCTTTTCAAGATAATAAATAAACAAAATGTCTTTAGCATCCCAATCGGATTCTGTCCACTGTTTTGACTGCAGTTTGGATTCTGGTGTGTAATGGTGAATCCAAGTTTCATAGTAATAAATCGACACACAAAATCAGTTTTATTCTTGTTAAAATGCTCCAAGCACTGTTCAGAGATTTTCATGGGAGTGCGTTTTTGATCTGCTGTGAGCAAGCACGGCACCTATCTTGCTCAAAGCTTTCTCATATGCAATTCTTCACACAAAATATATCCTACACATTCTTTTGAAATACCTATAGTCTCAGCAATCTCATGCACTTTAACTCGCCAATCATCCAATACCACTTGATCAATGATTTCTGGTGTTGTTACACTTTTTTGGATGTCCTTCATGTGGATCATCTTCAAGGCTGGTACGGCCATGTTTAAACTCGGCAGCCCATTTCTTAATTGTCAAAAATGAAGGAGAAGAGTGCCCATAAACTTTTATGAACTTCGAATGAATTTCTGTTGCCTTTAAACCTTCTTTTACAAAGAATTTTATAACCGCACAATACTCCATTATTATCCATTTCAAGGGATGCAGACAACACTTTGCTTTAGACAGCTGTATAAAACAAACTACTTGATAGAATGACTTGCAATTTCACACGATGCTTATGACAACTTAAAAAAAAAAACTTGCTGATAGCCATCTATGTTCAAGGCTGAGAATTTTTCAGACCACCCTCATACATAGTACTATCTATGCTGTCCAGTATTTGCATATAATGGATATTAGGTTTGCAAATTTTTGGGGCTCCAATATATTTTGGGTGGTTTTATATGATAATGTATGAGTTAAATTTTTTGGGTTGTGATGTAAATTTCTTTTCAATAATTTATGAACATTTTGCTTTTGTGCATCTATTGGATCCTGATGTGTAATTTGTTATATAGAATGTTCTTTAGAAGATTATACTTTTTTTATTATTGTATTCTGTTTGATTCATTATAATAATAGCATAAGCAGAGTTTTTATAAAGTGTTGAATGTTCCTCCCCCCCCTCTGCTGTAATTGATTTTTTTTTGTGAAACTATTCAGAATGAAATTATTATAATAATATCCCTCTTGCTGGTTGTAATTTAGTCTTGATTAAAATTCATCATGCTATTTTGATTTTGTTGCAATAGGAATGTTTTATTGCCGACTTAGACAAAGTAAAATTGCCTGTCTTAAAATTGTTCTGATAATGAATAGTGATACTATAAAAGAATGTGATTACCAAATGTACAATTTTATGATTGCCCGTATTTTATTCCTTGTTTTTAAACATTCATTTCTGTTCTAAACATTATTATTCATTATATAATTTTTATTTGTACATTGTGGTTTCAGTGCCCATCGACGCTGCTCTGAAAAAGTACCAAATGAACAATCTGTTCTGAAGCTCCGAAACGCTCTCCCTATGCTTCTGAGTACATCTTTTGGAGCTTCCATAAGTTTGACCCCAAACTTCTCAGTTTTGAAAACTGCAAAATTAGGACCTCCTTAAATTTGGAGTACTCCAAGGTCTCTTTCAAGATGGGAGAGGAGTGTAGGAAGGTTCTGGCCTTTCCTATCAGCTTGCTATGGAGTAGGACCAGTAATTGAAAATCTGACAATCCCCCAGCCTTTCTTAGCTCTTCTATATAATTAAAAAATGAAATGACATCGTCCGTTTCCTCCCCCGAGAATTGAGGAAACACTTGTTGAGGATTAATGCACCTGAAAAATTCATCGTCATTCATTCCTGAACTACTATTTGGTTGAGACATACTTGCAAGTTAACACAATAGTACAATATTTATTCTAAAATTCTAACACTCAACCTTTGCTATGTTCAAATTTCTGGTTAGAATCCGAAACCTACCTACACGTGAAACAATTATTTAAATTTTTTTGTTTAAAATTACTATTTCACAATCCTGCCGGCTGCACCATTTATGTGTGTCCCCCCTTTCTTAAATTTTATTGATATATGTACTATACGCTGGGTCCTTCCTAAGGAATCACGTGGTACCTCTAAAACACAAAGGAATTGCCTCAGGGGCGAGCCAAAACCAGTGTGGCAAAATCTTTGAAATCTCACTTCTCTTAAAGCATTAGGAATATTTAAATTTTTTTGCTGCGCTACCTAAGCTATTAGATCAAGTTAAACATGTCTTAATCAAGAAGTGATTTCAAAGGTGTACTATAATAATGACTACAGATTTGCAATCGTGACCTATAACATAATCTATTTTCTCCCGCTTAGATTCGTATCTTTTTGCAAGTGGTGCATCGGATTCTAATACTCAGACACTCAGATTAAAGATAACATTAATACAATTTACAATACAAAGAAACTCAATCCAAAACTTCATTGTTAATCAGAGAAAATTATAAGTATCCTTATTAAGTAAGGACATCAAAAAGCAACATCGATATGTTATTTCACAAACTGACAAAACTTGACTGCAATATTCACATTAATCTTCATATCATATCACATTACTCAGACTAAATCTTCTTAATACTTTCAAAAACATACACATTAGTTTAACCGTATAGGAGTTACCTCACTATGTGTTCTAATATTAAGGTGCTACAGTCCTGTCTTAATTATATGAAAGTCCTCAATCCTCAGTTTCCCTTAATCTCATTTGTAACATCTAAATTTTCTCATACATGTTATATAGACAAAGAATTTTCAAAGTTACCGTACACACTGGTTCTTCATACTTGTTCCTTGAACTTCTGACTGCCGTTCTCTGATCGATCTCCCTTCTGATTCATTTAGTCGGTGCTATGGTATGGATTTCTCCGGTCAAAGGTAAGTCCACACGATCCCAGCATAACTAGCCCACTCCAGATATAACGATGCCGTAAGGCGATTCTGCTTCTGTGAGGACTGTTGCCTAGATGCTGAGTCCTTTCCATGGATTGCCCGTCAGTCGAACGGAGATGTGTTCTTTTATTGTACCTTCCAGCTCGTAAGCGACATATCCTGGTACCGCCCTCGGATTCCTAACAGAACTTTTCGCTGATCCTTTGTCCGAGCACTCCTGGACAGAGACACTCCTTCCTCCGTGCAACTGTCTACCCACCAGAATACACGAGACTACCAGCCAAGAGAGAAGAGGAAAAAAAGCCCCTGGGGGGGGGGTCCTAACCCTTTTATATCATCTCCCCTATCGGTAATCATCGTAACTCACGTCGCTCACCCAATGTGTATAATTTCTCCCACGTGGGTCTCATTTTGTATCGTTTGTTTTTTCTGACCACTTGCTTCTGCACGTGCCGTGGGCGTATGACTGCCTGGGGGCAACCTTTCTTTCCGTCGGCATGCCTGAGCACTTTGAACTTTTGTTCACAGCAGCTTAATGCAAGTCATACAACAAAACATTGTATTATCAATTCTAACAAAATATTATTCATTTATAACGTATCACTGGCATTATACAATCAAGTAAATTCCTTTTTTGAAATATTCACAATCTTTTTTCTTTATAATAATGTAATCTATATTTTACAGTTGCATACAGCACATGCCTAGAAGCAAGCATGTTCCCTACAAGGTTTTTCCTGTTAAACAATGATAAATTTAGAATTCTTAGGAATCTCAATTTATTAAAGTTTAACAATATTCCTCTTGCTGGTTGTAATTTAGTCTTGATTAAAATTCATCAGGCTATTTTAATTTTGTTGCAATAGGAATGTTTTATTGCCGACTTAGACAAAGTAAAATTGCTCTGATAATGAATAGTGATACTATAAAAGAATGTGATTACCAAATGTACAATTTTATGATTGCCCGTATTTTATTCCTTGTTTTTTAAACATTCATTTCTGTTCTAAACATTATTATTCATTATATAATTTTTATTTGTAGATTGTGGTTTCAGTGCCCATCGACGCTGCTCTGAAAAAGTACCAAATGAATGTTTACCTGATCTTAAATATATCAAGAGGGTATTTGGTGTAGATCTTACAACGCTAGTCAAGGCCCATAACAGTTTACGGCCTCCAGTTGTAGAAATGTGTGTACAGGAAATTGAGAAAAGAGGTAGGATATTCCCCCCCCCCCTTTTACGTTGTAATAATTTTTGCACTTTGTTTAAGGAAATATTTTTACATGTATAAACATGTAACTCAGCCACAGGCCAATCCATACAGCAACTCATGCCACTATCCAACATAAAAACTTGGGGTGATCAGTATCCTCGGAGGTAGAGCATAACAATTTGCTCTGATGAGTAGGCTTCGAAGACTGAATATGAAATTATAAGCAAAACCACTGTAAAGAATGGCTGCAAAAAAAAAAAAAAAAGAAAAAACAATTCATAGGATCCTTCACAATAATACTACTAAAGATAAAAAAAATTACAAAATGCCATAACCATATGTTAGAGAAATATCAGAGAAAAATAGAAAACTGCATAAATATAATATTAAGGCAACATTCAAACCACCCACACAATTAAAAAATGAACTCAGCTCATCTAAAGAACACTTTGCCTCCCCCCCCCCCCCATGGAAATTCTTTGTGCCTGTAACTTACCCTACATAGGCAAACACATGATGCATAATCCCAATAAAAAATGACAAACACAAACAACATATTAAATTCCTTCATTATGGTAAAACAGACATTTCCGATTGCACTCCAAATGTGTTATTGTTTTAATTAATGGGAAAGACGCCCAGTCCACACGTTGCCCCAAAACTTGGTATTAAAGAAAATTCAAAGAAGCTTATAAGATGTTGATTCATCATCTCAACCTCATCAAGAATAATGGATTAGCAATTCCAAGGGTCTGAAGACCCATCTGCAACCCATATAAAACAGTCAGGTATAGAATAACAGAAGAACAGGATGGCAGAACTCCAGCACAATAAAACCTAGTCAGTGGACAGAACCTGAAGATAACAGAACTATAGAGAAGGTAACAATTAGCAATTGATGTAGTTCATCATCAAATTCCTGCCATGTACCTTCAAGGGGTGTACAGGATATGAAAGTACTACATGAAAAATTTACATCATTACTAACTTCCTATCTACAATTTTCCTCCAAATCAGTCTGTTACTTGTCAAGACTCCAACAATATCAGATCTTATATTTCTATCGTCTAAGGCACATTTTACCGTATCAATCCACCTATATCGTGGTCTTCCTCTGGGTCGTTTTCCTGCCAACCTGGCAGAGAACGCTTGTTTTGCTAATCTTTCCTCGCCCATTCTGTTTAAGTGACCATAGCATGTGAGATTAGCTGTGCTAACGCACTCCTGGATGCCGACAATGTCAAGTTCTTTCCTAATATCCTCATTTTTAATATAATGTTGCCATTGATACCATCTGTTCATGCCTCTAATCTTACTCAGGGCTCTCATATCTGCGGTCTCTAGTCTTTGGCCAAGTGTTTTACTTCTGACCCAGCTCTCAGATCCATAAGTTAAACTGATTTGAACACTGTCTTCTATACAGCTAATTTAGTGTTCCGACTAATTTCTCTCTTATTCCATATGAATTTATTCGATTGACTTCCTACCATACCAGCTTTGTTAATTCTGTTGTCTATTTCCATATTTAATTTACCATTTTCACTAAAACTCGTGCCTAAGTAGCTGAAATGTTTTACTTGTTCCACAGGTTCTCCGTTCACAATGCACTTGACATTTTCAATGATTCTGCCTATTTTCATTGTGTTTGTCTTTTTATTGCTGACTTTCATACCATATCTGTTACAACAGTTATTCAATTTAATCAGGGAATCTTGTAGCGGATTTATTCAGAAGTATAACATCGTCTGCATAAAGCAAAGAGCTGACATTAACATCTCCAATTTTGATATCATGTCTAATACCACTTTCCTTCATAATGTGATCCATATAGATAATGTACATCCTTGTCTCACACCAGATTTAACATTAAACCATATTCCTGTACTTTCACTGCACTGGCGACTTACAACTCAAATACAGACTAAGTATTGCTTGATATAATGCCCCATTGACACGATATAACTGTAGCATATTGAATAGCTTCTCTCTTGGCACCTTGTCATATGCCTTTTCCAGATCGACAAAACTTAAATACAGATCTTTGTTATATTCCCATGATTTCTCCACTATTTGTTGTAAAGTGAAGATCTGATCCTGATAGCCTCTATTTGGTCTGAATCCAGCTTGTTCTTCACCAAACTTTTCCACAATTCTTCTCAACCGTTTCTCAAGTATACTGGCATAAATCTTACCAGGAACAGTCAGTAGGGAAATACCTCTGTAATTCTCACATTCAATTTTATTTCCCTTTTTATATTTGTGTACTATGAGGGCTGCTCCAATCATCTGAAATTCATTCCTCTGTCCAGGCCTTCTGAAATATGCAGTGCAGCCACTGTAAGACTTTTATACCACCATACTTTAGCATTTCTGGTCGAATGTCATCTGCTCCTGCTGCCTTTCCACATTTCAAGCTTTTGATGGCTTTTTCTACTTCAAGTATGGATATGTATTCCTGACTGCATGCCTGGTCAGTGTGTTTTACCACTGTGTTGTCATCACTGCTTGTTTCATTTAGCAATTTTTCGAAGTAATTACTCCATACTTCAAGAATATCTTTTTCTCCGGTTTTCACGTCACCTTTATCATCTCTAACTCCTTTTACAGCACTCTTTTCTCCATTTCTAAGCTTCTTCAACAACCTTCAGAATATTTTACCACCTTCTTGATATTTATTTTCTATGTTCTTGCCAAAGTCCGCCCATGACTTTTGTCTAGCTAGTTTTACAAAGTGTTTAACTTTCTTACATTTGTCTCTGTATTCTCTAAGAGCACAAGCTGATTTATTTGCCACTAACTTTTGATATGCTTTCTCGTTTTCCTTCACTGCCTCTTTAACTTCCTGTGTCCACCATGGAGTTCTGATTTTTCTATCCTTGCAGACAACCTCACCACATGCCTTTCTGGCTGAACCAATCAGAGTTTTCTTCACAGCTTGCCACTGAATCTCCAAGGTTTGATTCCTGTTCTCAAACTCTTTCATTTTCTTTTCAATAATATTTCTGTATTTTAGTCTACAGTTTACATCTGAGAGCTGTTCAACTTTTATTCGCTTTAAAACTTTCTTACATGTTATTCTTTTCAATATGAAATTCAATTTTATCCTGCTCAAGACTAAATGGTGATCACTTCCAATTTTAAATCCTCTGTACACTCTGGTGTCCTGCATCAGGGAGAAAACATCACTATCAACAATAACATAGTCAATGAGACTTTTCTTATTTCTTGCCTCTTCTCTCCATGTGAATTTGTGCACATTTTTATGTTGTAACATGGTGTTAGTAATAACCAGTCCATGTCCTGAGCAGAAATCCAACAGGTATTTGTCATTATTATTAGATTTGCTCCTTTCTCCAAATTTTCCCAAAATATTTTTGTATGTCTGACAATCATTTCCTACTCTGCTATTTAGACCCCCAACAAGGACCTACTTTTTCTTTTTCATTGTGTCAGTTGCTTTCTCTAAAGACTCAAAAAATTCCTCCACTTAGACCTTAGTAGAACCTTCTGTGGGACCATAGGCACAAATAAGTCTCATTGTCCATTTGCCCGCATCAAAACAAAGAAACAAAAAACAAAGCATGCAAAATGTTTCATCTAAAATATTACAAGATACACCAAATAACATTCTAAGATGTGCCATACCCATATGCATGAGGATAAAGAGATACAGATACGATTAAATTCTGCATTATCATCTTGGAAAGGAATATTAAGAAGTTAATACAGATTTGTCTCTCTCCAACATTTAGTATATTTCATTATACTAAAAATGCACTTATTATATTTAAATGAAATAATAATAAGAAAGAACTGACAAGATATTAAACCTTCTAATGCAATTTTTTCCAGATAACCAGATTTATTAAATTCATGAATAATAAGCCAATAAAAATTTTGAATATTGCCCGCCTGATTGGTCGAGTGGTTAGTGTATCCGCTGTCCAGCCAAAAGGCTGCCTGTTCGAATCCTGCCATGGGCATGGATGTTTGTGATTGTCTTTGAAAAATACTAGTAGTGGTGCTGGATGGTAGATGACCTTGGTGTAGATGGTGGATTGAATGGTGGAGACAGAGACCTGTAGAGTGGGTGACTTCCCTCGATGAGTATTGGGACTCCCTGGAGGTGTCAGCAATAATAATAATAATATGACGTTCTAAACCTTAAGAAAATATATCTAGAGAATTTAGAATGATATGCACAACAAAAAAAAAGTGAAAAAGAATAGCTTTTAAAGGTTAAATTCCACTTTCACTTATATGAATGAAATCTCTAATGAAATTTCTTTATATGAGTGGAATTTCACAAGTGAAATACCACTCATATAAAAAGGAAAAAGATATGCTAATATCTAAAAATGGCAGAAGTGATAAATTCTATGAAGGTTTCATTAGCTACTACAAAATACAGAAATGAAATCTGGACAATAATAAAAAATAGTAATAGTAGCCAAAAGGAAATTTATAAGAGAAACAGCAAAATACGAGGGTGGTCTGAAAGGTTCTCCCTCGACCATAGGTGGCAACACTATTAGCAAGATTTTTTTTTTTTTCCCTAAGTTTGTACATCTGTCATAAGCATCCATGTGAAATTGCAAGTCATTCTATCAAGTACAGGTAATCCTCGTATAACGTGGATGTTAGGTTCCACAAAAATGCCACGTTGTATAAAGCACGTTATGCGAGACTCAGATCACATAGATAAAGTAAGGTTATATTCCGAAATCGTTTTTTTTTTTTTTTTTTTTTTTTTTTTTAAATATATGAACAACAATGACATATCCAACAAAAAGAAATATTTTTATTTAATTCAGGTAATTCTTGTAAGTTAAGAAAACATAAACTACGAAACAAATACATAGCATAAACTTATAAAAATTACAAATTGTACACAAACTTCATTGCTCATCATGCATAAATGTTTTAGGCAAAATAAAATAAAGTGCATATTTTTAATCGTCATAGTGTCTTCAAAACTAACATTTTGTAGATGTTCTTTATTTACGAGTGGCCGGATGTCGTCATCACTTGAAATCTCTTGGACATCATTTGTATAATTCTCATTGCATAGCTGGTTTAGTTATCAAGAAGTCAGTAATAAGATCTTGCTTACCACTATGCTGCAATTTTTTATTAAGTTCATAATATGGAGCTAAACAAATATTCATTGTCTTGTGAATTTTCCGGATCGCTTCATTGAGGGATCATTATCCATAAAATAAATTCCTAACTCTCTTGCGAAGTCCATATCCTACTAATTTCTTTAAACTAAATTCTTTAACAGATTCATCACAATCAGAATCTTCAGCAGAACTTTCCCTGCCATTTGGTTCGATGTCATCTATTAATTGTACCAGTTCTACCTCATTTAAATCTGTTTCCCCATCAATTAATTCACTAATTAATTTTCAACCGTATGGCAAAAGCCCTTTAAGTTTCCATTACTATAAAAATAAATTTTTTACATAAAAAAGCATTACATATTGTATATAACTCAACAGAAAATAAAATGCTCAGCTTGAGATTAACATACTTATGATTTTTAATGCGCTTTCCTGGCAGAAAATGAAGACAATTATCAACAATTTATACAGTAAACAATTGACGTAGTGCTAAAGGGTATTTCCCCTAATATAAATTCGCTACTTATAACTACATGCACGATACGGGCAGACACAAATTCAACAAAGTTAAAATTTGATTTTTAAGTCTCACAGTGAAAAATATATGAAATGATAAAGGGTTTCTACAATTTGTAGAACGTGTTATATAGAAACCGCGTTGTATAAATACTACATTATACAAGGATTACCTGTAGTTATACAGCTGTCTGAAGCAAAACGGTTGTCTGTATCCCTTGAAAATCTCTTGAATATAAAATTTTTTGTAAAAGAAGGTTTGACTTCAAAAGAAATTTATTCAAAGTTCATAAAAGTTTATGGGCACTCTTCTCTTTCATTTTCGACAATTAAGAAATGAGCTGCCGAATTTAAACATGGCCATACCAGCCTTGAAGACAATCCACGTGAAGGACATCCAAAAAGTGTAACAACACCAGAAATCATTGATCAAGTGCTCAATATGGTATTGGATGACCGGCAAGTCAAAGTGCGTGAAATTGCTGAGACTGTAGGCATTTCAAAAAATGTGTAGGATATATTTTGCATGAAGAATTGCAAATGAAAAAGCTTTGCACAAGATGGGTGTTGCACCTACTCACACCAGATCAAAAACACTCATGAAAATATCTGAACAGTGCTTTTTAACAAGAATAAAACTGACTTTGTGTGTCAATTTATTCATATGGATGAGACTTGGATTCACCATTACATTACAGAATCCAAATAGCAGTCAAAACAGTGGACAAAAGCCGGTTTTTCAGCGCCGGAGAAGACAGTTTGGTTCCATCAGCAGGAAAGGTCATGGCATTGGTGTTTTGGGATGCTTAAGGCATTTTGTTTATTAATTATCTTGAAAAGGGTAAAACAATAACTGGGGAATATATTTCGATCTTTTACCCAAACTAGACGGAAAAAACCATCTTTCATGAGGACAATACACCTTCCCACAAAGGTGTTTTAGCAATGGGAAAATTAAGCAATCTGCACTATGAATTCTTGGAACATCCACCCTATTCCCCAGATTTGGCTCTCTCTGACTTCTATCTCTTCCCAAAACTAAAACTCCCTTGCTGGGCAGCGTTTTTCTTCAAATCAATGATTGCAGCTGTAGAGTGGTGTTTTGCAGATCTTAATCAGAACCACTACACATACTAGATAATAGCACTGGAACATTGCTGGAATAAATGTATTAGTCTTAAGGGAAATTATGTTGAAAAATAAAAATAATTTTGAAATTATAAATTCATTTTTTTCGTTGTTTAGGCCTGGAACTATTCAGACCACCCTCGTATATCCCATTTGATCATAAAGAAATTATAATTCATCAGGAACCTGTAATAGAGAAAATAAAGAAATATAAACACAATTGGTAGAGCATATTTAAAAGAGACTTAAACCATTACAATTTAAACTATATGGGGAGTGTGTGATGCTATCTTTTAGAGACTGACTGACAGTTTCTGACTGGAATAAGTGTAAATGAAGTTTATAAAAGTTCATGGTTCTGCTCTACAAGTTATTTAATATTAGTGACAAAACCAGTGAATTAAATAAAGAAATGATTTTGCTCTGAAAATTTGATCCCATGTTAATGGCACTAGAATTTATAAGATCAGTTAAATCATTAAATAAAGGAATCTCTCTCTCTTTTTTGCTTTATTAAGAGAATTAATTTTAATAATTGAATATATTAAGTACACTGGGCAGTTTTAAAGGAGGTTAATTAAAATTTAGAAGTTTGATGCCTATGTTGGAATCTTTCATTAATCATTTTATCATTGGGGGGGGGGGGGGATAAGCTTCTAATCATTAAAAAGGAGTGTGTAAAATCTCTCATGATATGTAACTTATCATGTTTGCTTTCACGTTTTTTTTTTTGTCTGTCTGTAGTAATCTTGTAATTGTAATGATTTATCATGGGCCTTTGTTAAAATACTGTGGTTCGTGACGTCATCATGTCTAATTAGTAAGTCTAATTTTTAATTAGAAGTTTGATGTCTGTGTTGGAATCTTTCCTTAATCATTTTATGGGGGAGGCAGGGGTAAGCTTATCTAAGAATAGTGGTTATTTCTAAGAATTCCCATATATGGCAATTTCAAAAGGTGCATGAAGTAAGACATGATCATGGTCGGATGTCAACACATGTCCATATATGGAAGTTTCGAGAGACATGTACAACAGAAGTCCAGGCCTATATAAGGCGAGACATCACAAAGGACTTTGTCTTAGGGTTTTCACCTTTTCTTACCTGGGTCCACTGCCACTTGAGGTCCATTGTCGGTAATCGAAATAGAAGTATCATAGGTTCTGAGTCTTCTACCTGGGTCTGCTGCCACGTGAGATCTGTTCTCGTAATCAAGAGAGAAGCATCATAGGTATTAAAGTTCTCAATCTCTTACCTGGGTCCACTGCCGTGAGGAGTACAGTGTCAATCGTGGGAAAGAGCTCTACATTACCGCCATGTTAAGGGTCCAAAAAGGGCATAGAATAATTGACAACTCGGACAAAGAAGAAATTTGGCAGGAAATTAAGAATGAGCCAGCAGAAGGAGAGAAGGACATAAAAGGAGCATTTTCATGTGAGAAAAAAAAGATTAATGAAAGGCAGTGCTGAACAAGAATTGTAATTCATTTGTATGTGATAATTCCGAACAAAAATGTACATAAAGAGTGTCTGTTTATGGTTACAATAAGATAATGAATATTGATTTTGAATTAAGCTTACTCAAGGTATGCGTTATTGTCAATTTGTGTATATTTGACTAGCAGGATATTCTGGATTGTGGTTTAGTTTTAAGGAAGTAAGTTAGAACTAAGTTTGAATTAAGAAGAATTGAAAATAACAAAGAATTGTAATAAACTGTATATAATGTTAATGTGAATCAAACTGTAAATATTTCCATTTTGATTTAATTAAATGGTTTGTAAACAACACATTGTACTGATTCTGTCAATGCACTTTCCTGAAAATTTCGAACCTGCATAAGATAGAAGTTTATGTGATCAGTAATTAAGCCATGACCAAATTAAGGTAAGGATTAATATAAGTGGGGAATACAAACAATATCTGCTTTGTCTATAGTTTAAAATCTTATAATCTTGCACTCAATACATAGTCTAACTGGTGCAGTCGTAAAACAAATAAATTTGTTAGACTGTAGAGAATGAGAACATAAGATATAAGGAGACATAAATAAATGGCAGCAGTCAACCATTTTGCAAAGTAAAGAACAAAGACAAAGCAAGGTAGGGTAATAGAAATACAGAAGATTTATAATAAGTGTATCGTGGTTTCCCCTCTTTCATGATCCTTACACTATCATGGTTAAATTTGTGAAATTCATTGGCATTTGGGAAAATTACATAATATCAATAAAAAGTATACAAAAGTTTAATCTGGGTCTCTCATTCTGGCCAAAGAAATTCTTGTTTTCATCCCTCTTTTTCTTAGTGTATGAAAAGAAAGGCACAAAGTTCTTTAGTTTCATGAAAGCCTAATGTCTAAATCTAAAATCATTACCCACAATGCCAGAATTCCATGCCACAAAATCACTACTCAGACCATGTTTATGTCTGGTTCTCGGACATAAAACATTACTACTTAATGCACAGTATCATCGGTGACTTGGAGATAACATCTTTATTAGGATATACTGTGCTTGATAAGAATAGTCCAATACTGCCATTCTTGAAAAAAAAAAAAAAAAGCTAGCTAAGATATCTAACAGAATTAATTCAGAAAAGTCAGTGGTGGTAATACCAACTCAGAATGTTTCTTCACCCACATTCATTACTTGTGCTTTTTACAGACAACAAATGGAAGCAGCAGAAGATCAAGAAAGCAGTTTTGGCAATATATAAGCAAAGTTCTTTTTGGAGATGAGACAAACCTACATTTACAAGTTGGTACACAAATAGATGTGGCTTACTTTCATTCAATAAACTATATTGCCAAGAATTGTTGTTTTATTATACTTCTGTATATCATCATAGCTTACTCATAGCTGTCTTATTTATACCTGTAAACTATGTATAAAAAAAAACAAAAATCAGAATTCCCTGGTGGACACAGGAAGTTAAAGAGGCAGTGAAGGAAAAGAAGAAAGCATATCAAAAGTTCCTGTCAAATAAGTCAGCTTGTGCTCTTAGAGAATATAGAGACAAATGCAAGAATGCTAAACACTGTGTAAAACTAGCTAAACAAAAGTCATGGGAGGACTTTGGCAAGAACATAGAAAAAAAATATCAAGAAGGTGGCATAATATTCTGGAGGTTGTTGAAGAAGCTTAGAAATGGAGGAAAGAGTGCTGTAAAAGGAGTTAGAGATGATAAAGGTGACATAAAAATGGTAGAAAAAGATATCCTTGAAGTATGGAGTAATTAATTTGAAAAACTGCTAAATGAAACAAGCAGTGATGACAGCACTTTGGTAAAAAAACACTGACCAGGCATGCAGTCAGGAATACATATCCATACTTAAAGTAGAAAAAGCCATCAAAGGCTTGAAATGTGGAAAGGCAGCAGGAGTAGATGATATTCGACCAGAAATGCTGAAGTATGGTTGTATAAGAGTCTTACAGTGGCTGCACTGCATAGTTCAGAAAGCCTGGACAGAGGGACGAATTCCCGATGATTGGAGTAGAGCTCTCATAGTACCCATATATAAAAAAGGGAAATAAAACTGAATGTGAGAATTACAGAGGTATTTCCCTATTGAGTGTTCCTGGCAAGATTTATGCCAGTATACTTGAGAAACAGTTGAGAAGAATTGTGGAAGAAAAGCTTGGTGAAGAACAAGCTGGATTACGGCCAAATAGAGGCTGTCAGGATCAGATCTTCACTTTACGACAAATAGTCGAGGAAACATGGGAATATGACAAAGATCTATATTTAAGTTTTGTCGATTTGGAAAAGGCATATGACAAGGTCCCAAGAGAGAAGCTATTCAATACACTACAAAATTAATAACGGAAAAAACTCACGTACAAAGATTATTTAATAGTATAATTTTTGCCTGTGTGTCACAGACATCTTCAGTACATTAAGCTCAAATTAAACAATAACTGACAATTCCAAAAAGCGCCACCTAAATAGCTGGTGTAAGATAACTAAAAAGGTCAATAACTTTCCTAAAAATAAAAATAAAATTTAAAAAAATAAAAAAAATAATAAAAAAAATAAAAAATAAATACAATAAAAAATTTAGGAAAGATTAGCTGATTTGTAAAGTACTATCTCCCATAAAGGGGATAGATGTAAGCCGTCGGATCTGTTTAAGTTAGGAGAATGAAGTAGAGTTTCACATGTTTCTTTATAAAGGCGTTCCATGAGAAACTGACTTTTGTGAAGAACTCGTCTTTCTCCAATGAACTCTGTGTCTAGTGAAGATGGCATGTTCTGCAAGTTCGGCTAGAAGAACACCAATCTTATATTGAATACTTTAAACCTGAAAAGTCTTGACTTGCAGAATATGCCATCTTCACTAGACACAGAGTTCATTGGAGAAAGACGAGTTCTTCACAAAAGTCAGTTTCTCATGGAACGCCTTTATAAAGAAACATGTGAAACTCTACTTCATTCTCCTAACTTAAACAGATCCAATGGCTTACGTCTATCCCCTTTATGGGAGATAGTACTTTACAAATCAGCTAATCTTTCCTAAATTTTTTATTGTATTGATTTTTTATTTTATTATTATTTTTTTTAAATTTTTTTATTTTTAGGAAAGTTATTGACCTTTTTAGTTATCTTACACCAGCTACTTAGGTGGTCATTTGGAATTGTCAGTTATTGTTTAATTTGAGCTTAATGTACTGAAGATACCTGTGACACACTGCGAAAATTATACTATTAAATAATCTTTATACGTGAGTTTTTTCCGTTATTAATTTTGTATCTATATGTCTACTCACGGTATGCCTCTTTTAAAACTTATTCAATACGCTGCAGTTATATTGGTGTCAATGGGGCATTATATCAAGCAATACTTAGTCTTTATTTGAGTTTTAAGTCAGCAGTTAGAATTGAAGGAAGTACAGGAAGATGGTTTAATGTTAGATCTGGTGTGAGACAAGGATGTACATTATCCCCTCTGTTATTCATCATCTATATGGATCACATTATGAAGAATAGTGGTATTAAACATGATATCAAAATTGGAGATGTTAATGTCAGCTCTTTGCTTTATGCGGATGATGTTATACTTCTAAATAAATCCGCTACAAGTCTGCAAGATTCTCTGACTAAATTGAATAGCTGTTGTAATAAATATGGTATGAAGGTCAGCAATAAAAAGACAAAGACAATGAAAATAAGCAGAATCAATGAAAATGTCAACTGTGTTGTGAATGGAGGACTTGTGGAACAAGTAAAACATTTCAGCTACTTAGGCACGATTTTTAGTGAAGATGGTAAAGTAAATATAGAAATAGACAACAGAATCAGCAAAGATGGTATGGTGGCAAGTCAATTGAATAAATTCATATGGAATAAGAGAGAAATTAGTCGGAACACTAAATTAGCTGTATACAAGACAGTGTTCAAACCAGTTTTAACTTATGGATCTGAGAGCTGGGTCAGAAGTAAAACACTTGACCAAAGACTAGAGACCGCAGATATGAGAGTCCTGAGAAAAATTAGAGGCGTGAACAGATGGCATCAATGGCAATGTCATATTAAAAATGAGGATATTAGGAAAGAACTTGACATTGTCAGCATCCAGGAATGCGTTAGCAGAGCTAATCTCAGGTGGTATGGTCACTTAAACAGAATAGGTGAAGAAAGATTAGCAAAACAAGTGTTCTCTGCCAGGTTGGCAGGAAAACGACCCAGAGTAAGACCAAGATATAGGTGGATTGATACGGTACAAAGTGCCTTAGACGATAGAAATATAAGATCTGATAATGTTGGAGTCTTGACAAGTAACAGACTGATTTGGAGGAAAATTGTAGATGGGAAGTTAGTAATGACGTAAGTTTTTTCATGTAGTACTGTCAGATCCTTTACACCCCTTGAGGGTATGGCAGGAATTTGATGATGATGATGAACTATGTATTAACCATGAAGATGATGATGATGATACAAGATGAAAGTTTCATGAAAAATAACTTTATGAATTGATTTTTCAATAATTAAAACAGCTGACTTGGTACAAGTTGTCAAGTATCCAGAATAATATAAAACACACTAATTAGGATGTGTATATTTATAATGAAAGTTATTTATTAGATGTTTGACCTTTTTTGAATGTTGTTCATCAATTAAAACATATTGGAGATACTAAGAGATGACTTATGGCAACATTTTTTGTATTAAAATAACGAAACAAATGATGTTATTGCTATATTTTCACTTTACTCAGATTTTGAAATAGTTGGGTCATCATTTGGCTTTTTGTTTGGGAGAGGGAAGAGAGACTTTTTTGCTATTGTTAGTTTTTTAATTCTTCTGAGGTTTATCTTATGATGATGAGATTTTAATAAGCATAGAAACATTTTTAAACAGTAATGTATTTTTATGTTATAATGGTTTGTAGGACAGCTGGTCATGAAGTTGTTGTCTTGTCAACTCTTAAAAAAAATGGAAAAGGATAATGAATCATCAGGTAGTCGTGTTTAGAAAGGAGAGACAATTGTTTCTTTTTCTATCGTGAAATTAGTTTTAGGATGGTGGCTGTTAAGAGTGCTAAAAATGTATCCATTATGTCTAGGCCATGAGGACAAATAGCACTCACATCATCAACATAGTAGTCAGCCTATTCGTTTAAGTGTAGCTGCATTTAGTGCTTTATTTTCTAAATGTTCCATATAGAATTTGGCTAGTGGGAGGGAGAAGAGGAGAATCCATTAAGGTCCTATTTTTATATTAATATATTATTATTTTATTTAATTAGTTTTGTATATTAGTAAAATAAATTACATTTTTTCTCTTGCCGTTGTTTATACTGTGAAGAACTTATGACTGCATCTGTACTTTTGAAGTGCATCACCAGATAAATACTGTCAACAATGGCTTCCATTTAATTATTATTATTTTTTTTTGGTCTCCATATAAATGCATTCGATGAAAGGCCTTTTCTCTTTCTCTGATATAATAATGTCATGGATTCCCAACATGTTAACTTCAAAAATCATACTTGTACTTCTATATATGAGGGTGGTCTGAAAAGTTCTCAGCCTCAACTATAGATGGCAACACTATAGTTGAGGCAAGATTTTTTTTTTCTAAGTTGGCACATCTGTCATAAGCATCCATGTGAAATTACAAGTCATTCTATCAAGTAGTTTGTTTTATACAGCTGTCTGAAGCAAAAGTGTTGTCTAACCCTTGAAGCAAATAAAATTGAGTATCGTGCGGTTATAAAATTCTTTGTAAAAGAAGGTTTAACGCCAAAAGAAATTCATTCGAAGTTCATAAAAGTTTATGGGCACTCTTCTCCTTTGTTTTTGACAATTAAGAAATGAGCTGCCGAGTTTAAATGTGGCTGTACCAGCCTTGAAGATGATCAATGTGAAGGACGTCCAAAAAGTGTAACAACACTAGAAATCATTGATCTAGTGCACGATATATTACTGATTTTCGTAGACAGGCTTATACGTTGGTTATGCATTATTAAAACACTTAAGGAATAGAACAACGTAGTTAGGAATATAAATTAAATTAAACTTTAATAAATATTTTCCGATATTTCGGCAATGTCACATTGCCATTTTCTAAAGGAACTTACAAAAAAGTTACATGCAACGTAGGCACTACAACACAGAAACTGGGAATGAAAAGATGAAGCTATTGTTCTCCTAACAGTCCTGATGGTGCCCTCTAGCGGGCTAAGTAGGTGTTCTTGGCCGTTGGGCTGAAGGTCTGCAGATGTAGGTCTCCCATATTTGGGGCAGTCGCATACACCCAAACTTGTTGAGGTTTGGAGAATTTCTCAGGGCTGAGGCTGATTCCATAAAGAGTCTTTCAAATTTGTATTTGCTACGGTGTATCACTGTAGCTTTCTTGCACCGTATTCTGTGGCGTGTATCCAGAGCATGGTCCGCAAGCCCAGAATGACTGTATTTGTGAAAACGGATGTAGTCCTTGTGTTCCGAAATTCTGATATTCGCTGTCCTGCCTGTTTGGCCAAAGTAAGAGTTTACAACTGCAAGGGACCTGGTAAACACCAGGTAGGTCTAGGGGAAGTGGCTAATTTGTATGTGGGGAAATACAAATTAGCTAATTTGTATGTGGGGGAATCAATGCCATCCACTATGGGACGTAATGGCACATTTTCTTTGTGTATTTTTGGGAGTCCGTAAATAAGGGGGGGGAGTATAGAGTTAAACGGCTTTAATCTGTTGGTAACTTCTACAGGCCAAGAAGTGACTCTCTTAAGGGGCCTGTGAAGTTTTCTAATTTGAGAGTTGGTGGGATTGTAATTGATAGGGAGGTAAGTGGCCCGATCTAATAGAAGAGCATTCAGCTTACCTGTGTAGTCCTTTTGGTTAAGTAATACAGTTGCATTTTACGGACTCCCAAAAATACACAAAGAAAATGTGCCATTACGTCCCATAGTGGATGGCATTGATTCCCCCACATACAAATTAGCTAAACATTTGGCCAAAGAGCTCACACACTATACTGGCAACACACCATCACACATAAAAAACTCAGCCCATTTCAAAGCCAGCATAGAAAACCTTACACTCCAACATACTGACATAATGGTCAGCTTTGATGTGTTCTCTTTATTTACAAATGTCCCACTCAAGGAAACTTTAGAGCTAATCCAAGCTAAATTTTCTCCTGACATCTCAGCCTTATTTCAGTTCACAATGAACTCAGGCTATTTCGTTTGGCAGGGAAAATTCTACAAACAAATAGAGGGGACAGCCATGGGTTCACCACTCTCCCCACCCTTGGCCAATTTCTTTATGGAGACCCTTGAAGTAAAAGCCTTAACCTCTGCCCCACAAAAACCAACCATATGGCTTCGCTACGTTGATGATGTGTTTGCTATTTGGCCACATGGCTCTGAAACACTTCTCTCCTTCTTAACACACTTAAACAACCAACACCCCAGAATCAAATTCACTCTGGAAAAAGAGGAAAACAACAGCCTCCCTTTCCTAGACACACTAGTCACCCGCCAGCCTAATGGATCCTTGGTTTTCTCAGTTTACAGAAAACCCACCCATACTGGCAGATACATTCACCAACAATCCCCCCCCCCACAACAATATGGAGTAGTGAAAACACTATACAACAGGGCTAAACTAATCTGTTCAAACGACTTGGCCCTAAACACTGAACTAAATCACATCCTCAACACTTTCTCAGCCAATGGCTACCCCCCCAAAAAAATCCAAAAAATATTAGAACCTACAAACCACAGATCCCCTCCCTCCCCCCACAACAAGGATTACTCTAAATCCATCACCATTCCCTACATCTGAGGCACCTCGGAAAAGATTACCAAAATCTTAAAAAAACATGACCTGACCTCCTGTTACAAACCTTACAGAAAATTGGCATCCCTTATCCGCTCCACTAAAGACCAACCACTTCCCCTAGACCTACCTGGTGTTTACCAGGTCCCTTGCAGTTGTAAACTGTCTTACTTTGGCCAAACAGGCAGGACAGCGAATATCAGAATTTCAGAACACAAGGACTACATCCGTTTTCACAAATACAGTCATTCTGGGCTTGCGGACCATGCTCTGGATACACGCCACAGAATACGGTGGAAGAAAGCTACAGTGATACACCGTAGCAAATACAAATTTGAAAGACTCTTTATGGAATCAGCCTCAGCCCTGAGAAATTCTCCAAACCTCAACAAATTTGGGTGTATGCGACTGCCCCAAATTTGGGAGACCTACATCTGCAGACCTTCAGCCCAACGGCCAAGAACACCTACTTAGCCTGCTAGAGGGCACCATCAGGACTGTTAGGAGAACAATAGCTTCATCTTTTCATTCCCAGTTTCTGTGTTGTAGTGCCTACGTTGCACGTAACTTTTTTGTAAGTTCCTTTAGAAAATGGCAATGTGACATTGCCGAAATATTGGAAAATATTTATTAAAGTTTAATTTAATTTATATTCCTAACTACGTTGTTCTATTCCTTAAGTGTTTTAATAAATAATAAGATATAGTACTGGATGACAGGCGAGTCAAAGTGCATAAATTGCTGAGACTATAGGCATTTCAAAAGAACATGTTTTGCATGAAAAAGCTTTGCTGAAGATAGGTGCTGCGCTTGCTCACAGCAGATCAAAAACGCACTCACATGAAAATCTCTAAACAGTGCTTGGAGCGTTTTAACAAGAATAAAACTGATTTTGTGTGTCGATGTATTACTATGAATGAGACTTGGATTCACCTTTACATACCAGAATCCAAACAGCAGTGAAAACAGTGGACAGAAACTGGTTGTTTAGTGCCAAAGAAGACGAAGTCGGCTCCATCATTTTGGGATGCTAAAGGCATTTTGTTTATTAATTATCTTGAAAAGGGTAAAACAATAACCGGGGAATATTATTCTGATCTTTTAACCAGACTAGATGAAAAAATTTATGAGAAAAGACCCGGTTTGCAGAAGAAAAAAATCATCTTTCATGATTTTTTTCCCACAAAGGTGTTTTGGCAATGGGAAAATTAAGGGATCTGCACTATGAATTGTTGGAACATTCACCCTATTCCCCAGATTTGGCTCCCACTGACCTCTTATCTCTTCCCAAAACTAAAACTGTTCCTCTCTGGTCAGAGTTTTTCTTCGAATCAAGAGGTGATTGCAGCTATAGAGGAGTATCTTGCAGATCTTACTGAGAACCACTACAGGGACGCGATAATGGTGCTGGAGCATTGCAGGAATAAATGTATTAATCTTAAGGGAGATTATGTTTAAAAATAAAAATAATTTTGAAATTATAAATTTGTTTTTTCATTGTTAGGGCGCGAACTTTTCAGACCACCCTCATATGTATCCAGTCACTCTTATATTATCTTCCATCGATGAAGTTTGTCCTCATTTTTTTTTTATTTTATTTTTTTTTACTTTTTTTTTACAATTTTTTTTTACTAGGAACAGGAACTTTGTTTAATTGAATGTCAGCCAGTACAGAATACACTATCTACCAATAATTGTCCAGACACGCCTACTGCAGTTATTCCTATCCTTTCCTTATCATCCTATGCTGGAAAAAACATCTTATTTAGAATGATCTCTGCAAACCCCCCCCCCCCCAATGACCTAATTGTGCCACCTAGTATTTCACTAATTTCTCTGTTAACTGTATGTATCTTTATTTCTCTTGATGCCTTATACATTAATGTCACTTGTTTTCAGTATCCCTTTGTTTCATTTTGATTGCCTTGATTTCTTAACAAAAACAGGAACCCTGTTTGATCATCAGCCAGTACAGAATACATTATCTACCAATAATTGTCCAGACACCCCAATTAGTTGAAGTTATGGAACATTCCAGGTTTGTTAATAACATAAAAACTGGTGTACAGATAGTAGGAAGCAATATTTCATCGTAGCAGTTAAATATAGGTGGTATGGCAATACAACTTGAACTCCATGACTTCAAGAGTGGTGTCATCATGAGCTGTCAGTTTTTAATCTCCCCACTTAATATCTGCAGTTTATATTTTAAGTTAATTTTTAGAATAGTGCTCATACAAAATTTCAAAATGAGCTTCTACTTGAACTCAATGAAGCTTTCATTGTGAATGTTAATTATACAGCAAGTCCTCAACATTTAGGATTATATCTTATAAATAAAATACTTAATTAAAAGAAACACGTATTAACACAGTGAAAATTATTTACTTGTAAATATTTCATCCTAAGTATCTTAGGGCATCATCAGTACAGTAGTTTAAACAATAATAAGAATAACATACAGTTAGGGCACATGATTACAATAGAATCTCATTAAATGTGCGTAACGTGTTACAGAAGTAAAAAAACTAATAATAATTATTTTACGCAATTTTGTATGAGAATTTCACATACTTTGGGAATAGTAAGAACGTCGTTGCGGTTTAAATTTTGTCTGTGTAGTAGGGCTTCAGAACTTTCTTTATATAAACATGAACATTTATATAAAGATCTATGTAAAAGTTTAGACTTTTCTCAATGGATCGTATGGCTTGGATTTTCAATTCCATGTTGAGAGAGGCCAGATTTCTGTGGTTTAAAAAGACAAATGTGGTCTTGATGTTCCGAGATGCGTTTCTGAACAGACCTACCTGTCTGTCCAAAGTAAGACGATTTGCATGAGCATGAAATCTCATAAATGCCAGGCAGCATCAAAGATGAGAGTTTGTCCTTAGGAGAAGGTAACAAGTTGTAAATTTGATTGATAGGTTTGTAAGTAGTGGCAAAATTGTATTTCTTCATAATTTTAGAAAGAAAATTTTTAAACTGCAGAAATCTAGCCTCTCTCAACACAGAATTGAAAATCCAAGCCATAGGATCCATTGGGAAAAGTCTAAACTTTTACATAGATCTTTATATAAACATGAACGTTTATATAAAGAAAGTTCTGAAGCCCTACTACACAGACCAAATTTAAACCGTAACGTTGTTCTTACTATTCCCAAAGTATGGAAAATTGTCATACAAAATTGTGTAAAATAATTATTATTAGGTTTTTTTTTTTTTTTTAATTCTGTAACACGTTACGCACGTTTAATGAGATTCTATTGTAATCATGTGCCCTAACTGTATGTTATTCCTATTATTGTTTAAACTACTGTACTGATGATGTCCTAAGATACTTTAGGATGAAATATTTACAAGTAAATAATTTTCACTGTGGTTAAGATGTGTGTTTCTTTTAATTATGATCTCACCACAGGTTTTGTTATTTAAAAAAGTTTTATTCCTTCACGTGGAAAGGACAACGCAGAAGACAAACTTACTAGGAAAACTGCAATTAAAACAGGGTAAGCTACGAGCTCAAATGTTTTTTTAAAAAAGTGCAGACGCGATAATCTCATTCCAACCTTTGCAAAACTGAAGGAAGTCATGAAATCTCCAGGTGCCCATAAAATCTATCAAAAAGAGCCATTCCTTACTACTCAATCAGTTACGAGTTTCTAAGCATGAATTAGCAACAAACAATTTAAATATTGCAGAACTAGAAACAGACTTGTCAAATACGTTAAATCAGGAATTGCTACAATTAATTATAACTGTCTCAAAGAATTCAGGAAAAAAAGCTTTTGATAAAAGCAATAGTGCTCTACATAATAAATACCTTAATCTATTAAATCGATCAAAAAAGATCACTAACAAATTACCAACGGAAAAATGGGTAGTCAGTTTATTGAACCGTCCACTAACAACAGACAAATTAAATGTCCTAGCAAGAGGCCATAAATTTGTGATTTCACCAAAATGTTTCCCATATTTAGACTTCATATAGAAAGAAACGTCAACCATCTCTCCAGTATTGAAGCCAACAGACTTCTTTTTGAGGTAGCTAAAGTGTTCTACAATGCCAAACTTTTGGAATTAAATATCCCACCATCAGAATTGAAACTATTATATCTTTAAAACATAATAAAAACATTACCAGAGCTGATAAAGGAAATACCACTGTGGTTCTTGATACATATTCATATGACCGAAAAATGAATTTACTTCTTCGAGATCGTAATATTTACGCCAAATTGGATTATGATCCTACAAAACGTCAACTCAGAAAATTAAATAAGCTACTTAATGAAACTTCCTCCTTAGATGAAGAAACAATCAAAAAACTTAAGACATACCATGCCAGACCTCCTAGAATTTATGACTTACCTAAAATACACAAAACTAATGTTCCACTCAGACCCGTCGTAGACTGTATCAGCAGTCCAACTTACAAGGTATCAAGATTCTTATCTAACCTTCCCCGTCCTCACATAGGCCACTCAGTCTCTTCAATCAAAAATTCTACAGAGTTTCACACAAAAATTAAAGCCATTCAACTTTCAAAAACTGACTTGTTAATCAGCTTCGACATTGTCTCCCTTTTCACGAACAATCCCCATAAAGAAACAATAGAATTACTAACTCAAAAATTTCTGTCTGATATAGTTGAATTGTTCAAGTTTGTTATTGCATCAGGTTACTTCACCTGGAAAGGTCAAATTTACAAGCAAGAAGAAGGAACAGCAATGGTATCTTCTTTATCACCAAACCTAGCAAACTTGTTTCTAAAACATCTTGAGGAAAAAATATTCACTTTTGAACCCAAACCAAAAATTTGGTTAAGATATATCGACGACGTATTTGCAGTCTGGGATCATCCCGAACGTGAATTACAACTGTTTCTAGATAAAATTAACCTTCTTCATCATCTCATCAACTTTACATTAGAAAAAGAATCTCCACAGGGTATCTCCTTTTTGGATTTACACATTCAAAGAAAAGAAGATAGTTCCATCGCTACGTCTGTCTTTCGCAAGCTTACATTCTAAGGTCACTACATTCACAATTCTTCCACTCATCATCCATCTCAGAAATCTGGCATTATTAAATCACTAGTTTCCAGAGTGCACAAATTCTGCTCCTCTGAAGAATCTCTAAACCAAGAATTAGAAGTAATCAAAAATACAGCCATCCTAAATGGATATAATCCTAAAACAACTCAAAAAATCATCAGTCACTTTCCCACACATCAAACCAGACAAGAAGAAGTCCATAGGATTCCCATACCTTACGTCAAAGGCATCTCCGAATGTCTTTCTAAAATTATGAAGAAATACAATTTTGCCACTACTTACAAACCTATCAACCAAATTTACAACTTGTTACCTTCTCCTAAGGACAAACTCTCACCTCTGATGTTGCCTGGCGTTTATGAGATTCCATGCTCATGCAAATTGTCTTACTTTGGACAGACAGGTAGGTCTGTTCAGAAACGCATCTCGGAGCATCAAGACCACATTCGTCTTTTTAAACCGCAGAAATCTGGCCTCTCTCAACACGGAATTAAAAATCCAAGCCATAGGATCCATTTAGAAGAGTCTAAACTTTTACATAGATCTTTATATAAACATAAACGTTTATGTAAAGAAAGTTCTGAAGCCCTACTACACAGACTAAATTTAAACCGCAACGACGTTCTTACTAATCCCAAAGTATGGGAAATTATCATACAAAATTGTGTAAAATAATTATTAGTTTTTTTGTTTTTTTTTAACTTCTGTAACACGTTACGCATGTTTCATGAGATTCTATTGTAATCATGCACCCTAACTGTATGTTTTTTCTATTATTGTTTAAACTACTGTACTGATGATGTTCTAAGATACTTAGAATGAAATATTTACAAGTAAATAATTTTCACTGTGGTTAATACATGTTTTTTTTTTTTTAATTATGATCTCACCACAGGTTTCGTTATTTAAAAAAAAATAAATAAATAAATAAAATACATAATATAAGCAAAAGGCAGTTGTGTAATGATCAAAACTAGATAACTAGAAAGAAACCAACCTACATATATTTCCTCACCTTCTCTGTGGTACATCCTGCAGTCAGTCAGCTTTTGCTACTGCACATTCCTATAGGATTATAGGAATTGTCATAGTAGACAGTTTGCTATAGCGAATTTTCTTTAGCAGAACTGTGTGGTTACTGGGGATTTTGATTGTGATGTTCAGTAGTTTGTTGTAATAGTGTTTGCTACAATGAGAAGTGAGAACTGACTGTAATAGGCATCTACCTAGATACTGAACAAATGTAGATGGAATGGGAAAATTAGAATTAACTATTCAAAATGTACACTATCTACCAATAATTGTCCAGACATTTTAGAAATTTACAACTGATACCAGCAGGCAAACCCTAATATCAGGTATTTCCACCTTTGACTTTGATCACCTCCTGCACCTTTTGAGAGAGGCTTTCCACCAATGCACAGGAGACGTCAGGTGGAATTTGTCTCCATTCCTCCATCAAAGCAGCACTGAGTTCAGTGACAGCTTGAGGACGTGCTGCTCCTAACTTCAATCACCACTCCAATTTGTCCGACAGGTGTTCGATGGGGTTGAGATCAAGATTCTGCACAGGCTAGGGCAGTTGTTTCACACCCATCTCTTCATGCCATTCCATAACAGTTGGATGGTATGAAGTCCGTAAAAACTTTACAGTGTAGGCAGCAACTTGATATCCTGAATATCAAGGTACTGATCTGCCTTCATGGAGCCATGGACAACAACCACCAAACTTTACTATGGGTACAACACACTGTGGTAACAAGTGTTCACTAGGCTGCATCCACAGACTGGAAACAGGTGAACCTTGATTCATCACACTAGAGTACCATTTTTCCATTGGTGGTCAATGTCCAGTTCACATAATCTTTGCACCAGGCCAGATGAGCTGCTTTGTTCATTATTATGATGTTCGTTTGTGTGCTGCTGCTGCTCTTCCATGGAAACCCAGTAAATGGAATTCTTTTTGTACAGTATTAGTGCTCGCCATGGTGTTGCTGGCACTATGGAACCCAAACTCATCACGGATGGTCTGTGTGAGTTGTAGCCAGTTTTTGTGTGCCACCCGTTTTAACACTCTTCTGTCCCTTGTCAGTTATTTTTGGCTGCCCTGGGTATTTCCATTTGTTGATCACATTGCCACCCATTGATTTTGGATGCTCCAGTAGTGCGACAATGGCATTTAATTCTGAATTTATCATGACTGATAAATTCAGAATTAAATAGGTCTTTCACTTTGTATTTTCAGAATATGTCACAAAGATCATTTATTCATTGTCAGTTTTTATTACCAACATTTCCAGACCTAATCAAGTATGCTTGATTTGTAGCAAAATATACAAATATCTCTGAGGTTTCATGCTGCATTGCCAATTCTTTCTTCAGTTGAATTTCTCTTGTCTGTTGAGGCATTGAAGTTTCCCCATGTATATACACAATTTGGCAGTACAGTAATTGACATGTTTGTTCACTCAGTATCTGGTATGTGCTACAAACTATGCATGTATATATATATATATATATAAAAACAATGAATTAAAAAAAAAAAAATGTGTGAACATGGAAAATATACACAAGCAGAATGTACTTGGGGCAGAGGAAAAATTCTTGTTCTGTTTAACACATTGGTGGTTATTTAATATATGGTAAACTTTGTGAAAGAGTTTTCTTTTTCTTTCAGCACTACATTAGCCTTTCTTGGGCTGTGACTGTGAGGTTGGTTCTCTTCTGTGTCCTCTGGTTTTCCCTCTCAAACATAAAACTCACCTGGAATACATTGTAGCAGCACAGTAATGTTGACCTATCTGGCAGGTACTACAAACTGCTTATCTCTTTTAATTGGTCACCTTGATGATGCCTTACCTGCTATGATCTCATAATCAGTGTAACCAAATTCAAAGACAAATGACTGATTTGTATGAGCTTAATACTTAGTGGCTGAATATTGTATCATTTACAATAAGTGTGTTAAGAATAGATAGTTGAGGCGCTGAGTAGGATTTGAATAATTTCCGGAGCTCTTGTCGTCACCATCTCAGCTGCACTCGTGTCTTCTGGTAAGAGACTAATAATAATAATAATTATTATTATTGTGCCTTTTAAAGCTTTTTAAAACACGAGGCAGCTTGCACATTTTTTATGAATTGCTCTCATTTACAGAACTAATGGACTTCATGTTTATTGTAATACATATGTATGGCTTATTTTTGTATTTAGCTATATTATATTATGATATATGAATATAGTTTGATGATTGTTTCAAGTTTTATATTTTATTTCAGGGTTAGACAATGAAGGACTGTATAGAGTCTCAGGGTTTACTGATGATATTGAAGCCATTAGGTTATTGTTTGACAAAGGTATATTTTGTCTGTATTAGTCAGTATGTTATACATTTTGTTTTTATTACAATAATATCTTTTTAATTAGTCTGAATGCTCCTGTGATATCAAGCACCTCCTGGTCCAACTTGAACGTTATCTTTGGGTTGGCAAGAACTGTGTTTGAATTCCAAGATACAAGGAACATTTTAGATCTTTTCAACTGATTGCATTAATAGGTGATTATATGCTAGCATATAAGGTGACTGAGCAGATAAATTAATCCCTAAAATTTCTTTTCAAAATGTTTATGTTGAGCTATACTTGCCACATAAGATGACCTCAAATTTTACACTTGCCGCTGACAGCTTACTAGATGCATTACTATTAATTCAATATAATGTAGACCTGAAAATCACACTGTAATTTATTCAGTGTCTACCTATATGAAAATATTGGTAAAATTGTTTGTCGCATTTATATCAGTCTGCATATCCGTACCCTAATGAATACATTTGTTAAATATAAATATTTATATAAAATATATTAATTTATTAGTATGGTAATTAACAAAAACAAAAGCTTATCAGAACAGAGTACATGCATCTAGCATAGCACTGCTACACAGTATACATTAATGTAGGAGCTTGACGATGTTTTCCATCACTGAAATGAAAAGTTCGAATTTTATACCTGGAGTATAAGATGATCCCATGTTTTAGCAATTTTATTTAACTTCATATATGATATACCAACATATATGGCATTTTTTAAATATTCTATTTTTTTTTTTTTTCAAATTTTTATGTATTTTACGTGTTTTATTTTTTACGTAATCTGGAAACCCTGCTCTTGAGGGATTCCAGATTACAGCAGTCAGAAAACATGAAATTTTCTGGCTGCTGTAGACCTCCAGTAAGCAGGGTAGTGGTCCCACACTGGACAGTGAAATTTATTGCCAGAAAATAATCACATTTGATTATCTTTGTGAAAGCCTATAGTAGCATTTGAACTCACAGCCTGTTGGGGAGCAGATGTGCTACATTCAGCCAACTAGGCTGGCTGAGCTAGAGATCCATGTAGTCTGACTTTCTTAAAGAAAGAAGAGAGATGTTAAATTTATTTATTTTTAATTAAACTTCTATGCTATTTATCCTCCATTCTACTACACAGTGAAATCAAAATGACACTGATAATCAGCACCATGGCGTCTTTGGTTTATACTACTGAAGATGACTTATAAATAGGTATTTATTAACTATCTTTCATTTAACCCATGTTGCCATCCTGCAATAATTTCTTTGACTATGCTAAATCCTTTCCACAGACACAAGAAAGATGTTACATTTGCATTTTAGTTGGCTTAAAGCTTACTTAGGATGCAGGCAATCTTTAAGAATGAATTTGCAGCTGAAAGTGAGTCCATATGATGATCCATCTTTTGCTTCTGTATAGTAGTTGGTTTTGACAAGACATTATATAGTCTGATTCTAGTGTGTTTTTGTACTAGGGATGGCTTAAATATATTATTTATTATGCCATTTACTTTAACAAAGTTGGATATTTTGGTGTCTATGTCTTTTCTTCTTCATATGATAAATCACATCTGAAAGTATTTACTTGTTCTATTTTATTATCTATCACTATTTTACTTATTGAGTTTTCTCCTTTGAATGCCATTATTTTTGTTTTTTCTTTAGATATCGTCATATTATATTGTTTTGAGAAATTGTTTAATGATTTTAATGATCTTTGTAAATCATCTTCTGATGTAGCTAATACTATTTGATCATTTGCAAATAGTAGTGTATCTGTCTGCATTTGTGGGGTTATTTGTACCAAATGGGTTATACTGTTTCCAGATTGTTATAATTTTATTTATATATATATTGAAAAGCAGAGGTGAGAGGGTACATCCTTGTCGTACTCCTCTTGATATATCTTTCCATTATGAGATGTGTTCTAATTTAACTGCTATTTTATTTCCTGTATATATTTCTTGATTGGATTGTAAAAGATGGTTTGGTATGTTTAAACCGGTTAATATTTTAAACAGTTTTTGTCTACTAATTATGGCCTTGATATGGTCTTATGTCTAAAATTAACTCTGCTAATTTAAAATTTGTGATAACATGGTCAATTACTGATTTGTAACCTCTGGCTGGCCAAGTATATTTATGTATTTCCTTGTGTTTAAACTAATTCATTATTCTCATATTATTATAAATGACAAAATCGTGCAGTTTGCGACCATTTTGATTACATGTACCTTCGCTGAATTTATTTATGTTTGTTTTGTATATTTTGTTTCCTTTTCTGGCATTTAAATCTCCTGCTAGTAGTAAATAGTCAGTTTTGTTTGTTTTATCTATGGCATTCTGTAATTATAAAATATATTACTCTCTTCCTTTCCCTTGTCAGGTTTCTATTTTCTAATTTTTATATTTTCTATTAGTCTTTCATTCAAATAGTTATAATATACAATATTGTTCTTTAGGGATTTATGTACCATAATCATTATACCTGTTTTTGCTCTTTCTTCTTTTTTTACCCCACTATAGATTTGTATATAGTTGTTTGTTTCTTTTGTACCTTTTTTGGTTTTTCTTTGTTTCTGTTACTATCATCATCATCATCATCATCATCAAATTCCTGCCATTTACCCTCAAGGGGTGTACAGGATATGATAGTACTACATGAAAAAAATTACATCATTTTTAATTTCCTATCTACAATTTTCCTCCAAACCAGTCTGTTACTTCTCAAGACTCCAACATTATCAGATCTTATATTTCTATCGTCTAAAGCATTTTGTACCGTATCAATCCACCTATATCTTGGTCTTCCTCTGGGTCGTTTTGCTGCCAACCTGGCAGAGAACACTTGTTTTGCTAATCTTTCTTCACCTATTCTGTTTAAGTGACCATACCACCTGAGATTAGCTCTGCTAACGCATTCCTGGATGCTGACAATGTCAAGTTCTTTCCTAATATCCTCGTTTTTAATATGATATTGCCATTGATGCCATCTGTTCATGCCTATAATCTTTCTCAGGACTCTCATATCCATGGTCTCTAGTCTTTGGTCAAGTGTTTTACTTCTGACCCAGCTCTCAGATCCATAAGTTAAAACTGGTTTGAACACTGTCTTGTACACAGCTAATTTAGTGTTCCGACTGATTTCTCTCTTATTCCATATGAATTTATTCAATTGACTTCCCACCATACCAGCTTTGCTGATTCTGTTGTCTATTTCTATATTTAATTTACCATCTTCAGTAAAAATCGTGCCTAAATAGCTGAAATGTTTTACTTGTTCCACAGGTTCTCCATTCACAACACAGTTGACATTTTCAATGATTCTGCCTATTTTCATTGTCTTTGTCTTTTTATTGCTGACCTTCATACCATATCTATTACAACAGCTATTCAATTTAGTCAGAGAATCTTGCAGACTTGTAGCAGATTTATTTAGAAGTATAACATCATCCGCATAAAGCAAAGAGCTGACATTAACATCTCCAATTTTGATATCAGGTTTAATACCACTTTCCTTCATAATGTGATCCATATAGATAATGAATAACAGAGGGGATAATGTACATCCTTGTCTCACACCAGATTTAACATTAAACCATCTTCCTGTACTTCCTTCAATTCTAACTGCTGACTTACAACTCAAATAAAGACTAAGTATTGCTTGATATAATGCCCAATTGACACCATATAACTGAAGCGTATTGAATAGCTTCTCTCTTGGCACCTTGTCATATGCCTATTCCAGATCGACAAAACTTAAATACAGATCTTTGTTATATTCCCATGCTTTCTCGACTATTTGTCGTACAGTGAAGATCTGATCCTGACAGCCTCTATTTGGCCTGAATCCAGCTTGTTCTTCACCAAGCTTTTCTTCCACAATTCTTCTCAATCGTTTCTCAAGTATACTTGCATAGATCTTGCCAGGAACACTCAGTAGGGAAATACCTCTGTAATTCTCACATGCAGTTTTATTTCCCTTTTTATATATGGGTACTATGAGAGCACTACTCCAATCATCGGGAATTCGTCCCTCTGTCCAGGCTTTCTGAACTATGCAGTGCAGCCACTGTAAGACTCTTACACCACCATACTTCAGCATTTCTGGTCGAATATCATCTACTCCTGCTGCCTTTCCACATTTCAAGCCTTTGATGGCTTTTTCTACTTCTAGTATGGATATGTATTCCTGACTGCATGCCTGGTCAGTGTTTTTTACCACTGTGCTGTCATCACTGCTTGTTTCATTTAGCAGTTTTTCAAAGTAATTACTCCATACTTCAAGGATATCTTTTTCTTCCGTTTTCATGTCACCTTTATCATCTCTAATTCCTTTTACAGCACTCTTTCCTCCATTCTTAAGCGTCTTCAACAACCTCCAGAATATTTTGCCACCTTCTTGATATTTATTTTCTATATTCTTGCCAAAGTCCTCCCATGACTTTTGTTTAGCTAGTTTTACACAGTGTTTAGCATTCTTGCATTTGTCTCTATATTCTCTAAGAGCACAAGCTGACTTATTTGACAGGAACTTTTGGTATGCTTTCTTCTTTTCCTTCACTGCCTCTTTAACTTCCTGTGTCCACCAGGGAGTTCTGATTTTTTTATCCTTACAGATAACCTCACCACATGCCTCTCTGGCAGAATCAATCAATGTTTTCTTCAGAGTTTGCCACTGAATCTCCAAGGTTTGATTCCTGTTCTCAAACTCTTTCATTTTTTCTTCAATAATCTTTGTGTATTTTAGTCTACAGTTCACATCTGAGAGCTGCTCAACTTTTATTCGCTTTAAAACTTTCTTACATGTTATTCTTTTCAATATGAAATTCAATTTTATCCTGCTCAAGACTAAATAGTGATCACTTCCAATTTCAAATCCTCTGTACACTCTAGTGTCCTGCACCAGGGAGAAAACATCACTATCAACAATAACATAGTCAATGAGACTTTTCTTATTCCTAGCCTCTTCTCTCCATGTGAATTTGTGCACATTTTTATGTTGGAACATGGTGTTAGTAATAACCAGTCCATGTCCTGAGCAGAAATCCAATAGATATTTACCATTATTATTAGCTTTGCTCTTTTCTCCAAATTTTCCCAAAATATTTTTGTATGTCTCACAATCATTTCCTACTCTGCTATTTAGATCTCCAACAAGGACCAACTTTTCATTTTTCATTGTGTCAGTTGCTTTTTCTAAAGCCTCAAAAAATTCCTCCACTTCTACCTTAGCAGAACCTTCTGTGGGACCATAGGCACAAATAAGTCTCATTGTCCAGTTCCCCATTCTCATATTTGCCCACATTACTCTACTTGAGACTGACTGCCATTCAAGAAGATTAGCCTCGTATTTTGTGTTGAATACTATGGCTACTCCTTCTTTTCCTTGATTGTCATTGCCTGAATATAACATTTTGTATTTATTGCTCAGAAAGATCTCACCAGTTTTGGTCTTTTTTGTTTCAGTCACCCCTATTATGTCGATCTGGTACTTATCTAATTCCTCAGCTAGCTCCATTTCTTTGCCATTCAGGCTTCTTACGTTGATAGTACCGATCTTTAACTCTGGTGATGTTGAGTTGGGGTTTATTTTCAGATTTGTTCCAGTAGCTGACTTTTCGCTGTTCGCCCTGGTTCCCTGGCGAAAACAACGGGGGCCTTGTATAACCGGGCGACGCCCCAGCCGGCATGAAATTTTGTCATGTTGTACCATCATTCTATATTTTGGTTTAACCAATAAGAATACAATTTGGTCGGCTAAATCCCAAATTGCCAGCCCATCCTCGTCCGTTCAGTATCCAAGTAGATACCCAACAGGGTGCACCACGAGAAGGTGAGGATTGGACATTAGGTCAGAAGCCCTGGTCGGTTCTCCGCATTCCTTTAAAGGCTATGTGGAGGTCTCCTCTCAGTTATACAGCTTTGACCCTTAAGCACCCCCCTTTCTGTTACTATAATTTACTAAACTTTCTGTTACTAAAACCTATAGTTTCTGTTACTATACATATCTTTATGTTAACTTGGTTTAGTCGTTAAAAGATTGGAATAATATTCCCTGGTTGTTGTTTTACCCTTTTCAAGATAATTAATAAACAAAATGCCTTCAGCATCCCAAAACACTGATACCATGACCTCTCTTGCTGATGGAACTGACTTCGTCTTCTTTTGCACTGAAATAGTAATAAATTGATGCACAAAATCAGTTTTATTCTTGTTAAAACGCTCCAAGCACTGTTCAGAGATTTTCATGTGAGTGCATTTTTGATCTTCTGTGAGCAAGCATGGCACCTATCTTGCGCAAAGCTTTTTCATTTGAAATTCTTCATGCAATATATCCTACATGTTCTTTTGAAATGCCTATAGTCTCAACAATTTCACTCACTTTGACTCACTGGTCATCCAATATCGTGCACTTGATCAATGATTTCTGGTGTTGTTATACTTTTTGGACATCCTTCATGTGGATCATCTTCAAGGCTGGTAGGATTACATTTAAACTTGGCAGCATATTTCTTAATTGTCGAAAACAAACGAGAAGAGTGCCTATAAACTTCTATGAACTTCAAATGAATTTCTTTTGCTGTTAAATCTTCTTTTACAAAAAATTTTATAACTGCACGATACTCAATTTTATCCATTTCAAGGGATACAGACAGCACTTTCGCTTCAGACAGCTGTATAAAACAAATTACTTGATTGAATGACTTGCAATTTCACATGGATGCTTATGACAGATGTGCCAACTTAGAAAAAAAAAATCTTGCCAATAGTGTTGCCATCTATGGTCGAGGCCAAGAACTTTTCAGACCACCCTCATATGGCAGTTGTTTTAGGAATCAGTCTGTTAATTCATGTTTTTTTAAAATGTGCATTTTATTCCTCATGATATATGCCACAGAGTATAGGAAACTAGTTGTATAAAATATTTTAGTCTTATTTCTTAGTCTTTTCTCTTTATGTTGATTCATATTAGATATAAGATCAAGGATGATTCACAACACAGAAGCTTATTGTCACTAAATAGATTTGTTTTATAAATATATGATAAAGTAAATCCTCATTTGAATTCAGTATTAATTTTAAAAGGTATTATTAAATAGAACGCAAGAATGCTTTTTTTTTTCATCCTATAGATACACATCAGCATTAGCTATTTCAGGCACTTGTGACATAGCTAAAAGCTGTTAATAAATTATAAAATGAAATATATTTCATTCTGAAACCTACAGATCATCTTCTTTGAACTGACAATTCAAAAAAGGTAGTAAACTATCCTCTATTAATTTCCACTAAGGAAAAACAACCTTCTCTTTTCCTCCCATGTGTTTACAAGGTTTCTTGTCAGTGGTCTTCTCTCATACTTTTGACATATAGAACATTCATTTGAGAAGAGATTGCAAAAATATCAATCATACATACACACTCTATAAACATTCAAAAAAGTCAAGTCTGATGCAGCACAAGAGTTGACACTGACTACAGAATGTTGTCTAAAGACCTGCCTTTACAGTGTTACCATTTTAAATTTGAGCAGTTTTTCAGAACCACTACTACATCATCCTAACTTGCACCTTACCTGAAATTTCAGAAAGTGATCAATACTTTTTTTTATCATGTATATTTATGAGCCTTACATATATTGTACTATACCACTCAAACACATCCCTCATGTCATTTGAAATGCATTATTATTATTATTATTATTATTATTCTACCTTTTTAATTGTTATTTCACTAAAGATAGTATCTTCTTCTTCTCTTCCACTCATGGCAGCTTGAGTTCCCCAAAGATGAATTTTTGCCATTTCTTTCTGTCTGCTTTCTTTTTAAGACGTTCTATTATGGAGTTTAAGTGGATGCTTTCTTTAATGTTGTCAATCCATTTCTTTCTTGGTCTTCCTCTGCTGTGCTGTCCTTTAATTCTACCATTTAATAATATGTTTGGTAGTCTTTCTGGGTTCATTCTTGAGACACGTCCAAACCAGCTTAGTTGGCTCTTTTTTAGTGCTGTAATTATTGTTTCTTTAAAGTTTAGTTCTTCTCTGACTTTTTCATTTGTTTTTCTTTCTGTCCAGTTTGTTCTATTGATTTTTCTTAGGCATTTCATTTCAAAAGCATTGAGTTTATCCATTTCTTTTAAGATCCAGCATTCTGAGCCATAGAGTACTGCGGGAATTATTATTGTTTTATATATATATATATATATATAATTTGCGTTCTCTGCTTAATCTTTTATTGTTCCATATTTTTTGTAGTCTACCCATTGTTATGCATCCATTATTGATTCTGTGTTTGATTTCAAAATATTCTAGATCTTCAGTGATCATTGATCCTAGGTAATTGAACTGCTTTACTTGTTCTATATTATTGTTTCCTGTTTTCATTTGGATTGCTTCCCTTTTTCTTCCTATTACCATTAGTTTTGGTTTACTAAAATTGATTTTCATATCATATTTGTTGCTTGGTCAGGATATTTTCTAATTTTTCTTTTCTGTCTGTAGTGATAACTATGTCATCAGCATACATATATTGTACTATACCACTCAAACACATCTCTCATGTCATTTGAAATCCATTATTATTATTTTACCTTTTTAATTGTTATTTCACTAAAGATAGTATATGAGTTTCAAATTAAAATATTTGGTTTTATAATTTATTACTAAACTTTCATGTGTACATATAGGTTCATATATCATTTTTAGTTATTTCTGTGTTTGATGTCTGACATTTTCAATGTTTTCAGTCATTGTGTCAGTAAATATAACTCTGTACATAATTACTCAGTAGAATCTCAAAAGGAGAGGCACTTCATCTGGGAAGATGAATATTTAAAATAATTTATTTAAATTTAAAATGAAATATTTAAATATGTAAAATATTTAACAGTAGAAAATAAATGGTCTACTTAATCATACTACTTTTCTGTCATCTGTTTGTTAGCAGATGCTAATTCAACTCTGTATTAAGATGACACAGGTAATCAAAAACAATATAGCAACAAAACAGTGTAGCCTAACATCATTTGAAGGTAACTGATAAAGTTCAGAAACTAGCCAAGAAGAAAAGCATCAACAAAAATCATATTCCTCTTACAGATAAATAGTCTGTAGTAAGGAGTTAATATAATTTATTCATATTTTCACTTCACTAATCTTTTATGTATATTTCTTTTATAAATGTATTAATATACATTGTATCTTTCACTTAGATTGTTTGCTGTTCAGAATTGTTTGATCGAATATCCTTCTCACATTTTCAGGATCTCTGCCCTTCCTACTTTCATGTGGAAGGATTACTTCTTGGCAGTTATTCATTTTCGTTTATTGAACAGTATTAACTTGCAAACCACAAGAATAAAATAAATATGATAATTTATTAAGCTTCTGATATATTTGAACTTTCATCATATTGCAGAAATAGTTTGTGCTTGTTAATTTTCTATAGGTTATCATTAATGATTATGGGACATTAATCAAGACTTGTAGGTAGTTTGTTTGTTATAAAATTTGTTCTAATAGTGTTTGCTATGGTATTCATCAAATGTGTTTTGATGGATTTCAAACTAGCATCCTCAGAGCACAAAAATATTTGTTACAGAACACATCATTATAATGCACTAATTATGAAAATATTAAATGTAGTAGACAAAAGAACCAAAACTAGTGTCCTATCATGGCATCTTCTAGAGCTGAATTTAAAGTGGATTACAGTTATTAGATTGGAGATAATCATAAAATGACTGCATCCCATATTTTTGATAAATTGATGCAGCCATACTTTTGGAGTTTGAGAGTGCTTCATTGCTAATGCCAAAAATAGTTTCTCAGACTTATAAATCTTCTATGAAACATCATGGTTTTCTGCAGTTTAATTCTACCTAAATGGGTATCCAGCGTATGGTATGTAGTCCTGAATGCCATAATGATTCTAGCTTATGTTTTTTTTTTATATCGAGCCCATACACAAGAGGTTGGTTAATCAACCTATAGCACATTAGTACTGTGTATGGGGTTTATGTGTTCGTTATATTCTTCAAGGTAGAAGATGATAATATGACTTCTTCTCTTTGTCTGTAGTAAACTACATTGCAGGCACAAAATGCTTTACACACTCATCCAAATGCCACAATGGGCTATGTCTGGTGAAAATACTGAGGGTGGTTCAATTTTTGATTTTGTAGCCAGAAACTCATGGGCTACTACTGAATTATGTGCAGGGGCTTTGTCATGATGGATGATCCTGTTATGTAGCCAAAGTCAAAATCTTCCTCATTGTTTCTGTGTCTAAATTTTAATTTCTCTGCCATTAACCATACATACATTTAATCATCTGTCAAACTGAACTAATTGATGCGCGTTTGATGTGTTTTTGTTCACCCAGCATTTTTGTTTACTTCTTCACATTCCTCTTTAAACCTTTTATGCCACTCAAATACACTAGACTTTTTCAAGGCATCATCATAAACCACTCCATGTCTAAAGTTTCACTTCTGCTTTTGCATAACTTTGCAAAAAACTTGATGTTAATGCACTGCTCTAAATTCCATTAACCTATTTTTATGCCAAAAGCAATATACACATACATGCAAACTCTACGATAGCTTTTCAATTGCTGACTTCATTGGTTTGATACAAACTCAAAGCAATTGCATGTATATATGCAAACATGCACAGTCACATGGTTCTGACTGACCAACCATGCATGTGTGATAGTATGAGACCGTTCTGAGAATTGGTCACACCTTGTACATTTCTTAATTTAAGTAGTTGGCCCAATTTTGTTTGTATAGAAATGCTCTTATAGTATAAACTTGCTTCTTCATAAATTTTTTATATTATAATTATGTATTCTGTTTAAAATACAAATATATTTGTTTCTTATAAGGAAATTTTATATGTGATCAGTTACTATACCACTGCATGAGAACTTGTGGCAGAAAAGTATTAAATTGTAATTACTTAAAACAAACATTGTTCAAATCATTTTATCAGACATCAAAAAAGGAATACCACTTTAGAAAAGTAGCTGTGAGTAGTATTTGACATAAAATGCTTAATGAAACCTTATGTGAAACTGTGTTCACGAATTGAATTTTCAATTTTGATGACTCATAAGTTAGTACCCTGCTTTCCTCTTTCATAGGTTGGTACGCAACCGGAAACAGCAAGTTGTGTTCACTTCCGATTGCTTCCGATATCAGTTTATCATTTCTAGATTCATTCTGCAACAGGCAGGTGTTCACATCAGTTTTGAATTAATCTAAGTTAAATCAGTGCAATCATTGTTCAAAATGAGTAAAATAAGTAGTTATTTTATGCCAATGAGTAAAAATAGAAAGGCTGAAGAAGCAGAAATTGTTGAATCTACTTGTGTGATCCTGTAAAACAGAAAAAATACACTTGGTGAAGAGGATCACGAAACCAAGAACGAAGATCCCTGTGGTCAAAAGAAGCAGATTCTGATAATGATTGGCCCGAATGTTGGACGCTTGTGCAGAAAAATGACTTCTGCGAGAGAAATGAGTGGCTGTATGTCAAGAATAAAATGTTGGGTTGTAAAGTGTATCGTGATGTCGGAAATCTTGCTGTCGATAAACACATGGGAACGAAAATTTCAGCGGAGTGGGCAAATGGTAAAATCAGTTATTTTGGAGAATCTCGCAAACAACAGTTAATGCTTTATCTCATAATAAAGACGTAACAGGAAAACATGTTTTGAACCGCTTACAAAGTTGCAAGGAGAAATCAATCATTTAACAACTTTGAAGATGAAATAAATTTACAGGAACTTAATTGCCTAGACATGGGATATATTCTTCATTCTGCAAATGCTTGCATTAACATTGTGAGCCATATCGCAAATAAAATGAGAAAAACATTAATAGACAATATAGTGAACTCCAAGAACAAAATATTGTTACTTATTGATGAATTGACAGCTGTGAGTAACACAACAACATTGATTGTTATTGTTCGTATAGTTCTTCCTGAACTTTCGGTTCCTGTGAGTCTTTTCCTACATTTGATCGAATTATCAGATATAACTGCTAGAGGAATTCTAAACTCTTTAATTAGTCATCTTCAGTGTTTAGGATTATCTGAAAATTACTTAAAGGAGTATTTATTGTCTGTAACTTGAGATGTGCAGTCGTGTTGTTTGGTGTGCATAATGGTGGAAGGAGGCTAATGTAAGAGAAGTTTCCTAGTGGTATTTTCTGGCATTGTGCTAGCCATCACCTTGAATTGTCTGTTAGTGACACAGTGAACAATTTGGCAGGAGTGAATCGCTTTAAAAGTTTCATGGACAAACTTTATGTGACTCATCATGCTTCACCTAAGAATGCTAGGGAACTACAGGAATGTGGAGTGACTCTAGAACTTCGACTTCTTAAAATTGGCAGAATTTTAAACACTCACTGGGTTGCATCTAACTTATTTGTTTCTGCAGTGTGACAAGACTTTGAGGTCCTCATCCATCACTTTCTGGAGGGCGAAGACAGTAGAAGAAGCAAAACAGATTGCTTTCTTTATGAGGGCCTTTTAAGAAGAATTACATCATGCGAGTTTGTTCTTGATTTGGGCCTTATGTGTGATGCTCTCCAAGAACTTAGTGAACTAAGTCTAGATTTACAAAAGAGATATATTGACTTGTACAAGCAGACAGGAAGATGAAGAATACAGTTCAACTTTTTGAAGAAACAATTGAAAATCCTGGTCCCTACTACGGTATTTATCTTCAAAGTCAGAAGAACATGAAGTTCAAAGGGATTGAGCTCCACAAAAATGAAAGACAGTCCTGCAATAAGTTTATCTGCTTTCTATAAAAGTCTGAAAGAAAGTGTCTGCTTGAAGGAGATGATGCTGATTTGCCTGAATGTGCTAAGATTTTAGATTCCAAGTATTGACCAGAAAATCCTGGGAAGCATCTGACATTTGGTGAAGCTGAAATTAAAAAGTTAGCATGCAAATTTCACTTAAATGAAAGAGAAGCAGTTCGTGGTTTCCGTGAATATCTTCAAGAAAATAAAGTCCCGGACATACTACTTCCTCTAAAGCACACTTTGGGCACAGTTGCAATATCTTCCAGTGAATGTGAAGGGGGTTTCTCTCAGATGAATCTTATAGTAACTTCATCTAGGTCATCTCTGCTTGTACGGACAACTTCTGTACTGATGTTCATCAGGATAGTAGGCCTTCCTCTCACTCAATTCAACCCTAGCAATATATGGACTCATGGCTGCTCCGAGGTCATCATTCTGCAGTTGATACCGAAAGCAAGAAGCGATCTAGAGACGACAAGGGTATATCGGAGGATATGTTAAAAATGTGGAAGTTGCTGTAATAGCATCTTCATGGTGAGTACCGGCACCTTTTTTTCTAGAAAGGAATGCCAGACCATCTTCTCTAAAAGAAATTTTATATAATGTAACTTAAGTATTTTCACAATACTAGTCATATATATATATATATATATCAGTGCAGTGCATAAATTTCTTTTCTGTGATTGTCTTGTAATTCTCTTTTTCAGATGGTGCTAATGCTGATATAAGTCCAAAAGCATGTGAAGATGTTCACGTTATAACAAGTGTCCTGAAACTGTTCTTCCGTCTTTTACCTATTCCACTCATTACATATGAATCATATTCATATTTTATTTTTGCTGCTCGTAAGTATTTTGTTGGTACTTTTTTTTTTTTGTAAAAATTCTCATCAGGGACTCATTAAGGAAGGCCATAAATTACCCACACTAGCTGGCATACTTTCCTTAATGCATTGACCACTTAAGTAGGCAAATTCTACTTGCTTACTGCTCTGTGACACAAACTTTTAACTTTCACAGTTGTTCCCTCGTGAACTTTCATATAACAACAACAAAAAAAAAAAAAAAATCAGCAGCTGATATCCTATAATATTCAGAAGTTTATAGACTTCTATCATATCACTTCTCTTTCTTGTTTACCAGTGTCTGCAGTCCCCCATACTTTCAATCTGTCCTCAGATTCATCAACACACTTTTCAAGCATGCTTGAAAAAGAACAAGCTGAGTTCAGGACAAACAGAGGTTGTCAGGATCAGATTTTCACTTTAAGACACATGTTAAGAAATCATGAGAATATAATAATTTCTGTATTTAAGTTTTGTAGATCCAGAAAAGGCATGTGACAATGTTCCAAGAAAAAGTTTGTTCAGAACACTACAATTATATGGTGGAAATGGAACACGGATACATAGTCTCCTCTCAGTACATTTATGTTGTTAGTCAGCAGTTAGAATTTAATGAGGTACAGGAAGATGGGTTGAAGTCATCTGGCATCAGACAAGGGTGTCACAATCTCTGCTCTTATTCATCATCTATATGAATCACCTCATATAAAGAAAAGTGGAATTAAATCTGATATCAGAAGAGATGTTAATCTCAGCTGTTTACTTTATGCAGATGATGTTATACTCTTAAATAAATCCAGTGCAAGTTTACATGATTTCTTAATTAAACTGAATAATTGCTGTAATAAATATGGATGAAAATCAGTAACAAAAGATCAAGCTATGAAAATAGATAAGAATAAGAACATAGAAAACTTCAGCTGCATCCTGAATGGAGAACACCTATATGAATTAAGTCATTGTTTCAGACCCATCAGACATGTGCAAAGATGTCTATATGTATAAGGTACTAGAGAAGAATAGAGATCTGCAAGTGTGTCAATCTTTAAAGATACCTGTGGCATAACTATAAATAATAAATTACATGATAACCACAGTAATTAACTTTAATGAAATTAAAGTACAAATATTTCGTACTGAAATTAACAGTATATCATCAATGTAGACAACAAACAGTTCAAAGGAATAGAATGCAAGTACATAACAGTCAGTTGATTACCAATTAAAAACTTTGCCGCATGCTAGAAATTAATAGTTATTAAATAATTCTTAAAAACTATTTCTGTAATGGTTACATAAGATAAGAATCTCCCAAACTTTTGGGAGAGAGTGAGAGACGATCATTTCGATTCAAATTGTGCCGATGTAAAAGGGCTTCGCAACTTTCTTTTAAAAGGCATTTGTATTTAAACTTGCATCTATGGAGAACATAAGCTTTATCCCACTGGAAAAGAGAATGAAGGAACATCAGTATTATATCGAATACATGAAACCTCAAAAGTCTGGTCTGCACAATATAGTATTGACACTAAATACGATATCCAGTGGGATAAAGCTCGTCTTCTCCATAGATGCAAGTTTAAATATGAACACTTTTTCAAAGAAAGTTGCAAAGCCATTTTACACCAGTCAAATTGGAATCGAAATGATTGTCTCTCTCTCCCAAAAGTTTGGGAGATTCTTATCTTATGTAACCATCAAAGAAATAGTTTTTAAGACATATTTTTAAGAATTATTTAATAATATTTTATAAATATTAATTTCTAGCATGTGGCAACAGTTTTTAATTGGTAATCCACCAACTGTTATGTATTTGTATTCCATTCCTTTGAACTGTTTGTTGTCTACACTGATGATGTACTGTTAGTACGAAATATTTGTACTTTTATTTCATTAAAGTTAATTACTGTGGTTATCGTGTAATTTATTATCAACTGTGACAAGCAGACTGCAGACAAAATATAGAGTATACAAAAGAACATGTAGGTAACTTATGTCTATATTCGAATGCTAGGGGTATCCAGAAAGAACGGGGCAGAGTTTGTTGCCTTGGTCAATATGTAGAGACCTCAGCTGGTAGGCATTAGTGAGACCTGGCTGTCAGAATTAGACATGCCTAACTGGTATCGAGTGTGAAGAGTACAGTAATTTTAAGAAGAACAGACAATAGGAGAGGAGGGAGTATGCTAATGATATCGGATGACTTGAATCCAGTTAATGTTGAGAACTATGATTGTAGTATTAGTAACAGTATTTCATGTGGCAGTGAATTTGAAGCCATCTGGTGTGAGGAGGAATCTAACAAGATCATTTACATAGTGGGGTGTTGTTACAGACCTGGTGGATTGGTTGCTAGTGATGAAGAAAGGCATCACCAAATAGAGATGGGCATGAAAAGAGTAATCATAATGAGATATTTAATTATCCAAATATTGATTGGGTAACAGTAAAATCTCATGAGAAGAATGAAACTGAATTTGTTGAGCTGTTGCGAGACAGCTTCCTCAAGCAGCATATGACAGAAGGAACTCGAGTACAAAGAGTGTTAGATTTGATTATAGTGTCAGAGGGTGCTTCAGTTAAAGATGTAACTATTCTTCCTCCTGTTGGTGATAGTGATTATGCAGTAGGCATGACTAAACTACAAAGCAAGAAATTAACCAACTGGGGAGTGTACTGAGTTCAGCAGATTGGTATCAGTAACTGGATGGGAAGAATATTGACAGTGCATGGGAAGCATTTAAAAAATACTTAAATGATGCAATATCAGAATGTGTCCCGAGAGTTCAAAGAATATATAGAGTAGGAGTCAAATAGATGTGTAATCTTATTAAGCAAGCGATTCATAAGAAACAGATGATGTGGAAGGAATACTGCATGCATAAGGATTATGTCTGTGATGAATATTATAAGCACAGGCCAGAAGAGTCATAACTGTTGTATGGAAAGCTAAATCTGAGTATGAAAAGAAACTGGCTCTGCAAGCCAAAGGCAACCCATGAGAATTCTATTGATATACTGCAAGTAAGAGAAAGATTGAATATGAAAGAATAACTCTTCTGAATGCAGATGGTGGGAGAGTGACAGATGTAGAAGAGGTTGTTCAACAAATCAGTGCCTATTGTGCTAAAAGCTATCAACCGTGAACCTACACATTGAATTGTTTGCCATTACATCCATTCTTCTTAATTCATTTTTATCATATTGAGGTAATATACTTACTATTTTCACTTCCTCCCTCTTCACTCTCACCTCTTTCAACAACTCTTTGATGTTCTCTCTGATACTGAATTTATCACTAGTTAAGTCATTAGTACCTGCTATATACAAGAGGAAGAGTGTGGGTGAAAAAACAGAACCCTGAGGTACTCCTGCATTGGTGGAGAAATCTGAGGAGAATAAACTGTCGTAGTGAGGAAGTTGGCAGTCCAGTTGCAGAGTGAGGAAGGCAGACCATAGGATGGCAGCTTGTTAAATAGGCCCTTGTGCCATACCTGTTTGAATGCCTTTGAAATGTCAAGGGCAACCACGTCAGTTTCTCCATGGCCTGAGTCCAGAGTCACGTGAGTGGTGTAAGCACAAAGATCAGCTGTACATCACGAGTGGCCGAATCCATACTGCTGGTCACTGATTGTTGGTGTGACTTTATGTGGTTCAAGAGTTGCTTGTTGATGACTTTTTCCATAGTTTTAGAGAGAGAGAACAGGAGTGAGAGCAATTGGATGGTAGTTTCTTGTTGGCTTTTATCACCTGTCTTTGGGACGGGTTGGATGTGGACCACCTGTTTTCATGTGGTAGGGTACATGCCAATTGAATAGGATAGATTGAAGAGGTGATATAAGATAGCTGTTAGTTCTGGGGCACAATTTTTAACATAATAGGTGGGATACCATGAGGACACAAATAATCTGGACACAAACAGATCCCTGTTTGTGTCCAGATTATTTCGGATTTCTTTTTTGTTGGAAGAATATGGGTGACGTGAGGGGAGCTGTTCTTGGTAGAGTGGAAGGAACTTTGCCCCAGTCTTCAACTGAATGTGAGAGTGGTCGAAACCTGGGTGGGCAGAAAGTTGCGCACAATCGCCTTGGCAAGCGACCAGGAGAAGCGATTGCCATTCGGGCAGGAGGCAAGTTTTGCAGCATTTGGCCCTTTCAGAGTCTGATTTGGACTTGCTGATGATTCTTTTGCAACTGTTGCGAGTTGTGGTGCATGCAAAATGGGCAGCTGAAGTTTTGGTCTTGACCCATTTGTGATAAGCAGAGATTTTTCTTTTACAGCATTGGCACACTTTTTTGAGAATCAAGGCTTGGATGGTGGCTGAGAGTTTGGAGTGGAATGAGGGATGAAAGCCTTCATTCTTGTGAGGATGATTTCTGTTATTCGGTCTAAGCAGGCGTTTGGATCAGAAGAGCTGAAACAGTAGTTGGACCATGGGAAGGAGGAATAGAAATCACGGAGGTCCTCCCAGTTGGCATCCTTATAGTGCCGAAGGACATGAGACTGTGAACTGGTGGATGAAAGTAGTTCTGTGGCAGAAAAGACTTATATGAGGTTGTGACCTGAGTTACCAAGAGGAAAACCAACAACCTCAGTATACCTGGAAGGGGAACTTGTTAGGAATAGGTCAAGTGCGTTGGCATTTTGAATGGGATTGGCAGATATTCTGGTCAGAAGATTAATGATCTACGATAGGTCATTGCTGATGGCATACACCTCAGCATCCCTGCCTGCTTGATCGGTGAAACTGGAGAAGGGGAATGAGAGTTGTGGACATTGAAGTCCCCAAGAAGGATGACCTCACTATTGGGGTATTTTGGCTGCAGAAAGTCAAGCTTTAGAGAGATATAGTTGAAGAGGTCAGAGCATTTGATGGAGTTTAGAGAACGATAGAGGGAGCATATGAAAACGACAAGTTGGTTTGGTAGAGAAATTTTGATCAAAGTAGATCAAAACGTGGTGATTCGAGGGTTTGCAGTCTCTGGAGTGGTATGTCAGTTCTGTTGAATGCACAATTGGCAAGGATTTGTACAATGCTGATGGACTACTTTGAAATGATTTTGGTGTTAGGTATCTGGAGAAATCGTTGTTCACTGAGCACACTGAAGCACAAATTCAGGAAAACCTAAACAATTATGGTGGAAGCAGGTGAGTTTGTGTGAAGGTACCCACAAGGTGAGTGAGTGTGAGAATGACTAAGTGCAGAATCTAGTCTCTCGAGCAAAAATATTGAAAAGGGTAGTCAATTCAGGAAGTAAGGATGGGTGGGTGGGGAGCATAAAGGGATGCTACAGTTTCTGTATACTAATACCAGAAGTATCAGGAAAAAGGAGGATGAGTTTTTGGCATTGGTTAGTGCAACCTCACCAAAAGTTAGTAAGTTAGGTTAGGTTAGGCATATTAGGTTAGGTAACAAAAGTTAGGCATTAGTAAGACTTGGCTAACAGCAGATGAGGTAGTTACAGGGATAGAATGTGAAGTGTTTAGTATTTTCAAGGATGATAGAAAAGATAGGAATGGGGTAGCATGATAGCAGGTGAACTGCAGCCATAGGAGATAGGCAGGAGGGTGGCTGTTCATTTGAAGCAGTCTGGTGTGAGATTAAGGCCTGTAAGACAAAATATACAGTTGATTGTTGCTATAGACCAGGGAGTTCCACAGATGATCTGGAAAACATTCTTCTTCTCTCTTCCATCATCTATGTGGATGATGAGGCTGAATGAACTCTTTCCACTTCTGTCTGTCCCGGGAGAGTCCAAACAATTCTGTCCAGTTTGGTGTCGCTTGTTGTGATTTGGTTTTCAGGTCTTCTTTTATTTTGTCTATCCATCTAATTCTGGGCCGTCCTTTGGATCTTTTACCTTCCATTGTTGTATTCAGGGCTTTAGATGGTAGTCTTTCTGTTCCCGTTCTGGTCACATGGCCAAACCATCGCAGTCTTCTTTCTTGGATTTTGACTATTATTGTTATTTCTTGTTTAGTCATTTCCTTATGTCTTCGTTTCTTAGTCGATCCAGCAGAGATACTCCAAGTAATCTTCTTAGCCAACCCATTTCAGTAACTAATAATTTTTTCTCTTCAGCCTTTTTGAGATTCCAGCATTCACTTCCATAGAGGAGTATTGGGAGGACCATTGTTTCATAGATTCTTACTTTTGTTACTTGTTTGATGTCTCTTGACTTCCATATTTTATTAAGTCGTCCAAAAGTTTGGGATGCTTGACTGATTCATCTGTTTATATCTTTTATAATTCACCATTGTACTCAATAACTCCTCTAAGGTAGGTGAAGTTTACTACCTGCTCTAGATTCTTACTATCAATTTCAATTTTCAGATTGGTGCTTCTTTTTCCTATTTGCATAATTTTTGTGTGCCTATATTTATGTTTAATCCAGATTTTATACACTCCTTTATTTTATCAGAAATTCGCTGTAGATTTTCTTCTGTGCTTGCAAGTAATGCAATGTCATCTGCAAATTTAAAAAAAAAAATTTTGTCACATTTTGTCCATATTTTGATTCCGGAGTCTTCATTGTTTAAGGCCTTATTGGTTGCTTCTTCCAGTGTAAGATTGAACAGGTCTGGTGACAGATTGCATCCCTGTCTTACTCTGCTCTCTGTGTGGAACCAGTTGGTTAAGGTGTCCTTCATTCGTACTGCACTTTCAGATTTCTGATACAGATTCTTTATTCTTCTTATGGTTTTGTTAAGCCAAATTCTTCCATAGTTTTCCATAGTTCTCTTCTACGGATTGAATCAAATGCCTGACGAAAGTCTATGAAATTTATGTAGCAACTTTGGTTGTACTCTAGTGTCTTTTCTATTAGCTGTCTTAAGGTGAATAGTTGATCAATTGTGCTTCACCCTGGTCTGAAACTGACTTATTCTTCTCTTAGTGCCAGTTCTATATATATGGCTTAATTTGTTTTTGGAGTACTTTTGTAAAAACCTTACTTGGAATACTGAGGAAGTTAATACCTCTGTAATTATTGCATTCTGTTTTGCTCCTTTTTTGTATATAGGAGTTATGACTGATTTGGTCCAATCAGTAGGCACTGCTTCGTTTTTGTAGATCCTTTCAAATAATGTTTTTAATGGTTCCAAAAGTTGTTCCTTTCCTGCTTTTAAGAATTCTGCATGTATTTGATCAATGCTAGGTGCTTTCCTAGTTTTCAGTTTTTCTATGCTGTGTGCTATTATTTCTTTGGTAAAGATATTTTTCCTCTTCCATTTCAGTGGCTGGAATCGTAATATTCTGGGAGCTGTTTTTATTGTATAAATCTTTGAAGTATTCTTCCCATCTGGCCATTCTTTTTGTTTTACTTTCAATTAGTTGTCCCTCTTTGTTTCTGATCATTATAATTTTTGTTGTCTGTGTCTTACTAATTTGGTCTATTTGTTTATATAATCCATGAAGGTTATTTTCTTTTAATAACTTTTCTGCCATTTTGCATTTTTCTTCTAACCAGTTATTCTTGTCTCTTTTAACTAGTTTTCTAATTTCTCTGGTTAATCTATTATATTCATTTCTGTTATAGTTCTGTTTTAGTTTCATGCTTTTCCTTTGATCGCTTAACCTTTTTACTTCATTTGAGATCCAATCCTTTTTACTTTCTCTTTCTGCGTAACCTGTTGTTTTTTCTGCCAAATTTAATATTATTTCCTTTAATTTATGCCAATGTTCTTCAATGTTTATATTCTGTTTTGGTAGTTCCTTCAGGTTTTTATCTAGTTCTAGTTGATATTTTCTTACAATATTGTTGTCTTGTAGTTTTTTTTACATTCAGTCTCCTTTTGACTCTAAAGGGCTTCCAGATTTTTAACTTTATTCTTAGGTTTGCTAATACTAGCTTATGGTCTGATCCACAATCTGCAGTTTAGGATACTTGATTTCCATCTTTGGTTTACAATAATATAGTCTATCATATTCTTGGTTTGTCTGTCTGGTGATATCCATGTCCATTTTCTTTGGGGTTTTGGATGTTTAAGGAGAGTGTTGGTTATTGTTAGTCTATTATTTGAGCAGAAGTTTAAGTCTTTTGCCACGTTCATTGCTTTCTCCACACCTGAACTTTCCGATTACTCTTGGCCAGGTATCCTAGTCTTTGCCCACTTTTGCGTTTAAGTCCCCTATTACAATTAGGAGATCTTGAACTTGATGTCTGGTATACTGCTTTTTGCAAATCTATATAGAACTCCTCAATGTCTTCTTCTGATGATGTCGAAGTTGGTGAGTATACTTGAATAATAGTTAGTGATCCGAATGATGTTTTAAATCTTTGCTTTAATTATCCTAGATGAGATAGGATTGTAGGACAATAGAGAGTTTGAACCTTTGGTTTTAATATAAGTGCTACTCCTTCTTGGTGATTGTTGTCCTCCCTGCCTGAAGTTAAGATTTTGTACTGTCCATGGTGGAATTCTCCTTTTCCAGTCCATCTGGTTTCACAGAGTCCAATCACTTCCCATCGGTAGACAGCTACTGATGAGAAGTGATTTGGCATCGGCAAATTAGTACAATGAGTACAGGTCGAGTGATATTCCTCATGTTGTACAATCTCCCAAGTGATTGTACAACATGAGGAATATCATGTTGGCTTGACTTGGGAAATTGTACAACATTAGGTTTATTCTGTCAAGAAGGGTATATGTGGAACTAAAAGGCAAGTGGTTATGATGAGCTTAGGAAGAAGCTTAAATCTGTAGGGTAAGGATGTTCAAACCAGTTTTAAGTTATGCATCTGAGAGTTGAGTTAGAAATAAAGCACTTGATCATAGACTAGAGACTACAGATATGAGGCTTCTTAGAAAAATTAGGGGAGTGAACCGATGGCATCAATGTCAGAATCATATTAAAAATGAAGATATTAGAAAGGAACTTGACATTATTAGCATTCAAGAATGTGTCAGCAGAGCTAATCTAAGGTGTATGACCACTTAAATAGAATGGGTGAGGAAAGGTTAGCAAAACAGGTGTTTGATGCCAAGATAGCAGAAAGAGACCAAGAAGAAGACCAAGGTCCAGGTGGATTGATTTGGTCAGAAGTGCCTTAGAAGCACGGAATGTTAGATTTGACAATATTGAAGTGCTCACAAGTAATAAATTGATTTGGAGGAATATTGTTTATAAGAGATCAATAATAATGTAAACTTAATCATGTAGTGCTGTCATAGCAACCTGAACACCCTTGAGGGTACAGTATCAGGAAATTGATGATGACTCAGGAAGAGTGAATGAAAGTAAGATGAACTATTAGTGTTATTATCAACTTTTGAAAAAAAAAAAAAAAAAAAAAAACTTACTATTAGAACATACATTTTTCAGAAAAAACTGCAATGAATTCCTCAACAGACAATACTCATGTTATCTCATAATATTCAAATTTCGTTTTGCATGAAATCCTAGTTTTTATCAGGATTTTTTTATTTTTTGAAACATTCTGTGTAACACAATCCCACCTAATGGAAATGGTTTTAGAAATTTACCTATTATAAGGCTGCTTTTAATAAATAAGAGTACAGTTTGTCAATAGTGAAACTTTGTTTTTTAAATTTTCATAACACTGTGTGCCACAGATGAGAAATTTTCATAGTATCACTAATAATATTTTTTATTACAAAATAGCAAAATAAAAAAAAATAATGTTGTTACGGCATATTTAAGGGGGGGGAGGGATTCTGTATAAACAGAAGTGAAGAAATGTATAATTTCATGTTGTTCAGCTTCGTTTCTTCCTTTTTTTAAGGACAGAAAATAACATTAACCTTCATATCTAACTTTCATGACATAAAGATAAGACTTTAAGTATGGACAATAATAATTAATCGATTTGTAAAAAATGCAATAATTTTAGCATATCGCTATTCCCTAAACAACTGGATACTGTGACCTAGAAAGAAAAGAAATTAGTGTTTGGAATACTCAAATAGCAAAGAAATAGTATGGATATAGATAAGAGAATAAATATTTCATTTTCGACAGGTATAATGAAGTTATAGAAACTGAAATGTGAAATATACACTGTGGATCGTATGAAATACAAAATTATAAAAAAAGTATTTTAATTCATTTACTGTGAGAGTGTGTGTGTGTGTGGTGGGGGAGATTGTGATTAGAATACTTCAAAACGAACATAAAATGCAAATCAATTCTGCATAGGACATAAAGAGTTCACAAACAACAAGTGTATCTAAATCTGTAAGCATAAAGGCATGGCATGTGTGTTTCCATGTATCAGAATTTAGAATAGTTCAAGAATAAAAAGAATAATAAAGTTCAGACCATATTTATTTCAATAAATGTTGCTTGACAACTTTTTTTTTTCAGACTATTTTAAAATAATTTTTTAACACAAGCTCTGAAAATTATTGCGAAAATAATTTCCACAATATTTTCAGTAACACACCTATGAAAGTTTTTTCATTTGGTTATATTATAAATTAAAGATGCCAAGAAATTATATTCTTGGCTTCATTCTTTATCCAAGTATAGGCAAACAAAGTTTGCACATGACGTATCTTCACAACTGGGCTACTTGTATATAGAGGCTAATGACATCACATTAATTGCCTTAGTATCTCATAATGCAAGGCACATATCCTTACAGACATGTATTATGCCATGCACTGTGGGAAGGGCCAGACCAAGAAGGGATACCAGGCTTAAGTAATGCAGAAGTCATATTTCCCATATATATAAGTAGTCACTGGCTCCCACTGATGAGACCTCAATAAAGGTTGAAACCAGTTTGGGTGGTGATCATTCCCATAATGGATAGCATAGTACATGTCCGTAAGGATATGTGTCCTGCATTACAAGATACTAAGTCAATTGATGTGAAGCCATTAGCCTCTATATACAAGTAGCCCAGTCGTGAAGATACTTCATGTGCAAACTTTGTTTGCCTACACTCGGATAAAGGATGAAAGCAAGAATATAATTTCTTGGCATCTTTAATTTATAATAACACATCTAGCATGCATAGTTAAGAATTTATGGAGATGCAACACATGTGGTAGAAGTAACACGATATTTTAACACATGTGTTGTGTCTCCATAAATTCTTAACTATGAATGCTGACCACCCTGTAACCTTAAAAGAAAGAAAAACACATCAAATATGAATGTATCTCTTAGGAACAACCAAAGTGTTTACTTAGGATTTACTAATATAGTTCACTCTTCAAGTCAGGAGATTATAAAGGTTGCAGCATTGCTACAGTTAATGTCATTCTTATAATTATTTTCGATGTTCAGTTGGCAAAAAATTGAACTCGTATGTAACAAATATGCGCCTTTCTTTATGAAAATCAAATCCTTTCTTTCCAGGATAACTGTATCAAATAATTTATAATTTTTTGATGATAAAAAGTGAAACTGATTACTTTCTTTATTGTATTATATTGTACATTCTAATTTATAATTATGTTATAAATTCAGAAATGATTTTGATATAAATACTGTTTCAGCCTATAAAAGAAATATCTATTTCTGTTTAGGATGTCTGCTAATTAATCAATTGAAAACAAAACAAGACATTGCTAATGTAGTCTGCAATAGTGCATGAGGCTGTTTAGTGTTACTTCTAGAGTGTTCTTTCTTTCTCTTTTTTTCTCGGTAGCATTGAGAGCAATCTAAGCTTTTAGCCTTTTCCTCCAGCTGAGATGATTATTATCTAGTATTTCTAAGATAGCTTATTTCAGAAATGACAACTAACCACAGTAAAAGTAGTAATGTTTGGAAGTTTTTTAAAGAAAAAAAATAAAACTAACACTACTGAACTTTCTTTTTTGATGCATTCATATAAACTGTTTTTCATCATCATCATCAAATTCCTGACATGTATCCTCAAGGGGTGTACAGGATATGATAATACTACATGAAAAATTTGCATCATTACTAACTTCCTATCTACAATTTTCCTCCAAATCAGTCTATTTCTTGTCAAGACTCCAATATTATCATTCTCAGATCTTATATTTCTATCGTCTAAGGCACATTGTACCATATCAATCCACCTATATCTTGGTCTTCCTCTGGGTCGTATTCCTGCCAACCTGGCAGAGAACACTTGTTTTGCTAATCTTTCCTTGCCCATTCTGTTTAAGTGACCATACCACCTGAGATTAGCTCTGCTAATACATTCCTGGATGCCGACAATGTCAAGTTCTTTCCTAATATCCTCGTTTTTAATTATGATATTGCCATTGATGCCATCTGTTCACACCTCTAATCTTTCTCAGGACTCTCATATCTGCGGTCTCTAGTCCTTGGTCAAGTGTTTTACTTCTGACCCAGCTCTCAGATCCATAAGTTAAAACTGGTTTGAACACTGTCTTGTATACAGCTAATTTAGTGTTCTGACTAATTTCTCTCTTATTCCATATGAATTTATTCAATTGACTTCCTACCATACCAGCTTTGTTGATTCTGTTGTCTATTTCCATATTTAATTTACCATCAGTAAAAATCATGCCTAAGCAGCTGAAATGTTTTACTTTTTCCACAGGTTCCCTGTTCACAACACAATTGACATTTTCAACAATTCTACCTAATTTCATTGTCTTTGTCTTTTTATTGCTGACCTTCATACCATATCTATTACAACAGTTATTCGATTTAGTCAGGGACTCTTGCAAATTTGTACAGATTTATTTAGAAGTATAACATTGTTTGCATCAAAGAGCTGACATTAACATCTCCAATTCTGATATCATGTTTAATACCACTTTCCTTCATAATGTGATCCATATAGATAATGAATAACAGAGGGGATAATGTACATCCTTGTCTCACACCAGATTTAACATTAAACCATCTTCCTGTACTTCCTTCAATTCTACTGACTTACAACTCAAATACAGACTAAGTATTGCTTGATATAATGCCCCATTGACACCATATTATTGTAGCGTATTGAATAGCTTCTCTCTTGGCACCTTGTCATATGCCTTTTCCAGAACGGCAAAACTTAAATACAGATCTTTGTTATATTCCCATGCTTTCTCAACTATTTGTCATAAAGTGAAGATCTGATCCTGACAGCCTCTATTTGGCCTAAATCCAGCTTGTTCTTCACCAAGCTTTTTTTCCACAATTCTTCTCAACCGTTTCTCAAGTATACTTGCATAGATCTTGCCAGGAACACTCAGTAGGGAAATACCTCTGTAATTCTCACATTCAGTTTTATTTCCCTTTTTATATATGGGTACTATTAGAGCTCTACTCCAATCATCGGGAATTCATCCTTCTGTCCAGGCTTTCTGAACTATGCAGTGCAGCCACTGTAAGACTTTTATACCACCATACTTGAGCATTTCTGGTCGAATATCATCTACTCCTGCTGCCTTTCCACATTTCAACCCTTTGATGGCTTTTTCTACTTCAAGTATGGATATGTATTCCTGACTGTATGCCTGTTGAGTGTTTTTTACCACTGTGCTATCACTGCTTGTTTCATTTAGTACTTCAAGGATATCTTTTTCTCCTGTTTTCGTGTAACCTTTATCATCTCTAACTCCTTTTATAGCACTCTTTCCTCCATTTCTAAGCTTTTTCAACAACCTCCAGAATATCTTACCACCTTCTTGATATTTATTTTATGTGTTCTTGGCAAAGTCCTCCCATAACTTCCTTCACTGCCTCTTTAACTTCCTGTGTCCACCATGGAGTTCTGATTTTTCTATCCTTGCAGACAACCTCGCCACATGCCTCTCTGGCTGAATCAATCAGGGTTTTCTTCAAGGCTTGTCACTGAATCTCCAAAGTTTGGTTCCTGTTATCAAACTCTTTCATTTTTTCTTCAATAATCTTTGTGTATTTTAGTCTACAGTTCACATCTGAGAGCTGCTCGACTTTTATTCGGTTTAAAACTTTCTTACATGTTATTCTTTTCAGTACGAAATTCAATTTTATCCTGCTCAAGACTAAATAGTGATTGCTTTCAATTTGAATAAACTGTTTTTATATGATAAAAATATAGCATAGTATTTCTAAAACTTTCAGCAAACAGCTGAACAGCTGATTGTAGATCACAAAAAAGATAGTCTGGAATTAAAAGTTGCTTTGGCATATACAACAATATTATTGCCTTATTTCTATGTCAAAATGATAAAATGAAATCATATATTTTGAATACTGTGCAAACTTTTAAATTAGTAGAAAATTGGACAGAGTACTTATTTATAATTCAGTTCCAAGAGCAGATAGGAAGGGAGATGCAATTGGAAATCTTCAAAATGAGGATATTTTTTTTTTCTGTTGGTGTAGGATATCTTTCATCTATTTTCATTACTTGCAGTGGTTAAGTGCACTGAATATATAGGAATATGCACCCCCCCCCCATAAAAAAAAATCATCTCTTGCAATTTAAAGTAGAAAGTAGAATGTTTGATATTAAAAGTTTCACAATCAGAAAGTGAGTAATACACTTTAATCATTTGTTCAGAAAAACTCATTTCAAAAAATGAAGCGTCATGATCCACAATGGTATTTTGCAAGGAAAGAAAACAAAAATTATATTTACTTTGATAAATCTTATTTGAAAAAATAAAAAGAAAATAAATATTTAACATAATAATTTTCAATGCAAGCATTCAAAAATTGCTTGAAAATGATTTCTGTCAGTAAAAATGTTCTTTCATTTTACTGACGATATTGTCAGCAAAACGAAAGAATGCAGATTGTTTTGTTCCATTGCACTGATTTGAAAATTATTTTTCTAAAATAATTTTCAAAATAATTAAATTAAATTTCTAAAATTATTAATTTTAAAATTAATAAAAGACAGAAAATTTATTACTAAATAAATTCATTATCAAGACTGATCTGTGGTCATTTCAGGATTGATTATTAATTTTCACACATGTACAATTAGTTTTTATCTTCAGGAACAGACAAATAAATCATGACACAAAAAGTTCAAATAACAAAGGACAATGAAAGGAATTCCAAGTACCACAGTATTGTTATTTCGATGTTTCTATATGAAAAAAATCAGCTATCAGCTAACGCCTTTTTATTCCCGTATATGGGAGTAGGCAAGGCCATTTAGCCCTGTCTAACTTTTGGAGACTGAGTGGGCAGTTCACTCTCCACTGGTACCCAATCAGAGATGGATGGCCCAAGGCTATCACTAATTAAGCGGTACGCAGTGAAGAGCGATGGCTCAAATGTGCCACCATCTCATGGTCCCTAACCCTAACACAATATATTTAATGTCTGAAAATAATGTGGGTTCTACGGTCGATTTTCTTGAGTTTACAGGACGAAAAACCCGAGTTTCCGGGAGGAATAACCTGCTTGTCCGTGCCAGAGATCGACTAACTCGGGAACCGGTCGAAAAAAGGCTTAGAAAAATTTCCTCTAGTTAAACTCGAAACCAAGTCTTCCTTTGTGTGGCCAAGCGCCGTGGTGTGCAAATGCTACATCCACTGAGCTACACAGGCTCTATGATTTATGCTTAATTAGTTGTTTACTTATATCTGTCCTTTCTTACCTGAAACCTTATACAATCAAAATCCTACTGGCTGCTCTATTGTTATATATTTACCTTTCATTATTTATTCTTTCTTCTCTTACTTTAATCTTATTCTTATATCTAGGATTGTTTCCTCTTCGGATACTGGCGAATTTATATTTTGCTGCGCCAGCCAGTATCCTATGCTAGAAAAGATCCTTACTCAGGGAGACAGTACTAGATTCTTAAGATTACTTACACAATATCTTAATTAAACTACCTTATAGATTTAGATTATTGCGTGACCTAAATCTATTATTATATTCACTCTCTAAATCCTTCCCGCCAAATAGGTTCTATTTTTATAAGTGGTAAATCGTAATCAGGCATGACTCAGGTTCAGGTAAATATGACATGTTTATTGGAATATCTAAAACACAATACAAAATTCATACATTCAATTATGCTCAATACTAAATAAAACTCAAATTAAGAGGTCAACACTTTCTAAATTAATTAAATCTTATAAAGCATGCTAACCACAGTAACTGCATATTGGGATAGATAGCAAATGATATGAAGTTAAGCTAAATACCTTTCAGTAGTATTACTCGCCAGAGAAAACTAACAAACATTCTAATGTTACTGAGATACTAAATTCTACTATTCTTATCGCATCAAGTTAATCCTATCATATACAAAATTTACAAAAGATCTCTTCCAGACAATTCTTCTTACTCTCAAAGGAGGTTAACTTTCTAATTTGAGACTGTCTACAGAGTTCTTTAGAATACAGTTCTTAATTTCATATTCGTAAACAATCTTCTCTCTTCTAATGAACTTTCACACAAAATTAGAGTAATTGCACCTTACCGAGCTTTTTCCGCATCGTTCTGCACCACGTGTACGTCTGGATACTTCTCATCTATTGGCTGTCCATACGGCAATGTAGGGATTACGCTATCTTCATTATTTCTGCTGAAAACGGACTCAATCTCTGCATTTTAGGAACATTTTGATGACTTTTCAGCGACAGCTTGAATCTGCTAGGACTGGAAATTTTACCTTCAGCTTTGCATAGAATCCTACTTCATTTTAAGAACACTCACGGTCCAACATCTTATCACAGACTTCAAGCCCCCCCCCCCCCGTTACACGAAACTGCCCGCTAACTTCCAAATCACCAAAACAGGAAAACGTTACAACCAGAGAGAGTCATCCGATATGGGCTCAACCCCTTATATTCTTCTATAGAGTGCCCTCTTTTCTCAGTTCCCTTTTTGCACACGGCCCTTATCTTTTCACCCCTTTGGGTTCATTCTTCGCCTTTACGACACTGTTATACGTGGATTCATAGAATACATGGCAACGTAATTTTCCGAGTAAGCTATAGCCGCTAGCGTTATGCTGTACACGTGTAGCTTTATGCCTTCCAGGAATTATTACTTAGCAACTTTTTAAGATGACTCACAGTAAATTTTACATAGCTCAAGTGAGGCTTAAATTTAAATCAGATTCTCTCTCTTTTTAGACATACTTTAAAATGAAATCTTAATATAATCACCACAGCTTAAATATAAGGTACTTAAAATAAAGAATACAAATTTTACATAAAGTGAAGAAGTTTCACTTTTAATTACAACTGATGTGCAGGTATTTCTCTTTGCCAGCAAGTTTTATATGTTAGGTTCTAAATGAATGATTTCTTTCCAAGATTCCTTCATTTAGGATCTAACAGTATACTTTAAGTCAAATGACCCAAAGGTTGCTGCATTAGAGTTAATCTACTAATGGCTCTACAATCACCATTAAGGGATGTCCAAGAAGAGGGTAATAACATGATGAAGGCAAAATGTAGATGATGTTTTGATCATCTGCATTCTTTGGCCAGTTGGGAGATTAAATAACTTCACAGTCTACACATGTAACAAAAATTATATAGAATTTTACAAATGAACTGAATAAAATTAAAAGCAATCTGATATGTAATGGATACAAAACAGTACCATTCAAAAAATGTTGAAAATTATCATCCTTCTACCAGACTACAATCTGATATGAAAAGAATTTCAATGCCTTATCTTAAAGGAAACCTTGGAACAAATAGCACAGATTCTTCATAAATTCATTCTGTATGCTTAATTCAAACCAGCTCAAAAGCTGTCTTCCTTCCTACCATCTACAAAGGATACATTACCATCTCTTTCCTGCCCAGGTATTTATCAAGTACCCTGCTCATGTCATCTTTTTCTATTTTGGACAAACTGGCTATTCTGCCTTGATTAGAATTGAAGAATATCAAGACTGTATTATATTTTTGGAAACAGACAAAACTTCTTCATTTCAGCAAGTTCAAATTTGATCATCATTTCATTGAAACATGAAACACTACCAAATCGTCTGAATCACGACTGATCAGGCTGCATGCCAATAGCCAATGACTGAGACTGAATTATTATTGTGATTCATATTTTCAAAGACATGACATGCATGTTTCCTGTAGTTAACTGTCTGCCTCCCTGACGATGACATAACATTGGATGAAATATATCGGAGTTTTTGAATAAAATTTTATATAATTTTTGTTACATGTGTAAGCTGTGAAAGTTATTTAAATATGTCTAGTGCACATGTTTCATTAAACCTATTTAATTATATTAGTATAATTATAAATAGTAATTTATATTTGTCCAATTTTCATTCTGCTTCTGTATACTTTGAAGTTCATGCTATTGCCTCTTCTTTATTAATGATTGAAATTGATGCCTTCTTTTCACTGTTATTGTTTCAATCATTTCATGTCATAATTACAAATCAACTATAGCCAAAAACAGTAGGTTTAAGTAAAGTACTTCATACTATAAACTGCTGCTTGCTTATATATTCTTATGTTTAAACTTAGGGAGCAACATGAACCTAGGTTCACAGAATACCATTCAGTAATTTGCTATAAACATTTTCATTAGGTTGCTTCAGAACAACATAAAATCCTTTCAGAAGTATATTATAAATTGTTACTTTCATTACCTTCAAAGCAAGAATATCTAAATTTTCTCAGTTATTACTTAAATAATGAACCACGAGAGCCACTTCGCATTGATGAGTTATTTTTGCTGCTAAGTACTTTGGTACAAGAAAAGATATTAGCCATATTTGAAAAGCTTTCAAGACATTTTAATGATAAGTGTTTACTGGGTCTGCAAGATTCTCTCTTCCCTAGTCTGCAAGATTCTCTGACTAAATTGAATAACTGTTGTAATAGACATGGTATGAAGATCAGCAATAAAAAGACAAAGACAATGAAAATAGGCAGAATCATTGAAAATGTCAACTGTGTTGTGAATGGAGAACCTGTGGAACAAGTAAAACATTTCAGCTACTTAGGCACGATTTTTAGTGAAAATGGTAAATTAAATATAGAAATAGACAACAGAATCAGCAAAGCTGGTATGGTGGGAAGTCAATTGAATAAATTCATATGGAATAAGAGAGAAATTAGTTGGAACACTAAATTAGCTGTATACAAGACAGTGTTCAAACCAGTTTTAACTTATGGATCTGAGAGCTAGGTCAGAAGTAAAACACTTGACCAAAGACTAGAGACTGCAGATATGAGAGTCCTGAGAAAGATTAGAGGCGTGAACAGATGGCATCAATGGCAATATCATATTAAAAATGAGGATATTAGGAAAGAACTTGACATTGTCAGCATCCAGGAATGCGTTAGCAGAGCTAATCTCAGGTAGTATGGTCATTTAAACAGAATAGGCGAAGAAAGATTAGCAAAACAAGTGTTCTCTGCCAGGTTGGCAGCAGAACGACCCAGAGGAAGACCAAGATATAGGTAGATTGATATGGTACAAAGTGCCTTAGATGATAGAAATATAAGATCTGATAATGTTGGAGTCTTGACAAGTAACAGACTGATTTGAAGGAAAATTGTAAATAGGAAGTTAGTAATGATGTAATTTTTTTCATGTAGTACTATCATATCCTGTACATCCCTTGAGGGTACATGGCAGGAATTTGATGATGATGTATTTACTGGGAACATGTATAAAAAGGTACTTTTTTTTTTTACACTGTTTACACATATTTTACATTTATTTATAATTCATATGAAACATCTGGAAATAACGTGCTATTTCAGTAAATCATGTATAAGTTTTATTAATTTGTATTTTGAGGAAGTTTTGTGATATTGTAATAGAGAAATCTACTCTTGGTGAAAAGTTGGAAACACTTAGAGAAGCACTTCAAAGACTACCGCCAGCTCATTACCAAACACTGAAGTATTTAATTGCCCATTTATATAGGTAAGTCAGAATTTATTTACATGGATTGAATTTATTGTGAGAGATAACATGTTTTAGTATTATGATGTAGTCTTTTTTCCTTTTCCTTTCACTTTAGAAGTTCTAATTGTTACTTCATACTGTGTACTTAGCAGACAGACAGACATGCATGTCTTTCAGTAGAATGGCCTGAAAGACAGCTGTAGATATTCTTCAGATAACTATTAGAGAATACACAATTTGTGATAACTACATTAAATTTTCAGTCATAAAAATGTCAAACTGATGCTCATGTTAACGTGCAAGTTGGGGTTTGTGTGCTGAACTTCAGCACAGTTTGGTTTACAGCAGTCAAATTCTCTGTTCATACTCCCACATTTGTACATCAGTAGTAGCCCATGTATATTCCCTGTTCTTCCCTAGACCAGAATGTTGGAGGAGTTCATTTTACAGTGCACAAACATATACAGAATCATATGGTGCCCACATCCCTCTTAGGAAAGACCAAGTTTCATTGGTATCAGCAGGTTGAAATTCATTTCAGCAAAACAACACCACTTATTGAAGGTTTGGACTCCAGGACAATGTTTCAGCTGCTCCCTGGAAACTTGAATTTCTCTTCTCCTCACAAAGTTGGCAAACTGGCCAGAGGAAACATGTACACGTCACTTTGCATGCACATGTGATATAAATGTGTGCATGCAATTGACAGACAATACATTTATCTCAACTTTAGCTGCTTCAGTATAATCTTAAATAGTATCTGTTTTATCATTTCTTATATTGTGTAAAATGAAGAAAGTCTTTTATGGTTATTGGAAACAGCATGGAGGATAACAGCATTTCTTCCATTATGAGGATACAGCTTTAAAACTTTTCAGTAGACTGGCTACTGAATGGTATATTCAACTTAACCTGGCCTGGTTAAGTTGAATATACCATTCAAGTTAAGTGACTTTTTTTCGCGTACAAAAAAGTGTGCTAAAAAGTACCTTTGTTCATGAGAAACATATGATTTTGAATAAAATCAGAAATACTTAATTAAAATCTTTGCATATCCATCCACTTTGATTTATGATTATGATCTTGTATTTCTTAAACTTAAATTTCTCATCACTGTTACTTGTTTAAAGTTCTTGGAACTAATTGAGATTAGCAAGGCTGAAAAGAGAAAGAAGCAGGTGGTCCAAAGGAATAATAAAGAAAGACTGAATAAACAAGAAAAACAAGTAAAGGAAGAAATTATGTATGGAGACTCAATGATCAGTGGAGTACTTAACAAAAGTATGACAAAATCATGTTTCCTGGGTACAAAAATATACGATATTAGCCACGCTATCCAGATGTAAAAAGGTAAGTCAAGGAAATGGTACAAATGATTTGAGAAGTATTCTATGAGGGAGGATGTAAAGGAGTTGTTGGAAGAGGCAAAAACTGAAGAGCAAGAAGGTGAAGATTGTAAGTCTCCTATCACACTACAATAGAGGCGAACTGAAGAGAAGGCTGTTGTAGCCAATGAGACTATACGTAGATTGTGTAGAAGGAATAATGTAGAATTTGTTGATCTGTGGTCTGTGTTTGATGGAAAGAAGGATTTGTACAATGCTGATGCACTGCATCTAAATGATTTTGGTGTTAGGTGTCTGGAGAGAGCTTTGTTCACCGAGCATGCTGCTGTGCAAATTCAGGAAAACTTAAGCAATTAGGGTTCAAACAAGTGAGTTTGTGTGAAGGCACCCATGAGGTGAGTGAGTGTGAGAATGACCAAGTGTGGAATCGAGTCTCTCAAGCGAAAATATTTAATAAGGTAGTTAATTCAGGAAGTAAAGATGGGTTGGGGTCTAAAGGAATGCTGCAGTTTCTATATACTAATACCAGAAGTATCAGGAACAAGAGCGAGTAGTTTTTGGCATTTTAGTGCAACTTTGCCAAAAGTTATAGACATAAGTGACACTTGGCTAACAGCAGATGATGTAGTTACAGGGATTGAATGTGAAAGGTTTAGTATTTTCAAGGAAGATAGGATCGCAGGAGGAGTACTGCTGATGATAGCAGATGAACTGCAGCCAAAAAGAATAGGAGACAGGCAGAAGGGTGGCTGGTCATTTGAAACAGTCTCGGACAAAATATACAGTTGGTTGTTGCTTTAAGCCAGGAAGTTCCAGATGATCTGAATGATCGCCAAATTAGTACATATTATGTACGACGAGTGATTATTATGGGGGACCTCAACTAAGGAGATATAGACTGGAAGCAAGAAAGATCACATGGCAGGAAGGAAATAGAATTGATACTCCTACTAAGACATAATTACTTAAGGCAGCATGTGATGAAGGAGACTAGAGGTGGGAAGATATTGGACCTAGTCATAGGATCAGAAGAACTATCCAAAACCAAGGTGACCACGTTGCCTCTGATTGCTGAACGTGACCATGTGTTCATGACTTGGGAGATTGTAAAACATGAGGAATATTCTGTCAAGTAGGGGTGTTTGTGGAATTACAAGGCAGATGATTATTGACAAGCTTGGCATAAAATTAACACTGCAGGATAAGGATTTAATAATGCATGGGATATAGTTAAGGGTCATCTAGAGCAGGGTTTCTTTTTCTATGACAGAACACTTCACAAATCCTGAAATTTTCACAAACACCTTGTATTTTAACTAAGAAATATCTCATTCAGAATTTAACAAGAAAAAAAAACTAATAGGGGAAATGCTTAAATAAGTGTAAAGATACTAATTTGTTTAAAGAATTATACTAATACAAATTTTGTAATATTAATTAAAGGTGAAAGATGTCATTTTTTTGTAAAAGATTATAATGTAAGAAGTTTCTCTATAAGATATATGTTAGAGCATAGTAACGAAGGATCAAAGTCCATTAATGACAACTTCGGATAAATTGTATAGCCGACGGCAAATTGCTTACGTGTGAACAGCACGCACACAGTGTTTTCCGGGAAGACGCGACACGCGTACGAAGTATTCCAGGAAGATAAAAATGAAAATAGGAGCCGGGCACAAAAAGAAAGTATTGGGCAAAAACGTTTTGGGTGAAGAGGGTGCTAGAGATACGAGGTTTAAAACGGGTTTGTCCTCCCCCTGAAGAGACCTCAATAAAGGTCGAAACTAGTCTGGGTAGTGGCCCTTCCCTTAATGCATAACATTATACATATCCGCAAGGAGATGTGTTTTGCATTATAGGAGATACTGAGATAGGAATGTTGGTAGCTTGCTCCACCTTTGCAAGGAGTTGCCCGGTGTTGTACCACTTTACCCCAGTCCTGAAGATACTTTTAGGCGCAAACTTTGTTTGCACACACTTGGATAAAGGATTAAACTAAATTTATTATAGTCTGACCAAGTGAAAAATAAACTTTCAAAATTTATATTATAAGTACTTACGAGAGAATGCAGACTTTTTCTCTTGTGTGCTGGTAGTTTTCCCCTCCTTTTGTACATCCTGGAGATCTTTGTTGGCTCGAGGTGGATGACTCGCTATCTATTCCATCACAAACACCTTCAATAAGAGATTTCTTAATACCAAAATTAAACAAAGTGCCTCTCTTATTCATATTAGAATTTAAAGCTGTATTCCCATTACTTTTTAAAAAATCACGGCACTCCGGTTTCAGAACAAGCACTTTCACACTGCAATACGAACTTGCGAAGAAAGTATTCAGTATTAATAGATTTGAGAACTGGATACAGACTACCTTGATCTTCAATTTCAGTGGAAAAATTTTCTTTATACTTCCTTGCTGATTGGTCACTGACATTTGCAACACAGATGTTATTTCGTTCAGTTTTGAGAACATGCTTCCCATTGTTGTAATTGGCTTGCAGGCAATTTTTATGATCAGTCATAAATGGCGGTAATCTCTTTCCCGATTGTTGAAAGATTTCGATGTGTGAAAATTAAGGATAATTCATGAATATTTCAATGTTTAAAAATGTGCCACTTGGTCATTGACATTTGCTACACAGATGTCATTTTCTTCAGTTTTGAGAACAGAGGATATGCCACCCATTGTTGTAATGGGCTTGCAGGCAATTTTTATTACCGGTCATAAACAGCGGTATTTCCTTTCCCAAATGTTGAAAGGTTTCGATGTGTGAAAATTAACGATACACACGTTATTAGGCATTCTGGGTCTGAGGTTTTCGACATATTCATGAATATTATTCTCCTCAGAATATTTCTACTATAAAATATTTATTCATGAAAAATGCTTAGAAAACTAAAATGATAAATTCCAGAACTTCTCACGGAACACCTATTCACCTTCCGCGGAACATTAGTGTTTTGGTGAACACAGTTTGAGAAACCCTGATCTAGAGGAAGCGGTATTGAATTGTATACCTAGGGTAAGGAGGGTTAATCGGGTAGGAGTTAGATGGATGAGTAATATCATTAAACATGAGTTGCAGAAGAAGAAAATGCTGCTGAGGGTATATAAAGAGAAAGGTGACCAGCAAACTCATGAACAGTACAAGGCCAAGCAAGAAAGGTGCATGGCAAGGAAGCCAAAACCAGATTATGAGAAAAATCTAGCCAAGCAAGCCAAAGGAAATCCCAAAGAGTTCTTTCATTATTTGGCAAGTTAGAGGAAGAATTACTATGGAAAATTAATCATAATGAGTGATGATGGTCATGAGGTTAAGTGGATATGACACTGGTTAAGTGGATAAGAGGATACCTGCTGGACAGATATCAAAAAGTGGTATGTGGAGAGGCAGAATTGAGGTGAAAACAGGTTGACTAGTGGTGTACTGCAAGGTTCAGTGCACCTTTAATTGCTGTTTAATTTGTACATAAATGATATAGGAAATAACCTGAAAGGAAATATTTAGTTATTTGCTGATGATGCAACATTAGGTTGAGTAATATAATCAAGGTGATGTGAAGAGCTTGCAGGACGATTTAAATAGGCTGTCAGTATGGTCCAAAGATAATGGGTGTCAGTTTAATGTGGAACAATATAAAGTTATGAATTTAGGGATAAATGGATTTCAAGCCATGTATCATATTGATGGCACTGTACTCCAGGAAATGATGAGGCTAGATATTTAGGTGTGGTGGTAGACAGAGTTAAAGTTTAGAGGACATATTGCTAAGTTAGCCCATAAGATTACTTTGCTATTGAAGAGCACATTAACAAGTAGAGATAAGGAAGTTGTTATTCCTCTTTATAAGGCCTTGATATGCCTACATCTGGATTACTGTGCTCAGATCTGGTCTCCTGGGTTTCTTGGTGATGAGGAAGCAGTGGAGAGGATTCAGAGGTGAGTGACCAAGATTGTTAGTGGCCTGTGGAATGTTTCCTATGAGGATAGATGGAGAGTGTGTGAATTGCAGAAGTTGGTGATGTGAAGAACTTGCTTGATCCATGGAGAAAAAGAGGGGGTATGATAGAGACATTTAAGTTGCTTAAAGGGTTTTATAGGATAGCTGGAGGGGCCAGAACAAGGAGTCATTCCTGGAAGTTGAAGGTATGGTTAGTAGGGATGTGAGAGGACCAGATTTTTTTTTTTTTTTTTGCTTGCAGAGTTGTGAATGAGTTGAATGGGTTGCCAGAGTCATTTGTGAGTCATTAATTTTTCTGTTAATGGCTTCAAGGAGAGGTATGATAAATTATGTGGATAAATTGGGTCTCATGCAATGAGTCTTAGGACTCCATGGAGGTGCCTGTATAATAATTTGATTGAAGTGGCATTATTGTTCAACCAAAATGCAAAACTTTCATGTACACTTTGGTGAGTGGTATGCAATTTACCATTATCATGATGGGTTCAGGTTAATTATTTTCTTTATAGCATTTTTTAAAAAAATTTCTTTGGAGAGGAAGAGAGGAATGAATTACACTTCCATTCTAGGGATTGTGGCTTAGATTCTGACTCATAGTGACTGGCACAGTGAGAACCTGTGACCAATGAGAACACATTTGAAATAAATGAGAAGGAACCAGTGGCTTGTCATTAAAAAATCTGTAGAAATCTCTTTGTCTTGTTTTTTTTTTCCTCTCTCTCTTGCATAAATGGCCATTGTATCCATTTGTGACAAATTTTCCTTTTCTCTTAGTCGTTCTATCATCACTATGCTTTGAACACACACACCCAACCTTAAAAAGTTCTTTGCAGTCACACCAAAGTCTTGATGATTTTAGGGTCATAGCTAGATCGAAAGGAAATCTGAAACAGCCTTTTATGGAATGTGAAGAACTATCCAAGGCGTCTTTTAACCTAATGTCTGATCCTCACCATCTTGTGGGGCATCCCATTTATAGGCATCTACCAGGATACTGAAGAAATTAGGATGTGCTGGCAATTTGCAGTTCAACCAAATTGTATTCTGTATTAACTTAATCCAAAACAATGATTGCACAACAAGATGGAATTCCATGCTAACTGGGTGCCGTTATCTAGTTAAACAAGGTTACACTGTTTTCATCAGAACACCAGGACGAACAGTAAAAAGTCATCTACTAGAACAAACTCCAGTTATCATCAGCAGAATTCACAATAGGTACCATCAGTTCCAGAAGTCTTAACAAAAAAGAGGTAGAACTGAAACATTGTAAGACAACATGAAGACAACATTGTCAAATGCCATCTAGGAAGTACCATGGCAAGATGATTGGTGTTGCAGCAAAGAAGACAAAAACAAGTGAGATTCAGGCATTATTGATCAGGGTAAGAAAGATAAAATAGCTGTAGTATTCAACACTGAACATGAAGATCATTATATTGAATGCCAGGCACTTTCAAGTATAGTAATGTGGACAAACACCAAGCTGAAGAATCAGACAGACTTAAGGATCTGCTAAGGAAAAAGTTGAGAAATTTTTCAAGTCATTAGAGAAGACAACTGACATAAAGAAAAAGGAAAAACTGGTCCCTGTTGGAGATCTGAACAAAGATCTCCAACAGGGACCAAAGTAGGAAATAAATACCAGACATGTAAAAATGTGTTGGAAAAATTTGGGGAAAAGAGTAATGATAATGGTAGGTACCTGCTGGAATTCTCTTCAGGACACTGACTAGAAGTCTCATGGACTATGTTATTGTTGATAGTGATATCTTCATCCTGGTTTCAGAACACAAGTGGATTTGAAATAGGAAGTGATCACCATTTACTTTTGAGCAAGACAAAATTAAATATTATATTTAAAAGAAAAGTGTGTAAGAAAGATTTAAAAAATAATATCACAATAATTTTTTTTTTAATTTGAAAATTACTTATGAAAATTATGCCCAAACTTTTGGATTCTGATGGGCCAAAATTTCAGCAGTCAACTTGATTGTTTTTGGCTCATTTGGAGTGAAGTATATCATTGCCTTCCCTCCATTCTGGTATTTTTTTTTCATTGGCAGTCTTTTCTCTCTAGATGATCTCCTGTGTATTTTTTTTAGAGAAAAAACAGTTTGTCATCCTTGTTAACTTCACTTAACAAATTTAGTAGTGCATTATTTTTTACAGTCGAGTAAGAGCAAGATAATTCTGTCAACGTTCTCAATTTAACATTAATCAGATCATGAAACAACAACATCATCAAATACCTGATATGTACCCTGAGGGGGGGGCAGAGGTACAGATTTGATTTAATTTTGATTTGGTTTTTATGGTGCAAATCAAAGAGCATACTGCACCAGGACACAGGTTACAGCAGTACATGTGGTAAGTGGTTCGTATGATAATCACAAACATCCGTGTCCTGGGCAGGATTCGAACTCACACCCTCTTGGCTGGGGAGCAGATAAGCTAACCACTCAGCCAACCACAGCAAGCGGTACAGGATGTTATGATAGTATTACATGAAACTATTACATCATTAATAATTTCCTAGATGACATCATTCCTCCAACTTTATCTATCACCTAAGGACTCCAGTAATTTCAGATCTTATATTTTGGTCTTCTAAGCCACTTGTTATTAATCCACCTATGAATAGATCTTGATCTTCCTCTAAGTCTTTTTCCTGCCATCCTGGCAGAAAATACTTGTTTTGCTAACCTTTCCTCTCTATCATTCTGTTTGAATGTATGTTTGATGTGATGTGACCATACCATCTGAGACTGGCTTTGCTAGCAATGCCAAGTTCTTTCCTAATATCTTCATTTTTAATATGATTTTGCCATTCATGCTATCTATTCACTCCTCTAAGCTTCTCATATCTGTGGTCTTCAGTCTTTGATCAGGTGTTTTGTTTATAACCCAAGTGTCAGATCCATAAGTTAAAATTGGTTTGAATGAACACTGTCTTATATTACAGGTAGTTTAGCGTTTTGACTGGGAGATTATTGTGTATAAATTTATTCAGTTGACTTCCTACCATATTAGCTTTGCTAACTTTGTTGTCTGTTTCCTTATTTAATTTGCCATCCTCACTAAAATTAATGCCTAAATAGGTGATTTTTTATCTTGTTCTATAGGTAATCCATTCAGGATGCAGTTGATATTTTAAAATTTCTGCCTATTTTCATTGTCTTTGTCTTTTTATTGCTGATTTTTATACCAAATTTATTACAACAGTTATTCAATTTAGTTAGGGAATCCTGCAGACTTGTACTGAATTTATTTAGGAATATGACATCATCTGTGTAAAGAAAGTAAAAAGTTGAGATTAACATATCCAATTTTGATATCAGGTTTAATGCCACATTCTTTCATAATGTGATCCATGTAGATGTCACCCTTATTCACTGCTGGTTTACAACTCAAATATAGACTGTTTTGCTGATCATAATGGCTCATATACAAATCGTTGTTATACTTCCATGATTTCTCAACTGTTTATCTTAAAATTTGCCTTAAAATGACCTAAATCGAACCTGTTCTTCTCCAAGCTCTTCCACACTTTTTCTTTGCTGTTTCTCAAATCTACTTGCATAAATCTTATCAGGAATACTTAGCAGGGAAATTAAATTCCTCAGTTATTCTCACATTCAGGTTTATTTCTCTTTTTATGCATGAATATTATGAGAGCCCTACTTCTATCTTCTAGAATTTGATTTTCTGAATTATGCATTGCAGCCACTGTAAAACATTTATACTTCCTTATTTGAGCATTTCTGGTTGAATATCATGTACTCCTGCTGCCTTTTTCACATTTCAGGTTTTTGATGGCTTTTTCTTCCTGAAATATTGATATGTACTCCTAACTGCATTCCTCATGTTTTCTGCTACCTGTTGTTACTGCTCATTTTATTTAGTAGTCACTCAGTATAATTATTTTAACCATCTAGAATATCTTCAGTATTCATGTTACTTTTATCATATATTATACCTTTTACAGTACTCTTTCCTCCATTTCTGAGCTTTCTCAGTAGCCCTCAGAATATTTTGCACCCTTCCTATATTTATTTTCTATATTCTTACCAGTATTCCCATGCCTTTTGTTTAGCTAGAAGAAGAGAGACCTAGAAGAACAAGAACCACATTAATACAAAAATATGTCACAAACACACATATATTGCTGACTATGTACATTATGACTCTTACCACCCCTATTCGATAAAAAAATCTGTTGTATTAACATAGTTCATTAATGTCTAATAAGTTTTCCTCAACTTCTAAGGATTTAAACAGCAATATTTAGCACAAATTAGAGCAATCAACTAGAACAAAGAAATCTTAAAGAGTCCTTATTCTATGAAATATTTTCACATTCCTAAAATACATATTTAAACATACTGATTATAAAATTCTATTTACCAGCCAATCAGGAATTAAATATTTTCAGACCCACAAAGATACAAACTGATCAAGAAATATTTGAGTATCACAATATATCATATTGTTAAGTATAATTTCTGGGAAATTCCCATGCTACTCCTCTAAAACACTATTAATATAATTAACGGCTATTTTAGCCTGTTTTTGTATAGGAGTGTCCCTTATATTTAATACATTGGCTAACATAACTTAAAAGGGGTATGTATATATTTTAGGGCATTTTGGGCAAGTGTGGAAGGCAATTATGGCAGAATGAAAAATGTGGAAAAATTATGTTACATACCTTGATTTTGGTTTAAAGATGCCTTCTAAATCCAAGCTCTTGTTGAAAGGGGGGGGGGGAAGAGAGGGAAAGAACATGGGGTTGTACTTGAGACACGGGAAATAAGTTTGGGAACCCGGGTTACTATTAATAATATATATATAAATATATATATATATATTATTTTGTTGTGGGGAGAGGGGGGGGAAGGAAAGAAGGGGAAGGGTATCCTTATGTGGAAACTGGGGCAAGGGTTTACGGGGTGTGGACTGTTTCGTGGACCATCGTCGGAACTTTGTGGGAATGACTGTAGGGCTATGTCAAGGCTGTGAGATGTATCTGCCAAATTTGGACATTTGTTGTCGCTAAATGGCCGGAGGCGTGGCTTAATTTGTAAGTTTTGGAACGTCCAACATTCGGAAATTAGGTAGGGACGGTGGACGTTGATAGAATTACCATCGCATTTTATGGCAATAGTTTCGGATATTCTAAGCATCGTTTCGTTTTCTTGTTTGTCAATGATTAATATATACATACCCCTTTTAAGTTATGTTAGCCAATGTATTAAATATAAGGGACACTCCTATACAAAAACAGGCTAAAATAGCCGTTAATTATATATCATATTGTTTTCCATACCTAATTGCAGTTCATTCTGCGTGTTTTACAATTCCAACACTATGGTCTCGATTATACACTACTGTACATTATAATCAATATAATACTTGGGAACACTACAATCTCGAAAAACATTTTGTAGTGTTCCCATTCCTGATAATCTCAGTTGGACTGTTAAAAAGAAAAATCTTCAAAAGAATAAAACTCAAAAAACTGCTGCCCATTCAGTGAACAAAACCATGTGTCACAAATTGAAAAAGTTGCTATACTTGATTTCCAAGATAATTAAATAAAATTATGTATATATTTGAAGGCCTGTCAATTAAAACTAATATTACTGGTGTAAATGTCCATTGCCCATAATTAATCTCAGAAATTTGGAACCCACTTATATTAAAATTAACCCAAAAGTTATAACCAATCAGAAGATTCTAATATTCCTTGCCCACCCCCTCACACACACACACACACACACACACACACACACACACACTTTCCTTCTGAGAATAATTTTGGTTTGAAATGGCCTCACACCATAAAGAGTTTTCATTCACTGTAAATGAAAGGAATATCAGTCATTTTTAATTATTTTATGAATTTATATTCACCTTTATGTAACTATCTATTTATTGTTCGTTTTAAATAATTAATCCTTTTAATCATTCCTGTGTTTATAGTTTATCAAAATTCTCATTTTAGTTATGCTACACAAGTTAGTTTTTACATCTGTACTATGTTGGTAATATTCTTCCTTTGCCAACGTGCGTGTTAGAAACATTTCTTAGCACATTTCAACAGCCACCAACCAAGGATCTGCTTCACCATTGAAAAGGAAAACAATAACTGTCTGCCCTTCATTGACTCTAGTCATCCAAAGGATCACTATCTTTTTCAGTTTACAAAAAAGAAACACTGGATGGCATGTTCATTATCTATTACACCACCACTCCCAGTAGTATTGTGTTATGAAAAAGTTAGCAAATAGAGCTACAACTTCTTGGATCATGCTAGCCTTCTCCACCAAAATGTCACGTTCAGTACACATTTTTATCCAATAACTTTACCTTTCACAAAATCAATAGAGCTCTCCACTCATCTCCCACCCCAACCCCACCATCAATTCAGAACACAAAAAATCCATTGCCATTGTCCTGCTTCCAGGGCACCTTAGAAAAAAACTACATGCATTCTTAAAAGGTATAATATATACAGCCATCTTTTTAGGCCATACCAAAAATTAGCTATCCTTATCTACTCACCAAAAGATTCTCTCCATCATCTCGATCATCCTGGTGTCTACAGTGTCCCTTGCTTCTTCAAACTTATATACTTTGGACAAATCAGAAGAACTGTTAGTTTCTGTTTTTCTTCTAGATGATATTATGTCCATCATCTGTACTACAGCCATTCCAGGATGGCAGACCATGCCATGGATACAGATCACTAGATCCAGAGGAAAACATTGCCAATATACCGAATCAGATATAAAGCTGAGAAACTATTTCTGGAATCTGATACAGCACTATGTTCTCCAAACCCAAACAAATTTTTCTGCATCAATTTCCAAAAATCTGGGAGTTCATCATTTTGAGACCTTCAGCAAGATTGTATGGCTACACTCGTGGAGGGTGATAGTTAGACTACAGGAGCTCAATTTTTATATTCAGTCTGTGTTTTCTTTCCTGTCGAGGAAAATTTTTGATCACAAGTTAGTAATGATGTAGCATTTCATGTAGTACTATCATAATATACTGTACATGTCAGGAATTTGATGATAGTGATTCATAATCAAATACATACTACCAATGTTCTTAAAATGCTCATCCAATAAAAGTTGGATGGGCATTTTTTTTTTTATTTGTGCTGTTATATGCTCTAAAATGATTAATTATTATCAGGGCTGAACAAATTACTTACTCACCATGCAAGCCCAAGACAATAATGCACTTTTTTTTTTTGAAGGTATGCCTCAATAAGTCTGTAGGAGTTCCATAAACTGATAAATGGTGTTGTCTGTGTTTTTTAAAGCTAAGAAGATATTTTAGATTAAATAAAAAAAAATATTCTGTTTTGTCCAGTTTGCAGCTATTCACCAGCTGGTAAAATCTACTCGTCATGGGTGTGTTACACCTGATATCTTAGGAATATAGTATTCTCAGCTATCATGGTGTAACATGAAGAATAAATATCATAAATTAAAACCCCTGCATAAAAAAATGAATTATTTAATGGAAAATTTCTTGCATCCAGTAATATGTATAAAACGTAAGGGTTGTTGTTAAAGTAGCTGATAAAGGAAGGAATGTATTAATATTGTAATATGACTTAAAATAAGGAATTCTAACTAAATAAGTAGCTAACAAAGGAAAGTATAGATTAATATTGTAATACGATTAAAAATGAGAGAGTTAAGTAAATAAGTAGAAATGGGTGAGTCATAAAATACGTTATGTGAGAGATTAAGTTATTAAGTAGAATTCATAGAAAAGGTTTGAAAGGGGATTAAGTCAGGCTAGCACAAGGAAAGCAAAGCTATCGCTTAGGGCCGATCCCTGGATCGAAACATTGAGAATGGGCTTGCCGATCAAATGATGTTTGGCGAGAAAACGCCACCCTAATTGGTTGATGATTAAAAAACAAGTAGAAGGAGGAGAAAGGAAGTAAGAAAAGGTGCCATTAGGGGAGCAGCTATAAAAGGGTTGGTAACCCCCTGGGGAGCGGACTTTTTTTGGATAGTCGCTTTTGGCCTTGGAGTTTGGTTTTGGTTCCGGTGGAGTTCACAGGGTTTTCCTGAGTGGCGACAGGGGTGATATCTCCTCGTCACAACACGGAAACGAAAGTGAGCGGGATTTCGATTCCCGTTTTCCCGAGTAGGAAGCAAAGGAAAAATTGCCATAGAGTCCTAGAAAAGGAGGGATCTTCTTCTAGTGATAACTACGCAAAGCAGAAAGCTGTAAAGAGATCGATGTCCTCGTTGTTGATAGTAGAGCAAATATATGTGTGTTAAAGTATTCCAGAGTTACGAGAAGTTTTACCAAAGGTTCGTTTGGAAAAGAATAAAGGCTCATACGAAAAGCTCAAGAAAGGTACTGTAAATCATAACCTATGTTAGCTAGAAATTTGTCTGTGAAAAGTATCGTGATTCCAATATAGAACTGTTGAAGTTATACTAGGACTTTAGTATATGATAGAATGTGTTATGTGTAGATTGACTAGTGTTATAGATTTGTGAATGATTAAGAGTCCTAAGGTATTTTTGCATGTCTATTATATTGCACAAGATATTTAAATGACATAATTGTGTGTTAGTGCAAATAACAGTATAACGGAATAGTGTGAATTAAGTAATTATGTATCCTAAGAATTGAATGCCTAATGTAATGTATGAAATAATTGAAATGTCACAAGTATGTGTTAGCAGTGAATGATTTGTTAATCTACTTCAGTATTAATAATCAGATAGTGTGAATTGATCTAATTTGTTCACATCAGGTGAATTTATGAATTAATGTGTATGGCGGCATAATCACAAATAGCCATATTGCTTGTAATGATTTAATGTTAGTCCATAAGTATTTTAGTTTAGTATTTGAATTGTACCATATTTAGAAACTTAATAAACCTTTTGTTCAATGATAAAAGAGTTGTCTGATATTGCTAATCCAATGCACCGCTTAAAATCATCATACCTAATCATGCGGGAAATTTAATGTTGAGGAAAGAGATTAAGAGTCACGACTGCAATAATATTTAAATACTAAGAGATATATTCGAGATTGACTTTCTCCCTATTTATGACAACATAAATGGTGCAGTTGATAACCACTTGAAAATATTGTACTTAGTCATGCGGAAAATTTAAGTTGAGAATCGAGTTAAGTGTCACGACTGCAATAGTTACACTTTCAGATATATTTGAGTTCTTTCTCCTTGTTTATGTATGTAATATCCTAAACTAAATATCCCAAAAGGCGCAGTATAAATACAAATATTAGGGGTACTACGGGGAGCAATAACTTAGATATTGGTATAAGTTTTGGTAAAATCTCGGGCATAGAAGTTAGAAGAATATAGATAAAAGGAATTTGTAAGATTAGAGTAGAAATCGTAAATTGGGAATGGGCAAGCATATTTGTCAGGCACTAATTATTACCATTTTAAAGTTACAGCTGTGTATTAAATGTTGCTGGATGTACTCATGCTTATTAGGCTCAAGTGTGACTACAATATCAGTAGCGAATAGCCATGCAATCATTATATTACATTCTGTTAGATGATATAGTTTATGCTTCAGAGGCTTTGATATTGCTTAGAAAATTGTCTATGCCATCTCATCCTGATAGTTTCTGAACCTAATAATGTGCATTATTGTCTAAAATCAAATAATGCATATCATAATGGTCAGATAATAAAAATTTATCATCTCTTGTTCCACATTTAGTTTTGGAATTCCATATTTGATTACAAGTGCATGATAAACAATAATTAGAATTAAACATAATTCTTAACTAAATTAAAAGCATCATATTTACCCTTTTTTAAAAAAATTATTAATTTATTTAATCAGTCTGAAATTCAGATATAATTTCTGTTTTATTTTCTACTTATTTCTTTTCTAATATGTTTTCATATTTTTAAGGGTTGCAGAAAGTCATAAAAAAAATCGAATGACAGCTCATAACTTGAGTACAGTGTTTTGTCCTACACTACTTCGATGTCCAGATTTTGGCGTGCCAAAAGATCAGATGGCATCATGGTTTGCTGAGAGTGAAGTGATAGAACTGCTTATTACTTATCAAAAGAAACTGTTTGATGTGTAGTGCGTAAATGTATATGTGGTATTTTATTTTATATGTTCACCTGTTTATATTTTTAAAGTTTAGATTTAAAGTCATATGACTATGAAGTTTACCATTGGGCAAAAAAAAAAAAAAAAAAGAAAGAAATATACATCTCTCTCTCTCTCTCTCTCTCTCTCTATATATATATATATATATATATATATATATATATATATAGAATCTCTACCTGTTTAAAGTTGAAGTATTTACATGCCATGCCATGTATACTGATCAATAGTTTAAGAGTTCTTTCTATTATATATTTATACATGCCATGTATAAAAAATATATTTTTTTTTATATATATGTCAAATATATATATATCAAACTTTAATTCATTTAATTTGAAATCTTTTCAAAAGAATTCTCTAAACTATATTTAATTATTATTTATTTATATATACCATTTTATTATCATGATTACTGGAGTGTTCCAGTCTTAACTGATAAATTTTTAGATTAATTGGAAATGCTCATCTCCTGTTTAACAGTACAAGTTTGGGGAATTAAAAATCATGATGTATTTTCATATTTTTTCTGTGCTTTTGCTGTTTTTTCTGTTCCATTAGTTTTTGTCTTTATTAATATAAAGACTCCTAGTCTTGATTATCGTAATTTTTTTAAGAAAATAAAAAGTAAAATTCTTAAAGAATTTTTTTATATTCTACAGTTAATCTGGAAAATTGTTAAAATTTAGAATTATTATTATTATATGTTAGGTATATGTTTTGTTAATAGTTAAAATTTTCAAAAAAAATTATCTTATAGTTTTTTTTTTTTTGCATAAAAAGACCTAATCCAAAAGTGTTTGCAGTCATTCTGTTAGTTATAATTCTTTAATTTTATTGTTCACTGATCTTTTACTTAAAAATACAATTTAAGTGAATTTAAATGTACAAATTATGTATGAAAAGTGTTATACATGCTGGTTTCAACTAGTAGTTACTTGCATATACAGTTAATTTTCATTGTGGTAAACACTTCTGTAATAAGAGATGATTCATTCTCTATAGCAGACACCACTTTGTGCATTGTAATGTTTATTGCAGAGGGTTATTATAAACAAAGTTCCCTATAGCAAATTTTCTGCAATAACAAAGATATCCCTTTCATCCCTACAGATTTGCTGTAGTGAGGTTGACTGTAAAGCATAATTATTATGGGGGGGAAAATTAGTTTTTTATCAAAATCTGTTAAATTAAGTACAATTGTTGCCAGAGTTCAAGCAAAAGCAGTTTAAGCTGCCATTTGTTAGTAGCATAAATAAATTTAAAGTCAGACACTACCTTTCCTTTTATAGCTACATTTCTTGAATATGTCATCACCTGTTCAATATTCTGTTCTTTAATTTGATAAGAAAAAGGATAAAATATCCATATTTTCCCATCAAGCTAGCAAGCTACTATATTTGGTACTAAGAAACTGAACTTTCTAAACAAAACATTATCAGATCATACAGAACTTGCATCGCTTTTGCCATCGTCTGTATTCCACTGCTTTAAACTTGTTAACCTTGTCATTATGCGCACACACAAAAAAAAAATGATAATATTTGTATAGCACATTGTAGTAAACTAAGGGGGGATTTGGATGTTTTTTTCTCCATTTCCCATGGAGAAAAAATTCATTACACGTTCTTTATATTCAATAATTATGATTAGAAAAATAAAATAAGTATTAGGGAGGGGATTAACTATTAAATTTGTATAACACTTTCAAATAAAATCTTTCCAAATTTTTTAATGAGAAACTAAACTTGAGCTTGTTTCCATGATCATAACTTTTTATATCAGGTTTTATGCTTGCAATGGCTGCACAATCAAGACTTTAATCTCTTCAAATTCTTGATAGTCACCATCAACAAGAAACTTTGTTTGCACAAGTAAGGTAGCAAATGGCAAAGAGTACTTAGCATTTTTTCTTTCATCGTTAACCAGAATTTGGATAATTCAGTGTCTGTAAATTTGAATGTATTCCGAGTGTGCAATCATTCTTTAACAAGTCTCTTCTTTTCTTTCATTGACAAATGTAATTGTGCAATTTCTTTTCATAATGTGAATGGATTTTAAATTAATTTACGTATCAAGTATTTCAAATTAAAAGTTTTCTCAAGCATACACAGATGTTGCTCTACTAGTCTTAATAATACTTCTTTAGGATTCAAGTTATAACATCAACTAAACATCACTAAAGAACCATTTTTAACTCATCTTTTCCAAAGTTGAATTTTAGCTTTGAATCCATAAACTTTATCAGTACACATTAATGTATGTTTCACTTGATTCTTGAAATATTTGATTAAGTTCATTTAGGTACTCAAAATTTTCAGTTACACAAGTCTTTTTTTTTTTTTTTTTGAAGTCAACACTGTCCTTCAACTCAGCAAAATGAGAATCACTCTCTTTTTTTTTTTTTTTTAAGCTCATAACCCTTGACAGAATTCTATCTATGGACACTCCATGCGCATTGGTATTCTGATCCTATTTCTTTGCATAAAGCTGAAAATAGGTGGAACTGTATTGACTTGAATTTTATTAGATCATCATTTTGATGATAACATTTAATAAAATTCAATGTGAAATTCAGCAGGTAACTTTTGCATACATGAGCCTTCTCTGTGAATAAAACAATGTATTACTTGACCCTTAGGGTTTTCAGAATGAATTCTTGATGTAAAGCCTTGATGCCTTCCTATCATTGCAGCTGCACCATCAATACACAAACTTATGCATATTTCTATAATTTACCACATTGAATATTTCATCCCATGTAGTTTTTTGGTACTTCTTTGCAGAACAAATTGTTTTGCAAAGAAGTACCAAAAAAACTATAATAACTAGCTCAAGGAGCTAGTTAAAAGGTCACACACTTATCAGCTAAAGATAAAATTCCTCATATAGTTGATAATTATGTGACCTTTTAACTAGCAAAATGATGAATTGTAATGTATGAGGCATTTTATCTTTAGCTGATAATTGTGTGACCTTTTAACTAGCTCCTTGAGTGTAAAAGAGCTTCGTCTCTTATTTTGTCTTGTAAATACTTAAAAAAAAATTCAAATCTATATCTGCATAAGAGGGATGTTTTGATGTAAGGTGCCAGCTTAGTTTGCTTATCACCTTGGCTTTGACAACTCTTCCACTGAAGGAAAAAAAACATTTAGGCTGAGAAAGAAAAAAATTACCAGGGTACAGAAATCCAAATTTGAGATAATCTTCATTATATTGCCTGATTAGTGACTTCTTTTTTTTTTTTTTTTTTATTATATGCATTTTTTGGGGAATTTCATGACTTTCCAGCTTAAATCAGAAAGTTGTGCATTATGGTTGGAAAATAAATATCCTTAAAAATTATTTTCATTTATTATTTGTTTTTAGAAATAAATAGGTTTTATTTATTTATTTATTTTTATTTCTAAAAGCATACAATAATCCATTATGAAATTCAAAAATCAAAAGTCAGTAATAAATTAATAAGTAACAATTGAGAAAATTAACAAACGCAGTTATGTTTTTTATAGAACACCTAATGTTTATTGAGCCATTGTTGTAATTGTGCCATTTTTCCATACTGGAAATATACAGTATAGGAATTTTATTTACCTTGCCATGTTTCTATATTAAATTTATTATATCTAAATTTAAAGTTCATTTGGAAGTAATGTAATTAATATAAATTTGATATTTTCGGTATTCAGGAGAATAACGGAAATAAACATTAAAGTTGTAAGATTAAAAGATTTTTAATTTTTGATTTATAAGAATTATTTGTTTATATTAACCAGCTATTTATGGCTGGTGTTAAACAGTTAACACAGTAGCAGTAATAAATAATATTGTAGAATATTTAAAAACGTGTAATTTCAAATAAAAAGGGGGAAAAACATTTTTATTAATAATAATTATTATTATTAATCTTTCTTAATCCATCATTCTCCCATCAGTGACAATAATAATCTTACATATCTTCTATATTAATAGAAAAACCTGAAAAAAATAAAAGCAAATGAAATATTTAACATGCACACACAAAGAAAATAAATCGATTGAACAGGAATGTCAGAGGTGCTATGTGATGTAACCACTACAGGGCAGTCTTTGGCTGCAGCTACTGCTATACATAAAATCTTATACGTATGCCAAAATAATTATTGAATTCAGGAAGTTTACAGAGATCCTATATACGGTATAATGTTCAAATATATTTTCAATTGTAAATTTGAATGACTATGAAAAGTTTTACATTTTTTATCATTATAAAAAAAATGAACGGCATCCAGTATCTCATTGCACACCAACTGGAAAACTGGTTTTAAAGATACTATTAAGTTTTATTATTAATCTAAAAAAATGCAGAAACATAGTCCTTTTGAATCGTATCTTTTCAGTGGTGCAACAAGGTAACTTATGGCAGAGGCAAAGCAAGCTCTGTATGCTCTCATAGTGCTTTTACTCTCTCACTTGTGCTCTTTTGTGGAGGAGAATGCATTTGAATCCTGTTTAGGATACATGAACCCTTTATAGGGACTTCTCACATAAGTGAGTTAACCAGTTTCGCATGGAGATGTAGTGCATTTTCTTCCAGAAACTTGATTTTTTATCTCCATATAAAACAGGCTAGCAAGAAAATGCATACAAATAACAAGCTGATATATTGGCTTTGTCACTTTATTGCTTTCTCTATAATCACAGTCATTCTCACTCTTATTTTGGTTTCTTTTGTGCAAATGCTAATCTGTTTGCTTGGTTGATAATGCAATTCATTTTTTTTAGTAGTTTAATCACATCTTTGATTTTTTTCAAGTATTTTCTACCTAGTAAACCTGATAAAAGGATTAATAAAGCAAGTTATGATTTTGCTGCCCCCCACATTTCATTTCATGCACACAGTGCATGTGCACACACACACACACATATATATATATATATATTAGAATTCATATTTACCCGGTTAAAATTATATGAAAATATAATAATGTTTAAATGACTAAACACCGAGAACAATAAAGATGGGGTTTAATAGGAACACTATTAGTGTGTAGCTCAGTGGATGTGGCGTTTGCACACCATGGCGCTTAACCGCACAAAGGAAGACTTCTTCATTTTGAATCTAGTCAGCAACTAGAAGAAATTTTTCTAAGCCTTTTTTCGACCGGTTCCCGAGTTAGTCGATCTCTGGCACAGGCAAGTGGGTTTTTTCTCCAGGAAATTCGGGTTTTTCATCCCGTGAATTCAAGAAAATTGACTGTAGAACCCACATTATTTCAGACATTAAATACGAGTGTTAGGATTAGGGACCACACGATTACGGCACTCTTTGAGCCGTCTCTCTTCACTGCGTGCCATTTAATTAGCGATAACCTTGGCCCAGCTATCTCTGATTGGACACCAGTGGAGATTTAGCTGCCCACTCAGTCTCCAAAAGTTAGATAGGGCTAAAAAAACGACCTCGCCTACTCCCTATATGCGGGAATAAAAAGGCGTTGGCTGATTTTTTTTTTTTTTTTTTTTTTTTTTTTTTTTGTTGATAAAAAAAATAATAAACGAGGATTTACACTTTCTCATCAAGGATTATCAGAAACTCTCAGAAGTATTGGATTATTCATCAACAGACTAGTCTTCCTTAAAACATGTAAGTGCAATTCCATCATACCTCGTTTTCTTAATTTCAAGGAATCAGTTAAAACAACTCAGACTCGGAGAATTTACCACAAGGCTAAACTGGAACTTCTGTTAGAACATATCGCAGACACTAAGCACAACCTAGTTTCTTTTTTCTCTAAGAAGACTTCACTAGAAAACTGCTTAAGTAATTCTCTAGATTTCTCTTGGAACAAAACAATAGAAATTAGCGCTCTTCGAGCTTCAAAATCCCAAAACGTAAATAAAATTAACTTATCAAAAAATCCGATTATCTTAGATGCACGCAAGATCATTCCTCATCTCATTACGCTTCTACCTTTTCTAAAAAAGTAGTTATAAAGAAATCTTCCCATTCTCTTTCATTAGCGGAAGAAAGTGTTCTTGCAAAGGGCCTGAATTTCGTTCTTGCACCTACTTCCATTCCAAAAGAACTTTTCCTCACAAAGATAGAAAAAGTTGCATCCTCACTGCCAACCAAAGAAGCAAATCTACGTATGAAACCCATATTCACAATAAATAATGCTAGACCCCCTACTGATAACATTTCTCGTAGTGAAAGATTAGCCATTAACAACTTAACGAAGAATCAAGATATCATCATTCTTCCAGCTGACAGAGGGAATGCCACAGTCATCCTGAAAAAAAACTGACTATCGCAACAAAATTCTTGAATTAGACACTTACTCTGAACCTAATAATGATCCCAGAAGAGAATTTCATAACAGAACCAACAATCTTCTAAAAACTGCTTGAGAATTACCGAAGCACATCCATCTTTCTATCAGATCTGTTCACCCTTTAATCCCACGATTATACGGTCTTCTGAAGATCCATAAAATCCATACTCCCCTAAGAACTATAGTTGAAAGTATCGACTCACCAACTTACGTGTCTAAATATCTGACCTCTTCCCTAAGACACCTAACAGGAAAATCTTCTTATATAAAAAATTCAGCTGACTTCGTTTCAAAAATCAAGGACCTCAAACTAAGCAAATCAGATTTAATGGCAAGTTTCGACATAGTGTCTCTTTTCATAAATGTGCCAACCCAGGAAGTTCTCAATCTCCTCAAGAACAAATTATCTAAGAAATTCTTCGCCTTACTCTTCCACTGTGTCAACTCAGGATACTTTAGATTCGAGGAAATGATCTTTAAACAAAACTCATGATTAGCTATGAGCAGCCCGCTCTCTCCGGTTCTAGCAAATATATTTCTTAAAGACTTATAAGAAAAAGTGATTTGTTTGTCAACTCTAAAACCTAAAATCTGGCTGTGTTTTATTGATGAATGTTTTTCTCATTTGGGAGCACGGCTAAATAACCTTAATATTTTTCTAGATCATCTTAAGAACTTTCATCACAAAATTAAATTCACCTATGAACTACAACCCAACAATTGTCTCAATTTTTTAGACTTAAAACTTACAAGATGCTCTGACAATATCAAAATCTCCATCTTCAGAAAGTCTACACATATGGACAGATACCTTCATGCATCCTCCACAGAAATTTGGCATTATCTCCACCCTGGCACATCGAGCCAGATCATTATTATCAGACGAGATAAAACTTCAAAATGAACTTAATTTTCTAAAAAGGACCTTTCTCAACGATGGCTTCACTCTAAAAAATATTGAGAAATTTCTTTCCCGCCATCGTCAACCTACTATGGAAGATTCTTCTTACCCCAGAGCGTATATCTCTTTGCCTTTTATTAGTTCCCTCTCTCCCAAACTGGTTAAAATTCTTAAGAAGTTCAACATCAAAACATGTTTCACTACGTTTCCTAAACTCTGTTCCATCCTCAGTCGACCTAAAGAAAAACATTACTTTCTTCAGTACCCAGTAGTTTATAAGATTATTTGTAATTGTGGAAAGCCTTACTATGGACAGACTGATAAATCTATCCTTTTCCGTGTTGAGGAATGCAAAAGAGATATTTCCTACAACAGAACCTGAGCTAGCGCTCTCTCCAGCCATGTCCTATTCTCTATAAACTCCGACGAAGGCCACCAACATCTTATAGACTGGTCTCAAACTTCAAACATACATAAATGCTATGATGAACTTGAGAGACGTATTCTCGAATCTGAAGAAATTTCACTCGATTCAACCCACATGAATAGTAGCCTCAGCTACAATTTATCTCATGCGCACATTTCTGCTGTCCAGTACTGGCGTTCTCGCGATATCTCATGCACGCAGTTTCATACAGCAGGAACTATAGCACGTATTCTAGTTTAAACTGTACTTCAGTTTATAGTTTACAGTTCATGATCCTGAGAATTAGTAATAATATTTTTGGTTTACAGATCAAGTGTTGATCAATTTTATTAACTGAACCAACTAGTTTCACCAAACTTTAACTGTTGGTGTCTTCAGGGCACTTACATATAGGTTGAAACAATCTCACAATTATGTGTACCTATAAAACTGACAAAAATAACTGTAAAAAACTGACTAGAATAATTACAAATAAAATAGTATCGAATGTGCATGAAACACGTATCGCGTGTACAAGATTAGCTAGCTGTTGCTGAGAAACTGTCTGTAGTTTGTATTAAAGTTCATTTCTTTTGTTTTTAAAGATTTGATTAGGGTTTTCCATATCTCTGGGAGTATTAGGCCTTGATTTCTGTTAAGGTTGACAGTAGAACGGGCGACTGTGGCTGCTTCTTTGAAAATTCTTGAATGGTAATCTTCCTCTAAGTAAGGGGAACAACTTTTGTCCCACTCGATGACATGGTTAGTTGTGGAGAAATGAGACGATAGGCCAGAAATGTCCTGTCTGTTGTTTTTGACATAGCCAATGTGTGCTCTTTTTGCCTGATTTCAAGGCTTCTCGAAGTCTGTCCGATGTAACTAGAGCCACACGAGCATGGAATATTATAAACTCCAACATATTTATAGAAAAGGTGGTTGTCTTTTGGAGATCTTAGTAGTTTACGAATAGATTCTATTGGTTTAAATGTTACTCTTATTTTGTGTTGTTTGAGGAGGCTGGCGAGCTTGTAGGAGATGCCACTTACAAATGGAATTGCAATAGTTTTTATGTATTGAATATCTTCTTGTTCTTTTTGTGGTGGTTCAGAGAAAATGACTTTATTGACTAGTCTTCTTGGATAGCCGTTCAAGTACAGATTGTTGGAAATTAATGTTAGCTCATCTTGAAGGGTTTCGTTGTCTGTTGTGATGCGAATCGCTCTCTTCTTTAACATGTGTACAATGCTGAGTTTATGTGGGATGTGGTGAGAGGAGCTGAAATGTAGGTAGCGACCTGTATTGGTCAGTTTTCTGTACACCGATAGATTTATATTGCCATCAATTTGTTTTTTGATTAAGAGGTAGTTGTTTAAAAACGGTAGTTGTTTTTCTCTTTCAAGTTCCAGAGTAAATTTAATAGAATAATGGAAGGAGTTGATCTTTTTGAGAAAATCATATAGGTCATTTTTGTTGTTGTTCCACACGATAAAGATATCATCCACATATCTGAACCGAATTTTAGGTTTGGGAATAATTTGGGATTGGATTTTATTTTCTAAGTCTTCCATAAAGAGGTCAGCATACGAAGGTGAGAGTGGGCTCCTTCCAAAAGTGCACAAAGATGGTATTCCTTTACGCCCAACCGTTGATGCAATAAACTCTCCTACCTACTTATTGTCAAAACATCTCTCGAAACTCTTACAACAACACATCCACAACTCAGAGAGTTACATTAAAAACTCCAAACATTTTGTGGAAAAGCTAAAAAAACATCAACATATCGGATAATGATCTTCTAGCCAGCCTGGATGTCATCTCTCTCTTTACAAACATTCCTGTAGTGAAGGTCATTGACATCTTAAGTACCTTGTTCCCACAACATATAACCTCACTGCCTAAATTCTAACTACTTTTCGTGGAAAAATAAGATCTACCAACAATTAACAGGCTTGGCGATGGGGAGCTCACTCTCACCTTCATGTGCTGACCTCTTTATGGAAGACTTAGAAAATAAAATCCTATCCCAAATTATTCCCAAACCTAAAATTTGATTCAGATATGTGGATGATATCTTAATTGTGTGGAACAACAACAAAGATGACCTATATGATTTTCTCAAAAAGATCAACTCCTTCCATCATTCTATTAAATTTACTCTGGAACTTGAAAGAGAAAAACAACTACCGTTTTTAGACATCTTAATCAAAAAACAAATTGATGGCAGTATAAATCTATCGGTGTACAGAAAACCGACCAATACAGGTCGCTACCTACATTTCAGCTGCTCTCACCACATCTCACATAAACTCAGCATTGTACACATGTTAAAGAAGAGAGCGATTCGCATCACAACCGACAACGAAACCCTTCAAGATGAGTTAACATTAATTTCCAACAATCTGTACTTGAACAACTATCCAAGAAGACTAGTCAATAAAGTCCTTTTCTCTGAGCCACCACAAAAAGAACAAGAAGATATTCAATATATAAAAACTATTGCAATTCCATTTGTAAGTGGCATCTTCTACAAGCTCGCCAGCCTCCTCAAACAACACAAAATAAGAGTAACATTTAAACCAATAGAATCTATTCATAAACTACTAAGATCTCCAAAAGACAACCACCCTTTCTATAAATATGCTGGAGTTTATAATATTCAGTGCTCGTGTGGCTCTAGTTACATCGGACAGACTTCGAGAAGCCTTGAAATCAGGCAAAAAGAGCACATTGGCTATGTCAAAAACAACAGACAGGACATTTCTGGCCTATCGTCTCATTTCTCCACAACTAACCATGTCATCAAGTGGGACAAAAGTTGTTCCCCTTACAGAGAAAGATTACCATTCAAGAATTTTCTACTGTCAACCTTAACAGAAATCAAGGCCTAATACTCCCAGAGATATGGAAAACCCTAATCAAATCTTTAAAAACAAAAGAAATGAACTTTAATACAAACTACAGTAAATTCCTCAGCAACAGCTAGCTAATCTTGTGCATGCGATACGTGTTTCATGCACGTTCGATACTATTTTATTTGTAATTATTCTAGTCAATTTTTTACAGTTATTCTTGTCAGTTTTATAGGTACACATAATTGTGAGATTGTTTCAACCTATATGTAAGTGCCCTGAAGACGCCAACAGTTAAAGTTTGGTAAAACTAGTTGGTTCAGTTAATAAAATTGATCAACACTTGATATGTAAACCAAAAATATTATTAATAAGTTTCTGTAGTTTTTTGTATATAATTCTTTGCCCTTGGACACCTGAAGAAGTTTTTTTAATCAATGAAACTAGTAGTGTTCCTATTAAACCCCATTCTTTATTATTCTCAGTGTTTAGTCATTTAAACTTTATTAATTTATATATATATATATTTTTTTTTTCATCCTATTAAGATTCCAAATTTTTTTTAAACAAATTGTTATTCTTGCTGTTTCGAATTATTGTTTTTATTTATGTATATTTAAAACTGTTTAGTGTTTGGAAGCTGTTTATTTTGTTCATTAATAAAACGAATAACTTCTGTGTTTATGATATTAAGGAATCCACTTTTAAGAATATAATTCAGTTGCTTATTAAACATTTCTAATAATTTTTATCTATCATTTTTTGCACAAGTCACTTTAGCTTCATGCAGTATCTGCATTTTTTTATGACTATCTAGATGTATTGTTCTGAATACTTTTGTTTGTTTTTTAAAAAAATATTATTTTAAAGGAATATTTGGGTTTTGGCATTGAACAATAACTTGGTATCATTAATATTTTGACTAGAAGAATGATACAACAACTCATATTGCATTTGACTGATGATAAGAGTGAAAAATTGATTATGCAGTTATTATTAGTGCATAATAAAATCTTATGGAAGATATTTCTTGGTTTAGTTTTGCTACTGTAAAATGCATTAATATCAATGCATGAAATCAGTACTTTCCAGATTTTTTGGGATCAGCTCACTGCTCCACTTCCTCATTTTAAGAGCATTTTCTCCTCTTTCCATTAGGTAATTTCTTAAATCCCTGTCATAATAATGTGATACCTTATATTAAAAACTACAAATAAGTTTTACGTGTTCAAATAAATTCTACATATTCAATATGAAACAATACCTTATTCTGCAATCTCATCTCCAAATAATAATACTGCATTCTCTCTCTCTCTCATCATAAAATTAGAATCAGAGGTTATGATGTCTCACTGTGTAGCATAATAACTTAATATTAGGTTTGAAGTACCATATGCCTTATGTAATTTTGTAAAGTAGCACAGTTTACACAAAGCTGTATATAAAGTTCACAGTTTACATAAAGCAGCAACCTTGATTTGCATATATAATTGCATTCATGAAAACAGAAATATTATTATAATAAGTGGTAGATGATTTTCATCGCATCAGGATGAAATCATCTGTCACCTATTATAATAATGCTTCCACCCTGTTGACTAGCGGCTTGAAAAAGTTCCTTGTTTAGTCTTTAGAGCAGGCTTTCATTTTATCTAACATTTATAATCCATCCAAGATAGTGGTGTATTAAAGGTTTAAGCCTTTCGAGAGTGAGATTAAAAAAAAAAGAAAGTGCTAGACATATGTACACATCTATATGCTGCTTAGAATTGCTACTAATAGCAGGTTAGCAAGTCTCTCCTATTAGAGACTCTTGCTTGTCCTATTTATGTATGAATAAATGTCAGAGATATATATGTTGTGAAAGGAGTGGATATATTGTAATTCTGTAAGAAGTACACTGATGAACAAATGTTCATTGTGCTGCGCTGCAGATAGTGTGATTAAAGCTGTTATTTGGATATTGCATTCCTCCCTTCTCTCTTTCAGTCCATTCATCTATACCCTAAGGATGAACATATCCCACAGAGGATCCTCTCCCCTGAGTACCAGCAATAGCTTGAACATAAGAATTTCTTAAATAATATGCCTTGACAGAAGCAGTAACACCCTTATCCATGGGCTACAGGAATGAAGTGGTATTTGGTGAATGTGTTCATGGGATAGTTGTCATTCAGTCAGTCCTCAACTTATGACAAGCATCCCATGAACACATTCACCAAATACCACTTCACTCCTGTAATCCATGGATCAGGGTGTTATTGCTAATGTAGATACAGCATGGAATGAGGTAACAGCACATTCGATGAATGGTGTTTTGAAGAGGCTGCTGAAAATATATGTTCATATGTTCACAGGATTCAACAAAAACTTACAAAAGATTGGTGACATGATAGTTGGAGTTTGACAATGAAGATGTTAAGTAGTTCGTGGAATCCATGGGAAAAGAGCTCTCACATGAAACCTGAAGAAGAAGCCAGCACCCAAAACAGTTTCTGTTGTTTGAGGAATGGACATGGAAAGATTTAGCAAAGTAGACAGAATCATGCAAGCTACAATTGCTTGCTACAGAAAAATTTATCCAGAAATGAAAAGGTAAACTATGCATATTGATTAGACATTGTGTATAAATTTTTAAAGAAAGCCATGCTTGCAGCCGCTTTACCTCCTGAAGATGAGTTTAAAACTTCCTCAAGTTATGCATCTGGTGAATCATCTCAGAACACTTCTTTGCAATTCTTGAATTTGAAGAATTTGATGCTGACTTAGCCTCCCATATCACTTCCAGTGAATCTTCCAATTCATAAAATATTGGCTTTGAAGAATTATTCTTGCTCTTTAATTCCAGCTGATTAATGCATTTACTGGTAAATGCACAGTATACTCATGTTTCATTATTTATTACAGTACAGTACTGTATACAGTAATTTTATGTTCTAATTTGTACATTGTATAAACAAAGTAAAATTAGTTAAAAAATATAACAAAACAGACCTACACATTTTAGCATTCAGGATGTTAGCATATACTTATGGTTCATATATTGCTGGAAGAGAACCCTTCATAACTCTAGGACTGACTCGGTTTTGCTTTTTCCAGTTTGCTTGTTTATTAATTTCTCTGAACAAACAACTGTATTTTTTTGTCACTTAAGGATGTGACTAACAGTATTTTTAATAAAATTTACCTTAATTAGTTTGTTGAAAACAGACTTTGGGTAATAATCTTCCTAAAGTGACATAATGTTATTTTGCTATTGTTGAATTATATAAGTTAAATGTAAATTTTCATAGATTATAAAAATGAACGTAGATTTTACTATATTAACTTTTAATTGAAAATGTATTTTATCCATGTGGAATTGATTAATATTTTTGTATACTTTAGTGCAGTGGTTCTTAACCTGGGGTGTGGGCAACCCTGGGGATGCGAGAGAAGTTTCTAAATTTTCGATGGAAACTACCACCTGTGAGAAACTAGCGAACGCTACATCGACTTTTGGGACCCCCCACTCCTACCCTCTCTACCTTTGCCTCAGCGCATCGCACTTACCAGCACATGCAGTACAATAAGAAACTGGTTGAGATGCGCACGTGTTCACATACTCTGAGTACAAATGTTAACAAGGTGGTTTGACGCAGAAACTAATACTAATTTTCTTTAATTTACTAACATTAATCAGTGACTAAAGTCCATACCGGATACGATCAATTGATTACATAAAGGTTTTCTGCAAATTTTGAAAAATGATAATTATTATTTGATTGATTGTAGTAACCCTCATTATGTCGAAAAAACGCCAATGGAAAGACAAATGTTGCTTATGGATTCACTTGTACAACAGAAAAAGATGGCACAACAGCCACAATGCATTTTATGTTGCAAAATATTTTCAAACTCCAATCTTAAACCGTCAAGGTTGTTAGAGCATTTCAACAATCAGCATGGTGGTGAATCTGCAGGACATACTCTTAACATCTTGAAGTCTAAGAAGGCACGATTTGATACCAGCGGTACTATCACAAAATTTGACGTTGCAGCAGTTCAAAAGCCTTTGTTAGAAGCTTCTTATCAAGTAGTATATCTGTGTGCTAAGAAAAGAAAAGGTCAAACAATAGCTGAGGCATTGGTAAAACCATGTGCACTTGAAATTGCAAAAATTGTATTGGGTTCTGAAGCACAAAGGAAAATTCAGCAGATTCCATTATCAAACGATGTGATTCGATCGCACATTCAAGATCTCAGTGTTGATATTTTACTGCAAGTAGTAGAAGATATCAAAGCCAGTCCTCTAAAAGTGAGTATTCAACTGGATGAGCCAACTGATGTTGATAATTGCAATCAATTATTGGTATTTGTGCGAACATTAAGAAAAAAGAAATGTTGGAAGAATTTTTATTTTGTGAGCCACTGGAATTGATGACAAAAGGAATTGATGTTTTCAATCATATTAAAAACTTTTTTTGAAACATCAAATACCCATGAATGTGATAGGCTCAATTTGCACTGATGGTGTCGCTGCAATGTTGGGCAAAAATTCTGGATTTTTTTCATACATCAAGACAGAAATACCGCAAGTTACAATAACGCATTACATGTTGCACTGTCATGCACTTGCATCGAAAGCTTTGCCAGAGAATTTAAACAACACTTAACTACTGCAGTAAATGTAAAGTATATCTGAGGACGAGCGCTTAATCATCGTATCTTTTGTGCTTTGTGCGAAGAAATCGTAGCTATTCATACTGTGCTTCTTTATCACACTTGGCTCTCCAAGGGCCGCATGCTAAGCAGGGTTTTTGAATTGCGTGAGGAAATTATACAGTTTCTTACTAACCAAAATTGTGATTTAGTTAAAGCTTTTGAAAAAAGAGAAGCAATACTTCGACTAGCCTACTTAGCAGATATATTTAGCCACCTGAATGAATTAAACACATCAATGCAAGGATTTGGTAAGAACATAATAACAGCTAGTAAAAAATTATCTTCATTTATTGAAAAACTAAAAATTTGGAAACATTGAGTTGAAAATGGGAATTTTGCAAACTTTCCTTTGCTTGATTCAATCGTTCTGAAAAATAAGAAAATAATAATTATACCTGAAATTGCAAAACCTCTGACAATTGAGTGAATCATTTCATGGATACTTTACCACGGGAAATATTAGCAAAGTTCAGAGATGGATGCTGGATCCATTTCTATTTGACCCAGATTCGATGGACGACAGCTACTTAATAAAAGATGATCTTATTGAAATATGAGCCAATGCATGTAATCAAATGGAATTTGAAAAACTGGACTTAGAACAATTCTGGTGTATGCAGTTAGAACCTTATCCACAGCTGGCAAAAGCAGCATTGCAGACACTTTTACCATTTGCCACCACCTACCTGTGTGAAATGGGATTTTCATCACTTTTGCACATAAAAACAAAAGCCAGAAATCGCTTAAATGCAAGTGATGACTTACACGTGGCTCTTTCAAAAAAGGAGCCTCGCTTCAAAAGTATTATTATGAATAAGCAACAACAACAACATAGTCATTAAAAATTGAGATATTGTTTTGTATGTATATGTAAATGTATGTGTTTATTTTTCAATAAATAAATTATCTTGCAATAGATGTAATTTCCTAAATAAAGAAATAGAAACACATTTTTCAAGGGGGTGCGAGAACTTATTTTTAGATTCAAGGGGGTGCTGATCACTAAAAAGGTTAAGACCCACTGCTTTAGAGCTAAAATATTAATCTTACTTTATATTTCTTGCACTGTGTGTGTGTGTGGGGGGGGGTAAAGTGATAGTATATTTTTTCAGCTATTTGTTAAGATCTGCCCAATCATATAAAGAATTATATGTAATATCTGAATAATCAAATATTGCACACACACACACACACACACACACACACACACACACACACACACACACACACACAAAAGTAAACCTGCATTCCAAACCATTGTGATGTAAGAAATAAACCAGACATTATACAGTAAATTAACGTTTTTTTGAAATGTGTCTAGCCTTTGAAGGTAACAGATTTTTTGGTAATATAGCAAAAAATAGAAAGTTTTCTTGTATGATTAGTCCAAAACATCTATTATACAAAAATTGATGTGTATTAATATGTTTTGTAGCAAAGATTTTTAAAATTTTAACCACCTATGTACTTATATTGTAATACTTTTTAAAACCTCAGTAATTAATTTGAATCCGGGAGGCTTGGAGGGTTTATCAGAATTATTTCAAATTATCTCAAAGTTTTTCTTACTTAAATATAAGGGTATGAAATAGTGAACTGCAATAATTCTAAAATGCAGTTAAATTTATTTTCAAATGTGTAGACAAGTTTAGGTGTTGGTAGTTATTCACCTGAAGTTTTTTTAGATAATTCACAACACGAAGGAGCAAAATAAGATATTTATTTATTTTGCTGAATTTAAAGCCAGCATCTTCAGAGCTGTCAGAGATGTAGGCACTAATAATCATTTATTAGCAGAAATTTGAAAATTGTAATAGACAAAAGAATGTGTTATGTGGTGCCCTTCTGATATTTAGTATATATAAAAAAAAAACATTTGCAGATTAACGTTAGGTCAGAGTTTCTTTAAAATGACTCTCCCCACAGGCTTTTAGTAAATCACTACAGCCATACTTATTGAGGTTTTGGAGTAGCAGCTGCAGTAGTAGCTCATTGCTGCTGATGATGTCAAAAACAAGTCTCTGACTTATAATGACTTTTCTGTAGCACTTTCAGTTTCTTCCATCTGATCCTGTGTAATGAGGTATTTAGAGCAGGATCTGCCATTTCTGACTCACCACAACATTAGTAGGCAAATGTATTTGTTTTTTCTGAGGCATGTTAGCAGATCTTCCTGTCTCTCCATAGTGAGGCACTTCACACACACGTTTCTGAATGGATGAGAGTATGAGGGTTGCTAGTTTGGTGTGTGGCTTGAAGAACGTGAAACTTATATTTATAAAATATGCTGATTATCTTTTTTAGAAGTGCCTCAGATATAGGGATAGAGATGGTTTTGCTACTCTTTTTGTGTATTATGATAGGGCATCTAGTATTTTATCTATTTTATGGAGCTATAGCCATCAGTTAGAAACGTGTGGTAAAGGTAGGTGAGTTCAGTAGTATAATCTGCATCACTGAAACAGATATCCCTGGGATATTTTAAGGATACCATATTGTTGGTGGGGGGGGGGCATTGCTTATGCAAATATTTTCCAACATGTGGACTTTCTGTAAACAGAAAAAGCTAATGAACCATTTGAAAGACATGTGAGTAATATTGTCTAGGAAGGGCAGACAATTATTTGATTATTTTCTATTGTAAACTGTATTTTAGATGTTGACTGCTGTTAAATGTGTTCATGCCAGGGTACCATACAAACTGTATCATAGCATGATACTTCCCCATGGGGGAGGACATGACAGAACATTTCATTCTCCTGGTTCATATATACTTTTATTGTCAAAAATTCTCTGATACAGTGCATCCTTATCATTATCTTTTTTGTACATAAAGGCTTTTGTGTGACCTAGATACAGTAGTCTAAAGGTTATAACAGATTAGGAGTTCTGGCTGATCAAGGATAAGGACCTCTACAATCAGTTGAACAGTGTGATGGTGTTAGCTCAAATAATAGAAACAAAAAAAAATTCAGTTGAGCTCCATCATGTAAGAAACACATACACCATTGTGTCAGTAAAGGAACAACCTCTAAAAATGGTCCAGTAACTCGTTTTACAAGAAAATGAAAGTATGTTTAGTAACTGAGGCAATTGTTTAACTTATTTTGATTAAGTGGTTCCCAACAAGTTTAGGATGGCTTTGTACTTCTCAGTGCATGTTATTTTCAATTTGGTTCAGAAACCACATTCAGCTACAACACCAAATAATCCAGTTTTTTTTTTTTTCTGCATATGTCAGATTTACACCATCAAAGACTGGATTGGAAACAGTATGATCAGGAAGTTATTGGTATTCCCCAAACAACAGGTCCACATTGTCATTACAAAAACTGTAAATGAAACAGATATTGCTCATTGTTTGCAACTTAAGGTTTCAACATCTATCAACATTTTTTCACTACATGGTTCAATATGGTCAATCCAATGCGAATTCTCTTTGTACACTACAAGAATGCTTGCAAGAATTACATCATGATAGGTGCACAATCAAGCACCACTGAAGTCAGAAGCAACTGTTGGATCATAGTACATCCTGGTTTCTAGTCCGCCATCTTGTTTTAATGTTGTTCTTATTAAGGTTAATTAATTGTAGGTTGATTACTAATCCAAATATAGGGAAATTTCTATTATACTGTGCCACCCTATATTCAGATTAGTCTATGCAAAATAGTGGAATCAAATATTAATTAATTTTAGCAGTCTAATTTTTATATATAGGCTGAATTTGACATCAACATTTAAGGTTCCCGCTAGGTCCAATAATTTTATGAACGGTGCAGTGAAAAAGAATCAGGCTAACAACAAATTGAAATCAAAAAAACAAAACATTTAATACAGGGTTATGTAATATATACATAAGCATACTTTGGATACAAGATAATGCAAAATTAACTCTGTTCAACTACACATAACATTCACTTAACTTTTGGTATTGAACACTGAGCTTTTATATCTAATTTCTCCCTAATAAACAAAGATAGTTCTAAAGTTCACTATCACTGAAATTCACAGCAAATATTTTAACAATTGTATTCTCTAATTATCCCTTAGTCAGAAATCACATAGTTCAGTCAAGAGGTAGTTATCACTTTAAGGGGGAAAGACTATTAATCTTCTAGCTTCGGCTAATTTCAGCATAAACACCACAGTTAATGTTAGGATTTAACAGGAGGAGTTAATTCTTATAACTTCACTCTAAAATGCTATAAAGTACAACTGTTCTTACTGGAATAAATCCTTGCACATATTATTCACTGAGGCACACTTAAAACTTTAGTTAACTATCACACTGGAGCTACACATTTCAAAAGTAATCTTCTTTAAATTAACTTAATCTTTAATCTCAGCACTTCACAAATGCGGACACACTTGCACTAGAAAATTCACTTATTCCTCATATACTACTTTGCAATAGAATCAACTTTCCACTAATTTTCCTTGAAAGCTCTGGAATTCAACATTAACTTCAGAATTCCATATCAGTATTCTGAGTTGTCAATTTACATCTCGATCCTTCGTAATCTGATTACAGCACTTAATTCTTTGTACTACAGCCTCTTACTTAACTCCGTGCTGCTAATAAATTATTTCCTTGTCTCTGTTGTACAGTTCTGAGTGCCATTACTGTGCTGAGTGCTTCAAATGTACTCAGTCCCTAGTTTCCCAGTTCTAGTGCTGACTGCTTTGTTTACTCTCGCTTTCCGTTTATATATCTTCACTCCTTTTTCCCGGCAAAACTTGTTCTCACCGTCTAGCTCATATCAATTCTATCTCACGTCCATAACTCGCGTGCTACCACGCTCGCACTTTCTACTTTTAACTCCGTCTCCATGACAACAATTAGAGCTGTACATAAGCATTACATAACGTTATACCTTTACATACAGAAACTAAATAAAAGGATATTTTTAATTCAAATAATATACAATTAAATATGATGAACACAAATTCTTCTACTATTAATATAGTAATAAATAAAATAATCTGAACGTTATTTTTACACAGAGTCCTTTCATTATTAATACATATCCTAGATTAAATAATTAAATAAAAAAAAAACTCAAAAGTAATTATATGAATAATAGTTTATAACATGAGATTTACATTAAATAATATCTACAAATGTAGCCTTTGATATGGTGGATTTTGTTGGATTCTGAAAGGAGTATTAATAATTTTAATTTCTCTTCATTCAGAATCCAACACAACAAAATTATGAAATTACTGTATCTTAATATCTTCATAATCAGACCTGGGTTGATATAAACTCTTTTGCTTAATATCACTTGAGGAATCAATTTTTGAAGAAATTCAGATTCCTTACAGAGCATCTGTGTAATATAAAATATATTACATGAAATCCTACCATTTCCCCATTCAGTTTGTCAGGTGGGGGATTAGTTATTAGAATCAGATGTTAGGTTGGTTTGTTCATATAACAAATAACCTACATCTGAATAAATGATTCGTTTTTGGACTTTTCTGATTTGGATGATCATTAGATGTTTGGATTATAGATATGACTCCAAATAACTGACATCAAAATGATTTTCGGATGCTAGGTTCAGGAAGGTTAAATGTCATAATTTTGTATACCTATGAAAATGACTTCAGAGTGGGCATAGAAGTGGTAAGGAATAATTAAATTTTATTTATAATTAAATTAAATTACTCATAAAAGGACTACTAAGAGATAACTTAGTTATCTCCTAAGTTTTAATTGTAAATGCTGCATTTTAACTTTAAATAATTTTCATTGCACATAAGTTTATTGTATATTTTAGAATTACCACACAATTCATTTAAAACTCTGCAATTCTGACCATAGTTTAATGAATTTGTTAAGTCAGAGATGTGTGTATATATATATATATTTATTATTATTATTTTTTAAATTAAGAAATGAACATTATAATGTTCTTATTTTCTTCTGTTTAATTTTCCTTCAGCATCAGCATTATCTTATAGTTTCAGAATATTTTAGCTTAGCCTTATTGTACAGAAATTTAATGTGCCTTGCTTTCTTGACTGCTCAACAAATCCCTCCTCCCCCTTTTTCCCCCATTGGTAAAAACCTATGCTTATTTGGAGTGTGCATTAACTATATTTATATATACTCATCAAGATTCTCACGACCAAATCTAAACCTTATCAAAACTCTGTTAAATAATGTAGTTAGTTCAAAATTATAAAAATGTACTAAAAAATGTGGACTGAGCAAATGTTACCTGCTTGACAGATACTTGCTTATTATCAAGAATATGACTGTATTAAGGCAGGAAGAAATTAATGGTATTTTCATACCATTAATTTCGTCTCCTTAATATGACTTTCACATCATAGTTTTCAAAAACATCTTTCAGAGTATATTATATTAGTTGGCCTCCAAACTTTACATTTTTATTCAATTAGCATATTGACAACAATGAAGATTATATTTTACCATTCTGATACTTCTTATTTATTTGTTTTTGACCACAGACTTGATTTCAAGAGATAGTTTGTTTCACTTCCTTTTTTTTATTTCATGTTCATGTGCACTAAGTTGCACTCATTCTCATATGTGGTGCTACTATAATATTACATCATATCTCTGTATATTAGGTATTGCATTTTATCATCAATTTTTTTTTCCATTTATTTACTAGTGTGGATTTAGCAATGGAGTTGTTTTTGTGGGATTAGCCTAAGTGTGTGCATGAGAGAGAGAAAGAGAGCCAAATGGTAAAAGTTTGAGTACATTGCTGAATGAATTGGTAGTGTATCCTAATACCCTAACTGTGCAAATGTTGAGCATTGTCAAAATTAGGGACACATAGTGTGTGTGTGGGGGGGGGGGGGGGGAACAGGTGTATACCTGTCACCTTTATAAATACATGGCTGGCTACATTCAGCATCTGTAAATTATTAAATAATATAGGCAAGCTAATGATAAAGATGTAGTAAAGCATAAAATACATTCTGATAAGGTATAAAACTTGACAACAGTTATATCATACTATCAAGAATTAATATAACTTTTCTAAAGATCTCTTATAATCCTCAGAATTTATTTCAGGCAGTTGTTTGTACTATCAATAAGACATACTTACTATATATATTTCATACAAATTCAAAAAAGAAGATAATGCCACACAGTAGCCATGAAAATCTAAGAAATTTATGTTAATATTCTGTATATCTCTGTTCTTCAGCAATGGTTTAATACATTCCTGTGTTTGATTCTTTATTTTTGCACTATTTAATATGAGACACATTCTGACACTTGACCATGCTAAAATATTCTGTTCTGAAGAGAAATCTTAGTAAAGACATTAAAGGGAGTGTTTAGTTGCTGCCATATAAACTCATTTATCTTTCCATTCATTTTCTTCTGTTTCACACAAACTGTATCTGGAAAGATTGCCATCAGATATGAGAAACAAATCCTTTAAGTCAACATTGAGTCTATGCTTTAGTTTAGTAACCTATGAGTGCTGTTCAAATGAGATTTTCAACTACAGTAGTAAAACATCTGTTTTTTGATGCAGTAGTTTGTGAATTTTTTAAGTGATAGGTGAAGCTGATCACCCAGTGTGAGACCACAGTTCTGCTTATTGGAGATCAGAAGTGGCTTGAAAAGTTCCATGTTTGGTATCTAGAGCTGGGTTTCTGGATTATTTTATCTTTAGCCTATCTTTGGTACTAATGCACTATTTCATTTACAGTGTTTTGTGGGTGGACTTCATATTTAAAACTGTAATAGTGATCATGATCACTACTACAGTTTGAAAATGGCGATAATGATACAACAAGAGCTGAGCATATATACTGACCTAGAATCCTGTTCTATGATGGCCACAGACTTATTTTATTTAGTGTACAGTAACACAGTGTCTGTGAATCACATACAGGCAGTTATTGCACCATCTTATGAAATCAATACAGTGATACCTCGGCTAACGAAGATTTTTTTCGCTGTTTTTCGGACTCGGCTAACGAATGTTTTAGTGGATGCATGTGCTAACATAAAGCAGCAAATATGAACGGTCTGGATATTCCAGGAGCTTATCTTTTCCATCTGTATGTGTGTGACAAAGAAATGAGCTGACCACATCACATAGGGGAGCCCCACCAACCCGACTGGGTTGTTTACGTTGGAGACTGCAAGAAGTGTCTGAATCACTTTAAAAACATTCTGAAAAAAAGAGAAGTTCAATCAACTTTGGACAGATTTTTGACTTCTCCTCTAGTAAAGAGACAGAGGCCAGCTACTGAAGAAGAGGAGACTTACCTTGAATAAACTTTGAAAATTTGGAAGAAGAATAGTAAAAACGTTATGTACATATTTTCAGTTTAATAAAGTGTATATAATAGTGTAAAGATAGTCAGTTTTTCATTCTACTTTCCATTCTCCTTCATCTAATTGGGTAGCTGGTCATCTCAGCCTTTGGCGAGTTTTTGTCCTTTTATAGTGTGCTTTTTACTATTTTATAAAACTTATCTTAAATAGTAGGCAGCATCCAGAACGAATTAAACGATTTTCTATAGAAACCTACAGGAAATCACGTTTCAGCTAACGAATGTGATTCCGGAATGAATTATCTTCATTAGCCGAGGTATCGCTGTATAATGCTGTTGGCTGTAATGTAATTTTGTATGTAAATTGTGTGTATTCTATCTGATTTGCTTATACATGGAATGAAAAAAATTCAGGTATCTAGGAAAGAAACCTCTCCGCCCATGAGATCGGCTAACACACCTTCAGTTCCAAAAGCCCAAATAAAGATTCCTCTTATCACAATGGTAATTCAGCTCAGATCTTTACCAATCAAAAGGTGTTTTGTCCAATGAAATGTTTTGTCATTCTCCCAATTGACAGCCTAGTTGATCTAGTGGTTTGCATATCCACTATACAGCCCTTTGGCTGTATAGTGGATATGGGTTTGAATTCTAATGTGAGCATGGATGTTTGTAATCATCTTTAGGTGGGAGGTGAATTTCATTGGCCAGTGTAAAACCAATGCTGCACTTATTGCAGGCCTGAAGTGCCTTGAAAAATTTCCATCAAATTAACATAACTCAAGGAAAAGAGTGAATAATACATTTGATAGCCATATATTTCAACCAGAAACTTAATGGTCATCATCAGTGGCATCAAGCAGTTGAATACAAAGTAGAACATAAACAGTGGATAATTAAAAGCAGTAAGAGCTATGTAACATTATGAGACTCTGTAGCTCAGTCAGTATAGACAAAGCCCTTTGGTCGGAAAGACCTGGGTTCGATTCCCGTCAGTGATGTGAGGAACCTTTATCTGGTCTCTTTCGACGAAAGGTGAGTTAGCCGGTCTTTGTCATATGGAGGTAAGGGGTTTTTTTCACCTGAAAACTCGATTTTCATCCTCCAGAAAGGCAAACTGGCCACATAAATACACATGAATTACAGTCATGAATACGTCCCAGCCACATGCAGGTCCCGAGCCCAGATAGCATGGGGAGTGGGGGAAAGCAGTGGTGAACTGCCTATAAAAATCTCATCAGGAATACTTTGTGGGCAATGCCCACAAAGTTATCTAGGGTCATAAACAACTGAAAGGGAAAAAACCACCACCACCAATATTATATAGAGAACAAAGAAGTAACTGAGAAAATATAGTATTATTTAAAAAAAAAAAAAAAAAAACTTAATGTAATTAGAATAAGACTCTCTCATATCTTTGATAGTGAGAGGTAGTCATACCAATTCAGCTTCGAATGGGGGAGTTACAAGGTTTCCGAAGCCAGCAAAGGTTGGTCGATTGGTAGAGCCTCTGCTACTAATGGCTCAGTTAAGTAAGCTTGAGTGCGGTTAGTAGTTGGAAGGGGACCAATCATTCGATGCTGTTGGCACACTTTCCCTCGATGAGTCTTTGGACTCCCTGGAGATGTCAAATAATAATAATAATAATAATTAGTCAATTGGAATGATTGCCTATTACTATCAGAGATATGGGGAAGTCTTATTCTGATCACCCATCATTAATTTTTTTAAAATAATAATGTGTTTCCTCGGTTATTCCTCTATATTGTTCTATAACATCACACATCTCTTACTGTTTTAAATAATTCATTGTCATGTTCTTCTTTGTATTCAGCTACTTAATGCCACTGATGGCAACTTGTAATTTTCAGGTTGAAATTACAGCTATTAAATATATTATTCACTCTTTTCCTTTTATTACTATGTTAATTTGTGAAACCTTATGGCACTAGTTTTGCTGAAAATACTGAAAAATTTCCTCTATTTGGACTGAATCCAGCTTGTTCTTCACCAAGCTTTTCTTTCACAATTCTTCTCAACCCGTTTCTCAAGTATACTTACATAGAACTTGCCAGGAACACTCAGTAAGGAAATACCTCTGTAATTCTCACAATCAGTTTTATTTCCCTTTTTATATATGGGTACTATGAGAGCTCTACTCCAATCATCGGGAATTCATCCCTCTGTCCAGGCTTTCTGAACTATGCAGTGCAGCCACTGTAAGACTTTTATACCACCATACTTCAGCATTTCTGGTCGAATATCATCTACTCCTGCTGCCTTTCCACATTTCAACCCGTTGATGGCTTTTTTTACTTCAAGTATGGATATGTATTCCTGACTGCATGCCTGGTCAGTGTTTTTTTATCACTGTGCTCTCATCACTGCTTGTTTCATTTAGCAGTTTTTCAAAGTAATTACTCCATACTTCAAGGATATCTTTTTCTCCTGTTTTCATGTCACCTTTATCATCTCTAACTCCTTTTACAGCACTCTTTCCTCCATTCCTAAGCTTCTTCAACAACCTCCAGAATATTTTGCCACCTTCTTGATATTTATTTTCTATATTCTTGCCAAAGTCCTCCCATGACTTTTGTTTAGCTAGTTTTACACACTGTTTAGCTTTCTTACATTTGTCTCTGTATTCTGTAAGAGTAAAAGCTGACTTTTATTATTCGTGATCACAGAAATCTTTTTCACAGCTTGATCCCATTTTCAAAAAACATAGAAATAAAAAACTTTGTATATCACAAACTTTATATAAAATGGTACAAAGATAGGTATAATGCTGAAACAGTTATCTAGCATTATGCTCTCAGTGACCCCTTCCCCTCTTCTCAGAATCATGCATCACAAATTCAATATCACAAGTTATTGTTAAATAGAGTAGTAGTTCAAATTGTAGACTAATAAAAACTAAATACATACAAGATAAGTTTGTTGTATATTTTGTGAATTACAGAAAAATTTTCCATAGTACAGTATGATTTTTTTTAAAAATTATTTGTGGTGGTAAAAAAAGAAAAACCTGCAGTGATTGATGAATTGGAAAAGTGTACTACAGATAACTGTAGTAGAGTGTCATCTCGCAATGACTCCTTGGAGGTGTCACATAATAATAATAATTATTAAATTGATGCCTTCAAGGAATCAAAGGACTCGTTGTAAAGGAAACATTTAATACTACACCATCTACTATCTGCTAATAGTGCTTTTGCTGTTAATTGAATTTGTTTTCAGTTATGGGAACAAAATTATCATGCACCCACTAATTCCTCTAATTCTTATAATTATTTTTCAATGCTCACCTGAGCAATTAGAAAATAATCTCACTGCACTTTACTGAAAACGAAAGAACATTGGGAACAAAATACAGTAATTCTGAAGTTAACGAAATAGCCCTTCAGTTTGTTACAAGAAACTTCATTACGATACCACAACAAAAACACAGATATGTTCCTATACTTGAAAAAAAGAGATAAACATTGTTCAAAATAAATTTATTTCTGATGAAAATCACATGTTATATACAAGAAAACTTTTCACAAGTGAAGTAAAAGTGTAAACTCAAACTATGAGGAAAAATAACACTATTACTCACTTAAAAGCCTCTTCAAAAATCCATCCAGGGTCAACTGTCATGCTTTTTCTTATTATGTTCATGTAACATCTTGCTGTAACTGTTTAAAGCATTTAAAATGAATCTCTTCACTATGTACCTTAATCTTCAGACTTATCAGAAAATGATTTCTGATTTTGGACAAAGGTATACAGAGTGAAGAGATCCATTTTAAATGGATCTCTTCATGTGAGTCACTTCATTTGAATAATTAGACAAGATCTCTCTCTTTTGTTAATATTTTCTCTGGAGGCCTCTTTTTCATTTTCTGAAATGTGTACTACTTCTTTCTCTGTTAACAATTGGAGTTATTTATTCATTAGTGTCTTATAGCTGTTCAATAAATCCTGAACATTTGCTGTACTGATACTTCTTCAGAGCCTGACTGTGTCACTTGAACTTCTGTGCTTATTGTAGAGTTTTACATTCTACTCCATTGCACTTTTTAACAACATTGAGCCACAATTATCACCAAACTCTATTAAGATATTGATCTGTCACTAACTCCTATGCCTCTTTTATATTGCTAATTGCTTTCTTAATGATGTAATTCTTCCAAAGCCTTTAATCAAATGTTGTTGACCATCGTTAGCCTCAATCATTTGACTAAAAGCATATCTCCGATAGTAGAAAGGCCGCAATAAAGCCCTGGTCTGTTGTTTGTTGGTTGGTTTGGATTTATGGTGCAACTAAAGCTATGAAGCTGTTGTCTTATGTCTGTAAATTGTACATACTTCTGGCCAGTTTGCCTGTTTTGCAATATTATTATTCAGACCTCCATGGAGTCAAAAGCCTCATCGTGGGAGGTCCCTCTTCGAAACACAGTCTATCATACCACTCCTTAAACTCATTGACTGTTCTCACTCTCACCACTCTATCAGGCAATGCATTCCACAGTTCAACCACGTAAAGAAACCACTCCTCACCCTCTTGCTCACAGTTTCCTTTCGTAACTTCCAGGGATGACCCCTTGTCATCACTCCTTCCCGTTGTTCAACCAAGCGAAAGAAATCCCCAGTGTCAACACTTAACCACCTCTCGAAAGTTTAAAATTCTCAATCATATCACCTCTCCTTCTTCTATCCACCAAACTCTGCAATCCACATTCCTTCAGCCGATTCTCATAACAAACATTGTACAGTCCTGAAACCATCTTTGTTATCTGCTTTTGTACCCTTTCCACAGTTAATTTATCCCCTTCAAATCCTTGGGACCAAATCTGAGAACAATAGTCTAAGTTTGGTCTGAACAGGATCTTATACAATGGAATGATAACTCTTTTATCTCTGCAGGTCAGTGTCTTTCTCATTATTGCAGCAATCCTCTATGTTACCTTCACCACCTTCCCCTGAATTTCAGGTTTCTATCAATCATCAACTCCAGATCTCTTGTCTCCCCTGCTTCCTCCAACACAATATGCAGCATCCCAAACCTCAAGACCTTACATTTTGCTGCATTAAACCGACACCCCATTCATTTGCCCATCTGTCTAGCTTATTCAAATCCTCTTGCAGGGCTACCACATCTGCACTATTACTAATAACCCTTCCCAGCTTCACATCATCTGCAAACAACTGAATATCCCCCTGCAATCCACTGACAATGTCATTGATATAAAGGTTAAACAATATAGGTCCCAGTACTGAGCCCTGTGGGACCCCACTTGTAACCCTCTGCCTCCTTGAAAATGCCCCGCCATACACAACTCTCTGATACCTATCGGACAGCCAATCCTGAATCCAGTTGACCAATCTGACATCCAGACCCATGTGCTGCAATTTAAATATCAGCTTATCATGTGGCACCCTGTCAGATGCCTTCACTAAATCCAATGCTTCATCTACTGCTCTTTTAACTTTATTATAAAAGGCTAGCATATTACTAAAACAAGAGCACCCCTTCACAAATCCATGTTGACTCTCACAGATAACATTACCCTCATCTTCCCAATGCTGTATAAGTTTCCTCACTAATTTCTCCAAGTTCTTAACAACTGCTGATGACACACAAACAGGCCTATAATTAGACACGTTAAGTCGGCTACTGCCCTTATGCAATGGCACTATCTTACCTTCCTTCCATTCCCTGGGCACCTTTCCTGTAGCCAGACTTTCATTGAAAAGCCAGGTCAAAGGAGCACATTCTCTCAAAACTCGTAGTGAAATACCACCAGTCCCACAGCTTTACTGACATCCAGAGTACTCAGTATTTGGAACATACTCTCCTCCTGAACCTCTAAACCTTGAACCTGCCTTATCCCTCTAGTATTAAAATTTACTCCTCCAGGATGAAATACTCCAGTTGTTCAATGAACACTTCCAATAGTGGAAGTATTCTTTGAACAATTCCACTATGTCCTCTGCATCAGTCACTCCATTCCCATTTTTATCACACAATCTCATTCTTCCACAATCATTTTTCCTCCTACTGGCCACATAGCTAAAAAATTCCCTAGGATTATTTTGGATCTTAGGGCCAATGTCTTCTCATATTCCAGTTTTGCCTTCCTTATCATACTAGTCACTCTTCTGGCCTGTGTCTTATATTCTTCATGCATCTTCTCTTCACCTGTCTCCTTATATATCTCTTCCATAGCCTCTTTTTCACATGCAGTTCCTGTTTAATATTGTTTGTCATCCACTTTACACCAAATTGTGTCATCATCTACACTTGTGGAATACAGCTTACTATTGCTGCTTACAAATATTCCTTTGCAATTCCCAAGCACTAATGATATCCTGGCCTTCCAATTCCTCCTCCCCCATGAAACTTCCCCAAGTTGATGTCTATCACCTCCCTTATAATTCCACGTACGTTCCTGTCTCTTTGATACTCCTGCATGTCTATTCATCTTCCAAGTCAAAACCACATGGTCACTCTCTCCAACTGGTGGGAGAGATATGTCATCTCAGTAACTCTTCTGATGCTATGACCAAATCCAAAACTCTTGTTCCCTCTATTACATGTTGCCTAAGACATTTGTCCCTCAAGAATTCTAGAAATTCAATTCCCTTATTGCTACATGCATCTTCCTCTCCGCAATTTATACTGCTGTAGTTAAAATCTCCCATAACAATCATTCTTCTTGCACTTGCCAAGCTCAACTGTCTAAACATCTCCTTGTCCCCACCCTGTATGCTCCTTGGTTTGTAGCAACACCCCACTAAATATCCTGTCTTGCCCACCTCTACTTCCCATCATATGCTTCCAAAATCATTAGTGTCACTGCCTTCTGAAGCCTCCACTCTTAGAGGACATAAGTCGTCCCTTATCATAAGCAGTACTCCACCACCATGCTTTCCCTTCCTATCCTGCCGAAAAATGCTGTACCCTGATACTTCTATTCCTGTTATTATATCCTCTTCTGTCAACGACGTCTCAGTGATCCCAATAATCTTTGGGCAGGCTAATGCTATCAGTGCCACCAATTCCTCTCCTTTATTCCGGATACTCCTGGCATTAGTATAAAGCATAAAAATGCTACTGTTTCTATACCCAGCATTACCCCCCCCTCTAGACTCCACTGGGCTCAGCGTTACTTGATGTCTTCCCCATTCTCATGAGGCCACCCCTGCTACCATCTGACTTGGACATTCTAGTTTCCCTACATTGACACACTGACTCGTTCAGAACAGCAATCTCTCCAGATGTCTACGTCCTTTCTCATTCAAATGCATGCAGTCTCTCACATACAATTCCTCTCTGTCCTCAAACTCCCTCCAAGCATCCACATATTCTAATCCTCTCTTCTGACACATTCTGGCTATTGTGTTATTCAATATTACTGCTCTTCTGCTCATCTCTTCACTATCATACCTAGGCAACATGCACACTATCTTTCCTCTCTGCATCTTCTTTCGTACAACCTCAAGCAAGAATCTTATATCTCACTGCCCAATTTACATTACCTCTCAAGTCATTTGTTCCAACCATCACAATCATCTCCTCCATCCTTTCATCCCTCTTAATTCCCATAGCCACACTTTCTATCATTCCTCCAGGAAAACACTCCTCATGCATCCTATCTTGCACATCGCGAATCATTGAGACCCCATACGTTACACCTCTTATCACCCTGTTCCTCAATTGCTCACATGCATCCCTCACTCTCTCTCTCTCTGTGCTCCCCTACTTACCTGCCTCCCTGACATCACTCTATCCCTGGTTCCAGTGCTCCCTCGCATTCTTCTCATTCCCTCTCTCCTCCTGTTTCCATTCTCTCCTCTTCTAGCATTCCCATAACCCTTTCTCATTCCCTCTCTTCCACTGTTCCTATTCTCTCCTCTTCTATCATTTTCATCTCTCTCTCTCTCTCATTCCCTCTCTTCTACTTATGCTATTCTCTCATCTTCTATCATTCCCTCTCTTCTACTGTTCCTATTCTCTCCTCTTCTATCATTCCCTCTTTTCTAATGTTCCTATTCTCTCCTCTTCTATCATTCCCTCTCTCTCACTCCTGCTCTGATTCGCCTTGTTACATTTACAGTTGTAAATGTCCACATTTATAACTGTAAATGTAGGTATTTACATTTGTGCCTATAAAAATGTCATACTGGATGTTGAAATATTTTGCTGAAATTACACAATCTCAAAAATTGCATTCGTCTCTTCCATTCGCCTAATCTCATCTTTCACACTTCTCATCTCATTCCCTAGACAGTCTACCTGCTCTTTCAGCTCATCTATCTCTCTCTCTCTCTCTGCAAGTCAGCCACTCTTATTTGCCATTCTTGAGACCATCTCTGGAAACTTCACAATCATTCAACCTTTCCATACTTCCCACTCTCATTATTTTATTCATATCTCTCTCGCTATTCTCGCCCTCTATCATACCACTCATCTCTCTCTCTATGTGGAGAATCTCCCACCTCTGACTCAACGAGGTCAGTTATAGTAATCTCTAACTCACCAAGTTCTTCACATTGCCTGCATTTTGTGCATATATGTATTTCTCCTTCTCTCACCTGCCACATATACAACTGCCAGGACGCATACATTTCACAATATGAAAAATCCGAGTTTCCAGGAGTAAAAAACTATCACCTTCATAAGAGACTGGCTAACTCATCTTCAGTTTAAAAGCCTTTATAATGGTTTTTCATGTCCTAGCTGGGATTCAAACCCTCAATGATTATAACAGTAAAGTTATGTTTGGCAAGAGAAAGATTATTTCAACAGAAATGCATATTGAAGTGAGCCAAAGTTGGAAACATGATCTGGAGCATTATCCAGTAACAAAAGTGCCTTATGTTCAAAAGTTTTTCCATTCACATTGGACAGCAGAAGAAAAATAGTAGCACACCGGTTGGTAAATGAGTCCATTACCCAGGCTTTGCTTTAGGTTTCCATATTATTGGGGCGGGAGGGCTTTATAGCTTGATTTAAAATTGTTTTTAAAGTTAATTTTTACATGACTTTTCTTTTTACCATCTTGTATCTTTCTTATAATCTACAGTTTTGTTTTGAAGATATTGCTTCTTTGCTTCTTTTTATATTTTTATTTTTCTATTGACATAGTAGACAACTTAATATTTATTATTTTATAAAATTAAAATAACTACGTACATGTGTGTACCTACAGTGCATAAGGTATTGACCATTAAATACTGCTCTGCATAATATGCATCAGTATTGTTTATCAAAAATGCCCACTATAAACTTGCACATGCACTGTAACATTATTTGCTTGCTTTGTTATAAGGAACTTCATTCCCAGGCTGTTCATTAACTGAGATATAACTATCATGTTCCACTGCATTGACTTGAAGAAAATATGGCATATGTCGTTAGAAATAAATTTATCACTAGATTTGATATTATTTGGCAATTCTGAAATAGCTGTAATTTCACTTTTTCTCTCCATGCTCATAAAAATATAGGTACATGCATCCAAAATAAAAGTAAAATACCTTTTTTTATATTTCATGTGAGTGACTTGAATATTTGATTAATCCCCATCCAACCCCAACTAGGTAAGACATCTATAATCATAAGACCATAAGATTACCAAGAGTTATTATAAGCTTACATGACATCCTATGATGAAGTGAATTTGCAATCCAGGAAACGGGATAATTTCTGGATAGTGCCAGCCAAATTGGATAGCATTTTCATTGTGGATTTAAGTCCTGCTGTGATATTTGGTTTCTAAAACAAGATTTCTAGATTAACTGCAGTTAACGATACCTACAGTGCTGGAGGTTTTAAACTGAATTTTATGGTTGGATTAATTTCAAAGTCTTGCATCACCTAACACAGTCCTCAATGCATTTCTTACATGATATCACTTTGTTCATTTGAAGGTCACTCTACTGCATGAACTAACCAGGAGTCTCATAGTGATACGATTGCAGGCTCTGCTGCGCATAATATACTCGATAGTAAAGCTTTGGTTGCATTTACCTCTCATTATACTTTGTAACTTGTTCTTAATAGCTTGTAATTAAAAATCTTTTTAGAATTACAAGCTGTTAAGAAAGAATGAAATTAAATAGCTGTGAAGTTGAAAAGAGATACTGCAGAATGTAGCCCATCAAATTTTATGAAGACAATTTGATACATAAATGACATCTATAATTGATGCATGTATTCTGTCATGTATTGCTATCCATATTTGTAAACTCATGTAATTCATTGGATAATCAAGAACGAATACAAAGTTTCTATTGGAAGAAGCTATGTATAATAACTAAGGCCTTAATATGGTCGCTCACTTGACACTACTATGTAGAAAGAAAAAAAGCTTACTGTGGACTGAAATCCATCTTATTTGAACTGTGAGTTTTATATAATATTAATTATCACACACACAAAAGGTTGTAAAACCTATAACGCATCCACGGCATGTATGGATAAGCAGTTAAGGAAAAAGAAGGAACCCATAGATATTTTCTTAAAGAGATGGAAATTGTAATCCTTGAGAAAAACAGAATGGAGGAGGAGTGATGGTGATCAGTTCAGTAAAACCATGAAAAGAGAAAAAAACATATAGAAATAGAAAACCAAAAAACTATAGAAAAAACAGAAAAAATCTATCAGAAAGTGATTGGCCTCTCTCTCTCTTTCGCTCTCTGTGTGTGTAAAAGAGAAAGAGAGATCAATTAACCGGATTTTCCCCTTGCTGGATAGTATCAAGCATTTTGGGTAAAATATAAACCAAAATAATTACTGGACATTTCAGCCTTTATATGAAAGTTATCGGGAGTATACGTACACACACATAAAGAGATAACATGCACACACAGCTAAAATAACACTAATTTAGTCAGTCATTAATGCTACTGGCTTGGTGCAGGGGAAAACCTATTACACAAGAGCTAAAGTTCTGTTATCTGTTTGGCTACAGACTACTAACAGATAAATGAAAACAGCATTGTTGGGAGGCCAATATATGAAATGAGCTAAAATTATTGCTTAAAGTCCTGAAAAGTTCTGAACTTGTAACAGAAGCTATGTGGGCTGAATGTGTGCTATCCATATTCTTGGGATTTTTTGGTCACCATTATTGTTTAGATTAGGATGGTTAATCAAAATTTCATGGGCTTCCTCCAATTTGTGTTATGGAACAAGTTTCTTTCCAGTCACTTTGGTGTAGAGTTTTAAGAGCATGATCAGAGAGGCCTGATTTACCAAAATTGTTAAATTTAACGTGTGGCGTTTTTTTTTAAATCTAGATTGGAATCATGTATCTCTTGTTTCACCAATATAAGGTGAGTCACAGGAACAATGAATTCAGTATTCCCCAGGGAATACTGAATCCTTTGTCCCCTCTCTTGGAGAGGAGGCTCATTAGAGGTGTTGAATATATTTTTCAGTTTTGTAGGGGATTTAAAGGTCATTAAGTTTGTAAATTTTGTAGCATTTATTAATATCCGATATCCCTTTAATGTATGGAATGGCTTTGGTTTTACTGTGATCTTTATTTTCATTTAAATTATAGTTTTGTGAAGAATTTAATTTTATTTTTGCTATAGCCATCTTTATAAACATATTACTCTTAATTTGTAATTCATTTTCAAGAGCTTGCTCATTAGAGCAAATTGTTATTGCTTGTTTTTAAGTAGTGTTAATGACTCCCAAGTTTTGGTGAAGGGTGGTAGTAACAGTTAATTTGTATGTATTGGCCAGTATGTGTAGGCTTGCAGTAGTTGTCTCCATACTTTTATTATAATGAATGCTGATCACTGTGTAACTCTGAAAGAAAGGATTTTGTTTCTTGTGATTATCTTGTGTGTCAGTTTGGTACTTTAATGATTTATTTGTATGTAATCATTAATGTGTAGTTTCAAATTTTCCTTTAGTAACAGTTTTATTTTCTATATTTCATATAGAAAATAAAACTGTTACTAAAGGAAAATGTCTTTATTCATTTCGGCTTTGTTTTAAACTCTGTACAGTTAACTCACACTGTAGTAAACTCTTAGGGACCAAAGGAATATCTAATAAGAATGAAGGATTCTGTAGTGATTTCCTCTAGAATACTACGAATGCTAGAGTTGGCTGAAACTTTTCAGCAGTTCCTAATAGTGAATCATTTTGCTATACTGGTGTTTGCTGTAGTTGAGTTGACTGTAATATTAACTGAGCAAGTACAAACAATTAATTACTAAAGAAATGTCTAGCTAGTGTTTAACAATGTGTGTGTGCATATTCCCCTCCCCTTTCCCTTCTGAAAGTACTTAAGTTTCAAAAATTATTTTATGTCACTCATTTGATATTCTTTAACTTTGTTATAAATAAATAATGTTCCCTTTGCATTCCATTCATTTCTGACATTCTTGTTTCATTTAATTCTTATTTTTTCAATTAAATGTGATATTTTTATTAATTGATTAGAATATCTGGCATGAATTGACAACATTATGCTGTGTTCACGTGTTTTCCTTTTGTAATTTTGTTTGTTCCACTGACTTGGAAAAAAGTACTTCGATAAAAAAAAAAAAAAAAAAAAAAAAAAATAGAATATTTTTATATATTATTTGCATATTTATATATAACTTATGCTCATTTACATGCTATTTAAAAAAGTCAGTAATTAAATGTCATTTAGCTTTCAGATATATGGTATACAGCAGAGTAAAAATAATAAAAAAAATATAAACTTTAATTTGTTTTATGACCATTGATTTATAAAGCATATTTTTAATCATTAGCATTTTATGAAGTCTTGAATATTCCTGTATTCTTTCATTAACTGTATATTAGAATGTTTGTATATTGTGACTTATAGCTTGTAAAGTATGTACATATGACACTTGAAGTAGGCCGTCCTTCTGTACAGAAATTAACAAAGAAATATTGCAAAATTGTAATGTTTCAATCATGTAGCAATATATGTTATTATAATATGTAGTTAGAAATAATGCATTAAAATTATTCTCCTATCTCTGAGTTTTTTTATTTTTGATGAACTCAGTAATTTGAAATTTATCTCCCTTTAAATTTATCAGATTTCAAACATTTAATGTGATTCTTGAATTCTACTAGATTGCAGCAGGAATTGGTAACTTTTTTTTAAATTAAAATGGTATGGAATGGATTAGCTATTCAACTATTATCAGTAAATTTTTAAATGACTCGCTAAAAAAAAAGTGTGTGTTCTCCCTTTTTAAAAATTACAAACATCTGAGAGTATAAGCAATTTCCATTATTAGCAAACATTGCCTGAAAATTTCCTGGGCCAGTTCTTAGGGCGATGACCTAGTTAAATGCATGATAATTCTAGAAACACAAAATCTTTAGTAGATATTGAACATGGGAATGTTAAGAAACAATCCAGGGGAAATTAATCAGATGTTTATTGAAAAATAATATTCCTGTAAAATTGCTAGCAAATAATTTCTACACAGGTTCTTACATAAGGAAGGTGACAGGGATCATATACCATGTCATATACTAGCCAGTTGTGGATTGAAGTGCATGCTGCTCTGCAATTTAGAGCCATTGTCTGTTTAACAGCTGGCTTACAAAATTCTTGAAAGTTTAAAAATCAGTTTGCATGAGTTGGTTCTAGCACACCACTGGGTGTATCAGGCATTTCAGCTAACTAGATAATGAGAGGTGAGGAATCTTTTGCATATGTCATTCTTTGTAATAGTAAAATTAAAAATGGAAGCTGCGTAATTTTGTATTTTGATGAAAGTGAATTATTTGATAATCCTATCATTTAGATGGGGGGGGGGGGGATGATATTTTTCCTGGCATCCTGTAATTATGGCAGTTTGTATTCATCAAATCCAGAAAATTTTTAGTTTTGATGAGTTTTAAAATTAATCACAGCTTATTTCCTGATTGTCCAGTTTCTGATTTTTTTTTACTGCCACTAATGCTCAAGGTATTTTTTTTTTCTGCAATATGTTGGCTACCTGTTTCAGATGTTCCAAATGATGGTTGAACTAGAAGTCTGAATATTTATGCCCCAAATCACCTTGATTGAAGCCTTTCTTCTGTGAAAAAAAAGTGCTCTGAAGTTAAAAAATTAAAAACAGCTGACTTTCAAGTCCAAGAAAACGTTGGGAGGTAATTAAATAAACTTTTGATTTTTATGAGAAGTATTCTTGATAGGTGGCTGTAAAGCAAACTTGGTCCCATATTATTTTTTTAATCCCATAGTCTATACAAACTTTTGAAAATTAAAAAAAAAAAATTTTTTGTTGCCTCGTTCAGCATATATTCAGTACATCACCTACCAAAACAATTTTTTAAAGATCATGAATGGCATGCAATGTGATAACAGTAAATGGGAAAGGAAAAAATAAATGATCAGTGCTTCTAAAAAAATTAATCTACAGGAATATAAAGTAAATGTCTATCAGAGGATTAGACATTTAATCTATAATTTAGTTTTCTTTTTTTACAATTCACCCCATTTCATTTCAACATTTTGATAACTAAATGGTTATTGAAGGTTAATGTCTAGTTTAAATTTAAAAAAAAAATATAACTACTTCAGAAAAATAAGTGATGTTATTTTTATTGCCTGCCTAAATAAAGTAGGTTAAAATAGGGGAAAAAAATTATATTTTAAATTTTTGCAAAGAAATTTGTAAACCCGAGGTTTGCAATTTTCTTTGCAAACCCGAGTAATATGACACGCATGTTCATGTTTAGTGAAATAAAATAGATGTCTGAACCTAATAATTAACTAAATTTATTGAGCTATTAGATTAGTAAGCCAATATTTTGCCATGATCACTAAGGCATCTTCATGGACAAAGAAATGTATTAAGCATGTGCACACAGGCTCACTAGTAGGAAGGCAAACATAGAGTGATTGTAAAAGGTGGACTCCTATAATCCTCTATGGATACAGTGATAAAAGTTAAGGTCTCAAAATAACAGTCTCCCAGATTTTTGGCAATGTGATGCAGTGAATTTGTTTGGGGAATGTTATAGCACTGCTATGGACTCCAGAAATAGTCTCTCTAATTTAAATCTTCCTATATAGGAGGCAGGATTTTTCCATTGGATCTGGTCAATCTGTGTCCAATGGGGAAAAAAAAAATTTTCCTATACAGAAACAGATTTAAATCAGAGAGACTATTTCTGGAGTTCACCACAGTGCTACAACATTCCCCAAACAAATTCAGCTGCATTACATTGGAAAAAATCTGGGAGACCATCATTTTTGAGGCCTTCTGAAAGTCTCATCACCTCACCCATACAGAGTGCTAGTTAGGATTGCAGGAGCCTGTCTTTTACAGTGTCTGCGTTTGCCTTCCTACTAGCATGCCTGTGTACACATGCATGCACAGTATATCTACAATATATCTCTTTGTGCCAGTGCCTTGGTAACCAAGGCCAAATATTGGCTTAGTAATCTAATTAGCAAGTAAAGGTAAGTAGTTCCAGGCTAGAAAGTAAAGCAGCGCTTAAAACTACCTAAAGAAATGTGATGGGAAAAACCTTTGGTAAGAACATGGAAAATAAATATCAAACAGGTGACAAAATATTCTTGAGGTTATTGAAAAAAGCTTAGAAATGGAGGAAAGAGTACTGCAAAAGGAATCGCAGATGATAACAGTGACATGAAAACTGAAGATAAAGATATCTGGAGTAATTACTTTGAAAGATTGCTAAATGAAACACTCATTGTCAGCATGGTGGTAGAAAACAAACAGGAATGCAGTCAGGAATACATATCCATACTTGAAGTGGAAAGTCAGCTTGAGTATATGAAATTCAACCAGAAATACATATGAAAGGGTTGTTAGAAGAAGCAAGAGTGAGAAAGTGAAAATCATAAGTATATTACTTAGATACGATAGAAATGAATTAAGAAGAGCTATGATGGCAAATGATTCATTGCATAGACTGTAGAAGGAATGGATGCGTGTAGGATTGTGGAGTGAGTTTGAGGGAAGCATGGATTTGCATAAGAGGGATGGTCTACACTTTGAATGTATTTCGTATCTGGAGTTAAAAAACTACTAATTGGTATGAGACCTAACAGAGAGTCAGGAAACTTATTCTTAAGAGACCTCCAGGGAGTCGACTAATCAAGGAAGGCCACATACTACATGCACTAGCCATCATGCTTATTCTTGAATTCATTCGCTACTTGCACTCACAATATCCAGTAGCAATCCATTCCAGTCACAGACCACCCTATGAGAGAAAATCTAGCCCTCACCCCCTTCTTAGTGGCATTCATCCCAGCTCCAAGGATGCCCTCTTGTCCTTTCCCCATCCTCCACAAATTGAAAACTTTCATCAATTGAAATCCTGTATGATCCTTTTAGAAGTTTGTAAGCCTCAATCATATCTCCCCTCTTTGTCTGCAGTCTACAAATTCTCAATTTGTCTTCAGAATCACAATGGAAACCAGGAGACCAAACTTGTCCACAATAGTCTAAGTGAGATCTTATCAAGACCTTGTAAAGAGGCAAAATGACATCCTTATCTTTACATGTGAAAATTAATTTCAGCATTGCAGTTATCTTTTGAGTTGTATTTGCAATCTTTGCTACCTGGCCCCTGAACTTCAACTTCCTATCTACTAACACTCCAAGATCCCTAGCCTCATCAGTTTTTTTCTAGCATAATCCCACCAATATAATATGACGTTGGATATGTAATGACACCAAAGTGAATGATTTTACATTTACTGACATTTGCTAGTGTCTGCAGTCTACAAATTTCCCATGCCTGCTATTCCAGTCTATTCTAATCATTCAAGTACTGCATATCAGCAGCATTCCTGATTACCCTACCTATATTTGTCATCAGCAAATTGCTGTATGACGCTTGTCAAATCCTTCCCAAGATCATTAATATACAGATTGAATTGAATAACAGTGGACCAAGCACTGATCTGTGTGGTTAGGGTGACCAGATTAAAAATTTGGTTTTGGGGTATTCATTATTGGCCTTGGGGATAACCACACTATCAAACAGAAAGAACGAACAATTATAATAAGATTATTTTATTTCTATATTCGTAGATTTTCACAATATACAAATGTATGAAACACAGTTGGTCAAATTTGGTACAAATTCATAGCAAGTCTTTAAACAAAATTTAAATATTTTATTTTGGCAGTTATGAACACTAATGTAAACTTTTATTAGAAATATTCTCATGATAAGCTTTGCAATATAAATTTACATTTATTTACAATATAAATTCAGTAAACCTGATTTATTTTATCAAAAGAGAAGTATTTACCTAACAATATTTTTTATTCGAGCGAATTTCTTTTAGCAAATTTTTCATTTTTTAATACAACTGCATAAATTTCTTTGCATGACATATTGTAATTGGTTTTCACCAGTAATTCTCTCTCAACAGTTTTTAAGTCTAATCTGTTCCTATTCTTTTTCCAAGAGTTAAACATTAAGCTAAATACTCGCTCACTCATTGCATTTGAGTGAGGCAAAGCAAAAACAAAATTAATAATTTTTTCAATATTAGGTACATCGTATGCATTTAAAAATTTTATCCAAATATCTGATATTTTTGAGTTCTTTTGTGTCAATATTTTTATGGAACGATTTTAACAGGACGTACTCTTCATATAGCAAATCAATATTAATATTGGAAATTTTAAGTAAATTATAACTTTTAAGAAAATATCAAAATGTGCCACTTCATGTAATTTGAATATATTAAGATACTCATACTTATTATTTTCAAAACAGTCGTTTTTCAATATACTGAATTAAAGTTTTCAGAAAATCGTCTGCCCTTTTCTTAAACATTATTTATCTTTACTGGTTTGCGACAAGATTTCAATTTTTGTATAGCAACGAATCCATAAAAATGATCATTTAATTTAGAAAGTAGGGAGTTTCTTAGATTGGCCATTAGGTTAAATAGTTCTATTATAATTTGACCATCCTGCCCTAGATTACAAATTACGTTTTGGACAGGGGTTGCTGCATTTGAAAAGAAAGAAAGGTAGACTTCAGCTGATTCATTCGAAAAAAAAATCTTGTAAAATAGGTGGACATCTTTCCAAAGATAAAAAATAGTTTTTTACTGACTCAAAATTTTTGTTTAGCCTACTGCTGGAAGGAGTGACAACCATCTTGTAGGAACATGCATTAGATCTGAATATTCTAGGTCGCAAAATTTATAATGTTCTTTTAAATTTTCTAACCTTTTACCATGTGAACTAAATTCATTATGTTTTTAAAATTACACATTCTATATCAACTTCTAAACAGCTTGTAGCTTTTCTTGTTGCTTTGTGTAAGACATGGCAAAGACACCCCCATATCTATTAAATCATTAAATTTCTTTAATCCTGTAAATACACTCTGATTAATACCAAAATTTAATTAGCATTATCATCACAAAAACTAACAATGTTCTCGGAATTTAAATTCAGGTCCTTCAACTTTTGAAGTAAACAAAGTGAAATATCCTTTGAAGTTTATGACTGGCTTTAAAGAAACTCAAAAGTTTTGTTTCAACTCCACTAGATTTAGAAAAATATTTACACATTAAAGGAAACATTTTAATGTTTCCTTTATTTGATGAATCTGTTGCAACTGAAAATGGTTGATTTTCTCCTAAATTCTCAACAACTGTAGATACAGTCTTTTGCTAAAACATTTGTTATTATTTTAAATATTTTTGTTCGCGCGCATTTCAATTGAGAAGCGATTTTTGAATCAGTAAATGTTTTGAATAATGAACTCATGCAGTCCGATGATCGATAGCTATGCGCCAGGGGAAATGCTGGTCTTGAAATTCACGCTTGCTCTTGTTATCATTCAGGGAGTGAGGTGTGTGAAGTCTGATTAGCGGAATAATGAATTAATGACCATTTAAAACTATATATTTAGAAATTTATGTACATTTAATCATACAAATACAACATTTATTTTACAAATGATATTCTACTTGTTTAGCTACTTGAATACAAATTCTAACCTACGGTTCTTCTTTATGAACTGGTCAGTGGTCAATAACATCGTCATAAAAAGTTGGTTGTAACTTGATTTTTCCAAGCAACACGCACACTTGTAAAGGCTGGGTAGAGCTACTTTGACTACGTATGACCTTATGTTTAAGACGACGTGAAGGGAGCAGAAATGGCTATGCGCACGAATGAAATCACAGTGCTGCAGCGAGGACTTGGAAGCTCCTACAACCGAGCAAGCCAAGGTAACTTTGACTAGACGAGCAAGCATCGGCCTTCAATACACAACGCAAAGCTCAATTATTGCCGCGCAAGCTTAAGTACGTCTTCTGTCTACAAAAATAAAAGCCAAAATGGAATGTTTATTAAATGCATGCATTTAATAAGGCAGAAGCAATAGGAGAGGCCATATTTACCTATAGGAGTTGCCAACAGGTGTACCACCTTAATATTGATTACTCTGGATTTAGAGAAAGATGTTGGAAGTTTATTTTTCACTTGGTTAGACTATAATAAATTTAGTTTAATCATTTATCCAAATGTAAGCAAACAAAGTTTGCACCTGAAAATATCTTCAGGACTGAGGTAAGGTAGTGCAACTCCGAGCAAAGGTGGACCAGGCTCTCATCACTCCTTGTCTCGGTATCTCCCATAATGCAAAGCACATCTCCTTGCTGACATGTATACTGCTATGCATTAAGGGAAGGGCCACTACCCAGACCGGTTTCAGCCTTTATTTATGATAGTCTAACCAAGTGAAAAATAAACTTCCAACATCTTTCTCTAAATCCAGAGTAATTCAATAATAAGGTGGGACACCTGTTGGCAACTCCTATAGGTAAATATGACCTCTCCTAATGCTTCTGCCTTAGTATCTCCACGTTTGGGTCTGCTTCCCACTGACGAGACCTCAATAAAAGTTGAAACCGGTCTGGGTAGTGGCCCTTCCCTTAATGCATAGCAGTATACATGCCTGCAAGCAGATGTGCTTTGCATTATGGAAGATATCGAGACAACGAGTGATGAGAGCTTGGTCCACCTTTGCTCGGAGGTGCCTGGTGTTGCACTACCTTACCTCAGTCCTGAAGATATTTTCAGGCACAAACTTTGTTTGCTTACACTTGGATAAATGATTTAAGTTAGAGTAGTAATTACAGAATTTATTGTCTTATGTTAATACAATGAGATAAAAAAAAGATCTCAAGTAGTGACCGCGGGAGTCCATACTCCCCCTCCCCCCTTGTCGGGCCTGTGACAGATGCCGAGCATTACGAAGTAAGCATAATATAAATATCCTATAACGATCTATATAAGTAGGATACAAAGTTGTTTTTCGAGTCTTTGAGAATGCATTTTAACAAAATATTTACCTGCGACTAATTTTCTTCTAATCACCTAAACTCGGTATTATATGATTTGTAGCGTTTACATTTAGCTTACTTGGTGGCATTCACACTAAAGGCAGTAGTCAATATTTAGTTAGTACAGAAAACTGAAAAATGGATATTATGTCTGAAACACTGAAAAGGGGTATTTTTCGTACCCCATTTAAGATTTTACAAAAGGGGTATTTTATAAATTTAATTCAGTGAATGGGGTATTATATCCCGAAATGGGGTACGTCTGGTCACCCTATGTGTGTTACACCACTGGTTATCTTAAATCTTGCAGATTCATATCTCACTATTTGATATCTGTCAGCCATCCTCTTATCCATGCTAACATTCTATAATCCAAACCATATTCTCCAATTTATGCAACAGTCTACTATGCTGTATTCCGTCAAAAGCCTTAGCAAAATCCAAAAGTATGGTGTATCCATTCCTCTTGTCTAGTTCAGTGGTAACATTATTATAGAATGTGTGCAAGTTGCTAAAACATGACCTTCCCTTAATAAACCCATTTTGCTCATTGCAAAGTAGAGATTCACTGTTAACCTATTTCTGAATGCGAGCCTAACCAATATTTTCAAAATCTTTCACCCACTGAGATACAAAAATTGGTCGATAGTAGGCTACATCGACCTTTGCACCGCCCTTGTGTACTTCCATTGCACTTTCTTTCCATTCCCAGAATCTTCCCTGTTCTGAGACTCATTAAACAGCCTGGTCAAAGGAATAGCCAGTTTAGCTGAACACTTTTAACACATGATGATATCCGATCAGTCCCTATTGCTAAATTTTTATTCATTTTTTTCAACAGCTCATACATTGTTCTTATATGCCTGAGTTTCTTCATCAATTAAAGAGGTAACAATTAGCTCAATGTTGCATACACCAGGTTAATAGCTTTTAACAAAATGGGCACTCAGTTGAACAAGCTCTTTATCTGCTATCATTCATTCTTTCCTTTACTTGCAGCATATCGAGAGAATTCTTGTTGGTTGTCTTTAGCACACAGAGCCAGTTTCTTTTATTCTCACGCTTACTTTCCGTACAATTTATTTGTGACTGTTCTAGTCTGCTGTATATACTTTTCATAACGGATTCATCCTTATGTACACGGTATTCCTTCCACATCCTTTTCTTATGAATCTTGCTTAATAAGATTACACATCCATTTGACTTCCTACCCTATTTATTGCTTTTAATTTTCCAGGAAATGACAACGTATACTAGAATATTAATTAAAAACTTTAATCAATACCTTCCTATATCCTATATATCCCTGAAAATGGAAATTCCATTTTCAGCGATCACAAAACAACATGTTCCTGCAGGCACTAACACTAAGCAAATGAGTATGAAGAAAGGCAACTGAAGTCGGTCTTGGAGATAATGCAAGCCTCCCAAATTTGGGACAGTCTCATGTACCCAAAATTGTTGAGCTTTAGGAAGTTTTTCAGAGCTTTAGACAATTTAGTTCTCTAGTGGACACCTTTAGGACTCTTGGGCTGACTTCAGTTGTCTTTCTTCAGCCTCATTTGCTTGTTGTTAGTGCCTGTGTGCATGTATCATTGTTTTGTGATCCCTGATGATAGCAATGTAACACTACCGAAATATAGGAAGGTATTGATAATAAATAATGATAAGCTAACGCCTTTTATTCCCTTATATAGGGAATAAAATGCCTTTTAATCTGTATAGCTTTTTTTGGAGACTGAATGGGCAGTCTTAGTCTCCACTAGTAGCCAATCACACTGATTTTGCATCATTTAAGCATAAAGACATAACAGCCAATCAGAGATAGCTGGCCGTTGTCTATTACGAAAGGTGGCCACCAATGAAGAGACTGGCAAACAACCTAACCCTAACAGGATATATTACTGTCTGAAACAATGTGGGTTATATGGTCGATTTTCTTCAGTTTGCTGGACGAGAAACCAGATTTTCCGGGAGAAAAAATCCGCTTGCCCGTGCCAAAGATCAACTAATTCGGGAACCAGTCGAAGAAAGGCTTAGAAAAAGTTCCTCCCTTTGGCGCCTATACTTGAACTATAAGTCCAACTTTGGGCAGCACTTGCATCAGAGGATGCAAGTGCCACTTCCACTGAGCTACAAAAGTATAGATTCAAGTTTTTAATTAAATTCTAGTAATAACTATATTCTAGTAATATTCATTTCCTGAAAAATTAAAAGCTATGTATAACCAACATATAAGTTTATCTACAAGAATTACCCTATTTATTCTTCGAACTCTCGGTACATACTGATATCGCATCATTTAAGCATTGTTTAAATGCTTCCCATGCACTGTCGATATTCTACTCATCCATCAACCGTTCCAATTCCACTAAACTTAGTATACTGCTCAGTTGGTCATAATTTCCTGGTTTGTAGTGCAGCATATGATATTTTCTGAATGAAACATTCATAAAATTAGTAACTTCCCAAGTGAGTACTACATAATCACTATCATCAACCAGAGACAGAATAGTTACATGTTTAACTGAAACGCCCTATGACTATAAATCAAATCTAACACTCTTTGACTTCAAGTTCCTTCTGTCACATGCTGCTTGAGGAAGTTGTACCACGACATCTCAATAAATTCATTTTCATTCTTCTCATAAGATTACTGCTACCCAATCAGTATTTGGATAATTAAAGTTTTCCATTATGATTACTCTTTTTGCGCTCATCTCTTCTGTTTGGTGATGCATTTCTTCATCTCTAGCAACTGATCCACCAGGTCTGTAACAATCACACTATGTAATTGGCCTTGTTAGATTCGACTTCACACCAGATGACTTCAAACTCACTGCCACATGAAATACTGTTAGTAGTAGTACTAAAATCATAGGTCTCAACTCTAACTGGATTCAAGTCATCCGATATTATTAGCAGCACGTTCCTTCTCATCCTCTCTGTCCTTCCTAGAAATACTGTACCCCTTTACGCTTCATACCAGTTAGTATTTCTGATTCTGATAGCCAGGTCTCACTAATGCCTACAATCTGAGTCCCATCATATTGACTAAGGCAACAAACTCTACTCGCATGTTCTTTTGTATACTCTTGACTGCAGTCTGCAGAAATGATGTTGCTATGTAACTATGTAAATTCTGGGAATGGGGATTATCACGAAACTTACGAGAAGAGAACGATTTTATGTTCTGTTTCAGACTTAATAAGCATGTGCAAGGGTGTCTGCATAAGTAAGGCACTAGATAAGGACAGAGATTTGAAAGGTGTCTGTGTCATACAGACTACAGATGAGTATACAAAAAAAAGCATTCATTAATTTATTATGCATGTATGCGAATGCCAGGAGCATCAGACACAAAGGGATAGAGTTTGTTGCCTTGGTCACTGCGGTGGGAAGTCAGATTACAAGCATTTTTGAGACGGACTGTGAAAGGCAGATGATGATATCGAGTATAAAGGGTATGGTATTTTTAGGAAGGATAAAGAAGAGGGGCGTGCTGCTAATGATATTGGATGACTTGAATCTAGTTAACATTGAGACTTTCGACTAATACTAGTAGCAGTTTTGTATGTAGTAGTGAGTTTGAAGCCAGCTGATGTGAGAAAGCGTTTAACAAGATCAAATGCACAGTGGGATGTTACAGACCTAATCAGTTAGTACTGACGAATTAATGGATCACTAAATAAAGACAATGGGTTTCAAAAAATAATCTTAATGAGAGACTTTAACTATTCAAACTTTGATTGGCTAGGATTAAAATCTCACGAGGAGAATGAAACTAAATTTATTGAGCTGTTGCAAGACAACTTTCTCAAGTAGCATGTGACAGAAGGAACAATCGTTCAAAAAGTGTTAGAAGAGGTTTCAGTTAAAGATGTAAATATTTTGCCTTCGTTTAGAGCCAGTGATCACAGTACTCGCTTAGAAAGTGACTAAGTTTATGAATGTTCCATTAACAAAACAGTTACATAATACAGAACTTCAAAGCAGGAAATTGTGATCAATGCTAGATTCTGCACCAAGGTATCAGTTGTTGGATGGAAAGAATATCAATCGTGCATGGGAAGCTTTTTAAAAAATAACTAAATTATGCAATATCGTAATATGTCGGTGAAGATCGAAGAATAAATAGTGTATGAGTTAAATGAATGTGTAATCTTACTAAGCAAGAGATCCTTATGAAAAGGATGATATGGAAGGAATACCACGTGCATAAGCATGATGTCACTTAGGAAAATTATAAGGAACAGGCCAGAAGAGTAACAACTGTTGTACTGAAGGCTAATTAACATAAGTCTTAGTATGAAAAGAAATTGGTTCTACAAGCTAAAGACAACCCAAAATAATTCTATTGTTAATGCTGCAAGTAATAGAAAAAATGAACATGAAAGAATAACGCCAGTGAATGAATGGGCACTCATCAAGTAATGAGTGCCCATTTTGCTAAAAGCTCTCAACCTGGTGTTTGCAACATTACACTCACTCTTACCTCTTCACAGGATGAAGAACTCAGGTGTATGAGGAGGATGTATTAGGGCTATTGCACAAACAGAATAAGAATTCGGCAATGGAGACTTAGGATATCAGTACATATGCTAAAAGAGTGTTCAGCTGAACTTACTATTCCTTTGACCAAGCTATATAATCTGAGTCTCAGAACAGGGAAGATTTCACAGGAGTGGAAAGAATGTATGATTTACTAAGGGGAGGTCATGTTTGAGCAACTTGCTCACATTCTATAATGTTTTCATTGAGTTAGACAATGGGAATGGATATCCCATGTTACTTTTGGATTTTGCTAAGGCTTTTGACAGAATACTGCATGGGTAACTGTTCCATAAACGTGGAATATTGGATTCGATTATAAAATATTAGCATGGATAAGAGGATGGCTGACTAGCAGTTATAAAAAAAGTGCCACACACGGGGAGGTACAAGAATCCATAATACATCAGTGCTGTGTGTAAGGTGTAGATGAGGGCTGAGAAAGAAGAAGCCTATTAACATCCTTAAAGAGCCGTTGGTTGAAATTGTTGGGAAACATATTTGAGGAAGCCTATTCCAGAGGACGGGTAGATGGAATAAATGAGGAAGAGGAGAAGCAAGTTGGATAAATTTACAGTTGCACTGTAAAGGGATGTTGACGGTACCTCCATAGTCACTGCACCAGCAGTGACTATAAAAGAGACACAGGGCTGAAACTTTGCACCTGTGAGATAGAGGTTGAAGTGAAGTGAGAGGAAGGTCATCTATGAGTCAAACTCCTCTGGACAGCAAGAATATTTAAGGAGGTTTTAGTTGTGTGTACAGTATTCTGATGATGGGCAGATTTGGATTTATATAGGTTATGGTCATCTGGAAGTTTTGTTTTATTGATTAATAAGATAGAACCTTCGTAAATGAAACTGAATGGAGAGTATCAATACAAACATTTTTTCATAATTATCTTTCCTTGAACTATAAAATATTTGTGCCTTTAAAAAATGAAGTTACATTTTTGAACCTTTTATGATAGGCTTCGCAGAAATTGATCTCTGAGTCTTCTCACGTACTTTTAGAGATTCGACTTTATCTATTCGTACAGACTGCTAATTCTCTACAAATCACAATCCAACTAGCCATTGAATATCGTTTTAGCTTTTGGTATAATACTCCTAAGACATTTCTCTAAAACGCGGAAGAAGGCAGTTTAAGGAATTTACACCATTTTATTAAACCATAGAGATTATATTCCTTCTACATTCATTTTCTAAAGGTTTTTCACCAAAATTGATAGAGGAAATGATGCATGCTACAGCACTTTTATAGTTCAACTCTAAACTCAGTGAACATTTCTCTGTCTTTTATTCTTTCTTGAAATGTACAACTGGAATCTATAAATACAATTTTTTTAGAAAAATTCTTTTAGTTAAGTATTATGTGTATTTTAAGTAAAGCTTGTATGTATAATTGCTTCAAAGAAATTAAAATCAAAGAACTTGCTTTGCAGAGATAGACATTGTTCGTAACAGTTTATTTTGCAGCATGGTGCAGAGGACAAGTATATATAGTTTAAGTCTGTTTCAGTAGCTTAGTTGGTAAAAGTCACTTTAATGAACTTTTTTATTTTTTTTTTATATAAGCCTCTGCCTTTTCGAATCCTGCATAGAACACTGATATTTTTAAATAGCCTGTTCTGTGCCAGTTTTGCAAGATTACATTTTTTTAAAACATTGCAAATCATAGTAACTTTGTTGCTGTGAAGCGTGGCGGCTTCAAATGAGCTTCAAAGGGGGATAAAAATGTTTTTCTTGGTTATCATGATTGCAGTGTTTAGGGAAAGATTTTTATCCCCCTTTAACGCCAGATTTAACGCTGGTGTAACTGATGTCTTGATACAATCCACAATGTGGACTATGCTGAATGTTGGTGGTCCAGTTAATAGCTTTGGATATCCCACATTTCTTAGAGGAAAGTCGGATCTTCCGTGATACCAGTATTTCGCTTATTGGAATATTAGTAGAAGTAGCTTATTGGATTCTAGAAATAAAGACCCGGTTTACATCTTTTTTCCTCCCATTTCTTTCAGCATGCACTTATAACTGATGTTTGAAGAGTTACATCAGACACCATGGAGAGACCCATTATTTCTTTTTGAGGACGCAGCTTTAAAAAGGTTTCTCCAAAGACTGCTACATAATATACTACTGGACCGAACTTATGGTAATGCTTTAAGAGGTTTCTAGGTCATATAGAAAATAATTTTGCTGTCATTATTCTAACAGGGAGGCCTTTGTAGCTCAGTGGAAATGGCACTTGCATCTTCTGCGCTAGACCACCCGAAAATAGACTTCAGTTCAAGTCCAGGAACTTTTTCTAAGCCTATCTTCGATCGGTTCCCGAGTTAGTCGATCTCTGACACGGGCAAGCTAGTTTATTCTCCCGGAAACTCGGATTTTTCGTCTCGCGAACTCAAAAAAATCAACCTTAGAACCTACATTATTTCAGACAGTAACATATCCTGTTAGGGTTAGGTGCCAAGAGATGGCAGCACTTGTTTGCGGGTCTCTTCATCGGCGAAGACTTATAATTAGTGATAGTCACGGGCCAGTTATCTCTGATTGGCGACCTGTCGAAATTGATTTTCCCACTCTATACTCCCTATACTTCGTATAAGGGAATAAAAAGGCGTTAGCTTATTATTATTATTATTATTATTATTATTATTATTATTAACAAAGCACTATGCCAAAATATACTAAGATATGCTATAACAACGTATGCTTTCTGTGCGGTCAATAACGACCTTATATACATTGCAATGTCAGAACACAAAATACTGACAGCAAAACATTTATGTCACTATGCACCTTTACTGAAACATTATTTCGATGCCAACTACAGGACAGTCAGAAATACATACCGTATAACAAGACCTCAGACTACTAATTATATCACATATAAATACAATAATCACTAAGGAAAGGCCATGCGAAACTTCTACATCCCAGACATGATAAACAAATTACCTTTTGAATACAGAAACCTTATAAACTACAATAGCCTGAAAAGAGCTCTAAAGACATACTACGAACAAGAAACACGCACCCAAAATACCATACAAACTTAATGAAACACAATATATTCGTTCAGGTTTCCAGTTCAGCGACGCATCAATACATTCCAAGTTGTGTGTGTGTGTGTGTGTGTGTGTGTGTGTGCGTGCGTGTGCGTGCGTGCGTGCGCGCGCGCGCGAATTTCTCAATCATAGATTTCGTAGCTTCCCAACACAGCAAAAAAAAACAACAATAAATAATTAAATAATAACCAACTGGTGTCATCCTCAGATAAGCTTACATATAAGCTTCGAGGATGAAAGCAGAGAAATTAGTTTTCATCCAAGATGTATCATATGTAACCAAATGTATGTAATGTATGTATTATATGTAAACAAATGTATGTAATGCAAGTATCATATGTAAACAAATGTAAGTAATGTATTATACGTAATCAAATGTATGTAATAACCGTAACAAAAGTATGCAATATAGAGTGATTATACAATATTTTGATATTGTATATATAGAGTGTAAAATGGCAAAGAAACATCTGTAATAATCATCATTATGACTATTATAATAATATATGTTGTAAACAGTTATTGTTATTATTATTATTTTTAAAAAAAAATTATGTACGAGAAAGTATTTGTTATGCATAATTGTCTTCATTTAACGTATGTAATTTATCTGAAAAAAAAATTATTATAAAAGTTAAGTGGGGAGAGACTTTCAAGGACAAAGATTTGCTAAATAGAGATTTGGGTAAAATTTTCCATGTGTACAGTTAGTAAGGAATCAATTACTCTATATTTCGTGTCCCTCCCGATTTCATTTGAACTTAAATTACCATGAAAAGTCAAGCCAAATGGAAATAGACTGGAATTAGAATATATGCGAATAAAGGCAAGCCGTACAAACCTGCACATTCACTTTAAAAATATACATATAAAATAATATGAAATATAGTATGATATAATATAATATGAAAATATAAAATAAAAAAATAGAAAATTGATGAACATAGATGCTATGTTCATTGCGATATACTATGTCGCAGAGTATCCAGTTTCATTTTTCCATTTTTGATCTTCTTTAGCTAAAAATACCTCTGCTTGTTTCTATTAAATTCATTTGATGTCTGTCGAAAGTCTTAAACGCTGATTTAGCTGTTGTCTCCCATGCCAGCAACCGTTTTGAATTTTCTGATTGCCTATCTGGAAATGTTAATTTTCTCCAGTCAACATTCCTAATATTGATATCATCGTCCTTGGAAATTTCAGCCTTCATAGCTCCAACTTTTAATCTTCCAACTGCTGATCAAGTACATCCTTCAATGTTGACTTTTTATTCAGAGTAATAGCAAATATGCTTAAATATTTGCTATTTCTCTGACACAACTGTATGAAGCTGACCAACTCACTCTCAGTTTAAAAGCCCTTATCAAATTCTTCGAGTCTATAGAAGGTATTCGAACCAAGACCTTGCTGCCATTTGTAGCTGGTCTGGTAGATGATCAGCCTTCTACTATTTCTGTAGATACATCTATAGTGTATACTTATAATACATCTATACATATATGTAAATACATCTATATATATAATGTATTCACAGTATCCACTCGGCCAACCAGGTGTCGGCCTGGTTGGCCGAGTGGCTAGCAGCATCTCCAACCAAAAGGCTGCGGGTTCGAATCCCGCCTTGGGCATGGGTGTTTGTGATTGTCTGTGAAAATACTAGTGGTGATGGTGGTGGACAGTAGATGGTGTTGGTGTAAATGACGCGGTTCTCTGTAGTTGGTGGATTCAGTGGTGAGACGGAGAGTGGTAGAGTAGGTGCCCTCCCTCGATGAGCCCTTGGACTCCTTGGAGGTGTTAGGTAATAATAATAATAATAACTGAAATAATGAAGACCATAAAAATAAAGGAAATTGCGAAAAAGGACAAGAAATTAGCCAAGTCCAGCCAACCAAATATGTCTATCATAAACGGTGATTCAAAACCAGTTGATGCTAGTCGCTTAAGTTTTCAAATTAGGAAAATATTACCAGCTGAAAAGCATGCTGATGCAAATTCTCTTTACACATAGGTATGTCGAACAAGTAGATGTTGGGGAAAAAAATTCTGAAATTGTTGCTTCAGGACGTGGTGACAATACCCCAAGCCTCAAAGTGCATGGGGTATTGTCACAAGCAATGTGATGGGCATCTACAGAAAATGTTGAGATTTTGACTCCGCCTTCTGCTGTGCTCCTATAGAAAAGGTAATAGTTAAAGAATATGAAGAATATGAAGGATAATTAGATGTCCATCTAATCCAAAGAAGTAGATATTTGAGCAGGTCGCACCTGATTTAAAAATAAATGATTTGCTTCATATAAGGAAACCTCTTTGTAGTAGGTGATAAAGGCGTGATAAAAGCTACTTCCAGGACAAATTCACAGATTAACTAGAGAGTTAAAGCAAGTTTTACTGTATTAATTTTCATACTGAAGCAAGTGAACTTTGTATAAGCATGATAACATTAAAACTGTTTTGTTTTGAAAATCAATCAATCAATAAATAAACTATTGAAGTTGGCGGTTACTAAACTTTTATTCAAAAATTCGAAGCACACCGCTGATGTTTTACAACTGTAGTCATTTCGATATCAACCTGATAAATTACATTAAATGAATAACGCATCGTTATTGAGGAAGACAGTAATTAATGATAATATTACTTTTTTTTTTGTTTTGATAATTACGAAACTACCGGATTTTGTTTATTAATAACATTTCAAGTAAAATATGGTTTCGAATTTTTCAGTCTTTCCAATCTTTCTGTCTTTTATGTTACAGTGCATGAATAATTATAAAGGATTAAAATACTTTACCAAGTTTTTGTTTTGTTATATTGTTCGAAAAACTAAGCAAAATATATTCTATATTCGCGTATTATTATACACATGCCAGCAACTAAATTACAAGGTGTCCCAAAATTCACGCAAGAAGTAATTTTGATAGAAAACACAGGTTTTTAATTAAAAATTGTAATTTCTTATTGATTCATAAAGTATAGGGTTATGCATGGAATAGCATATCGGGTAAATGGCCTCCACGGCTTTACTGGCACATACGCACTCTTTTGTCGAAATTTTCCATGACCGTTTTGCATAAATGTGGCTGAATTTCGTTGATACAGCGCTCAATTTCCTCCTTCAAGGCGTGGGTGGTCGTGGGCTTGTTGGCATAAACCTTAGACTTCAAAAAACCCCAAAGAAAAAAGTCCAACGGCGTTAAGTCACATGATCTGGGCGGCCAATTCTGATCACCAAAACGGGAAATTACACGACCAGGAAATGACTCGTGCAGTAATTGAATTGTTTCTCAGGCTGTATGGCATGTGACACCGTCTTGTTGAAACCACATGTCGTCCACATCCATATCTTGCAATTTAGGCACAAAAAAAATGGATTATCATGTCGCGATAGCGAGCACCATTAACTGTTATTGCCTTACCAGCCGCATTTTCGAAGAAGAATGGACCGATGATACCTCCAGCCCAAAATCCGCACCAAACAGTGACACGTTGTGGATGCATTTGTTTCTCAACAATCACTCGTGGATTTTCTGAACTCCAAATGCGACAATTTTGTCGATTAACGAAGCCATCAAGATGAAAATGAGCCTCATCGCTGAAGATGATTTTGTTCGAAAAATAAGCATCCACTTGTTGTTGTTGTTCCATAATCCATTCAACGAACGCTCTTCGCTGTGTGTGGTCATTTTTAATAACCCTGAACTGTCAGCTGTCACGCTGTCTTTTTTCCCTCGTTGGCAACACTTTACCGCACAAATGGCGCTAAATTTAAATCTTGCGTGAATTTTGGGACACCCTGTAGAAACCTCTATGCAGATATTCGTAAACGTTACTTACACTGGATATATGCAAAAATACTTGGTCATGTGTTCTAGACAACTATTTAAGCTGGTCACTAATCGTCAATAGTATAGTATTAATCACAATGGGAAAAACAAAGGATCTTTCCAAGTTCGATAAAGGGTTTATTGTGAGTGCCCGTCTGGCTGGAACCACGAATTTAAAAGCAGCATAGTTGACTGGTTTCTCAAAAGGTGAGATATCCCGGATGTTTAAGCAGTGGGAAAATAACCCACATTATTTGTTCTAAGAGGTCTTGCAGTGGTCCTAAGAAGACGTACGTCTGAGAAGGCTTAACGGAGACAAACAGAACTTCCTGTGTGCACTAACTGACCGAAGCATTTAATGAGAACTATTCCTGATTCATATCTCACTGAACGATGTGCAGGGAATTGAAGAGGATCGATATTGGCATTCGCATGCCTATATGGAAATCATTGAAGAACCAGAAAGTTCGTCTACAGTGGTGCAGGAACATTGACTGGACACTAGAAAAATGGAACAAAACTCATGTTGTCCGACTAATCACCGTACTCCTTGTTCTGTACCGACGGTAGGCAGAGAGTTTGTTGGGAACCTCATGAAGCAATGAACTCAACTTGTCTTGTAAACACAACTGAAGGTTCTGTAGGTGGTGTCATGGTGCGGGGCATGTTCTATTCGTACGGAACAGGTTTACTGATATTGCTGGAAGGTCGGGTGTCCACCAAGGAATATCTAAACATGGTTGTCAATCAAGTCCATCCTGCAATGTTGACTTTTTATCCAGCAGTCGAAGGTTGTTTTATGGAAAACAATGCTACTGTCAATATCGCAAGAATTTTTCAGCCGTGATTCAGCGAGCACATGACAGCGACTTCCACCATCTTCCCTGACCACCACAAAACCCGGATTCGAACCCCATTGAAAATGTATGGGACATGTTAGAAAAACAGATCTGGGAGCAAAGTCCTCTTCCATCAAATCTGAGCCAGTTAAAGGATTGTCTGATGAACTCTTGATATGCTGTAGACGTAGATGCAATCCAACACCTTGTGGAATCTATGCCACACTGCCTATGTGCTGTAATTTGAGTTAAAGGAGGCTCAACACGGTATTAAATAAGTTTCTAATTCAGTAGCCGGTATGCTTCTAATATGCTGTGTAAACGTTGACCTTTTTTAAATAAGCTCGTACTTTTCTAATATATTTCTTAATATATTCGAATAAATATATGTAGTACAATATGTATTTATTATTATTTTTTTTTTAATTTATGAATTTGTTTTCACATACTCCATTTCTTTTGTTGAACCGGAAAAATAGTCCTCCCCACTGGCAGTTTGTATACAGTTATATCGTAACCATAGAATCACATTTCGTAAGACGAAATATCTGCGTAATAAATTTAATTTTTTACTGTGGTATACGAATGATTCTATAGTTACGGATATCCTACAAGTCTCATAAAACAAGAAAGTCTTATTCCTTAATAGCAGTATCGTATTTTCACTCTTATTTTAACAATTTAAAGTATTGTGTTAAAGTAGGGATATCCGCAGTAGCGCAGAATTTATCTTCCATTTTTTATTTTTTATCGTGTCAGTTTATTCATAAGTATAAGGGTGACGTGACGTGCTACATTAAGAAAGAAATATGAAGTTTGATTCTTGTAGCACTTTAGATACAATGTAATCTTTTATTCATGCCGTCGTCGAAAGAGAAAAGATGGCCAAAAGACTATAACAACCCATTCTGTAGGTAACAATTTCGATGTATTTGAGCATGTTACAAAAGTGAAACAGAAAAGTTAAATATTACGATTGTATTGTAAGTCCACACTCCATAGAACCGACCTTGGCAATGTGCCAAGAATAGTCAATTCATGCCGAACGGGAGAAAGAAATATAGGATGTATGAATTGGTCACCAACACGCCAAATCACGTGCTTTGTACGTAAATTTTCCAACTGTTGCACAAGCAAAATAGTTACCACTTTAAGAATTAAAATTTTCATAAAAGAAAAGCTTTTTCCTAAGTATAATAATAAACACTCATCCCACGAAATGCATTGATTACCCTATTATCGGAATGGATTCTCCTTCTTCTGACATTAGCAGAAGTGTCGAAGGGTTTTGCATCTGTCGGCGTACAGTACACAGTGCTCACAACAATGTACGAAATAATGTCATTTCGTACATTGTTGTGAGCACTGCTATGCTTAATGTCAAGTTCGGAACCAGATGCGGTCTTTCTCACTTCAAAGATTTGTAGATTACAAAGAAATTTGAAAAGTCACCATATATGTGATATGAATTAAATACTGCTGTCTTTTTATTTTTTTGAGTCTATTAAGCATGTCTCAGTATACACCAGGAAGGTTTTAATCGCATCTATCAATGTAGAGAAAGAATGGTTTCTTTCTCGGAGATTTAACTACAATGTTGGATTGTTAGATAAAGGTTGGGCGGAGGATGAACTTCTAAAATGTAAAACACTAATGAAAAACATCATTCAAATTTGCCGTTGAAAATACAGATTACAGAGTGGACGCGAGAAGCCCAATAATCTGTTCTTTATCTGTAGTAAGGACAGTCCACCTTTTGTCAGTTATTACGTTTTGGTCTTACCAAAAATAAATAAATTAAATTATTTAATTTAATTTAAGAAATCCTTTTTATTTTTTCACTTCAAGTAATAAATTCCATCTATATACAAACGAGTTTCGATTTATACCTATTAAATTTTAATTTTTATAGTATTATGACCTTAGAAAATTATCTAGGAAAATCATATTTTAATAGGCCACACTGTTAGAGTCGCAAAGTTTATATAATACACAACACGCTATGGCACGGAGAGAGAGAGAGAGAGAGAGAGAGGATATATCATAATATAAAGTCGAAGAATTATTTTAAGAAAATACTCAACTTTCAGATCATAACATTTAACATAATGATAAGTTAACAAACACTCAGCATAGAAATGAAACAATTCTGAACAGGACCGTTGTTAGGATATATGCCACCCCTCGGCAAGTACTACTTTGCCGCCCCTTAATTCCAGAAAAAAATACGATAAACGTTTATTTTAAAAAAATGGTGTGTTTTATGGTTCGAATACAATTTTTCCATTTATTTATTTTTTTTTTTGTCTTTCTCCAAACTTGCTGTCCCTAAACATTGCCTTAGTAGGTTACGATGGTTTTGACACGTATTGGAGTCCTGACTCCAATAAGTCTTGTATTGAAGAATACAAGAGAGAGAGAGAGAGAGAGAGAATAAAAATAAAAATAAGAATATATTTATTATGCTTGAGTTTTCTAGACTTATGGGAACATATCATTTCGACTATTTTTAGTGTACGTAAGAAGATGAAATGTGATTGTTAACTTTCTCACCTATGGGAAATGTTGCTTTGCTGGAGGACATGACTTAGTGCAAGTACTTTGGATTGTGGTTTAGACTGTCCAGCATGTTTTTAGCACAGTGTTCCAACTAACATGATGGTTATGATCAGTTGAACCCGTTGCATCTTTATGGTTTGGAGAAACACGTACTCTCACTTATGATGTTTCCAGAGCTTTTGATTGGTGTGGCATCGAAGATTTCTAAACAAATTACTATGCTATGATATTCCTATCACACTTTGTAATTGGGTAGTCAGCTTTTCCCAGTAGATTCATTGAGTCTCATTGTCATTTGAGCTTTGCCACTAATTCAGGAAGTGCTGGAGGACTTTGTTCTGTCGACATCCTTTTTCTCCTATGTATGAACGGCCTTCTCTCAATCACCACGAATTCCAACCACAGCTTTGCTAATGACAGCACCTTCACCCATATTACTCATTTCACAAACCATGCAGTGTTTAGATACCCTAAGCCTAAAGAGTATCTTCAACCAGTGCCTTAAACGCTGATTTCCATATCCTTCAATGGGGTGAGGAGAACCTAGTCACCTCTAATGCCACCAAAACGCACGTTTGCCTTTTCTTTCACAAAAGCGATCTCTATTCATTCACTCTCATCTTCAGTAATACAAAAATAAATTGTCAGCCAGGATGAGATCTATCTGTTCGGAGTGACATTTCCTTCCAGCTTCTCCTGGCATAAGCACATTACATCAGTAACTTCATCATCATTTAAAGAACTAGGTATTCTCTTCCGCTCAAAATGCTATTTTTCACCAACACCCAGCTGCTAACTCTATACGAATCCCCAATCCGCCCATTAGAATACTGCTGACATGTTTCGGGTGGTGCATCTCATCCTTTCCTAAAAAATTCTCGTTGCTGTCCAGAGGAGAGCAATTCGCTCGTAGATGATCTCTCCCTTACAGACGCACATCGGTCTCAGTCTCACAGATTCATTTTTTCTGCTCTCTGTCTGTTCTAGAAATATCAACACAGCTCCAATAGACAACCATCATTGCATCACTTTCTGTTAGGCCTATTAAAACGAGAGCGGCAAACTGTTCAGCATCCTTTCTCAGTACAACTGTAAACAAATCGAACCTACTGCTCCCCTTCCTTTTTATTATCCCATCTCCCTCTGTCCTTTTAAACAGCCTTACTCATGAAGTATTTCCAAACACTTACAACCTGAAGCGGTTCAAGAAAAAAATCAATAAACTTCATTTTCCAAACCCTCGCCTGTTTTATACGTTTTCATAATCATTGCTGTGCGACATCAGTGTTATGAGGCGTTTCGGAAGGTGTAAGGACCAGTACCATTAATAATTGCCACAGTGAGAGCACGAACAGTTGTCCATAACATGAAATGTAACATCTAGATGCCGTGATCAGATTTGATCAATAACCACTGGATCAAACCAGCATCACGAGAAGCACTCCTGTATGTATAGTTTGGAGTGGAAGTACACTTCCACTCCAAACTTCATCTTTTGGATATCAAAGACAGATAAAACATTTTTGCTAGACATGCTCCATTACCCCAAACATATTCGTCAGACTGAGCACAGAGTGACTCATTGCTCCTCAAGGCTGGTTTCTATTGCTTCATAATGTGGCTAATGCGTGCTGTGCTCAATACTAATCGACAAAGAATAGTGATTATTATAAAGGATTACAGACTTCTTTTAATTTCATGACATGTGACCTGGCTCCCTAAATTTCGTAGATCACTTGAAGAATTGTTTATGCTGTTTGTAAATCAAACAAGGGGGGGAAGGGGGATAACTGGAATGATGAAGTAATCTGCCTTCTCAAGAAGTGTCAGCTCTTGGGAGGGAGAGTATTATAGGCCAACCTATTAGCATCATAGGACCGGTGTCATCTGTAGATTTCTTTCTTCCGATACGTTACCGATTATACTTTATAAAAATTAATTGCTTCTGGTTTGAAGTGATATTTTCTTGAAATAACATCCTACATCCTCCCACTCTTAAATAGGGTTAGTGCTTTTCGTGTAATCATCGTTCGTCGCACAAGGGCGAAACGACTTCTTAAAGATACCTCTTGTATAGGCCACAAAATTTGCATATCGCATAATGTCATCTCTTTATGGGACACACAGCCTCCAGTTTCGGATATAGGATATGAAATTATTGAAGTTACAAAACAACAACAACAACAACGACAACAAAACATCAACTTTATGTGGAAATTTTAAAAGCAAAACGACGTATTTCTTTAATTGTATGTTTGCAAACCACAGTGGCGAGACTAGCATTTGGAGAGAGTTGTGCCACCTTAAATTATTATTTCTTAAAATCCTGAAGAAAAAAAAAGTGTGAAATTATGATCTATTATCTTGTTGAAGAAAATGATGTAAAATCGGAAAATACACTGGGCCATAAATACTAAAAAAAAAAAAAGAAGGAAAAAACCTTTTCTTGTGCAGTTTTTTTTTTTTTTTAAATCGAAAAAGAAACCTTTTTAGTTTCAACAACAATGTACTCAATACATACAGGAACGTGTCTGCATATTATCTTGCCAATTTTACAGTTTCATCGTTAGAATCAGCTAATGAACAATGACAGATAGGCCATATTTGCTCTTGCTATAGTAGCTAGTGGTCAGCATTGGAAGTCAATTTGGTTTCCGCAATTTGAATATTGAAAATCAGAAAGGTTAAGAATGTAAAAGCTTTTGCAAGGCTCAATATTACCCGCATGCATGAATTAATCTAATTCCCAAGACCAAAGACAAATAGATACCTGTGTTATGGAATAAGTTCCACAAAGGCCCATTATAGGACATATGCATCTCTATTTGAAAATCTGGAAATTCCTCCCCGGAAATGAGGACAACACAAGTGGACAACCGATGACGGGAGACTTCGCCATGGTGAGATCATGTACACTTCCAAATTGTGATCAAGTTCCTAGCCAAACATAGTATTTCATTGGTGTGACGATTTCCTCGCTCTTACCAGATGTGATTTTTTTTCTGTCTTTTTTCCCATTGACGTATTATCTTCTTTTCTTTTCTTTTCTTTTCTTTTCTTTCTTTCTTTCTGTCTCTTTTTTTTTAAATTACTTTGCTTAGAGACTGCTATAAATTTCATCTCAGAATATTGTTTAATAGGTTAATCACAAATAATCACAGCACTACAATCGGCATTTGTGTTGAATAATAATAATAATAATAATAATAATAATAATAATAATAATAATAATAATAATAATAATCAGTGGCGGCTAGTGGCTTGAAATCGTGGGGGTGCTGCAAATTTCGAAATATACATACACACTGTAAGTACAGCGTGTATGTATATTTATAATAAACAATACGTGTTTGGATAAAATATCAAAATTATGATAAAAATTAAAAAAAAATTAAACATGAAAAAATATTGTTTATTATCGATAAAATTATACAGTTTGGTATAATTCAAAATTACTTAAAAATAAAACCCATTATCATAAGCTCAATAATGTTCTAAAATAAAAACTATAACAAGTGTTATGTCTTTACTTGTAATGTCCAAATATTTAAAGAGACGGAGTGAACACGATAAGCACTACGAACATTCTACTACTGGCGCAAACTGCATATAAACAATGCACATGGAACTGCGCGATGGACAGTGCCGCATGACGCTAATAGTTCAAATCTCACTATGACGTGCATATGCTTGCGCGCGTAGTAATATGACACTGTAGTAAACACAGCGCTACTAGCGTCCTTCGCCCTCCTAAGTGCTACAAGATGGATTTTTATTATTTTTTTTTATACAAAATAAGATGTTGTATAGGATTGTTGATGATAAAATTAAATATTACAAACAAATATAAATAAATTAATAAATATATTTATATATCGAGAAAAACTGGGGTGCTGCAGTTCCGCAGTGCCTATGCAGGAGTCGCCCCTGATAATAATAATAACCCACTCAGTTTACAAATGTTAAAAGGTTAAAAGGCCTCGCCTACTCCCTACAGGGGAATAAAAGGCGTTAGCTCAATAACAACAACAACAACAACAACAACAACAACAACAACAATAATAATAATAATAATAATAATAATAATAATAATAATAATAATAATAATAATAATAATAAATATCTAATTCCTTTAGAATGAGAAAAACGCTAACTAAACTCAACAGAATTGTTTTGAAGTGACCGTATAACCCTTAAGAAACTGTATTAACAAATTTGCTACTCATATCTGCGATTACTCAGTCATGTTATGTACCCTCTCCACCTTTCTTGAAATTCATCTATCACTTTTTTATTATCATTTTTTTCCCAAGACTAAATGTCCTTTCATGACTAAGTAATTTAGCTTTTTTGAAACATAATTAATGTATAGCAGGACGGATAACCTGTCTACCACTTCGAAAAGATTCTGAATATTCGAAAACATCCTAATCTCACAGTGCGATTCGAATTTATAGCTTGTTGAGTGGAGAACTGGTACTATCCACTTGGTCAGCTTGTCAGGTAATTATCTTCATCTTCGTTGGTTTATCTCTTTAATTTGCCAGATTTAAACTGTTATGCACAAGGAAAAAACTCATGTTTTTGGAAAATATATTATAATCATACTAATCAATATGTCACAATACTGTTACAGACTGGATTAATGCGAAATTCACAGAAGATATTAGTTGTAAAAAAATTAAAATTGCAGTTGTTATTTCTTAAAGCTCAAAATGAAATTCTTTCTTATTAAAATGAAAATCAAATCTTAAAATTAGACCAATTTTTCGTATTAAATTCTTTGTACAAGGTTTCAGTTGAAAATCTCGAAAGCTGGAAAAGGTTGATCTGCTACATTTGAAAGAGATGATAGCTGTTCTGAAACTGAATACTGTAAAGAAAAATGGACTCCACTATTAAGTACACAATTTATTTTTATTAACACGCGAGTAGGAATAATTTACAAGAAAGTTCGATAGCTTTGAGTATCAATAAACAACACATAAAGCTCTATAAAAGCTTGTAAAACCATGTATGTTATTAAGGTTTCCATCATATCACTCTAAACTGAATCAATACAAAAGTCAAATTACATTCTAAGTGTCATACGAACTGCTGTTTATTTCTGTGAATCCATCTTTATGATTATAATAATCCTTATTCTAGTTACAGCATTATTCTGATACCAATTTTTTTTTTTTAAATTTTCCGAACATTGGAAACAATACCATGAAATAATTTAATTAAGATAGTTTATTTTAACAGTTTAAAGTGAATTATGTTTTTAACAATATTCTCATATTTTTATATGTTTAATATTTTTATACGTTTAATATCAAGATATGAAATTAGTAAAGATGTGTGCGTCGGTTGCCACAGAAAAGAGCGCCAGCCTTTTAATTTTCATTTTTGAAAATATGTTTAGTATATTTCAACATTTCGTTTTTGTAGTACTGCGTCATAAATCAGTGTTTAGGTGTCGTTAAAAAATATATAAAAATGTGAAATTACTACTTGCCTTTGCTGATAATTCTAAACATATTTATATCTTTAAATTTATTTGAATTAATATTTTAAATATTGTTATTAATTATTATGTCGACACTTGAAACAAATTGCAATTATTTAAAAATAATTCCAATTATTGTACAATAAAATTTAATTATTTCTACAATAACAATTCATTCCAACTATTTTAAGTTGTTATTTCGATTTATTTATAATGTTCAGTTGCAATTTTTAATTATTACTTTAAAATGCATTTAATTCTTCCAACTTCATAATATGATTTTAAGCAACACACAAAATGTTTATTTATACTAGTTGACATAACGTTTTACATTTTAGTATCTATTTAACATACTTAACCAAAGCAAACATTTTGATTATTTTATTTATTATTATTTTTTTTTTAAATCTCTGTATCAAATAGAAAAAAAAAACTATTTTTTGAATAAAATAATTTTTGCTACTTTTTAATGACCTAATTAATTACGTTATGTCTGGAGATATATTTTATAATAACTACTTAATAAATGAGAAAAGTTAAAACAGAAAGTCTGAATTAATAATATACATTCATCCTACGATAATGATATTGTAAGCTTTAATATTTTATGACTCTGTCTTTCCTCATTCAGAGCACAGCCTGGCTTTTTGGTTTTCTCATCAGAATAAGAAAAGACACAGATATTTATTATAATATTAAAGTCATTTGCGAGTGCTTCGTCGGTGAATGACTTCCAAGCAAAATATGACTAATACTGTATTATGCACGTGATGTTAGTGTTAATATAACATACAGTGCTTTAATTTTGCCTACAATTTTGAAATTGTTTACATGTTGATTCATAAAATACTTATAGTTTGTAACAATAGGCCTGGTAAGATACAGCCAATTAACTGATTCATTTTTCGCTAAATAAAGATGATAAGAAAAACATCCAGTCTATATCTTCGTGGATTATGGATACATTCATAGTTTTTGTCACGACAGGAGTAACTCGTTCTATTGGACATTTCTCATTGCCCTGTGGACCGCGCCCTTATATTACCATGGAGTAATAAACTAAGAAAATTAAGTTTATAATATCTGATACGGGAAGAGTTCTCCTTCTCTTAATTTGAATAATAATTTCCCAGAAAATTTTATTTTACATAATCCAGAGAGAGAGAGAGAGAGCACAAATTGGCCGATTTGTACTTGATTTGTAATATAGATAAAAATTAACTAACACCCACTCCGAAGTTGGTGCTCCCAAAAATTAGGCCTGATTTCGGGCATAGAATGTGACCAAGTTGAATGCACAAGCAGCTATTTAAGATTGAAAAAAAAAAAAAAAAAAAAGTCGGCGGTTAGTTATATATAAAAATGGCACACGACAGGCCGATTCAAGCCGATTACAAACCGAATATTTTAATTTATTTATTTTGTTTCTCTCATCCATGAAAGTTAGTGAACCTATAGTACGTTATTCTCATGTGTGGGCTAAGAATGCTTTTATTTTAAAATATAAAAATCCAGGATTCCAATAAGTAGGGCAGTGGTCTCATACCAGGATGAAATTCATATCGCTGTTACCCTCCTGCCATGATCAGAGCTTTAATAGCTCAATAACACCTTATCCCTACACTGTCCTCTACAGATAACGGGTAAGATGAAAAGCATTCTTGCTTAGCCCCTTTAAGCCAGTCCTTATAAGGACTAATTTTATTTTTAGTGTTAAATAACTATTACCTTTCAAGTATTCACAATTGTTGCCATTTTTTTTATTATTTTATTTTTTTATGCATGTGACCGTTTAAAATTTAATGATGAAAGGAGCCTTTTCTCTAAGCAACCTCATGAAATACGACATCAAATATTGTTGAATTTGAGCCGATATTGCTTAGTGACATCGCCGCTATAGAAAATCCAAAAATCTAGAGTGCAACGATTTGTTTAAGGACAATTCAATATGACTATTAAATAATCCAGACATAATTAATACCGGTGAAACAATTCTTAATTAGGGTTATTGTGCCTGTTTACGTTACTGTTTTCGCTTTATAACTCGACCTATAGATCAGTCTGAGTTTGTGTCCAATCCCCATCGTACCTTCACTCGAAACCGTGAGTGACCCCTCAAAGTATATTTCAAAATTAGACATACATTTAAGCATGTTGATAAAGTTATAACAGCTCGGTAAATAATGAAAAAAAAAAAAACTATTTTAATCTAAAGAACGTCTGCATGTCTGTCCACTATGGACATTTTTTATTAACTTCAGTTATTAGCTTGGCTCATTTCATAACTTAAACTTTATTTGAATAGATTCGTCACATTCTTTATGGCTGAACAATTTTGTTCATTGAGTCGAAAAAATTATGTGATAAATTTATATTGCTTTATTGAAATGTATTAAATTTATCTAAATTTTTTGTATTTCAAATGGGAGAAAAGATAATTAATATAATATATTCTTCCTAGAGTGCAACGAAATTCGAATCGCATCTAGGACACGAAAAACTTTTAGCAAGGTTTTTGAATGCCCACGTGGTCTCCCCATGAGCGTAAAAACAGGAAGAATCTTATTACAGAGTAAAGGATTAGCAAAAGATGATCAATAAGCAAAGTAAAAATATTGAGGAAGGCAGAATCAAAGCTTTTACAAGCTAAAAATTTTAAATAAAAAATAATAAATTCTCTGACTCCATTTTTATTCCCTAAAAGGAGTAGGCAGAGTTCTTTTAGTCGTAAGTAACATTTTGAAGACAGATTGTGAGATAGTTTCCATCCTTCAGGTCTTTACCGATAATGGCCTAAAAGTATCAAGCGAATGTATTAAGACTTTTCAGGAGGAGAGAGTACAGCAGACAACTGCCGTCACTTGTGTTCCCAAACCCTAACACTCGTATTATTATGTATAACAGTACGAGTTCTGCAGTCGGTTTTTTAAGAAGCCTAGTTATAAACCCAACTTTCCCAGAGAAAACTTGGTACTTACTCGTACCAAAAATCGACTAACTCGGGAACCGGTCGAAGAAAGGGCTAAAAAAAGTTTCAAAATTTCTCTACTCAGCGACTAGAATCAAATGTGTAACCGTCTTTTTTTTTTTTTTTTTGACAGATTAGAGCAGCGCTAGGGCTGCACAGGCTCAGGGAAAAACAGTTTTGATATATATGTTTTGGTTAAATTTTTTAACAAATTCCACCACATCGTAGTTAATAGTTAGTCAACCCCCAAATGATTGATATATTTTATGTCATTTGTTTGATTTTTTTAAATATCTTATATGAGTGATTAACTGCATGCAAAATGCCTTACACTTCAAACCAAGCCGGAAATGTGAGTCACTTTTTTAAATTTAGAATGAAGTGAAAATAAATTGCTTTTACACACGAGTAAATATTCCGTTTTGAATTCAAGTTAATCTCAGCTGCTGATATATTTTCCCCTTTAAGTGAACCAACTTCGAACAGAGATGTCTGAATAACTTATTTCGCAATTATGTGTAGCTTTTTTTTTGTTATTATTTACTTATTAACGTTTGGCTCAAAATATGGAAGTGCAATATTATTGAATTTTATTTTATTTTTTTATTTGATTTTATTTATTTTTATGAAAGAAAATTCACAAGGAATACTGCCATATATTGTTACCGTCGCGTATTTCAGATAGGTGGAATTTTTGCTTCTTGAACACAATAATTTTTATGTGTATTTATATATTAAATATAAATATAACTTCTCTAAATAAAAATGTTCATCATTCTAATGTGCGCATGTCCGTTCTCGATTCACGCTCAATATCAAGTATTTACGCACGAGTTGTGTTGTTTTGAATTATTGAACAAGCAACTAAGTGTGGCGCTAGGGTATGTCTGTCAACGGCATGCGTTCTTGCTGTTGCCAAGAGTTATATGTAGGAAGGAAAACTTGTGGACAAAAAATAATAATAAATAAACTTCCTAAGCGTGCTTTCAATATATCCACAAATGTAAATTGACTGGCTGTAGTTTTATAAATACAACAAATTTCATTTTTCATTTATTTTAATGTCTTGCTTTCATTGTTTCTGAACTAAGTTTGTAGCTTTTATTTTGACAGATTGCAATGATTTGTCAATTAGCTACCATACTACTTGAATATTACCAAAATTTAACATTTTAGTAAAAAAAAAACTCTCTGCGCTGCCCCAGATGTTGCAATCCCAAACAAAAATGTACATTAATTTTATATTCTCGTATTTATTTTTTATGTAGAAACCCCCCACCCACCCCTCCGAAATAGGCAATTAGCATAGTGGATATTAATGATAGATTGCTATGTTCATTAACGTAATGTCTGCTGTAATCAAATATGGAAGACACCCAATAAATTAAGTCTACTGGTGGATAGAGCCCACGAAACATTATGAAAATTGCTCATCCTACATGCGAGTAAAGCTGCGTGGGTAATAAGCTACATTTATTACTCCATGATAACCCCCTTCCCCTGCTGTTATAAATATTTAAACTGAATAGAGAGAGGGGGAAAAATACAAGTGACATGTATTTATACAAACAGAAAAAAATAGCTAACCATTATAATATTTTAACAATATTATTCTGCAGGTTACGAATTTATCTTAAGTTCGTACAACTTTCCTTTTCAACAAAATGCCCTCAAATTATAAACGCAACCCTTAAAAACGGGTAAAAAATCATAAATATTATTTAAATTACAAATTTATAAATAAAATAAAATTATAAATATTATAGATAACTGTGCTCTTTAAATAAAATAAATAAATCCATTAATGCCTTTTAATTACATGTTTAATTTATTTTCATAAATAGCCCTTAACATCTGAGATATTGGTGCAGTTCGATTGAAAATCATAGCATGTAACTTACCACAGAACTTTTAAAGAAAATGCAATGAACGAAATGTTATATTACACATGCATTTTAGGAATCAAACGAAACTTTATCATATAAACAATTAATAATCATAAATATACTCGAAATTTATATCATTTCATGTATAGGCCTATTTCAGATAATAATACTGTATATAATGTTAACAGGGATCACGAGATGGCGCAGCAGTTGTCTGCCGTACTCTCCTCCCTGGAAACCTTTAGATCATTGATAGTCTTGGGCCGGTTATCAGCGATCACTACGGAGCGGAACCTAACTGGGCATCGATCTTCAAAAATAGTTAGGGATGGAACGGTCTTGCTACTCATTTTTAGGAATAACAGACATTAGCTGATCTGTTTATGCATTTATTTTTATTTATTAGGCCTAATAACCAGATGCAGCTAACTACTTGGCTTTTATGGCCCCCATTTTAATGTTACTTGCTAAAATGCACCTGTTAGCTTATCACGCGTGTCCGCCCGTTATATAGAAACGCCATAAACATGGAGTTATTCTGATGAAACACTATCAATATTTACAACTCAGGTAAAATTGTGTAGTAATTTTATATTTGTTATAGTTACGATATACTACGACTTTACGTGAAGATTACATTTCAACAAAAAAAAAGTGCCCCCTTCTAATTTCATTTCTGCGGATGGAAGCAGTGGAGTTATTAAAAGTGTGATTCTGATGGTTTTATTCTCTCCCTTAGGGTATTAAGTGCATCAGTGAATGTAATTTCATGCTAATTTTCTTGTCATTTGTTTTTTTAAAAACAGTCACTATGTAATGATTTGCGAGCCCAACACTGTTGTTGCTTTGTATGTACGTTTACTAAGCTGTTCCTAGTATAAGAAATCTTACCCTCACTTCTGGTGTGCATGACAATTATGTGTGCTCTCAGAATATGTGACAATTATGTTGCCATCAGAATATCTAAGTTAGCCATGTTTGTAAAAAAAAAAAAAAAAAAGCCTAGAAAATACCTCATGCAAGGAAACGCTATCGAAAGTTAGGTTTTTATAATTTCTTTATTTGTTAATCTGTATTTGAGTTGTTTGTAGTGAGTTTATTCTGTTGAAAAGGAAGTCTGACGTCTTTCACAAAGTTATGGAATCTCAATAATTTAAATTTTATATTTAATTTTATTAATTTATTTATAATTTTATTAATTTTCTTTACGAATTTTATTTTAAAAGTTTTAATAAATTTAAAACTATACTAATTTTACTTCATTTTCTTTTAAATAAAATTTTATTTTAAATTTATTAACTGCGGGTTAATTTTACTTGTAACACTTTATTTTATTCTTTAAAATTTATTCGTTGCAGAATAATTTTATTAACTATTGGAAAGTAATTGATTCCTTTCAAATTTAATAATGTTCAATAATTTTATGAATTTGAAATATCAAAAAATGCCAAAATTGATTTATTTTTATTTTTTCGCGTAACAAAATATTCGGCATGTAAACATGTTTTGATAGTTTTTTGGCTTGGAAATTTCTGCATCGTAAATAAACATAGTAGAATTAGCAGGTAATTTATAATCTCAAAATAATACCTACATACATATAAAGTGAAACGATTTCACATAAATAGGAAATTCGATGCAGATGACGTTTTGATGCTGTAACATTTATGAAATCTAATTTTCTACACCTTTTTATGTGATAAATTAGATAAATACATGGTTGTTATCAAAGGAAATATATTTTTTAATTTGAAATCAAATAAATTAGTCGTAATTAAAATAAGTTAGTATTACGAAAGTGGTTCTCAGATAATTATTTTAATTTAGTTAGAATTCACTTTACGATCAACGATATATTCATAAATATGTGGACTTGGTATGTGATGCATAAATACTGTGCCTTTGGTAACAGGAAACATCTTATCATTAGGTTTCTCAACCCTTAACAACTATGAAATAACAAGTAATAAAAATAAAATATAATGCTGTAAGAATTGCTTATTCTTATATATATTTTCAATAGCACCACTTTATATTTTTATTATAACATTAAAGTTAGAGATAATCAATTTTTTTAACCGTAAATTATGGAATTAACCAAAGTCATCTAACACGTCTTTCTCACCACAGTTCAGCATTAAAATATTGCATTTTGAGTCTTCGAGTTGGTCATAATCCATTTTCTTTTTGCTTCTCTGTCCCCAAAATCGTACAAATCACAAATGTATAATTCTTGCTACAAAAGTTTATTTTATTTTATCATCATCATGATTATTATCCTTCTGAATCAACAGAAGTTTATATTTTCTGTACACAACATTTTATTTCTTCATTTGGTAAGAAATCGGCACTTCTTCCACTTCATTAGCTAAATGCCTTATAACACTCTCCAACAAGAGTACATTAAGATGTTTGAAGTGGCAGCGGCATCTCGGGCCGAAGCGGGTCTACTGCTCAAGGTAGAGTTCATCTGTTGTTTAAATTAAGGTCTCCATTTTCTCTGTCATAGAGGTGTCGTTTCCGTAGAGTAGTCTGGATAATGCTGTTCCTGTACGAAATGAGAAAATGTAAATGTTAATTCAGATGATTAGAATATGATGTAAACAGTTTAATAATGTTTAAGCTGTTTATTAATGATTTATCAGTTTAATTGTAATGCGTATGGACTTTCAGGTAATAGAGTTCGGCATCCAAGTAGTTACCTAATCATGGGGTGTACCATAGGAATGTAAAACTCGATGTAGCTTAAAAAATACCAAAGCGCTTTACATCGATTTTTACAGAGGTCAAGTCTCATGAGAACTGTTACAAAAATAACCTTGTTTGTCTCTATGTATTCTATGTTAAATATTAATGTAAATAACCTTATTGGAATTTATTGTATTTACCGTTTTAACTAAAGTTTCTAGAATGTCAAAACCAAAGACAATGCTTTGCCTTTGAGTTGAGAAAGTTGTTTGTAAGCTCTGCGCATTAACACCTTCAAAGCTTAGTATCAAAGAGGTCCGCTGGTTTCAGAGAAATTTCCACTGCCCGACAAGACAAGGAAAAAAGATCTCACGGGAGGAGAAGAAAGAACGGGCTGGCCTTAACAGAAAGATCAAGGAGAACTACCGATTTCTTCGGGTTTACAACCCTTGGTGCAAGGTCCCGAGAAGGGAAAATAAAAGAGGACTGAGCCAAATATCAGAGGCAGTTTTCCGGCAGAGAACCAGAGGCAGTCGAGAGGAGGCGAGGTCCAGTTGCTGACAGAGGAGAGGCGAGATCCAGCTGCCGAGAGAGAGCAGAGGCGAGGTCCAGTTACCGAAGAGAATCAGAGGCAGTCGGCGGAGAATCAGAAGCATACTGACCCAGAGAAACAGACTTTACGGCGAACCCACGCCAGAGGGAAAAAAATTGGGAAGTCAACTGAAGCCAAAAGCCGCAGAACGATCTTCAAGCCTGTTCAAAAGCTCAGAAAATTTCTTTCCTGAACTTTTGAGTACCGTGAAAATTTCAGTCCAAGAACCGCTAATACTCCGACGAAACGCCCCCCTGAAGCAAGGCCAAAGATGAAAGAAGAACCATAGAGACGTTGATGCAGGACCTTAGGAAGGTATCGTGACAAAGAGCCTTCGTAAGTGTTTTCCAACCTCTAATATACATTCCTTTTGTAATATAGGAGATATGTCATAGATGGACTGATAAGAAATAGTAATAAGAAATATCTATAAGAGAGTCCTCTGAGTTTAACTGAAGTTTCTAGAATATCGAAAACAAAGACAATGCTTTGCCTTTGTTAACCGAAATATAAATTGTAAGATAACTTAGCTAGCTAATGAGTAAATTAGTCTCAGCAATTTAATTATTTTAAGCAGAGAAGTAACAGAGTAATTATATATATATCGTATAGTCATTTAATCTTGAAAAGGAAAAATTTGTTTCTTTATATATTACAGAAAAGAAAAATCTCGCCTCGAGCTTATCCAGGTATCTTAAACAATCTCATTGCGTCTTCCGATCGTCTCCTCGTATTCAGTTTCTGGAAGTATTTTGTCAAATAAAAATAATTTTAGAATTCTGAGCAAATTCCCACTCCCTAGAATAGCTCTGCATATTCTAGGGAGTGGGAACTAAGCATTTCAGTTTTCTTTTGTTGTCATTTTTCAGTAGAATTATTCAGAAAATAACTTAAATAATAAAAATCGAGTTGATTTAGAAGTGATTGGTTTGTATGTTTATGTGTTAGGCAAATTTACGCTGGAAAAGTTCATCATTTGTACTAGTCTTTTCAAAGAACGATTTCAGGCTTACAAAATACTTAGTTCATTGGAATTACAGTTTATTTATAAGAAATAAAGTGTAATTTTCTTATTTAAATCAATTCAAGAATCGCCAAGTTAAAGTGTTTCAAAAAAGACCTGTCTTAAGGAATTTGTTCGAACGCAGTTCTAATATTCTTACAATCCGTAATATGCTGCCTGAGGAAATTGTCCCTCAGTAATTCTATCAATGCGCTTTCCCTTTTCTTGCCCCTCTAATGTGATTCTTAACCACCTTGGAAATGGTGCCTCTAACATTAACTCAATGTTCACTATTACCCACTTTAACCTCAACAACAATTTGCAGAAAATTCCCATTAATATGATACTCAGTCTGCAATATCTTCAGCACAGATTGAATAACCTTTCAGGTGACATCATTAAACTGATACTCATTAACATTTTCCCATAAAACCAATCTGTTCAAGTTAGCCAGCAAATAATTCTGTCATAAATGTCTCTTATCACCCAACCCAACGTAGCATCGTTCGCATATAATTGAATGTTTCTCCTCCAGGCCATTATCAATATTGCTAATATACAAGTTAACCATGTATGATCGAAGCACAGATTCTGTAGTACCTCACTACTCACCTTGATTTTCTTAGATTCCGTACCTCCATGTATTAGTCATTGATACCTGTTAGATAACCACGTTTCAATTGATGCCCCAAGCCTGATTTTTCATATCCATCCCTTTGAGTTTGTATAATAACCTCTTGTTGGGAATTCTGTCAAATGCCTTGCCAAAATCTAAAAGAATCATCATGTATCCATTCCTTTCTCTTATCTAACTCTGCTGTGAATCTATTGTAAAATGAGAGTAGATTGGTAAATAAAATATACCTTTCACAAAGTCACACTGTCCTCTATAAAAAGATCAAAGCATTATCAGCACACTTCTGGATTTGATTCCTTACTAGATACTCTAGAGATATAGAATTGATGTAAATTAGCTGCGTCCGTTCTAGTTCCTCGCTTGTATAGTGGAATTATTTTGCCCTTCTTCCACTTATCAGGAGTAGTGTTGAAAACTCAAACAAACAGATTAGGGACATCTTACTCTCTATTCACATTCCTTTAGTATGCGAGTTGATATCTCATCCAAACCTACTGTAGTGCTAACATCAAGCTCTTGCAATATTTTTAACACCTCCATCATGATTATGCTGATGAGGTAGAGGTATTAAACGTTAGATCATTACTAACTTCCTATCAACAATTTTCCTTCAAATTAATCTATTATTCGTCAAGACTCCAATATTATCCGATCACACCACTTGAGATAAGCTTTGCTTCCTGAATGTTTACAAGTTCTTCACTATCCTCATTTTTAATATGATGCTATCATTGATACTATTAAGTTCATTCCCCAAATCTTTCTCAGAACTGCGGCTTACAGTCTTGATCATGTGTTTTATTTCTAATCCAGTTTTCAGATTTATAAGTTAAAATTGGTCTGAACATTGTTTTATATTGTTTTATATTACAGCTATTTTTGTGTTTTGACTAATTACCTCTGCATCTTCCACGTCAATCATTTCATCCAGATCCATCTCAGCTTCTACAGGATACATCAAGATATTGGATACATTCTATTGGATACATCAAGATTGTATACGTCACCGAAACGATTACTTAAATAAATCAGCTATTTCACCACTTCCTCCATTGATTAACAATCTGCCACGATCATTCTTTTTACTCGTCGCATAGCAAAAGAATTCCTTCAGATTTCTTTCAACCCGTTAACTAACTTCCTTTCATAGTTTGATTTCACTTTCCTCACCATGGTTATTACTTCATTCGCTTCGCATGCTCTTTATACTGCTCATATGACTGATCATCATGGTTCGCACGATATGGGTTCCATAACTTTTTTCTTTTCATCTAGCTCCTCATTGTTCAACACTTCTCATTCTCACGACTCTGGGAATGCAGTCAGTTATAGCTTCCTTGAAATATCCTTTGAGCACTTCCCATGCGCTACTAATTCTTCTACCATGTAATTTCCCATACATGGCAACAGCTGCAAGTTGCCTTGAGCATCATAAGCGCTGTTTTATAGTTCCAGATATATCCCTTCTTAGTGAAAGCTCTTACATGCATCGTCCCTTCCAAAACTTTGTGATCACTTCCACCAACTGGAGGCAAAATAGTTCTCTTTTATCGTCAGATTCTCAGTTGCTATTACAAGATCTAATATTCTGACAACATGATTCCCTTACGTAATGTGCTGAGTGAGGAAATTGTCCCTTAGTAATTCTATCAATCCTCTTTCCCTTTTCTTGCATGCTTTATTCTCCCTCCAGTGCATATTCCCATAGTTAAAATCACCCATAATAATAGTCCTTTCTGAGTTCGCAAAGTTAATTTGCCTGTGGAGTTCCGGGTCCTCTTCAGTTGATCCTGGTCTATAGCGTTACCCGACTATGCATTTTTTCCCCCTGCAAATTTCTGTTTCTCAACAAACAGCCTCAAAGCCTCTAAAATCACTAGCAACACTCCCCCATTCCCATCTTTCTTTAAGTCATATATAAAATCAGCCATAGCAGAGTGTTAATCCCGTAATTTTCACGAGTTTCCACTAAATTTAAAAATATTTGTGATTTTTTTGACGTTACAAATAGAATGTGATCAATTTCACATAGTAAACAAAATAATAAACGCCATCTAAACAAAAATAATAACAAATTTAACAATGCGTAAATATAACAGAGTAATTAAGGTTTAATGCCAAAATTAAGTTCGGGTGGTGCTTTGCAAGAACAAAATTTAAATTATCACCCAGAATCTCCTCTGATTTAAGTGCTATACGAAAGAAGTTTTAATTGCAAAGTAGGTTAATTGCTAAATACAAAAAAAAGTTTGCAAAGAAAACAAAAAAGTGTCCCAGTTCTTGACTTTACTTTTTAGTATAAGCGGGTCTCAAAGGAAAAAAAAAAAAAACATAAATAACATAAAAACGAAGATAACAAAGACACAAAAATGCAAAGTTGATAATTGCCAGTCATTTTTGATTTGTTAACTTTATCAAGAATTTTAAAGTTCTTTATCAAGAATTCTTCGAATTCTTCTAGAATTGAACTTGTCCATGAGAGTTATAAAAATAATTTAGCAATATTGATTTCGTAGTCAATCTAACAATAGTAATAGTCATTAATCGAAAAAATAAAAAAATAACAGAGCAGAATTTCATCGAAAAAGTAATTAATCGAAAAATTTGTTGACCGAAACTCAATTCACCGAAAATTTACAATTTATGCAAACACCATTGAGGAAAGCAATTCGCAAAAATCAGTTGAATTCTTCAAAATAGTAACAGATTGAGACCTGAAATTCTTTCAACACTTCTCGGATTATTGAATGTGTTATGAACTTTTGGAGCTCGTATTCTTTCATTAAGTGTAGATTATTATTATTATTATTATTATTATTATTATTATTATTTTGATACTTTTTCATTGTGGGATTCCTTGCTTTTCTGGATTGCATTTCTTATTTTGTTACTTCATAAATTAGGAGTCATTCTCAATATATGCATTGGTTTTCTATTTATTAATAATTTTGCAAACAAAAAAGTGCAGAAATAAAAACATGTCTTTATTTTCGCACTTTTTTTAATATGAGTTTACAATAAATAGATAATGAATATTTATAAATGTCTATTTACAATGATTTCACATTTTTATTTACTTCATGCTTTATCAGCAGATGTGCTAAAAGAAGGTTTCTTTATTCCTTCCTTTATTTTATATATACTGCCTAGCAAAAAAGTTCCGAACACCCATCCGGACACCCCACAGTGAAGGACTGTTCCGATGAAATCATGGTAAAAGCAATGTTCTGTTCTGCAGGTGTGGGTACGAGAATCAATGCCTCTAGGTACCAGGAGGTGCTGGCTAACCATCTTCCTGGAGCGATGGCGGGGTTCTATGGGAATGCAACCGATTGTTTTTTTTCCAGCAGGATAATGTCCGATGCGTACAACACAAAGGTGGTTCACAGAGGTTGACATTTATTTGTTGTTGCCTTGGCCGGTCCATCATCCAGAATTTTAACCCGATTGAAGTGATGTGGGATATTCTGGAGTACCGCGTACGCCTGTGCAAGCCACTCTCACTAACAACCATCATCAATTTCTGGAGCGTTTGTAGGCCGAATGAAAACGTATCCCATTTACACGCACGCACGCACACACACACACACACACACACACACACACACACACACACACACACACACACACACACACACACACACACACATATAATATATGTTTGTCATGTATATATATATATATATATATATATATATATATATATATATATATATATATATATATATATATATATATATATATATATATATATATACAGTACTGTATATATATATATATATATATATATATTTTTTTTTTATTTAACAAAAATAATAACTTCAACGATGATACAGTATTATTAATCATTGGATCTTGGGCCAGTAAATTTATAGGTATTAGCAGTCATGCCGCCATAAAAAACTGCCGGGCACTGAATAAGAAACCTTTATGAAGATTCACGTCACTTACCCAGAATATATGCAAAATACTTGGTCACGTGCGTCACCACGTATTCTAGACAACTATTTAAGAATACGGCTGTCGGTAATCATCAATAGAGTTGATCACAATGAGAAAAACAAGCGAAGCTTACTGTGGGTGCCCATCTGGCTGGAGCCACGATTTTGAAAACAGCAGAGCTGATGGTTTCTCAAAAACTGAGATATCCTAAGTGTTTAATCAGTGGAAAAATAACCCACATTGCTTGTCTAAGAGGCGTAACTGTGGTTCTAAGAGTGTTCGTCAAGAAAACGAGATCGCCTTCGTCTTGTACGGACGACGGACGAATGGAACTTCATTTGTGTGTGTGTGTGTGTGTGTGTGTGTGTGTGTGTGTGTGTGTGTGTGTGTGTGTGTGTGTGTGTGTGTGTGTGTGTGTGTGTGTGTGTGTGTGTGTGTGTGTGTGTGTGTGTGTGACCTCAAACAAACTTCAAACTTCATATGGACTACGCTTGTTCCAAGTGCTAACATAGGAGAATCCTAAATCTCTCATTGGAGAATAAAAGTAAAGTAAAGCACAGGTGTTTCAAAACCGGGGACAATTTCTCAAGGAAAAATTAACGAAGAACTATTTTCTTATAAGGTTACACTATTTAGAGAAATAGATGGTGTAATTAAGCACTAAAAGTTGTAGGAGTCATCCATTATACTTTTTAAGCTGAAGCTGAAATGATTCTGAAGAAAGCGAGATATTCTCTAAAACTGACCTTGAGAAAAAAAATTAAAGTCTCTATTTTATATGACAAAAGTAAATATGAGTTGTTTCCAGAAAACAATATAAAGAGGACGAAAATTGGGAGTCTTTGCGATTAGCAGTTATTAAAACTGGAATTCTGACAAGGGGAAAAAAAACCCTCAAAGAATGTTTTCATGAACAGGACTTCTCACGTTTTGTTCTTTGGCTATTAGAGTAAGTTAAAACATTGCCATTATCGAAAGATAATCTTCTGAAGATAGTTATTAAAATCCTCGATGACTGCATAATCGTGCTGTTTCTCTTAGATCATTTTTGAGAATTTCATCCAAATCATTAAAACACTATCTCAAGATAGTAAATTTAGTGAATTATGGATAGCAAAAATTGTTGTTCGACGAACTGTTTTTTCCATAATTTTTCATTTAAATAAATTCTTATTTTATTTTATCGATAAATTCGATAAACTTATCGATGTATTCTTTTTCGGTGAATTGTCTTTAGAAGAATTGCCATTCGGTGAACTATTTTTCCGATAAATTTTTATGGAGAATTTTTATGGGACATTTATCAATGCTTTGCAGTAATGAGTTCGAGTAAGTCAACTAATCTCAAACAGAGTTGAAAGGATTTTTGTATCTGGAAAAGTGGGCTTCCCGTCCACCGACAATAAACACACGACTGCAAGACAGAATCCACATTTTTTAACGAATCCAACCCATAAGCGATTGTTGCGTTAAATAATTTGAAATAAAACAAATTCGCACTACAATCTTTCGTAGTGCGAATTTGTTTTTCTTGCAATTTTTCTAGTCTTACCTTAGTATATTTCCTAAGTGGTAACGTGACAATATTTTCTAGAGGCACCTTTCCTTTTTGTTTTAAACTTTCAAATGGAATTTCGCTTGTCCTTGTGTCGATATGCTCGTGTTTTTCCTCGCTAATATACGCTGAAATAATAATAGTAAAAATTAGAATTAAGTTCATTTTGTACAACGTTTAAAAAATATGGAACGACATAAAATAAAATAAAAATATAAATAAAAAAAATATATATTTCATTCTGGTCTATTGTTTTAAGAAATAAATAATTAGTACAATCAAAGTATTCAACAAATCAAATGGCTTTTTTTAAGAAGAAATATTCTTATTAGCTATGCAAACAAAAAATATTGTTTTTAACGTAAACTCACACTCGTCTTAACTTTATCTTTTATTTTAATAGCTCATATTTATTATCTTACAATACGGAGATCAGTACATAATTTTCTATTTGTTATATAAATATATTTAACCTGCAAGAACGCAATGTGTTTAAATTAAAAAAATAATTCTTTCAAAATTGCAATTTCAGCTCTATTTTTACGATTTAAATAGTTTCTAAGGGAATTTTAAAGACCGCAACTATTTCTGATAATCATTTACTACAAAAGTCTGACCAAACAATGAAATAATAAGAATCAAGTCATAAAATACCGGTATACTTACTTTGAGGGTCATTTTTAGCTGGAATAACATCTGGACTTTCGACTGTCGTGTCAATAGGTTCTTCTTTGTATTGTTTGAGAGGAATATCGGTTCTGGAAATAAAATTAGACTTTTATACAAAAGAATTTTATTATTATTATTCAATAATGTAGATAGATACATATATATTAGTTATTCATTGTAAAAAATCTTTATAGTCATTATTGTTGATATTTTAATAATATGTATTGTAAATACATAATATATACGCAATAAAATATTATGATAAAAATTATTATTTTCAAACCTCCATGGAGTCCAAAGACTCACCGCGGGAGGTCCTAATGTCGAGTACACAGTTATAAATCTGCACCTTAAATACGAGTATCTTCACCATCTACGCACTTACCACACTCTATCGGGCAATGCATTCCAATCACTAACCAGTCTTCATGCAAAAATCCTGATCCTCACCAACATGCTCAGCCTCACTTTGTATGGCTTCCAGCGATGACCTCTTATTCTCTCCATGTCTTCACCCATTCTATGCAAATCTCGTTCACATTAATTCGGTAACAACAACAACCCTTTAATAATTCATGTCTCAATCATTTCCCCCTCCTCCTATCTACCATTTTTTGCAAATCGCATTTCCTCAATATGTCTTCGTACTCAACATTCTAGAAACCAGAAACCATCTTAGTCAATGGTCTCTGGACCCCTTTTCAATACATCTTCATCTTTGTGACCAACTCTGTGCACAGTAATCCATTTATGGCCTGATCAAAGACTTACAGAAAACCATAACGTCGTGACTTCTACAAGTCAATTCCCTCCGCATCCCCATTATCCGCTTTTCTGTCATCACAATATTAGCAATATATCCCCGAAACTTTAGATCTTGTCCACAGTCACTCCCAGATCGCTCATCTCCTCTACCTCTTCCAAGATATTTCCACCGATTGTATACTCTACACCCTATCTCTACTTCCCAAATTTTAGAACCTTAAACTTCTCCGTATTAGACGGATAATCCCCCACTGACTTGCATATTCATCCAGTGCATTCACGTCCTCTTGCAAAGCCACAAATCCACTCTACTCCTGACAGTTCTCTCCACTTTTGCATCATATGCGAACAACTGCATATCATCATTCAGACCTCTCCCAATATCATTAACATAAACGTTGAACAGCAACGGTCCCAAAGCAGACTCTTGGGGTACACCACTAGTGACTTTCCTCTTCTAGGATTTCGCTCTTCTATATAACTGATTGATACCTATCAGACAGCCCATCTCCAATCAAGTGCACTAATGTACTGTTCCAATTTAATTACCAACTTATCATGTGCAAATTTATCAAAGGCCATTGCAAAATCTAAATATACCACCTTATTCTTAATAAGCAAGTAGATGGCTGAAACGCGATCTTCCTTTAACCCATGCTGACCATCCCTCTCCCTTATGAATAATACACAAATGACATTCTACAGAAAGATACTGTACATATATTTAAATAAATGTAATATCATCTGAGTGTCGTGTCATTAAAACATGACACATTTATTAAACCAAAAATAACTTTTGGCAGTGATCCTTTGAAGTTTCTGTGAACTAGGAAATGAACTACGTTTTTTTTTGTATTAAGTTTACATTTTAAACCAACTTCAATAGCATATCACATTCGTCATGATGATGATGTGTACATTGTTCTTTATCCTTTACTATCTTTGTTGTTCTTCATTATTACATCCCAAAAAAAAAAAGAAGATCCTTGAAAATTGTAGACATTTAAATTCTTTTGGTATAATAATTTATATTCTATAAATGGCAAAGGGACCAAACCGGAATACATTTCAAAATCCATTAGAAAGTTCCATCAGAAACCAAAAGCTGAGTTGAAAACAACGTGCAGAAATTCATTTTTGAAGCCAGTTATATATTATTCTTGACTAGAAGTGTATTGTCACATGGTGTAGTCATTTTGATAGATGGATCTCGCCTGGAAACAAAGACACTGCAGATGAAAAATCAACTGTTACAAAAACTTAGGTTGGGTTAGCTTTCATTACACTCTTCACCCGTTGTAGCCATTCACTTGAAAAATGAGAAATTCTCTAAATTCTTGATGTCTTTTTCTACGTTAACCGGATTGAACATTTTAATATTCAGAAACAATAAACACAATATCAGTTGGGTCATTTGCTCGTGATACCTAATGCTTCTATTGCGTCTTAACTCCGAGTTCAGTCAGTGTGATTTTAACAAGGTCGTAGTGGTGCGACTATGCATACCCTCTGAACGACAACAGAGGGCCTTAGAAACTCCTTCCAAATCTCATTATCTCTTGGGAACTAATCTTCTCTTATCTATGGCGTCTATAGCCCTCACACCATCTGATGCTTTATTGTGTGAATATATTAAAAGCGCAAAGTATCTCGTGACCGCATTCTTTGAACCAACAACATCACATCAACGTAGGCATGTTTGTGGAACATTTTCTACCATTATTTCGAAGAATAACGACAAATCTTCAAAATAGCCTTTGGACTATGTCATTATTCATTGCTAAGTTACAGTTTAAATCAATGCAGTACCTAAGTTTTAATTACTGTTGTGTTATTTTGGTGCATAATGTATATTCCATATTTTGGTGATTTTAACGCTTAGAGACTTCATGTATGAGATCAGCAACAATTTTATAGAGACAAGTTCTGATATATTTGTTCATTTAATTTCGTTGTTTAATTAAATAATAGGTGATCAAATCAAAAATATCACGAATATTATTATGTACAAATGATAATGTCAAAATTCAAATCAAATATCCAAATAATCCACGCATCGATTATATTTAATTAACCCAAACTAAATTTAACTGAATTCCATTAAAGCTATCGATTAAACACACAACAAAACTCTTGAGATTTGTTTATGAAAAAACAATTTAAATGATTAATATTGTAAGTCGTCTACTTACTTTTTAATTTCTTCTTGTATGAATTGACCTGGATGCGTAAGAGAAAAAATACGTATCAAAATATCAAAATAATATAACTAACAAAACTGTTACAAAATATACACTGTATTATTAAAATAATTCGGGAAAATATTGTAATTTAATCCAGAATAAATAAAAAAATGTGAAATCCTAATATGTGTCATGCTAAGCGATAAAAACAATAATATGACAAAAGATTAAATCCGTTATCAGAGATAGATTTATGAGCACTAGATTCTCTGATGCTGTTGTACTAAATATGATATAAGAAAATCAACAATGCTATAAGTCCGTTAACTATAACTTCAAATAAATGAACTGGTATATTAGCTCGGTGTCAACTGGGCGACAGCCAACTAGGTGACAGGACAACTAGTTTACTGGGAGACAACCAGGTTAGGTCAAAGTTTTTTTAAAAAAACTTTCTTATACATAAAATAAAATATGATAAAAAGATAACTCTAACCTATCCAAGAAGGGTTCCAAATTTAAAAGGCTTTTATTATATATAAAGAAAATTTTCTTTGACAAAATAAAAGTATAAGATGTCTAAATTAGGTCCAATTATGTTTGGAATCTTGCTACTTTTTGAAGTCTTTTGTAAAATGTCAAAGTAATTCTCTTTTCGTTTATTATGCACTTTATGCACGAGGACGTATATGGTTTAAGATTACAAACTGGTGATGTTATTAGGATGTCAGCTAGTTCGAGTGGAGTATTATGGATAAGGAATTCGGGAAAGTACAGTGAGACATTGTGAGTGATGATGAACCTATAAGAGATGGGTGGGGTGGGGGGGCTAGTCGTTTGAATAGGGACCTAGTGGTCCTTTGTTTTTTGAGCCGGCATCTCAAATTGTTGGTCGTCAAGTCTGCCTCCCAGTTGTTCGTGAACTATATATATTATTTAAAAAAAATAAAAAATAAATAATGAATGGTCCAACTCACCTTTATGTTTTTCTGGTGCTCTGGCCTGCCACCTCATGACAATAACAATTATAATAGCTACCAATACTAAAGCTGCCACAATACCTATTAGGACTCCCAGGATTGGACTTACAGGAGAATTATCAACGTCAGCTACAAGAATACAACAGCAATTTATATTTCATTATTTGGGGATAGTTTCACATTTAAATTAATAATATGATAGATTTTAGCATTAGTAAGCCAAAAAAATACAGTATTTTGTTTAAATAATGATGAAAAATTATCCAAAGTGGAGCTTTCTGTATGGTGAGATTTTCTTCTGTGTTTCTTCTCGGTGCACTAAAACTAACTGCATGACATTTCTCAGCTCTAATATAAATATAACTTTATCCGTCTCAAGATTTTTCTTAATTAATGAAAATATGTCGGATGTTCTGTCTCTGGTGCACGGGAGGAAACTGTGAATAACAATTTGGTCTACAGCTGAACATTATTAAGTTGACGATGGTAGCATTCTACCAAGAGTTAAACAGCAGTAAAAAATATTTCACAGCTTTTAAATAGTTTAAAAATAAATTCCATAGTACTCATCCTTTCCTTAGTCATTTGTTGGATTTTGTTTTGGCTTTTCAATTTCTGAATAGGAAGCTAAATCAAAATAATCCTTAAGTGATCAACGATCTCATCAGTTGAATACCAAATGGGGAATTTTCTGTCGCGAATTCGATTTTCTCGTTATCATTGATTCCCACATGGAGACCGTAATAACATCATTGTCAGTCATTGAATTCGTTCACTGGCTTTCTCTGTAATAACCGTTACGTTTATTAACGAGAGTACTTAAATGCTTTATTGTATGTTGATTTTGTACTCAAATTGGTCATCTCTCTCTCTGAAGATGGAAGTTCTTTAGTAATCGTCTCGTATGTTTGATATCCTAAAAGAATAGAATTAATTGCCTTAACGATGAACTGTTTTGTAACATGGATGAAAAAGACAATTAACATGCCCAAAGAATTCTCTAATTTTATCCCGGGCCACTTATATTCAGTGTACAGCTATGATGAAGTTCTAGTATGCAGTAGCATTGGAAAACGCAACACACCAAAAAACAAAATGAACTTTTGTTCTTTTGTGGTGTTTTTTTATACTTTTAAACAGTAACGGCAACATTTAAGTTTTGTTTTACATCACACGTTATTTCTAAACTGGTCTATTCATTGATTGTCTTGAACTTAATCAGATCTTGTGAGACATTCTTGTTCTGTCTCTCGTGTTGTCTCGAACTCATGAAATGTGAAGATTGTTCTTCTGAAACTATCCTTTCTGCAAAACATAATGACCACACGCAATTAACAGACAGACACACAAATTATACGTTTGCCGTAACGACAAATAACCAAATCTAGTTAGGTGGAACTAGTAAAATAATTTTGGAGGCATGGAGACTCTTGGAGAAGTTATTTGATCTCTATAATTTCGATTATCTGACCCTTAGTTCATCCACAGTACGATAGGGCTGCAGCCTTTAATAGAAGGAATTCATATGAAGTTATCTCTGCTCACCTATTTTAAATATTACGTGTTTGAAGCCACTTGTTCACTACCTTAGTTTTACCCAGAGGCGGCTCGTGCATAGGCACTGCAGAACTGCAGTACCCCCAATTTTTCTCGATATATAAATATATTTATTAATTTATTTACAGGGTTCGGGATAAATTTGACAGTTTCGTAAGGAAAAAGAAAATCTTCTTTGTATCTATTAAATTTAATGAATTGACAAAAAAACATTACAGGCAGAGTTAATTACAATACTATCAACAAGATTTACTCAAAATAACCACCATTAGCATCGATCACAGCTTCAATTCTGCTTCGGAACCTCGAACAAGCTGATGCTACAGTCTCCCTGGGAAGGGCCGCAAAAACTGTTTTAATTTTATCCATTAACTGGGCTTTTGTATTACTGGAAGTGCGATTGGTGTCTTTTTCAACTGCGCCCCATACAAAATAATCCATGGGGTTAAGGTCTGGGGAGTTTGGAGGCCAAACATTTGGACTGGTGAAGTCGTAGAAATTTTCAGACAACCATTTTTGACTTTTCCCAGAGGTGTGGCAAGGGGCCGAATCCTGCTGCCATACATACGGCCTACCATTGGCTACCCTTGTTATCCAGGGCTTGACTACAGTTAGCAACTCCACGAACAAAGCCCGAATTCCAATGCCAGGGTTCTTCAACACCTGTTCCTGCAGATTTGCGAGGAATTCTGCTGTACGAACGCAATCAGATCGTCTGCTAGGGATCTTTCTTCTTGCTACATCCTCGTAGTCACCATTGCAAGTCTCTAGTTCATGCCTGATTGTTTTTACTGTATTCAGGGAGCATTGGGCAGCAGTCGTAATATCCTTATTTTGATGGCGGGCACGAATCATCATGATACAAGTTATTCTCTTCCATGATTCAGGTGGGTTCCAGCTATCCATCCTTTCTGACATCTTGTATATGAATGAAGAAGGGTCCAAACTTTTAAATGAAGAGAAGTGTGTGTTAATACATGTAACTTACGGAAAAATATAATTAATTATAAATATGTCAAATTTATCCCGAACACCCTGTATGTTTGCTTGTAATATTCAATTTTATCATCAACAATCCTATACAATTCTCTTATTTTGTATAAAAAATAATAAAAATCCATCTTGTAGCACTTAGGAGGGCGAAGGACGCTAGCAGCACTGTGTTTACCACAGTGTCACACTGCTACGCGCGCAAGCATATGCACGTCATAGTGAGATGCGAGCTATTAACGTAATGCGGCACTGTGTGTCGTGCAGTTCCACTGTTGTTTATATGCAGTTTGCGCCAGTAGTAGAGTGGTCGTAGTGCTTATCGTGTTTACTCCGTCTCTTTAAATATTTGGACATTACAATTAAAGGATTTAATTGTAATATCCAAAAATTGTAAATCCATAACTTTAATTACAATTACAGGAAGGATTTTATTTTTTAGTAATTTTGAATTATACTAAACTATATAATTTTATCGATAATAAACACTATTTTTTCATGAAACAAAACAAGAAGAATATAGTTTAGTTTTAAATAATTTTGAATTACACTAAACCGTATAATTTTATCGATAATAAACAATATTTTTTCATCCTTTCTTTTAAGCTTACACGGTGATCCGAATACATTTTTGAAAATTATGGAGACAACGTAGAGAATGTAGTAAGATAATGTAAATTTTAGTTATATTAAACTAAAGTTTTTATTTGAACACTGTAGTTGTCCATGATTTTCAAAAATATTTTTTCATGTTTATTTATGTATTTTTTTACCATAATTTTGATATTTTATCCAAACAGATATACACTGTACTTACGGTGTGTATGTATATTTCGAAAATTGCAGCACCCACAAGATTTCAAGCCACGAGCCGCCACTGGTTTTACCTACGATTTTCACACCACTATTCTGAGTTGTTCACCAACGGTTTTTTTAACCTACTTCTCCTGTTAAAATCTGTCAATAAGGATGTACTTAGCACAAGTTTTTCTTCTGTCTCCAAGTAAATTGATTCATATATATGCTGGAACGTAATGTCAGTCCTATTCAGTGCAGTTATCAAGAATTTATCATTATCATCTGCAGCCTCTTCTCTTAACTCTTCCAAATTATTTCTACATGCCTGCAATTTCTTTCTTGTGCTCTGTTTAAACATACAAAAACGTATTTTTGGATCTTTCTTAATGTAATTTGTCTTTTCTAATGACGCAGAAATATTCGTCTACTTCATTAAACCACTTTCAATGAATACAAGTTGTACTGTTGAAGTTTCTATTTCGAAGTATGTCCACTTTACGAAACTTATAACATTGGAGACTTTCTTTAGTGTCATTGTATTGATTTATTTCCGCGCATTCTCTCTCTCTAAGAGGAAACGAACTGTTTTTCCCTAAAAGTTGAAAACATCATGCATTTGTAAGTTGAGATATACTGGAATTAAGGAAGGTGAAGAACAATAATCATGCTGGCTTAGCCAAATATTTATGCATAGATAAAGCGGGATTTTTGCTGTAATCCATCGTATATTCAGAATTTTTGTCTTAGTGCCTTAGTATGATCCAAAGAAGATTTCCAGTTGGTTAGCTAACTCACGGATGATGCTCAGATATTGACCATGAAAATATATGGATCACTATCTATAAGTTGACTAACAACTGGAGTTTATTTTCATAGTTCAAAAATGGATGGGATTGTTGACGATGATGGTAGTTGTGAGCTTCCATTAATCCAAAAAAGCATGAAACCCATCAAATATTTGGAGTTGTGCTGATTGTTTCTTCTTCGCAAACAAGTTTTAACATCTGGGGGGGGCGATTTATTTTTTTCCAGTTTAGAGCAAAATGTGGTGCACGTCTTGTGCTCTTTGAATTTATGTGATTTTTTGATGGAGTAAACATCTCTAGGTAAGCACCGCATTTATCTTCAGTCCGGTTGAAGGTGCTTACTGGAGGCCTGAAGTGGCTTGAAAAAGTTCCATGAACTCCTTATCTCCATGTTTTGTTTCTAGTGCAGGGTTTCTGGACTATATAAAAATACAAAAAGAAATATATAAAACTGATAAAAATAGAAAAATAATCCTCAGCCCACTCAAAGTACCCAATGTATTATAGGTTTACAAATACCCTTTCGTGGGTGGTGACAACATAAAAAAAAATTAAATAAATGCCAAGTGAATTAGATTTCATAATATCTATGTCTTGCATAGGAGATAGAGAATTTTTACCATTTTATATTTTTATTTATTTTTTTCGTTTACTTATTTTTTTACATAGTCCTGAAACCGTGCTCTATAAACCAAACTTAGCTCTTCGGTTTTTAAATAATCCATTTATTTATTATTTTTTATCAGTTTGAAAACGATATTCATTTCAACTGAAATGAATTAACCGGTCTCATTTAGAGATGGAAAGATCTATCAAGACACTCGGATTTTTCATTCTCCAAAGCAGGCTAACATGTAGGAGAACACAAGCAATTAGCAGTTGGTAATACTGGCCTCATAGCACGAAATGCTTCGGAAGTAATACAACTGTACTTTGTTTTGAACACGGCAATTCCATTTATGTTATTGTTTGCGGAGGTTCTTTGCAGAAATCTAGAATAGTTAAGCAGTGAAATTCTAAACAACTAATGAAAGTCACATGATCCTATTATGTTTAAATTGACTATAAATGTTGGCTTACATATAAATTGAAATATATAAAAACTGTACTGAAATGCAATACCATCATAATTTTAATGAATTTCTACAAACATTTAAAGCTTTGAATAAACTTTAATTTCCATATAACGTATTTGGAAATTAAATACACTAGATGAAACTATTTCGAAAATATCCTTCAAAGAAAACAGTAACTATTTTTTTTTTTTTTTGGCGTATTTATTATTCAGATAATTTTCCACATTTCCTGAAATGCAATCAAAAATTGGCAAGCGAAATATGTTTAGGCTTATCTAAACACTTATCTGCCATGAAACGAAAATCGTCTGCCATTGCTCATTTCATTATTTGATCTACGAGTATTTGACCAAAAGACTTATTTTCTTTATAAATTTCGGTTAAACTTATCGTATTTGTAAATGTATAGTAATTATTAACTTAATGTAAACAGAATTTTAATGAGAAGAAAGGGTGTGTAAACGGAAATTATGTTCTACGTATATTTAGATAAAAAGTAATGGATAAAGTAGGTAATTTGAAGGCTAAATTATAAATTAGTTTATCTGACTTGCAGATTTCTGCACTTTCGCCTGTCTCTAATGGCTCTTAATGATAGAGAGAGGTAGAGAGATTGCTTAAAGTGAACTGCGATCTAATTACCACGCAAAATATTATCATAAAATCTGAAATATTATTAATATCTTCACTTGCCTGTTCTTCTCTCTGCAGGAAGAAGAGTACTAGCCAAGAGAGCAACAGAATTACTCCGCCCTTTCGCGTTCGAGGCATACAGTACAAGAATAAAAGATGTACCGCTGGGAAGCCCCTCAACAGTAAAGACGGGACTGTCTGATGTCATATTAGCCTGCAGGTGCTCTACGGCAGAATTGTAGACTTCCAGATGAAATTGTTGTCTCAAACCTCCATCATACCCTGCGTCACACTCAACCGTAAGGGAATTTATCGTTTGATTTGTCACGATGCAATTTCTGATTGTTTCTGGAGGACCTGGATGGAAACAGTAAATATTTAGCCTGGAAAAAGAAAACCGACTGTCAAGGGCGTTAATAGCATCTATAAAAACTACAACTTATTTCTTTTTTTTTTATTTGTCTTCTTTTTTTTATTAATGTTATTATTACGACTAATTTGTGTTACCTATTAGTTGTTAGTTTATTTATTTATTTATTTATTTATTCGTTTTCCTTTCTATTTGTATGCACGGTATCGAATTAGCCTTTATTAAATGAATATTACTATTTTAAGAAGAATTAAAACAAGAGATGGCGCCACTAGTATACACATAGTTTATAATGTTAAAGGTCGTTGGTTTGTTATTGAAAATATATTATAGCATGCAATTGAAGAAATAATAATTAACTCTAAATTGCGTGCATTTATTTTTTGCTGCATGAACTAAAGGCACAGGGTATGTGGAAGTTAAATCTTTTCTTCAATGAGCGAGTTAAGTTTCTTTCTTTCATTTTTTTTTCTTTCGTTGTAAAACAATCATTTATTTATTTTTAGTTTTAAGCAAGGAATACAGTTTGGTTACACGTTTTAAACTGCAGAGTAAGAACATAGCAAGAACGGAAGTTGCTATTTAGAAAACGAAATGTAATTACTAACAAATTATTCAAAAAGAACAATTTAGAAATCACTTCTGATTTTAACAAAAATGCACACATCTTATTATTTTATTTATTATTTTAAATATATATTACAATCGCATGAGCACGTTTAAGCAATCTCTCAACATTTTAAATTTAAAATAAAAATTAATATCCTATCTACACCCAGTGATTTGCGTTTTATTTGTCACATAATACGTGAAGCTATAAAAAATTATATTATTTCATATGCATATTTCGAGTTAAAAATGAAAAGTTACTGTTAAATTATAGCAATATTCTTTGATTTAGAAAGTTGAAGTAAAAAAAACAGTTGATGTGTCAATCTAGATAGTTTAGAAGGGAAATAAGTGATTTTTTAATCGTTTACAATAAATAAATAAATAACCAAGATAAATAAATAATAAATAAAGAAAATAAATAATAAATAAATAAATAAATATATAAATACAATTTTATTAATCTAGATATATTAATAAATATAATAACGAAAAAATAAAAATAATAAATAATGATAAATTTAACAAAAATAAAAAAAATAAATAAATAAACTGAAATATCACATTTAATAATAAAAATTTTAACAAAATATAAAAAATAAAGATAAGAAAAATGTAAAATAATGACAATTATTATTATTTGTTTATTTCAGATGGTCCGTGAAAAAAATTGCAATAAGCTGTGTTTTGTTGATGATATTTAGCAAATAAGACCATGATAAAGTGCATTTCTTCACGAAGGTATTTTTTTTTAAAGTCGTATTTTTATTAAATATACTGAAATATAGCAGCAAAATAACATTTATTGTTTTGTTTGTCTATTTTACGTTCATGACAAAAAAATATATCGAAAGTGTGTAGGGAAAAGAATTTTGAAGCTGGCAATATTTTTACCAAAATCATAAGTTTTGAATGCTCGCTGTTGTTGATCTGAGTAAAACACTGTTCGGAATAGAAACAGGAATGAGGAGAGAAAAGGTGCAACGTAATGTACGGAAAACATTTGCGAAACTTCAAACCAGGATCAGAAAATGAAACTGAAATTATAATCAGCGGATTAGATTTTAATTTTCAATATTAATTCAATTAAATTGCCTTTAATGAGTAACAAACAATCAAATTAAAAATAAGCAGACACTTAAACAAATTGAGCCTATAATATTTTTCTTCATTTATTTAAAAAAAAAATATATAAATATTATTGCAGGACACTTCCAAGAAACTAATTGTGAAAGGAAACTCCACACAATCCTCCATCTACACACAACGTCGCTGTCCAACATCTACTTACAACGCCATCTACCGCCCATTAATAACATTTTTAGTAAATAGTAAATTTTTTGAAGTTCATGAACTTCGCAAATTAGAAGCATCTAGCTAGACCACTATGATGGAATGCAGGGGCGAATGCTGGTCTTGAAATTCAAGCTTGCTCTTGTTATCATTGAAGGAGTGAGAGGTGTGATTGAAGTCTGATTAGCGGGATAATGAATTACTGGCCGTTTAAAACGATATATAGGTAACCTTCGTATAACGCGGTACTTATACAACGCGGTTTCGATATAACGCGGTCTACAAATTGTAGTAACCCTTGTTGAACGCGGTACTTATACAACTTTGATAAAAACAGTCTACAAATTGTCTTTACACCGTGTTTATCATGTTTTTACATGTTTTTCACCGCGCGACTTAAATCAAATTTTATCTTCGTTAAATTTGCGTCCGCCCGTATCGCGCATGTAGTTATAAGTAGCGAATTTATATTAGGGGAAATACCCTTTAGCACGCATGTACGTCAATTGTTACCGTATGAAATGTTTATTACTGAAAATTGTCTTCGTTTTCTGCCAGGAAAGCGCATTAAATATCATAAGTGTGTTCATCTCAAGCTGTGCACGTTATTTTTTGGTGAGTTACGTACAATATGTCATTTTTTTTATGTAACAAAAATATTTTTATAATAATAGCCACTTAGAGCGCTTTTGCGATATGGTTGAAAACGAAATTAGTGAATTAACTGATGGAGAAATAAATTTAAATGAGGAGGAACTGGTACAATTAATAGATGACGTCGAACCACATGACGGAGAAAGTTCTCCCGAAGATTCTGATTGTGATGAATCCGTTAAAGAATTCAGTTTAAAGAAATTAGCAGAAGGATGGCAAGAAAGTTATTTTATGGATAATAATCTCCCAATGGAGCGCTCCGGAAAATTCACGAGGTAATTGGATATTTGTTTAACTCCGTATTATGAACTTAATAAAAAATTGCAGCATAGTAGTAAGCAAGGTCTTATTACTGACTTCTTGATAACTAAACCAGCCGAAATATGCAGTGAGAATCATACAAATGATGTCCAAGAGATTTCAAATGATGACATCCGGCCACTCGTAAATAAAGAACATCTACGAAATGTTAGTTTTGAAGAGAGTGATGACGATTAAAATATACGCTTTATTTTATTTTGCCTAAAACATTTATGTATTATGTGCAATGAAGTTTACGTACAATTTAAAGTTTTTTATAATTTTATACTATGTATTTGTTTCATAGTTTATTTGTTTTCTTAACTTACATGAATTACCTGAATTAAATAAAAATATTTTTTTGTTGAATATGTCATAGTTCATATAATCTTTAAAAAAACTATTTCGGAACCTAACCCTACTTTTTTTTTTATGTGATCTGAGTCTCGCATAACGCGATTTATATAACGCGGCATTTTTGTGGAACCTAACATCCGCATTATACAAGGGTTACCTGTATTTAGAAACTTATGAGAAAAAAAAAATCAGCTAACGCCTTTTTATTCCCGTATATATAGGGTGTAGGCGAGGCCGTTTTTAGCCCTATCTCACTTTTGGAGACTGAGTGGGCAGTTCAATCTCCACTGGTACCCAATCAGAGGTAGCTGGCCTAAGGCTCTCACTAATTAAGAGGCACACAGTGAAGAGTGACGGCTCAACAAGTGCCGCCATCTCGTGGTCCCTAACCCTAACACTCGTATTTAATGTCTAAAAAATAATGTGGGTTCTACGGTCGATTTTCTTGAGTTTACGGGACGAAAAACCCGAGTTTTCGGGAGAAAAAACCAGTGCCAGAGATCGACTAACTCGGATTAGATCGACTAGAAACTTATGTACATTTAATTATACACATACAACATTTATTTTACAAATGATATTCTATCTTTTTCAATTTAGCTACTTGAATACAAATTCTACCCTACGGTTCTTTTTTTTATGAACTGGTCAATCGTCATAAAAAATTGGTTGTAACTTAATTTTCCCAAGAAACACGCACACTTGTAAAGGTTGACTGAAGCTCACTGGCTAGAGCTACTTTGTTTGCGTATGCCCTTGTGTTTAAGACGACGTGAAGGGAGCGGAAATGGTTATGCGCGCGCATGAAATCACAGTGCCACAGCGAGGACCTGGAAGCGCCTACAACCGAGCAAGCCGAGGTAGCTTTGCCTAGACGAGCAAGCATCGGCCTTCGGTACACAACGCAAAGCTCAAATATTGCCGCGCAAGCTTAAGACGGCTTCTGTCTAAAAAAATAAAACCCTAAATATAGAATACTTATAAATGCATGCATTTATTAACAAATAAATATTACTTCTTTCTCAGTTAATGAGCTTGCGCAGCAAGCATGAAGAATTCGCCACAGATGGAATGGTAGAAATCTCTCTTTTTATGTTTACTTTAAGAATAGCAAGACAAAAGAAATAATTACATTGTGATTAAAATGCCAAAGGTCAATTTTTAAAACTGTAGCGGTAAAAAAGCTACTTCAGCGAGCAATTTTTTTGGCAGCCTGCACATGCATAGGCCACCTAAGAAAAACAGATCAGTGATGTTTGCAATAAAAATGGTAACGAGTTTTTCCGCTTTTTTTATTGCAAACATCACACATTTATTTATTTCATTCAATGAACTACTGAACTATCAGAAAACCCGTTCTTTACTTTATTTAACATAAAAAATGTTTACCAAATAGTGATTAGTCTATTCCTTTTTTATTTGAGCCAAGGATATTTTAAAAAATTATTTTTAAAACTTTTGTTCATGTTTTTTTTTTCTTTTTTTTTCTAAATATTTTTATTTAACGAAAATCGCTCTTAAAAGATCAAGGTACTATCCCTGTTTGCATTTCGGAGTTGGTGGACGTTGGTATAACGATCTATTCCAAATCACACTGCAATTGCTTGTAAGTAGAAGAAATAAATAACGATTTTGAGAAAAAAAAAAAAAAAAAACTAAACATACGAAGGCATGGTTTAAGCATCAATGTATGAACATTTACACGACTACACACAGAACATTTGTTTCACAAACCTTATAAAAATGTCTGAACTTTACCTTAAATGAATTACATTTTTTTTTTTTTTTTTTTTTTAGGCAATCCAATGCCTATTGGTTATGGATAGCCAATAGACTATGGATTGGAAACCCAATGTGGATATGGCAGTTTTGTGAATGTCTGTAGGTGGTGGGACGGGGGGGGGATGAATTTCATCACGTGTGAAATCAACATCTTGCTTACTGAAGGTCTGAAATATCATCAAATAAGTTCCATGTTTGGTATTTAGACAGCTCAGAGCTGGAAGAGTAATTTCCTTAGCCTAACACTGGTATACTAATGCAGAATGAGCATACAAGTCTACATTTCGCAGAGGGATACACACATAAAAATTATCATCATATATACATTAATAAGCATTGTTTATTGACGACATGAAGATAAATAAATAGAATAAATAGAAGGAGGAAAAAAGCCTTCCTTTTTATTATTATTATAATAAAATAATGAAAACATATTGAAGCAAGTAAATAAATAAATAAAACAACTGTTTAAATCAAGTAATAAACGCAAATCAAGAAGAAATATAATGCTATTGCAAAAAATTAATAAAACTCAATTAACTGTTCTTATTTTTAAATATAAAGACTAATATCATGATGGAACTTCTCACCTGCCGGTATTATCCTCACGACACAAGGCTCTTTTTGGACACCGATGCTGTTTTTCGCCCAACATAATAAGATCCCGTAGCCTAGCATAGTTTTCGGAGTGTACGTCACTATGCTTGTGGTTCCGTTGTTGACGAAGGAATGAATATCCACCTTTTCCACCGAATTATTTAGAGCCCATCGAAAATTTAAATCAGGCGGATCTGCTTCCACCTCGCATGAAACATTAACCGATTCATATCTTGTGACACCGTACACACTTCCTTGAATATGTTTGCACACGGGAGCAACTGAAAGTAAGATATAATTTGGTATGTATTCAAATCTATGCATTAAAAATGGAAGCGAAAGTAATTTGATGGTAATAGGACGCATTTGCCATAAAATAATATTTATGAACTATAATATAGAAGGCTAAAATGTCTATAAATATTTTAGACAGCATTTCTCTTTCTTTGTTTAATATTATTCTGTTTTTGACAAACAAAAACACTGGTATTGGAATAAAGTACAAAATACGTGCATTAGCAAAAATGCATTTGGCTGTAATCTTTTGGCTGCATTTCAAGTATTATGTTTCCGACAACCAATCATTTTCGCTTGTATTTTTTTATTTTATTTTATTTTTTATCTCGTATTATTGTTGAACTGAAGCTTATTCTTACTGTTGGTTGATATAAACGTGCGCTATCATATCTCAATCAGTTTTGCAATTCCAATCTAAAAAAAAAAAAAAAAAAGACGTTTGTGTGTAAGGAATAAAGCAGATGAATATTTTTAGTCATAGATTTAGATATGTAGACTTTAGATTATTGAGGATTATTGACTGATACGTCAAATGTGCTTTTGAAGTGTCAGTCAATTGTTGGAAAACGTCTGTGGCTATTTAATTTTTAAATTTAAATGTAATAATATTTATATCTTATTATTATACAGGAAATTTTTTAAAATTTTCCCTTTCAACTAAAATTAGCCTTAATTTTTCAACTCACAAAAGCAATGTATTATGTTTAGAACTTGTTTGTAGATGCTATAACAAAACGAAAGAACTAGAAAAATTAAAAAAAAAAAAATAAGCCCTCACATAACATCTTAAAGGGAGTAGTTCATTCGGTATGGGCGAAGCCCTTTGGTTGGAAAGACCTGGATTCGAATTCCGTGTATGACAGAGGAACCTTTATCAGGGTTTTTTTTCACTCAAATGTTAGCCGGTCTCATGGGATTGGATGGTTTTTTCTTCCCGGAAATTCGGGTTTTTTCATCCCTCAAAACAAGGATTAGGAGCCTCAACCCTTCTGAGGACGAACGAGAATGTTGAAAGGAACACTTCCAGTGGAGTTTTTAAATAAATGAAGGATTAACCTTTGAACAATCTCGTGAGATAATACACGGGAATCTTTGTCATTTCCCCATGTATTAAGAAAGTATAAAATATCCTAATTTCTTAATAATTTTTTTTTTTTTTGGTGGTTTGGCTGGTTGAGTTGGTAGTACTGCTCTTTAACCAGTAGGTCGTGGATTCAAATTATTTGTAGACAGGTGTCTGTAAATGCCTTTAGGGTGGAGATGAATTTCACCACTCGGTGTGAAACTAATTTTCTTTTCTAGGTTTTAAATTAATATCCCAATATTAATGTTATGAGTTTTATTGAAACTACTTAGTACTGATAATATTAAAAATAATAGAGAAGATAGAGCGTAAAATAATTTATATTGGTTGTTATTACTCAATAACTATAGAAGGAAGGGGGGAGGGGATAGTAAGGATAACAAATAAATTCACACTTTTAGCTAAGTAGATTATCCTATGGAAATGCCCGATGGAATTATAAGAGTTTCTTGCTTTTTTACGAGTTGCCTGTTATTGTATTACTTGAAAGACACGATCCTGAGGTTTTCATACTTGTCTTTCATTGATGTTTTTTTTTTTTTAATTTATCCTGTGATCTTTGCTTTATGAAATGTTAAGGCTTTTTTTTTTCGGGAAAATTAATCCCAAAAAAATTTCCAAGATGCAGCAGCAATTTCTGATATCCCAATTTTAACAGTGTCAGATTAAAGATTATCTTAACATTGAATCGAAATACGGCACTAACTAGCTTCACGCGATTTTTTCCCTAAGAATATATTAAAGAACAGTTGACTTACGAGTATGGACGCTTCAAATTTTGAAAGAATTATAACATTGAATTTAAGTGTACTACAAATTCTAGAAACAGCATGAGAAGAATTAAATGCTGCTCATGGGGGACATTTTAATTACCACTCATGGGACACCAAATGATGCGTAATAACAATTTATAGAGGGTATGTTCATGATTTGAGTATATTTCTGTTAAAAGATTCATCTTTCGTCTTTCATTATGGACTTTCTTGAAATATAAAGATACAAGGATAATAGACGAAAGTGAAAAATATATATCAAGAATTTGTAATAGAAACTACGAAAATGAAAAATGAAAAAAAAAAGTACTATTCGATGACGGATTGATTCTTTATTCATTCCCTCTCTCTCTCTCTCTCTCTCTCTCTCTCTCGTAACAATATTGAGCTTATATTCTACTGAATATATTTTTTGTTATTTTTATGATTGTTTCTAGTGCCAGTTTTCAACTATTGGAATGCCACAATTTTGAGGAATGTAGTCTATTTATTCGTCAGTCTGGGTCCTACACACACACACACACACACACACACACACACACACACACACACACACACACACACACACACACACACACACACACACACACACACACACACACACACACACACACACACACACACACAATAAAAAGGCAAGGAGCGAGCAAATCATTCAAATGGATTCAGCCCTCCCATCTTACTCGATTACCGTATATTATATTCACTTGAAATTCCGATTTCTAACAAAACACCGTTTTATTGAAGTGTTTTTTATTATTTAACCTCTCAGTGTAGTTTAGAAGCCTCTACTTACACTGAACATCCAGTAGAACTTCCTCGCTTTTTCCCTCTCCTTCACTGTTTGTAGCCACACATTGGTATTTTCCTCTGTGATGCTTCTTTACGCTCTGCAATACTAGCGACTGGTTGCTGATGATGATGCCGGCGCTTTTATTACCATGCAAAGGTCTATTCTCAAATCTCCATTCCATTTCCTTAATCCAAGGTGTAGCCCTTATGTTGCAGTCGAAGTAGACATCACTGCCTTCTTTTATGGCGGTGTACTGTATATTGGCACCAAGGGCTAAGCGTAGTTCGGGAACATCTGTAACAGAAAGAGCCAAAAAAAAAAAGTGTATTTGCAATTAAAAGAATAAAATACTTGCCTAGAGGTTAGGAATAAAAACTTTTGCAAGAGTAATGCTATTTAAAGCTGTCATGATTTATTTGTTACGCTATGCAGTTCTGAAAGTATTTAGCATTCAAAATATTTTTTCTTACTCTAGCAGGCTGCTGAAAAATGTTTCAAATTATTGACGAAAAAGTTTCTAGGAAGGATTATATATTTTTTTTTTCTTTATATATAAGTCCAATATCTTATTGAAACAAATTTTCAATTCTTTGGGGGGGGGGACATGAGACTCTATTTTATTTAATAATAAAATAGAGTCAATTTAATAGTATTACAAAATTAATATTAAATATACAGTATATGTGCGTCAGTCTGCCATTCTATCTTCATTTGGTATTCGGCCTATTTCTCTTTACAATCGAGCAATTTCTTCTTGTAAACTTAATTTTAACAGTAAATCTTCCAATCTACATAGTCTGATGTACCTGATGCGCGTGTGTTCTCTAGCAGAAGTTGGAGTTGCTTAGAATTAGAATTAATTGCGTATGTCCTTCGAGACAGTTTGCTTGTTATGAGTATATTTTTGTTAAAAGATTCATCTTTCGTCTTTCCTTATGAATTTTCTTGAAATATAAAGATACAAGGACAACAGACGAAAGTGAAATATATATATATATATATATCAAGAATTTGTAATAGAAACTACTAGCGAAGAACCCCGGGTGTTCAGAGAAGAAAGTAGAACTGGTTAGCTTACTTTCAATTGAAAAAGTGCATATAAATGATCTTCGAATCCCAGAGGGGATTAAATCCTAGTCTTTCGAATCAGAGGGTGTTGTCAATACCCACTATGGAAAGCGATGAGAGTTACAATAAACAAATTGTCTGCTTAATGGGATCTAAAACTAAATATGAATTTTCTAAAACGGGTTTCATTTATTATATTTTTATCTTTCCCTTTTTTATCTCCTTTCCTACCCTTCTCATTCTAACACGAATAATGATGTCAGAATAAATTCATTTATTCTGACATCATTATATTGGTTAGAAATCTATTGCATCTATACATCTATTTTATTGGTTAGAAATCTATTGCATCTATACATCTATTTTATTGGTTAGAAAACTCGTGTTTTCTAACCAATAAAATAAAAAACAAAACTGACCAGAAGAACAAACGTAGTTATTTATTATATTATATATAGTCCAATATCTTATTGAAACAAATTTTCAATTTTTGGGGGGAGGGTAAACAGACATAATTGGAATCTTCGCAACCTTAGATGCTTGGGCCATAATTAAAAACAATATAAAAAAAATATAACATCTTCTACCACTGTTATTGCTTTATAGTGCTTACTTAGCTTAAATTTTGTATGGTCGTATTAAATAAATAAATTATCCTCACATTTAGATTTCAGCCTATATTCGATCATTTTAACACACAACCAGGCACGAATCCACCTAATTTAGATGCTTCAATCATTTACGTCTCGTTCTTCTAAGATATCCATGAAATACTTTTTTGTAATAATAATTATTATTATCTATTATCTGTTGTATGAATGCGTTTTGCATCATTAGGCAGGCCAAAATGATAATTCTGGAACGCTTTCTAGAAAGGAGAAGGAGATCTTCAGTGTTATATTAAATAAATATATCTTAAAGTCACCGGTCACTCCTTTACATCACGATGCACATCGAGTTGCTTTTCATCTCTTATATTGCATCCTTCCTCCTCCTTCCTATCTCTATTGACACATGTCAGTTAGAGAGAGAGGAGTGTGTGTGTGTGTGTGTGTGTGTGTGTGTGTGTGTGTGTGTGTGTGTGTGTGTGTGTGTGTGTGTGTGTGTGTGTGTGTGTGTGTGTGTGTGTGTGTGTGTGTGTGTGTGTGTGTGTGTGTGTGTGCAGCAACATGAAGAAGAAACGGCAGATAATATTACCTACACTACTCGGTCATATGTTGATTTAAGTGAGAACACGAAATATTGCTTAAAATTGAGAAATACGTCTTTTGAAATGGAAGAAAAACGTGCCATGAACGATTTCTTTTAGAATGATGTGTGTGTGAAATTGCCCCACTTTTTTTTGAAATTGGTTTCGTGTAGCCATGTGTGAATGTGAGATTCAATATACACGAATTGGCAACCAGTAAGTTGTCAAAACAGTGACGAAGGCATGTTTGTAATACTGGCGCTTCTACAAATGAAATCACGAGTTCAACCTCATTTTCTCGGATCATAAATTTAACATAAATTCTCCAAAAATAAACTAAGGCTGGAATTGTCTGACACACAATTTAGTGTTAATAAATTTTTCTTCACTTCTGAATGCGAGAATGATTGAGAAATAGATCAATTATTCTCTTTCTCTCCCTATGGTGTGTGTGTGTGTGTGTGTGTGTGTGTGTGTGTGTGTGTGTGTGTGTGTGTGTGTGTGTGTGTGTGTGTGTGCGTGCGTGCGTGCGTGCACACACACACACACACACACACTTGTGAATTGACTTCAGAAATTGAGGTTGTTTGGAATTACAGTCAGAACAACGTAAGTATGCTTGTATTATGTGTTAACAGCATGAGTTTTTCGATTTATTTGTTTGTTTTGGAGATTTTAATGGCAGCATTTTTACTTCTGGAAAGAAAGCCTATTTTCTACCACCATGAGATCAAATGACTCATTCTCAGTTATACAAGTCCTCATAAAGAATTTTTTTCTCTTCATTGACGGACAGACACACGCACATAAAGACTTTCACTTGCACTAAATCTCCCAATGGGAAAACGAAGAAAACGAATGCGCTTGTCCAAATTAAATCCCACTAAATATTACAGTAGAGAACAGAGATAGCGTACTAAACAATCAATATTTCATCTTGTATTCTAGTGACATATGGCAACACTGTGACTTCGAATAATTGATTGATTTTTTCTATTAGTTCAAGAAAAGTTCCTAGTTATGTGCTGATATAGGCTATATCATATATAGAATGTATAGGATGTATACAGCATTATTAAGAATATTACTCATCGATGAGCAACTTTAACGGTATTTGAATTCTAGTAAAATATTATAACTTCGTTTAGATAAAAATATCGATTTCATGTCTAAAGATGCGACTAGTTGTTATGATTTTAAATTTCTAAAATATAACTAAAAAAACTTTTATGATTAATTCCTAAATGAGCTGCTTTTTTATATATATTAGTCCCACTTTCAATGTCGAAAACGCTGCACTATACTAGTACAGTTCCAACTTCTAACTTAGTAAGTAAATACTGTAGTAGTTCATGCTGTAGAATGAAAATCATCTGCTGCCTAGGAATATGAGCTTCCTTTTAACAGTTTTAATTTAATGCTGTTTCCATTGTGCATTACTTTTTTAAAAAATAAATGTAACGTAAAGAATGGGTAATACAACAGGGCAAAGTTTTATGGAGAGGAAAATATTATAATAAAATAGTTTATAAAGAAAAAAAAGCTTCAGATTGAAGACACGCACTTGCATTTGAAAATAATTCTTGATTTTTATTTATTCATTCGAGCAAGAAGAATGCAATGAAAAATATCATCTATTTAGCTGTTTCCATTTCACTAAGCAACTCCCTAAGCTCATTAACAGAAACTTATTTTTTTTTATTTATCTTAAAAAAAACGTAATCCAAGAAAGGATCGCTAATGTGTTACTTTATTACTTCAATAAATGTAAAGAATTTCTTTCCTAATTTTTGACATCGGTGGAAGCCGCATGTTTTTTCGCTCCGATGATTCAGATAACTACCGATTTATTTCTCTTAGAGTAGAAAGAAAAAGAAGCCTTCTCGCAGACTCATCCTAGTGGAGTAACATCTGGCATAGCATCAGCGATATTCCGCAGATCACTGCAACATCTTTGCTTGTCACTATAGCCGAGTTCATTAATTCAGTGATATTTATAATTACTAATACATCTGGAGGTACATTCAGCTACAACCAACACTCATTACATGCTTATTATTATCGTATATATTTCTGTGGAGGAAGTTTTAATTAAAAAAAAAAGAACTTGTTTTGACATCTAACATTGTTATACAAACTAGTGTTTTTACATATATTGGATTACCGTATCTGATTTTTTTAAAAATGTCATTTTTTTAATAACAATGCCAAGCATAATATTAATAGAGCATGCGCATGCGTACAATACCGCTTTCCTGACAAAGAATCAAAATCGTAGTGAGTAAAATGCACAATAAATGAAAAGACAAATCTCTTTAACAATTACCTTTTCAACATTCATTATACTACATTTATGAACTCAACAACTAGTTGAAAGAAATACAAATAAAAAACTTAAAACAATTAGCACCATACCATTGAAAATTACATAATGTCTAAAACGAATTAGTCTGTCTAGCGCATGTCTCTTGTGGTCAAATAAATAAATATTTTAACGTGTATTTTTATTTATATGTTTTTTACCGGCAGAGGTCAGGCTAGACAGATTAATTAGTTTTAGACATTATGTCGTTTGCAGTGGTATGGTGCTTAATGATTACGTATATGTATATATTCCTGAAGTTATAACCAATATAAATAAATAAACTACATCATTTTAATTAACATATTAATAACTCAATAGACATTTGGGCTAACTAGAATTTATCATTACTTTCTATTATGATTCACTTACAATGAACACTAACAATTCTTTCGTCCTCAAGTGCGCTATCTGGAAACGATGGGTTTTCCGCTCGGCAAACAAATCGCTTTCCGTTATCTTCAGGTGTTGGAACAAAGGTTAGGGTGGTGAGGGTCAAATTGCCGTTATCAGAAACCACGTCATTTCCGCTGTGTAGTTTTTTGCTTCCTTTCCACCACGACATAATAGCTCTTGGACGGGATCCTGAAGACTCACATTCCAGCATCGCCTTCCTGCTGGCCGACAACGGATGTTGCGGACTTGTGATTCGCACATCTAGGGGTTTCACTGCAGAGGCGTTCGTTTGGTGAAAAAGAAAACGAAAAATAAAATAAATAAAAGGAAGAAATGCTATCTCAGAAAAACAAAATGCAGCATTAACAGAACTGTTAATGTTGATATATTGGCTATTTTTATTTTTTTTTATTAGGGTTTTATTTCTATTCAATTTATTTAAATTAAAAAAAAAACATTTAGTACTGAAATAAACTGTTCAGCTAATTTTATAATATGGCGGTGTTCATTTTTTATAAGTAATTTTAGCGAGACATTTAATCGAACATTTATTTTAACCAAACCATACACACTTTATTATTATTAAAATATTATTAATATCTCCCTATGTTTGCCGTTATATTATTTACATATCTTGAAACTGGGTTATTAGAACCCTCAAGGCGACCGATCATTTAGTTTAATCTGATTACTGATGTTAGTTGGATTAACAGAACGTTAAAATGCGAGTATCGCTTGGGAAAAAGCAGCTACTTAGCCTTTTTGGTACTCAGAGTAACAACATATATATATATATATATATATATATATATATATATATATACTCTTTAAGATACGTTGTTGTAACTAAACCATAACTTCGGTTTTTTTTTTTTTTTAGATTTCTTCTGGTTTTTATTTCATATCGTTTTAGTTCTATTCTTTTAAGAATTATCTTATATTTCATCCGCGTCATGGATAGGCAACTCCTTCAGATTAAGAACTAGATCAGATCGAACGTAATTTAACACCACTTGGCAAATAATTTGATTTCAGTAATCACATCTGATAATAAGAATTTTCCTTTTTTTTTTTTTTTCCACCGGTAAACACGAAAATAAACTGTACTTTTCTATCAGGGTTTCCATAAAATCCCATTTTCCCCTTTATTTGTTTTAGACATAAAATTCGCTTTTATCATATAATATTATTACCAAATCAATAATATTTTTGTTCCAAACATTACAAATTGTTCTCAAAGGTTACAATCCACCTGATTTATAATTCCTCACGTTTTGTTTTGTCCAGAATAGTCCTTTTGGAGTACAAACGAACTTTGCTTTTCTTCATCAGAAAACCGCTCTATTTCTTATATCCAAGATCAATATCATCTTGTAAACCAAGTGTCCAGCTGATTTTCTTAGGTTATTTATTTCACTCAATAGTGTGTTATTCCCATATATTATTCTTCATTCGACTCTTTTCTTTTCTTCTTCTTCTTCTTCTTATTATTATTATCAGTAGTAGTAGTAGTAATATTTATTTTATTCTTCTTGATTTTTTTTTTTTTTGACATTCGGAGGGAAAGAAGTAAAGCCCACTTTTGAAGAATGGCTGAAACGTCAGTATTCTTTACGGTTAAGGTGATGTCCAGCAGAACACCATTAGTACCAGAACAAAAACGTCTTACGAAATTTTAAAAAAATATATGTATTATTTAGAAAATAGCGATGAGTAGATATCCTTGGAAATTCTATTCTTGAAAAAGAGATTTAAATAACTTCTAACTCATCGAAAAATTCAAATCTAGAGTTTGACCATTAATTTCAAGCTGAGTTATCAAGTTATGTTCTTTCTGTTGGATTGGTGGATGCATATGTTTCATCCTTATCAGTACCATAATATCATAGGTCGTTCATTTCAACTTATTCTTGCTACAAGGATTACAAGAATTTGAAACTAGTAAGCTTTCACAGCTACTAATCGTACGTGAAGGCAAGTAATTTAGGGTTGTAGAATATCCGCAGATTTTCTATTAATACGAAGATCTTTTAAGATCTTTCCCGGTTATAAATATGAACGTGAATCTGATTCTCAACTGTTGTAGAATTCTATTTGAAAATTAACATGACATGAAGAAACAAGTATTTACTGAAAAAATACGCTTTGCAGTTCGATTTCCTAAATGTTCAAAATGGTGTTGTTAGCTGTTAATTCATTTCTTTTTAGCAATCCTGAGTTCACCAGAGGAAAATTTTGTGGACCGACGCGACCGATCCATCTATCGATTAGGGAATTGCTCATCCAGTGACTTATGCGAGCGACACCTCTACTAAAATATAGGAAGGGATGGGTGTGTCATTTCCTACTGGAAGTTACATGTGCAATTACGTTTGCAGAGGAATCTTCTTAAAGACGGTTGCCATGTTCTTTCTTAACAATTACATAAATATCACTGTTAGAAGTTGCGAGAAGACGTGTTCGTAGAATAAGTTCGTCATTAACAATAACACGCTACACATATACACAAAAAAATACGTTGAAACTTTTCTCCTATTTTGTGTGAGTTTTCTCGAGCTCTGCTGATTCAATCGCCAGTAAACAGCCTCATCGGTAAGCGGAGATAATCGAATAAACCAAAGACAGCAACCTCCTTCTCAGTTTCGTAATGAATTCGTTGGATGCAGTCCTTCATCATGTCGCTTATCCAAGACTCTTAAAAGCAATTTTCTTGGTTATTTAAACAGCGAGTGGGGTTAATCACGTTATCTTTCTGTGGTGGCACTAACTGTAGGTGGTAGTTGGTGAACATACCTGAATCTGCAATTCTTTGTCTAGAAATCACTGCTCTATTTACCAATAACAGTCGTATTGGTGTTACAAAACTAACAAACAAAATTCATATTTGCTTAATCTTTATTGGAAAAATGTAAATGAGTATTAGCAGTTATTTTTATTAATGATGTAAGTCTTAGTATTACACATCGCACAGTTTGACGCCTTAAATGCCAACATTGTGCTGGCATGTCTATGAAAACGTCCACAATTGCTCTCGCAAGATATGAAGTTATATTTCAAATGCTCCATAATCGTTTAGAATTGGATCCGTGGTCGTATGAAGGAAAATGGTCTTCTGAGTTAATATCCTAATGGGCTGACACAAGATTTCTTAAAACCCTAGATAATTTTACTTTCATTTTTTTAGGAAAGAAATCCATTCCAGTCCTACCATATCATAAAATACTGTTATATAATGTAAATAGGAAGATAATAAAGGAAACAATTCGTATGAATTAAAGATTCAAAAAAATGAAGAAAAAAAAATCCTAACATTGATATACGTTGGGTGCAATACTGACTAAAAAATAATTTGTCAAAATACTTCTAACAAAATTCTTCTAATTTACAGTGGTATACTTGTAATGAATTTAGATTGTGGTTGACAAGAGAACTTCCTGTAATGTTTTTATTTATTAAAATTTCTTAGAAATATCTTCATGTGATGTCCACTCTGCAAGTTTTTTCTTTTGTAGGAATTACAGTAGTGTGATCGATAACAAGTTTGGCGCACCACTAAGAGCATTTGAAGCCCAGCTACTGCATTAAGGAGAACCAAATATCTAAAATTACAGTTCGAAATACTGTCGTAACTTTTAAATATATCAACATTTGTTTATTCAATACTTGTACACCCTTCAGATACTTACAGTTCATTTCTAGGGTTATGGTGCTCGACGTGGGCACAGTGAGGTTAGTGTTTGATGCCTGACAAGTGAATACAGCCATTAGATCTCCCCTTTGTAAGAGGGGGATGAACAGTTCATTGCGTACAATACCCTGAGTTGTGTGTAAATAGCTGTCGTCCAGCAGTAAGGAGGCTCGCCACCACGTCACTGATGGCGATGGAACACCTGGAATTAAATTTCATTATTTTTATCGATCACCTAATTAGCCTTTATCTGCAATATTTAATTATATATTACTGTTCTTGGATTACTTTTATTGCTTGTTTTACAGTCGTTTCTTTACTATGTATATTTATTCTATATTCAAATTTACTACTACAAAAATTAATTTTATTATCACTTTCTCAAATTTTTGAATTAAAAACATTAAATTTAAATAAATAAAAGCAATACATCCGCTAAGGAAATTAAAAATAAATTAAAAAATTAAATTAAAAATGAATTTAAATAATTGAAGTAAAAATCAGATTTGAATTAAAAAAAATAAAAGCCTCAATTTTTAAAAAACACTAGATAGTTAATTTTTTTTTAAAAATTAAAAAATAGAAGATTTTTAAAAAGATTAAAAATAAGAGATTTTTAAAAAGATTAAAACTTGAATTTTAAAATAATAAAAATTAATTAAAAATTAAATATTTAAAACAAATAAAAAACAGAATTTTCAAAAATAAATAAAAATTGAATTTTCAAAAACAAGAATCGAATTTCAAATTTTAATTTAATTAATGAAATTTAATACTGAAATTAAATTAAATTAAAGTATTAATAATTTAATTAAAAATTAATTTAATTTTCAAAATTAAAAATTAATTTAAAATAAAAAGTGAATTTCAAAAAAATTTCCAATTAAATTTTTAAAATTCTTCATAATAGTATTTCCTTACTTACGACTACCACTTACTACATAAATTACTATCTACATACAGATACAAGGGGATGGTTTGGACAGTTTTGATAAACACCTAGAACAAAAATGATATGAAAGCAACTGATGTAACCACAAGAAAGAACAGACAAGAATTCAAGAATTAAGTGATCTTCATAACTCTCTACTAGTATGCTCTTTCTTGTTATATCAGTTGCTTTAATATCCTATATATATATAGATTTTTTTTTATTATTTAACTTGTTAAAATAAACATTTACACGATAGGTAACAAGGACTATTTATATATTATAAGTATATAAGTGTATATATTACAGAGAAAGAAACATTTTCCTTTCGGGTGTGCAATAGAGAATGCAATAAATGAATTCAAAATTTACAGTTCAGTTTCAGTCTTAGTTATCTTTCAGATGAAGCACATTGTCGTCGCCAATCCAGAAGAGGGTACCAGTTGGATTCCACTCCTCTATGAATTTCGCGACAGTTCTTGTTTCTTTGAAGTACTCAAGTTCCAATAAAATCCTGCTTTTTAGTTTCCGACGGCGGATGTACATGAGGGTTTGTGCAGTTTCAGTGATGGATGGGTGCTGGTTATTTCTTGTCTGTTTTAGGTAGAACCTGTAGATGACGGCCTTAGCGCAGATGAAGAGGAAATTGCATGTTCTGTGTCTGTTTTTCTTTTGTGTGGACTAAATTCCAGTAGTCTTCTTGGCTGTGTGAGTAGTTACAGGTGCTAGAGGCAGTATTCAGGGGCATAGGTGATTATCACTTTGTTTGCGGGACAGGTCATATATATATGTTCCAAGGTACCTGAAACGTCACAGAATAGACACAGATCCGTTTCTCTTAGCTGAAATTTGTAGAGCTTTGAAGGACTTGGCAAGATGTTATGCCATAGTCTCCACTGTATGTCGGAATCTGATTTGGCACACTTCGATTTATATGGCAGATCCCACTGAAAACTGAGTGGCATATGCAGCTTTGTAGATGAGAGGGTTAAGGATGAATATAAGAAGGCCGAGGTTGGAGAAATTGACACCAGGAAGTGGTATATTTTCTTGTAGTTGGAGGGAAGAATTGGAAGTGAGGCTTCAGATTGTACAAGATGAAATGTCGGCCCCGAGCAGTTTCTAGAAGGAATACGGATTTCCTGAGGTGTAGCGATATCTGGATAGGCTTTTATAATGGAGGCTTGCAGCTGTTGATATTGCTTTTCAGTTTTGGGGGTTCTTCATTGGTAGGCTTGTGAATGCTTTCCACTTTAGGGTATGGGTTAGGAGGTCCCCTGACTCTTATTCCTGCCCAGTTCCATGTAGGGAAAAGAAAGGGCTGGCAAGTTGTGAGACTTCTTATGTTTCTGTTCGAAAAAAGTGGTTCTGTTAGTACAGCTGACTCTGTTGATCCTGTAAGTGTGTGATGCAGGCCTGTGTTTTTCCACCGCTGTACAGCATCTTTGTAAAAATGAGGTAGTTTAAGAGGAGATGGTGCAGGACTGGCCATTCGGAGGATTGTGGAAAGTGTAAGTCCTCTGGTGGATGATTTCGTGATGTAATCGAAGGTTTGTAGAGCTTTGAAGGACTTGGCAAGATGCTATGCCATAGTCTCCACTGTATGTCGGAATATGGTTTGGCACACTTCGATTTATATCGCAGATCTCACATAAGTGTGATTGCATTGAAGTGTCTTTATGAGGAGGATTATCCTGAAGGATCTAATCTTGTTTTCAAGGGAAATCAGACCTTGACCTCCCTTGCTGAGTGGCTTGCAGAGTTGAGGGTATGTTGTCCAGTGAGTTTTGGTCCAGAGGAAACGTTTGATTTCCTTTTGAATGTGGTGGAGAAATTCTTCAGGAGGTGTGAGTACTTTGAGGGTATGCCACAAGACACTCGCAGCCATCTGGTTAACCATTAGTACTCTTCCTCTAAGTGAAGACATGGAACGAACGCTGTTCCATTTACCTAGCACCGGTTTAAAACGGTTGTGCAGCTGTGTCCAGTTCAGTGTGTTATATATTTTGGTGTTGCCAAGGTGCACACCTAAGTATCTTTGTCCTTCGCTTGACCAGGTACGTTTTTGCAGAATTTAATTTGGCCCCTGAGGCTTGTGCATATAGTCTGTGTGCTTCCTCGGTTACTGTCATTTCTTCTTCATTTCGGACTATTACAGTGACGTCATCGGCATATGCTGATAGGGCAATTTTTTGATGTGGCTCTATTATGCAAGTTCGTTTGGAGATGATGGTGTCGTGTACTCTTTTTAAGAAGGGTTCTATGGCCAGTGCCGAGAGAGGACATCCTTGCTTAATTCCTCGAGAGTATGACAAAGTGCGAGTGAGCCTGTTGTTGAATTTTAAACAGAAGTGTACACACAGTTATTCAATTTAGTCAGAGAATCTCGCAGACTTGTAGCGGATTTATTTAGAAGTATAACATCATCCGCATAAAGCAAAGCGCTGACATTAACATATAGATAGATATTCATTTTATTATCACTTTCTCAAATTTTTGAATTAAAAGCATTAAATTTAAATTTAAATATATATATATATATATATATATATAAAATACTTTATATATATATATATATAAAGATTTATATATATATATATATATATATATATATATATACACACACACACACATACACACACATACACGCAGTCAATCATGTCCTTTTGTATATATATTTTTATGAGTACTTCTAAATCAGCATACAACTTCTCAAAGACGCCATTATACCTCGCAATGCGCTTTTGTGGAGTTGTATGTAAGCTGATTTAGAAGTACTCATAAAAGTGTATACAAAAGCTCTTGTGGTTGACTATTGCACAGCATCTTTGGAATCGACGTATTATTCCATTACTTGTTGTTGTTAGCGTATAGAAGCATCCAAGATACCATTATTGGCATTTGAATCCGAGACAGTCAGAAGTTACTACTTCCTAGCCGGAGACTATTGCAGAGCTACCATCATTCCCAGGAGCGTTCTATGTCTGTAGATTTGCGTGTATAAAAGGGTAGAAAGAAATCGAAGAATCTAGGTCTTTCCGAACAAAAGGATTCGTCTATATCGACTGAGCTAAGAAGGCTCATTCTATGGCTTAATTACCGTATTTTCCCAGGAAAGAAAATAAGTCTTCGCTAAAAGAAAAACACCACTTTAGTTTCCTTTGACTTTTGTATATAACAGTCGATTTTCTTTCTTTCTTTCTTTTTTTGTTATATATTTTAAAAAAAACTGCTGTAAGTTCTGGTTTCGAAATAACTCATTCCGAAATAAAGATCTCATGAGATCTGAAATATTCATATTTCAGATCTATAATTTATAATTTATGTTAAAATTATTAATTATGCTTACATAATGAAATTAATACATTGCAGAAATTCTTGAATTACTAATAAACAAATGGATCTTCATCATCATCATCATCATCATCATCAAATTCCTGATGTATACCCCTCAAGGGGTGTACAGGATATGATAGTACTACATGAAAAATTTACATCATTACTAACTTCCTATCTACAATTTTCCTCCAAATCAGTCTGTTACCTCTCAAGACTCCAACATTATCCGATCTTATATTTCTATCTTCTAAGACACTTTTCAGTATCAATCCGCCTATACATTGGTCTTCCTCTGGGTCATCTTCCTGTCAACCTGGCAGGGAACACTTGTTTTGCTAATCCTTTCTCTCCCATTCTGTTTAAGTGACCATACCACCTGAGATTAGCTCTGCTAACGCATTCCTGGATGCTGACAATATCAAGTTCTTTCCTAATATCCTCGTTTTTAATATGCTATTGCCATTGATGCCATCTGTTCACCCCTCTAATGTTTCTCAGGACTCTCATATCTGCGGTCTGAAGTCTTTGGTCAAGTGTTTTATTTCTAACCCAGCATTCATATCCATAAGTTAAAATTGGTTTGAACACTGTCTTGTATATACAGCTAATTTAGTGTTCCGACTAATTTCTCTCTCATTCCATATGAATTTATTCAATTGACTTCCCACCCTACTAGCTTTGCTGATTCTGCTGTCTATTTCTATATTTAATTTACCATCTTCACTAAAAATCGTGCCTAAGTAGCTGAAATGTTTTACTTGTTCCACAAGTTCTCCATTCACAACACAGTTGACATTTTCAATGATTCTGCCTATTTTCTTTGTCTTTGTCTTTTTATTGCTGACCTTCATACCATATCTGTTACAACAGCAATTGAATTTAGTCAGAGAATCTTGGAGACTTGTAGCAGATTTATTTCGAAGTATAACATCATCCGCATAAAGTAAAGAACCGAGAAACAAATGGATATCTGTCTATATTAGTGTGTGTGTGTGTGTGTGTGTGTGTGTGTGTGTGTGTGTGTGTGTGTGTGTGTAAATAAGCATTCTTTATAATGATTTATTTATAATTTCGTGCTAATGTAATTACATATTAGCATATTTTGCAGTTATTTTAATTCATTTACCATTTAGTTTTTTTAAATATTACTTGGTTTGTTTTGCGCTTATTTATAAAATGCAAATTGTATTATTTTCTCCAGAACTTTCGGCATAACAATGATTAAAAAAAATGCTATAATAATACATCCGAAAACTCACTTTGCAATTGAGATAATTTATTTAGCAGCAACACGGTTGCACTGCAGAGGAATCTCTTTCGAAAAGTACGTTAATGTAAACATCGATAATCGATTAAGGTTGAAATGCCAAACGAGAAACTTGAAGAGATAAAAAAAAAATCATTGGAAAATTTCGTACTATCTACTTTCGTGTAGAGATTCATCTTTAATTCTTAATGTTAGATGCAATTAAGTTTTTTTGTTGTTGCTTGTTTTCTGTTCTAAAATATTCCGCGAGAGATTACTTCAGTGAAACATATTATGAAGCCAATTGAACATCCGAAATCAACTCTAAAATGCTGTGAAAAGCTGATTTATGAATGCATTCGTTGGCAAGATCGAACTCAAAAGTGTAGCAACACAAACGGGATGATAAGATGAACAGTATTTAAGCTTACAACACACATGTAAGAGTTTGTTTTCTTTGCTAGTTGCCGGGAAGAAAGTAGATTAATTCTATTCGTGTCGCAAAACAACATGCTAATGACTTCATGCATCAAAGTGAAGCTGGAATTTTAATTCCCTTTGTTCGAGTTCCAGCAGTGTCTCTTCGCCGCAAGTTAATTCTGGATACTCCCTAATGGTACGCGCCTGCTAACAGGGGTGGAATCACTCGAGAACTTACGTAAAAGAATTAGAAACTCAGGTGAAATACAGAAATCACCGAAAGTCTTTTTGGCCTTTCGCTCACAGTTCAACGAGGTGAGAGAAAAAGTACTCAATACGTCTTGGCTTTCTAAGCTCTTGTGTAACATGATATATTGTTTTTCAAGAAATCTGAATCTCCTTTTTTTTTCTCCTCATACATATTAAACTCATGCAAACAAGGAAGCAAAATTTTATTATTTTTTTTTAGACAGGATTTTATTTGATGCCGATAGAGTTATTAAGTCTTTGTTTACTTCTGATGTTTCCAGTAATGGAATACATAATCACATGACACTGCTTTTTTTAGGAGCCTTTTAATTCCTAATTTCATAGAATACGTTAGCGACTGACGTCTTATCAAAATATTGAGATCAAGTTGACAACCGTCTATTACAAAAATTGCCGAAAACTAACACATTCGCAAGAAAAGTTAGACATTTATAAAAATGCAATTTTTCTAACCTGATTTTGCCATTGAGCAATATTTTTAGACCTAATTTTTCTCAGAAATCTCAAGTCTGTGGTCAGTCTTCCATCAAGTGCTTTATTTCTATTCCAACCCTCATATCCATAACTTAAAACTGGTTTGAACACTGTCTTGTATACTGCTAGTTTAGAATTTTGGCTAATTTCTCTCTTATAATTCAACTGATTCTCGACCACCCCAGCTTTTCTTATTTTGTTGGATATTTTCAGATTTCACTTGCCATCTTCACTAAGACATATTTTACTTGTGCCATACGTTCCCATTGAGAATGCAGCTCAAGATTTCTATATGCCTGTCTATATTCATAGTTTTGCTCTTTTCATTGCTAATTTTCATGCCAAATGGATTACAGCTGTTATTCAATTTAGTTAGAGAATCCTGGAGACTTGCATTCGATTGTTTAGGAGTACAACATTATCTCCATAAAAGCAAAGAGCTAAGTTGTTTAATTCCACTTTCTTGAATAATGCGATCCATATACACTGAGTTATCTTTGCATTAGGAATGCAAGTTAACTTTGCATTGCGATTTACATATTCAGCGCGAATAATGAAGTACTACGTGATAATAATGTCACGTGCAGCTAAATTAATGGCACACCTGTCCTCTGTACATAATCAATAAACGTAGCTTTGGCCGTGTGCAGATAGTTGGGGGCCATGGAGGACAGGTGTCAGTATTTCGAAAAAAAGCTGCAGTTGTTGGTTGTTCCCATACTAATGAATTAAGGGTGTACCAGGACTGGATTAACCATGAACAGACATCCAGCAGAAGGGCTCACATTGCTTAGCCACGCGTGGTTGATCCTAGAGGTGTCACGCTGATATCTCAGCAATCACGCGCAGCAGTCACACGGCTCACCTACTAGTACAACTGATAGCCAGATTCCCATTTGGCGTAAACAGCATGAAGTCCTATCCCCTGGTTGCACAGTTGGGGTTCGACAGGCTGGTCTGGGGAGCTCTTTCCTGGCACGTCTTAGGTCCGTTGGCTATCATCCCTCAAACACTGAATGGCTAACGCTACAGGGACCTATTAGCCAACCATCTCCATCCATATTCTGCAGGTGGTCTACCCCGACCACAGTGCCATCTTTCAACAGGACAACGCACCTCGCTGTAAGGCTCGTACAACTACTGGGTGGTTGAAGGAAAACGACAATAAATCGCCATATTGCTTTGATCTTCACAATTCTCTGACTGTAACCTAATTGAACATGTGTGGGATAAGCTATGACGGGAGATAAGAACTGCTGATCCTCCACGGAATAAGCGTGATCTGATGGGATTGTTGCAACAGACATAGGTGGAGTTACGCATTGGAGGGTGTTTAACAACACCTTGTGCGTCTGCGAGCCGTGACTGCACAGAGGTGGGAGGGGGACCAATGTGTTATTAGATGGATGTTCCTAATGCAAAGCTAACTCCGTGTGTGTGTGTGTGTGTGTGTGTGTGTGTGTGAATAAGGATAGAGATAATGTGCGTCCTTGTCTCACACTGGATTTTACCGGTGTGAGACAAGGATGTGAGACAAACCATCTTCCTGTATTTCCTTCAGTTGTAACTGCTCATTTAAAACTTAAATATAGACTACACATTTCTGCTGTATATAATGTTCCATTGACTTCATGTAACTGTATTGTTTTGAAAAGCATTGTTTTGTATATATTCATATGGTTTCTTCTATATTGTTTTTGAATGTATGGATTTGAACACTGTCTTATATCAGGAAAGAGAACAAACACGAAACAAGATATTTGGTCTAATAAGCAAGATAGTGGTTTCACATCGCGCAGTGAAAGTCGTACCACTTAAAGCCTTAAACAAGCATCAACGTTCAGTGAGATTCGAACCCACAACACAGGCAGGAAAGAAGAGACTATCCACACATTCAGCCGGACTGGCTATATTCTTGTTTTTATTAGTATTTCAACCGATGCTTAAGGAAACATGTGATGATTTGGTATATAAAAGGCACTTGAAATCGATTAACGTGCTAAGATAAATATACATGAATAGCATCAGACTATGATTGTTTAAACTCATAAATTAATTTTTAGCACAATTACTATGTTTTTCCCTTTTATTCTGTTTGGAAATGATCTCATTACTTCAATTGCAGTTCGGAAATCATTTACATTTAGCCTAAATATTTCAAAAACAGATTTGAAGGAAAATATATCTCTAAAACTTGGCTGTCAACAATTGTTTCTTCCATCATATCCTTAAAATATCTCTACAGTCGGCAGTCGTGAGACAGAAGCTTCGAAAGACAGAATGTTGTACTTACAGACACACCAGGGATTTCATTTTTTTAAACTATACTCCTTCTGCATGCACCCACACTTCCAATTTGTGTCAAAATCCAACCGTTTGCCTTTCAAGTTTATCTTGAAAGGCAAAGGTTATCTTGAAGAAAGAGGGGAAAAAAGACCATACGAAAACATTAGTATGGAGGATAGCGAGCTATGGGATAACTGTTATTGTTCAAAAAGTTTGGGACTGATGTTGTCGTTTACAAATCACGTGATTATCGATGTATTTGAGGAAGTTCTTGTGAATTTCTGGCTACTCGTCAGATAGAATTTCCCCATCTAGAAATAGAAGTATTTGTTTATTTACTTATTTAATGCCATATGCACATGATTCCCCTTTCTGTACGATTCAACTCGATGAAGCCCCTCGATAATAACTTCAAAGGCGGCAGATCAATCACTATAGATGCGTCAGTCACTGTGCGATTCTGGTGCAGCTTCTTCATCAAGTTGCTCAAAGCGTTTGGCAGTGAACTTTTCAATGAGCAAGACTCTCTTTCGCTCATAGCAAAAAAAAAGTGGAAAGTAATGGAATAATTGTATATCGTGTAGATGATGATGATGTAGCATCATCATCATCATCTGGTGATAATTTGTGACACTCATGTCGTTATGTTACTCACAGTTTATTCACTAAATTTTGTCAGTCTGGCATTATTTCTTTTAGTTTCCTGTACATTACGACTTTGTGAAGATTTAAAAGGAAACAAATGAAACAAAACCTCGATTTTTTCTCCCCTCGAAACAGTCGTTTAAACACTCGCGATTTCCAGATATCCATAGCTTTGGCCATAATTAGCTTAGTTTCCTTATCTATAATTCCAAACTAACCAAACAACTGCATTTATCCATCTGGTAGAAGAGTGCAGAGTGTTTCGTCGCCCGAATTCGGATTCCAATCCCATATTTGGATTTTGTTTTTTACATTACTAGCTAGTCGCAGCAAATTTGAACAACAGATAGTTCAACAGAGGGATGTATTTTCGTCATACGTGTTTATTTTATTAATGGATGAGTTAAAAAGTGTCCATAATCTGAAGACGTTTTTTTCAGAAAACGGCCAGAACACCGTCGCATGTGCTTTAATTACTTTACTATTTTTTTGTTTCCTTTTCTTCTTTAAATTTGGTTTTACCAAATTTTAGACATTATAATTTTAAATTCAGAATGTATAGTTCAATTCTATTGATCAATTTATTTGTTTACTTTTTATATTCATGTTTTATTTTAGGCCATTAAACGTACGTTTAATGTATGTAAATAATGTAATATTTAAGTTCACATAAGTGAGTTTCATTCTCAACACTTTTCTCATATTGGACGTTTCGATTCATCCAATTCAGCTGCAAATATTTTATTATCCCTACCAAGCATGTTCTTTTAATTATCCTTCATATCCTTTAGTTGCAAGCTGGGTAGTTCCACCACCCAATACATCATTACTGCTATTACAGGAGCAACACGAAACTAAGTTTCAGAAAATTTCTGTATTAACAAATTTTCCAGTTAATTTGGAATTGTGAAGTAAAAGAAATCAAAAAAGTCAACAAAACAACGGGAAGCTGACATTCTATAACTTATTATGAATTTCATTTCATTTATTATGAAAATCAAAATAAATAAAAGGCTTCGATTGTAGTTTTATGAAAGTCTGCTTTACAGAGGGCTAAATGCAACAGTGGCTCTCAGAGGGGAATTTTTAACTTTGGCAGCGATAAGTAGTGTTAAAGATTGAAAAACGTTGCCGATGTCCATTTGCTGAATGTTTAAGTGTCAAAATGATTATTAGAACCAATTTGCTTTCGAAGAGACCAAATTAAGATTTATCCCTAAAAGAATTAGGGAGATGGTTTATATCAAACATATCAAAAATTGTTCCATAGCTTTGCTTATTATTGCAGGTTACTCAGTAGTAATATGATGAGGTACGATTATATTCACGCGATATCCTCATAGGTACTTGGGTAGCTTTTTTTTTTTTTTTTTTTTGAAGATACCGTAACAAACACGTGACACTTTATCACTTCATGTCGAATGATGTACTTTCCAGAGCATCTCATCTATTTATAATTTCTTAGAGAGAACCCTTAAAGTACACTTAAGAGGTTTCTGTAAGAAAAGATTGTTTGCTGGTTCAATGGAAGTGCATTTAACAGAGATGGTGTATTGTAATTTCTTAAGGTGCTTGCCTTGGGTGTTATTGTAGCCCCTGGAAATGTATTGCTTTGTGTGTTGAACGAGGTAAGTTGTTTTTCGTGTTGCTGTGTTATTCTTCTTCGTCGTAGTGCTGTAGCATTACCATGTAATGTCGTAAAGAAGGAATATTTAGGATCTTCTGTCACTGGACTTCTTTCTTATAGCTGTGGAGAGTTGCTACAATTGTAATTTGTCCTTCGTACAACTCTCTTTCTCTCTCTCTCTCTCTCTCTCCCAGGTTATCGAGTTGTATCGCGCGTCTATTCCGCATCAATCACGCCATAACGGATTATTGCTTCACACAAACATTTGAATATCACATTTGTGATGTTTGATGGAACTATGCCTCTAATATTAAAGAGTTTCGTTGTGATAATGCTTAATTTCTTTTGAAGGTAGTTAATATAATCCACTTCGCATGGTGATCTATGTGGTTAAGACATTTTTATCATTGTAACCTGTGTTATAGCAAGACATTTTCCTAAAAGGACCAAGCGGCGCTCTTAACATTAAGTTTTGAAAATTTGTTGGCAGCAAAACTCCACGTTCATCATTCATCCAAAGATCAGTGCGATCTCTACTGACGAGTATGGGCGAAAGTGTAGGAGAATGACAGAGAACTCACTAACATTTTGTGGTCGTCATTTTGAGATGGTATCATTGTGTGTGTGTGTGTTAGGTATTAAAAAAGATCCTCAAGTTCCTCACGTCTTCGCTGGGAATCGAACCTGGGATACTCCTTCCCCAGGCATATGGTTGCGAAGCGCAAAGCCACTAGGCTAACCGCGCGGACAATAATAATAATAAAAATAATGCATAGAAAAAGTTCCTCCTTACGGTGACTAAAATCGAATGTATAAACCAGCCTTTCTTCTGCCAGTCTAACGTCACACATGTCACGAGTTATAAGCTAACCTTTTCTACTATATAATTCATTAATCTGGATGGCGTATCTTTCAGATTAATCGAAATCTTCTGAATGTAATATAACTAGACGTGAATCTTTGCTGAGTTTTGGCTCGTATCGAGTTCAGTCCGCACTGAAAGAGAACCTACCGAGATCGCTACTATAGTCAACGGCTACATTTTGATATTAGTAAACCATTCAAGGTTCAAATTTTATATCAAATAGAAAACAATTTGTTTACATAGGATTAAATATTATTGTTCTTTCTTTTAGTAATTTATTATTAAAGTATTAAAAGAACTTATTTATATATTATTAAAGATTTTATTATTAAACTGTTTTGGCCCTTTCCTTAATAAGTAAAACGTTCATTCCATGAATTTATGAAGGCCCTTAATAGAATTCTGTAACAGAAATATCAATCGTTATCAAAGTTAAACGCTGAAATAAATAAATAAGTTCCGTCGTTATTTGACAGCTGTTTCGAAAATTAAGCAATTTAAAACGTACTTTTAATTTTTAGGACATTCAAAAAAGAAAAAAACTATTTTCATTTAATTACGAAAGAAAAACAGCAAATGATTGACATTGAATTGAATAATAGGCAATTCCCTATTGCATCTGCATTTGCCATTACAATGAACATAACACAAACTAACAGAAACTGACATCGAACAAAAAAAAGTCTGATTTAAATCATGATCATTGTCTTCAAAGAAATTCGGTAATAAATGTCATCTATAGGGGTAAAACGTCAAAATCATATTGTACGTGTATTCACCAAAACGACATCTTTTGAGTGAATGCACATGTTTGCATTTTATATTGATTTACGTTCGAGGCTTAATTTCTGCAAGAGATGCTCGAGTATCGCGTGTCACCATAATTGAAAGACTTAGTTAGGGAATGCGTTATTGGCCTGGGCAGTCATATGCGAAGTAAATGACTGTTCTGCTTCAAAACTGGATACTTGGTGTTCAGTCATTCAAAGCGAACAGAAAGATAACTCCAAGAGATCGCCAGAGCATTGTCTGTCAGTTGTGTATGTTGTTATTATTACACTGATTCTTTTCCAGGAACAAAAACCAGAGTTTCAGGATATATATCAGGGAAGAATTCTCTATGCTTGCTGCGCAAGCTCATTACTTGAGAAAGAACTAATATTTATTTGCTAATAAATGCATGCATTTATAATCATTCCATTTCGGCTTTTATTTTTGTAGACAGAAGACGTCTTAAGCTTGCTTGGCAATAATTGAGCTTTGCGTTGTGTATCGAAGGCCGATGCTTGCTCGTCTAGTCAAAGCTACCTTGGCTTGCTCGGTTGTAGGAGCGTCCAGGTCCTCGCTGCGGCACTGTGGTTTCATGCGCGCGCATAATCATTTCCTCTCCTTTCACGTCGTCTTAAACACAGGCCATACGCAGTCAAAGTAGCTCTAGCCAGTGAGCTTCAGCCAGCCTTTACAAGTGTGCGTGTTGCTTGGGAAAATTAAGTTACAACCAACTTTTTATGACGATGTTATTGACCAGTTCATAAAAAAGAACCGTAGGTTAGAATTTGTATTCAAGTAGCTAAACAAGTAGAATATCATTTGTAAAATAAATGTTGTATTTGTACGATTAATCGTACATAAATTTCTAAATATATAGTTTTAAATGGTCAGTAATTCATTATTCCGACTTCAATCGCACCTCTCACTCCCTGAATGATGACAAGAGCAAACTTGAATTTCAAGACCTATATATACCCGTAAACCAGTACAAGTCTAGGCAACTCATGGTAAAGTTGGAATAAGCTCTGATCACTACTCTTGATATTTACCCTTAATGCAAAGCCCATCTCCTTGAGGAGATGTATGATGCTATGCATTAAAGGCAAGAGCCACTACCCAGACCGGTTTCGACCTTTATTGAGGTCTCATCAGTAGGAGCCAGGCTTAGAAATACCAAGGTTAAGTAATACAGAGCTTATACGTATTTTACCAAAACAAGTCCAAAAGGTGCTTTGACCTTATTAAATAAAAATCTCAGGATGAGAGATAGGTGTAGAAAGTTTTTTAAATGGAGTAAAACCAGGAAATAGCTTGGCATCTTTAACATATATTATACCCAAGGTAAAAAACTTTCTACATCTATCTCTCATCCTGAGATTTTTATTTAATAAGGTCAAAGCACCTTTTTGTAACTTGTTTTGGTAAAATACTTATAAGCTCTGTATTACTTAACCTTGGTATGGTATTTCCTAGCCTGGCTCCCACTGATGAGACCTCAATAAAGGTCGAAACCGGTCTGGGTAGTGGCCCCTTGCCTTTAATACATAGCATCATACATCTCTTCAAGGAGATGGGCTTTGCATTAAGGGTAAATATTAAGAATAGTGATCAGAGCTTATTCCAATTTTACCACGAGTTGACTTCCAATACGTGCAGGCGCAAACTTGACTTATTTGTCTGTTTGCTTACTTGGGAAAATGGAGTAAAAACCAGGTTTAAAATAGCTTGGTATCTTTAACATATATAAAGCTCTATCATCTTGGTGTGAGAAAGCTAGTTGTGTTTTAGGTGGTAAAATATGGAATTTACTTCACCTTTGACATGAGTTGCCTCGGTATTGCCTGTACATGGATAAGACTAAAATTTGGCTAGTAAAAAGTGCTTTCAGATAATGTCTTCAAAGTAAATAAATATGTTAATCGAGGTTAATACTATTATATTTTGAATTAATAACGAAATAAGTAACCTAACCCGATTCTATTATCAATTAATAATAAAATCAATTATAATATACTTAAATATTTTCGCTAAAACCGGAATCTTGTTAATAGAAGTGACAATAACAAGACAGATTTAAAAAGTATTTTGTTTTATTTTCAATTCGCTCAGTTAATTAATTTAGCTTGGTATTTCGTTAGATGCACAATGGAGAATACATTCTTGTGATAATGAAGAGGTACTTGCTAAATTATAATGCTGATAGATTCTTGAGTAGGTTCTTATCCGTCATGTAAATCCCAATGATGGGACTTGTAGTTTATTGATATTGATAAGAAGTTAGCATTTAAGTATCCAGAGATTCCTTTTCTCACACGTATTTTTCTATGGAAAGATCGATGGGACAACTAACCAAGGGAAAATTGGACTTACAACTTACATTTCATTTTAAGTTGAAGGCGAATTTATTAAGGAAGTTATCTTAATTAGCACTGAGAATACTTCTGTAAGAGCCAGTGTTATTAAAGGGTGTGAAATCAATCGTTTCATAACAACTGCTAGGCGAAAACAAACGGTAGATGGCGTTGACAGCGCAACGCTTGTAAAATTTCTCGTGTTGCCAAGCGAAGCTAGTTATTTGTGTTTCTATGTATGTAAAAGGTTATTCGACGATAGTGCAGGTGCATTTTTATGGTAATGATTTTGTTCCAATTTTTTTTTCCACTTTTTCTACGCAGACTCGTTATTTCTTATTGTTGTTGACTTGTTTGTAGCTTTGTCGCAATTCCGAGTTTGGAGCAAACGTCTGTTTAGCTGCACAGAGGTAAATGAGAGAATACGTTTTGACACTTTTTTCCCCTCTGAGTTTACTAAGTCGATTTTTTTTTAAATTCCTTAACAAAATACGTAGCTTATAAGTTTTTTTTTTTCCAGTTGAAATAGGAAATGTCATCTCATTTTTTTCAACGAAGATAAAAATTCTTTCAGCAGTTACAGCAATGAATAAATAAAACATGGACCACATCCCTGCACCTTAGCTGAATATAAGGAATAAAAGTGATCCACCTTTTCAAAATTCATTTACTTGTGTAGGTGTCTTAATTATGAATCACAAATAATAGGAAAAATGGTTATGAAAAAGGCTGAAATAATGTTTAACCTCAATTGCTGTTTTTCTTTATCTTGAGGGCATTTCTTTTTATTCAAAGAATTTCTAAAATACATTTTTAGGGGGGGGGGGTAACTCCTGTCATACGTGATTTCGTTTTTTACGGTTTCATTATTACAATACATAAAGACTATCGCTGTTTCCTATTGCAGGTATGGAAGCTTCTGCGCATGCGCCTTGTTTCCTACTCCCCCCCCCCCCCTTAAGTCGCTGTGCTTGGTGTCCATTTTATGTACTTACTGCCTTATCGGTCTGTGCAGTATGTCCGTATTTATTAAAAAACTTCTGCATCTTTTGAAGACGCGTTGTATACGAGTCCTCAACTTCAGCACGCACATCAATCTTGAAAGATCGGCATTAACCCTGTTTGGGAACGTAACTTCTATTATCCCATGTTTCAAGCTTTCCATTTTAAATTAAAATGGAATTTGAAAAATTTTCGATATACGCAGCGGTTTTCGAGAACTCCATCCACTCGTATAAGGAGACTTGCTCCTATTCTTGCCACAAAACAATGAACTATGTGTGTTTATGAAGTAAAACTGACAAAAGAAGTAATCCTAGAAAAAAAAAAAGAACTAAAGCCTGCTTGCAAAAGCCACACATAAACAAGTTTTTTGACACCTGTTGAAATATCAAGTATTCTATAATACCCGATATCCCCTATTTTGAAATGACGCTTGGCGTGGCCACGAACTGAGAACCAAAACAAACGGGAAAACTAGGTCGAAATGAAATCCAGGCTTTGTTCTATAGATAGTCGAGAGCGATTAAAGATATGAGGAATACAGTCATGGATAACAAAGTTGAAAAATACAGGTAAAAAAAAAAAAAAAGTTTAAAAATACGGAAAACGACAAAAAGAATGTCTACTCAATCGGAAGCTACAACAAGAATAATTCCTAGCAGGCATTGGGGAAGAGATTAAAGGAGTTAATAGTTCCACTCTAGTCAGGTAGGCCTTTATAGACGAGAAACAGTGGCATTCATCATCATGCGAACTTCCTCTATAGACATTTTAGAACGTGGAACTGACGCGTATGTGCCTCATGACCTCTGTAGTAATCATGCCGCGAATGTCTGGCTATTGTTATTATTTAAATATCAAAGCATGGAATATTATTGCGATATCATTGCTGCGAAAATGGCGCCAAATCGCAGCAGTTGGAAGATAAATATCTGAGAAGTAGATGATGCAGCTAAGGTATTGCAACAGCTGCGCGCAGTTCAATCGACCTGCTTTTGTACAATATTCTTATTGAGATTAATTTTAATGGGTTCGTTTTAAAGACAGCGGAAGTTTATTACATTTTATTAAGTTCAAGTGTAGTCGCCGACTGGAGGAACTTCTAAGTCTATCTTCGACGGATTGTTCCCGAGTTAGTTAATCTCTGGTACGGACAAGCGGGTTTTTTCTCCTGGAAACTCGGGTTTTTCGTCCTGTAAACTCAAGAACATCGACATTACTTTTTCAAACAGTGGCATATCCGGTTAAATAGATAATATGGATATCCATTCATGACAATTAATAATAAAAAAATAATAAAAAAAATAATAAAAAAATTAATAAAAAAAAGGATAAAATATTTTTCAAACGACTATTGATATTTTTGTATTATTTTAGCAGTTTACTTCTTAAAATTTCATCTGATGTAATATTAGTCTGAAATTCGATACTTTTCAGCTAAGATAATTAGCTAAAATTTAGCTAAGATAATTTATGTAAGATAATTTGCATCGTGTAAGATAATTTATGACAGAAAAACGGAGAAAAATCACTAATGATAATTTGAAATTTAAATAAATAAATTTGAATTAAATAAGTCTAGAATTAAAGTATATACTTCATTGCACTTTCATTACAGATAAAACTTTTGGTAGAATACTAATGGGACTTACACATTTTACTATGCATGCGATTCCCTATAGTTTAGTAGCTCTGAGAACATACCTAGAACGTGTTGGACAAATTAGAGTGCATAATAATGAAATCATTATCCATACTACAACACACAGGGCTAAGTACCAAGCAGCAACCATTGAGTTATTAATTACACAAGATGATTCTCTCACCTACCAACAGCGAAATTTTCATATTTGATATGGAGAGTGCCAATGGCGGTTCATTAGTTAGCTTAGTAAACGCGTCTTCAGAAATTAGCCACAGAGGACTCTAATAGCCGTGCTTGACGAGAGCCACGCATTTGCAAATGGAACATCCGATAATAATGCATTATTCTTAAGGAGCAAAGAAATGAAGCGATTCCAATTCTTCATTGAAAAGTGTGGTCCTCTGGGTTTCCGAGTGTCTCAATAGGGCCATTGGGAAATTTTTGTTATTGTTTTTTCTTCTATGAAATTGAATAAACGTTTCAAGTTATCCTACCTCTATGGGACTTTGCATGATATTCAACAGTTGCACAACACCATTTGCATAAAAACGTGCCTACGTTATTTTAGACTGTCCTTGATGTAGAGTCGTAAGAACTGAGAATGTATCGCTATAAATTGCTTCTTCAACGCCAGTATTAAATTTTCTCCCGTGCTGTGCTAGTATTAATTCCCAGGTGCAATATTATGCCTACACAAGACGCGTTGGGATAAAGTAAAATTTTTTTACTTCCCATTTGTCTTAAGCCTATTGGGTACTTTTTGACTAACCTTATTTACCTGATATAAATAGACAAGTTGATTTAGGAAAAAAATAATAGATACATAATAATAATATAAATAATCTGCAATATACTTCCTCGCTTTTAAGGTCAGGTCCAGGAAAGGCAAGTTTTATTCTTGACGCATCAGTCAGAATAAAACATCAAATTAGTATCTTATCTATCATCTATGGTAAGAAAGCAGGAACATCTTCTAGTTGTTGTTTTTTTTTCTTTCTTTTGTGTAATCCTTCGTATTCTATCCGTTTTTTTCATTTTGTTTATTCTTTTTTTTAACTAAAAAAACTGATTGGGTAGTGTCAAGATTGGTATTTTTACTCGCACGTATGTTTGTTTACTGATTGTATTCCTGTTTAACATTGGCATTTTCATTTTTTTTTTCAATGTTTGACTTTCTCTTATAACAGATTTGTTGATGAAAGCAATGGAAAACAGAGTAAGCGCAAGCTTGCATCTTCTTCTACTTATACACGAGCGCATTTGTAAGAGCAAGTTTGTACACTCCAACAAATCTGACGAATATATTTTTCCTAATGCATTTTAATCAACTTTTCTGCAATCAAGCAACACCAAATAAATAGCATGTTTCGTGGCTAAAAATGTAATCGCTGGTTTTAGCAGCTTATTCCACCAGATGCTGTCAAACACTGTTGAACTCTGTTTTAATGTGGTGCATATGAGAATAATAATTCCACTAAGCCTTATAAGTTTGATGATTAATTCATGTTGGTAGAATTTCGCCAGTTCGATTAGGCTCTCTGCCCGGACTTTTATTTTTTATTAGACCATGTCAAGCCTCGGAGAAAAACACAATTTGCATTTTTCTTATAAAAAATCGGCAAGACTGGTCTTTCTACAACAAAAAACATTAGCATATCTATTAGATTTTTAACCAAAGAGTCCTCAGGGCTCACTGTTTTCTCGTTTTTTTCTTGGAAGAGTATAACATTAGCAGAAGTGCATATCTGCAGCTTCGCATTGTCTGTAAAAGGAAGAAAGTGTAATTGCATGTTTATCTGGTACCCCTTTTCTCTTCTTCTATTCACTTTTTCCCCCCTTCGTTCTATTTTCTTTTTTGTTGTTTTGACTTCTCTTTGCGGGTGTTGACCAGAAAGCGATAATAAGAACGCCTTACAGACGCCTCTTCTTTGTCGCATTATTTATTTCTTAAATTTGTATAGATCTCCATGTTAAAATTCCTCATTCAAATAGAGCTTTGGACTACGTCACTTAATTGGACATTCATCAATTTAATTAGATTTCGTTTTCCATAGATTCTTCATGGACTTATTGCAGATGTGCTAATAAATCATTGGCATGTTGGATTCTAAAAGTTGAAACGAAAGCAATATTTTTAAACTTTTATCTAGCAAACATCGAACGGAAATTAACTTTCAATAAATATCCTAAGTAATAAGCGTATGAGTATGATCAACTGCCATCAAAAGCAAGAGTACTTTTTTTGCAGTTAAAAATCACTAATATATCGCATATTTCGTTATTTTGATCCAATTTAGAAAAACTCGTTATAGTATAAGTTGGAATAGGACTCATAACGTTTCTAAGTAGCAAATAATCTTTTATTTATTTACATTCTTTCACTCACAACACCACTGCAGCATTAAGGCGCACTGTCTTAGTCAACAACAAACAAAACTCTTTTATTATATAGATTGATTTCCGTTTTTAAATTCTTGAGATATTAGCAAATAACTGCTTGTAATGTTCTTTAATATAGATCACATTATATAGTCACGTTGGCATGTATTCAGTGCTAGGCGTACTTGAAGGTCATAGCTTTTTTTAGAACAGTTATGCAAATACAACCCAATTTACAATAATTAACCTTACATTTGAATTGCAGTTCGTATATTTCTGTCTTTCTTAGTCAGCAAGCATAGTTCCAACGGAAATATCCCCTTAAATATTTAAATCGTCTTCAAGTTCTAATTAAATATCTTGATTAATTATTACTTTTTAATATGTAACAACCGTGGATTTAAATTATAATTCCAATTTCAACATCGCATCGATGTAAATAATCGATAACTGCATGAGTTATGATTTCATTATTAAATAAGAGATGGCGCTACGATCGTCTTTCTTTCAACTGCGTGTTTAAGTCAAATATAAAGTATAAAATAACGAATTTGTATGTAACGTTTGAAGCTGTCTCTAGGTCAATTTATTAATTTCTATTCATGCTCAAAAAGCAATGAAATTTAATTTCTTTCGCTCAGTTAAGTTGCAATTTTCTCTTAACTATCACAGGATATCAATTATTCATAACAAGCCTCCACAATGCTTCCAAATTAAATCTCTTGAGAACACTTCTAAACACATTTCATAAACAAAAGAAGGTTAAGCTTACCTCCTTCGGCTTCACAAATTAAGGATAAATTGGATCCCTCATCATAAGGACCGATGACGTCAGGTACTCGCTGCTCATCTTCATCCATTATGATGACTTCTCGAGGTGGAACTAAAAAAAAAGATAAGTGTTAACGTCTTAACTCGAATGTTCTTAAATTGAATGAAGATTTATAAGAAGATTAAAATTTTAATCCGCTTAATAAAGGCAAACTTCATGAAAAGATTTTCTCTGGAATGGTATAAAAAGGGTTGCATGGAATTCTAAGAAAGGATTTGTTTGTTTAGCAACATTTTTTTTGCTCAGAGTTTGCAACTTTGGGATGTGTTATAGAAGAGCCCTCATCGACGTTCTATTCTATTAATCAAAGCCAATCAGTGAAGGCCACAGAAGGAATGTCTTTCTCTAAATAAATTGGAGCCAATGAGTCCAAATGATTTAAACTATTGTTCAAAAGATAAGCAATCGCTTCTGATTTATTAAAAATTACAAAAAGAATTTCTAATTCAGAGTTAAACATTATTTTCAATTAAAATTCAGTTCAAGTCATGTAATTTGTACCCCGTGGGTGGGCCATAGTGGTAAATAAAAATTATCCTTCAAAAATATATGATTAAATAGCTCGATGTCAGTTTCTTATTGTATGGATGTAACGCGATGATTCGTCCTTTACAGGCTTCCCATATTTCAGTTCCTAGCTCGTATCCTACTTAGGCAGTTCCCTAGACATAGATTTAGGCGTCCATCATTCTTTAGATTACTCCTAATCAGGGGTGGCTAGTGCATAGGCACTGCAGCACCCCCAGTGAATAAATATATTTATTCATTTATTTATATTTGCTTGTAATGTTTAATTTTATCATCAACAATCCTATACAATTCTCTTATTTTGTGTAAAAAATAATAGAAATCCATCTTGTAGCACTTAGGAGGGCGAAGGACGTTAACAGGACTGTGTTTACCACAGTGTCATGTTGCTACGCGCGCAGGCATATGCACGTCATAGTGAGATGCGAGCTATTAGCGTAATGCGGCACTGTCCGTCGCGCAGTTCCACTGGTGTTTATGTGCAGTTTGTGCCAGTAGTAGAGTGTTCGTAGTGCTTATCGTGTTTACTCCGTCTCTTTAAATATTTGGACATTACAATTAAAGACATAACATTTGTTATAGTTTTTATTTTAGAACATTATTGGGGTTTTGATAATGGATTTTATTTTTAAGTAATTTTGAATTCTACTAAACTGTATAATTTTATCGATAATAAACAATGTTTTTTCATGTTTCATTTTTTTTTAAATTTTTACCATAATTTTGATATTTTATCCAAACACGTATACACTGTACTTACAGTGTGTATGTATATTTCGAAAGTTGCAGAACCCCCGCGATTTCAAGCCACGAGTCGCCACTGCTCCTAATCAAAATGTTTTACCTTCAGCCACCTATGTTTGGTCAGTTTCATTGTCAGGCCTTTTTATCTAATTACTACATGACAAAATCGAAGGGAAATCTTCACACTTTCATATAAGAAACCTAACTCACCTTCTTGGGGAAAAAAAAAAAAAAACTTTTTCATTCCGAAGAAATGTTTCTAATCATCACCTACGAGAATCGAACCCATGTCTTTTCCAACCGAAGGGCATGCTTCGTCAAAAGTGTGACTCTCCGATGCAGGTGATTAGCATCGCTACATACATAGATCCCCCAGTGATTTGAAGACTATTCTTTACGCGCAAACTAAATTTAAGCTCAAAATGTCAACACCGATGCGGAACAAAGTTACTGGTAGACGCTCCCATAGAGACTCACTTGAATCTGACGAGTGAAGTAACTACAGTCGTAGATATTTTCTACCGCTGTTGTCCGCAGAATAGTAGGTAAATTTGTTGAGAGTGAATGAGCTAGGATTTCTCCAGAGACAGTCGTAGGAATTTTCGACTGCCAAAGGTTGATAGAATGGGACTCTGTCAGTTCCATTCTATCAACAATTGCCAGACTGTGAACAGAGGAGAAAAATCCGATCAACGATGTACCATTTTTCACGTAAGAGTGAATTACACATTTCATATGTATAGACTTTCGACACGAGCGAAAAAAAGAAAGTTACTAAATCGTATTGCAGAATAAAAAACAGAACATGAAGTGCTCTATTTTATTTCACAGTTGATTTATTTATTTTTTGGTTATAATTATTACACGAAAGGTCGAAGACCTACAATATACTATCGTGAATAAACCAAGGCTCGAACAGATACACGAGAAACATCATGGAAACAACAGTAATATTTTGGGAACGGAGAAAGCTTCCAAGAACGGAAGAAACAATAAGAATGTAGAACTAGATTTGAATATAATTGGAGGATTTGAAACGGGACTTGGAATGAATGGTGATTGATTTCCATTTCGAGTTCAATAGGTTTTGAGGAGAGTAGAACGCCACTGCATGCAAATGGCAAACAACAGTACCGAAGGCACAGGAGTAGAATGCGTTACTAAGAAAGAAGTTATTAATTCATATGATTGCTTGTTATAGAAAAACGAATAGAATTTTTAATGAAGGTCGGAAGCATTACCTACCTGGATGGATTTGGAATTTTTCGAGAATAAGCAGTTGTTTGGTAAAAACCATTTGAATTGAAACTCTCAAGAGTGTTACTTGTGCAAGAGGATAACAAAGTCCTCTTGCATGATAAGAAAATATTCGATTATATTATCAACTCAACAATTCCGATTTTTTTAAAAATAAGATTAATACACACTTAATAATTAATTATGCTTTTTTAAGGGAAACATTAAGTGCGAAGATATTTAATTTTGCAATCACATAATTAGTTCCACTGAAACGAACTGAATTCAGCTAATTAGGAGGAAGTTTTTTTTTTAAAGCAAGAAATACAATGCACTCTTTATTTTTCAATTCTGTTCGATTTTTCATCATTTGACAAACCCCCATAGCACAATTTATGTTTATTTTTGAAAGGCTGAGATTTTGTACAACCAAATCCTTCGGTTACGTTGTTTTTGATCTGCAATTCTAGTTCCATCACCTGTAGTTTAATATGTATCTATAATCTGTAGATGTGCTACTTTCATGAAACTTCTGAAAAGATAAAATGGTAGCAAGTCATCCACAGTTCAACTTCGAACTTTATTTTCCTATTATTCATCTCACCTACTTTTTAAATCTTTTAAAATATCTTTTTAGATCTTTTAAAATATACCTTCGATTATCAGTATTACCCAGATATCACAAAGCTACAGTGTTTATATCAAATAGCTATTAGTGCCCTTTTGCTCTATCTTTAATCTCCATGATATTAGTGTAATGTAAGTTCTACGACTTTTCTTACGTTGGAAAATTTCAAGAATTCTTTGTAATCCATAAAAGTACACTTAAAAGGAGAATTCTGAAAAACGCCATTACGATATCACATGTTACAGGATTCTACTCCGAAAAAAATATTTTTACGTCACTTTTAACTTTTAACGACTAAGTGCATAACTCTAGATAATGCATTTTATTTTACAAATCTCTTCATTTACTTATCTCATTCTTCATAAGACAGATAACAGTTATCTGGAATAGTTCATACTCATATTTCTGAATTGACATAATTGCCTGATCCAGAGATGAGGCCATAACAGAGAACCCCGCTTCCAAAAGAAACCATATATATATAAAAAAAAATATTGTGCATTTTTAGTCTCTGTAATAAAACTGTTTCATTCTGTTGTCTAAGACGGATATGGCATGTTTCTCTAGGGAAGATGGATTCAGTTTGAGCACAATAATCAGTGCGTGGTTCAATATCAGCAATTAATGATTTTTTTTTCAATGAATCTTTGAAGTTGGAGTTTGTTAATTGCAAGTAAATGAAGTAGCATGCGTTATGCTTCGATGAAGAATGTAACTGATTTTTTTTATATATGCGTATATTATGTGAATATGAATGTTATATTGTGCTCTGTTTGGATGTTAATCCCACTCTTAAAATTTCATTCTTTAATATTTGCCACTTAACGATGTTTATCAATTTTGTTTCTTTTCCTTCTCAAAATTAACTTACTTGAATTACTTATTTCAGTCAATCCCGAATGCATATGGACCAATCAGGTAAAAACGAGCAAGCTATTCTGTTCAGCTACGTGTAATTATAAGCCAATACGAAAAAGCCTGACTTAATCTGTGTAATGTGGCAAATCATGAGTAATTATATTTTCATCACGAACTGATAAGGAAAGTAAATTAAAGCTCTCGGCAACCTTCAAAAAGAAACTGAGATAATGAGAAACAGACCACCACGAATAATGTTCTATGTAGCATGATCATTGCAGACTACAAGAAAAAGGCCAACTGTTTAATAATTAATTCCACAGTTGATTTGCGAATATCTCAGAAACTTGTAATGGCCTCTAAAACATTCCGTTTTATGAATATTGAAACAAATTTATATTGTCATTATTATTTTACTTTTGTCAACTACATATTTAAATTTAGGATATATTTTATACTCTGTTGTTTACAGAAAAGTGGCTACAGAACATATTCATTATCAAAAAGTATTAGTTTCTCTTTTTATTACGTTAATTTTTTTGAAGTTTTCTTGTAGCTGTCAGTTATGGTCACCAGCTTCGTGAATCTCGTTAGTAAGATGTGATTGTGATTGTGGTTCTTTCAACTCTCAATTCAGTGTTCGCCATCCACGCAGAACAGTATTTTATTTTATTTAATTCGTTTAATTGGTGAATATATAACCTCGCAGGAATATGTACCATTGAAATCTCTCTCTGTGTACAGTGTTTGGTATTTTGAACACGTGCTTCAAGGAACTTGCTTCCAAACGTCTACAAATGAACAATTCTACTACTTATCCATAGAAAACAATTCTACTCTTTTTTTAAATGAAGATTCGTTAGCTCCATTTCAAGACAATTCATATCCGATGTAACTGTTTGTAAGATAAGATAGAAATTTCTTATATCAATTAGAAACAGAATTTCTAAAATGACAGATAAATCAGTGTAAGAACTCTGAACTAAATGCAGAGTCCGTTACAATTTGTTGAGAGTAAAAAAAAATTCTTCATCTTAGATCTCTTTGGAAGAGCCTCAGTTTATTTTGTAAAACGGATACGAGTTGTTCTAGATGAGAAACAGTTTACCATTTCCTTGGAGAGATTAAATTTAGGAAGGCTAACATGTTGTACAACATCCGTTAAAAAAATGCCATCGCTCTCTTGTAACCATTGAACACTTAGTCGAGGAGAAACTGCCCTCGTTTGTAGGAAACCCTTTAATTGGTTCCAACAACAAAAAAATGCTTAACACGTTGTTGACTGACGACCACTTAATCAAACAAAGCCACAGGATATTATTAAGAAGTCCTTCATCAATTTTTGGAGAAAGTTTTTAAGCTCCTGGAGTGTTTTTGCCTTCGTACAATTATAACTGACGATTTTCCTAACTTTCTCCATTACATTTTCATATTTAAAGGATAGGGCTCCCAAATGGTCTCAATAAATCGGGAGAAAATCAAATATTGAAACGACAATAAATCGAATTTGTTGTTGTTGTTTTCAAGATCCTCAACAGAAATTACTTCTAAAACGCTTTCCTTAATGAACCCTCCGTTCGATTAGGGGGGAGGGCACAATATTAAGAGGCAAAATAAGTCCTCCTTCGATAATAAATTTAGTTTAATCCTTTATCCAAGTGTAAGCAAACAAAGTTTGTGTCTGAAGTATCTTCCGGAGTGAGGCAACTCGTGGTAAAGATGGACCAAGCTCTCATCACTCCATGTCTCAGTATCTCCCATAATGCAAAGCACATTTCCTTGCGGACATGTATAATGGCTCCCACTGACGGGACCTTTATTGAGGTCTCGTCAGTGGGAGCCAGACCCAGAAGTGGTGATACTGAGATAGAAGTCATATGAGAAGTAATGGAGAAGTCATATTTACCTATACGAGTTGCCGAAAGGTGTACCACCTTATTATTAAATTACTCTGGATTTAGAGAAAGATGTTGGAACTATTTTTCTACTTATTTTTCCGTTGTGACATCTGCTCTGTAGTAAACGCTGAACAGGACTTTGCTTCATTTTCACCTTAAGATTTCAAAGAATGTCGCCTTATATCAGAACCGGAAGTTCTCGGTTAAAGTTAGTGCGATGGGTGTAATGGTGATGATTCACATTATTTGCCTTAAACTGGGATGATGTAGTTTGATAATAGCTTGCTTCTTTTTTCTTTTTTGATAAACATACATTATTTCTTCCCACTGTTCCTTAAATATTTTCTTTTCTTTTTTTTTTATTTTTTAGATAACATCACTATACCTTTGCAATAATGATACAACGACAAAAAATATTATATCAGAATAGAATGGTTTAAATCATTAGATCACAACACATCGACGTCCATGCAGCAAATAAACTTAATCTGACTGTCAACAACGAAGACTCGTTACTGTCCTGATTTATCAACACCGAAATGTCACCCCCCGGCTCTTGCAGATGTTGACCACTAAGTGCCACTCTCGAAGCGTGACTAACTGGTCTTCTCTGATATATTTTTGTGTCTACAGAGTCACTTTAAATTTTAGTAATTACGTTTGGTCATTTTCGGCAGACGACAAAGTTGGATATGAAGCATTAGGAGACTATTTACCACAACGGCCTCTGGTGTCAAAGCTTTTATCGCTCTCATCTTTACAAATATTATTCAGAATAGTTAAAAAATACCTCATATGAAAACAGATCGGATACCACTAAAATAAATATTTGATAAGTGATGAAAAAGTCCAGCATACATAACAAATATATACATTTTTAATAGCGTTGTAATGTTTTTAATTGACATTTCCATTAAAAAAAATCGAATCCTGTGGTACATCAATACTCGGACAGGTATAGGATTACATAATTGAATACTGCTCAGTTGATCAACTTTTTTTTTTTTTCAGATATGTATGCAGGTCGGTTGTATCACGCCGACCGATGAAAATTATATATTTTCCTTTCACAAAATATTCATCGCATAATTCAAACCCATAGCTTTCTTACTAGTAAAAGAGTGAAATGTTTACACACTAAACTCAACCTCAATATTTGCTTATTTCTTCGGAGAATATTAAAATAGGATAAACGCAGAACTTTGTAAATACGCTATAAAAAAGTACGATATGGAGAAATTTTTTTATTCAAATCATAAGACCGAGGTGTGAGACTTGAAAGTATTCAAAAATCTAGGCGAGAAGCTATGAGATTATAATAACCGTATTTACATAGACATTTTGGGACTTCATAATTTGTATCTAAGCTACTCAGCTGAGGAAATTTAATTATTTAAATTTTCACCAGTCTCTTGATGATCAGTATTCGTCCACACTCAAAAAATCCATGTTGTCCACTGATGTGATATCCCTCATATCGAGAGCGAGTGTGCTAGTTAAGCCTTTTATTGTAGACAAATGAGGTTAGGCAAACATTTTAGGTAAATTTATCCAGTATACCGCAGGAAGGCTCAGTGAAGGGGAAATAATAAGGGAAGATATTTTAAAGAAAAAAATATTAAGGTATAAAAAATTCCTAGAATTTCAATTAAATGTGAATTTTGGGGTATTATAAAAAAGAAACCTGTTTCGTAATGAGAAAATAACTATTTAGTTACTTCAAATAGTATTGTCGAGTTTTTCCACAAGGAATTCGAGTTCAATACAGGTTCGTTCTTTCAATCTCCCTCTACGAATCATTCAGTAAATGAACTGTTTGCAAACTTATCGTGGGATATGAGATTGCAGAAATCCAAATTTTAAAATAAAATCTGATTCAGAAATAGAGATGTGGTAGATGGAGTTGAGTAGTAGAAGGGTAGCCACTTCTGACAAAATCAGGATCAAGATAAGATAAGGAATCGTGACGTGATTGGTTATTGAGATGATGACGTCATTGTGTGTGTGTGTCATGAGTTTGGAATGTTAGGAATTTTTCTGTAAACCATCTGCGTGTGTGACGTCACGTTGTTTGTTTTGTTCGCGTATGGAATTATGGGTGATGATGAGAGATAAGATTCGTGACGTAATTTGTTAGTTGTAAATAAGTGACGTCATTTGTAAGTTGTAAATAAGTGACGTTATTGTTTTGAATGGAAAAGGAAGATATTAGTGGATAAAGATTCGTGTCGTGATTGGTGGGATACTATGAACAAAATAGGGGTAGGGTGAATGGGGGAAGCGACGTCAGTGTCTTGGATGTGTATTGTTGTGAGTTATAGATAAGTAAATGGCTTGCGTATGGCATTATGGGTGATGGATAGTGACAAGATAAAGTTTGGAATGTTTGGAATTTCTCTGGGGGCCCTCCTTCTGTCAGGGACATTCTTTATAATTTTTCTTTATTTCTTTCTTTCATTCTGAGCTAATTTTCATTTGAAATAAGAATAAATAATTATTTATTTGTATTAGAAAGAACATCTAATATAATAATTGCATTAAAATATATATATAAATATCCCTACTGTGAAATAAATGTCGGGCTGAGAGGACAACAGTCAATTGGGACTGACAGAAATGATTTTTACATAGTTGAACTATGTAAAAACTATAGTTCAACTTGTTTTGAAATGTCACATGGAGAAAAATCATGTGAATTACACGTAAACACCAGTAGCAAATCATACACTATGAACATCAGTGCAAATGTTAAAGCAGAAGAATAAGGGGGGAGGGGGAATACTCTCTTTTTCACTTTATTTAATTTCTGTATGTTAGATTCAATAAATACAATTTGTTAATAATATTACAGTCAAATAAATGGTAACATAGAAATTAACAAAGTATATGTTACAGAGCTAATACTCATTTGAAATAATAAGAAATAACTATTTATTTGCTGTGTAGGCAAAAGAAGTTTCTAAAAGAAAATGCTACAGCGAGTTCAAAACCTTATTTGTCTCATATCCGTTACTTAAAATTACTAATGCTAAAGGAAAAAAATAAATAAAACGAATTTCAGTTACAGAAATAGGTTAAGAGAACAAGGAATGGGAGGTAAAATTAATAGTCATATTGGTTTTAAAAAAATAAATGTAAGCATTAATTTACTACAGCAATAATTTCCCACAGGAACGAAGAGTTCCAACCTAAACTTTACACACTTTCTCTCACCTACGTACAACAAAATTGGCGACTGGTAAGATAGATATCATTAAGATAAGACTTAATGAGAAATCTACAGTGGAAAATAAATTCATACATTTTATTTATTTATTAATTTTGCTCAGTTATTCTGTTAGAATATGTAGTTAAACTAAATTTCAAAAGAAAAATAGAAAAAATAACCAATGAATTTGAAAAAAAATATCATTTCACTTGTCAGAATTCCATATTCTAACAACACTCTGAATTCGAAACCGGAAATAACACTAACCATAAACAAAACGGCAGATAGACTTTCCTACCAAGCTTGGAAAAACATAGCATGAGCAATTGTGGGAAGGAATTAATACAGAGAACTAATCGGATAGTAATCTAATTTAAGTAGTCAACTTGCTTTTTTGGTTATTTACAGAAACATCTTTCAACTCCTATGTTTTGTGTGTTTTTGTGCTGTGAATATATGTTGGCCCCAGAAACCTATAATGAAAAAGTCAACTGCATTTTCAACTTGTGTTTGTGCTCTTTGCTGTGAATATATGTTAAAAATCAACAATTTGGAATATTCAGAAAACACCTAGATAGTACCAAGATGTTCCCATTCTGGAAAGAAATGTAAGTTAATTTTTTTTTAACTTAAACATAACAATTGATAATTGTAATTTCAATAATCACTGCTTGGATGTTTTGGTAAGCGTAATTCTAACACTGAATAGTTTTTTTTTTCATAAAAATAATCATAGGGTACATATTAGAGTATCAACATGGATACATTAGCGACTTTTCATGTCTAATGTGTGTGTGTGTGTTTGAGGGACACCAGAATATAATTAAATTATTCAGAAAAGCCTAATCACTGCCGCCATCACGACTCTACTCTAAGACCACCCATTAACAGGAAAGAAATACCCCAAGATGTATTGGAAAATTAGTACAGCCATCTATATACAACCAAAAACAAAACATGATGTCAATGACAGATGTGTGTGTCACCCTGGGAAAATTCCAAGATATCTTATCTCAAAAACATCGCCAACAATTCCATTGGCAAACCAAAACAACATGTGATATCACAGAGAGACATATGTGCCCCAGAAATTTCCAAACTTGTGTTTGGAAATTTCTGGGGAACGTCACGATTCCTTATCTCTAAACAACCCCCAATACTTAAGCGAACCAAACACACCATGTGATGTCCCTGACAGATGAGGGCCCAGCGAAATTCCAAACATTTACAAACTTTATCATTCACTATCCATCACCCATAATGCCATACGCAAACCATTTACTTATCTGCAACTAATAACAACACACATCCAGGACACTGACATCACTTCCCCCCATTCACCCTACCCCTATTTGGTTCATAGTGTCCCACCAATCACGACACGAATGCTTATCCACTAATATATCTCCCTTTTCCATTCAAAACAATAATGTCACTTATTTACAAATAACAATTACGTCACTTATTTACAACTAACAAATACCGTCACTTATCTTCATCTGAAAACAACACACATACACGTCACGATTCCTTTTCTTATCTTGATCTTGTCAGAAGTGTCGCACCAATCACGACATGATTCCTTATCCACTAATATATCTTCCTTTCCATTCAAAACAATAACATCACTTATTTTTCAACTAACAAATTATGTCACTTATCTACATCTCATAACAACACACACCCACGTCACGATTCCTTATCTTATCTTGATCTTGATCTTGTCAGAAGTGCACCACCAATCACGACACATCTGATTATCTACATCTGATAATAACAAACATTCACGACACGATCCCTTATCTTATCTTGATCTTGATCAAAGTGTCCCACCAATCACGACAAGAATCTTATCTCTAATCATCACCCATAATTCCATACGCGAACAAAACAAACAACGTGCCGTCACACACAGATGGTCCCCAGAAAAATTCCTAACATTCCAAACTGATGACGTCACACACACAATGACGTCATCATCTCAACAACCAATACATCACGATTCCTTATCTCGATCTTGATCTTGTCAGAAGTGGTTACCCTTCTACTGAGTTGGTGTAGTCGCGTTTTTTGTAGTTGGTGGAGACAGAGCTGTAGAATAGGTACCCTCCTTCGATAAGTCTTTGGATTCCGTGGAGGTGTCACGTAATAATAATAATTATTATTAATTTAAATGATTTATTTGCATTTGTATTTATTGGAACGTAGTTGGAATGATTACTTTACGTAAATCCCACCCAGGAAAGCTTGAGTCCATAGGATTAGAACAATATTCCGAACATGGAACTTTTTTCAAGCTACTTCATACTCCAATAAGCACGGAGGTGGCCCCACACTGAGCACAAGGCATCCATGCCCACGGTAGACTTCGCGCGGATATCGCCAACCATTCATTTTTTTTTTTTACTAGTCCAGCTTAAGCAAATGTTGATGTTTACTTTCAGATGTAGAAGATAGGTTCCAATAATTTATTTTCTTCTTCTTCTTGAGAATTTTGGTCATTACTAACATCATTAGATGGCTTGAGATTATATAGAAACCAAAGTCGTTTCTTACTGATCATTTAGAAACACGCAGAGAAAGCTGCTGGTATTTAGGATTCCACGGAAGAAACTAACTAGAAAGGAGTTTATCTTGTCTGACAATTGTGTTCTCGGACTTATTTGTCTGTTGTTGTTTTTTTTTGGAGAAAAAACCCTGCCATCTTTATAAGGTATGAGATCGCCTAACTTATCTTCTACTGCACAGGAAAGTTGTTTGCTTTATCTAAGTCTACTGTTATCTTTACTTTATCCGTGAGTTTTTAAGTACTGCAGTGAAACTCATGTGGATAAACAAAAATACTTCATGAAAAGAGAAATCTGTGTAGATGTTTCTTCTAGGAATACTGCTAATTAAAGTCGAGTCAGAGATATAATGATGCCTTTACTGATTAGTCCAGTTGTCATTATCATAGTAGTATCAAAATACAGATTCGGCTAAAATGTAGAATCAAAATTTAAAACGTAAATTTTGGCTGTCTTCTTGATGGAGTAGAGAGAGGTTTTTGTTGTATAACTAGACTTTGGGTCATCAGTCTAGGATACGAGGAACCTTTATAATGATTTTTAAAATTGAAATTGAGTTACCGGTCTTGTAGAGAGTTGACAGGGTTTTCCCTCCGGGATGGAACTCCAGTTTTTATCCAACAAAACAGGAAAGTTGCCGAAGAACATACGCAAAAAGAAAATACGTAATAGCACGCATAGTGGGTTGCTTCAGCCTTACAGCCTCCTTAGCTCAGGCGATATAGACGATGTCCTTTGGTCGAAAGACCTGGGTTCGATTCCCGTCTATGACGAGAAGAACCTTTATCTGGTCTTTTTTGACTAAAGATGAGTTAGCCGGTCTCAGACGGAAGTAGAGGGGTTTTTCGTCCAGAAACTCGGGTTTTTCATCGCTCAGAACAAGCAAACTGGCCCTTGAACACACACACACACACACTGATTTACAGTCATAAATACATACTTAATCCCTCATTAGGAGGGCTCAATCGGTCCTAAGGGATGGGTGAGGAACAGGTGATCCCCATAAGAATAAATAAAACTTAAGCTTTAATTCTAATCAAGCTAATCCAAACAAAATCCCATGTGAATATCGTATATATACCAAAAATAGGATTTTTTGGTACATTAGTGTATTCTTAAGTTTCTTCAACTGCTTTTTTTGTGTGTGACTCAAACTTGTGTCAAACAAAGGCCACAAAAAGTTAATATAAATGGCTCTTCTGCCCTCCTGCCACAGCCTTGACTGTGAATTGGAATCTGGTTTAGTGGTTTTTACTTTAATATGATTCAATGAGTCTCGGTGAGATGAGTTTGTAGGGAGTCTTGAGATTGCATAGAAGATAAAATTTTTAAAATTAGTAATAAATATTTTTAAGTTTAAAGAACCTACTATTTTTATCTTGACTAAAATACTTATTTTAATTATAAACTTAATTATAATATTTTAATTATAACTTTTTATAATTATTAAAATAAAAGCAGCGAGAAAATTAATACAAGTGCAGAAGAGATTACTAGTTAAAAAGTAAGAAACATTTGATAGACATAAAAAGTTTTTTTAACTAATATGTTATTTTTTTAAATAATGAAACTACTGACCACGTTAAGGTTGCATTGAAATCTTTAATAAATAAATATCGAATCAACCCCCCCCCCCCTTTCTAACAGACACGCGATTTACTTAGCGTGAAGGTCTCATACTTTTATGTACACTGTCGTCGTAAAAGGTTATTTATTATTATTATTATGTAGTCGGAACTTGCATAGTGCTTAGCGCTTTTCTCGTGAACCTGATGATTCCATGTTTATCTTAGATAAACATGGAATATCTGAAAGAAAACGAGTCCTTTGATGGCCTTTAACATCTTTATTTCAGTACTGATTTGCAACTAAACTATTATTGTATACAACAAATATAACATGGGAGATGGTTACGTACCTTCTGTTTGCTACGAATGCTGGAAAATTTAACAAAGAGAATTTATAATAAATAAACACATCGAAAGGTTTCGCTTTACCAGTCTTCTCTGGTGTATATAAATCGGACCTGATGGGAAAAGACTGTTGCAATGAAAATATAATTAAACCAACCTAATAGTACTATTGTATTATTTAGCGAATGCTATACAAAGAATACAAAAGAGAATACGGTAAAATGTAGTTCCATAAATCACCATCAGGTGGAGTGGTGATTGAGGCTGGAATAACTAAGATCGATATTTAGTACATTTGTCTGAGAAATAATCTAGTGTTCATGTGAAATCATTGTGCATTCAGCAGTATAAAACAAACTTGCACCAGTACGAAACAAATCTATGACACTGCAGGTTTTCTCCTGGTGGTGATGTCTGGAACTACTTTTGTGTGGAATTGTCTTTTGTATTCTTGGATTAGTTAGTAAATTGTGGCCTGCCATCTGCTGGTATTAAAATATTTCATACATAATTCAATGCCCGAAATGATCACTGGGATTTATTTATACTGTAAAACTGAATTTTTAAAGAGAGAATAATTGAATGTTTTTCTCATTAAATATTCTTCAAAACTACTTCAAGCTTATGATTCAAATTATACCAGAAATACAAAAATGAAAAATAAAAATAAATTGTCTCAATTTCTTTTTGAAAATTAAAGCAATATTAATAACTCAGATTACGTATCACTTCACGTGTTTCTGTTTTTAGTAATTATTCAAGAGAATGTTTATTGACTATGCCATTCGGGGAGAAAAAAGTGTACAATTTTTACTTACGAGTACATCACACAAGCAAATATTAAAAACTAGACCATAATATAATGAAGTTTTATTGAGATTAGTTTATTTTTTCCAAGAGACGTCTGATTTGGTTGTAGATTGAAAATAGTTCCGGTGATTAGAGATATTAAATATTTATATATAAAATGCATGCCATTTAATATAACAAAACAGTGAAGCGGAAATCAACGAATGTTAAAAAGATTAAATTTTACAAGTACTTTTTTTCTCTAAAAGATCGTCGCAATAATTATAACTTGAATAAAAAAACACATGGAATTATTTAGAAGTACACGTCGTTTAAAAATGAAAATCCGCCACTAGCAGATATAAGTGAATCTATATTGAACCAAGACAAATGCATCGTGATTTTTAATTTAAAACAGTAAACAGTTCGTAAGGAATCTTTGAATAGATTGTCATTCAAAACATGACAACATATCCTTTCATAGCACTAATATATGCTACAGATTTCCAAAATTTCCTGAACAGAATTCTAATTAAAAAATCAAGCCGATTAAACATTAAAATGATCTAAACACTTTTAGCTCGCCATTGAATCCTTATGCCTGGGTGCATAATAATAGTTGTAATGTTTGGTGCTGAAAGTGTAAATGGTTTAGAGCTGTTTCTTCTCGTATGGACTTTGGTTTCAATGTCTAGAAGGTTGAACAGGGACTAAGAAGTTACACTTTTGGATATCGTAGTGTTTCCTACGCAGTGCTAGTATTAATTAATAATCCTTAGTCTTATTCAACACAATAATACGTACTGGCGATCACGTTGGATGTAATTTCGACGTTGTTTGAGGAAAATGATGTGCAAAATTTCAGTGGCTTAAGCAGAATCCTCTTATCAATCCACTAGACGAATTTTAGGACAAATGAAACGTCAGATGCTGGCCAGATTACCACAACCGTACTTGGATTAGTCGTCTTGTTGAAGGAAGCACGATCCAAAATATCTGATTCATAAAAGGTGGTGAGTATGTTTAGAAGGATGAAAAGGGTGATCAAGGTTAAGGAGGAGGGACCCACATGCCTTGAGGTATGAGAAATTATGATTTTTTAATATAGTGCTCTCCCAATACTTCAATATGAATGTACCGTAATTTATTTATTTCTCAGTATCAATGTCGTTCATTAACTTGCCTCCAAAGCTAAGCCAGGATTCCTTATTAAGACTTTTTAACTTAATGTGAGGATCCTGCCAAGATGTAGCAGGATTCTTTACCACCATTACCTTCCGAAACTCGGATATTTTACTCCCGAGAAGCAGATCAACTGGTTAAGAAAATTTAAGCAATTAATATATTATATATTCTTCTTAGGCTCAGTCACTTGAGTAATTGTGAACACCAACATATTTCGTATATTAAGAATAAATCTCGGCTTTCTTTAGAACAGCCTTTCCAAATTTTTCCTACTACGGAACACTTCACAAATCCTGAAATTTTAACGGAACATCTTGATTAGAGTCGAATATCGTTGGTCTCGTATTTAATGTAAAGCTAAGCGCACACTATCGCCGAAGCAAGCTGTATCGCATCGCAAATATGCGACGGCACACTACAGGCGTGCCGGGTCGCATCGCATCGCATTGACCTTGATTGTGACCGCACGTTTCCTAGAATAGATACCTCCGTACTTCATTCGCGCTCGGAGGTGTCGATAACCGCGGGCGGCTGAGTCAAGGCCTTAATAGCACAATCCACACGCAAAGTGAGGAGCGCCTGATTTTGAAACATGTTTGAACTTGTCGCAGCACTTAAAACCATTCCAGGCTCATATTAATTTTGATAATTTTTCACCGAACACAATTTAAGAAACCCTGCTCTAGTAGATACACAACCTCTCTTATAAGTCGATCCACTTGGACGTGCATATGATGCCAACCAAAAGTTGAAGGTGATGGGATGTTCAATAGCGTACAAAACATACGCGTGGTTTTATGCTGATCAATACTTTTATTTAATAACATTGGCGATTTAATAGAGGAAGAACATAGGTAGGGGGTTCATATCGCAGCAAACTTGCACATGCATGTTTCCATTTTCCGCCACTAGCAGACGAGTGACGATATAAGTGCAAGCGAAATGAAATACAAACATTTACCGGTTATGCTTCTGACAGGAGTGTAGCGCTCTGAATTAACGAAGGTTTATTACACTCAGAGCTGCAATGCAGAGGCAGCTGTACTCGCATATCGACGTGTGCTTAATTTCTGTCGTGGTCCGTGTTCGAGTCAGAGCGTGCATGATTTGATAAACAAATTTGAAGCAACAGGTTGCACCTGTGACAAGCCATGTGTGTGATGATTCTTACCCCCCCCCCCTTTTCCCCAGACTCTTTTGGAAGCAGTTGCTCAGATCTACTGGTAGTGAAGGGAAAGACTAAAACAGCGAAGATATACAGTAGAAAATGTTTAGAGTTTATCGTGACAATTATATATCGCCTTCATTTAAAGCTCTGTATTTGTCAAAAACATTGATATATATTTGTATTTGACTTTGAATTTGTATTTGCTATAAGTTACAGTAATGTAATTATTGAGTAATTTTTTAAAGTTTTTTTTTTCTTTGTATAAAGAAAAAAAAAAAGTAGCCAAGTTTTATGATCTGACGGAGTGTTTGCGCAACTAAGACCAAAGATATCCTCTTATAAATAGTGAAAGCTTGTGTTCCACTCCCTTTATTTATTTATTTGTGAAAAAAGCAGAATTTCTGAAGGCAAACAGTTTGACCACTTCCGTCGGAAATCAGCTAACTCAGCTTTGGCTCAAGAAATTTAGACATCGAATCCTTTGCAGGAAGGAAATTCGATTCTTTCCCACTGAAAGAAGTGTAATCTTTCCAAATGTAGCACAAACGTGTTCCTCTAGTTATACACATTAAGAAAAAAAAAAAACATACTTCTGGTGCAGCGAAAAAATCAAGGGAATCACCGCAGGTAAGATGACGGAGTCCCAAGAATTTTTTTTTATTATCAACTAACTGAGTAGAGAATGATTTATTTATGCTTTTACAAAAATAAATAATTAAACTTGACTTCTATGCAATGAAAAACGTTTAATCCTGACGCATTCTTGTTATTTGGGCTCTTTATTACTTAAATTGGAGCTCAAGAAGGAATACAGATTTACAGTCTTCGCATTTAAACTGAAAGAAATGGTTAGAAAACATAAAAAAATTTTAAAATAGTTAATGGCATAGGACGAAATAAAAGAAATAGCTAAAAAAACTCTTTTTCCTTCAAAAAAAATCTTTTTTTTGAAGGAAATTTTCCCCCGCTCCACCCCGGTTTCCTCCATTTTAACTCAATGAACAAATTCATACCGTAACATTTCACTGGTTAAGTCACATGTCCAAATTTGTCTCTCTCTGGGGATATTTCTGCACTGAAGGCACTTCCACTACTCCGCTACTTAATTTTGTATAAGGGACATAATCAAACACATTGCCTTTCAATTTTCTTATTCCTGTATCCCTGATGATGAAATTCTCTTCGAAAACAGCTTCACATCAAATCATTCTCGTCTTTGATGACTCGCCGAGTATAACCAACATTTTAATTGCATTTTCTGAACTCGTAGATTTATTTCTCCAATTTTACATTAGAAATGTGATCAGTAAGTTGGAATATCTACAGCTCCTACCCCCAATTTAATTCCCCAAATAACTTTAAAATATTAGAAGAATTAAAATTAGGAAAAAAGTCCATATTTTTCTGCTGTGATTCCGTACTTTTTACTGTTATCATATTGTCGTATTTTAATTCAAATATGGCATGCAGACTTATTATTTTGGATGGGTAAGCTGTGTAATTTAATAATCTATAGACGAAAGTTTTGTATAGTAGTCGTCAAAGTATGTATGTATGTATCGGCCAATTTTAGTGGCCGATACGTAATTAAAAACATCGTAAATAATAAAACCTAAAAGGATAAACCGCTTGGGGATGCCATAATTGTAAGAAACTCTTTTTCACTTTCTTTCTTCCTTGACATCTGATGACAGTTAACCAAGAAACGAACTGGCATGCCGTTGATTCCAAGACATTTTAACCTTTTTTGCTTTTATTAACCGCGTTTTGGATTACGTCATCTTCTAAAAGATGATACAGTTTTAATTCCATTTTTAAGTAGTTTCAATTCTATTTCTTATTCATTCTTTCCTTCATTTTTATCGTTTTGAATTAATTTAGGACAACAATTAATGGAACTGCTAACTTATGACAAATTGTTAAACTATACAATATAATTCACCCTTCTAAAATAATTCGAACACCGGCCCTGCATTGTCGGTGTTTGAATTAAAAAACGAATGTATAATAATAATAACAGTAAAATTACGAATCGCAACTTTTAATGGTATGGATTTTTTTTTTCCCTAATTTAAATACGCTAACCACTCGGCCAGCCAAGCTGGCCGAGTAGTTAGCGTATCCGATCCTCAGCCAAAAAAAGACTGCGGGTTCGAATCCCGCCGTGGGCATGAATGTTTGCGATTGTCTGTGGAAATACCAGTGGTGGTGGTCGGTGGTAGATGGCGTTGGTGTAGTTGCGCTCCAGTAATGCCCTCCCTGGAGGTGACTAATAATTCTAGTATTTTAAACTAGTTTGACGATTCTAATCAGGGGATAACTACCATTTCGATACACATCTGTTCGAATTTACCTTTATTTCGGTATTTGAATCTGGATCGATAAAATTAAAGAAGATCATCTTATGTTAAGAGAAAATGCAATATTATCTTCGTGTGCTGAACAAATTGTGTCCAAGGCTGTCTCCAGAAAACGTTTACATATAAGTATTATAATGTAATTTGGTCATCGTAATAAATGAACTTTTGAAATCCTTATTACACTCAAATAACTACATTCGTATAAGGAAATGTTTTTACTTTGTTATACCGAATAAGAAAATTGCTTCAAAACTTTAACAGCCCTTCCTGTCTTCAGAGCGTTTTCGTTCGAAGTACGCATTAAGATACATGACGAAGACTTGCATTAATAACATTTGTCATTTATTTGATTAAAAATGTATTTTAAAAAAATAATAAATATTGGAACTCATTTTACAGCACGAAATTTCTCAGAATGCGGTGTACTTAATTTACAAAATTTCCTTACAGCGTTGAGGTAAATGTACACATCTCAAATGGTAATTGTTAACTGAATAGTGTTTAAAATATCGAATACGACGGCTTTATTTTATGTGTCTACAGATTTAAATGATAATACCCATTTGACTTAAGTAATTTATATGTATAAAGTAACAATTTGAATTAATTTTGTTACGGTTAAAATTTCGTGTTATTCGTGAAAATTGCGTCAGAAGTTTGTTCAAAATTTACATTTTATGACAATTTATACAAGTCTTATAGCTGGAGAAATGGGGTTTCAGATTCCATTTTCACGGGCACTATCCAATGGAAACTTTCTCAAGCCATTTCAGGCCACCTGTTAGTGAGGCGATGGCCTTAGATGAATAGAATCGTCTGAGACGATGAAATTTATCTTCCACCTAAAGGCAATCACGGACATCCACACCCACGACAGACAACCGATAGCCTGTTGGTTGGAGAGCTGATAGGCTAATCATTCGGATAGCCAGGCCAGCAAATTTGTTTAATTTAAATGTCATTCGTGAATCACTGCAAGAGAGAGAAAGAGAGACATTACATCAATGTATTGATGTACACTACATTGTGGTGCACTACTACGTTTTACTAAAATGTAAGGTCATTTATTAATTTGTCAAATAAGCAAGCATTACATTTCATTGGATGGTTTATAGTTTCTTTCTAATTACACACCAAGAAAAGGGTTGACCAAATCGATAAAATTTTATATCTTGTTTTTGGTTTTTCTTACATTTTCTTAAGGTTACTTATCCGTTCTGTTAATCTCCCAAACTGGATAATAAATGTTCGATGAATAAAGACAATGCATCAGAGATAGTAGTTTCTTGACACACGGCAAAGAACCACACCTACTTCGATGTGTGTGATATCAAAAATATACCGTTACGTTATTAGCGAGGTCATCTTTATTTTATATGTGAAAAAATTAACAAATTTCTTAATATTACAAAATTATAAAAAATAGTGTACTTCTATACGTCAAATGACTGCATTTTTCTTACAAAATTTCAATCTAAACAGAAATATTCTGTATAGGGTACTAATATTCCATATTAGTACCGTATAGCGTACTAATACTCCAGCCCAGTTCATCTGTGATGTTCGTGGTTATTAGTTTCTGTAAAATGTTTTTTTTTTTTTGATAGATTACTGTCGTAATAATTAAAGAATATTTTACCTCGTGATTTTTTCAAGTATTTAAAACAAAAATAAATCAAATAAATCCGTGTTTTTTATGATAAATAAGAGACAGAGAGGTTTAACTTAAAAATTATTATGACGTAATTCATTTGATTTATCACTTAAATAAACAATTGTATCCAAACTGAGAAGATTAATCTTATTAATGATGGAATGTATACAATTCATCATTTCTTAAGATGTTTTGTTACTCTAAAATAAGATATTCTCGTTAAGGTATTTCAAATGTAATTTTTATAAATATTTTTGTTCATCAGCGCGAAAAAAAAAATAGGACTGACTTCTTTTTAACGGGAACTGAACTCCATCAACGTGAAATATTTTTCATTTACTAAAATACATATTTAACGCATGACTTTCTTTCCGTTTCTTTTTTTTTTCCTTATCAATCAATAGGTTACTTGACTGATTAAATATTATATTTTTAATTCACCTTTCTTACCTGAGGAAACACCAAAAATATCTATAAAAGGTAGCGCACAAACATAAGCGAATAAAAACTACTTACGTTAATGCCGTAAAAATCTTTTATTTCTTTGCCTCTTTGATCTTTTTTAGAGTGTGTCATATTTCTCTATTTCTCAAAAAGACAGACTTACAGAACGATATCCTACTTAAAACAAATTTTGTTTTCTTTCCTTCAATATCTTACTCATCAAGCAAAATGTATACCGATAGGCCTTCATGAAAAGTGTATGAGTTTTAATATATATATATATATTATTCTGCATTTTATTCAGAATTTTGCAACTCCCAAATGATTTTTTTAAAGCCAAAAAAATGCTAGACGTTATCAAATAACAAAAACGTAAAACAAAAATAAAGAATTGTTTTTGAAAAATATCTTCTCGTAACTTATATTATTCTTATGTAACCGCGAACAGAGAAAGAGAGAGATGAATAATAAATTTTGTAGGAACAAATTTATTTAGTGTCATTTGTGCCAATCATGTCTGTTATATGTGAATCCTTTCTTATTTTGACAGTTTCAAGAAATATTAAATATTTATACACGGCAAGATCTAATTAGTACTAAATCTTTTTATTTGGTTTGCCACAGATTTTTTGGCAAGCGATAGCTAAAGGCAAGCGAGACATTATACGAATTATTTATGTGGTTATTGTAAAAATTGTTTTCAGAAAACGATTTATTTGATGTTGTTATTATTTGACATAAAATATGCAGCGTAAGCTACCGTACAAATATTGCAGCTAATAGATTGCTTGAAGAATGGTAATACCACGTCAACTTTTATTACTATTAAGCAAATGAAAATAAGAGATTAAACACCATAATTTTAGTATTATTAAAAGTTGTCGTGGTTGAAAGTTGATTATTACTATTAATAAAATTTTGTTTTGTCACCATAAGTGACAAAACAAAACTAATATATTAATACTAAACATAATAAATATAAAATTTAAGGTGCGATCTAAACAGAATTAATAAATTAAAGTACTTGTGTTTGGCATGTGTAAGGATTATTCTAGTTTTAAAAAAAATCAGCTAACGCCTTTTATTCCCTAATAGGGAGAAGGCGAGGCCTTTATACCTTATCTAGCTTTGGGAGACTAGTGGGCAGTTCAATCTCCACCTGGTAGCTAATCAGAGATAGCTGGCTCATGTTTATCACTAATTATAAGCGGCTACTGATGAAGAGACCAGCAAACAAGTGCTGCCATCTCTTAGTGCCTAACCCTAACAGGATATGTTATTATCTGAAATAGTGTGGGTACTACTGTCGATTGTCTTGAGTTTACGGGACGAAAAACCCGAGTTTCCGGGAGGTAAAGCCTGCTTGCCGTGCCAGAGATCAACTAACTCGGGAACCGGTCGAAGATAGGCTTAGAAAAAGTTCCTCCAGTCGGCGACTAGGCTTGAACCTAACTAACTTCGAGGGGCCAATCGCAGAGGACGCAAGCGTCACTTCCACTGAGCTACACAGGCCTTATTCTGGCTTTAATGTTCCATAATTTTTATAATATTAATTCCAAGAAACATCTCAATTTTTGGTTTGGTTCAGAAACTCGGCTGAACCAAGTTCCCGAAGAGTGATGAGAAAACCTTCAAAAATTTTACTTCTCTTCCTCCACACACACACACACACACACACACTACAGTTTGTATTGTTGAACCGTTTGCTACCAGATCTGGAATATAGCAATTTCTTATAATGTTGTTTATGAGTTACTGGAACTTCAGTACAATTGAACATAAATAAGGGGACTGTTTTAAGAAGATTGCTTTCTTCACAGACACTTTTCCAAGTTTCATTGTTCACCAAATTCAATTAAATTTAAAATATAGTTCTTCCTATCATTGGTCGGCCGGCCTGGTTGGTCAAGAGGTTAGCTTATCCGCTCTCCAACCAAGCGGCTAGCCGGTTCTAATCCCGCCAGAGGCCATGGATGTTTATGACTCTCCTACTAACTGTGTGCAAAGAGCATCTGTGACCTTACCACTTCTTGCAACAGAAGGCTTCACTCCCAGAACCCCGTGCGGTATGGGAGTGAGCATACGGCATCTACGGACGTCAAATGTGAATAAGAATCGTTGGTCGTCTGAGAAATTCAGCGAAATCGTATTGAAATGAACAGGGAATTGTAGAGAAGGCTGTCTTAACTGTTTCGACAATTTCAGAATATATTGTTTTATGCTACTTGGGGTTCTCTCAAAAATTCAATAAGCATCCTTTATAGGCTTCATCTTTCAATTGATATCGTTAGCTTATTTCATACAGAGGTGATAAGGAATTTCCTTCCGGAGACTATGGGGTTGATTCCGTAAAACAGGCAAACCAGACAAAAGAACACACCACATTAACGAATATAATACAGTAGCCACAAAGCCCTAGTTGCTTCGGTAGTAAATACAAAATAACCAACCATCTAACGAATAGATGTCGATCCAAATCGGAACTTTATCGTCTCGTATGTAGCAGAGAAGTTTTAACAATCGCACTCAATTAGAGGATTGGAGCTGCAAAGGAAAGAAAGTATAATGCCATTGACATCGCTGCAGTCGCATAGTTCACAGGTTATTATTTCACTGGTTTGTTATTCGATTTCATCTAAAAAAATAAGCGTTGTATCATAAAAAAAGATCCCTATGTAAAAAAAGGAATCAACTATTGAGAAAGTAGAAGGATTTTGCAATTTAGAATCACCCACTTTATTAGCATTATTGTTTTAATTTTGTTACGCATGTAATCCCCTCCCCCCTCTGAAATTCAGCCATAACAGCGGCAACAACAACACCACTACAAAAATAATATCAGCAAATTTGTCTTCTAAAGTGTAGCCATCCTCAGATAAAAACACATCTTTTATGTAAGAAAAAAAAAAAAAGTCAGACAAAATTTTGCGTGCCTTTCCTGTGAATCACTGCCATTTTTGTCGAATATTAACTAATTCACCCTCCCCATTGGAAGAAACAATCATATTGTTGATCGTCTTAGAGGGTCTGTACAGTCATATATGAAGTCAATTTTTAATGCCTTCAGTGCAGACTTGCTTTTCACAGAAAGTTATCTATTAGCTAACTATTAGTGCCTGTCTCTTGATAGCTTAACTTTAAATGGCGGCTTTACGATAAGTGTGTGTGTGTGTGTGTGTGTGTGTGTGTGTGTGTGTGTGTGTGTGTGTGTTGTAGTATAGAATATTGATACTCGGTCGTTCCCTTACGTCATAATGATAGGTAAACAAAGCATTCAATGAAAAGTTGGCTAGACGGGAGCAAACGTTAATTGATTCCAAACATGAAGTGGCGTGCATAGAGTCAATATTGTCTCCTAAATTGACAAGGGTAGCACTCTTATTATGGCTTGTTGAAATACCAGTGCACGAACACATAATACGAACTAATGCTTAGCCACCAACTCAGATATTCTTCGTTATAACAGAAAGTTAGAAGACGACACAATAAAAATAAGCAAATACTTCGCCTATAGGAAATAATATACACTATATTAGGCATATACTATAATATCGGTGTCATGATGTACATAATAGTTTTACTGTTTTCAGTGTTGTCACTGATCAGTCCACGCGGTTAGCCTAGTGGCTTTGCGATTCGCAACCATATGCCTGGGGAAGGAGTGTCCCAGGTTCGATTCCCGTCGAAGACCTGAGGAATTTGAGGATCTTCCTCAGGCATAGCCAAGTTAGCCGCTCTTGAACGTGAGCAGTAGGGTTTTTCATCTCGCAATCAGGCCCCGTGAACATACTCTTCTACAGTCAAAAATATACCCAGGTAGGTTGGAAGTGTTACTAACAAGAAGTCGCATCTAAGTAACACGCGGACCCTGCATAGGAAGCGGGAATAACGCTTAGTGAAGGAAGACGTGTTGTCACCGATCGTTGATATAATTATGATGCCGAGAAAAGATTTAGTGGCTTCAAATCGGGTTCGAAACTTTTAGAAGAGCTTTTCAGCTGTTCGTTATTATACGAAGGTAGCAGAGATTGTTGCTCATTCCAAAATGAGCTCAACCGGTCAAACGAAAACACTCAAATTAACATAATACGATGACGTCATTAACCATACTTTCTCTGCTGAAATTATAACTAACTCAAATCCCTTACACTTCAATATCTATTCCAATTAAGTTTTAATATGTACAAGATAGTAATCTAGGCATTGCATTTAATATCAACACGATAAGGGGAATATTTTTTAAGTAACCCTACTGCTGTTGATTTGAATTTAAAATGGCAAAGTTATTCAAAGTGTTCGAGTAAGGACATTGACCTTTTTTGTTTCATCTTGAGTAAATTCATCAAACAAGCACTGTATTCGAATGCATGCAAGTAATTTACTCTCAGTGATTGCCTTTTGTTGAAGGGTTTTTTTGAGTAAATGCAATGTTTGAATGTAAATTAGTTAAATGTTAGAGTGAGATAGTTTATTTGCTATATAATGTGATTTAGTTGTTTAGATTGCGCTGAAACAACTAAAATGTTTAGTAAGGAAAGATCTAGATTTTATTTTCGAGAATTTAATAATTCTATTTTATTAATATAACTCATTTGTATTTTTATGGTAATGTTTATGGATTAAAATAAATCAGTAGACTTCGTCTTTGTTATTCTGGGTTTTTTTTTTTTCTGATTTCTTAGGGGGAAAACAGTCGATCGTGTTATCCTTCCCCTTCTGCTGGTTCTGAGGCGTGTGCGTCGTCTGTAAATTGCGCATAACCTTCAATTGGTTGACTTTTATGCTTCACAGGATTAAAAATTCAGTTTCAGGGAGAAATTTTGATACACATCCGCATAAGATGTGACTTATCTTCAATTGAAATTTCCTTGTAAATGTTTTATATCAGATATAAACTAGACCACCAGTTCAGATCACTTAGAATATACTTACATTCGCGATTTCTTTTCTTAAAGTGCGCTAATAAAAGCAGGAAAGAGAAAAAGAAAATATGATAACCATCGTAAGCTTATAGAAGTCAGTTGCAGTTGGTCCATAGAGGGGATCGTATAATCATCTTCCAAGTAAAATATTCACAATATTCCATGTATTTCGAAGGAGAAAAAAATTGAAACTGTGACTACTTATTAGGAAAAATGACGTGTTTCAAGGTGAGAGTGACTTTCTGTAGTATCACCAATCTACAGTCACACAAATCATTTTAGAAGTTATGGTTTTCTTCCCGGGTGGGTTTGATAGCTGTTTGAAATCGAGTTTCACTGAGGACTAAACAAGGAGCCTACCAATTCACGTGAGAAATCGCGCTTCACAAATTTAGTGTATCAGCTAAATAACAAGAATAAGAAATTTGCAGCAGGCGCATCTACTTTCCAACGCTGAACATTACACGAACACATTTCAACATAGAAATACATTGCGGGCGGATCGTTGATCCGCTGATTCTTAACTCAAGTTCTTTTGCCATTCACAGCTTTGCACTCGCATTCTCCTTATGATAAGAAATAGCAGTGAGTAAACAATAATTTTAAGAAGAGAGGAGAAAGAAACTAAAATCAGAGGAAGAAAGTAAGAAATAGTAATAATTGACTTTTCCAACTGTGCCAGTGCATTTCTCGGAAAAATTGCGTAATTCAAAAACAAACAAAACGTCGTCGATATTAAATTCAGTTTTAGTATTGACCTTTTGTTCTTTGTAATTATAAGACCCTCAGCAGTATCTATAACTCAGTATTCAATCAATCTTAATGCTGACTATTATGATAGATTAGATCCTGAGTTGTGCTAACTATTTCCTACTAACAGTAAGCGAATGATTTTTTTTTTTTTTGATAATTGTTAGTGACTAGGTGAGGAAGCCTATTAGTTGCGTACATGCTACACTGCAGACTGTCACAGTACAGAAATTTATGCACACAGCATCAGACTGTCCGTGTTATATGATTAATGCAATCTACACAGTAAAGCCTGTCCTAGCTGCTGGTCTGTTTGGCCAAATGGATTGCGTCTCCTCTTTGTAACTATTAGGTGGGTTCGAACCCACTAAGGACATAGATGTTTATGGACTGTCTTTCGGTGAGAGAAGGGCTCACCGGGTGTGAGCCCTCGAGATCAAGGTTGTATGAAATTTTGATAACGAATTCTAAAAAAAAAAAAAAAAAAAAAAAAAACACCTCTTATCTGCCCACGAAAGGGGTACGATATGCACCCTTTCGTGGGCAGAAGGTATATAAAAGAATACCTTCCATGGTCATATTTACCATTACCAGGCTATTATTTTTATTATAAATGAATGAATATTTTAGCCTTGTATAGCCATGGCCGGCAAATAATCTTCAGTCCTCGTGAGACACTCTCTTGAATCCATTTTATGCGGTCCGCTAAATATTTTCCTAACACTGGTATACAATTTTATCAAAAAAAGTTTTACGATGAATCATAAAATCCGCCAACCTTCTATACTTACCAGTTGGTTTTATTATTTTGATGTTTTTAATAATTATCTTTTATCGTATACTGGTGGAAAATTATTTGGAAATTTTTCCACCAGTATAGTATACACAGTATAATACAGTACAGTAGAGAGTATAGTTAATTTTCGTAATAATTTTAATATGAATCTTTTTTTTAATAATTGTCTGGAAACTATTAGATATCTTATTTTAAACGCAAAATAAAATTGGAAGAAAATTAATTACTTTGTATTCTATTATTGTAGAACCTTAAATAATACCCAATAGATAAACTTGCTTCCGCCTGTTCTATAGTACCTTCCGCAGAGCACTTCTAAATGAGTCCATTAGCGCTTTCATTGTTCCCGTTCACAGAACGAGTGAAGTGCAAATGGTGGGTCCACTATGCAGTCAATTGAAATAATCTAATTTTCTGAAGGAAGCTCTATAATCATCTTTTGTATTCTACTAAATATTTTCTTTCCTTTGGCTGGTATTCTACACGACTACGAGACACGCACACACCCACACACAAAATGTCATTATTCTTAAATTTAGTCACGTCAATGTACTTGTATAGCCCACAAAACACTTCGCACATCAACAACAGCGCACTCGACCAAGCATCACTGGGGTGGCAACAAAGTTCTGTATTCCAAATTATGTTCTTTTTGAAGCGCGAATCTCCTGCATGCAAAGAAGGATTATATTTTCGATGATAATATTAAACAAATAAGGTTGGTTGAATTTAACTTACTCTAGTAGCATGAATAAGTTGAGAATTATTAACCTTCTCGTGTAACCTTTGATATTCAAATTCACATTTCTGGGTTCGAATGTATTGCATACAACCTCTGTACGTTGCAATAAAACTATAAATCATCTCAATTCATTCAAGTTGTCATAGAAAAACGATACAAAAAATGCAACTTTTTTGTATCGTCAGTGCACTATTAGTATACAGAATCTTTTTTCCTTTTTTTTTTAAATAGAGAAGTAAAAGTATTCTCATTTCTCAGTCAGCCCTTTTCGTTAATGGTGTGCCATCTCCTGTTGTAGACCCTTGCACTTGGGAGAAAGCACGCAACTGCTCAGCTATCAAGAGACTTGCTTTTAATGAACAGAAGCGAGCAACAAGCATAAGATATCAGTCATCGTTTCTGTGCCCTTATCGAAAGTTAAGCTCCTTGCATTAGTGTGATGGATCAGGTTTTAGCTGCTTGTCAACGTCTTTGTTTGTTGCATTGTATAAGCCAATGCGTGCTTATAAAATTGCGTATAAAACATAAAATACATCTCTTATTATTATATATATATATGTAGAAAGTATTTTACCTTGGGTATAATAAATGTTAAAGATTCCAAGCAATTTTAAACCTGGTTTTACTCCATTTCCCAAGTAAGCAAACAGACAAAAAAGTCAAGTTTGCACCTGCACGTAATGCAAGTCTATTTGACCCTGCAGGTAGTGCAAGACCAAGATAACTCATGGTAAAAGTAGAATAAATAATATATATATATATATATATATATATATATATTATTTATATATATATATAAATTAACTGTTACATACTGTTACATACGTCTTAATCAACAAACAAACAAAATTATTTTTACCAGTATTATTTATGCATAGTACATAATTCATCATTCAGAGACAATATAGCTCAAAAATCGTGTTATAATACAAAGAATGAAAGCTGTTCTGAGCGTCAACTTTTCTCTTTTCTCTTTTTTTTCCCCCATCTACCTAAAACAATAGTGTTCGAATATCTCTGAGCAATATATGTAAGAACGAATGCGTTCACCATACCGTGTATATATACAGCACTTACATTGCACTTACATCTTTGGCCACATTTCTACCTTTTTTACCGCTAAGAGCAAAAGTGGCTCTCACTGGCTTAGACATATTTGCTTCCCTACAGCAGAATAGCAAAGAGTGGCTGGTAAGAGCTCGTTGATTCGCCGCTGTTGATAACAGGAAACATGACTGGCGGAAATTAACAGATTCGGTCGACAGTATGTCACCCACCTACTCGATATTTTTACAGGGTAGCGAAACGTCAGCTGGTTCTTGAAAAAGCTCTAGAGCTTGTTTCAACATCACACGTAAGTATTATCGTAGCTTCACATAAATTTCCACTCAAACTTTTCCAGACATTTGCTGTTTCAAATGCATTTTTTGGGGGGGAGGGGGTTAATATATACGATAAGAAGTGAGTAAATTAAGATGGTTTATTGGATATTAAATACTGAAAAATAAAATGTGTAAATAATAGTAATATTTTTCAAACACTTGTTAAATTGCTGTATAAGCTCGATGCCGTGGACAATATCCTTTGTTTAGAAATCTGGATTCGAATCGGTTTTTTTCCCTCTCAATTTTCTGAAATCTTCTATTGCAAGAAAGCAAACTGTTTTGGGGTTATACGAAGCATTACTAAGCTTAAAAGAGCCTCCCTTGTTTGTGAATTTCATCTAAAAAAGAATGCCAACGAACACACTCGGTTAGGTTCTTGAACTGTTTAAAAGGGGCTGGGCTAAGTGAGGTTCGACATTGTCACGTGATGCAAGCGAATATATTTCGATATTACCCATTCTGACCAAAAAAAATCTGATGACCGCACGTTATTCAGTACAGTCAGAATGTCAGGTTTTGACACCAATGAAAACACGTTTAGACTTATTTATCTGTGCGTTCTGAGATACTGTTTTATTCTTACATGTGAATTACTGTTTGAATTTTTATCGTACCCTACAGGGATGAGGGAAAAGTAGTAACAAATACATTTTTTATCTCTCGCCATCAATCAGTGATGAAAAGTATATAGTGCGTATGGCGTGTAGGTGGCAATGCAATTCAGTGACCGCTACACATATCAGTCACTGAATTAGAAACTTTTATTTAAAACCGTGTTGGCCTTACTTTAGCGATCCTTTTCAATTCTCTGCGCATAATTTCGATGAGATATGAATCGGAAATAGCCCTCGTTAAATGCTTTGGTCAATTGCTGCACAAAACAAGTTCTGTTTGAAAGTATAACTCTTCTCAGGCGATGGCGATCTCGTTTCTAACAGACTGTCTTAGGACCCCCAGTTACACCTTTTAGACAAGCAATGCGGGTTATTTTTCCACTGATTAAACAATCGGGATATCTCAATTGAGAAACAAGTCAGCTCTGCTTGTTTCAAACTCGTGGCTCCAGCCAGACGGGCACCTGTTGACGATTATTGACCACCAGCATTCTTAAATAGTTCCTAACAATACGTGATGACGCACGTGACCAAGTATTTTGTATATACGCTACGTAAGTGACGTGTGCGCACATCTGCATAAAGGTGGTTTCTAATTTAGTGGACTGTATGTGTACGATCAAACATCCAGAATCTTCATCTGCATCTTTCATGTAGTGATGGATCAACATCTGGATCAGAAATATGTAAGACATTCTAGACAGCTGAAGGGAACTCCTATACCATCCATCAAAACACCCCCCCCTCCCTACAATCTTTAATAAATGAACTGTTATGTGTTAAGAACGGCTCTTCCTTTTGTTCACGTGATGTGCATTTGGGATATTCTGCGAGTTTAACATGTCCATTATTATGCAAACACCAACATATATTTGACAAAATTAAAAAAACATTAATTTTCGAAGTTTTGCTTCCTTCGTTCTCTCTAATGAGTTCATCTGTCGTTCGTTCTTTTCAGATCAAATTCATAAACCAAAGAGGCGTTGCAGCCTGGTAATGTTTTGAATAATCCACAAAGCGGTTTGTTTGCTTGTTATTTTTATGGGGATATTCGTTTGTTTAATGGAAAACGTTAATGAATAGGTTAACATAGAGAACGAAAAATGTGTGTTTGGATTAACAAAGTACGCGAATAGACAGCTCGGAAATAAGTAGGTAGGCGTGCTTTTAATTCAAATGAGAAAAGAGAATTACGCTATCTCTTTGAATAATGTGTTCAGAGGTAAGGAATGAGAGAAAGCAATGCGAACTTGAATATTGTTTTTATTTTTCCAATTATATTTCCATGCGTAAGTACTTATTCTTTAAAGCAGATCTTTCAATGAGTTGGTTATTCTATAAATTTCTTTTGCTATTTAGATTTTCAGTAATCCTGGGAAACTACATATGAACTCGATAAAACCAAAAATGACAAAAATAAAATAAAATACAAATACAAATATCGAACATCATTTGAAAAAAGCTTTTTTTTTTATTAATGAAAGATTTTTATCACATCACAACAAAGAAGATAAGCACTTTAAAAGTAACTAAAATTAAACAAAGCTTTAATATATAAAATTGATACAAAATATTTAAGGGTATATTAATAATCTTATTTTTATAATTTTAGAATATCGATAAAATTAAGTAAAATTGAAATAAATTCATAATAGAATAAAATGCACTGTTGTTTCTAAGAAATATTACTATAATTTTTAGTGATAATTGTAATTTAACAGAATTAGAATGAGTATACTTCATACATGCTTAAATCTAATCTCTATACACTTATTTATAACTTAACATTGGTTAAGTTATAAATAAATGAATAAATTAAATTTAAGTAAATTAAATAATTAATTAATTAAACAATTTAAATAAAAAACTAAAACACATAAAATAAAAATTAAACGTAAATAAAAAATGAATATAAATTTATTTATTGTTTTAGTAACCATACATTTTTCCAATATAGTTTTTTGCTTTTCCTATAATTTGACTATTTTAATAACAAGCAAAGTAAGGTTTTCGTAGATTTGAACTGCTATGATATATGATATGATAGTGGAAAATATAAGAAAAACGATTTTGAAACGAATCTTTTTGTTACTGTCTACTTTCTTCGATTGTTACTTATAATCATTCTCATGATTGTTTGTGCCATTTCTTTAATTGTTTATTTTCTATAATGTCTTTGTAAGAATTCGAATTCTCGTATTACTTTCACCGTAAGCTATGAGGAGAGGAAGGGGGAATGGCAAGATAAGTAGAAAAAGAAAACTGGAAATGGCTTATCGTACAAATTATTTTCAGAAAAAAACTACGTGAGATTTCAGCAAACTAAGAAAAATGGGATCTTGTAAAGAGAAAAATAAATAAATAAAATGATTAAACTGATTAAAAATTAATTGTAATTAGAAATGTCACTGCGTAGCGACCTAAATGTTCCACATTCTCGAAAAGAAACTTTTTTTATTATTAAGAATTACTGGAACTTATTTTTTCTTTTCCTTTAGCGTAGAAAGAGAAAGAGTCCTCGTTTAGTTTTTTTTCTTAGGTTCACTTTAATTTCTTCGAATTGTTTGATGGCCTGAAAGGCTTTAAAATGGGCTTACAGCGAAATGTCTTCGGTAGAACTGAATTAACATTCCAAATGACGAGTGAAACATTTCGATAGGGTTGATGGCAAATCAACAATTAATAATTCATTTTAATAGCATATCTCAAAATATGCTTTCAATTACTAATATGCTGAGTAAAGTTGATGTTGGTGCTTTATTAGTGAAATTATTTAAATGTGTTCGTTAGCCATTATCAACGATCTTTACTTGGAAATATCTGGATTCGAATTCCCATTAGGACGCAAGACAAGCGCCTTTAGAAAGCCTTTTTGGCTGAGTTAATTAGAATATGAAGAAGGATTATTAATGGATTGGCGATGCGTAATATAAAAACCTTTTCGGATCGTCAATCCCGCTTTCCTCGAAGTATGGCACGAGTCCACCAGGGGGGAGTTCTGGCGTTTTCAGCAAGTACTCACGCCTATTTGGAGAAAATGCCAAATAGTAGTTCATTGTCCGGTAAAATCCACAGCCCTGTTTATTGGGCCTTAAGAAGTGGCTGATGCTATTTTGTGCCCCGAAACAGAACTGACTTCGGTTTCTTCATTCTTCAAACACGTAGTGTGAGTGATGATAACCTTCAAGGGCATTCCAGACATGCAGTTGAAATCCAGATCACTTCCCTATCTTCGAGGGTATAGCAGGAAATCAGTTTCATAGTCTGGACGCCAGACGGTGTACCGGACAGGACCTGATGCAAACTCGTTTCGAAGTTTTTCTGATTAACCGGCGCTTAATCCAGCTACATATAATATACACTGGCAAACTGCACGTGGGAAGAGAGAGAGAGAGAGAGAGGTTGTACAGTGATATGCGGAGGGAACTGTTGATGCCATGCTATGACACGAACGCTGGATGCTCTTATTGAAGACGTCTAAGTGTATCTCCTCCCACTGCATGTTCACGATGCTGTTTTTCTTTTCACGTCTGAAACATCAACATGATAATAAACTCGGCACGATAAACAAATAGATGAACGCAGTGTTACTGCGGTTAAAATAAATAAAAAAAAAAACGAATCCCTCAAAAATCTATTTTTTCTAAAATAACAAAAAAACTCTTCACATTCACTTCATCAACATCTTTGGCATAAATTCCAATTTAGCGATGTGCACGATCGCTTACAGACATCCAAACCTTATCGATTGCTTTTGACCGAAACCTAAATAACTGATCCAACAACAACGAAAATCCGACTAAATTGTCGAACCTACACTCTACAGGATTCATTCTAAGAAAGGGTTTGTACAAGAGCTTCAGTGCAGTTTGAAATTCGTTGCTAGAGGATTCTAAGTCCTTAATCTTCTCTTTTTAACCTTCTGTGGCTTACGATTTCCTTGTTCCATTATCTATCAGTCATCTACGGTCTCTATTTATCCCCAATTCTGAAAATTACACCAATTTATTTTCCAATTTGCTCCCTTTTTCAAATTCTCTTTGCGAAGCTGGGAGAGAAGTTGAAGTATTTGCTAGAAGCAACGACTTAAAACAAATTGTTTATCCATCACTTAGAATATCTACGACTCAAACAACTTTCTTAACACTACCCACGCATGCACACACACGCACACGTCAATAGGAGAGGTCACCACAACATAATCTCATATAAGTTTTATTTCTAGTGAAACGCCCTCGCTTCAGCATCCGAAACTTTGTATCCTCTGCCACAACAATACCAACTGCTTATGCTCCAGATCCAGTGTCGGTAGCGATACTGAAAACAACAACACTTGATAAACAATCAATAAGCTTAGTCTGACTTTGAAGGGGCACTCTCTCTCTCTCTCTCTCTCTCTCACGTACATACACCTAAAAGATAGTATTTTTACATCACTTAACGCCAAATCTAACTTCCAAGCATCATTCTTCTCATTCAATTACTGCTATATGAGAAGGGAAATCACTTCCAACTATACCTGGAACATCATGCCTGTTCTTCTGGCCTTATGATGGATACGTAAAAGGCATTTGGTCTTGAGAGTATCTCGCCGATTGTGTTTAAGAGATGTTCTGAACCAGCGCAAGTCCTCTTCATCTCCGCACCGCATTATATACTAAGATGGCACCACTCCACAACACAAAAGTAAGACAATATTTAGCCGATTCAAAAAAAAAAAAAATAAGAAAAAGAAAGAAAGATAAAAAAAGAAATCGTTATCCATCAATATATATATATATTCATTTTTTTTATACTGACTGAAATCCGAGAATTAGACAAACGATTAATTTATTTAACACAACATGTTTCGTCGAAAAGCCAACTTCTTCAGGCATGAGAACATTGAAAGTAAATAAAAAACACTACAAAGAAACATTGTACCACTACAAAATCGACTATAAATTTCAGTTAAGTTTGAACTGTAGCTACAGTCCGCGCTAAAGTTCTATTGTTAGGCATCTGTGCGCGTGTGACTTCACGAGTGCGCCAGTATCTGATACCAGAGCTAAATGAGTCCAGTAAATTGTAACTGAGGTTACTGCTTATGTGATGAGAGTCCAGGACAATTTCCTTAGACTCGACTATGCGGCGTTCTACCTCGTCGTGGCATATATGAAGGTTTGAAGTTGTTGTCCAGTTTATCTCATGTTGGCGGTCTTCACTATTTGTGTTCACTGAGAACAGGACATGACTTGAGAGGGCGCTTGCTCTGGTTCTGTTGTAAGCAATGTCCCTTTGATGTTCCCCGAGACGTAGGAGGATGGACTTCTCAGTTTGGCCATAATATGGCTTCCCGCAGTCACATGTGATTTTATACACCCCTGGAAACTGAAGATGGTTGTGAGCCTGTTTGGGTTTGCTTAGAATTGAAGATATATATATAAATGGAGTAAAACCAGGTTTTAAATAGCTTGGTATCTTTAACACACACACATATATATATATATATATATATATATATATATTTCCGTTCGCGTCGTTTAAAAATAACAGGTGTAATTAACTCTATATTTAAACCAAACCTAGTTCAACAACAAACCAGGCTAAAAGTATACAATACATTAGCCCTACCGGTCTTAATGTATGGAAGCAATATCTGGACAATGAAACAAAAAGACAAACGAAGATTAATAACAGCAGAAATGAAGTTTATGAGAAAAACTGCGAAGTATACCCTATTTGATCACAAAAGAAACGAAGAAATTATGAAAGAATTAAACCAAGAATCAGTAATAGAAAAAATTAAAAAATATAAACATAAATGGATGGAACACGTTCAAAGAATGAAAACAGAAAGATAACCAAAACAAGCCTTAAAGTACAAGCCATTAGGAAAAAGAAAACCAGGACGTCTCCTCTTAAAAGATTACTTCTAAGGCCGGAACAGGCCATGCTAGGCCTAAATCCTTGATTTGCATGAAGATGATGATTACGTCACATCTCCAAGAAGTACGACTCCTCGAAGGAGGGCCTGTACACCGCACATACCAACGCTTCTTAAACTTTTTCCACTCGCTATCCCTCTTCACCGAAGAAATTTTTACGCGATCCGGGGTATATAAATAGGTATACAAATAAACATTTATTGGTAATAAATCATAAAGAAATTTATTTAAAAACAATTCTTTGGTAAATCATGTAATTTTGCCATTTACATAAAGAATTACAAACAATAGCCTCGAATCTGAATTAATTTTTGGTCGTTGCTCTTTCAGAAACCTTTTACTGTTGCCAAATTTTTCACCACCCCCACATTCGGTTACGCGATCCCATTTGGGGTCGCGACCCACAGTTTAAGAAGTTCTGGTCTAAATCATTTATCCAGTCTCTCCACCAGCTACACACAAAGTCCGCTAATAGCAATTCTGTCTGTTGTGTGTCATGTGTTCTGTTTCTGAGCGTGTGTTTTCTGGCTGATTTCCCCTGTATGCGGATTATAAACAAGTTTTAGGAGAAAAAACCTTCAACCTCCGTTTGAGATCGGCTAATTTGTTCAACTGAAACAACCATTTTAAGATTCCTCTCGTCACGAACGAGAATTGAATTCCGAAGGGTGCAGTGTCCTATTGTTCTTCCAACTACACTACGAATCATCCAAGAATTTTTTGAAACATATATAGCAGCTTTTTCTTCCATAACAGTGCGCAGTCTCACAAACTTACAAATCACTGCACATATTCGTTGCTTTGGACCACCCACCATACTTTACCTCATCACATTTGGCTTCGTTCTCTTTCGATAATTGAAATTAGGTTAAATGTAGCTATATGAATGAACGTATGGCTAGATTTCACGTATTCTAGTTCTCCTTGCATGATTTCAACAAATAAAATGAAAGTACAAACATCATAAGCACCTCCTACAGTTCACTCATTCTTAATATAGTTCAGTTATGTAGGTCGTGCATCCCAAGTTGCATTTTATTTGGAAGGTGAGACAAGGGGCATTGCATTTATTATAAACGAAAAAATGATGTAAATGGACACACGCACACGGGCATTCGATAGCATAGAAAGGCCTAGGATTTTATCAAGAATGATCATGCGAAATGACATGTCAAATAATTCGGAGAATTCGTATCTCCATATGCACGTACCATTGATGTAGACAACGCCTTGATAAGATGGGTTCAAGCGAAAAAAAAAGTACGAATATTCACTCTCTTATTGCTGCCTGCAGAAATAATTCGAGATGCTGGGAGATGTCGTGCAGCGCGAGATCGTTAGGTGGCTTTGAAGCGAGACTCGGAGTCTGTCTCTCGGAAAAATGAGAGTCTTCACAGTTTTTTTTTTATTATTTATTTATTTAAATCTACACTAGTTTGTTCGATGGCGAATATTTTCAATGTAGGAATAAGGTCTGGTTCGATATTCGGAGAGAGAGAGAAAGAGGGAAATTCAACTCTACTCTTTTATCTTCATCGGTACACCTGATATTCTTAGCTCGATGACTCTAAGTTTTAGCTTAACTATTTTAAAGAGAATTTCTGGTTATAGTTTTCGATTCATCAAGAATCCGAATAAAAATAGTTGAGACTGCTCAGTTAATTTAGCCTCAGATGATAAAAGTTGAATGTTTTTTGTTCAAAAAGATCAATACTTTTATTAAAAGTGCTCAGAATATTAGTCCAAAGATATTTAGAAATATTTCCACTTGCACAGTCACTTCCTTGGTTAATTGTTCTCGATACTTCAGAAGGGCCCTTCAGTACATTGAGGTAAACATAATTTCATAATTTATATAATAAACAGTGGCTCGATGTAACCAAAAATTTAGTGAGCATCGCTAATGTCAAATTTCATCAAAATGCAGATGTTCATAAGTGCGACGGACCGACGGGCATGGTGATCATAATAGGTGCTTTGACATTTTAGACATTTCTTTATTACATTATATTCAATGAGCAACTATTATCAATTCTTTTGGTATTATAGCTTTGATTTAGATTTATTCTATTTTGTTGAATAATGATGAAGGAATTAAACCAATCGACATATGTATTTTCATGTATTACAAATTACCCTGCTTAAACAAACTTTTGAAATAGTTTGAATAAACTGTACGACTCACGCTCATGCTAATAATTACATTTCTATAAATGAACAGTTTCATCTAAAACTAGTAACGTAATGGAAAACTAAATAAATCATTACTCTTGAAGAGATGCTAATAACATGAAACGAAATCATTTTTCAAATAAAAAGACAGGAAAAAAGATATTTGTTGTAAATCGTTCACGACAATCAACTGTTTCGGTAATTCTTCGCGTAATTCAAAATAATGCATTTGTAACTGAGAGAATATTATTGTTCTATAGATAACGAACTGGGAAAAGACAAAGAAGAAATAATACGAAATGATTTTATATCAGTAATGACTAAAAGTTGTTATCTTTATTGCGGTAAAAAAACCTGTTAGCTGGAAGAAATACAAACATTTAGTGAGATAGGATAAAATATCCACATTTTTTAAACAAACAAACAAAGAGAAACTAAAAAAAAAGCTACTGGAGTGATGTGAATGGGATAGCTAAGGGATTTGGTTTTATCTTCGTCACAAATTTCCTTGGTATTGCACTAATTAAAATATGACTGTGATGGGTTATTTTATATATATATATATATATATATATATAAAATAACCCATCACAGTATATATATATATATATATATATATATATATATATATATATATATATATATATATATATATATATATATATATATATATATATATATATATATATATATATATATATATATATATATATATAATTACTGAAGCAAATATATCCCCTATGGGCTAATTGCTAAAGTAGTACAATAATAATGCGATATAATTGTAATTGATATAATTTGTATAACTGTATAATTGATGCTTGCATCCGCTGCGCTTTGGCCGCCCGAAGATAGACTTATAAGTTCGAGTCTAGTCGCCGTCTGGAGGAACTTTTTCTAAGCCTATCTTCGACCAGTTCCCGAGTTAGTCGATCTCTGGCAGAGGCAAGCGGGTTTCTCATCCTGTAAACTCAATAAAATCAACCGTAGAACCAACATTATTTCAGACAATAATGTTGGTTCTACGTAATAACATATCCTGTTAGGGTTAGATACCAAGAGATGGCAGCACTTGTTTGCCGTTCTCTTCATTGGTGGTTGCCTATAATTAGTGCGAGACATGGGCCAACTATCTCTGATTGGCTACCAGTGGAGATTAAACTGCCCACTCAGTCTCCAAAAGCTAGATGGAGTTAAAAAGCCTCGCCTACTTATTATTTATTTTTATTTTGTATAATTGTACTAACTAATTTCATATACTTATATCTCTAATGTTAATTAGAAGCAGTAACAAATCAAACGTCACATGATACAGGAACTCACCAAGTTTCCTGTTAAACAGTAATTCTTCTTCCATCCACAAACTGGTGTCTTCGTAATGTTTCAACCATACTCCACTAGAATTCGTGTGAAGATGGGCGAAGGCACGCGCTTAAATTCCATCCGCTATCAAGAGCACTTAATAACAGAGCGAAAGTGTTCGGAAAGCCATCACATCAATAAATGTGGATATGTTACTGCAAGACTCACGAGTTTGAACTCAGACTAGATATATGTCGTGTTACTAGAAGTTCTTTGGAATCCCTGTCACTTGGAATAAAAAAGTTACTGTTTGCCCCTGTTAAATGATGTTGAATAGATTTCAGTGGCGGCCGGTGAAAATTTTAAGTATGGGTGCTGCATATACAAAAAAAAAAAAAAAAAAAAAAAAAAAAAAAACTTTTTTTTTCATAATCACTAACGAATTTATTAATAAATAAATTTACATATTAAAAATTGCTTCATTAAAAATATTTCATCCTCACCACGAACAAACACCAATAATAAACGTTTCGTATCAACAGCAATGATAAGTGCAAACGAACATCGGCGTTAGATCGCAGTGTATTTGTTTCGTAATCTAAAGCGTTAATCGAACAATTCCAATTATTAACTATTCAATCAATGTCGAAACATAAGCTGCAACCTTTAACATCTTGTAAGCATTGTTATTATTTATAAACACAAACAAAATTTAATTTTTTCATTTTTTCCTTGGGGGTGGTGCTGCAGTGTCCCAGTGCTTATGTACGGGCCGCCACTGATAGATTCTAAACTAGTAGCTGTGCGTGTGCGTGTGTGTGCGTGCGTGTGCGAGCTATATTTCGTTATTTAACTCATAATAACGAAAAAATGAAGAGAAAATCAAACTAAATATTATATCAACAGTAATAATAACAGTAATATTCTTAAATTTAAAAGTATAAGCTAGAGCAAGTAAAGAAAATTTAGGAACATTACACGAGTTTGTATTTCAGTATTATGAAAGATAAATATTCAAACTAAAAGAGGATTAAAAATATATTGGTAAGGGCATTATTGTCTGTCTTATGGACGTGCAACCACGAGAACAATATTATGAGATAAATTTTAAAAACTCCTAAGAATAAACAGGATTAGAAACAAAGATGTGGTAAGCATAGCAACGCGAAGACTAGAGATTAGAAAAAGAAAAGGGAGTTTATTTATCGCTGAGATAAGCTGAGAATACAAAGTGGAAGTGTGTTATGTTTGTTATTTTGTGTATTCAACCGAGAGTTTATGTTTTGTACGAGGAATATCCCAACATTCTTCTGGACTGGATAAACCAGAATAGCTCCACACGAGGCGACTTGAATCCAGGAGTCGAAAGAAAGAAATTTAAGAAACTTCGCTTCTCTCATTTTCTTAACCTCAAAGGAAAGTAACTTCGCATTTAAAATTAAGAAGTTTTAGATGAGAATGCTTTTGTCTCGAAGGATGAGAGTGAAATAAATTCGACTCTTAGGAGTTAACAGCCAATTGTCGAATCTTTGTTACATCCCGTTAGTCGAATTCCATAACAATATATGAAATTCATTTTTATGGTATTGCTTGCTTTGTGATAATATTTACATATGTATTTATGACTATTTCGTATACTTATAAAATATATAATTGATCTAAATTCAAATTGGGTTCTGTGAAATGGAAGTCTCCCTGCTGTGCATGTAGTGTTGGGTGAATACGTGCAAATGTTTCAATTCAGTGTTCAAGTAAGTTATTTTTATTTTTTTTTTGTCTGTAGCATTTTCTGGATTTTGCACTTTTATTGAAACAAAATCACGATTGAAATATATGCGTATAATATTGAATAATTTTCTTTTGAAACTTTAAAAAGTTTCGGAAGTGATCGAGGGCTTGCCAAATTCCAAATCTTCATGATGAAAGTTTCAACTTTGTGATCGTATTGCTCTACTTAAAGAGAGGATTTCACATGACGAATTAGCAATTTTGATAATTTTATTAGTGCTTCGAAGTTTCGAAATTGTTGGTTCTCATCAGCAACTAGAAAGATACTTCAGTAGTTCACACTTGAAAATTCCGCATTGGTCATAAGTGAATATTATTAATGACAATGAATATTAATAAAACTTAATTCATATCGATTCATAGCTTTCAGATATGACAAGGGTGTTATATGTAAAAGTAGCAGTTCAAATGGAGTTTAGAATTGGAAGTGTAATGAAGAATGTAGAGTGCTTCTTGTTGTATGGGTTATATATTCATCGGTTTCAGTGCAAAATTTTACTGTTATACTATAAATGGCTATTCTGGATAACTGTTGATGTCTAACATTGTGGGAGTTTTATGGTACCCGTCCTCATAATTTATAAATAATATTCCATTTCACAAAGCAATGAGTGTAAACATGTGCTTAGAACAAAAATTATCCCGTTTGTCAGTAAAGACGTTTTTTGTTTATACAGGATTCACGCAAGAAGTAATTTTGATAGAAAACATAGGTTTTTAATTAAAAATTGTAATTTCTTATTGATTCATAAAGTATACAGTATAGAATTATGCATGGAATAGCATATCGGGTAAATGGCCTCCACGGTTTTGCTGGCACATACGCACTCTTTTGTCGAAATTTTCCATGACCGTTTTGCATAAATGTGGCTGAATTTCGTTGATCCAGGGCTCAATTTCCCCCTTCAAGGCGTGGGTGGTCGTGGGCTTGTTGGCATAAACCTTAGACTTCAAAAAACCCCAAAAGAAAAAAGTCCAACGGCGTTACGTCACATGATCTGGGCGGCCAATTCTGATCACCAAAACGGGAAATTACACGTCCAGGAAATGACTCATGCAGTAATTGAATTGTTTCTCGGGCTGTATGGCATGTGGCACCGTCTTGTTGAAACCACATGTCGTCCACATCCATATCTTGCAATTTAGGCACAAAAAACTGGATTATCATGTCGCGATAGCGAGCACCACTAACTGTTATTGCCTTACCAGCCGCATTTTCGAAGAAAAATGGACCGATAATGCCTCCAGCCCAAAATCCGCACCAAACAGTGACACGTTGTGGATGCATTTGTTTCTCAACAATCACTCGTGGATTTTCTGAACCCCAAATGCGACAATTTTGTCGATTAACGAAGCCATCAAGATGAAAATGAGCCTCATCGCTGAAGATGATTTTGTTCGAAAAATAAGCATCCACTTGTTGTTGTTCCATAATCCATTCAACGAACTCTCTTCGCTGTGTGTGGTCATTTTTAATAACCCTGAACTGTCAGCTGTCACGCTGTCTTTTTTTTTCTCGTTGACAACACTTTACCGCACAAATGTCGCTAAATTTAAATCTTGCTTGAATTTTGGGACACCCTGTAGTTTATATCTGTACTTGTATTATAAGGAGGATCTGTTAACAGTCTCCTGAAAGAGGTTTTCCAACAGATGATAGGTAGACACACAGTGAATAGTATTATTTAACATCAAAAGCCTCTGAAAAACCGTCTTTCAAACGCGTCTACTCACTACTAATATGATTTGTTTTTGACAATGCTCTCTAGTAGTCACCATTAAGTGAATCAAAACTTAATAAATATATCTTAGATTCTTCATGAGTTGTTTAGAGTAGTAGAAAAACAACTTCCTAATATCAAAATATCCATCATTATATGTCTTTATTATAATTAGTTGTATATGTTTATGATAACAAATAGCATTGTTGAACAAGCAAAATAGGTTGTTATGGCAACCTTTGATCTTTCCACTGGAACGATTCATCTAACAAAGCCACAAAAAAGGAGAAAATGGAAGAACAAATTATGGAGTTGAAAATCAAATAAACGAAAGTCTGCAACAAGTTCGTGTTGGAAAAATAATAGAAAATGGGTATAAGTAGATTTCAATGGGGTTGTTGGGGTTCTCGTTCTCTTAAGCTTCACGGCCATTAACTATCCACATTCTTACAGCCTTTTCGAATAAGCTCTGACATCAGAACCCCGCGTGCAGTGTGCCAAAAAACGGAAATCCTAAATTGATAAAACATTAGGCAGTATATAGGCTGTTCACACGCACACCCAGCGACAGCTTTTATGAGTGCAAAAATTGGAATCCGAGTCAAATTAAAACATACTTTACAACCGTGGCTGACATTACTTCAATATACCTGATGCAGACTCGATTTACGACCTTGCGTCACAGCCTAATGACAGCAGCCTGAAGTTGGCAAAAAATTGGAAATAAAAAAAGAAGATAAATGAAGGGGAGGACAATCATGCATACTATTTGCTCTCTCTCTCTCTCTCTCCATTTCATTTTTATTCTAAATTAACTCCATTCGACTTAACTTGCTTTCAGTATTAGCTTCACTTCTCTCATTATCTTTCTCCTTTTTTTAAATATTACCTCTATCTCTCTTTCTCTCTAACTTTCGAGACTAATATCAGTATGTGTGTGTATATATATCATTGTACTTGTTTTCAATTAACATTGAAATCGTCCATCATTATGAATAATAATTTATCTGCTGTTTCGGAAGATCGAATCTCAATGGATAAACTTATTTGTTAGATGACTTACAAGTTTGTTCATAAACAAACGCTTGCAATAAATTCTTTCAATAATATCTACAACACAAATAGGTTGTTATTGTTTCAGACTTGATGTGCGGATGATTTTCAATTGTCACTGGACTTTGATGTGCACATTGTTGAAAAATTTCTATTGTTGTCCATCAACACATCCATCACCACAATGCAAAAAAAACAATAACATATTAATGCTGATTATGGAAGCGCGTCTTGCAGAGTCATAAACAACACAACGCCAGAATTCTGATCAAAAACACAAACACAAATTTCCTATGCATTTATCAATAATAACATTTATCCGCCCTGCCATGTAAAGCATTCTTTAGGAGCATTCAAAATAAGCAGTGATGTAAGTGATGTGAATAAATGCCGCCCCCCAACACCTACACACACACACACACACACACACACACACACGCCAATATGTATCGTCTTTTCAGCCTACTTTTTTTACTGCTTGAGATGCTTTCTGACCTCTAGAACGAAACTAATTTTCTGTTCTACCAAGCGGTCAAAAGGATGCCCAAATAATTTCTCTCGGCAAAACGACTCCATCCCATTACCACATCTCATCACGATTTCTCTTTTCCTTCTTCGTGCAGGTCAAAGGTCAGAAGTAGGAGGGAAAAAAAACTGGAATTGCTATCATATTGCACATCATCTTATGACCTCGCGAGGAACCTTTGTCCTCAGGTGCAGCAACGACCACAAAGAAGAAAGAAGATGCAGGTAGGAAAACACATTATGTCACTAGAGATCATCAGTCGTGTCACAAATCACACGAAATAAAAAAAGAAACCAAAGAAGAAACACTAAACGCCTGCCTTAGCGATAGGGGCGGATATAAGATACGCTGCCCATTTACGTGAGATAGTTACATGACCGGTCTGCTAGATGCTCAGTCATAAAGACTTATTTTAAGCTTTAACAACAACTAATAATGAGATGGTAAAAATAGAAAGAAAAATTTGTTCTTTTTTGGGGGGGGGTCTTAATTTCGATACATGTTCTTTCGCGTAACAGTTTATAAAGAAAATGAACAAAATATATTAAGTATGTTTTACACGGAAGATAATCTCGGTAAAATTTACTGTTGCTATGGTAACAGAACAGATGCTGTTGATTACCATTGTTAAAGCTATTGGCAAGTAGACATGAAAAACTTAATGGATGAATTGAATTATTTGTAATAATTAAAATATTGTTATAGATTAACTGAAATATGCATGTTATTAGTGAGTGATTATTTATGACTCCTAAATGCGGGAAAAATATAAACTCCGTAAATTCATGTTTTGTGATCTTTAATTAAATACGACTGACTAGAAAGTGTTGGTAGACAATCAAGTAATTCTTTGGTTTTTTTTTCTGACGTTTACAGACAGACTAGGCAACTGCTGCATTGTCAGATTGGAAGAATAATACGTGCCCTTTGAAAATCTGGGTTCGAACCTGCTTTCCCCTTCTTTCTTTCTGGAAACGTATTCGCTAACCAGTCTTCGAAAATATCAGACTGAGTGCATGCGAGAACTAAAGTTCAGGAGAAGGAAAAACGCATACTTGCTTTTCTACAACACTGTAATTTATGTATGCTACTAAATATAGATCGTAATCAAGAATAAAATATTTTTCTAACTTATTAAAGAATGCCCATAAAACGAGATTCTATTTTGCGTATACAGAAGGTTTTTCGTAAAATCAGTCCGTAGATGAAAAAGAAAAAAAAAATGAAGTATAACTTATGTCATTACTTTGCCTTCAGCAACTATTGCGAGTGACACACACACGACTCATACATTCTCTCTCTCTCTCTCTCTCTCTCTCTCTCTCTCTCTCTCTCTCTCTTTCTCTCTATTGCAAAACAGAACTGAGCATCTAGCGCTGCATGCAGTACGAAAAAGGCTGACGACTCACGTATCTTTGGAAAACTCATTACGTTTCTTGAAGGCATCTTTTGAAGACATTTGGGAATGGCATGGTCGAGATCGAATCTGCGGGGAATATGGGAGTCCAACGTAATGGAATGTTATAGCCAGAGAAGTGTGAGGGGGGAAGGAGTTTAGTTGAACATCATCAATGAGTATTTTCATGTATTGGGGCAGATGTTAAAAAAATAGTGCAACCGCAACATTTATCGAGGAGACTGGATATATAACTAGTTTTACACACACACACACACACACACACACACACACACACACACACACACACACACTTCATTTTTCATGTGCAATTCCGAAAAAAAAAACATTTCGACATTCTTTGCCCCATTGTATGACAATATTTATTATAAACATTAATTAAAAATAAAATAAAGTGTAAAATATAAAATTAAAATTAAAAGAAAGAATATTTTGAAAAATATTGTCATTTTAATTTATTTGAATGGAGTATAATGTTTGTTTACAAACAATTATTCGTTCTCATTAAATATTTACTAGATGAATTCACAAGTCCATAGGATCTCTGAGTTCGATGACCTCAGAGATTTGACCAACTCAGCGATACGTTATGTACATCATACAAAGTTATCTGACACTCCATAACTGAGTCCTTTTCGACGAAGCTCTTTGATTGGAATCCTGTAATTATAATGATGATTATTAAAGCCAATTTGGGCAGGTCGTAGACCTTAAAGGCATATAAATAGTTACTCGGAATATTATTATAGATAGCCACCATAGGTAACTGAATTATGTAATAAAAAACAGTCGATAACAAAATAACGTCAGACAGATTTTGTCGTTGTTGACTATGGCAGGAAACAAATGAAAGAATTTCAATCAAGCGAAAAAGTTTCTGTGGTTAATGATACAAAGTTATCGCATCGTTTTCTCAATAGGATGCTCCAGTTTTCTACTTTCAGTCAAACCGATCTTTAGATCACACAGCTTACATAAACTGTCATCGGTTGATTTTTTTTCACTAATCTAAACAAGTCTCGCTATCCCTATCTTAATGACAAATATTTCTTCTTATGAATTGCTATACGGCCAAGCATCCTTAGCAAGTTAATGCCTCGGTCAACCACCGAGTCACCATTTTAACAAATAGATAAGCAAACAAAAAAAAAAAAATAATAATAATAAAATAAAAATTCAGTAACAAAAAAAGACTTCACATTAATTATAGGAAGTTTTTAAAAAATTTTTAAGGGCGTGTTTAGCCACCACAAGCAACGTGTACGTACCAATGACACTAAGGCGAACAGCGTAGCTGAGCGTGCGAGAACGTCGATATTCTGTCCGGCACTTATAGCTTCCTTCATCGTCGGCATGAACGGGTTCTATTTTCAGAGCGGGAGGATTTATGTTCACGTCGAAGTACATTCGCGTGCCGTACGCGGAGCTAGGGAAGTGTCGGGCTTTATCAATAGGTCCTTTTCGAGCGTCTAAACTGTAAATTGGCACCTTTGTGTCCTCTTTGTACCACAAAATTAATGTGACGTCGTCTTCCAGGACTGGCTTCGAGACATTACAAGGAAGTAAGACTTTTCCTCCCGCAACACCGTACAACATCGTGTTGGCTACAGAAACGGGAAACAAAACACCATGTTAGTCACGAATACCTCAGAAACACAAGAAATTCAAGCATTCATTAAAATAAGCCGATTTTAATGATTATTTTCTGAATTTCTGGCCAGTTTTCTTTTAATCAAACGGCACTATAAATAAAAAATTTCAAATTTCATTTTTCTTAAGATAAAATTAGATAAAGATTATAAAATAGAAAATTAAATATTATATACTAAAACATATTTTTAAGAAATGGAGAAAGCTTTAAAATTTTAGATTTATTCTAAAAATTATTTAAACACCTTTTTTTTAAAGTTTGAATCTAATATTTATAAATTAATGCTTTGTAATTGAAAGTGATGTAGATTAAATATGGAAGGGATCAAGCGATCATGAGTTGTGGTGATTGATTCATTCAATCCAATACCCCTGGAGGGTAATGGATGGCAATGCTGTAGCCAATGAAGTTCTAACTGAGGCTCGGCTATTACTGTTACCCTCCTGCCATGATCAGAGAGCTTTAATAGCTCAATAACACCGTATCCCTACATTGTTCTCTACAGATAACGGGGAAGATGAAAAGCATTCTTGCCTCGCCCCTTTAAGTCAGTCCTTATAAGGACTATAAGGAAAGTGATGTAATATTATAAATAAATACATGTAGTATACCATTTTATTTTTTACTTACATGACGTAAAGATTTCATTTGTATGATGTCAATTTGTTATGTTATATGTTATTATATAACATGTTTGTTATGAATTTATAAAACATTAATAGTCATTTTTAGAATCATCATAAAATAATTATAACATTTAATAGTAATGATAATATTTAACAATAATGAAAAAAAATTTATAGCATTTGATAATAATTTGAATAACCTTTAAAATAATTAAAAAAATTGTATATCTATTAGCATTTAATAATAAGTGAATTCGTTTGCAAAGTATATATACATGTTAAGTATTACCATAAATTAACATCTATCTAACAAAACTGTCATATAAATTCAAATCATTGAATTTTGAAGTTGAAAGGTGGTGAGTAAGAGGATGAAGAAGTGACGCATGGAGAATGGTCGTATCATGGAATGCATTGTTTGAGAGGGTGGTGACATGCAGACGGTGAAGGAGCTTAAGAAGCGGTATGATAGATTTTGTATTGTCTAAGATGAGCCTCCCGCGATGAGTCTTCTGACGTCCTGAATAATTGTTGTTGTTGTTGTTGTTGTCACAATGCTATTCTTTTACTGTTTGTCTACTAAAATTTCTATCTATCTCCGCTTGGTAAAGTTGATGTCAAAAATTAATGCAGACATACACAAATATAACGATTTTTTTCTTTAGTAATACATAAACCAATGTTTCTGACCTATTTCCCAGATGCACAGCGACAACGTTCTCTACCTAACAGACTGGAGGTTTCAAAGCACATGTTAGTCATGGTGGTTGTTTGTGGATGTTTACAGGTGGAAGATGGATTTCATCGCTTGACGGGTTGATTGCTGAACTGAAATGCTTGGAAATTCCATGTTTGGTGTTGAGAATGAGATTTACAGATTATTCCGCCATTAGACTCATTGTATTCAATGTATTTTGTTTGTTATTATCAGTGTATCATTAATTAAAACCTTTCGTTGTTGGGATTAACACTTAAACAATAACAACACTAATTTTTTAAAACACGTTATTATGTCTCAAGTAAATCACATGTATATATGTAATGTAAAAGTAACAGAGCCTCCATAGTTCGGTTGGTATAGAGCCTTTGGATAGAAAAACACGGATTCGAATCCCATTAAGCGGAGTTTTGCTAGACGAAACTCCAAAAAACTTGGGATTTTTCGTCCCTTGAGGGCCATGTAGGTTGAAAGCTTTTAGAAAAATGGAGTATGCAACATTGTGCTCAGTGCTACCTCTTCAATAGATGAAGAAACTCAGGTCTATGAGAAGATGTTGTTGCGCAAACTGAGTAACCATTTAGCAACAAGGGCTGTAGGATATCACCACCAATGCTAAAAGAATGTTCAGCTGAACTGGTTGTTTCTTTGATCAAACCTTTGATTAGTTGAGCCTCAGAACAGGAAAGATTCCGCAGTAATGGAAGGAATGTATGGTAATTTCATTGCACACGGGTAGTGAAGGTCTGATGTATCCATTATCGAACTATCAGGATCTCTGGAGTGGTGAAGATTTAGGAAAAGTTGGTTAGGGCTCGCATTCAGAAATGGGTTGACAGTGAATCTCTACTTTGGAATAAACGGCATGGCTTTGCTAAAGGAAGGCTATGTTTTAGCAACTCGCTCACATTCTATAACAATGTTACCATTGAACTAGACAAGGAGAATGGATATAACATGTTACTTTTGGATTTTGCTGAGGCATTTGACAGAATACAGCATAACAGACTGCTGAATAAATTGGAGAATATAGCTTTGGATTATAAAATATTAGCGTGCATGGATGGCTGGCTGACAGATATCAAAAAGTGATATACGGGGATCTGAGTGTGCAAGGATTAAGGTAACCAACCAGTGGTGTGCCACAAGGATTATTCCTTGGTCTACTTATTCAATCTCCACATTAATGATATTAGGAAGGATTTGACAGGCAACAGGTATATAGCTATTTGCTGATGCAAAGATAGGTAGGGTCATCAGGAATGCTGCTGATACTTGCAGTACTTGCAGAATGATTTGAATAGGCTGGAATTGTGGGCATGGGAAAATGGGTGTCAGTTCAATGTCAGTAAAAGTAAAGTTCGCTTTGTGTGATTAGATATTCAATGTCATATTATATTAGTGGGTTTAGGCTTAAAGAAACTGATGAGGCTAGGGATCTTGGAGTGTTAATAGATAGGAAGTTGAAGTTCAGGGGCCATGTAACAAGGATTGCGAATACAACTCCAAAGATAATTGCAATGCTGAAACGAACGTTCACATGTAAAGATAAGGATGTCATTTTGCCTCTTTACAACGCCTTGATAAGACCTCACTTGGACTATTGTGCGCAGGTCTGATCTCCTGGTTTCCGTTGTGATTCTAATATGTTAAAAATGATAGTTAAAATTAGTGTTAAAAATGATATCAGAATTGTGGAATATGATTATGAAGACAGATTGAGAATTTGTATACTACAGGAAACAGGAGAAAAAGGAGTGATATAATTGAGACTTACAAACTTCTGAAACAATCATACAGGATATCAGTTGATGGAATTTTTCATTTTATGGAGGGTGGGGAAAGGACAAGAGAGCATCCTTGGAAGCTGAGAATGAATGCCGCTAAGAAGGGGATGAGGGCTAGGTTTTTTCTCTCATAGAGTGGTGCATGGTGGGAATGGATTGCCATTGGATGTGGTGTATTTAGTGAGAATGCATTCAAGAAGAAATATGACAGCTGGTGCTGGTAGTATGTGGCCTCCCTTGATGGGTTCCTGACTCACTGGGAGTATCTCTTAATAGTAATAATAATAATAATAATTCGTAGTGTTTACTATGTCGGAAAGCCAGGAATATCAAAGATGTATAAATTCGTGTTCTTTCTAGGATGCGAAGAATCACCTTCATCAGGGCTTTTCACTGGAAGATGATTTCGCCTTCTTCTTCCCGGTAATCCGATTTTTTCAGCCCTCAATCAGCAAATCAGGCAGGAGAATACACACATGAATATATATTTAAGAATATATTCATTAATATAAAAATATGCACATTAAGAATATATGAATATAAAATTATGGTTATTACAATCAGCCTGGAAATAGTGAGTTTTCTTCTAATTTTGGCTTTGAATGTTTCTTCATGCAGTGCGTGGAACAGTAAAATATTTTTCATATTTGGGAACAAAATGAAAAGTTTCCAAAAATATAAAAAAGTGTCTAACATATGCTAATTTTTTGTTAGGAAAGAATAACCCTTAAGGAAAAACAATGTTTCTAATTTTTATTAACATTGTTATTCATAGGTATCCTATAATTAAATGAGATGAAAACACATCATAATTTCCATTATTTTAAGTTTCGCATCTCAGATCACTCCCTCCCACCCATGCCAAAAATATCCAAAGAAATGATTTCTGAGAGAGAGAGAGAGAGAGTGACCAAGGAATTTCTTTTTCACTATGTAATGTCCTAAACATGATTCCAATGAGGTAATGTCCTTCTTGGCAGAAAATTCCTCATAGATGACGTCCCCTCTTTCCTACCAGAATCCCTGAAGAAACACCGAGAGTAATTCGGTGTCATTTCGAAATAAAATATTATATGATAGCATGTTTATGATAAAAAGATAAATATGATGTACTGCACATGATAAATAATATGCGATAACTTTCAAGGATTTCTAACATCGGAGGCAGACTGATGGCAGAATTTTGACATCATATTTCGTCTGGCAGTTATTTGATTCAGAGGGTTATTACTACATTACAAGGATCCTATCAAATGTCCCAGGTCGTGTATGAAGCTTTCTAAATTCTAAAGTACAGCGAAAATGTTCATCCTTTGTCCAAAAATGATTTGCCAAATGCATTAAATCTATCAACTGCATAAAGAGGTCTCATTCAATTATTCCGCGCGATTTCAATACTTTCTACCCTTGCAGTATTTGCTTGTGTCAGCCTTTTTCTTACTATTCATAAGAAAGCCTGCTTCATAAGCCTTTCTTATGAAACAGGCTTGGGAAACAATGGAGTTTTTGTTAATCGAAGAGTAAAGAAACGCAGACGGTGCGTCATTGGTTTATCACCAGCCTAAGCATTTTTAGCAAAACTTTCCATGCCTTCTAATTCTTCTACCGAGCCACGATTCTTTTTCTTTTGTAATTACTGATCTGATTTCTTCCTTCTTCCTTGCATCCTTATAATAGAGTAAATTTAAAGCGCTCATCCTCTGCTAGAAAGTTGACAAAACACATTGGCACCATTAGTTATCTAAACCCTGACCACCCACGTTTTAATAAACGTTAAGTTACATGCTCGTTTTTTTTTCTTTTGACAAAATTGTCACAATGTTGATGAAATGAATTTTTTCAAAAACATATTTTTTTATGAAAATGTCAACTTGAAGGTGAACTGTTTTACTGTCGTCCTTCTGGTTGACAGGCTTTTGACCCAGACAGTTCCAACGGACTTTTACTTACTTTTTTTTTTTTACTTTTTAGCTGCTTTTTTATGTGGTCAGCATTACGCGTTTATATAATTCCTTCGACAGGCGTCTCCTTTAAGTTTCAGCTCCACTTAGCTCGCAGTATAATTGGGCGTTTAAAGTCGCCATAGCAACGCTGCGGGTGGGATAAGTTCAGCAAAGTGTGCATCTGTCTAGGTCATCTCACTCATGACAGTTATTTTATTTTATATACAGATATATATATATAGACGAAATTCAGCCAAGGATCATATATTTGTCTCGATTGATCTATTGCAATAATCGTATAGCAACATGAACCGAAACGCTTGCGATTTCTAAAGCAAAAGAAATAAGACAGCGTCATTATTCTGAGATGATCTCAATAACTATTTCAAAAATATTTAGAGAAATTCAACAAATTATAAAAGGAAATAAAAATCTTAGGAGAAAAATCTGAAGACTCACGTCATATTGCCCTTTTCTTATTAGCTATAACTACAAAATCAAAAGCTGAACGATTTATTTAGTAAAAAAAAAAAAATCAATGGAATATTCTGGACAATCATGTTAATAACAAGCAGTACAACACTCCCAGTGATTGACTCTAAACGGATATGTAATGAACTTGTTTTCCAGAATCTTCCCGATATCTTCCACGGTGTTCTTTTTTTAAATGGATCTTTTATCAGTTCAACCGACATCCATGGATTCTACAATAGATCGCAGCCTTCTGTAAGTTGGAAAACTGGAGTCACGCGTTTGAAAAGGACTTATTTCAAGCATCGGGACTCTACGCACAATCTTATTTACAAGAATTACACACATAAGGATTTCTCCCTACTAAATAGTAATAAAATAATTTGTTTGTTATCAATTAAGATGTATGCGACGTCCTGTTTCCATGGCAACAGTAGGTTTTACTTGCATTCGCTAATGAGTACAATGTTACCGCTGACGTTCGAAAGATATCGTCAATAAATATTTTTTTTTATTTAGCTATTGGAATTAAAAGCTTACTAATTTCAAGCCAATTGAGTAATTATGATAATGAATTAATTGATCGGTGAGTGTTAGCACTTGTAGTACTCGTATGTCCTAATCTTAAAACTATAAGAAAAATCTCTTATTCTCCAACTTGTGCTGTAATCATAAAGTTTTTATGACAATAAAAATTAGCCCAAATACTGAATATTTAATATAGATTCACTGAATAACATAAATTCTCTTGAAAACAACGAAAATATCAACTCCGATCCATATAATATAGGCTGCAAAGCTGTATACTTCTAATACGTTACCATAGATATTGAATGTAGTGTGTGTGCTCCTTTTCAGCATAAGTATCCTGTCTTTTATGGAATGAAATTAGCGGTGAACCGTGTTTGTATAACAGCACTCGTAAAACTTCATTAGCTAAATCAAATAAGTGAGTGTAAAGTGAACAACACGCCCGAAGAGAACGAGAAAGTTAAGAGTGTGATAAAATTCCTCTCAAACAGTGGCTCAGTATCTTGCTCAGTCTTGTACTCAATACAGCCATGTTGTTTCTACTGCTGGATAGTAAATCAATGGCTATTTCAAGAACCTTGTAAGGCACTTCATCAAAGTACTTCGCTTCAATTGCATAACTCTTTTGATTTTCTAATAAAAGTACCCGACATGATTGCCAATCTAGTACGTTTAATTAAAGCACTCCAATTGTACTGTTCTAACTACGCTAATTCGTGTTTCTTTTTTGTTTTGTTTTGTTTTTATCTATTTTTAAGGTTCAATCTGATTAAGTGTTATTATCTTCGTTCGTCAGAGGAAAAAAATGGATTGAGTTTTCTCTCTCTCATAGGTGCTTAAGAATTTTTCTGGTCTTTACGTTAATCGTACTAGAAAAATTGTGCCAACTAAGAGAAAACAGCAACACAATCTTGTAACTACATATGCAAGCATAATCTTCATTTATTTTGTTCTAGAGAAACTTCACTACTCAGGTTTCTCCATAAGCCATGGATTAATAAAGACGTGATGAAGGTAATTATGTTCGCGAGATCTCTCTCTCCATAGACGGGCATTTAACCTTCCACACCCATGTTCTTAAAAGTGGGTAGAAGAGTTTACCGGAGAGCTTGTGCAGGCTTATTATTATTATTAGAAGACACGAAACATGAATTTGAAAGAGAGATAAAGTTGTTCAACTAGCACGATTACTGGGAGAACGTGGGGATAAAAATTCTCAGTTATAATTGGCTCAAAATCATTAAATATTCAGGAGTGAATATTGTGGACGAAACAGGCAGACTTCACTCGAATAGATGAGGTATTAAATTGACTCGTAGTCGCTTAGGCGATCGGCTTAATGGTTATTCTGATGAAAATGAAACTGCAGAATTAGTCAGCAAAGAGTTAATGGAAGTTGCTTGAAAGAAAACATTGCAAAATCGGAATTTGCAAACGAATTAATTATTTAGGAAGTTGTTCAGGAATGCGGCAGACTATATCAATAACATTTTTAAACGACTTCGTTCGTGTTGTTAAATTTAGGAATTTGTGTATACTTGGTAGCACAAATAATAGTGTACTGGAGCAGTCCCTATCTATTGCATCTCTCATCTTATCAATTACATTTCTTTATTATTACGAGGCGCCATCTAGTGTCAAAAGTTTTCCCGCTATGTTTTACATCGTTCATTTTTATCAGTTCTATTCTATCATGACTTCGAGGCGCCACCTAGCATCGAATTTTGTATTTTCGACACGAGTGTTCTCAGAATATTTAACAAAGTTTTCGTTTTCATAACCATTTTCCCAGTGTGCTCAAACTAACTGAAAGTGACCTTTTCAGCCAATGCCACTCTTTTGTTGTTTCGTTCGGTGTGTTATTTTCTTGTACGGCATGCCTCTTTAAAAGTTTTCAAGGATGCAGAAGAATGACATGTTTTAAAAGAGTGTTTCCTTTCATTACATTTTGCTTTAATTAAAAAGTTTCAATGGAAAGTGTCGTATTAATTTCAAACATCAATCTTGTTTTCATACTCGAATACATATTTCATTAATCTTAGACTTATTTAAGGATTTTTCAATTTTTTATAATAATCCCAAACATGAGAAGTTATTAAACCTATGGATTGTTTTGTTTAGCAATTTTATCCTTTCATTACGATGACAGCTATGAGTATCACGCAACTGCTGGCTAAAAATAACCAGTAATTATAAATCAGCGGAGAACCATTGTGTGGAATAAATCAATAGATAATTCAATAGATATCTAAGCATTGATATGTTTTATGAGAAAATGGAGTCTATTTTTGACTCTGCTCTTTGGTCTAAGCTTTTCACGTTTAATCACAATCATTAACTATGAAATAATTGTTGTCACTTTTTTTTATCAGGCCATGTTACATCACTTAACAATATTTCAGTTGTTGAACAGAAACTATTGTTGAATTATTGAGAGCATTTATTACTACCTATTGTTGTAATTATTGAGGATAAGTGATCAGTAATCATTGTTTTAATTATTGCAAATGGATGCATTCTTTAAATCAAAGTACTGTTGAAATTGTTCAGCTATTTTAGATGAATAGCGCAACTTCTGCGAGTGTGCTTCTGAAATACAGAAAAGTGTATTACACTTTGTCTTAATTTGAACTAATTAACAGTCAATAAAGCATCTCTGTCTATGCTTCAGTTTCAGAATGTCAATTAAGATGAATTAATTAAACAAAGAGGGACATCTGTTTGTCTCGAACGTTATGGAATCATTGAGATTAAAAAAATAAAAAAAACTAGCAATCAACATTTTCTAAATTCTTTGAGTCCTAGTCGACACATTTGTACAGACTTTTTTTTTTTTCAATTCAAAAGACCGAAACATTACACTCTGTATGTTTCCAATTTCTATGTAATCCTCAGTCACTATAATAACGAGTCCAACAGAGTTAAAACTTCGATCCGCATATTTATGGTGTGAGTTAGATTTAAACGCCCAACATCATAGTTGCGAAATAGCGATGATCTGACCACTCATGGTTTGCCTATTTCGTTCTTTATGAAGTTGTTGCTATGGAAACATTGCGTTGAATTCGTATTAAAACAATCAATAAACCTATCTTGATTATAACAAATGAAAACGCGTACATCTCTTACTTGAATTAAGTACTAGTTAATTAATAGTCAAAAATAATATTTGGATTACCAATTTTAATTAGAATTTCGCATATTTAACCCTTTAACATACAAAGACGTTTGTGACACGTCTTTTGTTTATTGCACCAAAATTGATTTTGAATTTTGGTTTCACATATAAATACAACCGAATATAGACGCTAGACAATCTTGTGCCTATTTCCTTTCAGCCAAGAAAAGTTGCCAACGACGTGTATCGGCTATTGCGTTTGCACAAATTCATCATTATTTTTCAAATAATGATGAATTTGATCCAGCAAATCATCCTCGCCCAAACAATTGGCAGAAAAACGACCGCTTTCTGATTTTTTAATTGGTACGTTAAGGGGTTAAACTCAATCAAATTGCACCCGGTCTTAAGAGAAGAGATAAATGTTGCGAGGCAGATAGAAATGTGGTAATCAAACGTTTCACTATTTGAAAGCATTTTTATGGGAAAAAAATAAAAATAAAAAAAATACCTGATCTCTAACAAAAAACTAAAAATAATAGAAATAGACAGTATATATAGTCCTTATAAGGACTGGCTTAAAGGTGGGAAGCAAGAATGCTTTTCATCTTCCCCGTTATCTGTAGATGACAGTGTAGGGATAAGGTGTTATTGAGCTATTAAAGTTCTGATCATGGCAGGAGGATAACAGCAATAGCCGAGCCTCAGTTAGGACTTCATTGGCTACAGCATTGCCATCCATTACCCTCCAAGGGTATTGGATTGAATGAATCAATCACCGCATCTCACGGTCGATTAATCTCTAATTCTCCGAGTTCAAGAATCAGACAGTATATATAATAGGACGCAGGACATATATGGTGCAGAGGGTGAAGCTTGACGCTTTTCATATTCTATTGTCTGTTTCGGGAGCAGTGATGGGAGAGATTTGTGAGCTATTTTAGCTCGCCCTGAGTGGGCAGAAGTGGTTACACGTCGCTGAGTGTTAGGATGGCTTTCGGTCTTTTATGTTTCCAGTGGTCATTACCGTCATAGTTTCCGACTTGTTGTATTAGTTGGTTAGTTCTTCATAAAGAACTTTTCTGCTAGGGAGTGTAGTAGTGGAGAGATGTAGGGGATATTTATGTCCCGGTGGATCTGGGCATTCCTGATTAACCACAGGGCGTCCAGAATCATTCGCAGGCATTTGTTCTCTAGTCTTTGTAGCTTGAGGATGTTTGTCTTGGAGGTATGGCTCCAGTCTGGGGAGGCATATATAATTGTGGGACGGATCACTGTCTTGTACAGTTGAATTTTGTTTCTTGAGATTAGTTTGCTGTGTCTGTTGATCAAGGGGTATAGCTGGGCGATAATATTTGAAGCTTTGGTGCATGTGCTCTTGATGTGGCTGTTGAAGCATAATCGTTTATCGAGAAGTATTCCTAAGTATTTTGCTTCAGTTTTCCAGGGAATTTGGAGTTGAACAGGGTGATGTTTCCTTTAAGGGATGCTCGTCTTCTTGTGAAGAGTATCGTTGTGCTTTTCTGGGGGTTTAATTGTAGTCGCCAGTCTGTAAACGATTTTTCTAGATTCAGGATGGTATCTTGTAGTTTTTTAGTTACGAGATGTGGCTGGCGGGATCAGGCTAGTATAGCCGTGTCATCTGCATAAAGGGCGATGGTGGATGTGAGAGGATTTTAAGGGATGTCTGCCATATAGATGTTGAACAGGATCGGGACTAGCAGTGATCTATGGGGAACTCCAGCGAGGATTTTCCGTTGGGTTGAGACTGTTTCACTGATTTTGACAATGAAGTTCTGCGGAGCCAGAACTTCATTGGCGATGTGTAAGTAAAGCCGTCTCTAAAAATTCGGACGATCCCTAGGCCACTCAATCGTGGGCGAAAGACCGTCCATCTCAGCGGTGGCTCCATTCAGTGATGGCCTTTCACCCACACACCACCACCGAGCAGAACCGCTCATATTCCGAAGAAAATCATTCGCCGACAAAGCCCCTCAGCGGGCCGTGCTGGAGAACACTTTCTCCGGAGACTCAAATCGCTCCCTTAAGGCAAAAACCTTAAGAGAGTGAACTCAAAATTCTCGAATCTCTGCGTCCCAGGGGGTAACAGCAACAACCGAACCTCAGTTAAACTTCATTAGTACAGCATTGCCATCCATTACCCTCCAAGGGTATTAATCATCTTATCCTTATAAGGACTGGCTTATAGGGGCGAAGCAAGAAATGTTTTCATCTTCCCCGTTATCTGTAGAGGACAATGTAGAGATAAGGTGTTATTGAACTATTAATGCTCTGATCATCGCAGGAGGATAACAGCAATAGCCAAGCCTCAGTTAGAACTTCATTGGCTGCAGCATTGCCATCCATTACCCTCCAAGGGTATTTAAATGTTTAAATGACCGCCTCCGGTATTAATCACCGTCAATTTATATAAAAATATATAAAAAAATTATGTGAGCTTGAAAAAGGTGTCTTTAATTCTCTTATTAAAACAGGATTAAAATATTTGAATTTTCTTTATTAGTAATTTAAAATATTCTAGATGTGTTTAAAATAAACGTTGCTTACTTTAAAATGGAGCTTTCTATAGTAGAAGAACCTAAAATCTGAGCTGCAGAGAAAGCTCTTTGGGAAATTCAAAGGCAATTTCCGAGACAATAAAAGATCGTATTACAAATTTCGCTAATGCAACGAAACTTCTCTGCAGGAGTTCAGTTCTTGACTGCTGCGAGTATAGTTACGATATCAACGTACTCTCTGTGTGTCTCTGGACAGCGTAGTAGATCAAGCGCTCAAAATGGAAGACGATGAAAAGCAACCTCGAAATTATCAAGGAGAAATTTCGCCGTCTCTGATTATGATCAACTAACTTCATAATTAGTGATAAAAGAAAAGGATGACAGCAGGCGTCTTCATCTTTCAAGATGGACTACCGTTGGCCGCACTTAATATTCACTTTATCAATGACATTCTGCGAATAATTTTGTGGAACAATACGATTATTGATTGTCGAATTTGTGAAATAAATTCATTAAAGCACTATTCAGAGTAATCATTTAAAAATTAGGAACGATTAAAGACATTATGGAACAAACCGCATTCATGTTAACAATTAATGTTTTCTTTTTTTATATTTATTATTTGAGATAACTTCAGTAGAAAATTAAATACTATCTGTACTTATTATTATTATCTTTTTCATTTCTCTTTAAGACTGCAACAACTAACTTCCAGAAGGGAAAAAAATTGTATAAGCATCTGACAAATATTCAAACATATAAATAGAATAATTTAATTAAATATTGATATTCAAAGTAACATTCTTCAATCTATTTCTTTAAACTCGTGTGGTTACTATGGAAACATTGTCAATGACTACGAACTTCAGTGATAATCGACTTTTCATCTAATTTATTAAAAGGGTTTTAAAAATACAGCACTTCATAATGCTCATTTTAAATAATTATTAAGCGTGTAATCTTATTAGTAGCTCTATTATCCAAACCAAGTTTACAGATTATATATTTATTAGCGTATATAGATTCGAAAAAATGTTTAATTAAATTAAAAATAATACACGTTTGAGGTGTTCTGAAATATTTATGCAAATAAACTGAGTTTTGGAATTTCAGCAGAGGTGATTACTATACTATCCAGAAATATGACTAAATTTAGTGCAAAGTAAACTCACACACAAAAGTACTTATAGTCTTTATAAAGACTGGCTTAAAGGGGCGAAGCAAGAATGCTTTTCATATTCCCCGTTATCTATAGAGGAACAGTGTAGGGATAAGGTGTTATTGAGCTATTAAAGCTCTGATCATGGCAAGAGGGTAACAGCAATAGCCGAGCCTCAGTTAGAACTTCACTGGCTACAGCATTGCCATCCATTACCCTCCAAGGATATTCGCATCTCTCCACACACACAAAAGTCCTTATAAGGACTGGCTTAAAGGGGCGAAGCAAGAATGCTTTTCATCTTCCCCGTTATCTGTAGAGGACAGTGTAGGGATAAGGTGTTATTGAGCTATTAAAGCTCTGATCATGGCAGGAGGGTTACAGCAATAACCGAGCCTCAGTTAGAACTTCATTGGCTCAGTTAGAACTACATTGCCATCCATTACCCTCCAAGGGTATATCGTGTTCCTTCATTTTTATTAAAATGGTTTTAAAAATACAGCCTCAATTAGAACTTCATTGGCTACAGCATTGCCATCCATTACCCTCCAAGGGTATATCGTGTTCCTTCATTTTTTTTTTCACAAAAAAATTTATATAAAATATATAAAAAAATTATGTGAGCTTGAAAAGGTGTCGTTAATTCTCTTATTAAAATAGAATTAGATTATTTTAATTTTCTTTAATTATTAGTACTTTTCTAATTATTTAAAATTTCCACCATTTTATATAATGCATTTATCAAAATTTTTTAGAATTCTTAAACTAAATTTGAAATATGTCGACAAATTTATCTACGGATCCTTTTTGATTCCATTTCCCGCATGCATACTGATGGAGCTTTTAGGTACTGGATACACACCTCAACTATTCATCACGTTTTAACCGTTTCACGATAATATGTAAAGATTGATGTACGGGATCATACACACCAAAACATTTTTCTTGGTGAATAAATGACTTTGAATGTTCACTCTATCATTGTTTTGAAACTCTCAATACCTAATCAAAACCCAAATTTTCCACCATCCACAAGTATTTATTCACTAAAACTACATAAATGGAAATTCCATGCCACATCAATAATTACTTGTGCTATTTCTACTTTAACATAAAGATAACTGGTCTCCTTTAAAAAAATGTACGTCCAAGTTTTTTACACTAATACTTTTATTGCTAGAAATTATAATATCACGATATTACTGTTATAACTTTTATTATGCATGTATGTTTCTGGACACGTGTTTTTATTAATATTGGAGCATTTATTTATACTGTATTAATCTCTTCCCATTGTTATAATTCAAAGAATGCCGATTGTTATTCAAGTATCGCAATTATTGAGAACCATAACCATTCAAACATCACTGCTAGAAGAATTATGGTTAAGAATTATTCTAATTTTGAGCAAATAGTCACACTGCTTTATCGACCCTAAATGACAGCTCTTTCTGAAACACATACCCTGTAATATTATACGCTAATAAGCGATACTTGTGAAAGATAAGTCGGTTGGTAGCCATCGCAAGCCCTTCTCAATACGCTATAGCAGTACGCAAGCCTAATCCCCGGTCATTGCTATATGAAGGGGAAGTATGTGTTGGTTAGAATTCGAAGCAAGGATGAGTAACGATGTCTATATTTCGCAGATCATATCACGGCTTCCAAAGGGCACATCCGAGGCTATAGACGCTCATTACATAAATGACCATCTCATGACCTATAATAAATTGGTGTAGTGTGACCAACACTCCTTGCCCTTCATCTATTACCATAATAACAGGTTACTAATACAAGGGTTTCAGGTGGATGTGCCTGGCAGATTAATCAACTGCACCCATGGCACTTCATGCCAACAAACGCACGGAACAACACCGAGAAAGGTGCGAAAATGATAACGATGATTGCACCAAGAGGTGGAAAAGCTTACGCATTGGTGGAACACAAATGGACGCTTCGACATCTCTCTGAGTGGACGCAATTTCATATTAAAGAGTTTGGTTAAGTTATTATCGGGTAGCTCTCAAAATGGCTTTATTTATGAAGCGAGCAGTTTTTTCCTCCTTAAGATTCGATTGGATTATTAGTGATCTGATTTTGGATTGACCACTGCGAAATATTTCGATTTATTATTGTGATTATGAAGATCATTTTATTGTTCTTCTTATTATATACGAGTACACCTTCATAATGATCTATAATATTAATAATGATGCTAATATATTGCAACTTGATATATTATTACTGGATATATTATTGGATTGGATTGAATTTTATTGCCTATAATGCAGGCTATACCTCCGAAATGAGCAACAAACGAGCCTTAACTCTACCTACATCCATTTGAGGAGTGTTGTCCAACTACCTTAGTGCCATCTGGTCAGTTCTGGATTTTTTTCCATTTTTTTTTTTATCAACCGTATACTATTACTAACTGCTTGTCTATCAAATGGTCAGTGAAGACTGTGAGAAACAGGATTGAGTTTTATGTAACAAAATTAACTGTTCACTTAATTAGCTCTGGGTTATGTAACTGACTTTTTTTCCTTATGATATGTAACATGATACTGATCACTTTTTTTTTTCAGTCTGACACGACGACCTTCTTTTCGGCTGCCATAATTTGAATGAAATTGGAGCTTTCGATCATGCAAGGAACTTTTCCCCCCTTAAAAAAAAAAAAAAGGAAACGTCATCTGATGCAGTGCAGGCAACTAGCAATGGATTACTTTGTTTTCTATGAGTCTAATGATAAATGGGATAACTTTAGAGACAGGATAGTCATCTTTCTCTAACGTTTTAAAATAGCTCAATCCATTTAACTGGTCATGAAAAATAAAAATGAGTTTGTATAATTGCACGATTATGTTTACTTTGCATTCAAAAGGCGACTTCTTGTCCTAATTTCATGATTTCATTGCAGTCAGTTAGAAACTTTATTTTTTGTAGCCTTCAATTTACAACGAGTTTTGTTTCGAATACAGTGAAGTTGCTGATCGTAACAGATGTGATTTAATAGTTAAGACCATAAACAGTATAAAAACTGATCAGCAATGAAGACTATAATATTTTTTATCGATGTGAAATGTGAAATATATTTCTATAAAATATATTTTATAAAACTTAAAATTAATTTTTAAATACAACTATCTTGTAGTTGTTAAACGTCCACACTATATTCAGTAACTCTTTCGCGAAATGCAGCAAACCTGTTTTTTCCAGTGTCTTGTCTTTCTTCCCCCAATTATTAACCATCCATCACGATCCGATTTAATATTCAATTTTTATAAAAAAAAATTAAACCTCATTGGTCAAGTAGACAGTGTCTTTTCTTACAACCAACAAGCTACGGATTTGAATTTTTAAATGGGGTGTTTACGTTCATTAAAGTTTTTAATGAACGTAAACATTTTCGTTGTTCAGTGTAAGTCTTACTTAATAAAGATCTAAAATGGTCTAAAAATGTTCCATGTTTGGTCTCAATCTTTTAGCTCATCCACGCTCAGTCCCTTTCGGGAGAATTCTGTTTCAATACGCAAACGTTTGTTTTTCTACTTGTTAAAAATAATGGTAGGATTTTTTCTACCAGAAACTGGATTATTTACTCTAGCTAAGTAGACAAACCAGCCGAAGAACACAGTCACAGTCAAACAACATATATTAGCCTTTATTTTCAATATCTTGAAGTATATTATTAGTAAATAATGGTATATTAATACAGCGAAGATGTACTGTAATAATTTACTTGCCTCCTTAAACAAAAGAGACGTCTGCAATTTCTTTGGTTAGCTGGCCATCCCCATTATGACATGTAATCCTATAGAAAAAGAACATTTCCGAATTCACATTCGGCAGTTATTCCTACTAAACATAGAAATGTTCACTTAGTTTCCGGTCATCATAGTTCTTCGACCTTTTGTGCCATTAAAATTAAATTCCGTAGTTCAATCAGTTCTAAATTCAACTGAAAAACAAAAGCTTATATTTCCACCGTGTATGGCCCTGTTTTTGCTACGAAAATAACCCAATTCTATAATATATGAAAGGGGTTATTTTATAACTGGAATTGCACAAAACTTTTACAAAGTTTTTAGGAACGAAAGACTGCGTTCTTTATAGGGATGAATACAGTATCTTGCTAAGAGTTTTCTGTGCAAAAGAAACTTATCAGTACAAGAAAGATTATCTTTAATTTCGTCCACTTTTCTAAGCAGTAACAGTTTCTATGTTATTTCGTTCTGTCTAGACTCATTTATCAACTGGACAAGATGTGTTTAAGGCTTATTTAGCCAGCCCCCAAAAAAAATCTTAGATGTTTTCTTATCTTTAAGACTCCTCATCGAAGCTAAGTTCTTACCAATGATTTCAGATACACGATAAAATCCTCGCCTGCATAAACCATTTACACCTCGTATATTTCTATGAAAATTCAATTTAATTTTTTTTTCTTGGTCCTTTTTTTTTACAGTTTCCTAGCGAATTTCTAGAATTTGATCTTGCGAAATAAGACAAAAAATGAGCAGCGGTTTAGTGTAGACCTTATGAGACGTTTATAGGATAAGAAAAATATCGATATTCGATTGGACTGTCTTTGTTCACCGGAGTACGAAAATTCACTATCAAGTGGTGACATTTTTTGAAGGCACATTTTGCAAATAAATGGCTCTGCCTTCCTCACAATAAAAGAATCTGTAGAAAATGCATTTATCAATACGGACAAATATGAACTTCTTTTTTTAAAAAAAAATGAGAAATTTTATCGAAACAGAAGGTGGAAAAAAATAAAAGCCTCACGTTAGGCAATTTGAAAAGGAACAACACAAAAGAATAGCAGTTGATAGAATATCGTAAGACTATATCAAATTTTGATTTAGTTTATATTGTTTTTATTTCTATTTCGATGTTTATATACATATGATATATTTATATACATATAATATATATTTATATACATACGTATATATACGTATATATATATATATATATATATATATATATATATATATATATATATATATATATATATATATATACGTATATATATATATATATATTTATATACATATAACTATTGGCAAAAATACTGTAAAACCTAAATAAAGCAATATACTAAGATTAATTATATTAAATATTATATATATTAAAATATTAACATCATTTTTATCAAAATTTGGTTTTAATTCTTTATTAAAAGAAATATTTTAGAATTTTGTTTTCACACCTTTTTTTATTTTGCAATACTATCTTTAAACGAAAGCAAGCATCACTTGCACACTGAACTATTAGTGTGTGCAAAAGGAGACACTAAAATAATGTCTTTTCTTTTTCAAGTTGGTTTTCTGTCTATGTAATTTGTAGTCCTGTCTCAACGTTTCATCGTATGTTTATTTCCTTCGCTAACAGAATTAAGACGTGGAACTTTTCTAGACTGAAGATATCCGAAAACTTTACAGTTACCCTAAACAGGCAGAGCACATTCTTCAGTTTAATGATGGTAAAGTGGAAACCCGAGACAAATGCCCTGGATGTTTATTGATTTTGTGGATGACAAGCAGAAATTTGTTTCTATGGTTAATATTAACATGTAATAATAGTAAAAAAAAAAGTTTTTAGTTTCGTAAACGCCGAACACATTTTTCTAGAGTTTGAAGCAGACACAAAATTGCATGGGATCATTAGAGACTGCATGCCTTCTAAATTTAATTTGTCGAAGTAAATTGTCAGAGCACGAAGTTTTTCTCAATATTAAAGAGAAACTTTTATCTATTTTTTTTTGAGCACGCATTTATACAAAGTTCTCAAAAGAAGTAATTGCAGCTTTCAATATTTGTCATCCGCGCCCTCTGGAGACGCTCTGTATATTAATCTATATACATGTATGAAGTAACCGATCTTTAAAAAAATATGTTACTAACGCCCTCTAGAGGATCCTTGTTGCAAAACGTGCTTTTTGAAGTAACTGAAGACTTTATATAAATAAATGTTATTTTTTGTATAGTCTATAGCGCCCTCTGGTGGCTTGCATATAAAATTCGTCTTTTTTATTTAGTCGAACTTGGTTATTTCATATAGCAACTATTATGTATTAAAACCTACCGAAGTGTGGAATTTTACCCAGAAGGGGGGGGGGATCACTGAAAGGTTATTGAGTTTCCAAACAATTCGAAATAGACAATTAATGAGAATTTCAAATATTCGCTCTTGAACTACAATTGACTCATCGTATTGTTAAACAAATCCTTGAAATGTTAACAACAAACAGTATGTGCGAGTTCAATGCATTCTTGAACTGTTAAGATCGCGCGAGGAATCTTGCGCAAAGATTGGTTGCCATGGTTACAAATGATGGTGATGGTTTTCGATCAGAACTCTCGTATGACACAAGGACAATGACGTCTTCCTTAGCTGGATCTAAATATGCCTGTTTTCCTCCTCAAATACAGGTAATTATAGTGCTGCCAAAAGTTGGAACAGAAATGACAAGATTCAAACGAGGGGATGGTTTATTCCTTCAGGGCAAAACGTCAGATGCAGCTAAGATTTGAAAGGCTATTCATCTTAGTAAAGATGAAATCAATACAACTGCAGTGGTAAACCCGAAATTGCTTAAGTTAAGAGATGAAAATCATTCAATTCGCTCTTGTATTTTGCAATTTTCTTTCGAGTATCGAAAGTTAATTTTCGTGTCTTGTTTAAGAGAAGATAAAAGTCAAACAAATTCGGTCCTTGGTTAATTAACTAAAGTTTTGGTAGGGTACTGTACATATAAATTATTTGCATGGCTTAATATTGAAATGGGAAAGCATTAATCACTACGGATGCACATTACCTAGCGATATACCATTAAATCATCTATAAAATGTGTAATGGGAGATATCAATTATAGTTTAATGCAGAGAGAGAGAGAATGGCTATAATTATACCTGCCTTCTCAGTGATTATCATTATACTCGAACTACTTATATTTCACACTGAAGTGGAGATAAATGCAAATATAATACTGGCATATAAGACTGTGACATAGAATAGAGAGCTTGGATGACGTCTACCAAGGAATGTCTAGGCGCTTGGTATTAAGAGGGAGGAGAGATGACGTTTGTGAAACGTTTTCCTTAAGAATCGAATCATTACGCTATATTCGAAGCTGTCAAACAGATTACTGTATCCAAATCAACTCACGGCCAACTGTCTTAAACAAGTGATCATTTATATTTCAAAGCGAGGACATGATCTTTCATAAATAGACGATTATATTCTACATGCGTTGTTTAAGTTGGACTGAGACAAAGGAGGCGGACATGCCTGCGAGGAAAATATGCATTTAAATGATGTGCAGTTGTAGGAATAATTTCGCTAATATATTTGATGATTATTGTGTATTATGTCTATATATCAATACATCTATGATATTCTAGCATTTCATTTTGTTAACCAAAAACGTTTCTCTTTAAAATTAGCTAATTACATCAAAACAATAGGGTGACGACCTGCTTGGTAGAGTTGCTACTGCACCAGTTCTCCAATCAGCTGAATTTTTCATCCATAAATATTACTGCGTTACTTGCTTGAATATGTGGAGAAAACGACTTAGGACACGCCTATTAAGGGAGAACAAACTACTCGCGAAACAATAATAGCAGAATATTTGAATTCTGAAGATTGTTACTTGATAGTTCTCAAGAACGCAAAATTTCCGATATAGTTAATCTAGAGCTGATTAAACAGAAATAGGAATACTAATATACAAATTCCATTTTAATTAGTATTAATCACATATCTTTAAATAACTCGTAAAAACGTAAGTTTTTTTTTAAAATAGAATAAAATAAATCTAAATATTATAATAACATTAGAATAAAGTAATAAGAAAAATAAATTAAGATTAAACTTTCTTTAATTTATTTAATTATTTATAAAAATCATTGCAACACCATTTAAAATAATATATAATGTTAATAGAGGATGATATATAATATGGAAATATATCTGTTTTTGCAATTGCAGATAATGATCACGATGCGTTTTTGTCTCACTTATAAATGGGCTTTTCCGATTAGTTATTTTGATTACAAAAGTAATCATTGTACATTGTAAATGTCTTTGACCTTCCGTTAATTTTTTAGGGTCAAGAACTTTCATATGCAATTTAAATACTTTTATTTTTAAATAAAACCAAGAAGTGAATTGTTGTGTCATTTCTACGTAATGCCCATATTTTTCCAGTATTTATGGGTGTACAGTGAAAATCTTTGTTAAGCTTACGAGTTGCATACAATGGCAATGCGTTGAGCTAGCCAAAATGCAATTTTTATTTAATATTCTACACTTAAAACCTTCTGATCTTTAAACTTTTTAAAGAACCTTTCCACTGAAAATTTCAAGATAGTTTAAGTACAAAGTTGGCGTTTAAGAAACACAAAAACCGTGTGGATATCTTCCTTTATTAGGAAGCATATAACAAGATGTAGGCATTGAACTAAAGTCAGCGACTCAAGATGGTAAAAGAGATCCAGGTTTATACATAATGAGAGAAAAGAAGAGAGTGAAGAGGGGAAAAAAATAACAGGACAATTTAATGATTCTTCTTAGACGGACGTTTCTATTGTGTTTCGAAATACAGTGAGGGAAAAACTCTCTTGGACGAGAAAGATATTCGTTTTTATTTGTAAAGAAGGCCTTCCATTAATAATCTAATTTCTCCAAGAATTCGGGGGATTTTTTAATATTTTTTTTATAATTCCAGATGAAACATGGTCTACTGTTATGGATACAAAGAAAAGTATGCAAAGTATGAAAAAAAGTGAAGAGGTAAGTTACTTGCAGTAATAGATTTTTCTTTAAGAAAAGAGAAAACTTAAGAAAAATAAGAAATTTCTTTCCTAATCTTAAGTATGTTACAATAGCATTAGAATAAAGTAATAAAAAAATAAATTAAAATTAAACTTTCTTTAATTTATTTAATTATTTAGAAAAATCATTGCACCACCATTTAAAAGAATATATAATGTTAATATATTCTTTTATATATATGCGGTGTTTAAGCTTATGACAGTATTTAAATTTCAATATCGTATTCAGGATTCTTTCTATTCAAAATTACTGAAACTGAAAACCATTGTTTTAAAATTCATAATGTAAAGTTGTTTCCTTAGTAATTATTTTAATTAATTAATTTAACTAATTAATTAAAGCTTCGAAATATATTCACTGACATTGTTATATAAGACAGAATTCTAATAGCAGAACTGCACAATACAGTATTTATAGAACTGTTCGTATGCAAATATAATTATTTTTATAATAAAATAGGTTTGTTTGTATGAGTAAGAGAAATAAGATGCTACGATTCCTTGTTGCTATAGCAACAAGAGTCTAGTTATATGACATGTTAAACGACGTCCACTTCCTTGGCAAGAACGAAATAGGCAAGGCATTCGTACCTCAATGGTAAAGGGTGTGCTGTTACTTTTAACCGCATTCGTATCTCCGTAACCTAGATTGAAGGGACAGGATTCATTTAGGCTTGTTTTCGATTCCCTTATAAGATGAAGACTATTCACAAGAACTTCATTCGAAAACTTTTGTTTTGTTCTTGCTACATGTGATTTGAATGCCGATTTAAAATATAAGGAGACTGATAAAGAAATAGATGATGAATCTGAAATAGAAAGTACCGCCACAACAAATGATGCGATTTAGTGGATGGATGGAAAATAAAGAAATGATGAATGTTTACTGTAAGTAAACTTTACTTCTCTCTCTCTCTCTCTCTAGAAAATTCTCTTCCATAAACCGAGAGTGAAGGAGCATTGAAATCGCACGTCTGAAAGGAGTGAAAACTCAAGATGAAGAGTTTCAAAACGACAGAAGGAGGCTATCTGGTTATGCACTAATTACTTCTCTCTTTCAAGCACTTTTCCAAAGCAGTTAACAATATTAGGTCTTCTAACAGCGAAAATGTAACCAATCTTGAGTGGCGTCAGCTGTCACACGAGCTCAAGTCTTGCAGAAATGTACTTAAATATTTAAAAACGAACAATTAAGAGAGCCGGTGACTAAGCACATTCAAAACCGACCAACAGCAAACCAATTAGCGGGACTTCATTACACAAGAAATCTGAATATTCAGATTTTTCGGGAGAATTTGTTTGTGCAAAGGCCAAAGGTGTGCTTGCAGCTACTTAAACGTTTCTTGTGTGTCGTGTGCTTAGCAGAGGATGCTAAAAGTGTCTTCTAAAGGTTAGCATTAAAGAATAATCAGCCATGATTAACGGCTTGACCTACTTCCTTGCGTGCCTTCGAATTAATATTTTAACCCTCCCTTCTTACTGTCACTGCACTTCCTGCCTGTGGCTCAGACTGCATTCCTTTAGTGTGCGCTCAACGTCATAAAACCTGTCGCTTTACCCTGTAAATAACGCGTCCCTCGCAGTGGGGATGTCGTGAGCGAAACGCAGTCTTACATGGGCACAGCAAATATTTGTGATGGTGTTATTAGAGAAGGGGGGGGGCACATTTGCTCATTTTAAGTAGAGTGTCGAGAATAGATGTTGATTAAAGGAATGACAGGAAGTGAGAGAGAGAGAGATCTTTAAAAAAATAGGAAAATAGAAGAGCATCTGACAAAAAACACTAAACATAAAAGATTAAAAAGAAATACAAAACGTTTAAAAAAGAAAGAAAAAAAAGGAAGAATGGAAAAATACAAATGCAAAATGCAAAATGCAAAACAAAAGAAAAATGCAAATGACAGAAAAAAATTACTTCAGAAGAGGGAAGAAATATTTATTCGTATGATGTTCCTCAGGACTAGTTGAGCTCTTCTAGTGAGGAATTAAGTATTTATTTTATGACTGTAGATCCGTGTGTGTTCACGGGCTGGTTTGCCTGTTCCGAGGGACGAAAAACCCGAGTTTCCGGATGAAAAACCATCTGCCGCATGAGACTGGCTAACTCACCTTTAGTCGAAAGAGACCAGATAGAGTTCCTCACGTCATGGACGGGAATCGAACCCGGGTCTTTCCGACCAAAGGGCTTATAGACCGAGCTACGGAAGCTAGGGGAATAAAGAAATAAAGATCATAAAATATAAAACAAAGAAAGATGAAAACGACTGATACAAAAAAGATCTTTTCAAAGTGGCATTATTATATAGTTACATTAATTACTATTAATCACGGACATCCCCTCATTTTTCCTGATTTGAATGACCTTGGTTCTAATCCCATTAGAATGCGAGTCGGCTTAATTACCCTTTTTTTTTCAATTGAAGGTGTGTTAATGAGGTGGGAGTGCTTTATCCTTCTGGTTGTTCATTGCATAGACAACCGGTTGGAAAACACAACAGAAATAATTCACTAGATTCACAGCATAGTTGCTTTAATTGTATTTCTAACCAATACAACCATATACTGTAAATATATAATTTAATTTTGTCTAATTTTATCACTAAACCGGGTCCTTTGTTTGGAAAGACCTGGATTCGAATCCCATCTGTGACGTGGAAGAACTTTTATGAGAGTGTGCCGGCAGAATATAAGTTGGGTGGACTCATATGGAGGTAACAGAGTGTTTTCTCCATTCAGGTTTTTTTCGTTTATTTTACTACAAAAAAGAATGCCCGAAAAACACAATAATTAGGGGACGTAATATATTTCCTCATATCTTCAGTTGTTTCGTCATTTTAAAATGCGTCAGAAATGTATTATGACCGGGATTGAACAAATCTTTCCAAACAATGGACATCTCTGCTATCGACTACTCCACGGTGGTGCTTATTTTAATAAAATTTAATGGACTGCAACTGAGTTTCTCTGATTAATGCTGACGATCCTCGAATGCCATATTAAAAGCGAGAAGTTATTTACACGAAATCCCATTTGGTAAGGTCGCTTCATGTTGATAGCCTTCACTCCGCTGTGCTATTAATATTCGACTAATCCTGTTAATCTACTCCTTCCTGCTCTCTCTCATACATAGAAGCACACACCTGCATATTAATGGCTTTATAAATTGCCAAACAGTTGACTTCGCTTTGAATTTTACGGCTGCAAAACATCAGATGGAAAGAAATCACGCCAATACCGTTCCTGAAGATCGGCAAAGAAAAAAATAAATCCATAGCACCAATCAGAGGGCGCCATGGCAACAAATAAAGTCTAGGCAGCGACACGTTTTATAGTTTGCCATGTCGCCACATTTAAGTCTTATTGATCAGGAGAAAAAAGTTCAAACTATGAACACAGCAACATCAACCACGTGTTTTCTGCTGTCTGAAGAGAGCGAAAAAAACAGTCTTTTTTTCGCTCTCTTTTTTTATAGGATATGTCTTTTTTTTTCTTTTTTTAACGATTGTTTGATTTGAAGTTGAAATTATTTCTTCCATCATAAATCAAAAATAAATAATTCGGTTCTTATTCAAAGACAAAGAAAGAATGAGGAGGCAATTCTTTCAATTCACAGAAATATTTAATAATTCAAATCACCTTCCCATTTCATGCTCAGTACTAACTGGAGCACTTAAATAGAGTGTTGTATTCTTTCGTATTTAATTTGAGTGATATATGTTAAATACATACAGAACAATGGTAGATTATATAGAAAAAATCACATTTCACTGACTACAATTTGCTAGACTATTGATTCTGAGGTTCAATAATAATACTGAGTTCCAGTTTGAAATTCTGAGACTGAAATGTCTTCAAAACATTTGTCTTTTTAAAAAATAAAAAAAAAATCTATCCATATACTGAAGTAGCTATCCATGAAAACGTCACAACATGCCTAACGAAATTTTGTATGAACTATGATATCTATTTCGACGTCCATTTATATGCATTCTATAATGAGCAGTAGCGAAATGACAGCGTGATACACAACGTAATTAATTAAAACATTAACTGCAGACATATGTTGCGAATACATTACTGATCTCATCAAGAAGAACTTGCTGCTAGCTGGGATTTCGTACACTATGGGTGCTTAATGCAACTATTGGGATAACTTCTTTGGGTTTAGTTTAATCCTTTATCCAAGTGTAAGCAAACAAAGTTTGTGTCTGAAGTATCTTCAGGACTAAAGGATTAGGCTAAATTTATTATAGTCTAACCAAGTGAAGAAAACTTCCAACAAACTTCTTTCGATAAGAAGAAAGAAAGAACACATTGATTGGCCAATTATTAGTACACACCTATCATTCGAGAATCCATGCCAGGACAGGTCCAGGATATGTCGACAATAGCATACGGATTCATTGTGTCAAGTGAAAACATTGGTTGGCGGTATCATGGAATGTGGACTGTTTCTTGGTGTTCGTGGTGTAGATCGGAATTGATCTACAAAGTAGATCAATTCCGATGACGGTCCTGGTGGGCCAACGTCTGATTATCACAATCCTACTTCAACATCGTTGCTGACCAGACGCATCCCTTTCTGCTCACAATTCACCCATCTGGTAAAACTACTCTTATAGTAAAAGAGGACTACAACTTTCTGTACCTAATAAACTGGTCACGTGGTATATATTATGTTCAACTAACAAGATGATATATATAGTCATTACCGACCACTTTTCTTTCACGCTTCCAAAATGTTTATATACAATAGTATTCAAACTTCATTATAAAGAATATCGAAAAGAAAAGCCGTTTATGTTATGAAATTCGTTGGCCACTTACACGAAATGCACTTTATGAAAAGGCTAAGTGGCTAGGTCATTAACCCTAAAGTTTCATCTCTTGCTTTCCTTTATTTGATTTTCTGTTACTTGCCGGGGACAAAACCAATCAATACTCCGCTCTTTCTAATCTCAAAAACAAAAAAAAGGGGGGGTGGGCTTGATCTGTACCACTTAATGTTCTCTTGAAGACTATTTTTGAAGAATACTGGACTAACTAAAGACATAAATTAGGCAAGATCAAAGTAAAGTATGTTATACAAAGCATCATCGCATGTAGTATCTCATCACTCCGTTAGAAACAACTCACAACGCATTATAAAGTGTATTCTTTCTATATCTCTAACACCAGCAATATAATATTATTAGGAATTTAAGGAACAAAGACTCTGTAGAAGTGTTTATTTGTGTGCATGTATACGATGTATGTATGTATCTGTTAAAAAAAGAAACTGTGTGTGTGTGTGTGTGTGTGTGTGTGTGTGTGTGTGTGTGTGTGTGTGTGTGTGTGTGTGTGTGTGTGTGTGTGTGTGTGTGTGTGTGTGCGTGCGTGCGTGTGCGTGCGTGCGTGCGTGTGAACATCATTACAAACTAGCTCAACGTGTAATAGATATACATGTTTACAGCGAAATTAAATCCTTTAAGATGATTATTTAGTAATTTTTAATCGAAATAATAGAAAAATGGAGGGAAAGAAAAGAAGCACAAACAAGAACTAGAATAAATGTACTGGTGTATCTATTACAAAAAGAAAGCATTATAATATTATAGTAATACCTAAAAGAAGATAAATTACCGAAGATATAGAAGAAGTGAAAGCAATATTTTAATAAACATAATTCATAACAGCCTATGAAGTGATCGAAATGCAAAATCAAATATTAAAAAGAAAATCATTAAAATTTGGAGACAAATTTAGCATGTGTAGATTATGAGAAAGCTTTTGATCAACAAGCAGAGAAGAATTATGGGTTAAAATGAGAGAGAAAAAAGCAAGGATATCCATCATTACATTCAGTATCAGCTAAAGTTTAATAACAAATTAACAGAAGAGATTAAAGTTAATCAAGTGGTAAGACAGGGAGCATTATATGCTTCCTTTATTATATGCTCTACTTCATTATTTGCTGTACATATAATGAAGACGAGCTTTCAAAAAGCAGTTTATGAATTAAATAAAAGAAGGCAGCAATACAATCTACAGAGTTATTAATCTATTTACGCTGCAAAATAACAAATTGAAAAGATAATAATTTAGATGAAAATCACGTTACAGGAAATCTGTGGGACAATTAAAAGGACACTGAATAGAAAATAAAAAATAAAAACAAAACAGGATGAGAGAGTCATCTTAAATTTTATAAAGCAGTGGCCAATGTGGTGTACGATTCAGAAATGTGAACTGTTAAAAAGAAAGATCAAGGATATTACACCAAAATTAGACTTTACGGATACGCGAGTTAGGTATTTTTAATATAAATGAAAGAATATAGATGGAAATGGATATAGCATTGAAAGAGGCTACCAAGATATCAGCTACCAAAAGAAGTGGTGAAATAAGACCAAAGGGAAAAGAGAAAGAAAGATCAATTGCAATATCGAAAGATCAGTGAAGCCGGAAGAGACAAATGCGTAATCCTTGGTGAGAAGGAGGGGAATATATTTGTGCATACATCTGAAGGCTTCGGGAATTTTAAAATCGGAACCCTTTTCAGACTTCTAACTAATTTATTATTCTTACTTCGATCAATAAAGCCAAAACATAGCTCTGAAAAGCCAATTGTTTTCAACCAAAGGACATCATCGCCTTGACGTAGCCAACTATCAACTTGATAGTTGGCTCTTATTCAGCTACTGTTAAAATGATCCAAGAATGCACACCTAACACTGCTTTATTTTTTTTAAAAAAGTAATCATTTTATGACTGTATTTCTAGTGTTTAAATCGGCATTTTTACTTCATTGAAATTTCTGCGCTCTGATGAAGTCGTCTGATGGAATGACGAAAGCAATCATTGGAATTCAAAAATGATTCATTGCAAAGAGGCTCGCAGCATTTAAATAAATTCTCAAATTTGAAAGAACTCATTTAAAAAGTATTTGCAATGTTCCAAAAGATCCCATGACTTGTAGAAACTCCATGTTCTGCAAAACCAGATCATTCCTTGTGAACAGTCCTAGAAGTCTGGTAGAAACAGGATTACCGAACAAGAAAAAATTTGGTATACTTCACTCTTATCTTATGGGAAGGTTTATCTTTAATGGAAGAAAAGATAAGAGAAATCTCTTCAATGGCTTGGAAGAAGCCTAGAAATCAAATTCATGGAACTCTAGAGATCCATACCGAGATGTCTTTGATACTTTTTTTATATAGACATAGACATTAATAGATCTTAATCTCTGGAAAACTGCTCATAGTAGGAAAGTAATATTTGATAAACCTCTCACCATTAAAAATTATAAACCGATTTTTTTTTGGCCCGCTTCAAGCTTCCTTATAAGCAAGGTGGAGGTCTCACACCGGCAAAGAAAGTCATCTCCCCATGTGAAGATATTCATAAACAGCAATATTCTCTACAGGATTCGAACCAGCAGCTTGGAGTTGCCATTCAACCAACTAGGTCGACAGTTTTCCATGAGATGTATTATTTGAATGGACCATTGAATACTATGTTATTCTTCATGCATTGTAGGATGCATGAAGAATAACAGAGAGAATCTTCAAAAGAGCAGTGTACAGAATTGTGAAGAATGGATCTACCAGCGAACAGGTGTTTCTTATAAATAGAGAAGCTAAGAAAATCGCTGGCGTCGTCTGCTTTAGAAGTATCAAGGAATGAAAGTACTCCATTGTTTTCTTTTGTTGCTGTAAATTTTATTCTAGTAAAAATATTAATTTTGACTAAAAATAGATTCCTCATTAAAGTAAGGTCAAATAAAGATCGCATCATCATCATAGCTAAATTAAGTGTTGCGCTGGTTCTGGTAGATGAGTCGCTTTTCCAAGTGCTCCGTGATAGATAACTGCAGACACAAAGGGCTGATCTTTTCGCATGTTTATCGAGGTTATCGTTCGATGAATATGTGTGCGTGGGTGGGATTGCTATGTATGTTTAATTTTTACATTCGCTTGTACTTAAGATAATTTTGGGCTCCATTGGCTGTATATCATTTGTTCCTTGACTTCTTAACATTGCCAATATACATTTTTGGAGTCAGAGAAGTAGAGAGAGGATGTATGGAAAGAATGCACTTTGTAAAGCTTAACATTATTATTGGCATTTTTGTGTCGTTCATTTAACAATGCATTTAACGAACAGCACACCTTTGACTTACTTTGGTCTAAACTAAAGAACTAACTCACTAACTAACTCGAGAACTATTTCACTTTCCCCACCCTCCGCCAAAAAAGAATTTACTTCATGTCACAAAGGCTGCGATGAAATCTTTTTCCATTAAATCCGTCTACCTTCTGCACTTCTCCTATAGTTCACATCAACTACTTTGCTTTCGTTGTTCAAGTAAAAACACTTTATCCGTCATTCTTAAATGATGTGACACTTTTTTTTCCGACTGTTTTATCCTCCTTTCTCCCTTCCTCTGTCACAAAATGTCACAAAGCTTAACCCTCCCTACCCATGTCGCGTGTCACTTTTTTTTTAAGAGTGGGAATTTTATGCAAATTTAGCTCTCTGCATGACGGTTTGTTTTTTTTAAATTTTTCGGATATTTCTTTACTTAAATCTTTTTTTTTTTTTTTGTATTTGCATAACCAACTTTAGATAACAATATCCACATTAGAATACGCTGAAATTAGTAAAATAAATATACAAATAGATTTTGTTCGCATTTGATTTTTTTAAAGATTTTAACACACGTCGAACTTTTGAACGATGCGTCGTGAAATCAAACTTTGGACACAAATATTCAATTCAGGTTGGAATGGAATGTTGTCGTTGTCTTCGTAGCTTCGTACACAGAAGGAAGGTTCGATGAGCCTGTTTTCTACCAAACTCATTTCCAAAACTCAGGGTTGAGTGTTGAGAGATTCAGTAGTGCTTTTTGCTTTACTTTTCTTTGTTCTTTTATGATTTTACTGTGACGAAAATCATAACATTTATTCAAAATATTTAAAATATTTTTAATGTAATGCATGTTTCAGAGAAATAAACGTGGAATTCCCCCTTCATAATACGAGCTATGATTCACCCTATGATACTCTGGTTCAAGGTTTCCTTTTAGTTTTATGGTTTTCATTTGATGCTTTTACTACTCTCCTAATTCTGCTATCTTCGACTGTTTATCTCTAAAACTTGATTGCATGGTTTAATTAACTAAACTGTGAGATTACTTTCCTTGGAGATATTGACATTCACAACACAAACTTGTTCCCTTTCTCTAAATTCACAGATCAAGCTGAAAGGGAAGCTCAGTCATTTGCTATCAATCATGATCTAACACAAATAGTTAACTTTCCAGAATATCAGATAATCTTCATCCTTCTTCCAACATTAGGGATTTTTTTTAATCCAACGATCCAACGAAAGCAAACACTTCAAATACATTGGAAGTGTTTGCTTTCCTCTTGGCAACTCCAACCTTACAACGTCCTGTTTTTTTGAAGATCGATCTCCTCCCAATCAATGTCAGCCTCTGCGTTATGGAACTGCAATGATACCAAGTGGGATGACCGCTGGGATTTCTACGCCTTTTTCTCTCCAGTATAAACACTTGCTTTAATTAAATAACTGAAATGATTCTTACCGGAATAAGAGTTTATTTTCCATTTCATGGCATCCCCCACCTCCATCCAAGCCCTTTTCTAAAACAATGTGTTCTTGCAGTCACATATAAAAATACTGTATATATTTCATGGTTCAAATCAAAATCTGAACCCGTTCAGTCACCTTTCACTACTGACGGAATTTAGATTGCATCTAAATGCAGTAAGCTTCCCTTCTGATCAACTGGCAGTCGAGTAAAGTTCTAGTCCTTGCTGAAGCGATTGGGCGTAACTTCTGCCATTCCTTGTCATCACATCTCTCTCTCTCTCTCTCATACACACACGCCGATGGTTACCATGGCAACATTGCATTACAGAAAGATAAGGCGGACATCGTGGCATTAGCCCTTTTTTCCCAAATTTTCTAAAGATAACCAAGTCCAATCAATCACCTTCTACCACAAAGTATTCACAACATAATTCTTTCTTTTGCCACAAGGATATTAGAAAAATTCTCATTTTTCTTGATACTAATAAGACTCTGGATCCAGATGGTATTCCTCCAGGTTGTGTTTAAAACTTGTGCTCCAGAATTAACACCCATATAAGCTGTTATACTCTACCCACCCACCTACCCAACAGCATAAAAGCAATTATTATCCACCCTATTCCTAAAAATAACAATGACAGCTAACCTTTGAACTTTCGTCCCGTTGCTTTCACGCAGTACTTTGAAAATGGCGAAGAAGGTCATCAATAACAAATTTCCGTACTACCTAGAGACCAATAATTTAATTAATGATCATCGGCATGGATTCCGCCATTCGCTTTCCACAGAAACCTTACTCATCTTTGGACACAGGCCATAGCGTTAGAAATATCAAGAGCTTCTGAAAACGTAGCTCTTGATATTTCTAACTCATTTGGTCGCATCCAGATCTCACCGAGCTACTCTCTTATGGGTCTGTTTGTGGTCGAATGCCAGCTTCCTCCATATCCTCTGATCAGATTTCACCATCATTGCTGGAGTACATTCGGGTTCTGTACTCTCGCCCACGCTCTTACATCACCAAACTCCTCTCAATAATCTCAGTTTTTTCCATAGTTTTGCTGATGACAGTATACTCTATTTCTCTTCTTCACTCGAGAAACCTTGTACTATTCAAGTGATTCACTTTTCAATATTTTTCGTAATTTAAGTCATTTCTTACCGTCTAAGACATTAATCTTCTGACCGTTAAAAAGCGTGCTTGAATATAACCTAGTGAACCTCAGTCCAATCAAAGCATTCCAGAAGAAAATCACAACTTCACTCTCTCTTTTACTTTTGTTAATGTTCCAATTTCCAGTCAAGGTCATTCCCTTCTTGGATTGGCTTTCACATAGTTCATTTCAGCACAAACATGTTACATCCATAGCGTCCTCAGCTTTCAAAACTTGCTATGATTTTTCTTTTAAACTACGACTTCTCTCCTGATTAACTGCTAGATCCCTAATCCGACCAATCTTAGAATGACATTCTCACATGTGGAGTGATGCATCCAAATTTCCTTAACAATTCTTGTTTGCTTACAGAAGAGAGAATTCCGTCTAATAGGTGACCTCTCTCTCTCTCTCTCTCTCTCTCTCTCTCTCTCTCTCTCTCTCTCTCTCTCTCTCTCTCTCTCTCTCTCTCTCTCATCTTCCAGTTACTTTTTAATAAGTGCTCTGTTTCCGTATTATGCCTTTTTATAGATATACTTTCACGAGCAAATTGGCAGCACCGTTCCTCAGCTTCCCTCTAATCATGTAAACACACTTGTCAACATCAGTACGTAGTCCAACTTCAAACATATCCAACCAACGCCACGATATCTTTATCCCTGTTCTTTAGAACAGTCTTTCACATATTGTTTTTCCCAGTCAGTACAACTCCCCATCCATTTTTTACGAAACATATCAATAGACTCCTTCTTTATCCTTAACCAATTTCCCCCACATGACAATGTTATATTATAGGTATTCTGACCTTTTGTTTCGGTTTAATAAAATTCTATTGCGTTTTTGTTGGTGTTTTTGTTGTTGTTGTTATTTTACTCTGCCTGTAAAAAACAGTGATTTTAGTCTATCCACAGTCGCTTGTTTCCCACTTCTATTCTAGGTGTACCTCGCAGAGGGACCTAAAAATAACACTTTCTTGACACCACTAGATGGTAGAGTGGATAGCATCTCCTCTTTTCAACCTACAGGATTCGAATTCCATGTGCATGGGATGTTTTTGAATGTCTTTAAGTTGGTAAGTGATTGTCATCATTTAGTATGAAACCTCTGACCTGCTTGCTGGAAACTAGCTGTGGCATAAAATTCCATGTTTGGTCGCTAGCGCATGGCTTCCACTATTATATAATCCTTGGTTCGCTCTCGGTATTATAGGAGGGGGAACATTCAATCTCCCCCTCCCAAAGTGCGATTTTTAAGAGGATATTTTCAGTTCTGATGCTACAATATGAAGTTTGAGAAGATTTTTAAGGGGTCTCCATTTTCCCCAAGAGCTAATTAGTTCACTTTAGAAATGATGTACTATCAATTTAATAAATTTCAACTTAATATTTTAATATTACAACTAAGTGAAATTCTATCTTAATTAATCTTCTCGGATGACAGAGTTGATTTTATTTAATGTGTTGATTAAACATACACCCCCCAGCTACCAATACAGGGTAAATGATACCAGTTTGTTCATTGTTAGAGTTTTCTTTCGCGCAGTTCATAAGGCGTTGAGGAGTGTTGCTAGCAATCCATCGTCGGCGGGGTGGCTGAGAGAAACAAGACAGTGAAATAATGTTCTCCGTTAAGAATCCTCCGCTATGCTGTATGTGTCAAACTAAGCGAACGTCGTGAATAGCCTAGTGAAGGATAAGTTTGGAAACTAAAAGCTCATCACAGATTTAACTCCACCAACTCGCATTACTTATTAAAATTAGCAGCTCTTTCAAAAGTTCATTCTTCTTTGTCAGCTAAGAAGGGGAGAAAAAAGATTTCAAAAAAAAAAAACAACAGAAATTGGCCAAAGTACACATTAAATGTTCGTGTCCCGAAGGGTAATTAATATCAACGGTAGAGATTGACGGCCTACGTCTGCGATAGATCAATCAGAAAAATTGATTAGCTCTTTAGAAAAAGAGGAAGAAAAAAAAAAGGAAGAGAGAGAGAGAGAGAGGAGTAAGAGGCTGTCAGTTTTATTTAAAAACTTAATTAGCTATCTAAGACTACCTATAAATATATGTCTCAGTAATAAATTGAGAACAATAGACGTTCAAAGGTCGCCTGGTAGAGAGCTTATTCTTAAATAAAGAAAAAAAAGAGATCGATCTTATTCCTTCAATTAATAAACTGGATTTTACTGGGCTTAAAACAAGATGGACGACACAGAAAAATACACCCAAAGTTAATCCTTAATAAGAAAATAAAAAAATTGGCATAGAGAATTATTTAAAATATAAAAAAGGCAAAACGTGAAGTACAAAAGTGAATTTTTATTTATATAAAAAAATCGTAATTTTAGACGAATTAAAATAATGTGAAAAATCTTTCAGCTAAGTAGCTAAACTATTCACCACGATGTGTCTTTTATTTATATTCATATTTATTAATAAAAACATTACTATTTTAATTAATATAATCACATTTATGCACACATTTAGTACCGAAGTCAATAGGTTTTCAATTTTTCTGGAGTTCCAAGCATTCATATAAAAATAACCATATTATTATAATAATATGGTTGATAAAATTATTAAATCTAGTTTTTCTTTACTTGGTTCGATTTGCTTGGCCACTTCATTTTCTGATTTATTTACAATTAGGAAACGTCTATTATCAATGAACTTCATTTATGCCCGTCATAGAATTTCCACTATCAAAAAAAGTATTAATGATATCTTTTGAATGTAAAAGGAAACCAATTATTGCTAGGTCGTAATCTTGTTCCAATCTTTCGAATCGACACAGCTTAGTTGTGCCGATTCGAAATGTTGAACGAGAATTCAATTAATTAGATGATGTCGGATTATCCACATTCAGCAGTTACTGATTTTTATTATTATTATTATTATTATTATTATTATTATTATTATTATTACATTACTACACAGGGCGCTGTGTAGGCATACGAACGGTCGCACGGTGATATCGCTGCTCCAGTTTTTTATAGTTTTAAAGTGGTTCCAACTCCTGTTTTAAGTTGACAGTGCTCCCAAGTAACCCTACTTATGACGCCGATGACAGTGATATAAAATTCAACGTGATCGGCTAAGAAGAAACCAAGTTTTGAAGTGTTGAAAAGGGAACAGAGAGGATCGTGGTGAACAACCAGCGAAGAACAAAGGACGTCTCCATCTTTATAATCACGCCTCACTGCCAAAGGGAAGAAAGGTGAGTCATGAAGTGTATCAAATGCCTGGAGGAGTTATCGTCCAACGGAAATAATATAACTTGTACGAAATGCAGTAGGATTCTACACTTACAATGTGCCGGCTTTTCAGAAACAACCGGGCAACATAAATATGAACCCGATGTAACACGTGAGGAATGGAAGTGTGTAATCTGCTTGAGGAACAAAGAAACGCACGTAAGGCAGCCACCTACGATGCAGCTGATTATACCGGAGGCAAAATCAGATGACGAACTGAACAGACAAAAAAACGCAGGTGAGTCCTATAATTTAAACTCTTTAAGTATACTAATAGAAAACGGTCTAGTGACTATAAAAGCCAGCTTAGTAGATCTTGTGCAAGAACTCTTTAAGAAACAGAACGAACTAATAACAAAAAAATCTAGTGAATATGAAGATTTGGTAAAACATAATAATTTAGCAGTTATAGAAGTGTTGCAAACAGTAAAAGACATTAAAATGAGCATTAACGCACTAAAAGACAGGCAACACAATTTGATGAAAGAGACATCCGAACTCCGTCAAGAACTTCATTCTATAAAACTACAATACGAACGTTTAAATCAGCAACAACATAAAAAAGATCTTGTCATAAACGGTCTTCCTGAAACTGCACCTACAGAAAACCTCAGAGACGTGGTTTTAAAATTAGGCCATGTAATTGATATACCCCTACAGCTTAACGACATTCAGACCGTAAATCGGATTCCTAGGAAGAGCAAAAACCAAGGATTCCCACGACCTTCGTCTTAAAAGCAAGTCCACAAGAGACAATCTCATAAAAGCCAGCAGGCAGAAAAAACCAGTTGCCAAGGACTTGAACGCACAGCAGGACAATACACCAATCTTCCTATCCGAATATTTAACACCATTCAACCAGAATCTGTTGTACCAAGCAAGAAAAGCAAAAATGGAAAAAAATTACCAATTTTTGTGGACCAGAGATGCCAAGATATTCATAAGGAAGTCACAAACTTCAAAGCCGATACAAATTAAAAGCACAGAAGACATAGAAAGGCTGCCACTGTGAAGAAAAAAGCCTCCTAAATAGTTCAAAAAGAAGCCCACAATAAAAAAAGAACGTGAACCACCAAGACAGATGCAATAACACAGGATATATCGGCAATTTCACTTTGATCCGACCTTTCAGATCATTCATTTGACCTCCCAAAGATCTGCCTACTTCCAACACAGCAACCAAATCAATAACAAATATACGTATATATAACCACTATCACCCTCAGATAAGCTAATTACAAAGCTTCGAGGGTGCAGTTGAGTTACATCCCAGTAGTAGTATTTATCTAATATTATTCACTTAACATTCTGTAATGAATTCTAGTAGTAAACAGAAAATGTGATAGTAATACTTCAGTTACATATTTAAGTTTAAAATCATATATTTAATTTACAATTTAAATTTAAAAAAAAAATAGTATTATATAAATTGCAACATAAGTAATATTGTTTAACTTGTGAGTCATTAACAATAAACACGATTACTATGATTATTATTAATGGTAATAATACACACTTTTTACTCTTGTGTCAATGAGAAATTCTGCAAATGATAATGATATTAAGAGTAATTATAATTCTTACTGAACCATTTTGCAAGAAAAAGATGCATTGTTGCCTAAATGTTAGTATATTCATGTAATTATTTGAGAGATAATAAACTTAAAAAAAAAATATTATTATTATTATTATTATTATTATTATTATATAACTTCCGTTTTGTTATTTATGGAATCTTGACTTTTGACACAGGCCAAGATTTTACTGAAGGTACGTTATAAAGTTCCATCGTCCTGGACGAAATTCAAAACGTTTGCTAACTGTAAAAAATAACCTTAATATTAAATGATTAAAATTTGAGAATGCAAGTTGTTTTTCCTTTTACAGAAACATATTTAGAATACTAACCAAAGTTTGTCTAACATGGAATTTTACGGCTTTAAATCACAGTCAAACTAATTATAAACCAGGTCGATTCAAAATCCTTACAAGATTTCCGAGATAAAAGCCAACCACAGGAAGTGAAGCAAAAAAGTTATTGAAATCCTCACAATTCCAAGGCTTCAACTCTTCCGTGAGTTACTTTAGAGAGCTTTGAAGTGGAGAAGCCTTGGTTGCTTCACGTAGTAAGTGGTCGATGCTTGGAATTCAGGAGCAAATATTAGCCTTCAGAAACATTCACAGAATGATTAAAAGAAGAGAAGCAAATGCGTTGCCCCAGCAACCGACCTTTTCCGTTACCTTTTATTATTATTTTTTATCGTGTCGTGTTTTTTGTGGTTCAAAATGTGCTGAACAGTGTTCATCCATGTTAGTTAAAGATAACATCCGTACTATCTGATTATTCTTACTTCTGACAATAGAGAAATGTTTTCTCTATTGTTTTGTCTATTTTTCTTTTCAAATTTTCTTTTCCCTAAACCTTCTTCTATTCTCTTCTTCCCTCTGATTCCGGCAACATAACGTTTTCTTATCCCTATTTGTTTCAAACTTAGATGATGCTGTCGGCTGTTACTTATGATCGTTAAAATCATTGAAAAACGGATTTAAATTGCAAAATCGTACAGGCAGAGTGATGAAAACAAACGACCTATTGATTATCCTTGTCGTTCTTTGAACAGTTTTTCTTTTTTTTGTGTCCAGGGCCCCCTTGTTCGTATCATTTCTGTAACTACAGTACGAATTACATTATCGGACAAATAAGCATAATTTTCCAGCTGACGGTATCGGAGAAATTGACATTTATGGCAGAGGCAGTTAAAGAAAAACGGATTTTCTTTGAGTCAGTACCGAAAACTAAGGAAGTCTATAAGGAAAGGAACTATGTTAAAAACAAAACACTTATCGACCAAGTTAAGCAAATCGGGTCTGTTTTATTTCAAAATTAAACCCACAGGATTAGACTAGAAAAAATTCGATTTGAATTTTTTTTAGTTAAGCAGTAAAAGCCATAAAAACTCTGGAACTCTGTGTATTTTTGGAGAAAATTGAAAGCGACACAAAGAAACTCATTCTTGTAAAGTATTTAGAATGTTGTTGTTGCGACTGATTACGGTAGATGATGAAAAAGAAACCATTCTTAAATCTATCCCTCTTTCTTTCCTGATTTCAGCATGAGATCGCTCGTAGCCATAATTAAATCAGATCGAGGCACCAGTCTTCGATCAAAGCGCAGTTTCCACTTAAAAAAAAAAGTTTATGGATTTTACTTCGATTCGTCATAAAGTGTTTTTGTTCTGAAAGGAAGTTTTAAGCGTTATATTGCCCCTGACCTTGCCACTAGCAATTTTCATATTTGTCACTTAGGATATGATAATACGGATATCAACTGCGTGTGCGTTTCATAGCTAGTTTGTCTGTTTTGTGAAGCAAAGAAACCTTTCCGAGTCATATAAGACCAGCTAAAGATGAAAAAACCTTCAGATGAAAAGTTCTTATAAAGGTTCGCCCACTGCTAGAAGGGACTCGAACTCAGATATTTCCAGCCAAAGACAAATCGTTGCGTGGCCACATGAGAACTTTACGAACTATTTATGGTATAAATAGTTCATAAAGTTTGGCAAAAATTAATATTGAATTACAATTCGCAACTTTGCTCACCCAAATTGTAATAAATATCACGAAAATATTGAAAAGAATCAAAAATATTTAGTATAGATTCATCATGTACGTGGAGAAATTGCAAATATTTGGAGGGAAAGCCGATACATCAAAGGTTTACATCTCAAGGTACGTTAGCAGATCTCTTACCCAAGTGATAGATTTTCTTCAGTTTTGCTGGTTTTTCACTAAAAAACGAAAAACAAACACTAGGTGAACCGATCACGTAAGCTTCACTGCTATAGTTGCTTCGGCTTTCATGCCAAACTACATTATAATTACGAAATTTTGATGCTAATTGAATGTATAATAGGAGATTGAATACATATTATTCCTTGTAAATCCACGCTTTAGGAAAATTCTGTACTCTATGGGTTGTTAAGTGATTCTATGCTATTCAGACTTTTCATAAGAATGTCGCGATAGGCGAGGAGTGATCGATCATCCACTGGATTCGAATCCGTGAGGTGCTACTTATCAAAACAACAAACATCTGCAGCAAAGCTCGTTTATAAACAGAAAATGAACTTGTGAAACAAAATATGTTGATCAATAATAATTTCTTTATAAATATCTTGTCATTTAATTGAAGTGGACTTATTGAAAATTCACAGAAAAATTAAGAAGATAAAACCGACTTGCGCACTAGGAAACACGATGTGGTTTTCACATCGGATTTCACCAGCGTTGAAAGAGTGGGCAGACATTCTGGTCAGTGGCAGGACACACACACACACACACACACACAAAGCCAAGAATCAATCATGTCAATTAACCACACAGATTACATTGTCGTGCATCATGACTGGTCGGCACAGCGTTGGATAATATGAAGCGACTAGTCATGTCACTCTAATTAAATGGATGAGCATTGGTATCGAGAATAACTAAATGCATCATTTTAACTGCTCAGAAGGTGTTAAGGTCTGGAGCTGTTTTTCCTGGTATGGACTCAGGACTTAAGGTGTCGTTCCTGGATGAATGAAGAGTGACACTTCTTGATCGGAGTCGTTTTTACTAAACAGATCCATGTGTTTCTCCACACGACAAAAATCCAAATATTGCATAAAAACTTGAGTGATCTATACAGAGTCTCTCAGTTAAAATTAAATAAACCGCGTTCAGGATATTAGTATAGGTCCTGCTGGAGGAAGAATAGTCCAAAATCTGGTGAGGTTCCTTACACTATCGAGATGCATTCACTTTAGATCAGCGCTGTCCTAATACGTATTTCAACCTAGTGTAAGTTTAGATTAGGAAACATCACCTATTATTGAGTGGTGTGGTATATCTGAGGATCATGGTAACATGCTGAATAGATTATGGTTCTTTCGCCAAAATAATTCCAGTAAGTTTTTTACCTCATTTTCTTTCTAACATGTTAGGATGACCTTTCAAGGCAAATAATTTATCTTCACATAACCCTAATGCCGTGACAGGGCGGTTAATCCTCACCTGCAATGTTACCGATCGCATGTTTTCTCTCGCAGGTTGCCTGGAGAGAACCCCCCTCCCCCTTATAAATATTCCTCGCATTCTAGAGAATTCCAACTGACGTCTTTTTAATCAAAGGAAGCTTTGTTGTCTATTGAACCTTAGCAGACTCTGTTACTCCATTTAATATTACATTAATTAAATGGTTCGTAGCAAGCACTAAGTACATATTCTAAAGTCCCCCGGTTTGCATTAATTTTAAAGAAAACAGGTCACCCTGTAACAAAGTCGTACCAAATATTTTTTTTTTTTTTTTTTTTTGCTTTTTCGGCAGGGACTGCACATGCCTATTTCTGAAGGTTTCTCATCTCAACTGTTTGTTATGAGGCTGCATAACGCGAGGGCTGAAACACTTCATTAGTAAAACAAACGGTGCCTCTTGCATCACAGAAATAACTTTCATACCGTCTGACAACTACCCATAGAATCGTACGCTTTTAGTTAGTTCAGAGTTAGTAATTTATAGACCTTCCTCTTTAAAATTCAGAAAAAAGGAGTGTTTATCTACCGCGCACTCTGTCGATGTCAAACTGTTTGTCTAATCTACAAGAGGATTCCCTTGTGTAGTTGGTAATCAAGCGTCAGTTTGCATCCGTGTTTATCATCAGAATCCTTCGTGGATAATTCTTTTCGTAGATTAAAAGATCTGTCATTGCTACACTATAAGACGTAGACTGTTGATTTAGTTGAATAGAAAATTAAATAAAAACAATCTATTATTCAAGATATCCAGAAGGTTTTATCAGTATTTCAAACTTTTATAAAAAAAAATTAAATTCATTAAATACACCATTTTTAATCCCATATAAAAATTATATAATATATTTATCTAGAATGTTAATTTCAAGATGGTTACTCCGTGTGGTGGCCGGGTAAGAATAGCGCCACCGAAACCCATACATGTCGTAAGAGGGGACTAAAATGGGACGAGTATCGAGAGTTTCGCTCCCTCAGGTTTCTTCCGAAATTTTGCTACCGGTGAGGGAGGAGGACTTGACCTGAGAGAGCATTTCGAGTTTCTGGGGAGGATGTTCTCCGGCGTGGCCCGTGAGGGGGGAGGGGTGTCTTGTCGGTAGATGCTTTTCCTTGGAATATGAGCGGTTCTGCTCAGTGGTGGAGGACTCCGTCACTAAGTGGAACCAACGCTGATTTGGACAGTCTTTCAGCCACTCGTAAGGAGTGGTCCGGGGGATCGTCTTAATTTTTAGAGAGGGCTTTATTTACATACCATTCCACTGTAGCCCATGCATTGTCGTACGAGGCGACTAAAATGGGTACCAGGGAGGGTAGTGGATGGCAGTGCTGTGCCAATGAAGTTTTTAACTGAGGCCTAGCTATTGCTGTTACCCTCCTGCCGTGATCAGAGCTTATAGCACTATATTATCCCATCCATACATTTTCTTCTACAGATAACGGGAATATGAAAAGCATTATTGCTTCACCTATCTAGCAAAATAATAATAATAATAATTTCAAGATAAAAAAATACGTTTATCTACAATCTATAATGTTAAAACTGGGATTTAGTGTTATGTATACGATATCTAATTTTAAGCTATTCTAGGATATAATAAGATATATTTAGAATATATAAAAAGGATATATTTAGGATATATTTTCATGTTTCAAAAATGAAAGGATCCCCATTCCCCCCCCCCCCACAAAAAAAAGTTTTTTTGTTTGTTTTCATCCATGTCAAATCTACTTTATAGAGAGAAATACGAGAAACGGAAGCCAAAAAATCATGAAGAGACCAGTAAATCCACACGGGATAACAGTTGTTTGAGAGACTTTTTACAAGATAGGAACAATCTGGGTCGTTATGTGTTGCATGTTCTTGCTTTATGTGTAAGAACCATCTATTTAAGTAACTAAGATGAACAACATCCGAGCTTTTTTATTATTCTATAGGATCCAAAGCAGTTCACTCCTATGACTACAATTATATTTTTATCGTCTTCTATAATTAAACGAGAGAAGGGAAATAAGAACTGTGACTACGAAGAAAAGTTTTTGAATGTTAAATTCTAGCGTTTTCCTTCAGTTGATGATCCAGTTTATTATCTCTCTCATCCTGAACATCCCGTTCGCAATGATGCTCATTTAAACGAGGAAGCATTTGCATAAACTAATGTTTTATGATCGTTCGTGTACTAAAATGATCGCGAATGTGCAACTATTATAACTGGAAACCAGCCAAGAGATTGCAGCAATATTCGCGGTGCCGAAAAGAAACCAATCGCCCACCAAATATAGTTTCACTTTTATTGTAGTTGAATGTATCGCCGGCAGATTTCTTGATTATTTTTAAACATCTAATTCCTTCTATTGTAATTTTATATCAGCAATATAAAGTTTAAGATCTGTGCCATGATTATGGATTAAAATGTGTTTTGCAAGTAAACATCAAAAGTGAATGTTTTTATTTCACATCAAAAATGTTTTTATTTCACAACAAAACTTTCACATCAAAAGTGAAAGTTTTGTTTTTATATTTCTAATATGTGTCAATCAACTTCACAACTTTAACATCAACAAATGATGATCCCTAAATAACATTTTTAAAATAATTATCTGGACTATCTCAGGTATTAAATTTATGCTTACCAGTTTCACTTTCAACTTGAAATAGATCGAGTCTGTACTATACTAAACTAAAGAATGTAGGAGGTTATTTTCTCCGAGATTTTCTTTTGTAATAGAAGATTATGCTAATTATACTAAGGAATCTTGATGTGGACGTCTTCAGTTGAAGGTGAATTACCTGATTTCATACGGATATATCAGGATTTCTTCTCCGAAAACTTGTTTTTTATGCTGCATACAGGAAAAATTGACCAAAGAGCACATGTAATTTACAGACAAAGCAATATTTGTGGGAGGTAAGGTGTTGTGCGTGTACGGTGATTTAAGTAGAGGGTTCTGTTTTGTGGAGTATCCTCACCCAAAATCATTGGACCCAAAGAGTACCACGTAATAATAATAATAATAATAATAATAATAATAATAATAATAATAATAATAGTTGATTTGATTGTATTTTATAAATGTATGAAAGTTGCGATAAAGATTTGCTAAAAGAACAGTTTGATTCTTTTCATTTAAGTTCCATATATTCATACAATTGAACATGAAAGGAACTCTGGGCAAAATGTTGGACACCTGAAGTGGTTTTTAACATAAAATAAAATCTTTGCAGTCGAGCATTGCTTCGTGTAAGATAGCTAAACTAAAGAATTCTATATTTTCCATGTTTCTATAATGTTTTTGCTGTTTCGCAACTGCCAGAAAAGTGGACCTAAGACCTCCTAGCGTCAAGTTTAAAGAAAGATCAGAGAACCTCATATAGAACATTAAATGAATCTACTAACTATTTCTCTAAAACAACAATTAGACAGGAGTCCAGCAATGATAGTTTGTTAAACAATTGATTAAATTCGGGACTAGATACAGTTTCCAAATAAAGACAAATAATATTCTTTTATGAATCGTGGTATGTGTAATTCTAGCTACGTCGCACGAAGAATCTGGACACAACTGGCATTATTTTACATTACATCCCACTTTGGTGACCTATAACGCTCGTGCATTAGCTTCTTATGTTTCTTTTTCAGCAAACGTTACCCAAGAGTTCTTACAAGAGCAAAACACCCATGAACAGTACTCCTCACTTTTCCATTACACGTCCATCTAGACGACCTCTTGCTTCATTTTTCACTATTTCTTTTTTTTCTTCTTGCTTTCAAGTAAATAAGATTTTCGTGTACTCGATTCTTAATCCTATTTCGTGTTTTTTTTTTTAACATCTCTCACTGGAGCTAATATAAATTGTTTAACGCGAATAGAGTTATTTAGTTTTCTAAAACTCCGGAGTAAATAATTATTGTGTGTTTTTAATGCGTAAAAAATGGGTCATTGTTCTTACAGATGCATTTACTTTTTAAATCCCAAAGCAGAATTAAAATACAAAAACGCAAAGCACGTGCTAAATAAATGCTGTAGCCGTGGTAAAACCTATCGCATAAGAATTGTTGCCCATCAAACGAACTACTGTTGCATAGCAACGGAAGCTTCTGCGAACTTTCATTGTTGTGATAAAATATGTCTTCTTGTAATTGTTAGCATTCAAAATTATTACTTCTAAAAACAGAATGTGGATTTCTGTTTTTAGAAGTAATTTGAAAAAGAAATTCAAAACTAGTTTGAATACTCTCTTTTATACAGTTTAACCTTTTGGCTTACTTATGCCATCTTTGTTTATTCTATTGTCTGTTCCGTGTTATTTGACTTTTCATCTAAAAACGGATCATAAATATCGAAAATATCAAAATTGTTCTATAGGCTTTCCACTGAAAATGCAACTGTATTTTATTCAATAGGTAATAATATTTAAATTTATAAATGCTTTAAAGTTCTATTTTTAATGATAATCCCACCCGCAGAAGAAGTATAACTTTATCGTACGTTACTACTGTGAGCGAGCCTCGGTAGCTCAGACCTCAGTTCGATTCCCGTCAGTGAGGTGAGGAACTTGACGGAAACATTACCAGATTACACGAAGTAATGATTTCATCCTTGACCGGAAGGTGAAATGGTTTATTTCCGGAAAATTCAGAAATAAATTCGGAAAATTTTTTAATTCCAGAAAACAGGCCAGAAATACGGCAATAAGAACTTACCGATTCTATTGGATTTGTTTTTGAAAGCATGAATTGTACATTGAGCTTACTAAGTTTAAATTAAAATCGGATAATTCCAGTTTTGGATTCAGTTCATCGAGTTTAGTGAGTAAAGTAAATCAAAATTATATGCCAACACTGCATAAACTAAAATGGCTCTGAAGTTCCATTCCATTTGCTGGCGATAATTTCCAAATAATGGTACAACATATTAGCAATAGATGGCGCAATATTACCGGAACACTTTTTTAAAGCATAAATTCCCCTTTGATGCATAATTCCTGTATCGTTCTTATTGTTGCTGGAAAATTAAAACAGGAAATATACGCAATGTGTACACGTGCTCTAAGAAAAGAAAAACGTCGAGTTGGAATCCTCATATCTTTTACCAATTATGACTTCGCGGTATGCTGCTCCATATAAATAGCCTGCAACGTTGTTTTAAACTGCAGGTCCCCAAGTGTTAACGCAGTTTGCATATTTTAATCGTTTGCCACTTATTCTCTTTGACACGCATTAACTAGATTAGTTATTAAAACAGTACTTACCAGCTACTGGAACACGAAGTTGATAATTACTACCAGAAAAGATAATAACGGAATGAAAGTTTCCATTAGAAGCTTTCATTAGCGAACATACCGATGAATGTAAGGAAGTGAAAGCGTCGATTATTTATCGTCGTTTCAATTGTACTTTAGTCACGTGGCTTACATTCCTCGGACATATTTATGATCCCTAAGAATACTTAATACACTGAAGTGTCATCTTTTGTGATGGTTAAGAATTTACAAGCATTTAGCAAAATTCATTCGGGAATGGAAACCAGAACTCTATTAACACAAATCTCAGCAGCCATGATGACGTCAGATGACCCCCGGAAATATTTAAACCTCCCAATTATGACGAACCATCACGACACATCGCAGTTGAGCAGCAAATGCTGAATTTCTCATCGCGCAATTCCTTAGCAAATACAAGATTCATACGCGACTGTAAATTGATGATGAAGATAAGGAAAGAAAAGAGAGAGAGAGAGAGAGAGAGAGAGAGAGAGTAGTTGAGTCGTTCTGGTTTAATCCTTTTGGCAACATGAATAGAACTTACAGTTAGTGGTATTCGAAAAAAAAAAAAAAATCTGTGCTTCGAGAGTCCTGTTTGCGCCATCAGTGAACTATGAGAGTGGTCTGAAAAGTTCTTGGCCTCGACCATAGATGGCAACACTATCGGCAACATTTTTTTTCTAAGTTGGTACATCTGTCATAAGCATCCATGTGAAATTGCAAGTCATTCTATCAAGTAGTTTGTTTTATACAGCTGTCTGAAGCAAAAGCGTTGTCTGTATCCCTTGAAATGGATAAAATTGAGTATCGTGCGGTTATAAAATTCTTTGTAAAAGAAAGTTTAACACCAAACGAAATTCATTCGAAGTTCATAAAAGTTTATGGGCACCCTTCTTCTTCTTCTTCGTTTTCGACAATTAAGAAATGGACTGCCGAATTTCAATGTGGCCTTACCAGCCTTGAAGATGATCCATGTGAAGGACGTCCAAAAAGTGTAACAACACCAGAAATCATTGATCAAATGCATAATATGGAATTGGATGACCGGCGAGTCAAAGTGCGTGAAATTGCTGAGACTATAGGTATTTAAAAAAAACGTGTAGGATATATTTTGCATGAAGAATTGCAAATGAAAAAGCTTTGCGCAAGATGGGTGCCTCACTCGCATGAAAATCTCTGAACAGAGCTTGGAGGTTTTAACAAGAATAAAACTGATTTTGTGCGTCCATTTATTACTATGGATGAGACTTGGATTCACCATTATACACTAGAATCCAAACAGCAGTCAAAACAGTGGACAGAAGCCAGTTATTTAGCGCCAAAGAAGACAAAGTCGGTTCCATCAGCAGGAAAGGTCATGGCATCGATGTTTTGGGATGCTAAAGGCATTTTGTTTATTAATTATCTTGAAAAGGGTAAGACAATAACTGGGGAATATTATTCCAGTCTTTTAACATACTAAAGGAAAATATTCGTGAGAAAAGACCCCGTTTGAAGGAGAAAAAAATCATCTTTCATCAGGCCTGCCCACAAAGGTGTTAGGCAATGGGAAAATTAAGGGATCTGCAGTATGAATTATTGGAACAGCCACCCTATTCCCCAGATTTGGCTCCCTCTGACTTCTATCTCCTTCCAAAACTAAGACTCTTCCTCGCTGGTCAGCGTTTTTTTTTTTTTTTTTTTTTTAATCAAGAGGTGATTGAAGCTGTAAAGGGGATATTTTGCAGATCTTACTGAGAACTACTACAGGGACAGGATAATGGCGTTGGAGCATCGCTGGAATAAATATATTAGTCTCAAGAGAGTCATGTTGAAAAATAAAAATAATTTTGAAATTATAAATTCGTTTTTTCGTTGTTAGGCGGGGAACTTTTCAGACCACCCTCGTATGTTGATAATTTTTATCTATATATGCATAAAATGAAAACTCTCTGCTGTCCCTTATAGAGATGCTTTAGACTTTAGGCATGGCTGTTCGGAATATCCTGACTTAGGTTATGGATTGAGCTCTGTCTTCTTACTAAATAATGAACCGCTATGGTTTAATAACTGAAGTAAACCGTTATTAACTATGCAACAACGTTGTTTGGTAAAAGAAAAAAATATAAATACAAAATTACTAATGATCGTATCGATGTTCATGGTAGAGACTGAGATCGGTTGTTGACTCGGGAGCGACAATGCCGTTTTCGCGACAATTTGCGAAAACGTAAACGTATGGAAAACATGAATGAAGAATAAGCGAGAGACGGTGATGGTGGGTGAACCAATTGCAGTTGAGGGATGATGAATCCGTCTGGTATATTAATGACAGTGTCCGATTTTATAACTGCGTTTTGACGTCCTTAAAATGGGGTCAACAGAAACATCTCAAATTAAAGATCTAATTATGGAAATGATCTTATTAGGGAGGAAAGAAAACAGTCAGATTTCAATCGCTTAAATTAGAACTTAACAATTCCCTAAAGTTACGAACTGCATCGAAAACTATCGGTTATCCAGACAGTGGCGTTGTTGCTTCTCTGAGACCAAGAGTGAATACTACTTAACGCTGCTAATGTAACAGCAATACCAAATTAATCATATCGGACAGAGCGCCTGTGGCTGTGGCCTACAGCACTCATATATGTGAAGAGAGTACCACAAGATATTATGAGCGATAAAATTCATTTTCGTGCTAAGTTTATTGTTCTTGGTGGAGACCTGAGATAAGTGATACTACGTAATCCTCGCTCGATTAAAGTATCCCAACCCACACGACGTTTTCATCTATTTGTTTAAAGTTGTTTGGAAACTGCGGCAACGAAGAAAGATGTGCGCTTTCTTCATCTTCATTTCTTCTAGTTCAAATAAGAAATAAAAAATCGATAATCTAAATATTACTAAATAGTAAGAAGGAAGTTGAAGTCGTGTATACGAAGTGGAATTTAATATCGTGATAATGCTTGTTAATGGTTACTGTATATGCTCACGTACAAGGCGACTGGACATATAATACGACCCTTCGAAATGCCATCAAACTACCGTCCTCTGCCACTCATGTCAGTCCTGTTTAAAGCAATGGAGAAAACTATCAATTTCCAACTCCTACACTTCCTCGAAGGTACTCATCTAATAAACGACCGACAGTATGGATTCCGTTGCTGCCGATCGACAGGAGATCTGTTAGACAAATGCCATGAAGAAGTTTGGCGAATCTCAAGTGGCTTGCATTCAATATCTCTAAAGCTTTTGACCGGGTCTGGCACAAGGACTTACTAAGCAAACTCCCAACATTTGGTCTGATCCAGGAATTCTGTAGTTGGGTGGCCAGCTTTCTGTCTGGACGCACACTATGTGGGATGGTTCCTTATCATCACCATTCAAATTTGACAAAACACACACGCAAATTTCCAGACAATTTGAGATTTCTCTTCTTGGAATTACCATGACATCAAGCCTCTCCTGGTATAAACACATCACAATCAATTGCATCCTCAGCTTCAAAAAAACTAGAATTTTTCTTTCGCTCAAGAAGTTGCTTTACCCCTTAACAGCTGTTGACCTTAAACAAATCACCTATTGAATACTGCTCTCGCATTTGGAGTGGGGCCCTCTAAGAGTTCCCTCAAAATGTTTGACTCAGTACAGAGGAGGGCAATTAGATTGATTAATAACCCACATCTTACCAACCCACTCCCCTCACTTTCACATAGACGTTTTGGTTTCCGCACTATGGGTATTCTATAAATATTTCCATGACAAATGTTCATATGAAATGACATCAATAATTCCCCAACTCAGTATCAGGTCGGTATCCCCCCCCCCCGATACGTTTCCCAAGGAATACAACATTTAAATCATTTAAATCAAATACAAACAAGTCTTTCCTTTCCCAACCCACTACCCATACACGGTACTAAGGTACTATAAGTTGATTAACCGACCTCTTCTGTATGGGCTTAACATAATAATAATAATTTCAGAACATTCATTTTGTGCTATACTCCTGTTAAAAGACAATCTCGAATTTAGCACGTACCACTAATAGCCTCTTGCACATTACTTCTACTTTAATATAACGTAGGCACAGAAATCACCTCAGGTATTTTCTTTACTGTAATTTATAAAGGATGTCTTCCAATACGAGATGTTCGATAAATTCTTTGTTGCATTTATACCAGTCTTCGGTTTCGTATATTGTAACTCACGTGATCACCATTAAGGTTTCATTAATTCTTTTACTCTATCCTTTCTATATTTTGGGATACAAAATATTATTTCTGGACAGCAAGACTCGATGTTCATAAATTTACAAATTTCACAGTATTCAGTACATTTAGAAATATTGTGATTAAAATTTACTGATATTATGAAGATATTGGGTTTATCACTTAATTGTGTGATACAGCAATTTTATTGCTTTTCTTTATGATAATTTTACTTAAACGATCATAGTGCTTGATAAAAAAAGATTTATGTGAAAATAAATCATGTCTTATTGGTCTATAAATATAATTTATGCAGGAAAGTTCGCGTATTTTCTTTTCAAACATAGAAATGCATCCTCTTAATATTTTATATACTTCATCATTACACATAAATTCATTGCTAACAATTTTTCTAGTGAATTTTCCAGACCAAAAGTCATTTATAAAAGTTGAGTGGAATGTCTTGAAAATATTTTACTGTACAATTCCCAACAGTACAGGTGGGATGAGTTATAAAGCAAGAGGAAAAGATCGATAACAGACGTTGAAAAAACTAGGGATACAAGCTAAAAGATGAGACAACGAACACACACACACACGAATGGTTAATTTTTGGACACAATTTTCAACCAAGATTCCAAGTATGAAATGTTTTTATCGATTTTTTTTTGACGTTGCCTTTTCTAAAAAAAAAAATCATTAATCGCTATTGAGGTTTTAAATCAAGATTAGTTTACAACCAAAATAAAAAAGATAATAATAATACGGGCTTCTTAGATCGCACGCTCAACAATAAAGTCATGATGGCGAAATGCACGAAACGATTTTTTTTAAAAAAAACTTTGGACGAGTTTTAAAGTAGGCCAACAGAGATCGTTTTAACTGATTCCTTAAAAAAAGATAATAAAAGAAACGAAAGGAAAAATTCTAGAAGATTCACTTTGTGACATCCCATATTTTTCGTACGGTTGCAAACTCCAAAAAAAATATATAAGCAAAGCCTACATCCGATGTTTTCCATTAGGCCTAAGCTTCTGCCATATTTAGTGCGTTGACCTATTTCTTTTTCGTATATACATGATCTTATTTTATAAATGAATTCTGACATACTATCAGTGGTACTTTCCATAGGTAATGTAAGAAAGAGATTTCAAAATTCAACTTTGAAATTGAAATCGAAGATTGGGGACTTGCTTAAATGCAATTTACTCTGTGGTTTTAGATTTTTGAAATGTTCAATGACAGTTTCCTAACAGGATCAGATTGAGCAGTATAACGATTTCAATTTATCGCCTGTTGTTAGTTCGTAAATGATATTTTCTGATGCTATCGATTACTACCATTTAAAACAATATTCCGATAACTGGTTATCTTTGTAGTATTCAAAAAGTGATCACATTCTCCAATAAAAATTAGACAAGGTAAATTCGTTTTAATGACATCCCAACGCCAACATTTTCCGTTAAATTGCACATTTTTCTTTGTATTTAGCTTAGAAAAGGGCAGAATTTTCATTCAACTAGAAGACTCCATTCTCTAATGAAGTCCTTTTACTCAATTCCCACATGACGTATTATGATTGAGAAGTTTTGTTTGTCTTTTATCCTCTGGCGATTGCCTATTTGTTCTTAAGTCCTATTTTCCATCCATTTACATTTTCGTAAATGTTTATGTTGTTAGTTGATTTTCATAAAAGCTAGATTGACACTTTCGATTTGCTAATTTACAATCACCAAGGCAATTACTGAAGAACTTCTTACACTAACAGCAAGATAGTGTGTTGATGGAAAAAAAAAATTATGTATAGAGATATCTAACATCGAAAACACAGATGCATACTTGAAGCAAATTGGTAGTTTGCATTTTTATGATATGAATACGCTAAAGATATTTTTAGATGAAGATTTTATTAACAGTTCTGAGAATTCCATTTCAAAAAATGTGGTCGCATTTTTTACATCACATCATTCATCACACTCTATTTCGTAAAATTGATGACATGGAAATGCTATACACAAATTCGGGTGGCGATCAAGTCAACCTTTTTTGCAGACTCGAGTACAAAAGTTCACTGCCAGCCAGTGACGTCATAATTAGTGTTATATCTAGCTGTAATGATGTGGCGTCTGACTCGTGAAAATACGTGTCGAAATTATATGCTGTGATGATTGCGAGCGACAATTTGTGTACGTTGTCATTGAGAGTTATTTATTTATTTTTTAAATGTGACTCCCACTCACGAAACGTTGTAAACTTATGGTACATTATTACTGTGGGTGGTCTAATTAAGCCAAACCTTGTGATTATGAATGATAAAAATCTAAATTTTACTTTTTTGTACTGTTGGTTTTTATCCTTTAGTGGATGAGATTCAACATAATAATTTATTATAACAACATAATTATTAGAAATAATTACTTCAAAAAATCAAAGGAAGAATAAAAAGATATTCAGTATTATTTTTATACAGTAAGCGACCTTCAGAATGAGTTGCCTTGGTATTGCACCAATCAAAAGACATAGTTTCAAATTATTGCCAAGTCAAAGGCTTTTAAACTCTTTTCGTAATCAAAAATTAAATCGAAAATAATTATAATAATTAAATATTAATTAAAAGTTTTAATTAACTGGAAGCTCAATATCTAAAAATGCAATTGGTATGTCATCTTTAATCTCTAAAACCAGATGTTTAGGTCCATTTATTAAACTGCACTATATATAGATCTAAAATTATTATCATTGTGACGTGAAGTGATTAGAGGGAGAATAATTGTTTAATTAGAATTGCTGAACTCCAGTTATTCTCTGTCTCTTGCACAACGCTCACGCATACAAATATTGCACGTGTGAACGTATTTTGATAATTATCTACTTGCACTGTATATGGATAACTGTTGCCTGTAAAGGCTTCTATAGAGGGCGTTGCATGATTATTCTGAGAAGTATTTCGAAATTGCAACCGATGTATTAGGAATAACGAAATTCCGGGATCCTGAATATCTAGATCTCATTTTTTTTTTCCAGTATTCAAATACTGGTACAAAAATACATGTTTTTCGGTGCTAATTAAAAAAATAATTGTTTATTATTTATAATTTATAGTTATATTTTTTATTTTTAAAAATAAAAATATTTTAAAATATTTACGAAAGTATGTTGTAGCAGAAAATTTGGCAAAGAAGTTATCTTGCAATTAGAACCTTTCAAGTCTCGTTGGAACAATTTACTGTCCATGCCTGCAAAAAATACTAAGACGAGATATTGTGTGCAGTGCATAAAGCTTTGATTTAGATTCAAGTATTGATTTATGTGAGGATCAATTTAATTGATTATCTGCGACTATATCTACACTAATGCCTATAAAGTGAAAGGCCACTGAGCTTACACCACAAAGAAACAAATCTTTTAGTTTTAGATGCTGCCGTAAATCTTATGGTAGTTATTCTTGGCAATCAAAATTCTGAAACAGAATTGCACACAACATTAAAACTCAGTATTTTACAGAGGCATACAAATTTATCACGGGTCCTTCAGTATTTGCAAAGCGGAACACGCGGTTATAGAGAAGACTCAGTAATGATACGCGACTGAAAATTATACTTCGATTAATAAAATGTCTTTATAATTAACGAGGAACAGAATTCGACCTTTAAAAGATCAACAGAATATCACTGTTCCGAAAATTGACCGAATATTAAATATCAACACTAAATATGAGTGATTTGATTTTAAAGATGGCATTTATTTATCATTTAATAATATATTTTATTAGCACATCATTTTTGCTCATTAGTTTGATCAACAGTTGATCAAACTATTTTTGCATAGAAACGTCATTCACTATCAGAACAGCTTCATGATCAATCACCTAGACTTCGATGCAATACTGTAACACATAAATCAGTTTGAGTAGTCCGATTTAAACCTAAAAAAACGTCAAATATCAAAATGCAGTTTTATTTATATGCGTAGAGACAAATGGACGAACCCTAATGGATGTTTATACATCTGAGAAAACAAACCTAAAGTTTTAATTATATCATCTAAATGTCATTTCCTGTTTAAAAAAAAAAATCAAGAAATCGTTCGTTGAATGCTGAAGATTCTTAAGATTTGGAATCCATCATTTTCTTCGTAAAAGTTTTATTGTCTTCCTTAAAATTCCATGTCAGAGGAACGACAAAATAGGTATACAATCATTATACAGCAACCTTCTTGTAATCGATAAAGGGAACGTTCGATATAACAGTCCATCGGGAGATTGGAAAGTCAATCAGCTACAGCGAAACATGTAAGATTCATTTCTCATCATCATTCCGCTTGCTATTTCACGGAAAATGGCCACGAATCTAGATTCGACCCATTTACCCAACATTTCAATATATCTGGTCTCGCCAGACATTTCCGAAAAGTGATCTTTCATGATTTATAACTTTTTAAGAGTGCGGCATCACTCAGAGATACTTGACAAGCATTTCTTAAAGCTTATAACAATGGAGTCGCATTAACTGCAGTAAGAGTTCCACGGGATATAAACGAAACACAAGTTGAAGCGCCCCCTGGTGTCCGGAATTGGCAACGTGATCACGTGTGATTGGACGTGTGAGGTTATGCGAATAGCAAACATTTTCTTTTGTTTCCAACAGAATCGTTAGAATTCGGGAAGGAGGGGAGAGACTGGGATTAATTTAGCGAATATTTCTGTAATGCGTTGACTGTTTTTTTTTTTTTTTTTTTAAGAAGAGAATCGATGGCGTCTCGAACTTGGTAGCCAATAATCGCATTAAATTTAATTATCATTAATCTCAATAAACTCGTGTATTTCGTATTAAAGCAAATGGAAGCACATCTAGTATGCTGCCGATGTGTGTGTTGCGGTTGCCTCAAATATTTCATGATTAACTGGATAATTTATTGATGCTAAATGAATAAAATTTTTCATGCCAAATGGGGGTTTTGCTTTAGCGTAATTGCGTGTTTGTTTTTAATTTGCCGTTTCACTCTGACACTTATTGTAATAAATTAGCAACTTGGCAATAATTGTTTTTATAGTAACTTTACAAAAGAGATCGTTATTTATCTTTTGGACTTGTGGTAACGTGAAGAAGCACAGTTATTGAGATTAAAATCACAACTAACTTCAAAGTCATTCATATTATGAGAAAATTAGCGAAATATATTATCTATTTTTTATGCAATTTCATTCTTTATAGTTTAATGATGAAAACAATTTCATTGTAAGCTCGTATCATTTTCTTATCATTTATATAAAAGAAGCGAAAAAGGTAAAGGGATGTTCGTCATAAGCTTAGAATAGTAATGCATTAGTATAGTGATGCAAGAGAGAACCCGATAGGATTAGAAGAAAGAAAAAACAGATGGATTGTACGAGAGATAGAAAAAAAACCTCAGCTCTTTTTATATCATCGTGTAGCCAAATACTATCTTTTTTTCTTCATTAGTCATGCATTTGAACAATCAAAAGATCAATTGAAACTGAAATCCAAAATTACATTTAAAAACCTCTCATAGCAAAAATAGACAGAATTTTATCCCATCTGGTGAATATTGTGGGTGGCCTACACCACCTATGGTTTTCTAATCCATGTTTCTTTCTAATCTTCCATAAATGGTATTTTAAATTATTGATTATAAAAATCAAAGCTCTCTTCCCCTTGCTTACAGGTGGTGAATGCTAAAAAAACTTTAGTTGCTAGTAATGGAATGCCCAACTTCTTATGCAATCTGTTCCAAATATGCAGGGCAAGAGGACACCTGTATAAACACTTGTTCTATTGTGAGATACATATTTTATTATTATATACATTTTATTTTATTATTATACTGACAGAAATATTACCATATAAAAATACTTAAGTAATTTTATTTTTGGAAACAAAAATGCTTTTTATATTCCCCGTTATCTGTGAAGAAAACGTATGGATGGAGTAATATAGGGGTATAAGCTCTGATCATGGCAGGAGGGTGACAGCAATAGACGTGCCTCAGTTAAAACTTCATTGGCTACAGCATTGTCATCCATTACCCTCCCAGGGTACCCATTTTAGTCGCCTCGTACGAGATGCATGGGCTACATTGGGGCTGATGTGTAAGTAAAGCCCTCTCTAAAAATTAGAACGACCCCTAGACCACTCCATAGTGACCGAGAGATCATCCAACTCAGCGTTGGCTCCACTCAGTGACGCCCCCCCCCCCACCGAGCAGAACCGCTCCTATTCCAGGGAGAAGCATCCACCGGCGAGGCCCCTCACGGGCCACGCCGGAGAACACCCTCCCCAGAGACCCAAAATGCTTTCCCAGGGCAAACCCTGGGAGAGCATTGTATGGTCTTAGCCACCCTGACTCTATTGCGAAAGCTGTCCGTCAATATTATTAATTTGTAAGGTCTATTTGTATGTAGAATCGATTGTAACGGTAGACTAACATATTTAAATCTTCGTTTTGCTGAGTTCGGGTATTAAATATGAAATCATTGGGAATTTAGAATAATTTAGGATAATTTATTTAATAAAGTAATCTAGGAATTTAGAATAATCTTAAATCGTCTTACCTTTAACTGAGTAATTAATACAGGATATTGAATAATCGTTAATATTCATTAAAGCAAAAATGATACCACACCGTGAAAATTGTACAGTTGGCTTTCAAAATCTCAAACACGATTCTTGGATCTTCTCTCATAATTATTATCAAAGAGATCTTTTTCCGTGTACACTACACAGTCTTTGAAGTAAATGCATTTCAAGTAAATACTGAATTGAAGGGTTTGCTTGGTTCCACAACATTCTTCACTTCTTTCTCTCCGGAATTTCGTATCAATGCTTCTAAAGAAAGAATTCTAGCTGATGATAATTATACAGACGTACTTGTTCTCAGCGAAATTATTTACTCGTCTACTAGATTGCCTTCCATTATTCAAATGACTGTAATTTGCATCCATCACCCCAAGGCATCTTCTTAAGGACAAGCCCTATTCATGAGAGATTCCCTCGACATTAAGTTATAATCTTCAACTGTATTCATTCGCTTATCAGTTCCATACAATACATTATATTTGTTTACGCATTTGAATCCCTAAATAACATTATATGTACACTACGCATGTAAAAGTAAACCCTCACTCACAAGGTTATCACGATGTTGTTCCATTATTATGAAGATGAGACTTTTGTACCGTTAAGACAGCTATCCATTCGTAGAATTTTTTTTCGATCTTTGCCTTTGTTGATGCAGCTGAGAGGACGTCAAGAGACCTCTGATTGAAAAACATCTGGGTTCGACTCCTTTCAATGACCCTGAGAAACTAGGTTCCTTTTCTTACAATCACATACAAGTTTACGACAAAAGGTCTTAAATTGAAAATAAATTAAAAAGTGTTAGTTATTATTATGGGCGAGTTATACAGGGTGTCCCAAAATTCACGCAAGAAGTAATTTTGATAGAAAACACAGGTTTTTAATTAAAAATTGTAATTTCTTATTGATTCATAAAGTATACAGTACAGGGTTATGCATGGAACAGCATATCGGGTAAATGGCCTCCACAGCTTTGCTGGCACATACTCACTCTTTTGTCGAAATTTTCCATGACCGTTTTGCATAAATGTGGCCGAATTTCGTTGATACAGCGCTCAATTTCCTCCTTCAAGGCGTGGATGGTCGTGGGCTTGTTGGCATAAACCATAGATTTCAAAAAACCCCAAAGAAAAAAGTCCAACGGCGTTAAGTCACATGATCTGGGCGGCCAATTCTGATCACCAAAACGGGAAATTACACGACCAGGAAATGACTCATGCAGTAATTGAATTGTTTCTCAGGCTGTATGGCATGTGGCACCGTCTTGTTGAAACCACATGTCGTCCACATCCATACTTGCAATTTAGGCACAAAAAACTGGATTATCATGTCGCGATAGCGAGCACCATTAACTGTTATTGCCTTACCAGCCGCATTTTCGAAGAAGAATGGACCGATGATGCCTCCAGGCCAAAATCCGCACCAAACAGTGACACCTTGTGGATGCATTTGTTTCTCAACACTCACTCGTGGATTTTCTGTCGCATTCCCCAAATGCGACAATTTTGTCGATTAACGAAGCCATCAAAATGAAAATGAGAATCCATTCAACGAACTCTCTTCGCTGTGTGTGGTCAGCAGGCTTCAGTTCTTGAGTCAATTGAACTTTGTAAGCATAAAGATGCAAATCTTTCGTCAGAATACGCTGTAGAGAGCTTCTCGAAATGCCCAATTCAAGACCACGGTGCCGAATTGATGTTCCTGGACTCTCAGCAACACTCTCACGAACTGCTTCGATGTTTTCTGTTGAACAACTTGTTGAAGGACGGCCAGAGTATATAAGATCACTAATTGATCCAGTTTCCTTGAATTTTTTAATTAATCTTTTCACGGTTGATGAAGTTAAATCACTATTCCGACCATATTTTGTACGAAAATTGCGAACTGTAGCTGCCAAACCTTCATTATTTTTAAAATATTGCTCAACAATGAAAATGCGTTGTTCTTTCGTGTAGCGCTCCATTTTTAATAACCCTGAAATGTCAGCTGTCACGCTGTCTTTTTTTTTTTCATGTTGGCAACACTTCACCACACAAATGGCGCTAAATTTAAATCTTGCGTGAATTTTGGGACACCCTGTATTTGTATTGCTTATTTGCTTAATATTCCTCTACAAAACTTGTGTTTTGGACATTGTGTTAGTCAACTGGTATTTAGTTCTGCTTACGTTTTTCAACGTCTACCCTACAGGAGAGGAACAACATATGTTTATATTTTGTGAGAAATAAAAACATCACGCTTGGAAACTTATTAAATGCTCAAAACTCCTTTTTGTTTGGTAAAAATGAATGCTTGTGTCAAGAAACAGTATTCGCAGATATCAAAGTTTCATAGACATTAAAGACAAACCGTTAACAGAGAAGATTTCTATTGCTTGTAGTGATCTTATAAACTTTCCCAAGGGGTATCAAGAGTTCTCAGAACTGAAGATTCAATTAAAAAACGCGTGGATTGAAATCTGATTATCATCCTGAAAATCTTGGGTTTTGTCACAAGAAGATGGCAATGTTCGGAATCAGATGATTTTTATTCCGTTTTTATTCCACGGAATAAAAACGGAACATGTTCCCTTTATTCCACTTTTGTATCCAGGACTGCCCCTGAATACCAGTCTATGAAAGAATGCAATTAGCATACAAGATATATTTTCTTCACATCCTTAGCCGCTTCAGTCTCTACTCTAAATAACCAATAATAAATCTTCTTAGCAGTCCTCGAGTTCTCTTATGCAAGCAGAACTGATTTTAAGAGATTTATTAAAGGGAATGAAGATCCAATGGTGCATTACAAACGGTTGTAGACGTTTCTAGATTTCTGCAACAAAAATGACATTTTTCTAACGACCTCCGAGGCCATTATTGGGATAAATTTATGACCGTGGTGCATCCAATAACTGCTTTTAACATCATTGACGTCACTTACACTTTCTGACAGCACACAAGCAGCGGAAATGTCAATCTTCAAATGTAATGATAACCCCTGCCGTTGTATATCGATGGTGTCATACGACATTTGCATATTTCTTTCAAATGTGTCGTTCCACCCTTTAATTTAGTGCTGGAAATGACTGACGAGAGGGCAGGGTTGAATATCCATTTCCCGAGTCTTCATGAATAGCATTAAAATTCATTTCTACAACTGTGGACTAGAGAATGTGCTCCGAAGGGATTTGAAAGATGTTATTTTAAGAACTTAATCGCTAATGTAAACAGAAAATAAAAAGATAAACATCGATAGCTTCATGTGACAGTTACAGTGATCTCTCTCTCTCTCTCTCTCTGGCAAAAATAAATCTTAGATGTATTCAACTATCCAGTCTTGTGCTGTAGATGATTTCAAATTCACTTCTTACGACACTTTAAACATGAGTATAAAATCTACTACAACTTTATAAGATCAAATCAATGATCAAATGATAAAAAGAAGGGTTCGCATTTTGCCATCTTTATTTTGAACCACTGACCAAAAGGGAAGTAGCCTATCATTGGTTACCATCGTTCTAGTTAATGTAAATCTGTTAGCAAATCTATATATGGTGCGACTGTCTATTTCATCAGACTATTATAAGCTCTTCTGATATGGAAATATTGACTATTATAAATTCAAAACCTGCTTACTATAACGTTCCGTAAATCCTGAATCAGAAACGTCTGTTAGAAAGGCAATGAAAGAAGCCAGTTCTTCTGACAATCATCTTGACAATCATCTGCTTCAAAGAAGAAAAAACAAAAAAAAAAAAAACGGAAGAGCAAACATGACACTCTATATTCCATTGTTTGGAGATGAAGTTCTTTGTTCATGTGAGCGAACAAAAACGTAAAGTTTTCTTTCTATCCTTTCTTCGTGATATACGGAACACTAGAGAAGTGTTGAATACGAATAAGATGGAACTGTACAAAACATTCTTTTAAATGTAAACTCCATTCCAGTCGGATTTTAAAAAGGTGGATAATTCTACTAAATAAAAGTCAGAAGATTTATTCCTAAACAACTAATATAAGACGTCTGCATCCCTTGAAAAACAGACTGCGACGGCGCTTCTTGGAATGTGTAAACAAGGACAACTAAATAGAATTCGTGTTCGTAAATGATTCTCTCAATAAAAAAATTGCGAATGGCAGCTTGAACATTGTTTGACTTAAAAAAAAAAGATACGAAGAAAAATATTTTCTCTTATATATTTTAAAGTGACGTACAGATCAGGAGTTGTGGGTTTTATCCATCTCTTCAAAGAAAACATCTTTGGCATACAAAGAAACAGTGGACTTTTTTTGTATCAAAACATCTTCAATTCGAATTCGAATATTCCTTTGCATAACAAAGATGGCTGTTCAGCTCATCTTAGTTATGCAATGGCCTTCCAGGAAGATTTCATCAGGAAGTCTATTTCAAGAAACTGTAAGTGGTCATCAACACATCTGTTGCATAGATGAAAGAACATTGATGATGTTAGCGCCATATCCAACCAGAAACTGTTAGCGAAAAATCATTGGAATAGCTTGTGAATCATTGAATAGACAACATTTCTCAACACAAAAAAAGTGGAGAAAAATACCAATATATACTGCTAGAAAAAGCTTCATTTTGGCAAATTAATTAATCTGTAATGTGAATATTAAAGATCCATCATCTTTTTATAGCCAAATAAAATTAAAGTTGAAAAGTTTCGAAATTTTAGCAGAGAATTTATGAGAATATAACCTTCAGCATCGGAGCTACCTTGACTTGCACTATTCGTACTGAACAGTTCGAAATAGCTATCAGACTAGTGAAGCCCCTAATCAACGCACCAATAAACAGCGAATATACAGGGTGAGTCCTGGGCAGAGTTCGTGTCTTCTAAGTAAGGCAAGCAGTCTTTTCGAATGTGATAAAAACAGTGCGTTACTGCTTAGAGCAAAATGGTCCCACAAAACCTCACAAATAAGTAAATAAAATATCGTTTTATTGGGAACTCGCTGTGTCACATTTTCATAGAGGAATCATATTAACGCTTTTTCATGCACAGTTGTGTTTAACGGACACAGATTACGGAGAGGGACTTTTATCATTCAAAACAGACATACCGGCTGTGGACATAAGCTTGATCACCTAATTCATTTGAATGCTCATGACGAAGATATGAGAATGGTAATGGTGCTGTTTTTCTGTTCTTTATTTATATAGGGAGCCATTGAAACTTGAAACGAAAGCAAAATGAATTTAGACATCAGGAACAGTCGACCTATTCACTTCATCCATCAGTCATGAATTGATCGATCTACTTCGCACATATCCCTCTAAGGTGATATGTTATTCAGTTTTGTTCAATAATTTATTTATATTTATAATTTATGTACATCACGATTAGTACAGTAGTCAGTAGTCCCTCCCCCCCCCCTTCTTTTTAATAAAAAGAAGGGGGGGACTATTTATGTTATAATTTTCAGTGCAATGCAAAGACACTTTCCACCAGTTCTATAAGTTTTGATTTGCTTTTGCACAATTAATAAGCCAATTGTTAGATAGAAAACCAATCGCTCGAGACCGTTTTCACTTTTCTCGAGCGATCGGTTTTCTATCTAACAATTGGCTACGCCATCTTCCAGTGGTTGTCGTGGATCAATACATTCTCCAGTGAATGAACTCTCACACATGTATTGTCTGTTAATTTATGGTTCGTCTCTTTCGGAGAGGAATGTTTGCATAAGTTATTAGCTCCTCCACCTGACATTGAAAATCCTTTCATCTCCTTAACATCGAAGATCAATTCGACAGGAAACTAGATGTTCTATTAGACCAAAACGTGTTTAGCAATGTTTATCCATTTTATAAAGAGTTGGCTTTAATGTCAACAGTAGATAAGATGCTCTCCAATAACAAAGGCGTTGATGCTGTTGAATGTAAACAGAAGTGGCCTATGAGATTCCATCAACGCTAAATTGAATCACCGCCTGTACAACACAGCTTTATTAATTTGCAAATAAGTTTCCGAACTAAACAGGTGCCCCTTTCATACCCAGGTAGTATGCTAGTAATATCTCTTTAATAAAATGGTTCATTTTATTAAAGAGATACTAAATACATTTTAAAATATTTCAGTTATCAGCTATAGCGTATCTTCAAAGATATTCTCATAACTGAAAACTTCCAAACTCAATCCGTGCCCTATTAAGTTAGAGTTTACATTTCAGACCAGATCTAATAAATTGAACTCTTAACATGAAGTCTCGAATGCATTGATGTCAAATTAAATTATTGTTTTCCTTAATATAAATAATGAATTTCGTCATTATTATTTTAAAATGTTTTGTATCTGTACAATAATAACTGACGAAAAATGTCCCACTCATGGTCAGAAATCTTTCATAATAACATAGACGTCAATCATGCTGATTACGTCACATTCTACAAGAGATAGTATCTAAAAAAGTAATATAAAATTTATATAATTTTAAATTTTATTTTGAAATTAGAAAATATAAATAATTTTCAACTTACTTTGGTAATTTTTTAAATTTTATTTTTAAGAATAAATTTTATATATCTTAATTAAAGTAAACGCTATCTATAAAGAATTTTATAACGACACCCACTATTTTTAAATATAACTTAAGAATAATTTTATTTGCTATTGAGTCTTAAATAAAATTTTTTGTTAGTACATTTGCAGCAACGTTATTGCAAATAGTATGCATACACTCCTTTTCACTCAAATATTGGGTGACAGTAAAAGCAAAGAATGCGCGATAAAAAAAAAAAAAAAAAAAAACTGCAGTTTAGTACAAGTACGGTTATACGGGAGAAGATTAGAATAAACTGACTTCTAGCGAGCTTGAAGTGTTATCATATTACGTAGACCTCATGAACTGAGAGGATGGGATAGGAAAATGGATTGTGGACGTCTTGACTCAACAAGAAATTCAAAGCAACCGCAGCTGTAGAGGTTTCTAATAGAACGTGCAGTACCGAATTCCTTAGCTTCGGTTTCCATGGAAACGCTGCTGCATACAGGTCAAACATCATCCGCAAATATTCAGATGGATGTGTTTCGATATGGAAGCTTTCAGGAGTATGTTATTTACCAGAGTGCATCGTCCATCTGTTAAATGCACGCCTAAAGTGTTATCATAAAGGCCATTCTTCTAATGGATTGGACGATGTCTCCTTATTGTAACATCTGGAAGAAGTGAACACCGAAAAGTATATTGACAATCTTGGAATTTTAAATTGCATTGCTTACGCTGACTGTTCTGTGAAAATGATTTGAATGAGTATCAACAGCATGATAATGCACAATGCCATTAGGATGGCAGATACAGTTTGAGGAACTGCAAAGACTGTTTAAAACCTGACCAGCAGGTTCGATTTCACTACATGAAACGAATGTAATTTTGTTGACGGAATTAATAAACAAAATGCTATTAATATTTAACGAAATATTTCTTTAATAATTTTAAATGTGATTGTCCGCGCGGTTAGCCTAATGTTTGTGCGCTTCGCAACCATATGCCTGGGGAAGGACTGTCCTGGGTTCGATTCCCGTCGGAGGCGTGAGGAGCTCAAGGATTTTCCTCAGCCATAGCCAAGTTAGCCGGTCTTGGGCGTGGATAGCAGGTTTTTTTCCCAGTTTATCCTGGGGTTTTTTCCTCCCGCAAGTAGGCAAACCGGCCCCGTGAACACACGCTTCGACAGACATGAGATACCACCAGGACTAAGGAGCAACCAACCTATTCCGTTTATTGGTTATGGAAGCTTATGCGGTAAAATGTGTAGGCCTGCGCGAAAGCGTAACATACGATTACGATGAAATGTGATTACATGTATAATCATGTAATATTTTGTCCATGATTATAGGCGCAATATTTTGTCCATGATTATAGATACAATATTTTGTCCATGATTACAGATACAATATTTTGTCCACGATTATAAGCACAATATTTTGTCCATGATTACAGATACAATATTTTGTCCATGATTACAGGTGCAATATTTTGTCCATAATTACAGATACAATATTTTGTCCACGATTATAGGCGCAATATTTTGTCCATGATTACAGATACAATATTTTGTCCATGATTATAGGCGCAATATTTTGTCCATGATTATAGCTGATACAATTGTGCTGATATTACAGATACAATATTTTGTCCATGATTATAGCTGCAATATTTTGTCCATGATTACAGATATAATATTTTGTCCATGATCGCAGACCTAATATTTTGTTCATCATTACATGAGATAGATTAGTCCCAGATCATGTATAATCATGGACAAAATATTAACATTTTGTGAAAATAATCTTGGACATTTCGGACCGCGACTACATGTGTTATCATGGTCAAAGGTGTATCACTCTTTGTACAAAATAAAGATTTTGTTGTGTATCTATATACAGTAGCCACGTTCATTATGTATTACTGACTTCAGTAATAAAATTTCAAGAACACTGGAGCTTTAATCTCATTATTCTACGCTGTTCAGTGAACTTATATCCTAACTTTTTAAAGAGAATAAAATTTTGATTGGTCTTCCAGTGCATCGCGTATAGGATGCTCCAGCCTTATGACGTAACAATGATATATCTCAGAAATATATAACTAACACATGCAGTAGTATACTGGAGTCTACCGAAAAATACCGAAGTAGACTTCCAGGCAAAGAATTTCGACAGCACTTTCTTGAACACTGGCAAAATATTTGTACATGATAAACTAGTTCTGTTTCCACCAACTGATGTTGACTCTTACTAAGTGCCTCGCAGCTAGTTAACTTTAATATTTGATCACGCCAAATATTTCGGCAACCCGGGAGAGTTTATAGTCCATAAATGTCTCGTATTTCTTAAGTAATAGGTGTCGCTACTGTATGTCATGGTGCTCGTAGCTGGTTTATATCTAGAGGGGTAAATAAGCCATGTCTAATACATGATACATTTTTTCAACGGTTTTGAAATTTTTTTAAAAAAATAAGAAATATAGCAACGGATTTTTAAAGTCTTCTATGATACCATCTGTGATTCTGGTTTGTTTTAATAATTAAATTTCAGTTTCAATAGGAAGCGATCGCTTTTTTAAGTGATAGCCACCCATTCAACATTTTCAACATTATGCCTGAATGCATCGTGAGCCATCCATGTCTATAACCACGCATCACGACACACTAGTCTGCATACCTGGTCTTGTCGTGATGCGTGCTTCTGAAGTTGGTGGCTGTTATGATGTATGCATAGAGTCATGGACGGTTGTGATGCATGTCTACAGACGGGGGGGGGTGTCCGTCTTAATATATTTACATTAAGTAAACCATAAAAATTATTATTGTATTCCTTAAGATATTTTAGAAATTTTCTGCAACAAATTCCATCTACATATACACCTCGTTATCAAGTTATCTTTTGGAGGGAGGGGGAATGATCAACTCTATTGAATCAATGTGAATTAACTTCCTGCCGCAAATAGTGAAGAAATTTATAGAGGGCAGCACCGTATACATGTAATATTCATCGAAGTGTTTTGATTACATATTTTTCTTTTCTTAACGTAAAATAAAAAACATAAAAAAGAAGTTGCAGAGCCAAATAACAGTTACAATTTCTTGGCATGTGTTCGTACGTTTCGTTTTACTTTTCTTATCTCTTCTTTCTGGGCCTATGAGCATGCGTCAGTTATGCGTTCATGTAACGCTACGATGATAAAGTCGAATGTATTTCAGAGACTATTATTTAAAGTGTGGGAATGAAAAGCTGGCTGAATGTTTTCAGATGAGATATTATAATGCGATATGATACTGGCACGAGCCTTTTGAAAGGGTTACATCATCGTGTTGAAATTCAGAAACCTGGTGATCCTTAGAAAGAATCCATACACACACACACACACACACACAGAGAGAGAGAGAGAGAGAGAGAGATTTAAGATTAGCTGTAGCTAAATATTTCTTGCCACAAGCAAATAAAGAATGTATTTTAAGATTTTTTGGAACCTTGCAGTTGTTAAGAGAAGGAGATATTTTTTCTGTGAAGCTATCTGATTAAATTTAAGCTATGTACACAGCCAAAACATATAGGAATAGGACCTTTCGAGAAAGCTGTCAAAATGAATGCCGATATAAATATATGTTCATCGTCACGTTATTGCATCACATTGAGCAATTAGTATCAGCATAAAATAATATTCAAGGGGCAAAGTTTATATATCATCCACGCCACAACTCAAATCAATCGCATCTAATTATAAACTACAAAAATTACCAACTACACTATACTAATGTTTCCAAATACTTGCCTACAGCTTGCATGTTAGGAATTGTGTAAATCTGTTTACACAATGTTTGGCGAAATTGGTGACTAATCTTTCGCTAACAGAATATTCCTTGAGTCTAACCTAAAACAACTCCTTATTAATTTGGAATTCTTTATCAGTAAGCTATTCCGGGAAAACGTAAAAAATATCCTTCATAGGCGTTTATAATCTCCTCTTATTCGTCTGGTCTCTAAGGTTTCTAATCTATAAATTCGAAGTCCTACTTCGTAAGAGTAGCCACGCATTCCAGGCATAAACCTGCTCTCTCAATTCCCTGACCTTCCTTGAGATATCCTTTCTAGGATAGGGAATAATCAAAACTTTGTTTCACTAGCAAAGTTCACCAATAATGAAAGAAACCCATTTGCAATCCTCGCTGCCTTTCATACATTGTTAGTGAAATGAAAAGGAAAAAAACTAAAAAGGACACAAGATTAATTCTAGATTCTGTTTCATTATATTGCAGACACTAGTTGCACTGTTTTCACTCTTATAACCGCACTATTATTAGTGTAGTTCAATAGGAACTTTTCTATTATTAGTGCAGTTCAGTAGGAACTTTTCTATTATTAGTGCAGTTCAATAAGAACTTTTTTATTGTTAGTCCAGTTCAATAGGAACTTTTTTATTATTAGTGCAGTTCAATAGGAACTTTTCTATTATTAGTGCAGTTCAGTAGGAACTTTTCTATTATTAGTGCAGTTCAATAAGAACTTTTTTATTGTTAGTGCAGTTCAATAGGAACTTTTCTATTATTAGTCCAGTTCAATAGGAACTTTTCTATTATTAGTGCAGTTCAATAAAAACTTTTCTATTATTAGTGCAGTTCAATAAGAACTTTTCTATTATTAGTGCAGTTCAATAAGAACTTTTTTATTGTTAGTGCAGTTCAATAGGAACTTTTCTATTGAACTGCACTGATAATAGTGTGGTTATAAGAGTGAAAACAGTGCAACTAGTATCCTCAATATATTGAAACAGAATCTAGAATTAATCCCGTGTTCTTTTCATTTTTTTGTTACCCAAATATTAGGTGATCTTCGGAGATTTCTTACTTAGATGAAGGACTTCACATTTTTCAAGCAGTCTTAAATTATTCTGTTAGTCTTCCTGAATAAACAGCTCTGGTTCTTCAACATTATTAAAGTCTATTAGAGATGTCTACTTAATAGTATGACTCGATAATGAAAGAATCGACTACGCAGAATTCCTGAAACATTCCACAGTTAGCCTACTCCAGATGGACTGAGATGAACATTCACAGTTCCATCAGATTTTCTGACAGTGGATCCTTAACTCGGACGTCTCTCGTTTCACCACATCAAGAACCTTATCAATAGGATTAAGATTGGGAGATTGCGATGCACGATTCACGAAAGTAAATTCACTATGATGGTCCCAAAACACTCTCGCTCTACACGGGACCTGCGACATGGAGTATTATCTTGTTGGAAGTGTCCATCCTAGTAAACGGTCAACGTAAATGGATTTACATGGTCATCGAGGCTGTTCGGGGAGGTTTCACACTTCAACCCATCTTCTACTGGCATCAAGAGGACTAAGGAATGTCGGGCAAATATGTTCCAGGACATTACAAATTTTCTATGCCTAGCATTTTTGCGAAAAAATTATAAGGAGTTCATGGTACCTTGTTTTGTCATTATGCCCTCATGACATAACAGGGGGAACGGCAATATTCCTTAGCCTACTGTAGCTACCATTGTAGTTGTAGGCTGTAATGTAAGCCTTGCTGTTGTACCCTGGTTTGGGACGATGTACATCCAACAGTACGTTTAGATATACTCTAATAGAACCATCCAGTCATTTGACCAAATATATGACATCAGTTGGTCGTGTACGATCTTGCTCATCGTAAAAATCCATTGTCTGCTTTTGGCGTGTCAGATTTCAGGCCACATGCTTGATAATGACTTGATGATTTCAGACTCGATGATTTCGAGTATCCAATAATGGTCTTACCAGACCATTATTGGATACTCGAGTTAGTGATCATTTGGGTATCCTAGCAACATAATAGTTTCTGAGATACTTTTAAAAACCTACTCATTTGAGCTCATGTTATCATCTCTTGTTTAGTGTTAACGAAGACCATAACCTTTGATCATTATCACACACACTTGAACGTAGATACGTTTCTTGTTTAAAGCATGCTAACCGATGGTCTCTCTGTGTGTGTGTGTGTGTGTGTGTGTGTGTGTGTGTGTGTGTGTGTGTGTGTGTGTGTGTGTGTGTGTGTGTGTGTGTGTGTGTGTGTGTGTGTGTGTGTGTGTGTGTGTGTGTGTGTGTGTGTGTGTGTGTGTTGCTTTGTTGGTGGCGAATTCTGAAGATGTTTCTAATACTTTGGCCACCTGAGTATACGTCAATTATGAAAATGAACCGAAATCTATTTACGATAATGGCTTATTAAATGAACGTGTTTACTGCCTTTTAAGAGAAGGAAAAAAAAACGAATCAGCATTTAGTAATGCTTTGATATTTCTTTAAGATCCATTTTTGCACGCATTATTTCTCGTTAACAAGAGAGCCTGTTAATAAATGAAACGCGTCAAATATTGTAATTGAAATGTGAATTTAAGAAATTGCTGGGAAGAAAAGGCGTCACATTAATCATACACAGAATTTGAGAAGTACAGAAGCTGAGCAATGATAACAGGACAAATCAAGAAGACGCTTACAAGTTGTTTATTACAATACGAAGCAAACGTCAATTTAATTAATGGTTCGCTACATCCGACTAGCGATCGCTAACTGACGATTAATCTCATTAAATACTTAATTCTAAGTAGTAACTGCCTTCTCAGCAAGAAGATAGCAAATGTTGTACTCAATATTTTACAGCGCTCATCATTAATATTGAAGCAAAGTATTACTGTTCCCTTAGGAGAAAGGATTATCGTTACAATTGTTCATTAACTGTTCAACGTACAGTCCAAGTTTGCAGCTAATATTCAAGTAATTTTCATTACCCTATAAGATGAATGATTTGTGACGCGTCATCCTCAGAAGAGTCAATTTTGTTTTGAGTAATTATAATTTGGGAGACCTACTATTACACGTCTCTTCTTAGAGAGATAAACTTTACCAAATTTTATTTTTTATTGTTGAGTTCAATCATGCCATTTTAATGTTTTTCGCAGCAATATTTACATGCAAACATTTTACGCACTTCTATTCTTTTGTTTTCTCAATCCTGTCTTAAGTGTCCATCAGCCAACCTGATCAGCGTCATGCATTCCTCTAAACAACAACCAAATAAACCTGGAGAAATTTATCCTAGAAAAGCACTCTTCACAATCAGGTTGGTTGTGAAGAGTGAAAAGTTGTGAAAAATTATTTCAACAATACTATCTTCAACAACCACCGAACAATAGACCGAAACACACCTGCATTTTGTTCATTGTTGATAGCATTTATTGTTAACAAGACATATTTGATGCTCCTGTAGAAAATTGTAATTTTGCTAGCATTTCCATAACTTTTGAATTAATGATCTATTACAATTTCATCCACGTTTCCGTTTTACGTTATTTTGTAGATGGAAGTCACCTAAGCTACCTGAATGGCGTTTTTCAAAATGTTATTATATTCTCGTAGTAGATCAATCTAATCAGTGCTTATCGGAGAATGACTATAAAATCTCTCTCTGAAGTCTTTGTCAGAGATTAAGTTGTCTCCAGTAGATAAATCAGTCAATGCATATTTAAAATTTATTAGCCAATTTTTTTATTCAGAATTTTTTAAAGTGTTACTATAAGAGGGCATTAATATTGCATAAGCAACATTATTAAATATTCAGCTCTCTGGTAATCACAACAATAGTAGGATTTGCAACAATATAAATTTCGCTGATAAACAATAAAGTAGCTTTGATTTCTCAAAAATTGTTTTTCCAGTAATAGCTAATATAATGGTGTTCGTTCCTGTAAACAATGTACATAATGGCTTTTGTGATAACATTTACTTACTCTTCTTAAGAGTAAGTAAATGTTATCACAAAAGATAACATTTATCGATGAAATGTGGACTAAATGTAACCCAGATCCAGCTTTGATCCTTGGGCTAATTAATTCCATAATAATAAAGAGATGATCACTCTCCTTACTCACTGCAATACAGCCCTTGTTAATTATGTTTCAAATAAGTGTAAAGGATTATCAAGGGAATAATGGCGAGTTGAATTTTCATAATAACGGAAGCTTTGTTTTAAACGCCATGATTTTAATACCAACAAATTTGTAATAAGAAGAAGCCATCAACTCTGTAAGATCTACGATCATTTTGATTTTAAGGCACATCTTTAAAATTGCGATACCGTTCCATCAGAGTTTTCTAAATTATCTGCGGGCAGAATAAATTTTAAGAAACATCATTCAAAATAAAGTAATATTCTACGATTCTGGACGTTACGTCTGACTTCTTTTTGAAAGTCATCAATAAATATTTTATTAATACTGGTAACCTCCATTCTTTTATGCTGCTGAATTTTGTATTTGTTGACTAATATTTTGGAGAGGGAAAAAATCATAATTTAAGTGCATCCTTATACATTCCCAAATTACTTTTTATACGTATTAAAGGGATGTTTGTGTGTGCCATTCTGCCATGCTTATAAAGAAATTTGCTGATCTAAATTATTCATCAAATACCATCAACTTCATTTTATCGTGTTTGCTTGTTATATGGAAAATTATAGGTGACATACCTACGTTTTTATATTGTATAATGTATTCTATTCTTAAAAACAACCAGCCAAAGCATCGAGTAACTTAATTATCTTAACCAATTCGTCTGACGTTTATTTTCCGTGTATTATGTTGACTGACATCCCGAAAAAAAAAAAAAGAAATACGTGAACAACGCTCTTTGATTGCAAAATGTTATTCTGAAAAAATTGGATTACATTAGAGTAGATACGTATAGGAATGTTTTGAAACTTTCCTATACGTCTTAAAAATAGCACGGCTCTTCTGTAGAGAACACTATACCATCAAAAGTGAAAGAAAATGTTTGTCAAATATCCATTAAACTTTAAATGAATCTTTTGGAAACGCAAGCCTCTGTTTCACAAAGCTTCAAAAGAATTTCCATAAAACGAATAAAGTATAAATGTTATATATGCTTGAACAAAGAACGAACGAAAAATGTTATTTATGGTTGAAATAAGTACAAGTAATTGTTAAAAATATTTTATTGTTGCATATAACAATTACTGCATATCGTGATGATTTTAAATTTCAGTTTTGAGCTTAACAATTAGACAGCAATAATGCTTTCAAATATTCATTGTTGATTACATAGTAATCAACAATGAATATTAATTACATAGTAATTAAATAACAATAATGGTTTTAAACAAACTTCAGATGAAAACTTAAGTAATTTGAAGAGTCAAGTTTTTATTCTCTTAGTTAATAAGAATTAACTAGAATTAATAGCGCCATCATTTTCTAGAAAATCATTACGATTATTTTAAATATTATTCATATGCTAGGCCCATCTGTTTTTGTTTTCTTATATCTACTTAATCTATCTTGAAGGGAAACTATTAAATAGCAGACTGGGGAATTTTTCGACATTACCTCACTAATTTTGTGCAGTTATCGTTGATAAATTTATTTTAATGATCATTTAGTTGAAGGTGTTTTCTTTCTTATAAAGAGTGCATTCAAAGCAGATGGCTAACCGTAATGGCTTCTGGAAACCTTGGGAATAATACTTTTATCTGAGCAATTTAAATATTCATGATTCATTTATCAGAGTTGGAAACACAATCACTTTTAAGAAATAATTTTGCTAGATCAAGTGCTAAGCACTTCTCGTGTGAATTGGAGAAACAAGCAAGCAATCAATTGGTTGGAAGAAAAACGAACAAAGAAAAGTTACGGAACACCAAAATGGGAACATAATGAACCATTGCGTTTGGGTCGTGTATTCTTTTATTAGAAAGAACAAACGGGGCGATATTTCCGAGTATTTAATTAAGTAAAAGTTTTCCATTTCTTTTGGTTTTGCTAATTTCATTTTTACGAAGATTTGTCTTTTGTAAAAGTTCTTGAGAACTGCATTGATGGCACTGAAGTAAATTAATCACGTGAATTAAATGGGAAGGGATGGAATAATTGAAGCAAACCCACTGCTGTCTCCTCAAAGACAAACGCTATAATTACGTGAAAAACACAGATCGTACAAAAGGTGAAGAAGATGAGATCAATTTTCTTACGTGTTGAGTTAAAAATGAACGAATGCGTTTAAAGATTCTATAAATCATTCCTTGGCTTGGGACCAACATAAAAGGTTTCCTTGGGATTACTAGAGTTAGAGAAGGCTGTAAAAGGATGTTCGGATAGTGCTTAACCCTACTGTGAGTTGGCTGTTATGTGATCCTTTCAACTTTTAGTTATCTGGTGGATTATTGTTTTCTGGATTAGTGCCAAGGCAACTAGGGCTACCTCTTGTGGTGCCTTATCTTTGTCATTTACGTGTTCTTAGACAAGACTCTTACTTTTATCCGATACTGCATAAGTAACACTCGAAAAAGTGGTTTATTTTCCTTGTTACTTGAGATCCTCAACCTGCTTTCAGTTTTAGGACCTTATTTGGAGTTTATATTATATAAAAATGAAATAAAATTACTTATATTCGTTTAATAAATCTAATAATCTCAATGTTGCACCTTTTTATATTTTTATTAATAATTTTTTCTTTTTAACATACATACATACAAAGTTTAAACTCATACTTACACGTATGTCGCGCGCGTGCGTATGTGTGTTTTAGTAGGATATCTATTTGGCATTAAATCTTTGCAATGATTTCTTCTAAGCATGCTAATAATAATACGTGGTTTTGTAAATGGAACGTGTTCACTCTATCTTCTCTCACCACAGACCCTTTTCAAATCCTTAAAAGTATTAATGAAAGACGTGAGTAGCTTCTCCCCTTGGGTGTTTCGAACACAATTACCATGCCGAAGCAATCAGCAAGGCCCTGTTTCAGAATCTGCATGCTTGGTTAATAAATAATGAGTTTGTTTATCCCTCTTGAATGATCTAATAAAAGATTAATTTAAAACACTGATTTAAAAATCACAATTTCGACTCTTTCCTTCTCTATCTCAAGCCAACACCCACTGTAGAAAAATAAAATAACAACAGTGTGTCTTTCCAAATACTTTAATCAGGCATCTTCCCAATGGCGATTTTTTCTTTCTAAAATATTAAATATTCTTCCAATCACGGTGATGTTTTCAATACAAACTATTTTTATTATACCCGGGACTACTGATTTATGATATTTACAAAAATTAAATATCATCGTCATTTTAATATGATTAGAATTTAAACAAAAAATCTTTCACTTATAATGCTCGCTATAAATCCACTCGGCTGAAAAGTTCAAATTATTCTCAATTGAGAGAAGCTGCACAAATACAGGAAAGCTGCAATATTGAGATCATTTTGCGAAGCAAATTGCTCAAGGACTGAACTTAAATTTGAAAATAACAAAATCAAAAAAAAAAAAATTATCCCTCCTAAAAAATGATATTGCAAAGATAGTTTAGTCTCTTGGATACTTAAAACCGATCTTCCTATGGCACGGTTTCTTCTTAGACTGAACTCATCTTCCGGTTTTGATACCCACATGTCCTTAATCAATACAAAATAGTAGTCTAAAACTTTTTTTTAATCTCCAGTATATTACCTGATTTTTTTCTTTTTTTACTTTTTTTCTTTAAGTTTCCAGACAACACCGCATGGGAATATTAGAATTCTAATCAATTTGTCGCCTCTTTGAATATCGACTGCTCTTTCCTGTCTTTATATTAGTCAACTCCTCCTGTCTTATGACTTCTCATTCAATAAGAATAGTCGAAGAGAAGTATTAAGAAATAGGTTGCGGTGATAGACACTAAAATATAATTTCACAAAAAAAATCAGGATTTTTGAACCTTTACACCATTACCTAATATGGCATTCTACGATGGGATTAAAAGAAAACTACGACTGCTCTTAGAGTTAAAGAATCATCGATCCCGTTGGGATTACTGTTAATTAGTTTTGTTATATATGCACCTGTAGTGATAAATATGCAAATTGTCTACTTGAAATGCACTTTATTATATATAATTATGGCTTAATTACGTTTCAGTGAATATAAACACACTCAAATGCAACAGGATAAGTTACTATTAATTACTAATTAAAAACAATTATCTGAATGTGTCAACAGTGATTATTTTAATTATTACTCTAATTTAGTCAATTAGATTTTAAGCTAAGATCAACCTAACCAAAAGAAATTTTCTGTGTGTGTGTGTGTGTGTGTGTGTGTGTGTGTGTGTGTGTGTGTGTGTGTGTGTGTGTGTGTGTGTGTGTGTGTGGCTTTTAGCTAGGAAATTAGGATAAGTATAGAGAGAGAGAGAGAGAGAGAGAGAGAGAGAGAGAGAGAGAGAAGAGGAAAGCGCTGATTCTATACGGATTTTACCAGCTGGGATTTATAATAATAATAAAAAAAATCAGTGAAATATTTGGCATGTGTGTAAGAAGCGCATTATTTTTGTTACTGTTTGGATGGCTTACAGCAAGAGAAAACTCAATTATGAAACATTTTTCTTGGAAAGTGGTGCTGAATTATTGAAATATGCAATAAGCTAATGACCTGAAGTTTTCTTCTGTTTTTTTTTTTTTTTTTTTTTTTTTTTTTTTTTTTTTTTGCGATATGTGTAGCGCAGTTTAAGCAATATAAGTTGCTTCTACTCCTCACCCAAAAGAAGCATAAAGTGGTAATTAATTATGTTGGCTTTAGGCCAAACTTACTGATGGAGCAAAGAAAAAAAAACTAGAAAAAAAAGCTTGATTCATATTCAAAGCATACAAGGCAGTTCTTATCTGATATAGCATACCTTTAGTGAATTTGGGTGTGTTTTTAGAATACCTGTTTTTTTTTTTTTTTTTTTTTCTGTTTGTTTCATATGAATAACAATGACTGTTTTTTGGAATCGCCACAAAGTTTCAAAACTCTGTTTGAATAATCACAATGAAGAAATTTATAAATACGTTAGCTCAAAAAAATAAACAACAATGCACTGTGGATTACAAAAAATAATCCTCTACCACTTCTCCTTTCACAAAAGGTCAAGGCTTGCTAGATAATGGAAATATTTCTAATCCTAAAGTGTGTGTTCATGATGAGTTGCGGAATTAAAAACTTTTATTTTCGTCTGTCTTTATAAAAAGAGAGAAAGTAAAAAGAATCTACTAACGCAAACAAAATAAACTCAAAAAGAAGGTTAAAAATTAAGATATCAAAAATGATCAAAAAACATTTCAATTTTTTAATGATAGCAAATAATAAGTTTCAGCTTTAAATGTACCCTTGGAGGGTAATGGATGGCAATGCTGTAGCCAATGAAGTTCTAACTCAGGCTCAGCTATTGCTGTTACCCTCCTGCCATGATCAGAGCTTTAATAGCTCAATAACACCTTATCCCTACACTGTCCTCTACAGATAACGGGGAAGATGAAAAGCATTCTTGCTTCGCCCCTTTAAGCCAGTCCTTATAAGGATATAAGTATTTTATTGTGGGAGGCAAAAATCCTGGGAGGGTAATGGATGGCAATGCTGTAGCCAATGAAGTCTAGCTGAGGCTCGGCTATTGCTGTTATCCTCCTGCCATGATCAGAGCTCATAGCTCAATAACACCTTATCCATACAGATAACGGGGAATATGAAAAGCATTCTTGCTTCACCCCTTTAAGCCAGTCCTTTTAAGGACTTAAGTGTTTTATTGTGATTCGGGAAGGCTTGCTCCTCGTGTGGTTTGCCAGGATAAGAATAGCGCAACGCAACTCATGTGGGTGTCGTAAGAGGCGACTAAAATGAACGCAGAGTTTCGAGAGTTTTGCTCTCTCTCTGGTTTCTTCCGGAATTTCCGGTGAAGGGGGGGGTTTGTCCTGTTAGAGCATTTTGAGTCTCCAGGGAGAGTGTTCTCCGGCATGGCCAGGTGAGGAGCTTCGTCGGTGGATGTTTTTCCCTGGAATATGAGCGGTTCTGCTCGGTGGTGTGGGAGCCCGTCACTGAGAGGAGCCAAATCTAAGTTGGACTGTCTTTCGGCCACTATAGAGTGGTGTAGAGATCGTCCTAATGTTTAGAGTTTGACTTTACTTTAACAAAAGCACCAATGTAGCTAATGCATGTCGTACGAGGCGACTAAAATGGGTACCCAGGGAGGGTAATGGATGGCAATGCTGTAGCCAATGAATTTATAACTGAGGCTCGGCTATTGCTGTTACCCTCCTGCCATGATCAGAGCTTTATATAGCTCAATAACACCCTATCCTTGCACTGTCCTCTTGAGATAACGGGGAAGATGAAAAGCATTCTTGCTTCGCCTCTTTAAGCCAGTCCTTTAAAGGATTTAAGCTTTCGTATTTTATTGTAGGTTATTGATTTTCACAGAGTCATTGAAGCTAAAAGACTATTGGGGTTATGTAATTAAACTAATGTGTTTCCAAGTGTTGGTGACGTTCAGTTATCTGAGCAATCTTCAGAGTGGAATTTAGCATACTAAACCACACATGCAGTTAGTTCCCAGTATTGTGCAAGCACATAGTAACCGAATTGAGCTGAGTATAAGTCTATCTATACGTTCCGAATAGCTGAAACTCCCAGTTTCAGCATAGTTGAACTGAATATCTTTAATTGGAAATGGCATTCAGAATTGTGTTATTAGGTAGCTAGAGAAACATGTATATGTGCGCGTGCGCACAAGTTCCTAACTCAACATCTCTTTCTCTGAGAGTTCGCCATTGTCTATAATTTGGATCAATTTTCAGCTTCAGCTCTGAATTCAATTCATGTACCAAACTGACAATGTCGATTTGGGAGTATGAATCGAAAAAAAAAATTGAACGAAAAGTGGAGTGGGTTAAAAAAAAACATCGAAACTAGTAGAATAAAGAGAAAGAATCATTTGGATATAAATTAGATCCAAAGAAATAGCGTGGTTAATCTATTATCTGCAAATTACCTGTGTGTTCGTATTACTGATTTGCTTGTTTTATAGGATAAAAAAAAAAAAAAAACTGATAAAGTTTTTTCGGGTCGGGTCTACGAAGGAATTCGACCCCGGTCTTGGTTGGTTCCAACCAAAATGGCATCATCGAAACAGACTGAGCTAAGTAGTTCGTCAGTCATGCGAATACATCATCAAATAATTTCTGCATCCCTATCATCTGGCATTTTCCGTAATAATCAAAATATTGCAATTACAAATATTCAGAACTCATTATGCATTGCTTAGAAAGAAGTCAACGGACACCCTATGGACATAATTGCATAATTATATACTGGGAAAGGTGCATCATATCGTATAATGAGCCACGCAGTATAAATTGGAGGAATATGAAGCTCCCAAGTGAGTGTAACTGTGTCCAGGTGAACTGCTACGAGAATGGAACTGATGGAGTTTGAAAGTGGGTGTTATGTTGCAGACCTATCTGCTGGGCAAATTATTAAAAAATTAGGCCATCTTAAGTCAATAATCACTGATACCACACTGAGACGGAAGTGCAGGGAATCAACTGCAAGTGCTACTCGCAGTGGACAACAGACACACTCTCCAAACGTAACTGTAGGGTGCTACGAAGGATAAAATGTAAAAAACAGCCATTTGTCGGCAGACATGTTGAATGCTTGGGATCGACTGGAACACGAATCTGCATAAAATCCTAAAAAAAAATCATTCAGAACCGAAACTCATAACACGGGTTCCAATGGTAGGACCTCAATATATAAGTCCCACATTACACCGTCGTCTTCAGTGATGCAAAGTGCGTTACAGTGGGACGTGGAAGCTTGGAAAACTGTGTATGAATCAGAGCGATGAATCATGCTACACTCTCTACCGAGCAGATGTGGGTTGGATAAAATGAAGCGTCGGGTGAGGTCAAGGGACATCCCCTCCCACAACAGTCCAAGACCTCATTACGTACCTACAGGAATAATGGTCTAAATTTTAGACTCTAAAATTTCCATTGATCGCTATCGTATGCTAGTGGAAAGTATATCCCTAGGGGTCGCAGCGAAAGGAGGTCCTACGTCTTATTAAGGTAAGCGCCATAGCTGTTTGTTCCTCTAACTATGGTGTCCGTTGACTTTCTTCCAAGCAGTGTGTGCGCGTGTGTAAGACACTTTCAAGAAAGCTAGAGAGTGAATAGATGTTGAAATACAGTTACCTATTTGAAAGAAGCATGCACTTAAAATAAAGAGAAACAAAACTTTAAAAATAAAAAATATATTTTAAAATACTAAATATTTATCAGTCTGGTAGGCCGATGAAATACCTTCTCCAATAGGCTGTGGATTAAAATCTTGCTGCAGACATGGCTGTATGGAATGTGTTTAGGTGGGAGATGAATTTTATCGCCTGGTATTTAGAATTTGATCTACAGAGCAATGTTTTTGGATTATATAATCCATGCTATTGATATGCTAGATAATCGTTCTGTTTTGGATGGGATTATCATAAACATATGCACAGAAAAGGGAACATTTTATATTAATATAAACAATTTGAAGATTGTCAAGCTACAAGACGACTGTGTATCTTTTCTTCAGTCCCTTAGTTGGTGTTCGTATATATTCCTCGCAATGTAGGTATTTATTACCAGCAACCCATCTTTATTTATTATTTTAGTAGATCTTTGCAGTGAATCAGATGCGTGTAGACAGTCGAGTTGAAATTATGTACGTCTCACTGCACTGTTTATATATATATATATATATATATATATATATATATATATATATATATATATATATATATATATATATATATATATATATATATATATATATACATACACACACACACACACATATATATATATATGTGTGTGTGTGTGTGTGTGTGTACTTTGAGGAAAACTTTTTTTTTCGTTCTTTGTTGACTTTATATATATAAATATAAATATAAATAAAGCTCTGATCAGTACTTCATTAGCTATAGCATTGATCCATTGCCCTCCAAGGGTTATATATATATATATATATATATATATATATATATATCGTGTTCTCCCAAGCACGTCCTCTTTGTTGACGCAGGACGCAGGACATATATGGCGCAGAGGGGTGAAGCTTGACGCTTTTCATATTCCCTGTTGTCTGTTTCCGGAGCAGTGATGGGAGAGATTTGTGAGATTTTAGCTCGCCCTGAGTGGGCAGAAGTGGTTATTCGTCGTTGAGTGTTAGGATGGCTTTCGGTCTTTTATGTTTCCAGTGATCATTACCGTCATAGTTTCCGGCTTGCTGTATTAGTTGGTTTGGATGCGTAGAATTTTTCTGCTCCCTAGCAGAAAAATTCTTCATAAATAATTTTTCTGCTAGGGAGCGTAGTAGTGGAGAGATGTAGGGGATATTTATGTCCCGGTGGATCTGGGCGTTCCTGATGAACCACGGGGCGTCCAGAATCATTCGCAGGCATTTGTTCTGTAGTCTTTGTAGCTTGAGGATGTTTGTCTTGGAGGTATGGCTCCAGGCTGGGGAGGCGTATATAATTCTGGGACGGATCACTGTCTTGTACAGTAGAATTTTATTTCTTGAGCTTAGTTTGTATTCTGTTGAAGCATAATCGCTTATCGAGAAGTATTCCGAGGTATTTTACTTCAGTTTTCCAGGGAATTTTAGAGTTGAACAGGGTGATGTCTGCTTTGGGGGATGCTCGTCTTCTTGTGAAGAGTATCGTTGTGCTTTTCTGGGGGTTTAATTGTAGTCGCCAGTCTTTAAACCGTTTTTCTAGATTCAGGATGGTGTCTTGTAGTTTTTTGGTAACGAGATGTGGTTGGCGAGATCTGGCTAGAATAGCCGTGTCATCTGCATAAAGGGCGATGGTGGATGTAAGAGGATTTTGAGGGATGTCTGCCATATACATGTTGAACAGGATCGGGGCTAGCAGTGATCCTTGAGGAACTCCAGCGAGGATTTTCTGTTGGATTGAGACTGTTTCATTGATTTTCACTTGCATCCTCCTGTTGGAGAGGTATGATTTGATCAGGTGTATCATGGTTAGTGGCCCCTTTGTTGTCCTTATAATAAGGACTGTCTTAAAGGGGCGAAGCAAGAATGCTTTTCGTCTTCCCCGTTATCTGTAGAGGACAGTGTAGGGATAAGGTGTTATTGAGGTATGAAAGCTCTGATCATGGGAGGAGGGTAACAGCAATAGCCGAGCCTCAGTTAGGACTTCATTGGCTACAGCATTGCCATCCAGTACCCTCCAAAGGTATATTATATTATATTAATCACCGCATCACGATCGATTCAACCTTCTCCTCGCCTCTTTGTTGAGTTCTTATAAGAACTGGGCGATGGACTGAGTCCTTGACTCTTTATCCCGTCATCTGAATGAAGAATGTGTGGATGGGGTGTTATTGAGCTAAAAAGCTCTAGTCATGTCATGGCTGAGTAACGGCAATAGCCGAGCCTCAGTTAAAATTTCATTGTCTACAGCATTGCTATTTATTACCCGGGAAGTCCTAAAAGGGGATTTTCACTCGCCTCTTTATTGACTAGTAACTAGTAACATTACTGGCTTAACGGGTGAAGCAAAAGCTTTTCATATTCCCGGCTATCTTAACAGAGACTGTGAGTGGAAAGAGTTTATGAGCTATATTGCTCGCCCTGATTGGGCTAGGAGATTAATCCTCAGTGAGGGGGTTTAGGATGGCTTTAGGTCTTTTGTGCTTAGAATAGTCCGTTGCATCATAGTCAGCGGCCAGTTTGATCAGTCTGTTAGGATGCACACTTGCCTTTGAAAAGAATTTGGTTGCTATTGTCCGCATGAAGGTGTAAATATAGGGGACCTCCGTGTCGCGGTGCAGTTGGACAGTTCGGATGAATCATGGAGCGCCCAGGATCATTCTAAGACACTTGTTCTGAATGCGTTGTAATTTAATGATATTTGAGTTTGAAGTATGGCTCCAGGCCGGTGAGGCATAAGTGAGTATTGGACGAACCATCAGTTTGTATATGAGAAGTTTGATTCTGGTGCTCAGTTTGATGTTTCTGTTTATTAGCGGATAGAGCTGGGCTATGGTTTTGGATGTGTTTGCACAGAGAGTCTTGATATGGGAGTTGAAAGTCAGTTTACTGTCCATTACTACACCAAGGTACTTGATCTCTGTTTTCCACTGAATTTTTGTGTTAAAGAGGAGAATATCTTCTTTGGGAAGCACTGATCTTCTAGAGAATAAGACGGCTGCGCTCTTCTGAGGATTCACCTGGAGACGCCATTTGGCAAAATATTGCTCTATTTGCAGTAGGTTTTCTTGCAGTTTCTTGATGGCTAAGTGAGGCTTTAATGATCTGGCCAATATCGCTGTGTCATCAGCGTAAAGAGCTTTAATTGAAGATAATGGGTTGTGTGGTATATCATGTAGGTATAAGGAGAATAGGATTGGTGCTAGTAAGGACTCTTGTGGAACTCCAGCCAAGATGTGTTTCTGTGAGGACACCACTCCACTTAGTCTCACTTGCATGCGCCTATCGCAGAGGTACGTCTTTAAGAGTTGAATGATTACGATTGGGATACCAGATGATATAAGCTTGTATAGTAAACCATAATGCCAAACCTTGTCAAATGCACTGGCTAAGTCTAGTAAAACACCCCCAGTGCATTGGCGCCAGTTAAAACCTGTGATGATATGTTCCACCAATCTGTGTATTTGTTGTGTGGTACTATGTAACTGTCTGAAACCAAACTGCTCCTCAGGCAGGATGTTTAACAGGAGTACAGAATCTTGAAGCCTAGTAAGAATTACCTTTTCAGCTATTTTTCCGAGATTAGAAATGAGACTGATTGGTCTGTAATTCTGTGGCAGAGTGGGATCCTTTCCAGGTTTATGAATTGGAACAACGTATGCCAATTTCCAGTAGGAAGGGAAATACTTGTAGTGAAGTATGGAGTTGATTATGTTTACCAAATGAACAATAGCTTTGCGAGGTAGAAGTTTTAGAACTTTGTTGGAGATGCCGTCGGGTCCAGGAGCCTTTTTATTTTTGAATTTCTGAATAATAGCATATATTTCAGCAGGTGAGGTGGGTGTGATTTGAGTAGAATGTGTGGGAGCAGACTTGAGTGAATATCGGACATTACGGTGTATCTTGTAGATATGACTAATGTCAAGGTGACCGTATGCGGGTTTGCATTGATTTTCAAGATGATTCGCTATTGCCTCAGCTTTATCAGTATCGGTGTGGATGAGACCTGAATCTGTTTGCAGAGGGGGAAAGAGGTTTATTTTTGTTCTTGATCTTTCTGATAAGATTCCATACAGAGTGGCTGTCAGCGGAGATGGAGGTCAGTTTTTCTTCCCAGAGTTGAGTTCTATGAGCTGCGAGTGCATCTCTCACTGCAGAATTTAACCTATTTAAGATCCGTTTATCTTGTGGCGCCCTAGTGTTATGGTATCTTTTTCTAGCCTTATTTTTTTCCCTAATCAGATTCATAGTATCTTCAGGCAGGTGGTTGGACTTGTGGGTGGTTGCAGGGGTAGTAACTGCTGTACAGGCTGCTGTAATCTGTTCTGTTAGATTTTTGACAGCTATGTCAATTTCCTCTTTTGATTTAATGATGTGAACAGGTCCAATATATTTCGGGAGCATCTTGGAGAGCCTTTCCCAAGGAATAAATGAGTGAGGGGATGGGGATGATTTTTCAAGATTTCCTAATTTTAACCGTATTGGATTATGATCTGATGATAAATCATTGATTGTTATTAGATTGTATTGGAGTCTGATGTGCTGCAGTATGGCTATGTCCAATACATCGGCCCTACCATAGGTGTTGTGATGGGTGGGATCAGCAGGGCCTATTACCTGAAGGTTGTTGAAATCAGCATAGTTCTGTAGTATCTGTCCATTTTTGTTAGTGGAGTAGCTATTCCAGGTAGAATGCTTGGCATTTAAATCACCTGCCACAATGGTAGGCTCTCCAGCGTCAAATATGGCGCTCAAATCAGAAGGTAGTAGTGCTTTTTGTGGTGGATGGTATGCTGAAAAAATTTTTAATTTGCCTACTGAGCTCGTGAGAATCTCGATGCCAGTGATCTCAAGATTGGAGGTAGTAGGAATGTTTATGGAGTGATGAGAGATAAAATTTTTGATGAAAATTGCCGTGCCTCCACCTCTGTGGGTTGATCTGTCAGTTCTATACGACTGATATCCATAGATTTTGGGATTGTCTGCTGGTCTTAGATGCGTTTCATTTATTAGTAGAAGATCTGGCCGATGTCTGTGGGCAAAATTTTGGAGTTCTAGGATCTTATTTCTTAAGCCGTTTGTATTCCAGGCTATTATCTCTAGGGCTTCTGGTTTTAATTTTTTACCGTTCATTAGTGAGCGCTGAAATGATGACTTGAGTATCTTTTAGAAATCTGTTAGTAGAACTTCGTGAAGGATTAGATCTGCTGAAATCTAATAGCATATTTGCCAGGGACGCGGTAATGATAGCTGTCATATTTGGGCGTGATGTTGACTGTTCTAGGGATGTCTGTTTAGGGCGGGTTACATCCGCATATGTCCTGGGCTGCCAGCTTAGAGTCGTTTTTTGAGGGACCTCAGTTTTCAACAGATGGGCTTCTGAGTTTTTATTCTGTACTTTAAGAGGCTGTGAAGTAGCCGCAGATGTAGGCGAGCTGATGGAAGGAGAGAATGGTCCCTCTTCAGATTTCCTGTTACGTGGATTGTACAAACATCCTCTGTAGTTGGATGTGTGAGGACCGCCACAATTGGCACATTTAGCCGGGGTAGATTTTGATTTAGAACAGGTGTTGGTTGGGTGACCAACCCCACACTTCAAACATTTAAATTCGGCCCTACACATTTTCTGGGCATGCCCAAACTTTTGACATCTATGGCATTGCCCAGTAGAAGCTCTCTTCCTTAACGGTTCTACCGAGATTTTTAATCCACAGATGGTTGTCAAGTCATATATGTGTTTATAGGTTTGACTGATCTCGATCAGCACTAATGGCATTGGAGTCTTGTCCCTCCTGGTCATCCTGCTGACCTTGATTGGTGGTAAATCACTTGAGTGCAGGTCTGTGATGATTTCATCGGTGGAGACATCCTCAGGCACGCCTCTAATCACAACCTTGAGATTTTTTTCCGAACCGAGTGAGAAATTATGGTACTGAATTCCTCTGGAATTTAGTTCTGCTGTTAACCTACGATAGTCTGTGACAGTTTTAGGGTGAATTTTTACACCATCTGTGATATTCTTTGCATTGTTATATGAGATCTTTAGGTTGTTCATTATGCTCTTTAGAGTCATCCATTTGTTCTTCTCACGCAGGATAATCGGGGGGATCTTTTCCCTTGCGGAGGTAGGTGAGTCTGGGGCAGAGCCATCTTCTTCCATGACATCTATAATTGGTGTTTCGGAGGTCACAGTTTTGCGCTTTTTGCTTGCGCGAACCTCCTGGAAATCAGTATGGTCAGTACGGGAATGATCTTCAGCCGTTGTGGTTTTTTCAGTAGCGTTGTCTTGGAGTAGTTCAAGAAGTTGAACGTCGTCCGTATCAACTTCTTGGATTTCATGAACTACTACCTTACCTGGCCATTTTGTGTGTAGCAGATTTCCAATATGCTTGAAAATAGCCAGGAGCTGTTTGAAGGTGAGTTCCTCGTACGGCAGGTCTGTAGTTGGACCCACGTTTTGTTCTGGAGAACAGGACATGCTTTCCATTTCTATCTACCGTATTGTGATAATAGGTAGTTTCTAAAATAATAACTGATGCAATGAAACAATGGCGATGCTGATGGCAGTAGGCCTAGCGTATCGCCGTTGCTTCGGAAAAAAGGTTAACTTACCTACTGAATTAGTTTTTATGAGCCTATACAAGAACCAAACCGGTTGACTATACCAGTAGGACTATTCACTGTCAGTAAAAATATTTGTTGAGTTCATTAAATCACATTTTATATCAAATATCAGAATCGCGAATCAAATGTATGAGCACTAGGCAAAACGCCATTTTTTCCTCCCCGCACTTAAAAATCACCTCTTTATTGACTTTATAGTCCTTATAAGGACTGGCTTAAAGGGGCGAAGCAAGAATGCTTTTCATCTTCCCCGTTATCTGTAGATCTGTAGAGGATACTGTAGGAATAAGGTGTTATTGAGCATTTAACAAAGCTCGGATCATGGCAGGAGGGTAACAGCAATAGCCGAGCCTCAGTAAGAACTTCACTGGCTGCAGCATTGCCATCCATTACCCTCCAAGAGTATTGGATTAATCAAGATCTCGCCACCTCTTTATTGACAACTTCTTTTAGATTTCATATATTCTAAATATACAAACATCAAAAAGGTGTATTGATTTTTTTCTTAAAATACTTTAAAATAAAGGTAATTATTAAAGATTTTCTACAAATTATAAATTATATTATATTTTATAATAAATTATATTAATTATATTATTGTTTAATCCTTTTTCTAAGTCTAAGAAAACAAAATTTTTCATTAGCTCCAATACATTATTATGTTCATTTTTTCAGATTACCTGGTTTTGCAAGATCAGTAATATTATAGTATCTCAAATTGTACAAATTAACTGCGGTGTAACAAAAAAAAAAAAAAAAAAAATAGCCCATTCTGCCAGAAAACATATGCTATAGTTGAGATTTCTCTTTTACTATCCAAAAAACGAAGAGTTCGTCTAGATATTCCATAGGAGGCTTCTACAAACAGCAACCCATTCTTCATAATAAACGCACCTTCCATTCAACCCTAACTGTCATCGCATTTCCACTTATTGTAAAACCTGATCTTTCTGTTCACAGGATTCATGATTAATAATGTTGTAAGCGAAAAACCCTACGAATATTCTTTGTATCCAAAGCGTATACTTCAAAATAAACGTGTCTGATTCTTTCTTTGTTTACTGCAAGCAAACCTTTATCCAAATGATGGCATTCATTTCTGTTTTCTACGGGCCTGTATTCGCGACAACAATCCATAATTTAGGTGCCATATAAAATACTTTTAAGCACGCTTTCTTATATTTATTATTCATCAGTTTGGAGATTTGGGCTCAGTTTTTTTTTTTTTTTTTACTTTAAAACTCTTCCACTTACGACAGACTTCTAACATATTATTCATAATATCAGACGCCACTTTCGAGGAAATGGCTTCAAAAGAAGGAAATGGAAGGAAGCATTCCATTGAATTAAAGACGTCACGTAAACATATTTCGAGCTTAAAATATAGCTTCCATCATATTTATCTTAATGATAGGAATATCAGACGAATTTTACATTGAAGAAGTTTAAGAAAGGCCGAAAATATGCTTTACATTTAGCTATATTTTAGGAAGCCTTTGGTAGTCATTTCTCTTAAAATCATCCCTAAACAGAGTGCTATTCTTATAATTTTATCACCAGAAGAGTTTGATGGCTCTTTTTTCGTGTCTTTAAATTCCACTGAAAGCTTTGCAAATGTCATTTACTCCTTATTAAGGATTAATATTTATTCTGCTTGTCCAGAGAAAGAAGATCGATGCAGTGTTTATGATCAGTTAATAATAATCATTATATATATCCTCAAGAGACGTTCAGATAAGTTAAAAATAATGAACATCCCATTCCTTTAAATGCTTTCTTCTAAATTATCTTATTAAATTTGCCATTGATACCATCTGTTCCTTTTTTTTTTTCTTTCAGATTATCATATACGTGGTCTGTCTCCGACCAACTACTTTGTTTTTAACTCATTTTTCAGATCCATAAGTTAAAACTGGTTCATGCTAGTTTAGTGTTATGGATAATTTTGCTTCTGTTTCATACAAATTTATTCCACTGACCTAATATACTAGTCTGAAATATTCTACCATTAATTTGCATTTTCTCCCCTAATAGTTACGTCAAATACCTACACTACATAATCTGTTCAAAAAATTCTGTTTTTATGCTAAGAATTCATAGTTTAAACCTTTGTTTTCGTTTTCACAGTTTTAGACCATTGTTTTCTAATTTACAAACCAAATTTGTAATAGTAAATATTTAAATTGGATAAAGACAACTCGACACTTGTAGTAAATAAACGTAAATGAACTAACACCTCCAATTTTTATGACATAATTTATATAGTATTACTTGATCTTATGCATTTATTAAACAGGAGTAAAAATAGCGTACAATTTCTACCTTATAATTGATTTACATCTTTCAATTTTAACATGTACGAAGGTTCCATTTACGCTCCACAGATTTGATGTTTCGAACCTTTTTTTATTATTAGTATTTTGTTTGGTTTCGACCTGCTTTGCTGAGTGCATTGTGATTACACTCTGCAGTCAACGGACTGTACAGTAGGTTCAGTCGTAACAGTAGAATTTCATTGTGATATGGATGGTTTGTGAAAGGCTATAGGTAGTAGTGTTTTCGTAGTGTAGGTAATAGTGTTTTTAATATTGTTTTTGTATTGTGTGAGGCCACTTCGCAACTAATGTAAAGGTTCTAATCTTTCATGCAATTAAAAGGTTTCTGGCTGTGTCTAATGGCAGCGCATGCACGCTTAACATTTCAACAGTTCACCAAATATTTGCAATGTAAAATCTCTGTAGGTAGCGTACAACAAAGATTTCAAATAGCTCCACAAATAAAAATCAACAAGGTTTAAGTCAGGCTACCGATTCATCTAATTGGTCCATCTCGACTAATTCATAATTGCAGTGGATTTTGAGGAGAGAGAGAGAGAGAGAAATCGTTGATCCCGCGTACATGATCTTCTAGTAAAAGTGCTTGAACAACCTGTTGGAAACGCAGGACTCTCGTCACAGTTGCTTGAGAGACATCCTCTTCCATGTATGCTAGTGCATGGATTCCGTGCCACCCGATGTTTCTTCAGTTTCCGTTACCCTCACAGTCCGTCTCCCTCCATCATTTGGTGGTGAAGAAAATGTTCTAAACCCACAAAAGTGATGAAGATGAGTGAAAGATCTGGGAAAGCTTCTTGGTAAAACGGGCGTGTTTCGCGTGCATTTCCGCTGGTGCTCCCATTGTAAAAGTACATGTAAATCAATTCAGTAAATCTGAACTCACCCTCCATTGCAAAATATCGCACTATGACTTCGAAACACTGATGCAAGGAGCAATTGTCGATTGCTATGGGAACCCATTAGAGTGAACGGAACTCCAAGCACGTATTTCTGGTTGTTTACGTGATTTACCAAATCTGCTTTTGTCAGCGTTTGTGTTGCAACTACAAAGGAATGCGATTTCCATAGCCATATATCACTTCACTTTTCCCTTACTTTTATTGCACTCAACTCTCTGAATATAATCAGGTTTCTCTTATTAGGTGCTAACTTACATATTTAGCGTCTCCAACAATATGGTGATTTAATTTTATTCTAGTAAATATGACTCTAGAACAAAACCGAAGCTTCACATCCATCCTATACTTTAGTTTGCAACAGCTGAAAAAAGCATGAAAAATTCAAATCCGACCATGAAAGTACCAAATGTGGAACCATTTCATCTTGTTCAAATGGCACCAAGCCTTCTTCTCCCTCGTCAGGCTATCTGGTCGCAACTTTTGTCCATCCATGGTCCCACCTCTCTCGCATCCGGATGGCAGTGACGTTGTAACATCAAGCACAAAGTAAAATGCTGACTACTGGCTTCATTCTTCTCATCCAACTCCTGCATAGATGACCATGGTAAATTACCTCGTATATTATCAAGAACAGATTACTCTATTTCTTCTCTAATCTTTCGTCAGAAAGAAAGTGGAATAATCTTGAACAGATTGGGGACTAACGTCATCTAGCCTGAGATATCTCGCTGAAAACCTGTAAACCAATCCTATATCGCCTCTTCTATATACCCTGCTCTACTGGCATCTACCCTACAACATGCAAAAATCCTATATTCCGCCGATTCCAGTAAAAAAAAAATTATATATATAACATTCAGCAAACAAAGTATCACCCATCAACAGTCAACTTCTTCACTAAGGCGAGACTCACTAGCTAATCAGTGACTAGCGATATGGATTTTACAGCTCTTCAGTGACAGCCGATCTTCTGAACCATTACCTCTCTTCTTTGAACACAAACACGGGAAAATTCGGAGAGCCTCAGGGTATCGCTCTTAAGATTTCTAGTGTTTTTCATCATCTAACATAGAGGACTACTCAGCAAACCCATAATCTTATGATTTGCCTTCTACTCATTTCAGCTTGTGATGCTTTGCAATTTGGTCGCCATCTTCTTTTCTGTCCCTTCACTACCCGTCTTGATTGATGGTTGCCTCCTTCAGATTTCTCCACCAGTGATGAAGAACCACATGGGCTTCTCCTCTCTACTGCGCTGATGTCAGTACACCCCATTTTTCTTTTTTATTTGATAAGCCTTGTAATGCTCTCAATCGTTAAAATCTTCAAGATCTCCCATAACGAGTATGATAAACTCTGACTTTTGATGTTGTTCAGTGGGGTGAGGACAACCTTACGAAGTTCATTACTATCAAAACATAATGCTCTCTTTTTCTCGCACGAAGCAGCTCACTTCACCCCTCCCCCTCCTTACTCTTGATAGCATCTAGTTCTCTTCTTGGGCCGACTTACACCTCTCGCTTTTCCTTGCACAAACACATTTCGATTTCATTATCGCACTGTTCGTTGCTTCAACTGAAACCTCAATTGATTATTACGTTACCTCGCACCAAAAGTAATATTCTGAAGCAATCATAGCACCTCATAAACAAGCTGGTAGCATTGGTCGGTCATAATGAGTGCAATATCTTTGAGTTGTGTTTTTCATTTATATGGCTACGGTGAGAATACTACAGACAATACTGTGTATATGAGCTATTTTAAACGACCTGGTTTGGCTCAAGTTACGTACAATGGCTTTTAGAGAACGATAAGATGTAAGTCTCTCAGGAGCAGCCAACATGAGTTCTTTGACTGGGGGAAACTGAGTTCCCTTGAGAAACTCAAAGAATTTTCAAAATAAGTAGATATATCGAATTTGTGATGAAGGCAACTTCATTTTTTCAGTTGTGTTCCATCAGTTTGGCTGAAGAAAAATAATATGTTTTCATTGGTGGTTTTTAGTCTACGTCATTAGGTATGCGTATTATCTGCTTGTTTTCTTCGTCCGAGTTTTTGTCTGAAGCTCACACTGATGTCTGAGAAAACATCGTCAGCGTAACTCGGCTAGGACTAACTTGGAAAGTTCTCTTGTTGTTTACATTATATGAAAGCGGTTTTTTTAAACCAAAAGGCTGTCTTAGTGAAGAGAGAAAGACTTCTCCTCACTATAAGGAAATCCCTCTATGGAGTATGGATGGGATTACCTTTACGGAGACCGTGACCTCCACGGAGGTCTTCACAGCGATCTCAGATAACCCTATGCTGACTAATGTATAGTTTTATAACGAATCGAAGCAATTCTTTACATGTTTACTTTCTGTTTTTATAAATGCTCATCAGCTTACCGTCCGCACTTGCTGTATTTGTGGCGAAATTACTTCTGAAATGAGTTCAATTTGGAACATTCAAAGTGCATGAAATTGGATGGATATTAATATTCAACCACGCCCTTTTGCATACAATAATCGCGCCGAAGAATTCTTGGTATTATAAATATACTAAAGTGTAATAAACTATCAAATCCGCAGTAGATGGCAGCACCAGTATCTATCGAAATTGATTCGATTAAAAGGAATGAATTAGTGAAATCCAAAACCTTTATGGATTATCATGATCCTTAATAGCAACACGAACATTCAAAATAAATCTATTGGAACAGATATATACAAACGGATCTCTAACATAGATGTACATATTGTTTCTATAGATACAATGATATTTGAAGTCAAAGCACACATACCCTATCAGCATATATATGTGAAGAATACTTTAGAGTCATTTCGACTTTCAAAATATCCGTTGACATCTGATAGTAGGTCGCAATGATCAGACATATTGACTTGCCAGTTTCTACTGCCAATAGTCGCGCTTCGTAGTGTTAAAATTCATAGCTGGCACCCGAACATCATAAGTGATCAGAGCTCTAGCTGGGAAACAAAATTGATTTTTTGATAATTGTGTGCGCGCTGAATCAAATAGGGACACAATTCCAATGCATGCAGAAGCAAGTAGGAACAACAAAGAATGGCTGTCAGAGAGGACAAATTTATTTTTCATTGCACGTCTTTGCCATACGTAAACAGATCCTCTATCAAATGGAGGTCTCTCTCTGGAATGAGGTTAGAGGATCATTGCAAAAAAAAAAAAAAAAGAGAAAGAACACGTGATTGTTAGAGATTGGCGAAAAAATAGATCCCTTGAACTTTGCCCCCCCCCTCCAATTTCGTTAAAGTCAAAAGTTAAAATGAATGCCATGTCTGACAGAAATAACGGACTCTATATGAATGAAACACAAAAAAAAATCCATTTAGTGGACTTTTACCTCTCTGTGTTCGTAAAGTCAAAGGTCAAAATTAATGCCATAGCTAAAGGGAGAAAAAATTGACTATATATGAAAGATATACAAGGGTTTGCTATCAAAGCGAAGCATTAAACGTCTATAAAATTAGTTTTTTTAGATATAATTTAATCTCTTAAACACCCACGCTCTAAAACTATCTGTTGAACCATATTATGGTACTCAGCTGTGACCCCAGCCGTGTTATGCACAGCATAATCGGTTACTAACTGCATTTCCTCAGACATTTTTCGAAGGAAAATTAATATGTATTTTAATTAATAATTATCATTAAAATTAACATATTTCCTAATGTTTTATCCACAATCCAGTGCATGTTTTCGATCTCTACTGGCATCTGTCGTTCATAACTCATTTTCAATAACAAATGTAGAACATGAAATAATCTCGGCCCAATGCTCATACACACATTATCCCTTGTAATAGGGACTGTATTTATTTATTTTTTTAATAGCGTTCTCTGACTGCACTGGGTGATGTAGTATTTTCTGAACACTTACCACAAATATGACAGAATAAATTGCTGGCAGAATATTATTCAGTGTATTCGTCTACGTTAAGCCAGTCTTATAGCTGCTAAGATATATCTGAATTTCTTAAGGATGGTGCACTTTATTTATTCTGTTATAATGTGTGTGTGTGTGTGTGTGTGTGTGTGTGTGTGTGTGTGTGTGTGTGTGTGTGTGTGTGTGTGTGTGTGTGTGTGTGTGTGTGTGTGTGTGTGTGTGTGTGTGTGTGTGTGTGTGTGTGTGTGTGTGTGTGTGTGTGTGTGTGTGTGTGTGTGTGTGTGTGGCTTTGGCGAGAATGTATATTTCATGACGTACTCTAAACTCTCCATTAACTAAAGAGAAAGTTGCTTCAACGACTCCTTAAATCATTTTAGAGATAAGTGCAACATAGAATACTTTATTTTGTCATTCGCTTGTCTCCTATATCGCTGTTATTATGCTTATTATATCCGGGGAGTTTGGGAAAGCGAAAGCCTATCGGCTATGATGTTTGCGGTATATGAAAGCAGTCAGTGCAATGAACGTGGCGACATCTAACGGCAAACTTAGGTGGAATAAACACAGCATTAGCTTACACAACCGAAGAGAATATTATCGAAAAGATATTTCAAAAAAGATGGAATGTTTAAATCATAGACATTTATAGAATTATGGGAATGGATAATAAATTTAGACAAAAAAAATTCGTCAGATAAGCACAGGATAAATAAATAGAAAGAAAAACAGTGTGGAAAAATAGTATGAAAAAGAACTGAGATAACTGCCTAAATCTATTTTATTTTTTTCACAAAACAGAATATTGGTTCTCGTATTTTTTTTAACTTATAGATATAATAGTGGCTATGCACTTGATGGTATTGCTGTAACCATACAACAAAGACGACAATTTTCAACCTATAAACAACATAAAATGTAAAAAAAATCCTTTATTGGTATTTCATTAGCATTTCAATGAAAGAAGGTTAACAATGTAAGTATTTATATTTCACTGATCCGAACAATGACATAAAAGCCATGAATGTTTTCCAACATTTACTTTGTGTTATTAATTCGAACAATGTAAGCTGTCAATTTCCATCTCGAAAAACATCATCGTTTGGTTTTGAAATCTACCTTTTAATTTATGTTGCATAAATTGTGCATATTGTTTGTTATGATTCGATTTAGAATAATAAATTGACTTTTAACCATTCATTGTTAAAATATTTTAAATGAAATAGTTCAATAATAATGAAAACTATGAGGGGAATAAAGCTGCTTTTTTTCGTAATCAACGAAGCCCATGTTTAGTGAATATTTTTAATTTTATGCCTTCTCACGTCCAAAATAATGCACAAGATTGATAATAAACATAATAAAAAAAAGATTATTTTTGTTTTTATTAGCCTCTTACGGTGATAGACGGTTAGTGGTGAGTTGAATAGAAAATAAATCGTAAATTACAATAAAGGAATTAAAGCTGCCAAGAAAAACCACACACATCGTTCTTTTATAGCACGATAGTTCACTCTGCGCTAAAATAAATAATTCCGCTTCTTTACTGTGCCAAGCGCACAACTGTAACGGAAATATATAATTGTTCTGTTTTCCCAATGCTTACGAGGTCATTAACTCTCAAGGGAGGAAAACGGGCGCATTATTTTATTACCATCGCACTTTTTACCCCTTTAAACTCCCGGAGAGCTTTCCCGCATAGCACCAGACTACATGGATAAAATGTTAGTGATAACTGTGAACAAAAATAAAATGTAAAACATATTAAAAAAGGTACTTACCGAGGACTCCGGTAATATTTATCAGATAGAACAAGCAACATATATACTTTAATATCCGTGGAAGGACGCACCGGCACATATGAGTGTGCAACATCACTCTCTTGCAACCGATATTCTACCGGAGCCAACTTCTCTCTACAAGAGTCGGAACACACACAATTACACTTTCCTTGCACCAGTTGACGAACGTAGAGATATCTGCAAGTATTAAAGCACTATTACAAGTCCGGTTAATAATGGGTAACATTAAACTATGTGTATCAGTGGATAAGGGAGAGTTTAGTCCACTTTTGAAATGTTGGGACCAGTAGCTGGCGGCTTCGGTCTTACATTTAGCGCATGAATCTCCCGCTGTACCTATGGATCGACCGGCAATTGTCCCTACCACTACTGGCAAGGGGTGATGGGTACGTCCGTTTGTAGTTGTCTTGTTCCTAGTGTGAGATAGCCGCCTCTCAGTTCCGGAGCTAAACGATGTCGAAGAGGCTTTTTAGGACCTTTTTTTTTTTTTTTTTTTCTGTTTCTCTCGCTCTTTCAGTTCACTTACAGAAATGTGTTATGTTCCGATGCGATAGGATGAGTGATGTGTGCGGTAACCCGATCGGAGATGGAATAATATTCCTGTTTGATAATACGGGCATCAACCGTATTTTGCAACTGTGTCTTGATATCTTAGGAATCCGTTTATTCCCGTTCTTACAAAATGTACAGAACTTCCAAAAGTAGCAGAACTTATCAAAGGAATAGATATAAATGTGTTTTTTTCGACTGCCTTTGTGAAGTCTGAAAAAGAGACTTCAAAACCGTCATAAAAATATCTTTTTCCATCGCCCTTATGACTGTTTTCAAATCCCGTTGACGACACGAGACTAGGTCTTTCCAGTTTCAGGTGAGGTAACCGGTCTCAGAGTGAAAGGACAACGGTTTTTTCTTCCTGGAGATATATTGGATCATAATTTACATTACAAGCACTGAAGCTAAGGTCATAAGATCGATACGCGTGACTGTGTTTCCTGGCTGGTTGGTCTATTTAACGGAAGTAACTCGCCTGTAAAAGCTACTCCCTACACACACACACACATATATATAAGACTAGCTAAGGATTTTTTTACGGGATCAAACTTAGCTTTCCCTCCAGCAAAAGAGAAAAAGTATCCAATTATCGGATGTAATATGTTCGTCTCATAGCCTAAGCTACTTCAATTTTAATTTCAAATAAATCAGCTGTGTTTTCGCTTTTATGTTTCTCATTACTGCGCGTTGCTTTCGAAAGACAGAAAGTCTTAATAAAAATCCGAGCAAGAAATTCAAACAGCGTAACATATAGTTAGTAGAAGGGTGTCTAAGGAGGAGAGAGAGAGAGAAGAGTCAAAATAAACATCAGAAAAATAAAATTGAAATAATAATGACGATATTGGTAAAGAGTCTTCGTAGCTCAGTCAGAAAAGACCTGGGTTCGATTCCCATCCATGGCGTGAGGAACCTTTATCTGGTCTCTTTCGACTAAAGGTGAGTTAGTTGGTCTCATACGGAGGTATGGTTTTTTTTTTTTTTTTCACCTGGAAACTCGGCATTTTCCTCCTTCAGAACAGGTAAATCAACCCCGAGAACACACACGGATTACAATCATGATATTGCCCTTAGGGGATGCAGTAGAGTAGTGACGAACCGCCAGAATGAAATGAGTCGTGACCCCCTCATTAGGGGAGTTACCCGTCGTAAAGGGATGGATGAGATGAATCGATCAATCGATATTGGTAAGAGGTGGCGGAGGAAAACGAAAATTAGGATAATATACGATGATTACGAAATAAGGAGAGAACAAAATATGAACCACACTCGTTTCATATCTATCATTAGATAGATATGAGTGTTGCGTCTGTTATTTGCTTTCGAGGGGGGGGACACGGAAAGTTTTGATAAACACCGAGAACAAAATGACATTAAGCAACTGATATAACCACAAGAAAGATCAAATACTAGTAGCGGAGTTATGAAGATAACTTATGTGCTTATATTCTTATATCCTCGTAAGTTCGTTCTTGTGGTTCTTATATCAGTTGCGTTCATGTCACTTTTATTCTAGATGTTGATCAGAACCAGTGGCGACTCGTTTCTTGAAATCGTGGGGGTGCTGCAACTTTCGAAATATACATACACACTGTAAGTACAGTGTATACGTGTTTGGATAAAATATCAAAATTATGGTAAAAAAAGTTTCAAAAAAAAAATTAAACTTAACAAAATATTGTTTATTATCGATAAAATTATACAGTTTAGTATAATTCAAAATTTCTTTAAAATAAAATCAATTCTTTTAATTGTAATTAAAGTTATGGATTTACAATTTTTGGACATTACAAATCCTTTAATTGTAATGTCCAAATATTTAAAGAGACGGAGTAAACACGATAAGCACTACGAACACTCTACTACTGGCGCAAACTGCATATAAACAACGGTGGAACTGCGCGACGGACAGTGCCGCATTACGCTAATAGCTCGCATCTCGCTATGACGTGCGTATGCTTCCGCGCGTAGCAATATGGCACTGTGGTGAACACAGTGCTGGTAGCGTCCGCCCTCCTAAGTGCTACAAGATGGATTTTTATTATTTTTTTATACAAAATAAGAGAATTGTATAGGATTGTTGACGATAAAATTAAATATTACAAGCAAATATAAATAAATGAATAAATATATTTATATATATCGAGAAAAATTGGGGGTGCTGCAGTTCTGCAGTGCCTATGCACGAGCCTCCCCTGATCAGAACTATCCTGAACTCCGTCGTATGTTCTATGGCTGTCTGTTTATGCGGAGGCACTCCAGTTTCATTGAAGAAAATCCTTGCTGTCTGCGTTTGACAATCCAAAATCTCTCCTCCAAAATCATTGAAACAAGAGCCACTGTTAACCAACATCATTTTACAGTCCATCTTAAAACTCACCAAACCAACTTCGCTGCCACCTCTTTCGTTCCCTCAGCTATTCAAGTAAAACAAGCTCCTCCTTCTTCTATCCCTCTTGCCCACACACGATAGAAAGAAAGAGAAATGCCATAGTGAAAGCATGTGCTAAACGATGAGAGAAAGAATAAACGAGATGAGTTTTCTCTTTATGTGATTGTCAATTACGAACGTCCATCGTTGCTTCTTGAACAACAAAACCCCTTCGAGCCACAGGATGCCTACTGGGGGGTGTCCGTAAGAGGCTCGAAAAAAAAAAAAGCCCTCAGAACGACATAAAATCAAATTGTTTCGTGCGTTCGTCAGATCAAACCAACACATCCTGAAACATTTGATTGATTACCACGAAACTCGCATCACTGTTCAAGATCAGCGGTATGTTGACTTCCAGTGCAACGCTGAGAACACGCCATTCATCACGAGCGTCGGAGGGCACACCATGAATTTCCTACCAGAGTTTAACACACTAGACGAACAACAGAGTTCGCGTCACTGAACATTCGCTTTATTTTCTTCAATACAGACGTTTCCGGTTTTCACACTACGCCACCAAAAGTGTTGGTATTCGGGGTTCGCATCGCTCTTGTACCGTTACGGTAGTCGACGTACGTTAGCATCAATCCAACAGATCGATTTCGATCGAAAATGTGGACCCAAAATGAATGTTAATTTTTAAATTAAGATTTTAATTTTTAAATTTAAAATTTTTAAATATTTTGAAATATTAAAAAATGTTCATTTATTATTTCACTCAGTAATTTCTGATTGTCGATTATTTTATGAATATTCTAAATACACATTTTTTTTTTAAACTAAAATGCGATGGTTCAGTAATGCTCGTTCATTTATCGAGTCCGTTATTATCATTCTATTGATTAGAAGCTTCGCTAGTTCGTCTATAACCAACTGTCTCATTGTAGGAGTTTGAATCAATTGCTTTGTCCTTAGCTCTACTGATCTACGTCTACAAATGGAGGTAGCAGACATGCCATTATAAATCCACAAATTTCTATTCAAATAAGACAGTTCAATTATTGGACGAAGGCTCCAATGAACAACATACATCTCGCCTCGCAGTTAATGCCTACAATCATGAGGGATTTGCGTAATGTATGTTTCGCCATTTACATTGCCCACAAAGCCTTCAAGACTTAAAAAAGTTTGTTATTATTCAAACATATTCTTCTTCGCTACGATTGTGGAGAAAATTTATCTTCAAGAAGTTTTCGTATTCAAATAACAAAAAACGCAGCATATACAACGAACTATATAACATCGTCCACAGTGTTGTTCATATCAATAATATTATTAAGAATTTTTACAAATTCTGGTAGGCCATATTTAACCACCAGGGCGCATGTCATGCATATGTAACAATGTGCTGTAGCTATGGATACAAGGCAATTCAAAATGTAATTGCTTTGTATCCATAGCTACAGCGCATTGTTACATATGCATGACACGCGCCCTGGTGGTTAAATATGGCATACCAGAATTTGTAAAAATCTATTATAATAGTGCTTGAATATTAGAATGGTATGATTTTTAAAACAATAAAATAAATTTATTTTTACAAAAATAAGAATTCTTATCTCAATATATTTGAATTCATTCCAAGAATATTGAAATCATTTGATATAACGATATAAAAATAGTTTGTATAGAAAAAGATGAAAAATATTGGGATAAAAATTGTCGTCACTTGAGGGGAAAATTGACCCACAAGGCGTAAAAAAGAAAAAATAAGTTACAAGAGGGTTATATTTCGGCGATAAAAAAGGGGTGCAAAGTAAATTTACTAAAATATCCTTGGAGACACTTAGTGAATAAAACTATTGAATAAAACTAAAAGGGAAAAACAACAAAGGGAAAGCGAACAAGAGACGCTGTTACTAACCTCGTATACGGTCAAGTGTTGCACTTTGAATAGAAGATTCGCCCTGCTTGTTCGGTTCGGTAAAGGGATATCTTCATGTAAGCGTCTTTCTTAGGCCACGATTGATTACCGGAAACGTAGTGAAAGGCTCGGGCCTAAATTTGAAGTGACAGACAACAACGAAAGGGCGTTTGTGAGAACAGAGAAAGGAGATACGCCGTGATCATTGAACGCTTTAATATATCTATCCAGAAACCCAGTAAGATATTTTATAACTTTTAGCCCAAATGGCTCACTAGCATTCAATTTAGGAGATTCTATTTGATAAGGTTTCTGGAAAGTGTTTGATCTTTCTACGGCCCGGTCGATGAATGGAGTTACGGGGAAGTTTTCGCCACTTCTAAAAGGGAAATTGTCACACTTATCTCAAATTATCTGCACGTGCCAGCGGCTGATGAAAATAGATTATAGATGGATTCGATGTTTGTCTTTTCCTCATTTTAATTGGTTGGTTGAGCAAAATATTTATTTTATGTTTTTTTTTTTAATTTTAGTAATTATTTTCGATTAATTCGAAGTTAACTGACTTATTTTTATTGAGTATACACTGAAAACAAATTCTAGGTTTGATTAATTTGAAATTAAATCGATTTAATTTGTAGCTGGAATTACTGTATTAATCGAAAATTCCCTTTTTTGTATTCTGAATAAACTGAATTAGTTATTTTAAGCATATGGATTTCGGACAATTATTTTCTCACTCAACAGAGGAATTTTTAGCTGCTTTTTTTTTTTTAATTCGATTCGAGAAATATTCGATCTTTAGCAGAGGATTATTTTTTCCTTCCAGCAAGAATTTTTGGTTTTTATTTTAACAGTTGAGCAACCGACTGTAGAAGAGACGCGAGTACATACAATAGCAACAATTAAAATGGAAAAACAATAGTTGTACGCTAACAGAAATGTACCTCATCTTCCACGATAGTTCATCTAGTGGAGGCTAAGATGATCTACAGATTTTCAAAGGGGTTGAATTTAAAGAGCGGTTCTACTCTCTTAGTGCTAAGTAAATGCCTCAGAGGATTTATAAAATTCATTTCGAATTCCGCTTATTCTTTGATTCATTTAGGTTTCATTAAGAATTAAATTATTTGAATTGTTTTCCTATTACAGACAATAATACGAGTATTAGGGTTTGGGGACACGAGATGGCGGCACTTGTCTGCCACGTTAATTGCTTGAGCTAACCACGAGTGTTGGCTGAAGGGTGGAAGAGGACTGCCAATCTATCTTCAGAAAGTTAGGACTAAAGAATTTCTGTTCATCCCTTTTGAAGAATAAAAATTAACGCGTTTAAAAGACATCTTTGTGTCAATAAGAATAAAGGCTTCTAAGGATTTGAGGCAATTCGTATGGCTATTAATGGTCCTCAAAGACATTCTTTACAGGTTCCTTAATGGATTTAACCCTTTTGAAAAACTGGTTCGAGTTGGATGGTGGGTTCATGGATATCAACATTATTGCCTATCTAACTTTAGAGAAGCTCGATGCAAACGAGATTTGAAAATTTTAATATTTTTTATAAATAATCACACGTAGAGTGCTTTTAACAATATTAAGAAAAATAAATAAAATAAATAAATATTATATATAAATATTTCTTTGTTTTAAATTAACCCAGAAAGACTTGCTTTGAAATGTACTCAAAATATGGATTCATGGATGGTGTAATACTTTCTTTTAACATGGACGATTCTCTCTCTCTCTCTCTCTCTCTCTCTCTCTCTCTCTCTCTCTCTCTTTCTCTCTTGTAGAGATTTACCTTTGTATATTCAGAGATGGTCGGGTCTAGATCTAATGCCCGACTCCAGAACATCCGTACCCTTTTCTAGAAATTTTTATTATCAAAAATTTTGAATAAGAAAAAGGTGAAAAATGTAAGGTTATTACTTACATGCCGGGTTGGCCTGCAATTGGGTAGCGTATCCAACCGTGGGTACGGATGTCTGTGATTGTCTTTAGAGGGAAAATGAATTCATCGTTCTGTGTGAGACCATCGCTTACTTGAACTCTGAAGTGGCTTAGAAAAGTTCTATGTGAGGTCTTTAAATTTCTGGACGGGATCAAAAATGAATAAAAATACAGGAAAAATATAAAAACAGAAAAAATCCCTAATGGTGCAAACGCATTATAGTTTCACGAAAACTTTTTGTGCGAGCAACATAAAAAATTAGTTTGCGTTATGGAAAAAAAAAGCAATGAAATTACTTAATATGTTTTTTTCTTATATTCTTTATATATATAATCTTCTTATATCATTTTTAATAGCTGGAGGTAGTCTAGTAGCCCTTGCAAGTTTACTTTACTAACGGATGTAAAATTATACTCCAGTGTTTTCCGCTGTTGTATTTGTGTGCATCAGATGCACATGATGCAGTCGATAACTAAACAGTCAATCACCCGTAGCTCATGTAGGATTCTCACCACTATTTCAAAATGTTTTGCGTTATAATCTGACAGATGTCACCAAGAAATGGCCGTGCTTTTACTAACGGAATGGACAATAATTGAGTGCGTGCCGAAGTTCGGTATAGGTACGTTTGTTTAGACATTTAATGTCCTTGAAATTGTATTTACATTTATACATTACCTCACAGAAGAAATAAAAAAAAAATGACCATACAGGCGAAATTTAAGAGAGAGAGAGAGAATCCCACAGAAGCGAGCAACACATACACACACACACACACACACACATCGAACAATAGAGGATAATAATCAATAACGACTAAAGATGCAGTCGCAGTTGATCCAAACGAGTTCTTTACCATTTCAATAAGTATCCGTAGACAAGAACTCAGAACGGAGTTGCTCATCTTAAGTACTTCCAGAATTGTTTACATGCATTAGAAAGAATTCATATCACGAGATTGTGGCACTAAAAGGCCCAGCAGCACATCCATTATCCTTTAGGAACCAAAAACTCCTCACATCATGATAGATGTGGATTTTTTCAATTTATTTTTTATCCTAGCACTGTGCATTGTCAGGGTTGGTCTGAAAGAGAGTGTTTCTGTCAGTGCACCTTCTTAATCGCGAAAACTCCTCTTAATAACACGAAACTTTCAATAATTTGATTACAGTCTACTTCTTCTAATAGCCATTTGGGAAACGCAAACGCATTTCTCCATCTAACCGACTTAAGCCTAACATATTTGATTTCGTGGTGCATTTTAAGCATTAGCAAGTTAAAGCGTTTTATCATATATTGAAATCCAACGAGGGCCACCACCAATAGTGACCTGGAGATTAATAAAAACGCTATTACTTAATAAGTTCAGAAGATGAAGGATGCCGATAAGCTGCACAGATGTATTTAGGAAGATATTACACACCTTGTAAAAATGCACTTGAATAAATTAATTCTAAGTACAGCTTTACCGAACAGAAGTAAGTTAGACTCTTGTCGACTTGGAAGGATTATAAAGTCTAATAAACGTGGCAAGGATATTAAGTTATGCTAAAAGTTTTGGGCCTAAGATTATTAAAACACAGCTCTGATGTGTACTAAAGAATTTCCGACCTCTCTTTTCCCTCCTTCCCTGTTCTCCCTAGGGTTAGCGGGGCATCTACCCTGTCGCTCCGCCCTTCCTGCTGTGGCGTAACCTCTAACATTCGCTAAATAGCCAGCCCGGAATTTCAGAACAGAGTTTCAATGTGTAGCCTTTTGTTGCTATTAATATTCAGCAACGGCTGAACAGTATTCGTAGCCCTACTACGAAGAAAATTGACTTTTACAGGTATGCGTGACATTCAGGGTACGGGAGCTACAGACGTTAGACATGAAAATGCGAAGTGATGTGTGAGGTCACGGTATAAGAGTAATACCAGTCATTAGATGATATTAGCAGCTGCTGCAAAATATCTTACCCTCTGCTTCTTAAGTGCAATCTAAGTGTGGAAGGCCTTTTACCACTACGGCCAAACAAAGAAGAAAAAAAAACTTCTTTAAGTATTTACTCGGTTTAGTAACTGCCATCACACACACACACACAGAGTCAAGGACCTTGCGAGAGAGCAAAAAAGAACAAAAAACACAGGAATTTAATATGGGTAATCCGATAAAAGACATGTTAAATGCTTATGTATGACATAAAGGTTATTATCAACGTGATTAGGTTGTTGTTCACCGTTAAAATCTTAAGTGACCGTCATTAATCATTAGTGTGTCTTTGGGCTGGTTTGCGTTGACTCATCTTGGTGCTAGATCTGCTAAAAACGTATAAAAGAAAATATTCTCTGCCTTCTGGATTTCTTGAAGCGATTCAAACTCACGTCTTTTTTTACTGAAGAGACATACACCCTTGAGAATGGATCGAATCGGGTTTATTGATTTACCCAATCACTGATATCGAATAAAGTCAATGATTTCATCGTATACTTTATGAATTTGGATTACTAATTGCTCAGAAGAGGAATTAAAATCTTAATCTGTTAGAGTTCTATTACATGCTTGTTACACACAAAGTTAATTATTTTTTATGTGACTATCACCAACGAAAATTGTCAACTTACATTACACTGGTACTCACCAGTTTAGATCAATCCTAACAGATTTTGGTATTTGCCGAAGTTACCATCCCTGGAAATCAATTCCTGGAAATTTACTAAATTGTTCTCCTTATCATATATAGAGAATGATAAAAACAAATACAGCTATAGCTTTAAATATTCATTGTGTCGTTCTGTTATAGTATCAACAATGCTGTGGACGATATATTTTGGGAAATGCATCATACAAAATCAAAAGACAAACCATAAGATGAATTCGTTCAAAGATTCTTTGATTGCCGAAATTCATCGTCTAACTTTGACATATCGAACACTTTTGTTTCAGGGGTGTCACGACTTTTCTGAATCGATGAATCAAGACGACCAGGAGATGATTGTAATTAGCCTTCGCCATTCATTTATAAAGAACAGGGGAGGGAAAAGGTGGGTGGAAGGCTTGTATGACAATTGGATGGTAAAGATTTTTGTTTCCTTTTTTAACAAGCAGGTTGAATGTGTCAATATATGCACACTACTACTTAATAATGAAGACAAAGTAATGCAGTGAGTAAGCTATATCGATCAGTTCTGATTATTTTCTCATTAGAAATAAAAGTGAGCATCGAGCAGGACAGAGTTAAAGTTTGCCTGGATAGGTCATTCACGACAGAAGTTGGGAAAAAATGTAGCACACCAATAGTTGGCCAGTCCACCCTCGTCCTACAAACAGAGTAATATTGCAACGCAACAATCACTCAGAAAAAAAAAAAAAAAAAGAAGTACTCTCCGACCACAGATCCGAGAGATCCACAGTTGGCAACGTGCCAAGAAGAGTCCATTCGTGTTGAAGGGGAGAAAACGAATAAGGCGATGCACGAATTCTTTACCAACACGCGAAATCACGTGCGTAAATGTAAAATTTTCCAACTGTTATACAAGCAAAACAGTTACCACTTTAAAAACTAGAATTTTCATGAAAGAAAAGCTAATTTTCCGACGTGTAATAATAAACAAATCATCCCACAAGACGTTTTGATTACCCTATTATCGGAATGGATTCTCCTTCTTCTGACATGCGCAGAAGTGTCGGAGGGGTCTCGCATCTGTGAGCGTACAGTAGAAGTCATTCTCGATTACTGAATATTCACCTTAAACTCATTTGTTATCGGATAAGTGAATGAAGGTTACTAAGGGGTGTTTATCATCTGCGAAAAACAGAACGCTATCACAGCTCAAAAAGAAGTGACGTTTAAAATATTCAAACTCAGCGATATAAAAATGAAAATAAAAATAAAAATATTAAAACGGCCCAAGTACCTATTGCATGCTGGGAAGAATGGTTAGCGTATGTCCTCTCCAACTGGCAAGCTAAGAGTTCGAATCTCGCTGTGAACAGGAATGTTTGCGATTGTCTTTAGGTGAGAGATGAAGTTCATCACTCCGTGTGACAAATATAAAAAAAAAATATTAATTCGTTCATGTAATTGATGTACTATAGGTTTACTAACTCAACTAAGGACTTTTGGTTCATTTTTTTTCTAATTACTTCTGAGTGTCGAATATAAAAAACAATCATAATAATTTGCTTGTTTCATACAATCCATAGATCAAAAAGGAAATCGCATATTAAAAAAAAGCAGAACAACGTCTTAATCTTACAAATATATCCTAAAATGAATTTACACTAGGGGAATGCAAGAATCATATCCAGAGATCAGCATTAGAGTATTTGATCTGTGCACAATCATAACATGAAAATAAATGAATCGCCTTTTATTTCACATAGAGGTTAACAGGATCTCTTTCAGCCCTAACTTTTGGGAATCGATAAGCAGCCAATCATAATCCATAGTTGAGTTAATGGCTACCGACTTTACGGGTGACGAGAGTATGACAACAACTACCTTCATCTCGTGTGCCTAACTTCTGTTGGTGTTATTGTCTGAAAAAATTTAACGTTTACTGTTGATTTCAGGGTTAAAAACTCTAGTAAAGAACAAAGTCTCATATTTTCTTTTGCCAAAAAACTGACCAACTCAGAAACAGACAGAAAAAAAAAAATCTAGAGGAAGGTCCTATGTTCTGCGACTATAATCGAACCTATAAGTCTTTCTTCTGATGGCCTAGCGTTATGGAACCAGAAACTTTGCCAGAACAAGCTACGCAGGTCATTTGTATGTCCTGGTCATAACAGACTAGAATAATAGAACCGACATTAGCACAAATTAACGAAAAAGAAACGAAATGCCCATCAAGTTTTATTTATTAATAAAACTAATAACTCGCACACCTATTGCGTTTGTAAACACATTGCAAACTTTTTTCCACATAAAATTGAAAATAACCCCTTTATCACAACTATTTTTTATGAAATAAAAGCGTGTTGAGCACACCATTACATAGTGAAGCTCATTTAGGAAATAACTATCTGAAAGAAAGGGAATATTTCTGCAGCTGTTACCCATCGATCCATACTTGACATCCGCATGAAAATTCATGAGACAACGAATGCATTTTGATCATCATTACTTTCATTAGTGATTTAATTTCATTGCCAAAACTTTGGGAAATACAACATTATGATTTGTTATCTACTGTTACCAAAGACGCAGTGTTGTCTGGAAGGATTTGATAAGGAAGTAAAGGTCACTCGTGGTCTTATCTTTTCCCTCGAGTTTAACGTTCAGGTGACCCAAATGCTGAGTAACGACAACTAAAAATACCCAATCACACTTCTGTTTCACTATCATGAAAATTTTGGGATACCATCGTAAGGTTAAGTAATGATGGCTTCCCTCCATAATTAGAGTAAATCAGCCTCAATGTATGCTTTATTGAACCACAACCTCTCACATCAATTGTTATAATTCGGAACCAATCCAAACCACTTGGCTGACAAAAACTGTTTCTATTATTAATACACTTCTTCTACTCTGGATGTACAATTATTTCTGTCATATTTATTCCCAAAATCAGAGGGAATATAATAGAATCGATTAGAAATATAACTCCGTTTCTGGATGCTGATGGAAATACGAATTTCCATCGAATTTCTGTATCAAAGGCCAAATACAGAGTTGCATATTTTCAACGTAATCCAGAAATTCTTTTTTTTTTTTCAGTACTCTCCTAAATCTATCCAGTCCTGATTCACCGAATACAATTATTAATGTATTAGATATTCCAACAGTCGTATACCACGTTCCAGTAGTTGGTGATATGCTCTGTTATTGTTCTTGCATTATTGGCAAAGTTTAAAAAATATAGACTCTTACATTGCTAATAATGTATTAGCAAAGGTGACGAAGTAATTCTGGTTTAGTTAAATGGATAGTGTCTTCTGTAGGTTCGAATCCCGTTTTGGCAGGAATGTTTATAATGGTCTTTAGTTGATGGATGGTTTTAGAGTAAATTTAAAACAAAAATATTAAAAATTCTCCACAAACATTAATTGGATGAAGAGCAAAATCAGCGCTGTTAGTCAAGGATCGGCTTACCTTGAAATATGCATGAAGATGTGCGAATAGAACTAAGTGATTGAGTGAGCACGTGGTGATTGCTATTTTCTAAGTAGAATTTCCTTTAGGCTAAAAACGGCGTCTAGGAATTCAGGTTAGTACTTCAGTGACCTGTTTTCATCCCTACAGTCATCATAAAAAATGGTAATAAAAAGTAGTACAGATTTGCAATTCAGAAGTGTCAAGTCCGGTTTTTAATTAAGAGTCTAATTAACCTACTTTTGTTCCATATAATTTTCATCTTAAAAAAACGAGTTAACAGCATTTTGTAAGCAACAAAAGTCGATGACTAAAAAAAAAAGGTTTTAATTTTAATAAGAAGTTTGTGCTTTGACTTTCTTTGATATTCTTAACAGAGGAAAAGTGATAATTGAAGTTAAATGGAACAAGAAAAGAAAATTGTTTAACAAAAAGACGATGTTGTCAAGTTTTATTAAATAACAATGCGTAGCTAGTAGGAATCTCTTTGTCTGTTCAGCCCGTTCGACGTTGGAGATAAAACTTTCAATAGAACTAGACGAATTTTGATGAAATTGGTAAATTTCAGGAAATAAGAACTTGAATGTTCATAGTTAAGAATTTATGGAGACATAACACACGTGTTAAAATAATTACTTTACTTAATATTAGGAATATAAGTAAATTAATAATATAATTATTATTAATTTACTTAATATTCGACGTTTCGCCTTCTGTATTGAGGTTATCATCAGGAAAATACATATCTTTAAGATCCAAGCTAAAGTTACTGCACTTTAAGGTAAAATGAATCTAAAGTGCTGTAAAGTGCAGTGGCGTGTAGCTTGGATCTTATACATATGTATTTCCCTGATGATGACCTCAATACAGAGGTCAAAACGTCGAATATTATTTTCCTAATATAAATTAAAGTAACTATTTTAACAGGTGTGTTGTGCCTCCATAAATTCTTGAGTTTGAATGCTGACCACCGTGTAACCTTAAATGAAAGAAATTGAATGGTACCACAACACTTACCACAAAGCTAATAAGACGGCGCTAAAACGAAAGTGTTTAATTCTCATTATTATTCATCATCATCATCATCAACCTTATACCCTCTTTTACCTTGCGGTGTCGAGGGTCCATTGATCATCGGACCTCACTCCGTTTACAGGATAAGGTGGTCAGCCTTATGCCCCGGTGTATCCTATTGAGTTCTCAAGGCCAGTTTGCCTGCTTTGCGGGATGAAAAACACCAGAATAAACTGGGGAAAAAACCTTGCTGTCCACGCCCAAGACTGGCTAACTTGGCTATGGCTGAGGAAGATCCTTCAGCTCTTCACGTCACCGACGGGAATCGAACCTAGGACACTCCTTCCCCAGGCATATGGTTGCGAAGCGCATAGCCACTAGGCTAACCGCGCGGACTCTCATTATTATTTAGCAAAACAAAGTAACACAGTATCTTAAAGATTAAGGGATGACGCACAAGTGGCGCCTTGAAGTACCACTGGAGATGTCGAAAATTACAAAGCGCTGAATTAGTTCGAGCAGAACTTATCTCCCCAGCGCGCGCGCGCGCGCGCGCACACACACACACACACACACAGACCAGATTGTCTTCGCTATTAGAACGCTCTGGGATGAATTCAGGAATACCAGTCGTGATCAGTGTATATGAAAGACCATCCTCGCATCCCCGTCAAATAGCACTTGTAAGTGGTCTATCTCCGAATGCACTGGAGATCACACCAAGAGATGATCGATTTGCTCAACACTACAAGCGTCCATTTTGCTTTTTTCCCTTTCAAGGCCTTGATGTTCATAGAAAAACTTGCACCGTAAAGAACGTAACTGATGATGGTTTTATTTATTAAGATTACATTATGGAAGAAAAGAATTCTTATCTTTTATTTTTGCCTGGAAGGCAATGAAAGATGTAGGAGAGAGATAAGAAAAATAGACAACAGATGTTCCCGTCTACAAGTATGATACATAATTGATAGCACACAAAAAAAAAGCCATCGGTTTATCTCCCATCTAATTAAAGATGGAAGCGATGTCCAAGGATCTAATATGAACCCGGAACTTGCTCGCATAACACAGAGACATTTATAAAGGAAGGGAGCTTATAGTTTATGGATTATATATGGCAGTAAATTAATTAATGAACTAATGAGTTTGTTAATATCGGAGCTAATGATATCAAGTATCTTTATCGTAATGAATTTTGAGACGCTAATAAAGTTATCAATGACGAACGCAGCTAATTATTACAGTTAATACACTTAATAAGTATCGAAGGTTCAAACCGTAAAAAAAAAGCACCAAAAGTGGCCTTAAGCATCTCTTTTAATATTCTTTGAGTAACTCTGGATTCAAGTAACGAATCTTGTTGCCGTAATACAACAGTTGTTTTTCATAAGCAGAACATTTCACAATAGTCTACTACTCTCCTTTTAATTTTGCTTGAACTGGTTTCAGTATTAATAGATTAAAAAATAAATAAACAGGTATATCTATCAGCTATTGATAACAAGATATGAATATCAGCTATTGATCTGTTTGGATGCTAGAGTCAAGCAACCCTTATATGTCTCAACATATCGCAGTCTTAATATAGTAATATTTATATGACCCTCTATATCAGTGATGGGGAACCTATAACACGCGTGTCAGCACTGACACACTTGAGGGTTTCAGGTGACACACCTTGAATATTGACAGATATTGGTATTCTGATGAAAAAACTGCGATAAATCGTGTAAGATCGCTCTCAGTTAAGGCGAAGGTTGGTTTGGGTTCATTGAAAGAATTATATTTTATTGTTAGCCTATTTCTATTTTATTTTGTAGTTAGAGCTAAAGCTCTTCTAGCAATTTTCTATTCTGCATGCTCTTGTGAAACTCTATTTCCTGCCATAAATAATATCAGATCGAAAGCGAGAAATAGATGGAGCGCTGCCTGTGTAGTATTAAAATGTACACACTATAGCCCTTCTATAAAGCAACTTTCTACCAGTACTCAGCAACAGAAAAGTCATTCAATGTAATGTAAGTTTGTAATTTCACTTTATTAAATTAATTGCATAATACGAATTCATAGATTTTATATCAATGTCCTATTAAATAAATAGCGTAATATGATATGTATAAGTCACCATCTATGATTAAGTAGTTACATTTATAATGCATGTATGCAAGTGCACATCAACAACGTCAATATTTAAAAAAAAAAGATGTTTGACACACCTGGGTAAAAAGGTTCGCCATCACTGACCTATATCAAAGCCCCCAACAAGCAATACTCATATACCTCAACGTAGTAAAACCTTAATTGCACGTTTATATACTTCAACCTAGCCCTTATCGAATAACGTGGATATTTTTCTGTTCAGCAACAATTATCCCAATCAAGAAACAAGTTCAATAATAGCAATAATAAGTACTCTGTCTAGCAATAATTATTCCTCAGTATAGCAAAAATTGCACAACTTATTCTAGAACCAACACACGTTCTGTCTAGTAACAATTATATCCCTTAACTAGAAGCAATGGCATTATTGTATCCAGCAATAATTATATAGCGCAATCTAAAAATAATAACATAACAACAATAATATATTCTATCCATGAACAATTAAATACCTTAACCTAGAAACAATGGCATATTGTGTCTCGCAATAATATTGTAACTTACTATAGAAACAGAACAATAACATAGTCTCTCTATCAACAATTACATTCTGTCTTTCAACAATTATATGTCATAATCTACGGAGAATGTCATATTCTGTCTAGAACAATTATATGTCTTAATCTAGAAACGAAGACATTGATTCTAGCAATAATCATATAGCGGAATCTAGGAACAATAACATATCTGTCTAGCAACAGTTATTATGTCTCGTTATTTATTTTTAGTTCGTTTTCTGATAGTTATTTTTGAAAGAAGAAGCCTAACAATCTTCGCATTATAAGAAACTTGAATTTTAGTACTCAAAACTATTTCCTTACATTTTTTTTTTTCAATTGTAGTTTCAAGTGATAGTATAAAACGTTCAAAAATCTGCTCTAAAAGGACAGTCTAAATTTTAAAAATAGTTTTAAAGTAAAAACACAAGTTAGAACTAGTTTCTACACAAATCGATTTAGAAATGAATATATATATATATATATATATATATATATATATATAAATATATATATATATAAAGATTTTGTCTGTGCATCCTGAATTTCCTCCTTCTCCTCTTTGTCTTTCATTTTTTCATTCTCTCTGTGAGAGAGAGAGAGAGAGAGAGAGAGTGCAGAAAAATTTGGTTACACAGAAGAATGTCCAGAGAGAGGTCAAGTAAAGAGATGCAGCGGTAGCCTTACTGGAGCAAATACAATCAGCAGGAAGAATTGTATATTTCGGAGCGGCACCGTTTCCACATCAGCGTCAGCAGGGAGCTTTGGCAACAGCGAAAAGGCAATACCACCACTACCATATATCGTTGCATTCCTTCTTCGCTCAAGCTTTATTAAATACCTCGTCTTCCACCTCACACTAGACCTGCCTGTTTCTTAGCTCACAACAACCCTAAGGAGGCTTGACCGAACAATATGTGCTATGTGACCTCGGTATGCTTTGAACAAAATACCTTTTAAGAAAAAATTGATTTTTGAGTCATATGATATCGTAAAAGGTTCTTAGCTTAGATTCCAATAATCTTTTGAAGAATATTTCTCTACATTATGAACAGCATATTGTCTACGTTTTTCTCTGGTATTATAACGACACCAATTCTTTCTTTCTTGATGATTTCTACTTCTCAATCCCCTGGTTTATCTTGTATGGTTGTTTATCTCGTTCGTTTCCTAGTTTTTCCTTACAGTTGAGATAAAGCATCGATCCGAGTTGGCTAATTACAAAAGAATAGTACAGATTTATCGCTTTTAAGATAAGGATAGAGGAACTGTGGAAATCTCACACCTGGAAAACGTGATTGGAGAATACTTAGCATCGTTACGAAGAAAGCCTAGTGTACAGTAAGCTTCATTTTTCTCTTCATCTATCAGTAAATGCTTTCCTATCTTACATTAGTAACAGGGATATTTAGTAGCGAAAAAAATAAATGCAATAATTGCTTGTGATGCTAAATTAATTCTACATGGTTTCATAAGCGAATAACACGCAATAAGTGCAATACATTAACGGATAAAGGATTAGCAGAAAGATATTAACAATTCGATGTTGAAAGAGCGAAAGAATTAAGTCGATTAACCAAAGCCTTTCCGAATAATAACCTCCATTTCCTTTGTGTTGAATTTCAATAGGGAATTACTCATTCTATTCTCAACACGGACGAGAAATAGGAGCTCGTCCAATCACTGTCCATTCACTACGTATGCCTTCTATCAGAAGGTTGGAAAAACCTCGCATTAGTCTCAATAGCCAGAAAACTGCTGCCATCTGAATGTCGATGACCCCCGAAAATGTGAGGTTAAGAGCACTTCTATGATCATTGATGTGAAATCAGGTGCACCAGAGAGAGTTTGGTCAACATACCGTACAAGTAACGAGTTTGATGCTAGCTTTAAGGTTACGATGTTTGCTGCCTTATATTTGTTCTCTGTTGTTGCTATTCTATGTTTTTTAACAGTCGATCGTATTTTGTATAAAAGAGAAAACAATTATCAGCCCATCGCTTTAGTAAAAAACCTAGGAAAGTGCCCCATTAAATCTTTAAATATGTGGCATGTTTTGTATATCAACTGGTTCTTCATTGGTCAATGCCGTAGGCATTGTAGAAATAAAATTTATAGCCTGACAATATTTATGGACATTCAAACTGGTTTTTATCTACTATCAAAGAAGGCTAATTTTCCCCATGCTCATGATTTGCATAATTAACTGTAATCATCCATTATTTTCCTCCTTATCGTATTCAATGGAGATCTAAATCTAAATGCATTTGGAATTGCGATAATTTACGAGCTTGTATTAAAATTCATTCCGCAGCAGGGTGGATATTTTAATTGCTCGAGGTGGTTTAGGTAACGCCTTAAGATAATGTAAATTATCAATTATTTAATACGAGACTTATCCTTGAAGTTATCGGCAATATAACTTCAAAGAAGTGATGCCGATGAAAAACTATCTTGACCAAAATCTTGTAGCCTTCGTCAATATGGTCGAAAATTTTATTGTCAATAACGAAGACATGACGGCTTGTCAATATTTCAAACATTTCACTTTGACAGCTTTTGGATTGTTGTCAATAACTGATTTTTTTTTTTTGTATCTTTTGGTCAATAACTGAAAAAATTGTCCATAGATTTTTATTTCTAAAAATATTTTTTGCGTGCTTTGTAGGCCACCTATCATTATAAATAAGCCAATAGAGTGTCTAAGTCTTAAAATTCAAAACTTTTTCAACATTTGATAAAAACAAATCGCTATTTTACGTATAGTTTTTATCAAACATCATTAAACTTGTAAATTTTAAGTTCATTTCTTCAACTTATTAGCCAGTTTTACTAGCTAAGACTAATCTATCTTAATAATTATTCAAATGATTAATTTCTAAATTATAAAAAAAATAATTTTAAAACAAATTTCGATTAATGAACGGTAATTTGCATGATTCGTCTTTTTACTATTTCCGCTCTTTAATGGTTTTTATATTTTTTTTCCCTTTTATTTCTTCCTAGGTGATAAAAAAAAAACACACCAACCCCGTGATAATGTCTGCAATCTGATTGATTAGGACGGGAGAAACGCAAAGTAGTTAAGACTTTTAATGGATTTGGGGGCATGACGGTTTTCTGTGTGAAATAAAATCTGTACCATTCTCATCCGAGCGCAAGGCCTGCTGGGTAATTACTGCTTCTCAAATATACAGACAGCTTTTGTTCACAGTTTGTTAACTTGTTCCTATTAGTAACGGTGCAAGCTTTACTGGGTTCGACTATACATTTCTCACCTCGCGAGCGTCAATACGAGATATATTACATTTCGTCCTCAACCAATGAGGAGGACGTCTATTCCTCAGGTGTTACCGAAGTCCTTGAACGCGGCTACAAATTAAGCGTGTAATTGGACATTAGGCAGCTGCAACATCCCATGCGGCGAAATGTTTGTTTTACGAAGAACCTGCTGCCAGCTCTTTTGTTATCTGTCGGGTGACGCGGTAATGCATAAAAGCAACAAGGACATCCGGCTGTAGTGCGATGAGGTCAATATTCGACGTACATCACGTTAATTTGGGAAATTTCGTTAAATATCATGGAATGGCAAAACCGGAAATCGATGGGCAATGCACAGAATGAGAATAATGCAGAGAATGAGAGAGTGAGAGAGGGAATAGATGGTTAAATTCACTTGCTGTGATATAAATGCGAGATTGAAATTGTTTTCCAATTCTGCTTTTGCAACAATGCGCATCCGAAATCCCCATAATCCTTGTGCTGCAGTGTTAAGTATTTACATGTGACGTCATGGTCACAGTTAGTTACTCAAGTAACTTTTTCCAAGGTTCACTTGAATCTGAAGTTAATCGGTCTAGCAGTAACGGTGTCAGGGCTCCTTCTAGTGGGCAACCCGAGTTTCTCTTCCCCAAAAACAGAGAAACCAGATAGATACACGCAAGTTGACACATTAGGTAGCTATGCTTCTCGGTCTTAGCTATCTTTTCGCTAATTTTAACTACCTAACGCAACCCAACTCTGCGTTATGATCTCAGCAAACTGCTGCGAACGCCTCAGAGATATCCCATTATCATAATAATTTCACAAATCTCCACAAGATGCGTGCAGTTATGAAAGTCATGCAAACACAGCTTAAACGCGAGTATAGAAATTTCGTGTGGGAAAATGGGTGTGAGTTGGTTAGCGGAGATCACTCTGTTTCCGTAGATGTGCAGTTGGTATTTATTGCTATTTCTGCGTGATCATTTAGGTAAGACAATAAATTTAATCAAAACACAGCCTACTCAGTGACAGAAATACTGTAGGTTGTGAAACCCCCCCCCCTTTCTTTGATATATATCCAGTCGTTTCCCTTTGAAGACTATTCAAATTCAACTAATATAATCAAGCATGGTGCTTATTATTTCTGGCATACAAGGCACAAAATAGACATTACTGTTTTAAAATTAAAAAAAAAAAAAATTTTTACCTTCCTTTAAAACGAAGGATTTGATATCCTGAAATCTTTATTTCGTTTGTGCAAAGAGCTTAAATTTAGAACATAATCTGTAGCATACACAAACCACAGATTTCTGCGCAATCATAGGCCTACATGAAGGGTATCAAGTTCTGTACTACCTCGAAGCGAATCAAAATTAATTATTCATAAGTATGGAAATGTTCTGAGAGACTACTCATAAAAAAGAGTGTTTTGTAAGTATTTATAGAGTGACGTAATTCATTATTATAACTGTACGTAATGTTTAGTTTATGTGGGAGGTTTGTTTCATTTGTAACACAGTTTAATATTCTTTCGAATCTTTTCCCCTAGTTTTGCCATTAAATTTAGTTCAATTTAATTGAAAATTGATATGACTCGATAAATTTTAGTGAAGATCCAAGTTCATCAAATTGTATTTTTTCAGAGCGAAGTTATTGCTTTATATAATTTCGAAACTTTTTGCCCCGATTTGTCCATACAAATGATCCGATGTACTCCACAATAGAAAAGTCAAGAACATCTTGAGAAGAAATTCGAATTCGATTCGAACATTTGAGATACATATTTGTAACAATTCCAAATACTAGATTTCAATAATATGCTTAGAAGAACAACGCCATAAACAGAAAATAACAATCTATAAGCCAAAGTGGAATTCAGTTAATAGGATCATAAATGACGTCACTGCAAAAGAATGCTGTGACATCATTTATTGCGAGAAAGCATGTTGTTATGATTACATCCGATTTTTTTGTTGTTGTTGTTGTTGTCGTTCGTTTATCCAAATCCAAGGCTTAATTTAAGTCAAGCTAAAACTAAAATAAAATATTCATTTAGTAAACACTGAACATGGAACCATCCATATCTTCTACGCACATTAGCGAACCGGTTCCCTTTACTATTTTTTTAAGTTGAAAATCTATTCATATGTTCCACTTGCTCTGCACTGCGTCATGTAAATATATTCCACCAAGAAAAACAGAGCGAATAAAGTTTTGTGACAAACCATTTCAAGCATGAAATTTTATTCGTGTCCGATGTCTTGAGGATTTTATGATGGAAAATTCTGTTGTTAAAAAATAAAATCATTCTAAACTGCATTCCCATAATTTTTCGTATCTCCTACTCAGGGCGCTCTCTACCGTACACGAAGAGAGAATGATGTATATCAAGTACGAGGTTCAAGTGTCCCCAGTCTGGTCAATTCTGCAAGAAAAACCATTAAATATGTATAAGACAGACCTTCTAACTCCGAAACACTTTAAGAGTATATTCTAAAGGCAAAAACGTGATGTGCCAAAAAATAACCGGAACTGCATTTTTCCTATGGCTTGCCGCATTTTCCATCTGTAACCTCTAGTGAGGTAGCCTCCAAAGCACGTTCATGAGTATCTAGTAAAACTTTTATGGGTCCAGAGACCACACTGATGAATACTTTGCCATATTATGTAACACTCTTGTCTCTATAGCGTTTTATGCAGTTTATTTTATTTTATTTTTCTTGACTTTATATAAATGAAACAAATCAAATAGCGTACTTGACTCGAAAGACCTTCCAGTTGTCGGGGAAAAAAAAAAATTCAGTAAAAGAGATCGCTTATGGGGAATGGAGACTGTAAAAGTGCAAGCATATACAGCTTATGTTACATAAATAAGATTATAATATGAATGCGTGGATTATAAAATTATTTGCGAGTTTTCATGCCGAAGATAATACAGTAATGAAATGTATACAACCGACATGTATAGTTTATATAAAATTTAGTATACAGTTTATTATTACAGCTTATACAGTTTCTATATTTTATTGATATAGTTTATAATTCATTATATTTCTTTCCCTAATAATAATGATGCCATTTTTGAATTATGGACAATGAATAAATTTAGACCAATGAAGATGAGCAGAAGCGATTTTTCTAAGAAGAACAGGTTACACTAAAACAGATTAAATTTTATTAGATACTTTTTTAGATTAAATTTTATTAGATAATTTTTTTTAGATTAAATTTTATTAGATAATTTTTAGATTAAATTTTATTAGATAATTTTTAGATCAAATTTTATTAGATAATTTTTTAGATTAAATTTTATTAGATAATTTTTTAGATTAAATTTTATTAGATAATTTTTTAGATTAAATTTTATTATTAATTATTTTTAATTAACTAACAACAAGAACGAACTCTACAAACAATAAATTATAGTAACAGATAACTCCTCAATTGAATAGAATATCACCAAATAAATACCAAAAAAATAATAATAATAATACAAAATTAAAAATCAAAAGGAAAGAGAAATAATGGAAGACACTAAAGAGATAGTGTGAAGTCCGAACAGACCAGTAAGCCTAATACAATAAAAGAAAGACGAATTCTTCGTCTTTCTTTTATTGTATTAGAATGCATGTCGATATATTATAAGATTTTAAGATATTAATAGCCCATCTTTCCTTTGGTCTGTAATTGTAATTCTTTTAAAGTATTAGCTAGCATTTATCTGCACAGTCGTGAAAAACAATTCTATCCCTGTAGTTGGAAAAGAAATGGGTTCGAATCCCATCTAGAACATGGGAAAAATTATAACCTTTTTTTTTTTTTAAATTGGGGACGAATTATCTAGTCTCGCACAGAGATGATGGCAGGGATTTCCTACCGGATTTCTTCAACCATCCCTCCAAAAGAATTAACTGATAATCACGGACTGTTAAGCGACACCATACCCTCCCCTCATGGTCCGATGCTTTAACGTTACACCAATTTTCTCTCTCTCTCTCTCTCTCTCTCTCTCTCTCTCTCTCTCTCTCTCTCTCTCTCTCTCTCTCTCTCTATTACTGTTATTGTAGGGTGAGTTAAGCTTGAACGCTAAGCGTGTTTTTTTATTTTTATAAACGGAAGAAGCAGTCGACTAAGAAGCAGGGCTATGGTTGAACGTTACCTACCTTTTTCAATGCGGCTCCCAATGGACTTCTCTTGCTAACTGTTCCATGTGGTGCCAGCCATGTTTCTGAACAGGACATTGATGTAAATGCATTTACCTATTAGGTTGTGTCTGAAAAGGGCTTAACGTGCAGCGGAACCAGTTTTGTAAGTGAGGGAGTACTCGCAGCAGGAGGCAAGCGTCTATTCGCAATGGCTATCCTTTAGTAGGTAGAGGTCACAGAACTGCTTAGGGAATAGCCGCCAGATGACCAAGGTTAGGCAGCTGCATTACGGCAAAGAGTCAAGACCTCATCGTTCTCGTAATGACAAGTAAAACGGCCTGGTGTTCGGGAAACACGCTTGATTCCGTTCTTGCATCATAAAGAAACTGCTTAATGTGTGTGGTGAAACCCAGCAGGAAACCCTCGAGTCAAAACAGAAGTAGAAAAGCCCTTTTGAGTTGGAAATCATTGGACTCTACATATGTCTTTAATAACGGTCCACTGGGGTCCGCCCACAACGTGTGGATTTTGTCAGTGGATCACTTGTTAACAAGTCTGTAGCATCTACAAGTATTTCTCTAACAAAGATTATTTTGTTTCTTAATCTTGTACAATGGATACGCTACGTTACTATGTTTCTTTAACCCTGAGTGTGTTTTACTAACGCTGTTATCTATAAACATGTTTTTGTTGGACATCAACAAAATAACTGCTTATGTTAACGCACAGATAAACGAAGCAAGTCATCCACATCTGATTAATAACCCAAGGTATCCACGGTTAAACTTTTAGCCGTTCTAAAAACAAGAATCATTTATCCTAAAAGAAAACAAAGACATTTTTCTAGTTTGTTCACCGCGTTTTTTTTTTTTTTTAAAGTATTCCGAAAACTTTTTGAACTTTCGTTCAGTTGGTTGCTACGAAAGAAGATAAGAACCAATAAACGTGATAAAGTAAGCTTCTACGAAAAGTGAGAAAAGTTTAGGCCAAAGGAATATCCCAGAATACGTTTAACGTGTTTCATATTTTACTCTGCATGCACTGGTTGGTAATAGATGAAATTATCTGAGCGTGGGAGCTCTTCAAACGACAATAATCTTCCTTCTCTTACCGTTAATGACAACACTAAAGGACGAATAGTTTCCAAAGAAGGACATTGTAATGCTGCCATCCTGATAAGAATCGATTTTAAGACTACACAGTGGCTCTATGGTAATTTCGGTGAGAAGTAGCTCCAAATAAAATAGGTATTGTAGCCTCGTGTCTAAATAACCGAACATTACCCATTCGAAACTACAAAGGTGGGTGGTCATTAAGCTCGTTTTCCCAATAGCAAAATAAAGAGAAGATCGAATATCCATGTATTTAAATATCTTACCGTTTTATGACCCGGGGTTAACCCGGATTATTCAAGTCTGCCTGTAAAAGTGAGAGAGAGAGAGAGAGAGAGAAAGGGTGTCTGTATATTAAGCTCCTCTCTCAATCTCCTCCTCCTCTTCAGCTTACAGTACTTCCCTAGAAGGAAGGCTTAACGAACGCTCCATTACACAAACGGTTCTAGATAAAGTCGACTCGTGCGCCGTTTACTCCCTAGACAAGTGTTTTGGCCAGTTAGGACACAAACTCTCATACTCCTCCTCCTTCTCCCACTGATAACTGCATTTTTAGGGTTAATGGGTATACGGGAGGGCGGGCCGTACACTGTCGTTAGATCCGTAATGATAGATTACACCTTCTTATTTTTTTATATATGTTTTTTTTTTCTTTGCTCCTCGAAGAAGGGACCTCTGGTGTGCGCTACGACCACAGGGAAGGGCGAAATAAGATAGTCAAGGACAGTCTCCAGCAACCTACAGGATTGTTTTTAGCATTGAAGTATAGCAGTTGGGAAAAGCGTTTGAAGTATTTAATATTATTCAGCGATGTGCGTTCAGATTTCTGTATAAATAAGATCGTGTAGGTCTCTTTATTTTAAGTGTCGTGAAAGATATGTGCCCTCTAGTAATTCGCTGACGTTAATAGATTGTTGTAATTTTTACTTCGTGAGAATGCAATTGGGTTTAGAGGTCAAATGTTGTGGAGGTCATTACTGCTTGTTAACAGGTCATCCACCCATTGTTGAGGCTAAGGACCGACAGTGGAATTATTGGAAGTAGGATTATCCAATTCTGTTTTCACTCCCGTGGATGTCAGTGGATGCCACCAAAAGTTATAATTAATAAATGTAAATGGAATGAACTTTCTCTTAATGGTCTATTTACAGTTAGTGCCCCGGCATCTAAGGGCAGGAATATCTTGGCTGTTAATTGTGTGTGTGTGTGTGTGTGTGTGTGTGTGTGTGTGTGTGTGTGTGTGTGTGTGTGTGTGTGTGTGTGTGTGTGTGTGTGTGTGTGTGTGTGTGTGTGTGTGTGTGTGTGTGTGTGTGTGTGTGTGTTCATCAGCTGGTTTGTATGTCTGGTTGGAGGAGCCCTTTTAAAGATTCGACGTTATTTGTGGGATTCTAACACGTATCTTTCCAAAGTGCTGGGCTCAAACAAGCTATAAACTAAATCGTTTTCTTTGCACTTTCTTTTCAATCTCTGGTGTGCACCCAGAAATACCCTTTTGCCCAAGAAAAGTTGTAAAGTTATTGCATGTTTAGTATAGTGGGTAGGCTAAGGAGTAGAAAATCCGGATTCTCTTCTCATTTCCTTTAGAGACCAAACATTGAACTTTGTTCAAGCCACTTCAAGCCACCCCACGATAAGCGGAATGGTCGTCTCATAACGGGCGATTAAATTCATCTACTACCTAAAGGTCAGCGGTTAGCCTAGTGGTTACGTGCTTCACAATCCTATGCCTGGGGAAGGAGTGTCTTAGGTTCGATTCCCATTGGTGACGTGAGGGGCTTAAGGATCTTCCTCAGCCATAGCCAAGTTAGCCGGTTTGGGCGTGGACAGCAGTTTTTTTCCCCAGTTTATTGTGGGGTTTTTCCTCCCGCAAGTAGGCAAACCGGCCCCGTGAACACACGCTTCGATAGACATGGGATACCACCGGGAGGACTAAGGAGCAACCAACCTATTCCGTGGGATTATCGGTTACGGAAGCTTACGCGGTGAAATATGTAGGCCTGCGCAAATGCGTAACATACGACTACCTAAAGACACTCGCATACATTCATGCCTATGGATGCATATCAATCCGCAGGCATGGATTTAAACCCAGAACTTATTCCATGTTTTCAACCAACATGAAATCCATCAGCGCAGTTTGGGTTTCTATAAGCAGACGTTTTGTGATATATCCACGTGAATACTACCACAAAAGAGTGCAAACCTAAAACATATTAGTAGCATCAAATATTTTCCTGTAGGACACTTCAATTTTTTCCTTGAATAGGAAACTCTTGCCTATAAAATACGTAATTGATAGATAGACATAGCATAGGGTGTAGCATAGAATAGAATATGTGATAGATATAGCATTGATATGATAGACATTGTTGTTTGATTGTAGTGGAGTTAGCCCCCAATTTTCTCCATCTGTCCCCTCAGAACCGGGTGACGTTATGCCCTCCAAATGAGGGATTTTTACATATGTATTTTTGACTATAGATCAGTGTGTGTTCATGGGGCTGGTTTGTCTGTTCTGAGGGACAAAAAACACGAGTTTCCCGGGAGGAAAAAAAAAATCCTCTACCTTCTTATGAGACCGGCTAATTCACCTTCAGTCGAAAGAGATCAGATAAACATTCCTCACGTCATAGATGGGAATCGAACCCAGGTCTTTCTGACTAAAGAGCTTCGTTTATATACCCCCTGAAGCGTAGCATCGATACGAATCCAATTAGCACAATGAAGATGGTTTTTTTAGCAGGAAATTCAAGATTTGTTTACCCCAAAACAAGCAAAGTCATTGAATTTAACTGATATGATACTCTGGCTTCCTACTGTTATTTTCTTCGCATGAAAATTCCAAACACTATCGCCTCCAGAGATTAACTTTTAACTTTCTAGCATTAGTAGCTACTGAGCTTCGATTAGAAGGCATAATTCTAATACACTTAACAAAACGTATTTACGATCACGTAGCAATTGGATATTGTGGTTAGATGAAACATTCTAATTCTAGTGAGCATTCAATATTTCCACTCACCTCAAGGAAAATCTCTTCCTGCAACCGCATTTCTCCGAAAGTCAGCTGTTTACATGATAAACTGTTGTGACCTGCAGACTTCAATATTGATTACTATAATAAACAATCCATATTGATGATCGGGATACAGCGAACGCTTAATGATTAGAACATAATCCTCACTACCTGAGCGCGTTAATACATACATCGACGGCTGATAATTCTCTCCGATATTAACCTTCGACTACGGCAAATGTTCAGGTGATTGTAGTGGACATACTAATATCCTTTTTGATGATATGCCGTGTTTCCTCTCACGTTTACAAATCGTGTTTCGCCCAACCCACTCCTTCCTGGCGGCTGTTTTCTATAATAAATAGTATTCGCCCATTGCTCAAGACATACGAAGAATTTTTTTTTTTTTTTTTTTTTTTTTTTGTATAAATGTATGGAGAAAAAGAAAAAACAGGTTCGGCATAAAAGCTTAGGTTTTATCTTGCTGAAGGAATCACACCTCTTAATTAACATGAAAATTGTGTTCCAAACAGGATTTTTTGACGAAATAACTGACAAGTGTATGCACTCGAATCTGGCAAGGTAAGCCTTAAATGTAGTTGGTTTGATCTTGAGGCAACTAAGGCAATGATGCTTTATCGTGTTGGTCAATCAGTTTATGACAGTTGAATGTGTTTCTAAAGACGGCTTTGTGGCTTGAAATAAAAATAGAAATGAAGACTTTGGAATTCTTTTAAAATGAAGGCGTTTAATTTTTTTAAAAATTTTAAACTGAAAGTGACCACTTTTAAAACTTTTAAAGCTGAATGAACCAATCTTGAAGGTGGTGGAAAGACTTAGTGAAAACGAGATCAGTAGAAAAGCACGCTCCATATTTTCCTACATTGGGACGAGTTCCTAATAAAATGACCCCTCAATGTATAATACCTTCCAGAAATTCAGATTTTTTTTTTTTAATACTTTGGTTTATCAATATGTCTTTTGAATATTGGTGAACAATAATCTCAAATAATGCCACATTTAACAAAGAATTAAACTTTCAAAGAACGAACATAAATATACGAAATCCAATCAAAAATAAATATCTATACATCTGAAGAAACATTTTACTTAGTATTAAATCTGTTAAATGAGTTCCTAAAAGTACTAAATAGAAATAGTCATTTTTATCTTCAAATACGAAACACTGCATACTTCCCACTGTGACAATGAAAAGACGCGAGTACTTAGAATTAACTGACAAACTTATAAAAGAACGCCTTCTTGGAAAAGTCAAGCAAGAGATGAGTACATAACAGAATAATGAGTCGTCTGATTTCCATAGAAGAATAATAACGTGTTGTCTCACTCTTCTATTGTAACGCCACACGGAGAGCAAATGATAAAAATCAATATTATCCCAAGGGGGGGTATGTTGTTAAAATGGTAGTGCGAATAATGTGCACGTGTAGCCTTACTTCCTGTCAAGCAAATCACAGAGAAGCAGCGTGTATTTGACAAGAAGGTACGTCGCCTTTAACGGTAAACAGCACGCTCTTTCTCATAAAATTGTCATGAGCCTCTTGCAACAGAGATGAAGTGTTGAAGATCATCACAAAACGCATAAATCAAGTCACAAATATCGCATTGTGGCTAGTCGCGATCCAAAAGATGAGCCGGAAGTTAGTGGCACTTAATAAGGACACCCAGGTGGTGTCCAAGCGTGATGTGTTCGTTGACAGACAAGAAACAGGACTAACTGAAACATGAGGTCCCAGCAGGGTCGTTAAGAACATTGATATTTAAGATGTGACGTAATAAATACGAAAGTATGATTAGTAGAAACTAAAATTAGATGGATGAAAGATAGATAGAGAAAGAGAGAGAGAGAGAGAGAGAGAGAGAGATGATAATATGGATAATGTTTCAGTTAACAACTTTCACGAATTAATGAGCACCAGAAAGATTTTTTTTTTTTCAAAAAAATTTCCTTATCAATAAAAAAAAAAGAAAAAAAAAAAGAGAATTTAATACATTTACGCTTGAAATAGGCTTAGCTGTGCTGTCTAAAAACACCTTTTAAATCAGCCATGGCATTACGGCATTCATATATTGGCAAGTTTACATTCTTCTTAACTTTACATTCTCCTCGAGCTTACATTCTTCTTCATATATTGGCAAGTTTACATTCTTCTTAACAAAATTATAACGGTGGTAATGTTGAGGAAAAATTGATTTCCATGTGGAATGTGTCAACACAAACAATATCCAGGAGCTTCAACCCGCCAACTCGTCTCAGGCGGAAAAAACTTCAAGGCAGCTAGAAAACTTTTTAAAAAACTCCCATCTATTTGGTGCTTACTAGCTAGCTATACTGGAACGGAATACGAATATAAAGAACACCGAATTGTCTTCCTTCTTGATTTACACGTAGTCGTAGACCCACACTTTACTGCGCATGTGTTTGAAACCAAATCCAATCGAATAGGGTGGTTAATCCTTATTTCCGTGGTGTTCTATGTCTGTATATTTTTTCCCAGTCGGTTTGCCTGTTTTGAGAGACGAAAAAAAAACCCTTGGAGAAAATCACCCACCACCTCCTCATGAGATCAGCTACCATTTGATTGAAAACACTTGATAAAGATTTCTCACATCATAAAATGGGATTCGATTTCCAGCTAAAGAACTCGTCTAAACAATCAATTTCGACAAGATATGGATCATTATTACGAAAACGTTTCAGTCTAATAACCCTCTATAACTCTATAACAAGACACTGTATCCTCAAGAAACTCAACTCCTTCGACAATGCCCTGAAGTAGGAAGCAATCTTTGAATATTATTTTAATCCATATTTTGAACTTCATATTCCAAAGTATTGTGAGTCGACAGATCGCGCTGTCTCTAAGATGTTTTGCCATGGTTTCCGAGTGTCTAAGAACAATCAGCAGTGCGCCATTCCGCTTTGAGTGATATTTGATGACTTTTGGTTGTTTGTGTGGAGTAGCTTATATAGTATCAGCAAAAATTCGTTTTAAACCAAAGTGGCTAAAAACACATAGAATTGAAAATTATTACCAGCCAAGCTACAAAATTTCTTCATTACAGGATCCTCAAGTTAGACTACAATATCAAAAATGCACAAACTTAAAAACAGAAACCACACATGAATCAAGTGACATAGAAGATGAATGGGAAAATTTGAAACAAATTCTCACAAAATTCTCTTAGGAATAAAGCACAAATGGATTAGAAAAAGAGGACTACGAGACTGGAACAAAGAAATAGAAAATATAATAAAAACCAAAAAGGATAGTTACCAGAAATGGCTAAACTCCAAAACAATAGAAGCAGAAATAGAGTATAAAAGAAACAGTGCAATTGCAAAACGAGAAGTAAGGAAAAAACATAGAGAAAGATGGAACAATTTCGTAACAGAACTAGAAAAGGATTTATTTAAGCCACAACCCAAAACCTATAAAGTAATAAAATACATGAATAAAGAAATAAAAGAAAAGATAAAAATACAAGCAATAGATTTAGAAAAATGGGTGACCTATTTCCAAAATCTCTGGACAGATGAGAACAATGAATTAAAATTTTATAAGACAAAGAATGACCTAATAGAAAATATCACAATGTTAGAACTGAAAAATATAATAAAGAAGATGAAAAATAGGAAAACGCCAGGAGAAGACAATATAAATATAGAACTATACAAAAGTGCAGGTGAAAAATTTAATGAAAGACTTTTGAAATTTTTTAATATGGTTTGGATGTCCGGAAAAACCCCTAACTCTTGGAAAAAAGAACTAGTTATCCCAATCTATAAAAAAGGAAATAAAGACAATTGCAATAATTATAGGGGAATTAGCCTGCTGAATACAGGATATAAAATATATGCAGGAATATTAAAAGAGAAACTAAGCAGCATTGTAGAAAACAAATTACTAGAAGAACAAAACGGTTTCCGAAAAGGCCGATCCTGCATAGATCCAATTTTTACTTTAAAATTATTAATAGAAAAGAGAAGAGAATTTCAAAAAGAAACACACGTGGCTTTTATTGATTATGAAAAAGCCTTTGACAAAATTAGCAGACAAAAACTGTTTAAAATATTAACCGATTTAAACATACCAAACCAACTTTTACAATCTATTCAAGAAATATATACAGGAAAGAAAATAGCAGTTAAATTAGAACACACCTCAGAATGAAAGATATATCAAGAGGAGTACGACAAGGATGTACCCTCTCACTTCTGCTTTTCAATATATATATAAATGAAATATTAACAATCTGGAAACAGCATAACCCATTTGGTATACAAATGACCCCGCAAATGAAGATAGATACACTACTATTTGCAGATGATCAAATAGTATTAACTACATCAGAAGATAACTTACAAAGATCATTAAAATCATTAAATGATATCTCAAAGCAATATAATACGACAATATCCAAAGAAAAAACAAAAATAATGGCATTCAAAGGAGAAAACCCAATAAGAAGTAAAATAGTGATAGATAATAAAATACTAGAACAAGTAAACATTTTCATATACTCGGGATGTGATCTATCATACGAAGAAGAAAAAGACATAGACACTAAAATATCAAACTTTGTCAAAGTAAATGGCATAATAAATAATATTTGTAAGCCATCCCTGATACAAAAACACACTAGAATCAGACTACATAATGTCTTGTCAAAACCAACTCTACTATACGGAAGCGAAACATGGACCATGAAAAGGAAAGATGAAAAACAAATTCAAACAGTAGAAATGAAGTTCCTCAGAAAAACAGCTGGATATACTAAGTGGAACCACAAAACAAATGAAGAAATCTTACAATCCCTGAAAATAAAACCAATTAATTACTACATAAGACATCTAAACAAAAATGGCTAGAACATTTAAATCGAATGGACAACAGCAGACTACCAAAAATATTATACAGATACAAAATAAGTGGAAAAAGAAGAATCGGAAGACCAAGAAAGAGATGGCATGAGACCGGAACAGGCCACATGGCCTAAATTCCATGTTAGGAAGAAGAAGGAGTGTGGAGTAGCCTCCCTGATGCATTTACAGGTGAGTTTATTGATGTTTTCATCGTCCATTTCATACTTTTAACTTCAGTTTATCAAGATTGTGCAAATATGTTCAAATGTTTTGGATTCCTATCCACTAATCATTCATTGCATTATTTTAAAAACTGATTTTCGTCCTTGATCTTCCATTTGTTTTCAAAACATTTCCATTTACTTACGATGATTGACATATTTTTATTTGCATACTATCCAACGATAAATTATGCATCATTCAATCTCCATTCTGCGCTTTTATACTTATTCCTTTTGCTCTTGGATAATACATATTCGCAATATATTTGTTGAAATGAGCATGCACAAAGGCATCATCTCTCAACACAGCCAGCCTTGCTGACTTTGATTACAGTTGGTTCAGAGATGCACAAACTTGGGAATAACTTCAGAAAAAAAGTGTTACAGCACGTCATCTTTGTGCAATCCCCCCCCCCATGCATCTATTCATCGCTCCACTGAACACTTGAAAACGAATGACTTCGGAGATAGAACCCAAAATAATCTATATTTGGTTTATCTCCTTTTGATAGTAATCCCCCTCTTTTGAGAATGTGTTCAGATTTTTTCAATATTTTCATCAGTCCTTGAACCAACGAACATCACTATCGTTAATCTGCTGTAGATGGAATTCCACTAGATGAAACTTTATTTTCCTCTTGTAAAACAGACTCTCTCTCTCTCTCTCTCTCTCTCTCTCTCACACACACACACACACACACACACACACACACACACACACACACACACACACACACACACACACACACACACACACACACACACACACACACACACACAGAATCCAGATAAACAATTGTTTGTGATAAAATAAAGAAAGAAGACATATTAATGCTTGATTTTCAACATGCGAATCGTGTTTCCATCTGTTATGTATGATCGGCTAAGAAGAGAGTTCTCGTTTTATGTGCGCGCCACCTGCAGTTGTAGAAACGTTTTTTTTTCTTTTTTTTTTTTCTGTATAGTTTGTGGTTGTCATTCCTGTAAGTCAAACCAGAAACATTATCTCCAAAGCAAGTCACGCCCTTGAAGATTTACGCCTAGTCTTCTATAGCTGAAATTCTCTTTCTACTTTGATGTCAAAGTTCAAGGCTGTTTACATATCGAAGGAATGGTTTAAGTTGCTTCTTGTGTCGAACTGCAAGTAAAAGAAAAAAACTAAGTGTGCTGTGCAACAGGAAATGTGATACGCGCCTTAAGGTTAGACTGCTGTGGATATTTTTGTGAACTTCTTATATATAAAACGAAGATATGGTGTTCGCTATAAATATAAACGTTTAGGTAGATTTTATTTCTGTATAAAAAACACACTGAAACCAAATGAAATATTCTAGAAGAGCGACATCTAGTTTCCTTTCTAGCAATTTTCTGTAGAAAATAATACTTTTTGTATAAAATATAAATTAAACTAAAATATATATTTTGAAATAATAATTAATAGATTAATTACTTAGGAAACAGAAATTTGTTTTATTAAAGACTTATCCAGTAATTTTTTTCTCTCATATTTTTATATCAAATAAATAATTTTGTCAAACTATTTAAAAACTTGTATAATTATTGTATACTTTTTTTTCACAACATGCTGTATTCTGCTTCTCGAAGAATGTAGGTGTGATAGATGATAGATATACATGATTTTTCCAGCTGAACTGAAAAAAACCATAAAGAAAGATAGAGTTACAGGTGGGTTTGTTAATCTAAAAACAAAGCATCAATTTAATATGCTATTATCGTTTTTTTTTTTCAAAGTTTCCACTAAAAAATTAGAATCGTATCATCCATTTACTGCATAATGTACTTTAATATCCAACATCCTCTATATCCAAGATGAAGAAAACTTAATTTTTATAGGGTAAATATCAATGATAACAACAAAAAATGATTTAAAGTCTAGATCACATGAATAGTTCGCAGCTAGACTATAGGAAAATCCACACCTAGACTACCAGAATTTCTTACTTGGTTGGCTTTGAACAAAGAAATATTTGCTTTTAAGATAACTAAACGTGCTAAGTTGTGAACACATTACAACTGTTGCTGTTTTAACCGATTATCTTAGGAAGATAATCGTAATAAACAATCTCAAACCCAATTTCTGAAACATCTTTTAAAAGAGAAACTGAAAAAAAAAATCAAGTAGAAAAAAAAGAAAGAATAATTCATATGACATTCGTGAACAAAAAAGAAACATTGAAAAGCGGAAGGAAAAAAAACATCAAAATTTAGAAAAATATTCTTCTGATGGATTAAAACGCATTCCTAATAAATTGGGCTTCCAGTGTACACTTTAAGCTCAAATTCCCAAATTGCTTCATCATTTACACACTTAATAAAGAAACATCTCTTATAAACAAGTCTAATATTCAATTTCGCATTTTTTTGTACTCAAAATGAAACGATTTGCCTTTTAAAAAATTTTTTGTGCGACTTTTTCAATCAACTCGGGCGTGTTTAGGAAGTTGTGTTAAATTCCACCTCATTACGAAGTGTTTAAAAGCCCCTCATTAAGGCGACTAAAGAAACTGTGAATTATGCCACGACTGTCCGAGATATTAAATCTTAATAAAACAACTATTTAGTTTTCTTTGCCACTTGATGAGGTTCTGAAATTTCCTCGCAAACACCAACGCTAAAATAAAGTGCAAATATAAATATTCCTTAAGACACTTATCATGGAAATAATTGCTCTCTTGCTTACCAATCTGCAGTATGTATGACTGCTATTAGAGTCAGGTAAAGGCCATTAACCACACTTTACTACAGGAATGCTAAATAGCATTAAGTACTGTTTCTTGCAGCTTGGAAGAGTAAGAAACGGCATAAGTGCAAATTATAAAGCGACTCCACTAGCAACACGTTATTGCGAATGGGATTTAAACAAAATACCTGACTATCATTAATATATAAAGCGTTTTTTTTTCTTTTTTTCAATTTTCATTCGAGATATATTAAGTAATATATTTATCTGGTGTAAATAGACGTCCGTTAAATCCCAACTTTGTTATTTATAAGACTGTTTATTAAAATACCCAAGGGGGTGGCGTATCATCATCTCCAACTTGTGAAAAAGATGGATGTCACATCGTCGTTTCTGATGTGTTAACTCTTGATGGATGTCAGCTCTTGGCGTTTTCTTGAAATCTAAAAGTCGTTTTGACAAATACCTCAATTAAGCAGGTTATACACGATAAAAAGGCGTATGCAGTAGAAGGCAATTTGATGGCACGCGTTTTACGACAGATACGTAGATCTAAAGATCTAGGTTACATCTTAAATATCAAAAATACTAACTGAACAAGATGAAATTAAGTATTTCAAATCATGTGCTTCATTTTATGATACCTAAAAATTGTCACCCACAGTTAAATAGAAAATTATATAATGGAAACCGATGTACGCAACCAAAGCTGTCAGGCTAGTATAAAGCTAATATCAAATATCAAAGAATGAATCCAGTCAAACTTCGAAGCAATAACTTGGATAAAATTTTGGATGAATTTGCCAAATAAAAAAGCAATAAATATTCTTTATAATTAGTTGTTTTTTTTTCTAAAAGTATAATTAAACCCCCCCCCCCCAAAAAAAAGGCTGCGGGTTGGAATCCCGCCTTGGACATGGATGTTTGTGATTGTCTGTGAAAATACTAGGCGGTAGATGGCGTTGGTGTAGATGATGATGGTATAGTTCGCCCACCGATTACAGATCCTTCGACACTTCTGTGCATGTCAGAAAAAGGAGAATCCATTCCGATAATAGGGTAATCAATCCGTATTGTGGGATGAGTTGTTTATTATTACAGGTCGGAAAATTAACTTCTCTGTTATGATTATTGTAGATAACTATGTTGCTTGTATAACAGTTGGAAAATTTTACCTATAAAGGACGTCATTTCGCGTGTTGGCGACCAATTCGTACGTCCTTCATTTCTTTCTCCCATTCAGCATGAATCGACTATCCTTGGCAAGACGCCAAGCAGAGACCTACAAACGATGGGCGAACTATAATTGCGGTTCATTGTAGTTGGTGGAGACAGAGAGTTGTAGAGTAGGTGCCCTCCCTCGATGAGTCTTTGAACTCCCTGGAGGTGTCGCATAATAATTATGCGACATATTATTTAACACTATTATTTAATTTCTAATATTGATTAGAATATATCCACATACCAAATAATCTTAAATTAGGGATCAACCAAAAGACTACAACTTCCCCACCTCCTTTCTTACCGGGACTGTCCCGAGCGAAACGGTTAACTCACCATCAGTTGCAAAACCCTTATAATGGTTCTTCGCTAAACTAGAATTCGAATGCTCGTCTTTCCAGGGGATTCAACCTTGGAAAGTCCGGTGTGTGTGTGTGTGTGTGTGTGTGTGTGTGTGTGTGTGTGTGTGTGTGTGTGTGTGTGTGTGTGTGTGTGTGTGTGTGTGTGTGTGTGTGTGTGTGTCTACAGTCGCTAATTAATATCATAATCATGAGGCATGATTGCCTCATGATTATGATATACTCATGACTTGCCATGAAGCATTAAAATGAATTCTCAATATAATTATGATTAAATGGAAATTTCTTAATGAGAAAAATTACGAAGCGTAATTTCTTTCTGAAAATAACAAAGCCTGTTAACATTTGAATTCATTTGAAGTGTCGTTTTATCGTAGGTCTTATTACCCAACTTCTAATCTCTTATTTAATTTTGTTTTTCCCCCTACCGGTCCACGGTGCCCATGTACAATAGCTTTAATTAAATCAAATCTTTAGCGATTACCCTAAAAGAAACCAAATCAAGAAACTAAGTGTGGGTTTCTTGTTTATTATACCGAGATTAGTACAGTGTTTAGGAAGTTTAAATAAAACTCCGTGAAATTATTCTCCGGATGTATCGTACAATCGGTCCGAACCGTATGCATGAAGCTCACCAGTGGATATAATTAACACAATCTACATAAGAAAAACATCAGTTCTGTTGAATGTCTGAAAAATATTTAGGAAGTACTCCGAAATTCGAATCTTGCCATTTGTCCTGAGTATACATTTGACCACCAAACTAATGATCTCTTTGCATGTGGCAAGTGCTTCATATCAACTGGAAGCACCTAAAAAAAGTCACTTATGAATTATACACTACGTTTCCAAATGTGACACAAAGACCATAGCAGTATACATATTTTTAATATGAAGCAGGCCCGCCCGCCTGCGACGCACTTTCCTCCAATCAGTGATATGTGTGAGAAGTATCCTGTCATTCATCATGCAAAACATCAATTAATGTTTTGGAAGCCGATGAAGATCGTGTCCAAAGGCAATTTTCGCATAAGTCTCGCTCATTCCACAAATTTTCAGCGTTACGTGCAAGCCACAGTCGTTCGATCCATCTAAACTGCCATGTCTTTAAACTAAGCCCTCACATAAATTGCCGGCTTTGGTTTATCTCTAGTTTATCGCCAACGTGTTTCACTGTTAGGATAATGCATTTCTATTATCTATCAGATTCAAATGTTCCATCAAGAGTAGGTATTCTTCTCCTTTCTTGTCCCGTGGTTCACTTTGATCCATAGCTGTGTTATGAGCAATCTCATAGTGGATTAATGAGAATACATATTACATCGGGAGCACTATTTGATGGCTTTACCTCCATTTATCTATTATCCCTGTGTTATAATAATAATGGGAGGTGATGTCATCTATTATACCTGCATTATATGTGTTCATTAGTTGGTTTGAGTATTTTCGAATTGAAAAACCTAACTTTTTTGTAAGGAAAAAGTGGCTAACTCCATAGACCCGCTAATGAGACTCATCTTCGTTTGAGATTTTCTAGAAATTAAATTGTTCTTCTTCCAAAGACAAGATTCGATTAGAGGTAATGTGGAGACACTCAAGAGTTCATCTTCTGTGGAGATGACTCTCCTCTTTGAGCATCAACTTTTATGATGGTGGATTTACATGTCACATGTCAACCACGAAATTCTTTGATGTAATTTTGTTGTCGGTGCTGTTCTACATTAATACTAATTGCGTGTTTCAGTTTACAAGTGAGTTTTCACAGAGTGATGGCACATTGAATTGGAATCCACTTCGATGTGGCATCCATTGAGTCTCAGTGGATGCCACATATTGAAGTGTGTTTGACTGTGGCATCCACTAACTCTCACTTCTTATGAAATTTAAATGCAAATCGAACACGCAGTCCTTTTTATATGGGTAGATCATAAGCCTCTTTCCCAACCTACATCATTACTGAAACTAAAGTATTCCGATGTTTTGTGAACCACAGCAGGGAGTGCAAGGCAATTAATACGAACGAAAATCATAAGAATAATTCTTGAGAAAATGACAAGTTTCGTTGCTTTGTAAACGTGATCTAGTTTTGTTAGAACGTTTAGAAAATAAAAAGAAATTAAATTAAAAATATGGATTTTTTTTTTTTTTTTTTTTTTTTTTTTTTGGCCGAGAAGAATGAATGATACATTGTAAAGGGGTAAAAAAAAAAATAAACAAACAAAAAATCCAACCAGGCGAATTCCAACAATAGCATTCTGATGGCGCATAGCAACGTTATTTATAGCGCGTGAAACAGTCTGGGGCGGCAACAAATCACAGGTTTAGCGGTCAGCTGACTTTCAATGCAAACCATCGTAGACCATGTTCTCAAGCTAAAAGAGGTTTACGAAGGAAATCATTTTAGCAGGGGGTGGTAATTCTAGCGTACATTTACGGCATTTCGCGAAAGGCGAACGATTGTTGCATAAAAATATATTCAGTCTGGAATGTGTTTTTATCGTTTTTCATCTTTCAGAAAACGGGTGGCCAGAATGAAGTGGCTTTCACTTTTAAAAAAGTATTGCCCGCATTAAAGGGAAGTTCTTTAATGGGTTACACCATTTGGAAATTGTAGGGCGATATATTGGAGGTCCGTTTGTTCTCAGAAGTGCACGCAAACACGTACATCTACACACACACACACACACACACACACACACACACACACACACACACACACACACACACACACACACACACACACATCATGGTATAGAACATATCTTCGACAGCGGATTTTTTTTTTTTTTTACTTGGGAGATCTGGGTTCGAACTTCTTAAAAGATATCAAAACTTTTCTTGACATTCTTAGGTGCTTTTTTGTAAGCAACTATTAGATTCTTTTTATATCTCTTTGTCTCAGAGCATAAACGAATTCAATTCTGGTTAGACGAATTTTGATGAAATTTAGTATGCCAATGTCGAAATTCGAAATTCAGAACGGATTTGAATGTCACAACAACAACAAAAAATAGTATAAAGTCTTCAGTATATTGGCGAGTCTTCATAGCTTAGACAGGTTCTATGATGCCATTTGGTTAGGAAGACCCGGGTTCGTTCCCATCTACGAGGGAAAGAACTTTTATCAAGACTTTTCAGCTTGGCGGAAAACCAGTCTCGTTTTGAGGTAAAAAAGTTTACCTTACCGGAAACTCGAATTTTTTATCTCTGAAAACAGACCAATCGGTCAGAAGAACACACGCAATATACACACACAGGAAAGTATGGGAATAAGGATTAACCTTCCTATTCTGTTGCCTTTGGTTTCGAAAGCCTGCATCATAAGATGTGGGTCTACATGTAAGCGTAAAACAGAAAACTATACATCGATGATGACAATGACTACTTTAATCAACAACATTCCATTAGTTTCATAGCAATAATATCATAAATAAGCTGGTTGGTTTTGGTTTTTTGGAATTACGGCCAAAGTAACTAAGACGAACATTATGTAGTGCATTTATTTCTATTATAATCTGGTTGAGTTGGTAAGAATTCAGGTGTCTACATCTTCTGCATCTACGGTATAACTGATGCCAAATAAATGGCAAAATTTAAGTTGAAGCAGTTAAAAATGCAAGGTTTAATTGCATCTACAATTATAAGTACAACTACGAAGGTGGTCTGAAAAGTTCTCGGTCTGATACCATAGATGGCAACACTGTCGGCAAGATTTTTTAAGTTGGTATATCTGTCATAAGCATCCATGGGAAACTGCAAGTCATTCTATCAACTAGTTTGTTTTATACAGCTGTCTGAAGCAAACGTGTTGTTTGTATCCCTCGAAATGGACAAAATAGAGTATCGTGCGGTTATAAAATTCTTTGTAAAAGAAGGTCTAACGCCAAAGTAATTCATTCGAAGTTCATAACAGTTTACGGACACTCTTCTCCTTCGTTTTCGACAATTAAGAAATGGGCTGCCTAGTTTAAATGTGACCTTACCAGCCTTGAAGATGATCCACGTGAAGGACGTCCAAAAAGTGTAACAACATCAGAAATCATTGATCAAGTGCACACGATATAGTACTGGATGACAGGCGAGTCAAAGTGCGTGAAATTGCTGAGACTATAGGCATTTTAAAAGAACGTGTAGGATATACTTTGCATGAAGAATTGCAAATGAAAAAGCTTTGCGCAAGGTGGGTGACGAGCTTGCTCACAGCAGATCAAAAACGTACTCGCATGAAAATCTCTGAATAGTTCTTGAAACGTTTTAACAAGAATAAAACTTATTTTTTGCGTCGAATTTTTATTGTTATGGGTGAGACTTGGATTAACCATTACACACCAGAATCCAAACAGCAGTAAAAACAGTGGGCAGAAGTCGATCGTTCAGCGCCAAAGAAGACAAAGTCTGTTCCATCAGCAGGAAAGGTCATGGCATCAGTGTTTTGGGATACTAAAGGCATTTTGTTTATTAATTATCTTGAAAAGAGTAAAACAATAACCGGGAAATATTATTCCGATCTTTTAACCAGAGTAGTAGGGGTGACGGTACTGACAAAATACTTCCGGTGGGCGTGGCTTTACCCTGAGGATATATGTGTCAATGGCTTCAGCTTGGAGGTTCTGACGAAATGCTTCCTGTGGGCGTGGCTTCCTGACGTCATTGTGAGTGGCGTCATGAGTTTGGAATGTTTGGAATTTCCATGTGGGCAAGTGTGTGAATGGCTTCAGTTCTTGTGTTTTGGTTCGCGTATGGGATTATGGGTGATTTTTTTTGTTCGTGAATGGAATTGTGGGTGATTTTTTTTGTTCGCGTATGGTATTATGGGTGATGGTAGAGATAAGGATTCGTGTTGTGATTGGTGGGACACTTTAAACCAAATGCTTCCGGTGTGCGTGGCTTCCTGAGTCAGAAATTTCTCTGGGAGCATATGTAGTCACTGGCTTCAGTTCTTGTGGTTTGGTTCGCGTATGGAATTATGGGTGATGGTAGAGATAAGGATTCGTGTTGTGGGTGTGTGTTGTTTTCAGATGTAGATAAGTGACGTTATTTGTTATTTGTAAATAAATGTCGTCATTTGTTATTTGTAAATAAGTGACGTTATTGTTTTGAATGGAAAGGGAAATATTAGTGTATAAGTAATCGTGTTGTCATTGGTGGACACTTCTGACCAGATCAAGATCAAGATAAGATAAGGAATCGTGACGCGAATGTTTGTTGTTATTGAGTTTGGAATGATAATTTAATTTAACTATATTCTATGTCACACAAACATACAGTTTTTTTTTTTTCTTCTATAGATGGTTGTACTAATTTTCCAATACATTTTGGGTATTTCTTTCCTGTTAAAGTGTGGGAATTCTTAGAGAAAGTCGTGATGGCGCTCGTGTTTCGAGTTTTTCTGAATAATTAATTATATACTTAAAAAACCTGTCCTTAAACACACATACACACACACACACACACACACACATATACATATTAGATATAAAAAATCGCTAATGTATCCATGTTGATACTCTAATATATACCCTATGATTATTCTTATGGAAAAAAAAAAAAAACTATTCAGAATTAGAATTACGCTTACCAAACAACATGCGATCAGTTATGTTTAAGTTAAATGTGACACACATCTGTCATTGTCGTCTGTGGGAATTCTTAGAGTATGTCGTGATGGCGGGTGTGATTAGATTTTTCTGAATAATTAATTATATACTGGTGTCACTCAAACATACGTTTATTTTTTTATTTCATTATATATAGATGGTTGTACTAATTTTCCAATACATTTGGGGTATTTGTTTCCTGTTAAAGGGTGGGAATTCTTAGAGTAAGTCGTGATGGCGGCAGTTAGTGGTTAAGTAATCGTGTCGTGATTGGTGGGACACTTCTGACAAGATCAAGATCAAGATAACATTAGGATTCGTGACGTGAATGTTTGTTGTTATTGAGTTTGGAATGATAATTTAATTTAACTATATTCTATGTCACACAAACATACAGTTTTTTTTTCTTCTATAGATGGTTGTACTAATTTTCCAATACATTTTGGGTATTTCTTTCCTGTTAAAGTGTGGGAATTCTTAGAGAAAGTCGTGATGGCTCTCCTGTTTCGAGCTTTTCTGAATAATTAATTATATACTTAAAGTACCCGTCCTTAAACACACACACACACACACATACACATTAGACATAAAAATCGCTAATGTGTCCATGTTGATACTCTAATATATACCCTATGATTATTCTTATGGGAAAAAAAAAATACTATTCAGTATTAGAATTACGCTTACCAAACAACATGCGATCAGTTATGTTTAAGTTAAAAAAGTACTTACAGCTTTCCAGATGACTCTTCTAAATACGAATATTCCAAAATAGTTCAATTTTATATCCACAACACAACACAAACACAAAAACCACAAAGAATGAAATTTCTGTAAATACTGTAACCTGAACTAGTTACTTCGTCCTTTTGGATTACAGACCGTAGATGCTGTGATTTCGTCATTTGCAATATCCTCCAGCGAGCGGTTTTCTTCAAAGGGGATGACATGAGTCACATCCGTAAACTGGGTAGCATTTCCTCAAGTTTGGATATTTCTCAAATAATTACATATGACTAAGGACTTAGTATCAAGATGTTTGAATAACACATATCCGAAAATTATTCATTCTTCGTGACCGTCGGGATTCATTGGTGTTGTTAATTAATGCTTACATTTAATTTTAATTTAGAGTAGTATCCAATTGGTTGTCTGTATTAATTCTTTCCCACTTGGGAAAGTCTATGCGCCGTTTTGTTTAGGGTAAGTGTTATTTCCGGTTTCGAATTCCGATTGCTGTTAGAGTATGGAATTCAGACAAGTGAAATTTTTATTATTTTTTTTTCAATTGATTCGTTATTTTCTGTATTTTACTTTTACAGGTCATATTCTAACAGAATAACTGAGCAGAATTAATAAATATATAAAGTATATGAGAATTTATTTCCAACACTGTATATTTCTGATTAAGTCTTACCTTTTAAGGTATCTATCTTATCCGGTCGCCTTTTGTTGTACGTAGGTGAGAAATCGTGTGTTTTGTTTTGAACTCTTGGTTTCCGTTGGGAAATTACCAATATAACTATTAATTTTACCTTCGATTCCTTGTGCTCTTAACCTATTTCTGTAAGTAGAATTTATTTGTGAATTATTTTCCCACACTGTTAATTTTCATTCATTAACCTTGTTTGTAGATAACGAACAAATAAGACTTTTAATTCAATGAATCAAAAAAAAAATTCTCTGGTTACTTTGTGGCATGAAATTTCACAAGGAAAAAAAAAAAAAAAAAAAAAAAGTTATCTTCTTTCTTAAATTTGTATAACACATATTCGACACCCAATTTGTTCATTTTAATTTACACATTTTATTGAACGAAATATTATTTACAAATTGTATTTACTGAATCTAACAATACAGAAAATAAATAAATTGAAAAATACATCAAAGATTCTTCCATGGTTGTGGAATTGCCATCGTATGGTTTTGACAATGTGACTCTCATCTGAAAGTTAATTTTTCGTTTGGCGTTCCTTGGGAATTTATTACTGTAGTAAAATTAAGGGTTGTGTATTTATTTCTTTGAAACCAATACGTATACTTCAGAGAATTATTAAAAGCACAGAATCTTTCGTTATGTTTCCAAAAGCATTTAAAAGTACACGTTATGTTTTCACGTTTCAGGCATCCAATTTCATTTAAATCAAGAACAGGCCTCCCTATTAACTTCGTTAATGTTTTTGATTTTTCTCTTCCTTTGGCAAGTAATATATGATATTTGCATGTTGATTCTATCATCCAATCTCTTAGTTTGTCCAAAGCTAGTGAACCAATTTCCCACTTCAGCTGATGGTTATATTTTATTAACCAAGAATTCTGTTTTTTAACTCTTTCAGGTATTCTTTCCAACTACAAGGTGATTTTTCACTGCATATCTTACACTGATTCCATCAGAAATACAAATTTCTTTAGGAAATAAATTTGAACTCTTATTCAACAAAAATTGTACATCAATTATCCCAATGATAACTGAAAATTAAAATGAACAAATTGGGTGTCGTATATGTGTTCAAAATCAAAAACATTAACGAAGTTAATAGGGAGGCCTGTTCTTGATTTAAATGAAATTGGATGCCCGAAACGTGAAAACATAACGTGTATTTTTAAATGCTTTTGGAAACATAACGAAAGATTCTGTGCTTTTAATAATTCTCTGAAGTATACGTATTGGTTTCAAAGAAATAAATACACAACCCTTAATTTTACTACAGTAATAAATTCCCAAGGAACGCCAAACGAAAAATTAACTTTCAGATGAGAGTCACATTGTCAAAACCATACGATGGCAATTCCACAACCATGGAAGAATCTTTGATGTATTTTTCAATTTATTTATTTTCTGTATTGTTAGATTCAGTAAATACAATTTGTAAATAATATTTCGTTCAATAAAATGTGTAAATTAAAATGAACAAATTGGGTGTCGAATATGTGTTATATAAATTTAAGAAAGAAGATAACTTTTTTTTTTTTTTTTTTTTTTTTCCTTGTGAAATTTCATGCCACAAAGTAACCAGAGAATTTTTTTTTTGATTCATTGAATTAAAAGTCTTATTTGTTCGTTATCTACAAACAAGGTTAATGAATGAAAATTAACAGTGTGGGAAAATAATTCACAAATAAATTCTACTTACAGAAATAGGTTAAGAGCACAAGGAATCGAAGGTAAAATTAATAGTTATATTGGTAATTTCCCAACGGAAACCAAGAGTTCAAAACAAAACACACGATTTCTCACCTACGTACAACAAAAGGCGACCGGATAAGATAGATACCTTAAAAGGTAAGACTTAATCAGAAATATACAGTGTTGGAAATAAATTCTCATATACTTTATATATTTATTAATTCTGCTCAGTTATTCTGTTAGAATATGACCTGTAAAAGTAAAATACAGAAAATAACGAATCAATTGAAAAAAAAATAATAAAAATTTCACTTGTCTGAATTCCATACTCTAACAGCAATCGGAATTCGAAACCGGAAATAACACTTACCCTAAACAAAACGGCGCATAGACTTTCCCAAGTGGGAAAGAATTAATACAGACAACCAATCGGATACTACTCTAAATTAAAATTAAATGTAAGCATTAATTAACAACACCAATGAATCCCGACGGTCACGAAGAATGAATAATTTTCGGATATGTGTTATTCAAACATCTTGATACTAAGTCCTTAGTCATATGTAATTATTTGAGAAATATCCAAACTTGAGGAAATGCTACCCAGTTTACGGATGTGACTCATGTCATCCCCTTTGAAGAAAACCGCTCGCTGGAGGATATTGCAAATGACGAAATCACAGCATCTACGGTCTGTAATCCAAAAGGACGAAGTAACTAGTTCAGGTTACAGTATTTACAGAAATTTCATTCTTTGTGGTTTTTGTGTTTGTGTTGTGTTGTGGATATAAAATTGAACTATTTTGGAATATTCGTATTTAGAAGAGTCATCTGGAAAGCTGTAAGTACTTTTTTAACTTAAACATAACTGATCGCATGTTGTTTGGTAAGCGTAATTCTAATACTGAATAGTATTTTTTTTTTCCCATAAGAATAATCATAGGGTATATATTAGAGTATCAACATGGACACATTAGCGATTTTTATGTCTAATGTGTATGTGTGTGTGTGTGTGTGTGTGTGTGTTTAAAGACGGGTACTTTAAGTATATAATTAATTATTCAGAAAAGCTCGAAACAGGAGAGCCATCACGACTTTCTCTAAGAATTCCCACACTTTAACAGGAAAGAAATACCCAAAATGTATTGGAAAATTAGTACAACCATCTATAGAAGAAAAAAAAAACTGTATGTTTGTGTGACATAGAATATAGTTAAATTAAATTATCATTCCAAACTCAATAACAACAAACATTCACGTCACGAATCCTAATGTTATCTTGATCTTGATCTTGTCAGAAGTGTCCCACCAATCACGACACGATTACTTAACCACTAACTGCCGCCATCACGACTTACTCTAAGAATTCCCACCCTTTAACAGGAAACAAATACCCCAAATGTATTGGAAAATTAGTACAACCATCTATATAAAATAAAATAAAAAAAAAACCGTATGTTTGAGTGACACCAGTATATAATTAATTATTCAGAAAAATCTAATCACACCCGCCATCACGACATACTCTAAGAATTCCCACAGACGACAATGACAGATGTGTGTCACATTTAACTTAAACATAACAACTGCTCGTATATTTTTGGTAAGCGTAATTCTAATTCTGAATAGTTTTTCTTTTTCCATAAGAATAATCATAGGGTATATATTAGAGTATCAACATGGATACATTAGCGATTTTTTATATCTAATATGTATATGTGTGTGTGTGTGTGTGTGTGTGTGTGTGTGTGTGTGTGTGTGTGTGTGTGTGTGTGTGTGTGTGTGTGTGTGTGTGTGTGTGTGTGTGTATGTGTGTTTAAGGACAGGTTTTTTAAGTATATAATTAATTATTCAGAAAAACTCGAAACACGAGCGCCATCACGACTTTCTCTAAGAATTCCCACACTTTAACAGGAAAGAAATACCCAAAATGTATTGGAAAATTAGTACAACCATCTATAGAAGAAAAAAAAAACTGTATGTTTGTGTGACATAGAATATAGTTAAATTAAATTATCATTCCAAACTCAATAACAACAAACATTCGCGTCACGATTCCTTATCTTATCTTGATCTTGATCTGGTCAGAAGTGTCCACCAATGACAACACGATTACTTATACACTAATATTTCCCTTTCCATTCAAAACAATAACGTCACTTATTTACAAATAACAAATGACGACATTTATTTACAAATAACAAATGACGACATTTATTTACAAATAACAAATGACGTCACTTATCTACATCTGAAAACAACACACACCCACAACACGAATCCTTATCTCTACCATCACCCATAATTCCATACGCGAACCAAACCACAAGAACTGAAGCCAGTGACTACATATGCTCCCAGGGAAATTTCTGACTCAGGAAGCCACGCACACCGGAAGCATTTGGTTTAAAGTGTCCCACCAATCACAACACGAATCCTTATCTCTACCATCACCCATAATGCCATACGCGAACAAAAAAAATCACCCACAATTCCATTCACGAACAAAAACAATCACCCATAATCCCATACGCGAACCAAAACACAAGAACTGAAGCCATTCACACACTTGCCCACATGGAAATTCCAAACATTCCAAACTCATGACGTCACTCACAATGACGTCAGGAAGCCGCGCCCACAGGAAGCATTTGTTCAGAACCTCAAAGCTGAAGCCATTGACACATATACCCTCAGGGAAAAGCCATGCCCACCGGAAGTATTTTGTCAGTACCGTCACCCCTACTACTAACCAGACTAGACAAAACAATTCGTGAGAAAAGACCAGTTTGCAGAAGAAAAAATTATCTTTTATCAGGACAATGCACCTGCCAACAAAGTTGTTTTGGCAATGGGAAAATTAAGGGATCTACACTATGAGTTGTTGGAACATCCACCCTCTTCCCCAGATTTGGCTCCCTCTGACTTCTGTCTCTTTCCAAAACTAAAATTCTTCCTCGCTGTCAGCGTTTTTCTCCGAATCAAGAGGTGATTGCAGCTATAAAGGGGTATTTTGCAGATCTTAGTGAGAACCACTACAGGGACGGGATAACAGCATTGGGGCATCGCTGGAATAAATGTATTAGTCTTAACGGAGATTATGTGGAAAAATAAACATAATTCTGAAAATATAAATTCGTTTTTTTCATTGTTAGGCCGAGAACTTTTCAGACCACCCTCGTATAAGTAAAAAATGGGTTAAAGCTCTGCAAGTTGGTTTTTCATCCAAACAGTATTTCGAATTTATACCAAATTTCATCAAAATTTGGTATAAATCATCAAATATCATCAAAAGAAGGAATTTGCAAGATAAAACAACAAATGTGATCCTTCCTATTTTAACTAACAGATTACAAATAACTCAACTTATGGAAGAGCAGAGATTAATTGAGATTCATAGGAAATTAGCTTATGAATTGTCTGCGCTTTGGATTCTGTAAGAAATTGAAATATCCAAAATCACATTTCTCACCAAAATTCCATGAATTCCCTTTATTTTTCATTTTCAAGAAACTTTGTGCTTATAAAAAAAGATGAAAAATAAACATGAAAATGACCCCCAGAAAATTTTAAAACGTACACTTTGCAATTATTCATTATTAGAATCTATATCCAAGTTGGATGCGTTTCGTCCCAATGCATAAGCACTATTCGACAAAAAGGGAGGAGTTACACCTTTGGCATAAGCACTTTTTTTTTTTTTGTTTGTTTGTTTGTTTCTCCGTCTCTACGCAGATTATTTTGGTACTCTGGATAGGCGGGCGTCAATTGGTGAAATTCGGCATTTAAATTTTCTGGAGTCATCGAAATATTTGTTTTAATACGTTTGCAGACAAAGACTTAGAGGGAGGAAAATATCGAAATTACTACAATAACTCCATTTTCTGTTCAGAATGGAACTGAATAAAATATGAGATTTAATATGAACATAAAAATAAGTCTACTTGGTTTCAATTTTCATTATATTTACGCTTAGAATTTTCTTAAAGCATTTAACTTCTTCTTGAATTAGCCTTAAATTTGTTCTTGATATATCTCAAAATATTAAATATGCTGTTAGAGAATGTTCTTGAAATAGCTTTTACTTCTTCTTGAATTAGCCTTAAATTTGTTCTTGATATATCTCAAAATATTAAATATGCTGTTAGAGAATGTTCTTGAAATAGCCTTTAACTTCTCCTTAAAATGGTCATTTAATTACAGTTTCTGCTCCTAAAATAGCCTTTAGCTTCTTGTCCTTAAAATAGCCTTTAACTTCTTGTCCTTAAAATAGCCTTTAACTTCTTGTCCTTAAAATAGCCTTTAACGTCTCCTTAAAATGGTCATTTAATTACAGTTTCTTGCTCCTAAAATAGCCTTTAACTTCTTGTCCATAAAATGGCCTTTTAACTGCTTGTTCTTAAAGTAGCCTTTACTTGTTTGTCCTTAATCGTAAATTTGTTCTTGACATATTTCAAAATATCCTTAAATATACCCATAATACGTCCTTAAACTTTCCCCAAAACAAAATATTACATAACGTCGCGTATCTTGGCAAATTATTAGCAATACCGGAGAGTTATTATGGCTTTACTCTAATAGATACATCGTCCCCTCCAACATGCTAACAGCTCATGATGCTCATAAAAAAGCCAACTCACTATAGTCTTAAGAGTTCTACTATAACTCCTTAGACCACTTCATGGTAAACAGTACTTGGAAACTCATCTACGAGTCGTCAACCCTCCGAGTCCGATAGAGAGAGGAACACTCTGTATAACATTTGCACGTAGGCCTTTCAAGTAGCCATAATTTCCTGCGATCAGCACCTTCACACGGTTGCAACAAAGTCACCAAGAATGGCCATTTTTGTTTTTCATTTCCGGTAATTGCCTCGTTACCGTCAAGTGCCACGTTTCAAAAGCACTTGGATGGTAGTTGTTAAAAAGAACATTTTTATTATTAAGCAAGAACGAAGGGTTCGTTTCTTGGCTCACTCGTTGCCGTCTGTATTGTGTCTGGATAGCACATTACCGACAACAGATAATATCCACCCTAACGCATGGTTTGCTGTTGTTTCTTGGCGTTTAAATGCGGTCTGTTCGGAACACAGCGCGTAAAAACTAAGGGTGCTTTGCAGATAATAGCTTCCGTCTATGTTCCGAATTCCAAGCTATCCTTAAAAACAACCCAACATATACACGACACAATCCTATTTTAATAAGATTAAATTTGTCCTCGTTTGTCTAGCATTATCTCCATTGTCGACCGTGCTAATAAACGTAATATACACGAGCAGCTGCCTTCCAGACATAATTAAAGATCACACAGAAAAAAAAGGAAAAGAAAACAAAAGAGCTTTTTTGTGAGATTGTGTACGCTGTCTGTCAGAGCATGTCGTCTGATGTCCTGGAATGATGTCTCTGATGTATCTTTTAATTATTTCTATTAACTACTGTGTCATGCGTATTTCAATTCTTAAATCGTTTCACTAGTAAGGATATGTATTTCAGTATTACCTCAATTAAAGCCGCGAACTCATCCATTTGGTGAATTAGATTTATACCTTTTTGATAAATAAATAATTAAATCCTTTAGCTGCTTTTTATTCCCTGAAGAAAATAGACTAAACTCTTTTAAACCCTAACTTTTAGAAATCAGCAGGTTTGCACTCTTACCGTCACTGATAACTGAGTTCATGACTACCAATGATTTAATGGCGTCGAGATGGGAGTATCGCAGACATCTTCTGCCTTCTACTTCTGACTGAAATCCTATTATTTCTGAAATACTGTGATGAGTTTTATTACTCCCATATTTTTGTATTGAAGTTAAAAACCCGAGTTTCTGGGAAAAATCCTCTTTATCTGTCTGAAGATTCGGGCTTTGGCTAAAAATGTGGGGTGAGGGGTTAGAGAAAGTTCCAGTAGTCAGCAACTTGACTGACTAAAACTATGACAGTCTTTTTTCTGCTAGTCTAACATTGTGGAAGCGAAAGCATTACTATATGACTACATTGGGACATTATTTTTTGAAAATTCATCTGAAAGTTTTTCCATTTTTCTACGTTTTTCTTTTATGATGATTCTACTCATTTATAGCTACAGTACTGTACTTTGGAACTCTGGATAGGCCAGACATTAGACAGTAAGAGACGAAACATGATACTTGTTCAACTTTTTCAAGTCACTTAATTCTCGAGGTCGGTGAAAATGATATGCTACCTAAATATTTTCATAAACATCCGTGTCACAATGAAATTCTTATCTGCAATTGGGTTTTAGCGATTCAAAGAGATTGGCTGCTCGGTCATTTATACCCACAATCCTGAGTTTTTTCAGTTTCATTGTTTCATAAGTCTCATCCACAATATTGTGGATGAGAATTTTTTCGTATTTTTTATTTGTGCCCAGTATAATCCTATTAAGTTCTTGATGACCAGAATTACTCAATATCGACCCACTAAACAGAAAATAAACTGACATATTTTATCATTATCAAGTTAAGAGCAAGTAGTGAAATTTATATAAGAGGGCTCATAAAGTACTGGCAATTTTCATTTTTTTTTTACTCTGTCCATTTCCGTTTTCTGATTGTTTTGGTACTATTGACAATCAGGAATGGAACTTCTATGTGATATAATATCATATCATATTATAGTACGTCCACAGATGGGAGACCCCTCGACACTTCTGCGCATGTCAGAAGAAGGAGAATCCATTCCGATTATAGGGTAATCTGTCCGTATTGTAGGATGAGTTGTTTATTATTACACTTCGGAAAGTTAACTTCTCTTTCATGATCATTGTAGTTAATGTTGCTTGTATAACAGTTGGGAAATTTTACCCTATAAAGCACGTGATTTCGCGTGTTGATGACCAGTTCGTGTAAGAGTATAATATTACACTCGTGATTTAAAAATTACATCATTTTGTGTAGTTTTTAAATCATTTAAATTTCAAATGGACTTATTTACTCAAAAATTACATAAAACTGAGATATCGACAAAAATTATAACTTTGGTTACTTTGATAAAATTGTATATCACTTTTATAACATTTGTGTACTTAGGAATGAATAAGGAGAATTCATATATTTCAAGTTCCATACGAAACCCAAAGTTAATAATGAAAACAATGATGCTTTTAAATAGTACATCAAAATGCTAAACAGCCGGATAAAGGCTGTTTTTTTATAAATCTGTTTTCAATTTCTGTTCGTTGCGTTAATCAAATTTTCGATGTCAAAAGCATTCCTATAAGAATGTGTTTTCTTTTCAAATCATTGGCAAACTAATAATATATGCATTAAATGAAACAACAAAGAGACACGAAGAAAATAATAGGAGAATAATATAGAAGGTATTGTCATTTATGATGCATTAAAAGAAGAATTACGTAAGTTATTTACTCACTCAAGAAAAAAAGTCGTATCAGAAAGTGCAAAGAACATGGCATTTAAAGAAATTAAGATATTAAAACTATTTCTGATGTCTTCATCACTAACGTAAACTGGAGACTTGACATTAAATTCCGTTTTAGAATTCAGGTTAGCGAGAAAATGTAAAACTTTAATTGCTGATAGATTCAAAAATAATATAATGAAAATGACAAGAAAGAAGGAGGAAATACTAGATTTGGTTTTTAAAAATATCCACCAATCCCTTTCTCTATTCTAAAAGAGTGAAGAGAAGAATGGGGCGCTTTTTTTTTTTTTTTTTTTTTTTTTTTTTTTTTTACCGTTCTCGAACAGAAAATTTCTAAAGCGAAATGAAAGTTCGCGTACGGTGCAATTAAAATCCTATTTTGAATGGATTTGTTTCAACTTGTCTATTTTTTTTTTCCTCCTTAAAATGTCTTTGTGTCGTATTATGCTCGTTGTTTTTCTTGAGATATTTAAACAGATATGACGTACGCTTCTAATGAAGAAATTCTGTCTTCAACAGCACTTTTAATTCTACTTAAAAGGGAAGCGATGTCGAGTTCCGCTTTATTTCATCTTTCTTGAAGTTGAAATAAAAATTTCCTTTTATCTGAGTGGGAATACTTTTGACTATTACGTGTTTCATTGCAAAAATGAAACTCTCGAAAGAACGTCTGCTTTCAGAGCTGCTAATTAGAAAACCAAACAACGATATGGCTTTGTCATAGTATCTAATTATCTTGCGACGTGATTTACTATTTTTGAGAGCAAGTCTAGGTTCGTTTCAGTTAGCAAACACGACAGCGTTAATAGTAGTTTGCATCTCTTAGCACATAATATTACAAGCTGTTGCGGGATTAATTCTTATATAATTTTGAACTGAATCATGTATTAATTTTAGAAATTTATGTGGTATAAATATAGAACGACTTTGTCAAATAAGTTGCAGTGCCTTAGAGTTGATAATAATTTTTTAATGATTGTGTTAATTCTGAGATGTGTTTATTTATTTATCAGTTTAGCGGATCCGCTCTTCAACCCATAAGTTGCGGGTTCAAATCCTGCTGTGGGCATGGATTTGAATATTAATGTGAGAGATGCATACTCGGACGGCGTAAGACCATCCACCTTACTTACTGAAGGGCGAAAGTGGCTTGGAAACGTTTTATGTTTGCTCTCTAAAGGAGGGTTTACGGCCTATATAAAAATAAATACAAATTATAAAATTTAAAAAAAAAAATGCTTAGCCCACTGACGATAGAGCCTCCGTAGCTCAGTCAGTATAGATAAAGCCTTTTGGGGGGTTTTTCGTCCCCCAGAACAGGCAAACCGGCTCTGTGAACAGGCATGGATTACAATCACGAATACGTTCCAGTCATATGCCTGTCCCCAGAGGGTTGAGGAAAACAATGGTGAACTACCCTGTAAAAATCTCACCTTGGCAAAGCCTACAAAGTCACCTACGGTCGGAAACGACTGAAAGGAAAAATCAGTTAGTCACTGACAATACTAATGTACTAGGCTTACAGTCTTTCGTGACTGGAATCACATAGGAAAAAAAAAAAAAGAACTTTTTTGGAAGTAAAGATTTCGATTTCCCAGTCCATTGACTAACATGGTGAAGAATATTTTTCTTCACCATGTTAGTCAATGTAATTGTTACAGATTATTCACGAAAATTATGTCACTTGAACAAGTTATGTGTAAGACATGAAGGTTTTAGTTAGGAAATATTGTTATTTATTATCAGAAGTAACTAATTATATTAAACTATGTGATTTGGTGAACATCTTATTAATCAATATGAAAACTTTTATCTTAAGCAAATGACGTCATATTAAACCACTAATCTATGCAAATTATTGAAACCAACTAAGAAAAACATAGAAATTAAATAATTTTCGCCCTGTTGCTGCTGCCAACGTGAAAGGGCATGGACTAGATGATGCTACGAATAAAAGATTCCAATATTAACAAATTCTCACCCCTTGCTGTCCCCCGAATATAATTGTAAACAAGTAGTTTACAATTAATTACTTAGGGAGAAGATGCGTACTGTTTTGTTCCAACCGAGAATCAGCTCGTGCAGGGAGTACGGGGTTTGCCGCAAAGTTCGCCTCTAAGGAGCACAGCGATGGTGTGTTATCGAAGAATATATAGCGAACATTTAAATATCTCGTTCGGCAGATCGAAACTCGACGCACGCGGAACGTTTTGTTGCACCATCCCAAAATGGAAGTACGATGAAAGCAAAAGTTTGTCTATCGCGAGGATACCACCAGGGAGGCGAATCTCAGAAGTTTGGTATCTTTCTATTGCAAACACAACATCTTCTCCAGGGAGATCTCGGAGGATTTTGTAGGCTTATCATCGCCAAGAGACCAGTAATCTTAACTCTAGATAATTGCTTAAGCCAAGCGTAAAGATTTAATCATCTTGTCACCTTTTCCCTTATGTTTCAGAGAACTTTCTTTGCAGTTACAAACTAAAGTCAAACAAAAATTGTATTTGTGCAACTCCAGTAGATGTAATCGCATAAAAATGATGGAATTCATTTGCTAGAATTAAACCTAGTACAAAAAATATTCGACGTAAAAAATGAAAATTTAAATCTATTATGCAATAGTCATTTATTATTAACATATTTTAATACTCACAAACCCACCTAAGAAAGACATAAAAATTAAATTGCTTTCGTCGTGTTACAATTACTTTACTCGTTTGTTTTTCTGTAAATATTAAATGAGCTGATTTCAACTGCGAATGAACTGATTAGTTTTGTAACCCTGTAGCATTTGCAAGCATGAAATAATAAACGCCACTCAGTTAACCACGTTCCTTAGAGAATCTTGCAAACAATTCTTTTGCATACGATTGTTCACAGCGGTTACGTCATAAGAACAAATCTGGTCTTATAAAAACAACAACAATGACATGAAGTAAGAAAAACATCAACCAATCAGTATAATCTTTTTTTATCATTAATTAAAGAAAACACCATTGCATTCTTCTAGAAAAGACTGCCGACATATCTTTCTTACTGTGTGTTGTTTTCGAATTTTTTTTTTTTTCAAACGCGAAAAAGCACTCATCATCTTCCTTGAAAGATTGACCAACTCTTCCTTAGAGACCCGTTTATGTGTCAATTTATTCTATCATGTAGCATAAGTGAGTTTAGCTTCGAAGTCTTAATCACGTTTTCTGCGAGGTCGATGTCCTCTCCATATTGTTAAAATGCCCAAATGATAGACAGTCTTTCACAAGAATAACACAAACAATCCACTAAGAAAGGTCTGTAACATGGTCGATATCCTTATATTTATATGAAACAGTGGCACAAAAGCTCCTGACCAATCTCGTTATGAATACCTGCACTTAACCCCTTACAAAGAAGTCCATTTCTTACAAGAGTTGCTTGCATCTTTTATAACTCCATCCCATCGAACGACAGTTCGGGTATCCCATATATATGTTGGACATTGTAGGATAGGATGCAAAGATAAGAAAATCATGAGCATTTTATTTTCCGTCCTACTTTCGATACAAAGTGTGATAAGTTATTTGCTACTGCATGGCAGATGACTCCCAGGACACGGATATGGTCAGGAGGTTGTTCCACACATTGTCTAGCTGCTTGTCATTAATAATGCATTTTCAACATGGAGAAGCCAAGGCTGTGACACTCCATTCTTCTCGAAATGAGGCTGGGTAAGATGTAAGTAATTTTCTTGTTATTTCTTAATCTCTGTGAACTCCAAGACGACTACGCTAAAGAAGATTTATGAATGCTGTGGGAATATGATTCTGTCGCCTTCTCTGAGTCAATGCACAAAAGTAATTTATTTTCTTTACCAGTGGAGATAATGGTTGTAGCAATTCGTAGCACAATCAGTGAAAACTCAGGAAGGGGGGAAAACAACCGTTCGGGGGTTAAAACAGTGAGTGTAACACACGATGAGAGGTGAGTAGGGTGATAGCGCACCCATTTATTTAAGCTAGCAAGCAATTAGCTGAAGCATTAGTTATATAATTGCAAGCGTGAAATTAGATCAAGAAATATACACACGCTAATGCGAGAAAGAAATATTGGATCTAAGCGGACTTTCTATGTAATGATTCAACTTAGTGAAACAACTTGCGTAGCTCATAAATATTGTTAAACTTAATGGCAGGAAAACATTATAGAGTACTGAAGCAATTCCGATTTCCTCGTGTGATGGATGGTACTTTGATGAGTGAAATGCTAGGCCAACGTTCTGCTAAGTATAAATAATAATAATAGTAAAAATAATTTCATCATTGTTTTGTATTTATTATTCAACTCTGAGCCGCGTGCTTACAGTTGAAGAATGAAATTTACAATATTTGTTCAAACCTTAGCGCATGCTTGCAAATAAAAAAGGAATTTTACAATTATCCATCTCTTAGCGCATGCTTCACTTGAAGAGTTACATTGTTCAACTCTGAGCGCATGCTTACTGTTGAAGAATAAAATTTACAACAATTGTTCAAACCTTAGCGCATGCTTACAAGTGAAGAGTGAAATTTACAATTGTTTATACACTTAGATTAGAGTATAATCAGAATTTAAGGCAACCGTTTAAACCAACTATACCTATTTAGCGTCTGCTTCTTTCAAATAATATATTTAGACGTTATTGCAATATTAGTCAATAATTTGTTAGCAAACTCTTTTTCAGGTTAGATCTCGGAATTGATTCACAGCATACATATTTCTAAAAGGATTTAAAACAACTAGGCGCATGTCGCAGATCATTATTAATCATGAACCATTTCATTTTCTTAAAGAAACTATAATACTTTAAATATATATATTCCGATGAATGCACAAGAACGCCTATGGAACTGAAAAATATGAAGAAAATGAAGGTAACACAAACACAAGAAGTTTTGAAAGCAACAGATGAATTTTCCGAGTATCCAGATGTCACTGACAGATTTTAATTTTGAAAATTTATGACCTGTCAATCATTAATTTTTCTCTTAACTCTTCCCAAAAATATTAAAATCAATTAAATTTGGACTTCCAAAATCTTTGCTGTTATTTACCACAGTATTTCTTCCAGGACAGTCAAGTCCAGATCATTAGTGGATTTAATTAAAGCAACTGGATCAATGTAAGAAATTAATTTTATTCTCACCATATTACTCACTGGGAAAACGTTTAGTTAGATGACAGTTAACTAATAGAATGATAATCTGTGCGAGACTATTTTATACATATTTTACTTTTTGTACCCAAAGAGAAATTACCTAAAAGGAAATTTCTATTATAATAAATAAATTATAATAAATAATTCTATGCAATATTAACTTAACCTGTCTTGGTTAGAAATATACGCATCATTTATTAAAGGCTTAACTGGTTTTTTATTGTTTTGAATGCGTAACCAAAACTTTCATTCAAGAGCTTTTTCTTAATTAAATTGAGTTGGGAAAACTGGAAGGTGAAAAGTCAGTGAGGAAGGACAACAGCGTCCTTCCTCACTGACTTTTCACCTTCCAGTTTTGATATAATTGATATCAAAATATTGATATCTTCCATAATTGATATCATTGACCTTCGTTCAAGGTCAATGATATCAATAATGAACAGCCATTCACGACTTATCACGTATGGAGGGGGGGGATGCAAATTATCCAAGCTCGTTGACTACAAACACTTGTAGATCCTTGGAGAAGAAACTCGGTTACTTCGAGTTGAACTGTAAGGTGTTATTTTTTTAATTAGAAAAGCTACCAGATGTATGTTCTGCACGAAACGACACCATAACTAATTGTAGACATTGGCATTGTGCCGAAGTTTAGGGAAAACTACTTGTCATTCCCTAAGAACACGAATGAACTCACTTTGCAGCAATGAAAAGTGAAATCAATGGAATTTCTAGGGAGTAGTCCATTTTGAGCTAACTGTAGAAGAGTATACCACCATGCCGCAATAGCATTTCGAACTCAATACAACAAAATAAAAATAAATAAATAAATAAACACAAGAAGATGAAAATGGAACTTCTCCTTATCCAGCATGTAGTGCAGATCTGACGCCATACGATTATCATTTGATTATCTCATCAATATTTCACTTCCTTCTTGCCAGTGCGGAATTTTTCGACTCCAAGGACCAGGCCTGGTATCGGAAAAGAATCAAACGGCTTTTCTGAGAGATAAACCAAGACCACAAAATATGATGGTTTGGTCGATATTTGTTGAATAATCTTTTTCGATTGTAATTTTTATGAAAAGTACATAAAAATGTCAAAATCCCTTCAGGCTTTCGAGTTTCTTCTATATTCGATAAGAGACTAGTGGAAATAGTCCTAAAAGAAGAAGACGCGAGCTGTCTTCAGAAGATGCTTTTATTTTATTTTTATTACTAAACTGAAAAGTGGTTGGGTAAAAAATGTAATCCTTTCAAACAGTTCCGAAATTTATACGCTGCAAGCAATAGGAACATGGAAAATAATAACACGTGTTTCAATAATCCAAACTCATCGGAATAAATGGGAAAAAAAAACAGTAAAATGTTACGAATTAATGTTTGTTGACTGGCCTTATGATTAAAAATATACGTTAATGTTGGGTAAAAAAGCCATTTAAAGTTACTTTTTAAAGCGACTGCCTCTCGAGCACAAGAAGCAGTTAGGAAATATGCAATGTAGTCAGCCAAAAAGTTTTCTTACTTCACAACTCTCAATATAAGAACGCTTTATAAGACAGGAAAGCTGGGACTAATGGAAAAGGAATTGGTAAAATCAAATGGGATATAATTGGTCTCGAGGAAACGCATTGGCCAGAAGGAGTTATAAACTTAGAAAGCGGAAGATTGTTCTACCCAGGAAGAGACGATAATGTCCACAGAGGAGTTGGCTTGCTAGTAAAAAATACCTTCTTAAAATCTATCACAGCCTGCCACACGGACCAAGAATGATCTCGATTAGAACGAAGTTAAGGAAGAAGGGACGTACATAAGAATAATCCAGATCTAAGCACCGGATCATTCACATAATGAAGAAATAGATGTCTTCCATCGCAAACTACAAGACCTCATGAATAAAACTAATAAAAAAGATATCTTAAAAGTCATGGGAGATTTTAACTCCAAAATAGGAAAATACTCACCAGATATGAAGGGGGGGGGGGGTCATGGACAAATTCGGAATAGATGAGAGAAATAACAGAGGAGAAAAATTACTTGAATTCTGCACACAAAATAATAATCTATTTATTTCCCACACCCAATTCTACCACAGGCCTTCCCATAAATATATTTGGATATCACCGGATGGAGTTACCAAAATTGTATTGACTACATTTTAATTCAAACATATCATTCCAAAAATCAATAGAACATATAAACAAATTATATGAGGATACCATAGAAACAGAATTTTAAAACATACCCTTCGCTAACGTGGAAACTGTATGGAAGCAGGGAAGAACAACAATCATAAACACCGCTCTCAAGATTCTAGGCACAGCCATTAAACCAAATAACAATTGGATCACATTGGAAATCTTAAAACTCCTAGAAGAAAAAAAAGAGAGTCTAAAACACATTAAATCAGAATATTTCCAAGAAATTAGACAAAACTCTAAAAGGCCAAAAGATAAAATCGATAGAATGTGCAAAGTGTCGAAGTAATCATGGTTGGAAGAAAAATTAAAATAATATGAGGAAGCAAATAAAAAGCAGGACACTAAAACTGTTTATAAAAGAAGAATCAAAGAATATAATAACATTACTTAAAGAAGAAAAGATCTAAACAAAGAATATAATAACATTACTTTAAAAATGAAAGGTTCTAATAATATAGAAACCGGCGCAATTCAAGGTATACACAAATATGGAAAGAATACTACCAAACACTATTTCAAAGAAACCAAATGGGATTCGTCAAATAGCGAAGAAAAAGAATCTGCTATCCTAAAACATGAGCTACTTAGAGCAACAAACGAAATTAAAACATCCGAAACTCCTGGAATTAACCAAATTCCTACTCAACTCTGGAAACACGGAGGCCATGGAACCATAAAATATTCATTGCAACTTTTTGACCAAATTTTATTCTCAGGAGAAATACCCAAGGATTGGAAAACTGGGATCATAATACCCACCAATAAAAAAGGTAATAGACAAAAATATGAAACTATCGTCCTATCATCCTTTTAAATCATAGCTATTCGTTAAAACAAGATATTCGTTCGAATTATGCAAAACTGCTTGCTTAAATTAATGGAAGAAATTGTCGAGGAGGAACAAGTTGGTTTCAGTCCGATAAGATCTACAATTGACCAAATCTTCACACTTAATACTATAGAAGAAATGTGCTGGGAACACAATTTACCACTGTACTGCAGCTTCGTTGAATTTAAGCAAGCCTTCGACTCCATAGACAGAGACAGACTGGTGAACATCCTAAACTATAAATCAGTAGACTCCGAATTGTTGTCCTTCATTTCAAACAAAAAAAAAGGACACAAAAGCAGTGGTCAAATTTAATAATATAAAAACAGAAGAATTCAAGATAGAAAAAGGAGTCGTGCAAGGCTGCCCACTTTCATCGCACATCGTCAGGGACAAATCTAAAAGGAGATAAACATCAACCGCATCAAATACGCAGATGATATAGTAATTCTAGCAGTATCCAAGCTACAACAATTAGAAAAAACAGTCCCTCTTTTAAAGGAAGCGTGTAAAAACTTTGGAATGAGGATCAACAGCAGTGAGACCAAAATAATGAAAATCCCAAGTAGAACAAGTAAAATTCTTTGTCTACTTAGGAAGCACCACTGCATACAATTTAGACAGCACTGAAATAGTAAAACACAGAATTAACATTGAATAGTCGAACATGAATAAAACTAAACAAAATATGGAACAATAACAACCTCTCTAAACCTCTTAAAATCAAACTATTCAAAGCCATGATATCCCTACAGCAACAATTGAAAGTGAATCATGGCGACTCACTAAGAAGGAACTACTCAAAATAAATGCATTCGAGGGAAAGTGTCTAAGAAAATGAAAAAAACGCACTGGACTGAACATAAAATCACAGAACATGTAAAGCAGGATCTCAACTACCAGGACAACCTCAAAGACATTATTCTTCAGCAAGAGCTCCGATGGTTCCGCCATGCCCAGAGAATGCTCCGGACTTCCAAACATCATGCTAAATGGAAGAACAGGAAAACAGCGCCTGCCTGGAAGACCGTTGAAAAGTTGGCTCAGATCGTTAAAAGAAAGAGGCGAACCCGCAAGCTTCATTACTGTGTTCGAGAAGACTAGAAATAGAACCATTTGGAGACAGATTGTACAAAGGAGACTCAACCAGTCACTAGATGGATGAGATGAAGAAGAAGGGCCCGTAAGTTCCCTGATAATATTACGTATCGAAGACGTGTGGGATAATGTGAACAGTTTTTCTACTTTGTAGAAGGTCGGGGTGAATGTTTTTCTAATTGCGATAATAGAAAATAGGGCTGTCTATTAATTGCGTATATTTTTCTAACTAATTTGACTTTGTGGGAGATGAAAAAACCCTGTATCCGAAGAGAAAAACGCTCCACCCCCGTATGAGACTTGTTACCCCTTCCATTGTAATAGCCTTATTAAAGTTCTTCGTCTCCTAGACGGGTCTTCGAATATGGGGCTTTCCATCCGAAGGCCGTCAACGATACCAACTAAGCTTGCAATTTTCGTGGGAGGGAATCCTTAAAAATAGCTTTTCCTTTCATAGAAGAAGAGAAAAGACTTGAAATAGAACTAGAAAGGAAAGTATTAGGACTAATTACATTTAATATAAATCACTCATACATATACTGAATTCTCCTTGATCTCTCATTACAATCTTGTTACAGCAACACATTTTGCAACAGTGACTTCTAAATTTTATTATTATTATTATTATTATTATTATTATTATTATTATTATTATTATTATTATTATTATTATTCACATAATTGATACACAGTCAAAACAAGATATCATATAAATAAAAATATGACTGGTGATTAGAACAATTCAGATTCTGCCCAAGAATCTAAGAATTGTCCGTCAGGTAGCGTCGTAAAATATGGACTGTTCCAAGTAATGCTGTGTTTTGTTGGTCGTATGGGGTCACTTCGTTGATGTTTAATTGCTGTAAATAGTTGGACAGCTTCTTTGAAGTTGCACCGAGTGCACCGATAACTATTGGGACGACTTTGGTGTGTTTAAGCCACAGTCGGCCAACTTCGATTGCCAGATCTCGATATTTAGTAATTTTTTCTAGTTCTTTGTTGTTGATGTTGTTATCATTGGGTACTACAATATCGATAATCCAAACCTGTCGATGCTCGATAATTGTGATGTCAGGTCTATTGTGTTCCAAATGCCGATCAGTTTGTATTCTAAAGTCCCAGAGAATTTTTGCTGTTTCGTTTTCCAACACAGTCTCTATTTTATGCTGCCACAGTTATCAGAAGTGTGACAGCCGTGCACACATGCCAGTGAATTATTTTGGCCACTTGATCATGCGGTACTTATAGTCAGTCTGAGCTATTTTTCTGCAGGCACTGATTAGATGTTCTACAGTCTCGTCTTTCTGATCACAAAATCTGCATTTGCTGTTATTATTGATGATCAAAATTTTTGCTTTCATCGCATTAGTTTCTAATGGCTGTTCTTGAGCTGCTAGAATAAATCCTTTTGTTTCTTTTTTAATACATCAAAATTGTAGATATTGACACGTCTTCATCACTTCAGTTTTTGACTCAGTATCTCTAAGAAATTGGTCATGCAAAGGTTTATTTTTCCAGCGCACATATCGGTTAATTTGCTGTTCCTTTTTGTAATCACATTCGTTTCCTGTTGCTTTCAGAAGGCCTTCTTGAAATGGCTTGAAGTATTGCTCAGTGCTGTTGTGTATGTAATTTTTTAAACAAATTTCTTCTTCTTATACAGCCTATCTCACTTGCAGCAGACCCCGTGCACCTATTCTCCTCGGTAAGTACAACCGGTCAACATCACTTCGTGAATGTAATGCATGATGCATTGCCATTTATTTTCTAGTTTTGGTGTCCAATTTGTCCAATCTTCTTTTGTCCAATCTATTATGCCAGATGTGTATTGGGTCACTGGTACATTCCAAGAATTCATTGCTCGAATTGTGTTTAATCCATTTAGTTTTGTTTTCAGAATATTTCTAACTATTTTGGTGTTTTCTGCTGCTGCCTGTTGTTTAACTTTCGAGTGGAGAATATCATTGGCTTCTAATATTCCTAGGTATTTATAGTGTTCGTTAGCTGAAATTGCTTTTATGTATTTCTCTTGATCAAAAATAAAATTGCTAGTGTCATTAATTTTTCCTCGTTTAATAGATAGATGCAATATATGCAATAATAGATGCACATTTTATCCAAACACAATTCCATTTTGACTGACTGAAAATACGAACCGTCTTCAGTAATGTCTATTTACCGTGCCGATTTTCCATATAATGTCAAGTTATCCATATACAGCACATGAGAAATTTTAATATTATATTTAGGAATTTCATATCCAAGTTTTGTTTTCTTCAAACTCATAGACAAAGGTATCAAAGAAATGTTGAAGAGCAATGGTGACAAGGAATCACCTTGAAAATTCCACGTTTAATGCTAATATCTCCGAATCGTCCATTATTGACTATTAAAGTTGTTTTCCATGATTTCATAGCAGCAGCCAGAAACGAACCTATGTTCTTGCTAATTACAAATATTTGTAGTGATTTTAGGATCCAGGAGTGTGGAAGAGGATCGAATGCTTTCTTATAGTCTATCCATGCTATGTATAAGTTAGTTTTTCAGGGTTTTTTTTTTTTTGAGTTTCTGATAATCATTTTGTTAATAAGGATCTGGTCTTTGTTCCTCTGGATTTTTGAAAATTGCCTTTTTTGTTCAATCGGATAAATCTGATTATCTGATAAGTAGTGGTATATGGAATTTGCTATGATTGCAGCGAACAGCTTAAGCATAGTTGGTAGGCATGTTATTGGACGATAGTTACTTGCGTCTGCAACCTTATCTTTCATGAAGAGAAAAGTGCGCCCAGATATCATCCAGTCTTCCACTGAGCCAGACTGCAACAAATAATTAAATTGTTCTGTCATTCAATCATGTAGACTGATTAGATGCTTTAACCAAAATCCATGTAGTTCGTCTTTGCCAGGTGCACTCCAGTTTTTTAATTTTCTTACATGTGCGCTGATCATTTCTTTAGTGATAATGACATTTTGCATTTTTTTTTGTTTCATTTCCTGACGCTAATTCCTTAATCCATGAGGCATCTTTATTATGTTCAATAAGATTGTTCCAGATTGACTTCCAAAATTTGAGTGTTTTTTCTGGTGAATGATTGTTTGCATTTGTATTTCTCTGGAGAGATGGGAAGAACTGACGTTGGTTCTATCGAAATTGCATATTTTGTGCATATTGGTTTATTCTCGCTTCATATTTTTAATTTTCTGAGCAGTCGAAATAAATCTTTGCTTTAGCTCTTCGGTAACCTCAGCAATTGTTTTGTAGACCAAATGATTTGTATTTATGAGTTTGTTTTTGATGTTATTATTTTTAGCCGTCCTTCTTTAAGACTCTTTAAGTTGCTCAGATCAGCTCGAAGTTTGTTGACTTTTCGTTCCCACCGGGTTTTCAATGGTGCAGATTGCTTCATCCTCCTGAGGATTATAACCAAGCTTCATTGTAATACTGTAAAATTAGCTGTGCTGTTGTTTTCTTTCTACTATTAGTTGTGATGGTTTATATCACAGCATTTGCGTCTAAGAGGAGCTGTTTTAACTAAGATTTATGCAGGGCTTTTAATGTCGGTGGTCTTATAGGGTCATTTATGGAGTTTATATGTTCCAATATCTTGACTTCATTTTACACTGCCCTTCTGTTCAAAACATTCTGAGGCATGTCGTCAGCTTGATGTTCACTGAGTTGAATTTCGAAGTTATTTATAGCTGTTTAGTACGTAACTCTTGTAGCTCAAGTTCAGTAAATATTTTGTTAGGAAAATGAAATTCTTTTGGTCCATAAGTCTTTATTCTGTTATTGAACGTACTGGGAATTTTTGTTTCCAAATCATCTGTATACGCTTTCTAAAACCTTCTTCTGGTGTTGATCCGATAAAACAGTTGCAAAAAACAGCGCACGGTGAAAGCTAATTCCGGTTCAAAGAATATTCTACACACATTTACTTTTAGATCTTTCTCTTCGCCACTCTCCGATCATCATTGGAATTTTGTGGAATTCACTTATCTTCTTATATAGCTTACGGAAAGACTTCTTTATTAATTCATCCCAAAGAGAAAACAGTTAAGTAATATTATGATGTCTTAAACAATATTTTTACTATTTATTATTCATGCAATTTTATCGATTGAAATATGATACTTCCATTTAGTCTGAAACTTAATTGAATTCTGTGAACGTAAATATTTATTCTGTGTTTGACTTCTTCGGGTTAACAGAGTTTTCATCAGGGTTTATTTTTATAGTTATTCTGAATCTTCAAGTCCAAAATATCATTCTTTCACTTAGGACATGATCAAGAGCCGACGATCTGTTTTAGAATTGTTTGATGAAGAGTCTGATGGTTGTATTCACAATAAGAGAAACTACACGCATCTAAGTTGTTTGAACTCCACTTAGTATTGAAGTCAATTTGTTCCATGATAATGGGAATATTTGTTTTCTAGTGTATGTCACATTCATTACACGCGTTTAAGGTGAAACAGATGAAACGTTTAGAATCCAAAGTTGACTGTTGTCCGATAACAATGGAAATGTTATCGGACAACAGTCTCATCGCGAATCGAACTTGAATTGTGACAATGCAAAACCATTTTAATTGTTGAAAGCACAAATATCTAACAGTACATTGTAAGACAACAATTGATCTACTCTCGTGTATGCTGATTTCTACGAATTCTGATTAGCATTTTCATTTGTCAATTGCAGTATAGCGCTACTAACTACATTTTTAAAACTGCTTCCTTCAAAAGAATTATTAGTATCTTTCGATGTCCAACATTTAGAATAATAATTATAATTCATTGAACTTCTTTCGACAAATTTGTTATATGGTTAGTCGGTCTCCCAGCGGGAAACGTTTCAACTGTGCTATAATTATTTTCTTGTATTGCTATAAAGGTTCACTCGATGAATCTTTTGAAAAGTCCGAATGCTACACTTCGTTTCTCCTTAAACTAAGCGAAGGTGTGTGTGTGTCTTAAAGCCATTGAATTAAACGAGGTGTTGCATTCATGGAATAATCTCAATGGCAATTTCAAACCATGACGACCAATACTATAAAAGAAATAACAACGCATATATTAACTATACGCTATGACTCCCATGTTTACTTGGAAAATTTAACCCTGACTGTGAATTTATCCCGAATATTTAAATTGAAATTAATTGAAATTTAACTCCGAACTGTAGTATGAAAAAAACATTCATCAATACATTTGCTTCATTTTTTCTTCTTAAAATATTGATAGAAATACACATCAGTCTAATTCTCAAAAATAAATTAAAAAAAAATCAGGGCACATATTATAGATATTTTTTCTTAAGAATTTTCGAGTTTTAAGAAAAACATGCTAAGCATTCCTTTTTTTTTTCTTCAAGAATAAGTTTATAAGAAAGACAAAAATATTCTCATGGAGTAAATTATTATGCTAGTTTAGCTTGATATCCTTTGTCAGTTGATAACATCGACACACACACACACACACACACACACACACACACACACACACACACACACACACACACACACACACACACACACACACACACACACACACACACACACACACACACACACACACACACACACAAACCAAAGGAAAACCTAAGCAACCAGGCTGTCAAGGTTAGAGTATCAACTTTGCAAACAACCAGTTGCAGATTCACCAGTCGCTATGATGCCTCGTCCCGGTATTGGAAGTCTTAATTGGCTTGAAAAAGTTTCATATTTGATTTTCTGGAATAGGTAAAGCTAAATCAAAAGTTTTAAAAAATAAAAATAATAAAAATAAAAAACTATGACCTTTGAAGGACAAGATCCAGCAAAAACTAAGATAGTAATAGGTAACAAGATCTTAGAACAGGTGAATTCCTTTAACTACCTAGGATGTATGATCACATATGAAAATGAAAAAGATATAAACGTAAAAATTGCAAAATATTTAAAAATAACAGGTGTAATTAACTCTATATTTAAACCATACCTAGTTCAAAAACAAACCAGACTAAAAGTATACAATACATTAGCCCTATCAGTTTTATTGTATGGAAGCGAAATCTGGACAATAAAACAAAAAGACAAACAAAGATTAACAACAGCAGAAATGAAGTTTATGAGAAAAACTGCAAAGTATACCCTATTTGATCACAAAAGAAACGAAGAAATTATGAAAGAATTAAACCAAGAACCAGTAATAGAAAAAATTAAAAAATGTAAACATAAATGGATGGAACACGTTCAATGAATGAAAACAGAAAGATTACCAAAACAAGCCTTAAAGTACAAGCCATTAGGAAAAAGAAAACCAGGACGTCCTCTTAAACGATTCAACGATGACTTCTAAGGCCGGAACAGGCCATGCTAGGCTTAAATCCTTGATACGTATGATGATGATGATGATGATAAATGGATGGAACACGTTCAAAGAATGAAATCAGAAAGATTAACTAAACAAGCCTTAAAGTACAAGCCATTAGGAAAAAGAAAACCAGGACGTCCTCCTAAGAGATTCAACGATGACTTCTAAGGCCGGAACAGCTCTAGGCCTAAATCCTTGACATGCATGATGATGATGAAATGATGAAATCTCAGTCAACCCTCGGTTGAGAACCTTTCGTGGGCATAATAAAGGGAAAAGAAGAATATAATCAGAAATAATACCATATTGTAGTCTGGAGATAGTCCATCATCTTTTTTATGTGTTATTCAGTCTTTAAGAGTTCTCAGATGCTTTGCTAGCTGTTCACAAAAAGTACGTCACATAAAAAAAAATTAATAAACACTGGCTTTAGTAATTCGGATCCAAACAGAGTCTATGATCTTTTTGTCACTGACGTTATATGGCCTTTAAAGGATCTATCACGTGAGTGGCCCTGCCACCGCCAAAAGTGGAGAAAATTCGGCGTGAGGTAACTTCAAAACACAGATTTGTGTACCTGACAGATGTGCATTCGTCTTTTTATATACGAGATGCTATTTAGGATAAAAGTCTATTTTTCAAAACTAAGTGCACATCTAAATGTAGAAGCCTTTCGCAACATTGAAAAAAAAAAAAAAAACTTTCTTTTGAAAGTTAATTTTTAATAATGTCGAACCCACGCTGATACCACTATCAAGTTACGGAGTTCGCGTAGAAGTGGCGCTGAGGTGTGTTTAGGAAATGAACAACATCAATCATCAAATGGAGGCGGGGATTATAGTGCGTATATATTTTTTTTCTCCTAAATCCTTCACAAATACGCAGCGTGTGAAATATGCTTGGCGTAATCGGCCAGATCTTGTTTTTCAATGAACGTCCGCGAGAATTAAGCACGTGATATCGTATTTGTGACAATGACTGATCGACCAGCATATCAGTAATGGAGGAGTCATGATTCCAAGTACATTATTTTCAAATCTTCGCTGCGAAAGATATTCGCGTGCCCATGCTTCATTTGCGCTATCAGAGAACATTAAAAGTACTGTGTCGTCTGGAATTTATCAATGGTTTGACGTAGCGTATAATTTACCTGCATATTTCAAAGATACCCGATCCCTTTTCCCTTTCATTATCGACTTGTTCAATGGATTATTCCACCAATGGAGATTTTAAAGCAGTTCCCTTAATCTATTGTTTATGTGATGTTTCGGTGGAGCTTCCATATTAGTAACAGAGTCGTTTTAAGTAGGATGAATATTATGCAAAAAATACAAGTTCAAGAACTTAAATTTTTTTTATATTACCATTGGATCTTTATAAAGGACACTACTTCTTATTTATCTAATAACTTTTACGTTTTCTTTACCAATTGCAATTTTCTTTACCAATGGCAAAGTCACCAACTTTCAATGTTCTGGAAGTCAATCCCGATCGAAGCACGTTACGTAAAATAAATACAAATAAAAAAATAACCAAATTTGGACTATTTTCACAACTATCTTCCCTTTGAAAAGGTGTTCGTGTTTAGCTGGAGCATAAATTCTATCATCTCCAGGATTTACGAAATTTCTTAGAACATTAACAGAGCAGCCTGCCGACCTGAACAGCTAGCGAAGCATCTGAGAGCTCTTAAAGACTGAATAACATATAAAAAAGATGATGGACTATCTCCAGACTACAATATGTTATTATTTCGGATTAGATTCTTCTGAAGACTCTGAATTTCGTTTCGTTTTTTAAAAAAAAAACAAAAAAACATGAGAACAAGATAAACATTCAACACCACGTTCGCTCCACAGATGTTCGATTATTCTACCATTTATGCAAAGTCACCAACTTTCAATAGAAAGTATGATGTGTATTATCAATTTTTCTATCTTTGTCACGTGGTCCTCGTTATTCTCTTCTTTTCTATTCTATTCCATGTGAAATTTCTTAAGTAAGATACTGGTTTTGGTAAGTATGGGAACATTTTAGATAGCTCTTCCAGACTTCGTAGACTTTCTAAATAATTATCACCCATCTATCCATTTCGTGCATCCCAGAAGGAGCAGAAAACACACATTTCGTAAAAAAAAAAAAAAAAAAAAAAAAAAAAAAAAGTGGTCATCACATGCTATTAAAAAAATCAAAAATACACTCGATAGAAATTTACGATTTTTAGGTTTTAGGTCTGGTTATTAAGATAAGGGGGGGGGGGGGAACATGAACGCCTTTTCAACAAAACAGTACTTGTAATAAGAAAATTGCAACACTAAGAATCGTATACTCTAGCGACGTATATTTAAAAAAAAATTATCTTTTTTATCGCAGCTTAACAAGACAGTACTTCTGCTGGATGTTATAAACTTCACACATTTCTTAACAGTTCCTTGAATTAAAATTCACCTTTGCCGAATTTTTAGATATCTTTCGGTGTCTCCAACTGTAATTCCAACTCTGTATATTAAGGAAATGTTAATTATTTTAAAACTTAACTGCATTAAGTTCTTGTATGTACCTAACGGCTAACATTTATTCCTTGGATAAAAAATAAATTGAATTATTATTTTATCATGAGTATATAGACTACTTTCGTTTAAGAGTGCCCCTTTTTTACAATGTCATTGGCTCTTTACTCATCTTAGGATATTACGTGATGTGTTATAAAACTAATATGTGAAGAATAATATAGGAGGAAATTCGAACATACCTTTTTGGATGTTGTTGTTGGCTGCCTCCTTATCCCGGCGATATGCATTCATCTTCTGTTAAGTTGTTAAAGGGAGAAGGTTTGGGAAAAGTGGGGGTAAAGCAATATGGGGGAATTATTTGAAAAAAATTGAAAAAGCCCGGGTTTTTATATGTATAAAATTATCATTATTAAGGGTGGGTAGAGAGCGCTTTAGGGAGGGTGAGAGAAGAAGCTGAAAATAGAAACTATTTTTTGGGGAAGAGAGGTCAGGGTGGGAGTAACTGGGTGTGAGCCGTTTCGACTGTGCGTCGTCTTCGGAACTGGAAGAGTAACATGGGAATTTCCAAAAAATAATACCTATAATAAACTAAAAAATGTTTATGTATTTCTTAAAAATCAATAACGGCAGGTTGTTTGTTCTGCATTATTTAATTTTTCTGATTATGCAACAGTGCTTCAGCAACAATTAAATAACATGCTCCATCCAAGCAAACCAACCGGAATGTTGTCTTTCATAACAATGCTTAATAGTATTGTTGTGAACAGACAAATGCAAAGGCACCAGAAGAATACAGCTAACCTGATTTAATCTTATACTGAGGAATATACGATAGAATTAAGATCAATATGTTTCTCCGCCTTGGAGCACGATACAAACCGGCACATTTCGTTAATAATACTAATTGGAAATGTCTATATATTTCCATTTTTACGTTCTTAGCTTGATGACATATATTTTAAGTTTCACTTTAATGGTTACTTTAATTTTGCACGAACTTATTACCATTGTCGTAAAACCTTTTCGTTTGCTTATTTATTTATTTATTTATTTTTGTGTTGTTTAATTCCATGCATTTAACGTATTTCTGAAGGAACGTACTGTTAATTGTCCAGTTATCTCTCTCTCCAAACAGAAACTTAATTTTTAAAAATCCTCAACCGTATTTTCTTTCAGTATCTCATCTGTAGCGATGTTGCTAATTAGAAATAGTAATTTGGCTGTGAAAATAGTTCTCTAGTCTTCAAAACATCACGTGTTTTGATTTCCTACGCTTTCATTATAACGATGCGTTTGTTTTAGTTGGTTCAAAAGAGTCAGTTAATTAGAAATTACATTTTTATATTTTTATTCGACAAATATTAACTTTGATAATAGAAGAAACTAATTACCTCAGTGATATCTGATACAGAGTTCGATTATGTTACAGACCTTTTAATGAATCGGGTGTGTGTGCATATTTTCAGTATTACAAACAATATGGATTTAGATTGGTAACGGAAGAAATGCAGTTTTAATCCATGTTATTAATGTATTTCTTTCGTATGCATTCATAAGAGAAAGGGACTAAATTCAGCTGCTTCTTTGTAGATTACATTCACAGTTAATTTCAACAATGCATGCATAAAATTGAAAGCAGACGAAAAATATAAATTATATAAACCTCACGCGAAGTATTGTTTCAATTCTATTATTGTCACTGCTTATAGCACATTGTTAAAGATTTTGAAGTTTTCGTGTTTTTGTTTTATTGATTTCAATAACCACTTTATGTTATCCAACGTATTACACAAAATGTGTAATATTCATCCTTACTCGCATTGTGTGATACCGTGCTGAAACTAAGAGATTTGAACGTGATCATAAGAATATCCCATTGGATTTGGAGTGCAAGAAATGTTCATGAAGTTCTTGTCTGCTACTGTTATTCATATTTCTCTCAACAAATGTTAATCAGTGAGTTTATTTTCATCTCTCGGAAGATGAAAATTGCATCTCATTCCCTATTCATGAGTGTGCTTGCAGAAGATAGATTTATTTGATAGTCTTACAGTATTTTAAAATTTAAATAACTTCTGTGTTCCGGTTTTTATTTGTTTATACATATGACATTCTCTCTCTCTCTCTCTCTCGAATACACTTTGTACTTACACAGTGTTTGCAATGCCGCATGTTCGCATCACTGGTTTCCATTTGGTTTCATTACAATAAATAAATGAAAGTCCTTTTTAGCGCCACAAATTTAAAAAAGAAAATACCAAAATATTATTGCTGTTTGTACATACGAAAGTGATGTAATAATAGACAAACATTAATTTTAATAACATTGACGAATTATACAATATAATTAAAATAGTTAAAATTAATTTTGAATTAATCATTTAAATATGGAAGCATGGTTGTCCCTTTGCGTTAAGAACCATTCATATTGGATAACCCTATCGAAGTTATTTAATTAAAATTAAGTTGTTGTTTTTTTTTAACGAAACGCAAACGAATTTCTTGAAGTGAAAAAGCTAATTGGCTGAATAACGTATAATGCAGGAATCAATTAATTAGGTTATAAGCTTTTAATTAATTTTTATATGTATTTATTAATGAATTATTCTTATTATGTCTCTCGTTCTATTGTTTCCCAAAGATTGATACCGTAATCTACATTGCGAGTATTTGTGGAAAAGAAGAGATATGAATACACATGTATACTACCTACCAAATGTTATGGAACATTCCTCCGATTGCAGAGAAACTGGAAAGGAATTGAAAGTTTAACATAGGTTAGGTTAGGTTAGGTTAGGCTACCACAGTGAAAAAAAAAGTCTCCTAATTAGTTCAACACGAAGACCACAATAAAAATGAATGTAAACCACAACACCAGAACATACCGGCAACTAAACTTTGATCAGACCTTTCAGATCATTCAATTTGACCTCCCAAACATTATGAAGTGTAAAAGAGATCAGTGCTCAGAATCAGCACGCGAAACAGTTGGATGACATTTAGAGAAAATGTCTGTTCTATGAAAATTGATTGGAGACCATCATTACATTGAATGACAAGTCTTCGAAAGAGAGTTCACCGAATTGTAATCCTTTAAGATGAAATAAAAGAATTATCTCTATTTTTTTTGCTACAAAGTTATATCGTTCTCATTCCATGAAAATATTTTTTCTTATAGTTATTTACATTTCAATTCTCAATTAGACGACATCGAAAATACGAAATAATTATTCAGACTTTTAAATTCGCACTTTTTAATTCCGTTTTTTGGTCTCTTTGATTATTTATTTTGATGAATTATGGATTTTATGGAAATGCATTTTTCAATTAATTATTGTTCACTCAATTCCCTTTCTAATGATCTATAAATTATCTTTTCGATTAATTATTTTTCAAGAAATAGTATGTTAGTAAACTATCACTAAATGAATTGTGCTTTGGTTGAATTCTCTGCACATATTCAGTAAGTTCTGTTACGCAACAATTAAATATTAGTTGCACTGATTTCATTTTTAAACAGTGTTGTTTATCTGGGAATGTGATACGTAATAGCAACATAAAATATGTTTTATTTAAATGCAAATAAAACTTTTTTTTTCTGGAAATGTTTTGCACTTACAAACTCAAATACTGCAAAATAAAAAAAAAATCTCTGTTTGCTTCCTCTCAGAAATAAATAAATAAAACCAAATAAAAATGCAGTAAGTAATACGTTTCCATATCCTGTTCTGTCATTCCCATACCTGCGTTTTAACCTTTAACAAGATGAAGGTCGTAAAGGAGAGATACAAATCCAAACACTTCCTCCACATGACACTAAAATAATCCGAATAGGAAATGAAATGCAAACAGTGCGGTTTTTGTATGATGAGCATTGCATCTAACATCCTGCAGTTTCAAGGCCTATCTTCGTTTCCTTTGGCCAACTGGGAAATACCTACGATGTTCAACAGTGGAAATTAAGACGTACAAAGTTACTCATGCATGCTTCTCTCCGATTCGTTGGACGGAACTCGAGCTCTCGTGTAAGAATACGGTAGAATTTATATTTATAATTATATAGAGAAAGCTGCTTCTCTCTCTCTCCGATAACTTATTGAAGTGATGAAAATTAGTCACTAAAAGAAGCAAGCGCCGGTAGGAAAAAAAAGATGCATAAGTAAGAACTTCTGCAACAACTTACTGCCTCATTCCCAAATTCTAAAATCAAATTCTTTAAAATTTCTTAGATTGTAATTAAAAATTTGATTTTTTTTTTTTTTTTTTTAATTTTATCTTTTTGTGCAGTAATCACGATATGTTTTAAATTCAATTTACAGATAATAGCCAACTTAATACTCGAATAATGCAATCAGTTGTCATGCACCTAAGAAAGGTATTTATTATTGTCAACAATTGGGTATTTAATGATAATATTGGTAACAATTGCCAACATTAGCTAGTCACTGATAACACTCACAACAATATCAAACATTAGTAAACGAACATCGACAGTTGCCGCCATTCGGCTAATCAATGATAACACTGACAACACTTCCCGACAGGTAAGTAACTGCCCACAAATGGCAACATTTGGCTAATCCGTGATAATGCTGACAAAAATGGATTAACATTAAATACTCGTGATAATATTGAGAACTGCAAACATTTGGCTGGTCACTGACAGCACGGACAACTTTTGCCAACAGTTGGCTAGTCAAAGACAACAATTGACAACATTAAATACTCAATAATAATAATATTGACAACCGCAAACATTTGGTTTGCCAATGATAACTGACAACTAACTAGTCCATAATAGCATTACAAACAATTGGTAGTTGATGATAACATTGACATCGATTGCCATCTTTTGGATAGATAATGATAACTTGGACAACATTTTTCAAATTGTGACTAGTCAATAATAACAGACAACATTTACCAACACTAGCTACTCAACAGTTGTCGATGTTAACTAGTCGGTAATTTATTTTTATGTTGTATCAGGTACCAGTGGTTTGAGATGTTTATTGAATTGTATTGTTGCCATTAAAGGTACTAAAAATCATCAACAATTACCTAGTGATGTAATTGTTGATGATTTGTATTCATAGTCGTATTGTTCACAAAAAACGGTTAGATATTCAGTAACCGCATTCCATGAGTACTTCAGGATTTTGATATATACGAAAAAGAAAATATTTTGACGTAAGTGTATGAAGCATCCTGCCGTATACGCATTTTTGTTAGATCTTTTCTAAATATGCCACTAGTCTAGCAGGAGAGATCTCCAATGATTTGAAAGCAATGATGTGCATCGATTCGTGAAATTGTTCACAATGCAAATAGCCCACTTTCTGCATCAAACAAGACGCACTTCTCGTCATTCGACCTCTCTTCTCTTCTCTTTCTTATATCCCCCCCTCCCCCCACACATAGTACGAGTGTGGCTTCTTATCATCTGTGGAGAAATCTTTAATCTTTGTCGTCGAAAATTTTAACATCAGATACGCCACGCAGGCTTATTTCAAAGGAATTCTTAGAAAAACTTCTTCAATCAACCTGCTACGCTACGATGAGGTGCTGGAGAGGTTAGCCTGTCTTCCCTGCAAGCCATCCAGACAAGAGGAAAGTTTCTTCGTGTCTCTGAACAGCAAGTACCATTAGAATGAAAATACATGCGCGCCACTCGCGCTGATCGAAATATAATCCGAATAGTGTCGCATCTAAGTGGTGCTCAACTTATGTCAAGTCACCATCGCTGGCGACTGTTATCAGCTACTCGGCGATTTTTATTTTATATCCCGTTCTTAGCATGTTTCTGAATTTCGAGGCTGATGTTTCGGTAACGTGTCTTTAAGAACTCTCTTCTTATTTATCTCTTCTCTCTCTCTCTCTCTCTCTCTCTCTCTCTCACACACACACACACACACACACAAACACACGTCTTTTTTTTCAGCTGTACTTATTTTCTCCTTTAAATATTAATGTCTCAATAAAATTATTCCTGAATGTTGTTTTAGCTTTCTGCCTTCAATCCTCTATTCAAATTATTTCAATCCCCGAGAAGTTGATTATGTTTTCGTCTTATTTATTCTAACACAGATATGGGAAACATCTCCTTTTTGATGTAAAACATTTACATCTTACCAAAAATTAATACTAGTTCTGATTTTTAACCCGATTACCTTTTAACTCTTGCTCCTCTTCAATATCATTTCTTTTTCATGTTCCAAGGTAGGTTTGAAATACAGGAAAAACGAATGAGATTATAGTAATTTCGATTTGTTTTTTTAGGCGCTTTGAATATGATTATTTATATTTTAACAACAATTAGTTTTCCCCTTTTTTTGTTGGCGTGGGGTTGACGAATCTTTTATCTTGAAAAATATCTCCATTTATGACCCGGAATCGGACGTTGGTCTTGAAAATAAACCACGTGATGATTTACAAAAGAACACTCCCACAAACGCACTCACATGATTGACCCTACCCATTTCTACCAGATTACCAATATTGTAAATATATACTGATGATTATCTACAACCTTATCCAGGTGCTCTACCTAATTGTGCGATTGAAGCTACACTTTCTCTATTGTTTGTACCGAATTACCAGGGCCATTACATCGCCAAGCTATTTCTATTCAATTGTTTTCCCAAGTTAGTTATATCGAATTGCTATCATTTTGATATTCTGCCAATTTATATATTTATTATCCCTATTTCTGTTAACTGAATTATTCCACTTGCCTACGAAAAATTATCCGTGTTTACTTCTATCAAATTATCCCAGCTATTCATCTGCCATATGCACATTATCCCAGATATTCATCTGCAGCTATTCCAGCTCAGATTATCCCAGATTCATCTGCCACTGTTCCGGCTCAGATTATCCCAGTTTTTCATCTGCAGCTATTCCAGCTCAGATTATCCCAGATTCATCTGCCACTGTTCCGGCTCAGATTATCCCAGTTTTTCATCTGCAGTTATTCCAGCTCAGATTATCCCAGCTGTTCATCTGCTTTCTCCTCACATTACTCACCGAAGATATTTTATATCAATTTTTATACAAGCTATACATTCTCTTTATTATTATAGCAATACATACCGAGCTGTTTTTATTAAATTACCTTTCGTATCAATTTCTACCTAAATCACGCTATTTGCACACTTAGACTATTGTTCTCAATCACATTTTCTGTCTATTTCAGCACAACGCACTTTCTGTCTATCACTTGTTTGTCTTAGTAGCTAAGAAACTCTCATATCTCCGAGAAGTTGGTTATGTTTTTCGTCTTATTTATTGTAACACAGATATCGGAAACATCTCCTTCTTGATGTAAGACATTTGTATCTTACAAAAAGTGCATACTCAAACAAGCGAAAAGCTTTTGAAGATGCTGTAAACGTCGATATCGTATTATTCAAAACCATCCAACCGTAAACTATTGTTACATATACCTTTTTGCGCAAGCCTGCGATGTCATGCTGACCCTTTTGTCCTATCGATTGACGCGTTTTTTTTTTTTTTTTTTTTTTTTGAGATTGAGAGAGAGAGAAATTTTTTCTTTCTCTCACTGATGTTTCCAACCTTTTTAGCTATACAGTAGCATTGCAAACGTTTTGTTTTTTGTAGGTGAAATTTATACAAAGAAAGAAATGATAGATAGAGTGAACAAATTGGCACTAAGTTTGTGAAGTGATAGAATAATTGTGTAAATTGTGCACGAAAGTAGAATATATGAAAATTACGTGTGATGTTAGGTTTCGTCTATTTCTAATTCAATTGCAATGGAATAGATTTCACGCTCTAAAAAATAATAAACGAAATAGTGAATTTTGAATTCAAAGCCCTTAAAACACTCACTATAGCGTGAAAACATTCACATTCTTTGAGATTTTTGCGTTTAAAATTCCCACGAGTTTATTAAATGATCAGTAAAAAATAAAAAAAATTCATTCTACTTTGTTTTTAATTTATTTTTGGCATGCCATTGAGCATGCGTAGAACGTGTTGTTTTAAATTTCCTTTTTCAGATGTTAAAATTTATGGACCAGAGTAAAATTTAATGACAATTATAATTTAAACCTTAGGTAATAAATTTAAGTTAATTAAATTTAAAAACAATGCAAAACACGAATAATCTTGTAAAATTAATTAAATGAAAAAATTTTACTAATCCCTTCTTACAATACCGACCACACCACTGGTCATCGTGACTTTTTTGGTCCTCTAAAAAGATTTATTCCTGTACGAACAACTAAGCAGAATATGTCGGAAAATAATGCTAAACGTGTGTTCAGCTTACTTTTTTGATATAATGCCTTTATCTTTGTTTGATTTAACCTCTTACTGTGATCGTTCCATAAAAATGGTTCCCCTTGACAGTTCATCTGCTCTTCGGATAAAATGTGATACGATGAAACATTTACTTTAGGATTTTTTTATCTTCCTCTTGACGCAAAAGGATCACATTTTGAAATGAAAAAAAAATTAAAATGTAACATTATGTTTTCAGTTCAGCTTATTATAGATGATAATATGCAACTTTATAGATTATAAATATAGATGATCTTTGTTGCAATCATGTAAATATAAAAAAGATCTGTATTTACTTTTTTTCGATCTGGAAAAGGCATATGAAAAGGTGCCAAGAGAGAAGCTATTCAATACGCTACAGTTATATGGTTTCAATGAGACATTATATCAAGTAATACTTAGTCTTTATTTGATTTATGAGTCGGCAGTTAGAATTAAAGGAAGTACAGGAAGAAGAAGAAGAAGAAGAAGTACAGGAAGTACAGTCAGACAAGGATGTACATTATCCCCTCTGTCATTCATTATGAAGGAAAGTGATATTAAACCTGATATCGAAATTGGAGATGTTAATCTGAGTTAAAATAAATCCAGTAAAAGTTTGCAAGATTCCCTGACTAAATTGAATAACTGTTGTAATTGATATTGTAATAGATAATGAATAACTTTTGAAGGTCAGCAATAAAAAGGCAATTAAAAATTGGCAGAAGCATTGAAAATATCAACTGCATTGCGAAAGGAGAACCTATAGAACAAGTAAAAATATCAGTTACTTAGGCACGATTTTTAGTGAAGATGGTAAATTAAATATGGAAATAGACTATTATTTGATCAACAAAATCAACAAAGCTGGTATGGTAGGAAGTCAATTGAATAAGTTCATATGGAATAAGAGAGAAATTAGTCGGAACACTATATTAGCTGTATACAAGACAGTGTTCAAACCAGTTTTAACTTATGGATATGAGAGCTAGGTCAGAAGTAAAACACTTGACTAAAAAAGACTAGAGACCGCAGATATGAGAGTCCTGAGAAAGATTAGAGGCGTGAACAGATGGCATCAATGGCAATATCATATTAAAAATCAGAATATTAGGAAAGAACTTGACATTGTCCTCATCCAGGAATGCATTAGCAGAGGTTAATCTCAGGTGGTATGGACACTTAAACAGAATGGGCGAGGAAAGATTAGCAAAACAAGTGTTCTCTGCCAGGTTGGCAGGAAAACGACCCAGAGGAAGACCAAGATATAGGTGGATTGATACGATAAAAAGTGCCTTAGAAGACAGAAATATAAGATCGGATAATGTTAAGAGTCTTGACGGGTAACAGACTGATTTGGAGGAAAAGTTTTGATTTGAAGTTAGTGATGATGTTTCTCATGTAATACTATCATATCTTGTATACCCCGTTAAGGGGTTTATGTCAAGAATTTGATGATGATGATGATAAAATGCAAACTACGATATATCATATGACGAATCAATTACTTCGATGGTATTTGTATTCGAGGCTTTTGAGAATTTTTAAATATTTTCAAAATAAGTTAACCTGTCGAGACACCCATATGAACAATAAACAACAACAACAACAACAACAATGTTGTATTACCAATGCCAATAAACTAATTTCTTATCGTAAGTGTGAGTTTTCTCACTTGGCGAGAAACGCCAATTTATTGAAAACCACCAAATTTTCAATCAATTCCGAAACTGAGAATATTAATTTCGTTAAAAAAAGTTTTAAACTTTATTAAATTCATGAGTTCGTCGTTTGTCTGTTAAAATTTAAATCTTTTTTTATTTATATTGAAAGTTTTCCATTTTTATGCAAAGATGAGATGCAACATTTTTAATAGAAATGTTTACATTTAGAAATTAAAAATAAAGTTAAAAATTACAGTTTTCATATCAACAAGGTTAAAATATTTTATCCTCTAATTACGTTTAATAATATTTATGTTCGGGATTCCATCCTCTCATTGCAGAAATCTTCCAATAGAGAAACAAACAAAATCACACGCCCACAGGATAATTTAGCACAGATCCTTTAAAAGAAATCAAATTTTCCGTACCAAAACAGATTCATTCTCATGCTTGGAATGGAACCCATGCCACCTAGGAATCTTTACCACCAAACCACGTGTGAGAACACTTCCACATTCTGAGATATAATTATTCATGGAGGAAAACGCAATTCACCCCCCCCCCCTCTTCGAAGTAGCAGGTGGCAGTTCTGCTGATGACTTTATTGCATCAAACAAACAAACAAAAAAAAACTTCGTTCCTATTGTGAAGGATACAATGCTATTTATTTAAATTGGTTGTGAATAGTTCTATGGCTATACTTTCATTGGTGAAATTTGAAAAACAAAAACAAAAAAACGTTTAATTATAATTAAGCGAACTGCTATAGTACACCTTCATTGTCTATTTCAGATATTCGTAATAATAACCGAGGAGTCTGTTTCATTGAACAATTAAACTAACGTATTTCTGTTTATCCCAAACAAAGAATTGACAACAATTGAAGGTTGCTAGGCAACTTGTCATCACATTGTTTGTCAGACTTCAGTTTTAGCATTAGTCTCTGCAATGTCTCAGTGAAGTTGTAAAAGGACTCAGTATCCAAACAACGAACACATCGTATAATGACATAAAAACAGGATCGCAGTTTGGTCGTTACTTTAATCATTATTTTCTCTATTTAATTTTCCACTGTGGAAACGAAGTTTTATTCCCCTAATTCTTGTTCGTTTCATTAAAATAATAGTGAGGTCCTCATTAAATCAGTGCAACAGAAGGAAACGCACATTTCTTTTGTCGTCTCCTTCAATTCAGACAAAGTTCACTCTGATTTGCGGACATCCGGTCTGCAGACATCTCGTTAGCTTTTTGTGAAAGGCACCCACTCGACCCGTATTGTCTCGTCTATTTCAGGAATGTTACCTAGCGGATTAGCAGCCATGGAATGATGGAGCTCTCATTCGACGTCTGCTGATCCACTCCATAGAGAAAGGAAAAAAAAAAACATTTAGTTCGTTCGATGCGCTTTGTCTACATGAATCGAGATTCGCGAACAAGTGGACGACGAAGCTGCAGTTGTTAAGGAAAATATAATATCGTAAAAAACTACTCATTATGTCCGATGTTGGAGTGTATAAAAGCGATAGAAACGAACCGGTTATTTCCATGTTAAGTCTGTCTCACATTTGACACGTGGTTGCAGCTTATAGATTTGGATGTTTTTATATTATTTGAATGCAAAAAAAAAATGATGTAGAAGATTACTTTGTTGATATAAAAGTTGATAAAGAAACTTCTTTCTTGTATCTTTCCTGTAGGTGTCCTCCCGCGATGAGTCTTCGGACTCTTTGGAGGTATCAGGAATAATAATAATAATAATAATTTTTCAACCTTGAGCCCACTTTTCTCTGTGGCTGATGCTGTATGTTGGGGCATAGTAATTCAACGCCTCTTGGGTTCGAACTCCCAGTAGGCCTAAATATTTGTGATTGTTTTTAGGTAGTAGAAAAATGAATTTCGTTGGTTATTAGAGGCCTGAAGTAGCTTGAAAAAGTTCCGTGATAATCTAACCATTACCAATCCTTAGCATTAATACTAACGTGGTTTAAAATATATCATTGGTGAGATGTCATTTAAAATCTGATAGAAAGCAAGCTGCAAAGTATAAAAGAAGTGCGTCTGATGTAAACATAACGGTTCTCTTTCGTTTTTCAAAGCTACAATAGAGAGCCAAAAACACGAAGGCCAAACCACATGATGAAATAACATACTCTAATAAATAACGATCCCTTGGCAGCCGCCTTACTTAAACACATCCGTTTTATTCGAAATGCGTGTGTGCGAAGTTCTGTACTCGACAGAATCATGTAAGGGACTGAGAACATTACTTGAAGAGGGATGATTGACTCCTATTCCCTGAAAACCCTAGACTCTGCAGGTCAGTATGCAAAATTCTAACATAACGCTAAACAGCTGTGGAAGCTGCAAAATTCCTGTTGGTTGAGAGAGAGATCACTGAAGAACGGCAAAGAGGGGGGGGGACAATCCCTTTTCAAATCGGCATTCCAGAAAAAGTTGCTTGTCAGGGTGATGTTTTATAATTTCAGTCTGAAATGATTTTTGTTTATTTACACACCTGTCCGAAGAATTTTGGCGGAACAGTGCATAATATTTCGTTATAATCTTAATTTCTAAAAGAAACCGTTCGTAGACCATAATAGTTAACGATTAGATTATGGCTATGCCTAGAGCATCAGTATAACTCTGTTACATCAGCTAATTTTCCTCTTTTAGGAGAAGAATTCCGAAGAAAATAATCTATTTTGGACCAAAACATCTGTAGGAAAGTTCATATAACAATACATGATTATCTGACCCGAAATTTCTCTAATATGTCTTCCTATTTCATCTTTTTAGTCTTCACAACATCTCTAGTATAATTTGAGTGTTATTAAGTTATTGTACGTTATCATATATGTATATAATCGAGTTTCATTTTGTATCTTTGACTGTCTATCATCATTTCTTGTTTTATATCTTCTATCATCAACATCGTCTTCCATTATATCACTAGCTGCTATTATGCATTTATCTTAATTACGCTCATCATCATTAATAATAAGTGCTGTGTCTCTGCTGTCGTCATCACGACCACAACCAATTATTCTTATTCCTCTTCTATCTTCATTAACTATTCTTATGCCACCTCTCTCTTCAACTATTCTTATTCCTCTTCCATCATCATCATTATTCTTATTCCTCTTCCATCATCATCATTATTCTTATTCCTCTTCTATCTTCATTAACTATTCTAATGGCTCCTCTCTCTTCAAATATTCTTATTCCTCTTCCATCATCATCATTATTCTTATTCCTCTTCCATCATCATCATTATTCTTATTCCTCTTCTATCTTCATTAACTATTCTAATGGCTCCACTCTCTTCAACTATTCTTATTCCTCTTCCATCATCATCATTATTCTTATTCCTCTTCCATCATCATCATTATTCTTATTCCTCTTCTATCTTCATTAACTATTCTAATGGCTCCTCTCTCTTCAACTATTCTTATTCCTCTTCCATCATCATCATTATTCTTATTCCTCTTCTATCTTCATTAACTATTCTAATGGCTCCACTCTCTTCAACTATTCTTATTCCTCTTCCATCATCATCATTATTCTTATTCCTCTTCCATCATCATCATTATTCTTATTCCTCTTCCATCACCATCACCATTCTTTTTCTTCTTCTCCCATCATCATCAACAACTATTGTTAAGTTATCTGTTTCATCATCATGAACAGTGACAGCAATCATCTCTAATCTCGATTAGTTGTGCATCGACATCTTCATATTTAGTGTTCATCATCGTCGATTGAGCTCTGAGAGAATCTACTCGAAGAAGAAGAAGATATTTGTTTAAACATATCGACTTTATTTAAAATCTGCAGTAGAATCATGTTGTTAGGCGTAGTCCTTGGTCTTTCTTACACTGTCCCACGGGCAATTCTATTATTTTGTCTATTCCCTATATTATATGCACTTCTTATAAGTGCAGCGTGCACTGACAAAGTGTTACATCATATTTCTTTTTTCGTCAGCTGCTGTTGATTGATGACAGTGCCATCTGTTCGCTCGACATCGAGTGTGGATTGTATTTTGGAGTGTCAACGTGTGAGGCGTCTGCGTATCCAAATATCGCCGGCTGGATCACTCTCATCGGTTGATTTTCTGTTTATCTAAACGAAATAAGACTAAGAAACTCTTACTATATATGTGTGCTTGGGTGTGCGCGCGAGCGAGCGAGAGACAGCGACAAGCAGGAAGATCAGCGCTAACGCGGTTGGAAATTCTTAACTCTGTTCATCCGTAAAGAGTTTCATATGTTTGCATCACAAGCCATGTAACATTTGGAGAAGGGAGAGTTTTATTATATGCGAATCTTAATATTTAATTAAATTCCATCATAGTTTTAATTATCGTACAACCTTCCCTATATTGTTAATAACATAGACCTCAATGTCGATTAGTTTTCGTTGTCATGACTACGTGCAATAATCAACGTAAACCAAACAATGAGATGTAGATTTCAGCAGAAGATACACGTTTGTGGATTTTCATTCGCATTGTTTAAACAGAACAAATATTGTCAGTGTTAAATTAATTTATTATTATTATTTTATTTATTTTCAAGAATAATCACGGTTTAAGTCCCTCGTTTTCTGTGCGAAATTATAATTCAGTAATTCTATAGCAGAGAAACTTTGCATAATTTTCGCGAGTTCTGTTGTCACAGATTAATCCAACTACTCACAGAAACGCTTCAAACTACTTAAACTTCGATCTGATCAGATTACTCGCGTCGTTTTCTATCTCGGACACTCTAAACGCACTTCATGGAAATCGACTCACAGTTTTGCCATTTCAAAATCAAGAAAATGGAGCTGTCTTTTAGTTGAACTTGACTGTTTACGGTGTTATCGGCTTTCCTTCAAGACGTCCGTGTGTGCATGTGTGTGTGTGTATGAGAGAGAGAGAGAGAGAGAGAGAGATACCTCTTTCCTTTTAATGCAAATTGGTTCTGGTGTTTTCTTTCTTAAGACATGGAATTGTAACAAAGAACGATGGAGAAACCGAATTAAAATGAATTAAAACAAATTTCTATTAATAAATGCTGTTACTTAGATATCAGAATTAGAATTCTAAATTTGTAAATTATACATTCAATTTAAACTTTAAATTAAAATATAATGTAATTAATTTCAAAAATTAACTTAATTTAAATTAAAACTTTTAAAAATTGAACGATTAAAATGTAATTGTTGAAACACACAAACATTTTGCCATTTTTATTGAATTCGTTTTATTCTGCGAACATTAAAACGAACATTATCCCATGACGATACCTTTCGATTTGTCTTCTATTTGTTCTATTTCTGCCATGTATAAATAAACCCGTATTTACGTTTAAGGTGTAAATATAAGGATGATTGTCTCATTTGAGAGAAGATTTTTACATCTTAAGATGGATACTTTGAAGGATAGACCTTAATTTTACTGGCAGTTTAGCCAGTAATCAGCGAAAGCCCATATACATTTCTGCAATCGGTGATATATAGCGGGGGGGAGGGGGTTAGAAAAGGACGATCATGTATAGACCCGGCCTTTTGCCTAAAATTAATAATGGAGAAAAGAAGAGAATATAATTTAGAAACACATATTGCATTTATTGACTTTGAAAAAGCATTTGACAAAGTTAAAAGAAGCATTTTATTTAACATATTAAAAGAAAGACAAATACCAAATAATATCCTAAAAGCTATCACAAGTATATATGAAAATAATCAAATACAAATAAGAGTAAATCACGAGCTATCATATACAAGAGAGATAAACCAAGGGGTCCAACAGGGAGGTCCCCTCTCAGCAACTCTTTTTAATATTTACCTAAATGAAATAATAATAAAATGAATTAAAAAAAGGAATTAAACTTTCTCATACAGTAAACTTAAACACTCTCCTCTTTGCAGACGACCAAATAATAATTACAAATTCTGAAGATAACTTACAGAAAGCTATTTTAGATCTAAATGAGATAGCCAAAGATTATGGTATGATAATATCAATAGAAAAAATCAAAAACTATGGCCTTTAAAGACAAGATCCAGTAAGAACTAAAATAGTAATAGATAACAGGATCTTAGAACAGGTGAATTCATTTAACTACCTAGGATGTATGATCACATGAAAATGAAAAAGATATAAACCTAAAAATTGCAAAATATTTAAAAATAACAGGTGTAATTAACTCTATATTTAAACCAAACCTAGTTCAAAAACAAACCAGACTAAAAGTATACAATACATTAGCCTTACCGGTCTTAATGTATGGAAGCGAAATCTGGACAGTAAAACAAAAAGACAAACAAAGATTAAGAACAGCAGAAATGAAGTTTATGAGAAAAACTGCAAAGTATACCCTATTTGATCACAAAAGAAACGAAGAAATTATGAAAGAATTAAACCAAGAACCAGTAATAGAAAAAAATTTAAAAATATAAACATAAATGGATGGAACACGTTCAAAGAATGAAAACAGGAAGATTACCAAAACAAGCCTTAAAGTACAAGCCATTAGGAAAAAGAAAACCAGGACGTCCTCTTAAACGATTCAACGATGACTTCTAAGGCCGGAACAGGCCATACTAGGCCTAAATCCTTGATATGCATGATGATGAGTAATATATAGCACAGTCTATTTGCTATATATTAGAAGGACAGCGTTATTTAGAATTGGCAGTGAAGTTGCAGAGACAAAGAGGCAATTGTCTGTTAACTACTTTTTTGTTTTCCGGCAAGTTGGGCTAATTTGAGCAGGAATACTGTCCATACTTTTTATGAGAAATGCAACGTTAGCATCTGTGGAACATGACTCTGCTTTATTCAGCATATATTTCTTATCGTGTCAACTAGTACTACGTGAATAACACTTTAATCCTGATCTAGCATATGTGAACTATGAGTTCTTTATGCGAAACTCACTAAAATATGCTTCACTGTCTCAATCACTCGTTTTTAAATTCCTCTATCTCTGATTAAGCAGTAGGTAACTTCTTTTTTATTGACACATGGCTTTAATAGACATATCTTGGACAGGGCCGCACCTAGGAATTTTGTCGCCCCGTGCTAATGCACGTCTTGCACCGTCGGTAGAGTCGACCCTGATCTTGAATACATTACGGTCTTAGTACTATGAACGACATTCAAACCCAGATTTTTTCCAGTCATACGCTACAGAAGAGGTTTTAGGTTGCTTTAAATTATTGCGGTAAAGCCAAGAGACGTCATTATCGGGGAGGGAGAACCTGTCTGGTTAAATTAACCTCCATTCGTGTGTTAACTTAGAATTTGATTTTTCTTTCACCTCGTAAAACAACCTACCTAATTGCCCTGATCTCCTAGTCTTGGCTGCCTCAATGATTGTCTGACTAAAGAGAAAAAAAAAATTACATATCAATCTGAAATCGGTTAAGTATTATTTTCATTTAAGAGGGCCTAATAACATCCCTTATTTCCTTTAGCCAATCCGACATTGGGATTTACTCTTTGACTGTGCCAACGAAATCGTTTAGGAACGAGGAAAATTGAATTTCCCGATTATGACGCCACCTTTACCTGAACTGATTAACTTAGCCTTCGCCTTTATTTTATTTTTATGAAATGGAATTTGAGTTCGAGAATTAAAAACTGAAAGACATACACCAACTAAACCACGGATATATTTGATGATTATATAAGTTTACTCACCACTAAATCCGTATTGATAAACCTAGTTGCATGTCAAAAATGTCTGGTTGATAGATGTGAAATTCTTATCATAATAAAGGAGCTCTCGAGTAGCATTATTGTGACAGTGACGTCACAATCCTCGATGAAGTTACTCAGTTTGATGTAAACAATCGAAATGTTATATTCTGTTTTAATACTGTCAGTCATCATTATTAGTCAATTGTTGCGACCTTTTTTGTTCTTATTGAAATATTTCTGTAATTTTTGTAATGCAGTGTATATGGTGACGGTGATCTCGGTAAGATGACGGAAGTGCTTTTCACTTGTGCGTTTATTAGTCGTTTTGAAGTGCTTGAAACAGGAAATCAATCGATTAGTGCAAAGTTATAAATCGAAATGCGAACGTGGAGATCATTGACCGATGCTGTGGCCCTGTTTCGTAGGAGCTTCTGTTGCGCGCGCGCGCGTGTGTGTGTGAGAGAGAGAGAGAGAGAGAGAGTTGGATTACCATAGAAGATGATATTCGGCTGGAAGGTGAAAGAGGAAAATAACAATTCATAATTCATTCGCTAAAAAGCTTCTTTTCATTAATATTGTGAGTCAATTCACAGTTGTTACTCTTTCTGGATTCGACTGGCCAGTACAGTTTAATTACTCTTATTATGTTATCGAAATTTGAAGCTCGTCCGTTATTCTTGACATTCGGCACTGTGTAACCTTATATTAGACATCTCTGCTGTAGACATGGACGCACGTTGAAGTCATAATTAATAGTGGGTTGTGCGGTTTGTGATAATAGTGTGCGAATTCCGAGTTAAGGCAGCGACTTTGTGAAGAGACTTCCGTACAAGCTGCTCTCCCGGTGATTAATATTTGCCAGCGGTATGACGTTAAGGAAGGTTTCAATTTCTTTGAGTTGAACAAATGGTTTTAGTTTGAATGCGATTTTCGAAACAAACGACATTTGCATAGCGACAGCATAAATTACGTTTTGTTTTTTAACTTCTTCCAACTGCTGGATCGAATTGGCACTACCATATGAATTCATTATTTGATTATGTTTCCAGAAATATTCTCTTAATGGATAACATTTTGAATAAAGAAATTTTTCTTGCGCAAAAAAAAATGAACGTTCGGAGATTGTGTTGTTCATTCTTACACACGTAACAATGAAAATACTAAACAATGCTAATTTTAGAGTTCATTTTTTCTAAGTAAGTTATGTCGATTGTTGAGTGACGTCAGTATTGTTGTCAGAGTAATTGTTTTAATGGCAGAATCATTTTGTGCACATTTCCAAAAAAACAAGGGGTTTTGTTGTACATTTTCAAAAAGAAAACAATTTTTTATTGTTGTACATTTCGAAAATAAAGAAATAATAATAAAATATTGTATATTTTTTTCAGAAATGAGCAGAATGAACTTTTGTCGAAATACGTTCCAGTCAATGACCTAAATATCGCATATCAGATGATTAGCAGACTCTTCGAAGTATCTTTAGGTATAGTTGTCCTGCTTAATGCAGTCTACAGACTGACGCTTAAGTGAATATGCACATAATGAACAGACCATAATGGAAATTTTATATTTTCTATTCAAAATATCACGCAAATTCGGGATATTTTTAAGAAATTTTCTTCCTTGATCGATGGTTTCTATTTGGAAAAATTTTAGATTTCTTTCCTTCTCTAATTTCCATTTTTTTAAACTTATCCTAAAAGTCTTCTTCGGAGGCTGAGATATGAAAAGACTTGGGAATAACAGTTATGAGACAGCTCCGTGAATCACCCGACTTAATTATACCAGATAGCAACTCTATCTTCCTCCTTCATCCCTCCGAAACTACTTCCCATGTAATCCAAACTAAAACGTGTTGCGGCTGTTCTGAAATCAAAAGCCGACATAAGGAATTACTCGCTTAGGAAGCACTTAAGGTATAGTTCTACATTAAGATCCTCATCTCCGTTTAATTTTATCCTAATATTAAGTCAGTGTCCAAAAGAACTTGCTTTGGAATTTTTACATTTATAAAATTTAAATTTGTACATTGACGTTACGAGAAAAGAAAAATAAGTAACGCAGACATTAAAAAAACTGAAATCATCTAACTTTTTTTAAGTGAATAAAATGAATTATTCTGGGAATGATACTTTCTCTTCATGCATTTTGGTTTTAAGAAATGTTCAAAAACTTGCGGCAAAAATATCATGGAATGAATAAATCGCAATGATGCTAACATCCATTGAGGGCTGAGTCGTTCCAAATTATGGCTACGAGGAAATGAGGCGAGAACGCCCAGGCCCGATTATAAACAGATAAGGTTTACAGTTTGCACTGACTTCCCTGTAATTGAGAGTGGAATGATGAAAAGTTGCAATGTTCAGAACATTGTCTTCTCCCCTTATTCTCCTTCTTCTTCTTCCCCTTCTTTTTCCTTTCTTTTTCTTATTATCATTCTCCTTCTTCTTCTCCTCTTCTTCTTCCTCTCATTCTTCTTCCTCCTCTTCTTCTTTTTCTTTATCCTCTTTTTTCTCTTCTTTTTCTTCCCCTGAGTTTTATTTCAGTCACGTTTCCAGTTCTTTGTGGTTGACCTTTGGTCTTATCTTCTCTTCTCAGTGCTACTTCCAGTTGTAATCTATCTTCTTATTGGACTCAGAAGGATCTAACGAATGTTAAGAAAGCTATGGAATATCTAGTAGGAGGATTGAGAGAATGGAAACTGTTTAAATATTGTGCATTATAAAGACATGAAATGATGTAATTGAGAATTATATTTAAAGTTTATTTTTCACTTGGTTAGACTATAATAAATTTAGTTTAATCCTTTATCCAAGTGTGAGCACACAAAGTTGTTTGCTCACACTTGGATAAAGGATTAAACTAAATTTATTATAGTCTAACCAAGTGAAAAATAAACTTTCAACATCTTTCTCTAAATCCAGAGTAATTTAATGAAAAGATGGCACACCGTTTGGCAGCTCCTATAGGAGGAGATGACCTTGCTAATGCTTCTGCCTGGTATCTCCACTCTGGGCCTGGCTCCCACTGACGAGACCTCAATAAAGGTCGAAACTAGTCTGGGTAGTGGCCCTTCCCTTAATGCATAACATTAGACATATCCGCAAGGAGATGTGTTTTGCATTATAGGAGATACTGAGATAGGAGTGTTGATAGCTTTCTCCACCTTTGCGACGAGTTTCCCTGGTGTTGTACCACCTTACCCCAGTCCTGAAGATACTTTCAGGCGCAAACTTTGTTTGCTCACACTTGGATAAAGGATTCAACTAAATTTATTATTAAGAATTATATGTTAACGATATCATAGCGGTGATTGAAAACATATTTCACAAACCAGTAAGTGAGAGGGAAGATCAGAATTAGAGGTTATTCTCGAAAAAGGAAATAAGTAAAAGTTTTTTTCCCTTTCCTTAATGCAGAGTGAGTAGCATCGCTAAAGAGGATGGTGAACGCACCATCGAAGAGTGAGTTTTCAGTCAAAGTATGGGAGGAATTAGGATGTCCAAACGATACTTTTGGCGATTCCATCTTGAGTGCCTGAGAATAATACTAAGACGTACGGAATCAACTTAATACAAAATCAATAACGTGATGGACAGCAACAAGAGCACAGAATGGAATAATCTCATTGGAAATTAGAGTGAATGACAACGTAATTGTAAAAATAGAAAACTATTAAACCAAGCGGCAAGAGAAGAGGAAAAGAGAGAGAGAGAGAGAGAGAGAGTAAAATACATAAACACGTGTTAGTTACATAAATGAAGGAGGCGGGACTATGATAAAAATTATTATATTTTGTAGTCAAATTCAAATTAAAGTTTTAAAACTAGGATTGATTTCGACACAAAAATAATTTACTGCATTCTTTAAAATTTTGATTTAAACTGCAAAACGCTTTTGCAACTTCTGAACCACAATATCATTACTTTATCTAGAAGTGCTACAATTAATAAATTTTAAACTTAGATGTTAAGTTACGCGTCACAAAAATTGTAATGGTGTCTGCTATTCTGAAGCTTTATTTATTTGTCTGAGTTCCGAGAATGAGAAAGTTAAAGCACACACACACACACACACACACACACACACACACACACACACACACGACGATTTATAAATGGCCATTTTCTAATTCAGTACGGTCTAAACGTATTAAAACATAGGAATCAGCTTGAGAAAACAAACAACAAGAAAAAAAAAAGGACAACCCTTTTCTTTCGGAATAAAATATTAAATTAATACATTCCAACATTAAGAACATCTATTCCAGTAAATAACCTTTATGGCTATATTTATGACCCAACAAAATTTTAAAGGCTCTTCCGTTTATTTTTTGCCCGTCAACGAAATTCATGACTCCATGAAAGAACTATAAAATTTCCGCGTTGGGTCCTTCTACGGGCCTACAAAGATTATGTAAAGCTGGATTAATACCATCCTCTTATGGTATCATTTACGAGCCGAGAAATAAGCCTAAATTCACGCGTCATGGGAAAAAAAAAATTTTTTTTCTTATATATTGTTTCTTTATGGCGTTTCTTATCACAAAGCGACATGCGTTTAGGGAAAGCAGTGAAAAAATAATGATCCTATAAGGCGTGGATTCCACAATATACTGAAAGTTTTTTTTATCATTTAAAGGTCCGTCTGAGCTTAAATATTTGATGCCCAGCTTCTTGTACGTTGATAGATTATTATTGCTTCTTTTTTGCTAGAACTTTTCCATTTTACATGAATTTTAATGCATTCCAATATGGTTTTCTTAGTTTAGATAATAATAATAGTAATAATAAACTTCGCATTTATACAGTTATACAAATACCTGGCCATTACTGGTAATTAAGGTTTTAACCGAAATTTGCATTACAATCTGTAAGGCATTAAGATGGGGATAAAAAATGGAAATGCCAAGGGAAACGAACACACTGCCCTCTCTCGGAGATATATGGAAACAGGAGTACAGTGTTTAAAGTCTAGGCAAAAATAAATCTGATTGATAATGCGTTTTATTTGGATCAAGTATTTTTTTTAAAAATCAGCCAATTAATTTATAATGCTTGAATCGTTGGAATATTTTAAATTAGCTTGTCAATTAATATGCTTGAATAACTGGATTAAATATTTTAAATTATCTCATAATTAGGCTAATTAATGTAGTATTTACATAATGTGTCGTATTTGCAAATGCTTGCTTGAGTGATTTTTTAAGAAATTGAACAAACAGTGCATTGTCTTATATTAAGATTTCAAAAAAGATCTTCATGTTCTGTAACACGAATCTATTTCCAGAATTTATTTTCTTGTCAAAACCGAAGAAGCAAAAATGATATGCTCATTGGCAAACTTTGTTATAACGCATGACTTGCTAGCTTAACGCAAGGCTGCTTTGAATATATTTAGCCAATTTTGCAAACAGAATCTGTAGACTACGAATACCAGACGTCAGCATAATAAGAGGAAAGGCAAATAGAATCCTATTTCCATTGATTTAATCCCCAGGAAATATAAAAATGAATGTTCGTTTCAAAGCATTTGATACGTAACTCCGAAACAAGACTCGAGGATTCTATCAAACATGAAAGATATTTCCTAATTTTGCCATCAATCATTGTGTGTGTGTGTGTGTGTGTGTGTGTGTGTGTGTGTGTGTGTGTGTGTGTGTGTGTGTGTGTGTGTGTGTGTGTGTGTGTGTGTGTGTGTGTGTGTGTGTGTGTGTGTGTGGCTTTCTCCGAATATTCATGTTTGCGGGGAAAAAATAAGTGACTCCAATAGTTACTGGTGTGTGATATGAAATCTTATTAACCTTTGCTGAAATGGTCACGGAAATTAAAATAATGTAGATAACGATCTAAGAAGAACAAAGGATTATATAAGAAATATAAAGAATTCCAAGTATTGTTACTTAGATGATGTAGTCTGGATTCTCAATGAAGAGGCTTATTTTGTCAGAACAAGAAGGCGAAATTTAATTGCAATCAGTTGAACATTATACGAGGGTAGTCTGAAAAGTTCTCGATCTCGAACATAGATGGCAACACTATCGGTAAGATTTTTTTCCAAGTTGGTACATCTGTCCTAAGCATCCATGTGAAATTGCAAGTCATTCCATAAAGTAGTTTGTTTTATACAGCTGTCTGAAGCAAAAGTGTTGTCTGTATCCCTTGAAATGGATAAAATTGAGTATCGTGCGGTTATAAAAGAAGGTGTAACGCCAAGCGAAATTCATTCGAAGTTCATAAAAGTTTATGGGCACTCTTCTTCTTCGTTTTCGACAATTAAGGAATGGGCTGCCGAGTTTAAACGTGGCCGTACCAGCCTTGAAGATGATCCACGTGAAGGACGTCCAAAAAGCCTAACAACACCAGAAATGGTATTGGATGACCCGCGAGTCAAAGTGCGTTAAATTGCTGAGACTATAGGCATTTCAAAAGAACGTGTAGGATATATTTTGCATGAAGAATTGCAAATGATAAAGCTTTGCGCAAGGTAGAATCATATTTCATGAGGACAATGCACCTGCCCACGAAGGTATTTTGGCAATGAGAAAATTAAGGAATCTGCACTATGAATTGTTGGAACATCCACTCTATTCCCCAGGTTTGTTCTTTTTTGTTTTTTAGTTAGAAATAGGACTAATTAAGGTGAATTAATGAACATAGTTTTTCTTTGCTAAAACCATATTAGTAACCATTGCCATAATCAACTGTTTTAATAAGATAGATGCCTTTTAGTGCAAGAGTATTGAAACTTATATATAGATACATACAATTAATAGATACAATTAATCTGCACTAAACTATAAGCTTAAACAAAAAAAAAGTTAGCAGTTGCTCACTATGTAACACTATATCAATAAATATTGGTATTGACGTCAGCACTCGAAAACCACTACAATTTTTTGACACAAAAACATATCACTCGCTGACTACATGTTGAGCTTCGCAGTGTCCAGAACATTACAAATATTCCGCACACACTCTTCTATTGACAACAGATACAATTTGACGTATACAAATCTCAAAAATAAAGAATAATACAAGAAATACCTGGCTGAAAAAAAATGACTCAAAAGTTCTATTTAGAGACTAGAATCAAATTTAGAGCTGTTTTTCTCCACGAGACCAATCTTTATGAAACCCTTCCCACAAGGCTACACAGGAAATCTAAAATAAAATAAAATAATAAAAAATCATGTCAATAGTTCAGATATAGTAATTGTTCTCTGCAAAGTAATAGGACTTTTTAAATTGCCTACTGTAATGTCTTTAACGGAAAAACGAGAACAAATGAATCGATTTCAAATTTATTAGCCACTCCCTTGGAGGTTACGTAAAAATAATATATAAAAAACACGCCGGACTTCCGTTCTACATTCTATGTAAACTATCCAACCAGATTAAGTTAGGGAAGATGGAATTTCATTATCTCGAGAAGTGTTATGTTGAGTGCAGATGCTACACAGACCATCCCATCGTAAGGAATAGCTTCGTAGCTAGAGATTATACTGCTTACCCGTGACAGAACAAACTGCAAATACATGAGCAGAGAAAGAAACCAAAACTGAAATTGGATCTTCTTTTCAAGCCTTTTTCTTTAAAAAAAAATAAATTTCTAAATCAGATAACCAGGAATAAATAAGCATCTTAGACTTCATCAACATGAAAATTACTATTTCACATCAAACATGGGCATAATTTTTAAAATATCGGCTTCACACATGAAAGAGAAAACTAAATAGAATTTATTATTCTTGTATATTTTGCTCAACTTTACTATGAATGCTGGATATTTTACTCCATATAATAAATTATTTTAGCAGATCGAGAATACTGTTATGGGTAGTCTTATACAGGGTGTCCGAAAATTCACGCAAGAAGTAATTTCGATAGAAAACACAGGTTTTTAATTAAAAATTGTAATTTCTTATTGATTCATAAAGTATACAGTACAGGGATATACATGAAACAGCATTTCGGATAAATGGCCTCCACGGCTTTGCTGGCACATACGCACTCTTTTGTCGAAATTTTCCATGACCGTTTTGCATAAATGTGGCTGAATTTCGTTGATCCAGCGCTCAATTTCCCCCTTCAAGGCGTGGGTGGTCGTGGGCTTGTTGGCATAAACCTTAGACTTCAAAAAACCCCAAAGAAAAAAGTCCAACGGCGTTAAGTCACATGATCTGGGCGGCCAATTCTGATCACCAAAACGGGAAATTACACGACCAGGAAATGACTCATGCAGTAATTGAATTGTTTCTCGGGCTGTATGGCATGTTTCAACCGTCTTATTGAAACCACATGTCGTCCACATCCATATCTTGCAATTTAGGCACAGAAAACTGGATTATCATGTCGCGATAGCGAGCACCATTAACTGTTATTGCCTTACCAGCCGCATTTTCGAAGAAGAATGCACCGATGATGCCTCCAGCCCAAATTCCGCACCAAACAGTGACACGTTGTGGATGCATTTGTTTTTCAACAATCACTCGTGGATTTTCTGAACCCCAAATGCGACAATTTTGTCGATTAACGAAGCCATCAAGATGAAAATGAGCCTCATCGCTGAAGATGATTTTGTTCGAAAAATAAGCATCCACTTGTTGTTGTTCCATAATCCATTCAACGAACTCTCTTCGCTGTGTGTGGTCAGTAGGCATCAGTTCTTGAGTCAATTGAACTTTGTAAGCATAAAGATGCAAATCTTTCGTGAGAATACGCTGTAGAGAGCTTCTCGAAATGCCCAATTCAAGACCACGGTGCCGAATTGATGTTCCTGGACTCTCAGCAACACTCTCACGAACTGCTTCGATGTTTTCTATTGAACGACTTGTTGAAGGACGGCCAGAGTGTATAAGATCACTAATTGATCCAGTTTCCTTGAATTTTTTTAATTAATCTCTTCACAGTTGAAGTTAAATCACTATTCCGACCATATTTTGTACGAAAATTGCGAAAATTGTAGCTGCCAAACCTTCTCAACAATGAAAATGCGTTGTTCTTTCATGTAGCGCTCCATTTTTAATAACCCTGAACTGTCAGCTGTTACGCTGTCTTTTTTTTTTTCTCGTTGGCAACACTTTATCGCACAAATGGCGCTAAATTTAAATCTTGCGTGAATTTTGGGACACCCTGTATAACCTCTTTTGGCTGAGAATTTAGAGGATCGGATTTATAACACCATTTCTCCTTGACCTCGCAATTAGCTGCATCTTTTAGATGACATTTTTGCAATCCGGTCTCACTCCGAAACCGAACTACTTCAATATTTAGATAAAATTAACTCCTTATATGCTCGCATCACGTTCACTGTTCAACGTGAATCTAACAACAACCTTCCCTTTTAGGATACTTTAGTACATCGTAACTCTGTTTGTAATATTGAGATATTACAGTAGCCATCCTTTACAGGTAGATATATCCACGCATTCTCACCTCATCATCCTTCCCAAAAAAAGGCACAGTATTATTAAAAGTCTCGTGCACTGAGCGCGCATAATTTGTTCTTCTAAGTCTCTGATGCAATGTGATGTTAAAAGGATCAGCGTACTCTACCTTAAAGGAACATCTGAACAAACAGCAAAGACCCTTCCCAAATGTGTGCAACTTTCAAACCAGTCCGGAAGTTGTCATCTTTCTTACTGCCTATCAAAGATACATTATCACATCTGTGCTTGCCTGGTATTTATCAAATATCCTGTTCTTGTCATCTTTGCTGCTTTAGACAGACTTGCTGTTCTCCTATGATTAAAATCGAAGAACATCAAGATTATATAAGATGTTTGGAATCTGAAGGTTCAGGCCTTGCTTTTCATGCCATGAATGCTGGATCCAGAGTTCACTGGAACCAAGATGCCATACTAGAACAGGTTTAAATTTGATCGTCTATTTTTAGAATCGTGTGAAGTCCTACGCCAGTGCTCTTTAGCCTTTTAATACTTAGTTCCCACTTTTGTAACTTTCGTGAGAGTCAAATTTCCTTACTGCCCAGTAATATTTAAATTGATTAAAAAGTTAAATACCCTACATGAGACAATAAAATTAATTCTTTTTAATTGAATGGGATCCTTGAGCCTGATACCGAGAAATTAAATGCTGGATCTGGGATTCGATTTTCGTAAGGAACAAGCGAAAGTGTCCTCTTTCAGTGATTTTCAGAGTTTCTCTGTTTGGAGGCAATACAATTCACAGCACTAAAGCCTGATTCCACTAGACATGAGGTAGGGAAATTGAGCAATAAATTAAATATAATTTTTCACATTTTGGGATATAAGGCAGGCATTTTTTTTAATATTTTGCCAGAGTTTTTGGTATCCCCCACTATTGAAATTCGATTTGTTATCTTCATCGTATTTAAGTTTTAATAGTTCTTCTTGGCGTGTTCCTCAACAGCATTTCAAATAAAACGGAATCACCATCCAGGCATACACCTTTAAGTTCAAAATATGACTAAATTGTTTTTCCATATCCAATTTAAGTTTACTAAGGTGACTACCGAACCTTGCAATCTCCTCTGGAGTTCCGTCATCTTTTATTGATGACGAGCCTCTGTAGTCAGTCAGTATAGACGAAGCCCTTTGGTCGGAAAGACCTGGGTTGGAATCCCGTCAGTGACGTGAGGAACCTTTATTTGGTCTCTTTCGACGAAAGGTGAGCTATTCGGTCTCATGTGGAGGCAGAGTTTTTTTTCTCACCCGTAAACCCAGGTTTTACGTTCCCCACAAACCGGTCCGTGAACATACACATCTACAAGCATAGGACACAACACACCGGGAGGCATAGGATTAACTACCTTATGCTCAATACGGTAGCGGTTAAATAAAGAAAAATCCTCGACACCGCAAGGTAAAAGAGGAGAGAAGGAATAATAATAAGAAAATAAGAAAAGATTATGACGGAAATCTCTGTGGAACCTAATAAATTGCTCATTATTGTCCTGGCACAGCTGTCAAAACATTCTATCATTTTTTGCATTCGATTTCATCTTATCTATAGCCCTAATTATTATACTCTTGTACTCAAATGTTTTCCTACAAGATGTCGCCTATGTACCACACAACGAATACATAAAACGTTTGGCACTTTAAATCAGCAACTAAAGCACGATAGCGACCTATCATAGATGGTGCTCCATCAGTAGCGCATGCAACAATATCGTTCAAGGGCACATTATTTTTTTGCAAAGTAGGATTTGACAACAATAAATATTGATAATCCTTTTGTATCTGTAATAAGATTTAAAATGAATAAAATTTCTCCTTGCACTGTACTGTTTTCATCAAGGTACCGTACATATGCCATCAATAAAGCTTTATTATTTGCAATGGTAGACTCGTTCGGCTGCATGGAAAATGATGAGTTTTGAAGAACAGCTATAAGTTTATTTTCAACATTATCAGCCATTTCGTCAATGCGTCGCTTTACTGTGGTATCGCTAAGGGGCAATGTTTTTATAACTTCGATTGGAAATCTTTATCTATTGGATGCTTTGTAGCAAGATGTTGTTGCAATTGACTTAGTTCCATTGCTTCGTTAGAAAAGGTATTGTGGCACAGTAAACACATTGGAAGCTGTTTGTTTATAATAGATTCGACGAAACCCATCTTCAAATACTCTGGTAAATAGCCACGAGCATATTTTTTTTTCTTTTTTTCTTTCGAGACATAGTTTCAATATTTGTTGCACAAATGATTCAAATCACAAAACAAAAATAATAATAATACGAAAAAATCAGAAATCTCATCAATGACAATACCACGCACTAGCAATATACGTTTAGACTGAGTCACGGAGGCTGTGGGCATCGGTGAACCAATATCGTGGCGCGTTGAATGAAAACGTTTTTCCACAAGCTTGTTTTATGTGTGTTCAATACATGTAAAGCCGTTTTCACTCAGAGCATCCAAAGAATGGCATAGAATAACGAATAAAATCGTTTGAGAACCACTTGTACTTTATGCTTTCTCGTATATATGTGAAGTAGTTATTTAAATCTATATATATACATATGAAAATCCATATTGTTAGGCCATTGAACTACGGATATTAACATCGATGAATTCCATTCTGAAACAGTGTGGATTGCTCATCATACGAAGCGAGTAAGTTTTCAAAACTTCCAAGAATCTCTTTCAGTTCTCGACGGAAGTAAATTGTGAGCATTTAACCCAAGAAAAGGGGAAGCAACGTCACACGTCGTTAATGCCAGCAGTGCCGTACACCTTTCGACAAGCGCACAGAATGATGCTAGACTGCAGGACAAAATCCTCCCGTGGAAAATTCTTTTGTTCTCGACACACACACACACACACACACACACACACACACACACACACACACACACAAAGGTTTGTACTTTTTCATTTGCGTTAGCGCGCACCCCAGTTTAAATGAAGACGATGCTATTTTAAAACTTAATGAACATACAGACGAACTCAAATATGCGGGTTTGGTGAGAGCATATTTGCGTACAATACGTAATGAGAGTAGGAATTCAAATTAAAAATTCAGCTGATATCGTACCAGACAGAGAGTTTTGTGTATACAATGGTGATTCTGAATACATTCCAGATGTTTTTTTTTTTTAGTCATTTCAATGCGACCCATCAGAATTATAAATGCGCTAAACACGTGATAACGTCTGTTAATAGTTCAGTGTTCCCTATTGTAAAATATTTAATTATTACGCAATTAAGATGACACTCTCACAGATTTAAAAGGAGACTTTTTTTTTCCAAGGATGTTAAGAATTGTCTTACGATAATTGTAATGTTGAAACTTCAATCATAAAAAATGCGCTTTTTAATTGAATTCTTATTTCGTAACGTCATCATTATTACTACAAATGGAATTACATAAAAGGTGAGAAAAATTTTTGTCACATTTTATTTTTGAATTTAATTAATTTTAAATTAATTCAATTTTATTATATTAAAATTATTTCAAAAATTTTATTTTTTAATTAATTTTAAAATAATTATGAAATAAATGAAAGTATTAATTTATCTTTAAAATAATGCTTACGTTTCTTAGAAGATATATATATCCTATCCTTCTCATCCGTCTAGGACGGGTTCAGCCGCTCTTAATGAGGGATTACTGGTGTATTAATGCAGCCGGTTCGCCACTCCTCTGCTGCATCCCCTAAAGGTGATATTCATGACTGTATCCGTGTGTTCATGGGACCGGTTTGCCTGTTTGCAGGATGAAAAACCCCAGATAAACTGGGGGGAGAGACCCTGCTGTCCGCGTCCAAGACCGGATAACTTGGCTATGGCTGAGGAAGATCCTTTAGCTCCTCGAAACTAGGACACTTCTTCCCCACGATATGACTGCGAAGCGCATAGCCACTAGGCCAACCGTGCGGACTATATATGTATATCCCGTGTGGGGACTGAGTTAAAGAATAGTCCCAATGTAGCCCATGCATGTCGTAAGAGGCAACTAAAATGGGTACCCAGTGCCTGGAGGTATAGTTGGGTCACCATGCCTCCAGGGGACAAAAATTTGGATGACTGGTCCTCCAGGTTGGCGGTTTGGCCGGTTGAGAGTTAACAACCTAATCAAATGGTTGTTAGCCGGGCTAACAACCATTCCTGTAAAAAATCTCTTGTTAAGAAAACTAAACAATTGAAAGCCGGGCAGACTTCAAGGAAATGGCACACGAAAAGAAAAGGTGAATGAATTTTGGAACATGGAATGTTAGAACAATGTTACACGTAGAGAAAATGCAAAGTACAGCAGAAGAGTTAAAGATATATGAATTGGATGTTACAGCATTACAGAAGATAAGATGGAGAGGAAAAGGAAGAATAAACAAATAAAGATTATATTATGTATTATAGTGGAAATTATGGAGCAGGATTCATTGTTAGAAAGAAGATAATGAATTCAATATTAGGATTCACGCCAATAAATGAAAGAATTTGCAACTTACGAATTATAGGGAAATTCCATAATATCACTTTTATTAACGAATCTGCCCTAACTGAAAATGCTGACGAGATTGTAATAGATCAATTTTATGAGGATTTACAAGAAACATGTGAGAAATAAATGAAAACGATGTCGTCATAATAAGAGGGGATTTTAATGTCAAAATAGGGAAAGAAGGAGATGTTTAACGAAGTAATTGGAAGGACAGTTAAATTAAGAAAATAATTAAAACGGAAATAGATTTATACAATTAGCGGTATCAAATAAACTTAGAATAATTAGTACACGGTTTCAACATAAAAAGATACATTTGGGGACCGAATTATTCCAACAACCAAAGAATGTAATCAAATAGATGATGTCCTGATTTCGAAATGATGGGAAAGTTCAGTTAGTGATGTACGATCACATAGAGGAACAAATTGCGACTCTGATCATATGTTAGTTAGAATTACATTTATAATATCAAATGTAGATCAAAAGAAAACTGAAAAATAAAGAAATGGAACACTGAAGCATTCCAAAATAGAAAGGGATGGTTTGATGAAGAATATAAGGAAATAATTGGATTGAAAAACAAAGCAAGGAAAAGTATCTACAAAGGAACATAAGAAATAATAGAAAAGAATATGAAAAGAAAAGAAAGCAGGGAAATAAAATTTGTAAAAAGAAAAAGAAAGAAATGATGGCGAAGAAAGTGGAACAAATAGTGCAGTGTAATGAGAAAAGAGAAACTGGAAAGTTTTATAAAGAATTAAAACAGTGTCATAGGATAAAGAAGGAAAAGTATTAACTGAGAAAGAATTAAAGAAAGATGAAGGAATATTTTAAGGAATTATTTATGAAGACAGCAGAAGAAAATAAGAAGTATGAAGATCAAAATAATTGTAGAAATATAGAAGAAAGAATTCAAGAACCAACTTATGAAGAAATAGTGGAAATAATAAATCAAATGAAAAGTTTTAAAGCACCAGGAGTAGATGGGATAACAGGAAAACTTATAAAGAATGCAGGCGAAATTTTATGGAAATAAATTTATTATTTGATATTTGATGTATGGAAAGAAGAAAACGTGGCAAATAATTGGAATAATCCGACCAATATATAAAACAGAAGATAAGATGAATTGTCAGAACGATAGAGGAATTACATTATTAAATGTGGCATACAAAATCTTATCAAGTATGATATATGAAAGATTAGAACCATATATAGAAACAATAATAGGAGAGTACCAGTGTGGTGTCAGAAATAAAAGATCCAGAACTGATAATATATTTATGCTACGAATTATATATGGAAAATGCTTTGAATGTGATACAGAACTTGATAATTTATACGTTGATTTTCAATAAACATTTGATAAATTAAATAGACAAGAAATGATACGTAGCCTGTAAACACCGGGAATACCAAGAAAACTAATTAGATTAATTAAAATTACATTAAAAGGATCCAAACCAGTTGTTAAAATACAAGGGGAATTAACGGACCACTTTGCGGAGTCAGACAAGGAGATGTACTTTAATCAAGTTTATTTAATTTGGTACTATGAGATAATTTAGTATGTTAATACAAATATGTGCATATGCAGACGATATAGCAATAATATGTCGTAGTAGAAAAGATTTAGAAGAGAAATTTGAAGAACTTAGAAACGCTAATGAAGTTGGATTACAAATTAATCCAACTTCATTAGCGGAAGACTAAATCTATGCAATGTGGAAAGATAATAAATAAAAACGTTACAAGATTAAAATAAAAAGCCAAAAGGCTAGTTTTCTGGCAATAGAATAGATATTAAATGGATAAGAATCCTATGTTTTTATATAGCCAGTAAGTGAAAACATAGGATTCTTATCCATTTAATATCTATTCTATTGCCAGAAAACTAGCCTTTTGGCTTTTTATTTTAATTACAAAATACAAGCACACCTTTATGGCATTCGTATAGTGAAGGTATGTAAGTTCTTTTCACTAAGCTTTGATATTTTCCAGGTCTACCTACTCACTGATGAGACCTCAAAAAGGGTTGAAACCGGTCTGGGTAGTGACCTCCCCTCATAATGTAATGACAGTATAACATCTCCTAGGAGCTGTGTTTTACATTATGAGAGAATATCAAGAATAGTGAGGGATCTTGCTCCACCTTTGCTTCGAATTGCCTCCGCCGATAGTTTTTCGGCATTGAAACTCATAGATCGTAGTTATCGATCTTGAGTTTCACTTACTGGCTATACTGGCTATATAAAAACATAGGATTCTTATCCATTTAATAACGTTACAAGATATAAAATAGGTGAATACAGTTTTGAAGCTGTAGATAGTTTCATAGATGCTAATAATAAAATCATCGCTGGAAATATGTTATTATATTTATAAAAAGTTAATAAGATTCTTGATGGTAATTCTAAATTAAAACTTTATAAAGCAATTATAAGACCTGTAATAAGATATGGATGTGAAACGTGGCCATTAATACAAAAAGATATAGATAGACTGAGAATCCTTGAAAGGAAAATATTAAGGAAGATATATGAAGCAATAAAAGAAGAAAATGGAATATCTAGAATTAGAAAAAATAATGAACTTGAAAAACTAATTAATGGTAAAGATATAGTAAGAGATATAAAGACACAAAGAATAGCGCGGTTGAGGCATATAGAAAGAGTGAAAAAAGATAGAGGAGTTGAAAAAAAGATTTGAATGTAAACCATTAGGACAAAGGAAGAGCAAGAAATAGATGGATTGATGATGTACAAAAATATTTTACAACTCTAAAAGTTAAGAATTGGAAAAATATTGCAGAAAAGAAAAGAATGGCTAAAAATTGTTTTGCAAGCTAAAACTCATGAAGAGTTGTAAAGCTAGAAGAAGAATAAGATATATATATATAACTTGGTTATATATAAAACTAAGCAATCATCTTCAAGATGTGGCCGCAGGTCTTATTTGATGTTTTCAGCAGTCTGTAAATTGGGATCATTAAGGTCACAAAAGGGAAGTCAGTACAGAAATAGCTTCGCTTCCATTGAACTCACTACACATTTCTTGCTATTGGTGTGTTTGCTTAGTGGTTTTCGCATCTGTTTCATCCAATACAGATGACTTACGCCTTCTCTTAGGAAGCGTCCGTCTGAGCCATCTATGAAGTCGTCCTACCTCCGAAGATTTATTATCACAGGCTTCCTGGCTAGGGTGCAGTGGAAGTTTTAAGAAATTAGACCCATGAGGATAGGTTGGAATGAGGTTTAAGCAGCATGGGCGGTCATATTGCAGTGCACCAAATCCATCGCGGGTAGGGTATAATATATGTTTATTTTTATCCAGGGACTGCTTAATTAGGTTTATGAAGTCTTCTAGAAAGACAGTGGGGACTTCTATGCTGTCCGTTTGATAGAATGTTGCAATTTCCCTTACAGATTAGCTTCATCTGTAAGGGATGAAGCTTAATAGTAATAATAATATTATTATTATTAAGGCTTTTCTCCAGCAATAAAAAATTCAAAACTGGACTGAAAGTTGTCTTTATATGTGTGTGTGTGTGTGTGTGTGTGTGTGTGTGTGTGTGTGTGTGTGTGTGTGTGTGTGTGTGTGTGTGTGTGTGTGTGTGTGTGTGTGTGTGTGTGTGTGTGAAAGAGAGAGAGAGAGAGAGAGAGAGAAATAACTTTCAAAGAACAGAAATGGATGGCATGAAAGAAGAAGGAGACAAAGAATAGTTGGTTCGAAAGAAGATGAAGACAAAGAATAGTTGGTTCGAAAGAAGATGAAGACAAAGAATAGTTGGTTCGAAAGAAGATGAAGACAAAGAATAGTTGGTTCGAAAGAAGATGAAGACAAAGAATAGTTGGTTCGAAAGAAGATGAAGACAAAGAATAGTTGGTTCGAAAGAAGAAGAAGACAAAGAATAGTTGGTTCGATAAGTCTTACTCTCTCCACCATCCACACTGCAGGAATCTTAGTGGAGTCAATGCCAAGACAGCTGCAAGGAGTGATATTGAATAAAGTCTACTAGGTAGATGATATGCTCACTATACAATATAACGGAAGTGACAGAACTGCTGCCATTTACGCGCCTCACTGATTTTTTTTCAATAATAGGGATCAAATAATGTGACTAAATTTGTTTTTACGTAAGTGTATGATAAGATATAAAAACTATTATATTATAAATAAATAATCGTTCTTATAATACACTTATATATCGATTTTAAGACATTTCAATAGGAACGCGTGTTTCTTATTATATTTCTGCTGAGGTGAACGGGGAATCCAGAAAATGTGGCCTCGAAGCATGCAGACAGTCATGGCAAGTTACTTTAAGTAATCAAGTAACTCGAAGAAAGAAAGTTTTGAATTATTATAAATTGCAACGGCACAAATATCGAGTAATCCCCCAAGGTGTAGCCTTTTTCCCCATTTATGAGCGACAGTCAAATAAAAAAAGAATTATCCATAAGTAATATTGTAAGTAATATTCTTGCTGCCTATGAGTTTTCTATTAATCTCTCGGTATTTCCATTACAGAAATATTTCAATGAAAGTAGTTCGCTGTCTGCCCGTGTGGAGTTATTTGACATCCACTTATTGGTCTCCACAGACTGCACAATATGCTTATTCGTTTGGAAAACCAAATAAGTGCATGGAAAACATTCGAAACTAGTTGAAGAAATGAACGCATTTTGCTTAGTTTTCGAGTAATAAGATTTGTGCTGCATTTGCATCCACAGGATTCGGGAATTTGGTTTCAAGAAGATTTTAAACTAGGCGAGTAAAATGAGCATTAAGAAAGACTGACAAATAATCTCGTCTTCCTTCCTTCCTGTTCCGGGAAGTGGAAATAATTGTGCTTGTTAGGGAACGGGATGGTTTTGATATAAAATCCATCTTCACAAAGAACAGATTAGTGCGAAGTACAGGGTTTGAATTAAGTGAAAAATAAAAAAGGAAAACCAAAACTTCATTGGGAAGTCACAATTGAGAAAATATCCATGGACAAAAGACGTGATTACAAGAGCGAGCGAGAGAGAGAGAGAGAGAGAGAGGAGGTTAGTTGACAAAAAAATAATAAAATAAAATAATAAAACAGGGGAACGGCATTTAGTCATCTTGCGTGATGTTATGCAGTGTTAGTGGATATTACGTAAGGAGAAACTAAAAGTATTTGAGGGTTGAAAGACATTCTTATTGGAAATCCCGAGAATTCACTTCCTAAACAGAATTCGCATCCACGTGGTCTCTCCAAGTGAAGAGTAAAAGTCTCAATATTCTTTTTCTCCTTCCAAGCTTTTGATCCATATGTTATAACAGGGATGACAAATGGTTGAAACGTTTGTCTCTGGTTTCTGCTTTTATTTTTACTATATAGGAATTTTTTTCAGTTTTTATTTTTTCAGAGACTCGTTGATGGACCCGCATCGACTGTCATAGCTGTTTTTGAATTCATTCACACTACCTGCCCTCACCACATCCAGTGCAATTAATTCCAGTCAAGCACCACTGAATAAGATAAAAATTTACCCCCCCCCCCCCTTTTTTTTTGATAGCATTCATTCTCAACTTCCAAGTCGAATGTACCCTCTCGTCCTTTCTCCACCCTCTAAAAAGTGAAAAATTCCACCACTGATCTGAAAGGATAATAAAAGATATTAGTAAGTGGAATTTTTGATTTTTTCAATGAATTTTTCAATGTTTCATCACGGAAACCACGAGACCCGTCCTGCGTGTAATGGTCCAAGTGAGGTCTCATAATGCATTGTTAAAAAGCAAAATGACTTCCTTCTCTTTACACGTCAAAGTTCGTTTCGGAATCGCAATATGATCTTCTGGGTTGTATTTGCAATTTTTGCTATATGGCCTTGAACTTTAAATTCATTTCAACTAACACTCCAAGATAACCTGATGATCAGTTTCTTCTAACATAATCCCACCAACATAAACGGCATTGGATATCTAATGACGCCGTTGTGAATGACTTTACATTTACTAACATTGAATTGACATCCACAATTTTCACGTCCACAATTCCAGCTTATTGAAATCACTCTGCAAATACTCTTATATATATATATGAGTACTTGTAGAACGATTTGAATAAGCATTTGAAGATTTGAAGAATGAAAAAGGACGTATTTTGTGCAAGAGAAGAAAACCATAAAATTCAGTGAAATACTCAAAATATAATCAAGAATAAAATGGAAAGATGGAAGAAGTAAAAGAGAGACATGGACTGGAAAAACATCAAGAATAATAGAAGAGAAATGAACGGTAATAAAATGCAAACGAATGATTGAAATGAAAGAAAAAGGAGAGAGAGAGAGAGAGAGAGAGAGATGTAATTTCCTGGTTTTTGTAACTGGTTTCAACAGTCTCCAATCGTTAATGAGACACTTGATGTTATTTAAATGTCAAAAGAGATAAAACGAAAAGAACAGAAAAGATAAAGAAGAAAAAAGTATGCATTAGACATGACAGCCTTTATAAGGCCACACGACTATCGGATTCATTGATGGATTCAAGTAGAGCGCAAGCATTCTGAGATTTACGACCGTTTTCTTTGTGTGAGTCAACAACATTCATCTCGAACATCTAATTTACTTCAACAGAGAGAAGAAATTTGATAGAAAAAACACTTTGTAGAGTTCTTATTTTCCAACAACATGCCGAGTGACGCGTTCCACTGAGGAAAATCAAAAGTGTCTAATATTTCCACTTCTCAACCATCTGGTGCCATTCCCCATTTGCAACCTTAGCTATTCCGGGCGAAAAGAGGAATCCACCATTCGCGATGTTATCGTTTCCTGAAAAATACTGTCCTCGACCATCACTGCGATTTATGTCGACTCCAGCATGTACGGTGATTCTATAAGGACATTACACGAATCGCCCTTATCAGCAACTCTATGTGTCAGATAAAATGACATTTATTATACCCACAGGAAAGCTCTAGAGCACCTTAAATCACAAAGTTTATGACACAAGAATCTCCCTTCGTAAGAGTAAGATTTTCTTGGCTTTGTTAGAGACAGCCCATTGGTTCGGTATTGATTTCTCTCAAGTATTCATATCTTCCCACCGAGTACAATAGGGCAGGACAACAGTAACTTTTATTCGTTCTATATTTAGTTGCTGGTGTCTTATTTTACTCTTCATGATCGTATTAAACTTTACGCATTTCCGTACGTTTAGAAAATATTCAAAGTGTAGCCTTTATATTTTTAATCCTCAAATAATAGTAATTTTTTTATCCTTTATCTTTTTTTAATTATTTTATCCTTTAAATAATAATTTTATTATTTCGTATAATTAATGTAATTCCAGATAATAATTCATTTCGAGATTATGTCAATTTATTTTAGATATTATATTTTTTAGTTCCTTCCCAATTATAGTTCAGTTCACTTCAGATTATCACTTTATTTTAGATTATATTTGACAATTCAGTTCATTCCATAGCATTTCACTTTGTAGTTATTCTGACTTAAATGCTGACCACAAATATGAATTATAATTACAAGTCGCTTAATTTACTGAATAAGATATGCGTCTTTTATGGTAATCACAAATATTAACCGGCAAATGTTAACCACAGCTTTTAATGGAGCACTTAACAAACCATGAGAGACAATCTGCAGCATCGTCTCTGAAAACAAAAGAGATTCTTCATCGCTGCACGTTGATTCACTTTCTTCAACCACACAGCATTCTTTTCAACCGCATTGAACCTCCCATTTATATTCAATTCCCGTTGGCATTATTGCTGTTGTTGTTTAGGACTTTGCTAACGATACCATGACTTGAAGGCGAATCTATTATCTTCTGTCAACTAGAGCACCGTGTACTTAAAAATAAAGTTTTTCTGGCAGGAAATTCTACACGTTCTGTGAAACCAAAGACCTCTTCATCATCTGAGCAGTTCTTCAGTAGGTTCACACGTGAAATGGAATTAAGATTCGAATTCAAATATTTCGACTAAACGACACTTGCCATTCTTCCATTTATGCTATAGTCATGGATAAATGAAATCCCAAATAGCACAAAAACTAAAGAATTACAGACAAGTAGTTACCCGCATCATATAATAATTATCCAAAACCATATCAAACTTACTTCAATATTTTATTTCCGAATTGCTTCTCTTTAAATTAGTTCGTATACTTCATTCATATTATCATACGGATGTGACAGACGAACCTGGAGTGGATAATCGATAACTAACTACACTCTTGTACTAACAAGATGTAATGTACTAAATACGCCCATGTTTCGAAGACGTGTAATCTCTTGGCTCAGTTATTTGTCTCTTTCAGTATCTTCTGGTCCCTAATGAGACACGTAATGTTATTTAGATGTCCACAAAGACATTTATACTCGAAATACTCATGGAAGGTCTGCCAGCAGGCTTTCGTAATCACTTACAGAAGCCCTGATGTGTTTGAAAAGCAGTGTGATACAATACCAGTGCGGTGCAGTGTGTTCAATCCCCTAGCGTTTGCCGACTTCCGAAGATAATGCAGTCTTATTAGTGCCATCTCAGTATATTTAATCGCTACCTTACACGCTTGCTGTGGATAAGTTCCTTACGCAGAAATGGAGTCTGGCATTTGCCAAGAAAGGATGTCAAGTGATGCTCTTCTGTCCAGAATGGAAATAGTTCGCCTATCATTTCTAATTGTAGCAGTTACAACACGCGTTCAGCTCTGTTAATTCGGACGCTCTTACTTTGTCCAATATGAGAAAAGTTTCATTAGCCGGATACCATCTTATTATCTGTAGACAAAACTAAAATCAAAACCATAAGAAGGCTATCTTCCAAGCCTATGAGAAGTGTTATCTAAAACGAAGCTGTTTATACCTAAGCGTCTTAAGGAAATACCAAGTTTGTAACTAGAGGATAGATGAAGAACTATAAGTTAATGAATGGAATTGATGGAGAATCACAGCGCAATGAAAGTATGGATCAACAGCTATGCAACACTGAACAGAATGGAAGTGGAACCGTAAAAAATGAATAGAATCGATGCTAAGCTATCTAACAATGAATTAAAATAGATAGGGATTCATAATGAATAGAAATGGATGCAAAACTATATATGGTGAAGTTATTCTCCTGAATTATAAACTATTGCGAGGGTAACGTAATTGTAATGATGACAATGGTAAGTGAGATAAGTTAGGTGTTCATTTATAATGTTCCAAGTTATTATTTAACGTTTAACAGGTGTTATAATGAGAAATATTACTACAGAGATCCTGCGAATCATACCATAAAACTGGGAATTTTCCTTTCCATATATTTTCAGCTAGGAAAATAAAAAGGAATGTTGTTATACACAAAATGGAATAAATATTGCACTCTATGGGCTCTTAGCTAAACTTCCCAAAACTGGCCATCCCGATCCATGGAAACTTTCAGATATGGATATTTCAATACTCGGGATTTGATTAGCTTAGTGTAGCTTTAATATTATAATTATTATTTTGTAGCTTTACATCCATGATGTTTCATGTCAAGAATTTAATGATAAGAAAAATGAATTGTTATGAATTTCATCTTCTAATCTGAATTTTGTAAACTCATTTGTGGACGAAGAATGATGAAAAGCTCTCCTTCTCATCAAGTGTGCTTTAACTTACACGCCTGATGTTGATCAGAAGCTGATTTCAATGATGAGTATCTGATTAGGAGCTCATTCGGATGATCAAATCAGGATTAAAAGCTTATTCCTGTTTAGTTTGTTTACTTATCGAATTTATATTAGAACATTAAATGTGTGTCACTCATCAAAACCGATTTTTCTGATATTCATTTTTCTGAAAATCATTCAGAAATGATTAAATCCAACATTTCTGCATGAACGAACATATAAAAACAAAGGTATATCGGATGAGTACAAAAATAGATAAAGTGTTTTCCATGGATTACAAAACTGGAAATTTTATTTAAAGGACCATAATCCAATTTTGCAAGGCACTCGTTATCTATTGTACATGAGCGTTTATTAAGCTGTTAGTTTTTAGGAAATAGCTTCAAAGGGACCCATATAGTAAAGGGAAGGATATAAACCTAGTCCTAAAGTTTCACAACAAAGCCTCTATACTTGTGCAAGACTCTAAGCGTTTTAATGTCCGTGTGTGTAGATTTAATTAAACTACCCTATCTCCAGAACAATACGAAGAGCAGGAGGCTTCCGCTATCTATTTTACTGTAAATCCCCATTGTTCGTGTAATTTGCCTTCGCAACTTGTGACACTTATCTGTAATACGCGTATTGAAATAGACGTGCATCCACTGCGAGTTTTCGCCAGGAACTGAGAAAGAAAAACAATCATGACGCTTTCTTTCTAACAAAAGCGATATTTTTTTGTTGTCGTTGTTCTTTTTTTTTAAACAAATAATACTACGTTTAGATCCACTAGCGAGAAGAATCCTTCATGAAGATAAGAAGTAGGAATATAAATTAATGTAGCACAGTTGCATTTGAAAAACTTTTAGTATGAAAACATTCTAATATTATCGAAATAACATGTTCTTAATATAAAATGTGTCCTCAGTTCGTGTTGTTGTTGTAGGACACTAAAAAATATTTAGGTCTAAAATCATGCTTACGAAGCAGACAAACAGGGCTGTTAGTAAGCGTTAAGGGCCTGTGAGTACGGCAGATTATTATTATATTTTATTAATGTAGTTTTAATAACTTATTACTGGAAAAATAAATTATTTTTATTGTCTTTTAACGCATTTTTATTCCCAGAGGATATATAAAGGGTGTCCCAAAATTCACGCAAGATTTAAATTTAGCGCCATTTGTGCGATAAAGTGTTGCCAACGAGAAAAAAAAAAGGCAGCGTGACAGCTGACAGTTCAAGGTTATTAAGAATGGAGCGCTACACGAAAGAACACGCATTTTCATTGTTGAGCAATATTTTAAAAATGATGAAGGTTTGGCAGCTACAGTTCGCAATTTTCGTACAAAATATGGTCGGAATAGTGATTTAACTTCATCAACTGTGAAAAGATTAATTAAAAAATTCAAGGGAACTGGATCAATTAGTGATCTTATACACTCTGGCCGTCCTTCAACAAGTCGATCAACAGAAAACATCGAAGCAGTTCGTGAGAGTGTTGCTGAGAGTCCAGGAACATCAATTCGGCACCGTGGTCTTGAATTGGGCATTTCGAGAAGCTCTCTACAGCGTATTCTCATGAAAGATTTGCATCTTTATGCTTACAAAGTTCAACTGACTCAAGAACTGAAGCCTACTGACCACACACAGCGAAGAGCGTTCGTTGAATGGATTATGGAACAACAACAAGTGGATGCTTATTTTTCGAACAAAATCATCTTCGGCGATGAGGCTCATTTTCATTTTGATGGCTTCGTTAATCGACAAAATTTTCGCATTTGGGGTTCAGAAAATCCACGAGTGATTGTTGAGAAACAAATGCATCCACAACGTGTCACTGTTTGGTGCGGAGTTTGGGCTGGAGGCATCATCGGTCCAATCTTCTTCGAAAATGCGGCTGGTAAGGCAATAACAGTTAATGGTGCTCGCTATCGCGACATGATAATCCAGTTTTTTGTGCCTAAATTGCAAGATATGGATGTGGACGACATGTGGTTTCAACAAGACGGTGCCACATGCCATGCAGGCCGAGAAACAATTCAATTACTGCATGAGTCATTTCCTGGTCGTGTAATTTCCCGTTTTGGTGATCAGAATTGGCCGCCCTGATCATGGGACTTAACGCCGTTGGACTTTTTTTCTTTGGGGTTTTTTGAAGTCTAAGGTTTATGCCAACAAGCCCACGACCACCCACGCCTTGAAGGAGGAAATTGAGCGCTGTATCAACGAAATTCAGCCATATTTATGCAAAACGGTCCTGGAAAATTTCGACAAAAGCGTGCGTATGTGCCAGAAAAGCCGTGGAGGCCATTTACCCGATATGCCATTCCATGCATAACCCTATACTGTATACTTTATGATTCAATAAGAAATTACAATTTTTAGTTAAAAACCTGTGTGTTCTATCAAAATTACTTCTTGCGTGAATTTTGGGACACTCTGTATATGACTTAACACGAACTCAGAGCTATCGATGATATTTGAGGACATTTGGATGAAAGTATATCCTGAGCTCTAACAGTCGTACTGTCGTTTGAAATAGTTTGAATGTATTGTCTTTTTAGATGCAGGATTAAAACCCAAATTTCAGAGAGAAAAAACCTGCTTGTTGATTCAGATACTCGGCTGATACCTTATCGTGTGAACCGCCTCAGTAAGTCCTGTAAGGTTTCTTAAGTCGGCACCTCGAACCTATAACAGTTTTTTCTTGTTATCTAACTTTATGGGACAGGTCGCGTTTGCTCAGGTCTTTTATATACATAAAAATTAACAGAAAATAAAACTGCTATTTTATTTAATATAATATAATATTATTATTTGCTTCAACGTTCCTTGTTTCAATTCGATCTGTTATAATAAAACGCAAAACTGATCTGTTGAAGCAAAAATTAAAAAAAAAAAAAAATGTCATGAACGTGAAATCAGTTTTTCTTCGAAAATATAATCCTGCAGGCCTATCTCAAGTGATTTGTGCGCATGCGTGCAACATGCCGTAGTTACTTTAAATTGGTGCTATATGCAACCATTTGGAACTTCGACTAATTCATAATCTACTGCTATTACAATGTATATCCATCATTAAATACAGTTGATTTATGGTAATTAAATAATAAATAGATAAAAGGGCTGCTAACTGTGAGAATCTTTCTCGTTTTTTTTTTTTTTTTTTTTTTTGTCTATATCATACTATTTTAGACGATGGGATTTGATATTTAGTGTTGTTCTTTATTTCCAATATCAAGTTTTAATTCCACAAATTATCCCAAAACGTAAAAAAAATAAACAATTAGATTCCAAATATCATTAAAATCTCTTTATATGCAGTGGCTCTTTTACAGGCGAACAGATTGAGAGACAAAGAAAGCAATCCTAATTGAAAGTATTCATTTTGTGAAAGGTACTTAACTAGCAATCGGTTGTACGAAATGCGCTAACAATCGCTCACTTTTAAGTTATTTAATTAATTGCATTTTTTGCATTTTACATTTTGCATTTTTTGCATTTTTTGCATTAATTGCATTTTACAAGTCTTGCTAATCGCAACCAAACAAAAAAAAAAAATATTATAATTCTGAACAAAAAAAAAATCTTCTCCTAAATGGACAAGATTATCTTTATATGATCACCCATGAAATAGGATTAGCCAGATGATAGATAAAATGGAAACCCCGATAATGAGACCAAAATATGATCTTCTTCATTGTAATTCAGGTCTCGAAGAGAAAAGGTCACCATCAAGTAGTGTCACATTACGAGATAAAGATCATCTCCTGCTGTTTAAGAGTTGAGTGTTGCTGCAAATTTGCATACTTAACTCACTGAATTAAATATATTAACGGAGTACGATGACATCAGACCAGCGATGTAAGATTTAAAAAACAAAACGTACGAAAGCAGGAAAATATCTTAATATTTTCGGCTTAAAAATAAAATAAACAGAACACTCTCTCGCCTTTTATTTCCCAAAAGAAGCAAAACTCCTCCACCCCGGACTGGTACAATTGTCACCGATAGTTGAGTTTAGGACATGTGAAGATTTCAAGAATTCTGGGGAGGAGAGGGGGGAAAGTAGACTTATGTCATTGTCTAATATTCCTAAACCTTCACTGGCATAAAAAAACCTATTTGCCTACGGCAAAAGATTGACTAACTAGAGAACCGGTGGAAATAGTCTAGAAAAAAAAGTCCCTCTAGTCAATGACTAGAACGATCTTACTTCTGCCGTTCTAGTGATTTAAGTATCCTATCAAGAAGTGGCTTCTTGAGGGGATACTTAATAAGTAAGAATGGCATGTTTCACTTAAATTTGCCTGTAGTATGCAGATATAAACGTTGCATTATAAGGTACAAGTAAAAACATGACGTGCAATATCAGTAGCAGCACATCACCATGGTTTTGTTGACATTAATCCCATGTTTAGTGTTGTTTAATTCATTGTTTAATTGGATCCAAACTTAATTTCCTGTACTCACTACTGTTCCCATCGACACGCCAAATTATAATCTTGCACGCAAATTATCCATTTTACGTTCGCCAATTTTTGTTAACTTTTTTTTTTCGAGTGTGCATTTAGTAGTCCGTAAAAGAAACAGCAATGAGTGTCTAAATGATGATTACTCCTTTTTTTTTTGTGCTTGTTGTTCACGTTCTCTAGGGGTTATCGGAAAATTACATTCACTATTGAACCGGGAACGCAGTACTTAGTGGCAGAAGCTTGTAGATGTGAAAGTGATCAATAGTAATCAAGTTTCTGAACCATGTAATATGCTGTAAAGTGAATTCCCCAGAGCTTTTAGGCCATAAAGATTCGACCAAATGTTCTTTCTCAATGCAATTATATAATGATGACCTCTGTGTTGCTATCTTACCTTCATGTTAACTCTTAGCAGTAAAATAATATTATAAGTCAGGAAAATTAGACGTAACTGTGGATTTGGAAATATTCCCATGACCGAGTCATTGTAAGTGGGGGCTACTTTAGGCAATTGAATCATCTATTAAATTCACTTAAGTCTATTTCTTTCTCTCTGTTAAACAGAATTTAAAGTAGTCCAAAAAAAGATTTTGTTCAAAGGAATTAAAGTCGCATGGGAGATGTACAATTGGCTAGCGCAGAGACTTGCACAGGAACGAGGTCATAAAAACTACCACCACATGTGAATGCAATTTCTACTCTCATTCACGAACCATGTATAAAACGCAACCACAGGAGTGACGGTCCGATTTAGTAAGTGCTATTTAATATGAATTTATTAGCGTAAAGCTCAACATAATTAGTTAACGTAATAATTAATTAAGCAATGGAGGCTGCAGGTTTGTGTCAAACTGCATTTAGGTGAAATACTTTCTGTGTAGGAAGCAGCTGATACCTCAAGGAATTAACGTACTTTTGTGCTAACCATCTGAAAATCTACGTGCAAGCTTCCACATAAATGGCCTTAATACTGGACTACTCAAAAGAATGAATCCTTTAAAGATACTCCATTGTGTATTAGTTCTTGCATTTGGTAATCTATTTGCATAACGGCATCGTTTTTAACTTTATTCTGTCTAAAGTCACTTAAAAACGCAAAATGACTTAGTATCTGATTGATACATATTCCGTATATGTGAGATAATTATAATCTGGGTTGGCAGAGGGATTGTCGTATCCACTCTCCAACTAATGTTCTTCGGGATTGAATCCAGCTATGGAACGTTGTCTGAATGCTTGTGATTGTCTCATTCATTGATTCATGTATACAAATAGATGCACTCCCAAGATGAACTAGGTCTCCAGGAGAGAAGTGGGCCCAATCTTACCACATATGGGAAAGGCTTTCATCTAGCAGTGAGGATTTACAAACTGAATATCATCATAGTGGGAGATAACGATTGACTGTTGACACTAACTATAATCAAAGGTCGTGTATCTGAAATAAATCAATACCAAGACAACTCATACTGAAGGTTACAGCGCCACCGTACTGTTGTCGTAAGAATGATGCGACCATTTTCTCTTCAGTTGGAAAAAACTTGCTCTGGAATATTGTCCAAGATAGAGGGACTTTTATACGGATTTCCGTTACAGGAAACTTAGTAGGTGTTATACAGAAGTAGACGAGTATTTTTCCTTTCGGGAAAGTCGAGCTTTACTTTAGGAAAACTGACACACCCACCCACCCACCCACCCACCCACACACACACACACACACACACACACACGCGCGCACGTACGCACGCACGCACGCACTTGGAGACGTACTTACAATGCTTCTGTTGTTTGATTAAGTCTTTGATAACTTTCATACCAAACAACAGAAGTTCTTTATGAATAAATAAAACTGCTTCTTCAGGTAGTTTAACTGACAGTATATTAGGAAACTATGTCTATTGTACATCAGCTGCAACAGCACCATTCAACAATGGAATTCCATCGATTGCATTGGCTTTTCTTCACGCACTACGTTAAGAACAGATGTATGGACAAAATAGTTAGCTTAGCTCTACATCAGTTTTGTTTCTTTACTAAACGGATGTAGCATGCGTTAGTGTTCTCATAGTAATAGTAGGTTCTGCCAGTAATAATACATTACATTATTTGTAGCTCTGTAGTAAGATGCTCGCCGCTATTTTAAAACTAAAGTCAAGTTTACGTCACAAGCATGAGCTTTTTCAAGAAAGAAATAGGTAACATTTTAACACATCACGTGCTTCGAACTTCTAATTATGTATAACGTATTAATATAAACCATTAGCGCCCGAGACACTGAATACAAAAGATTACAATAAATACAAAAAAGCAAATATCAATTTTCTGTGGACTTCTTGAACTTCTTGTAGTCCCTTCTTGAACTCTGTTGTACGCCTTCCTCTAAGAACAGTGCGGAATTTCCGGTGTTCTTACGCGACCTAACGAACTTAGATCGTAAGCCGAAAAATGTATTCACAACGCTGCATTTTTTCACGATTACAATTATTTCAACCATCCCAGAGATCGCAATTTATTTAGGAATCAACAACTGCAGCATTTTCACATAAAAAAAAAAGCCTCGCAGTTCAGCAATCCACTCACTTAATTTCAATGCGGCGATTCCTCATTTATTTCTAATTATTTCTAACGATATTTGTTAATGTGCAATTTCCATAAGAATTACAGTATTTGAAAACTTTCTCTATGCGTGATTAGTGGTGATTTATTCGTTGTCCGATAGTTTGAAGTCAGCAACGTGAACTTTAGTTTCCCCACTAATAATTACATCTAAGGCGCTGTTGGGATTCATTAGGAAAGTGACAGCCCAAGCCACACTTGTCATTTGGCCAGAACAACCGCAAGAACATCATTCTCGAAGCACAGCACTGAATTTGACAGCACTCCAGGCAATGGAGAAAGAGACAAGTTGTTCTACGTGAACTACTGCTAACACCTCGCAACTTTTCCCTGCATGCTAAGTATTATTTTTCCTGCGCTGATGTCAAAGTGGATTCCAAAAGGCTAGGGGCTCTTTAATGACTATACAGAATGCGCTTCGTGTGATAAATAGTTCCATTAGACAGTGGGTAAATCTGAGATACAGCTGTAGTAAATGCTACTGCATTTATTATTAACTCAACGTCCACCCACTTTTAAGTAAACACATGTAACGATTAACATAAGTTAGTCACTTGCTGTTAGTAATAACAGAGTTCACTCTTCCAGGCAGGTAGCTGTAACGTAATACACTTATTTTTTAATATGCCACGTCCCATTCATGTTTTAATTATTATGAAATCATCGTTAACTTTTCTACCATTTTACAAATTTATTTCCATGTTATTTGGACAATAATTCACTGTGTGCCTTAACTGGGACTTTTATTATTATTATATTTCATTGGTAACAATGAATATGATTCGTAGATTACAGTTCGCAAGAATTTAATTATTAGTAGATTTCGTTGTTATTTTATTAATTGATAGGTTTCATTGTTAACGAAGAATATTTCATTATTAGTTGATTATATTGTTATCAACGAATGTCATGATTAGTAGACTTGATTGTTAACGCATTTCATGATTAGATTTCTTAAAGAAATTCGTAATTAGTAAATTTCCTTTCTAATAGGTCAATTTCATGATTTGTAGATTTCTGTCAACGATGAATTTCTTGATTAGTAAATTTCATTATTAACGACGAACTTATGATTGGTAGATTTCGTAATTTCATTGTTAACGACGACTTTCTTGATTAGTTGATTTCATTGTTAATAATGAATTTCTTGATTAAAGTTCATTCTTAACGACGGATTTCATGATTATTCGATTTTCATAGTTAACGGTGTTCATCTTTAGAATACTGCATTGTTTACAACGACGTTGACTATTAGCAAATTTCGTTTATTGTCCGTTTTGGGGTTCCGTTTTTCATTTTATTTCATTGTTGTTGTTTGTGTCCATAAAATTCAGGGGTCATTCGGTTAAAATCTTTATAATTAAAGTGGCAACTGTGCAGTTATTTTATAAACATTAGTCTATCAATAATAGTTCACCATTGATACGCATTTCAGATTATCCAAATAACTCTCCGATTGGTCTAACGCAGTGGTTCTTAACCTTTTCAAAACACTTTTGATTATAATAAAAATTTGGGGAACACCAAAAACATTAGGGTCATAAAACTAACAATAAAAATATGCATAGGAAAAATTACATTTTTCTAACAATGCATGAACCTTAATCGTTTGTCCACTTTTTACACATGTCCAAGAAATGTCTGTTTAGACTATATTTTCTTCTTCTTACAAAGAAAATTCAACGTATACAATTTGAAGAGAACTGCAGTTAAAACACAAAAATTATGCCTATTTTCAAGTTATTTTTGTAGATGGCACGAAAAAGCGCATTATTCAATAAAATTCCTTTGCAATAATTCGTATCCATATGATTCTCTAAAAATAATTCGATAGAAAAGAGATAAAATATTAAGGGCCTCAACAAACATTCCAAAAGAAAAATGGCTCCTCAAATCTGTTTAAAAGAATATTAAAAATCATCACGTTTCTAAGATGTTTTTTTCTCCTTTGCAAAACATGCCACTCATTCTAAAAGCTCACGAAAATGGCAAAACACAAGATGGGTACCTCATGATCTTAGTATCGTCTGCACTAATTCAAAATAAATCGACGTATAATGTGTCCACTTAAATCAATTATCAGTGTATGCAACTGAATGAGAATTATTCTACTGAAGAACTTTTCATTCAATTCCTGGGGATGTCTTAATATAATTATTAAGCTAATGAATGTACACTATTAATCTCCTCTGTGCTAGTTACTAACTCAAGTCATATGTAACAATAAAAAAAAAAAAGAGAGAAACCTGGAGGTGATCCTCGTATCGCCATTTTTATCAGCACGTGGTTATCTGATAAAAACAACAATGACCTTTGAGGAACTGAATATAATTTTATCATTTTATATGATCAGTAATGAGTTAGTGACACACCAAACGGTATTCATTTAGAAGAAAGGCAGCCGATAAACAAAATAGTTGCAGATTAGATACAATTTTAAACGCACGTCAGGTGCAACATGAGATAGTGAAATTCTGTTTGGTTTTAATCATTAAAAAAATGCGAACAATCAACGAAAAAAATGTGTATAGAAAAAACTGAGTCTTGTCAAGTGTTCCCTCAGGACTGGAACTATCTGGAATAACAACTAGTAAGTTAGCTTCCTGTAATATATCCGACACTGCATTTTCTGTTAAAGTAAAGTGTTTTTTTTTTTTTTAATTTCATTAAGCCGAAAAGCTATTCAAATAGTGTGTGATCATCGAATCTTTGAGCAAAACATCAACGATTAGTTGTTAGCCCAAGAGGTTTTACTGAAAAAAAAATCAACAATAAAACATCTTAGAAATTAGTGAAAGAGAAAAAGAACAAGCGTGACACTAAAAAAACAGCAACGAAATGAATAAAAAGCAAGTTTAAAAACGTTCTCAAGTCACTTTTTATAAACATAGATAAGCCACTAACTATGGCATGAATAAAACAAGCAGAGAATTGTGAGATACGCCTGTAAATTGCTTAAAGTGGAAAGCGTAAGTGAGCCACCTTAGATAAGAAGAGAATATCCCTTAAGGGATAAGCACTAAAGGGAAAAAATTAAAGGGTTTTTTTTTTGAATAACCGCCAACGACGAACCGTAAACTGTTAAATATGTCAAAGTAGGCCCTTCAACGTTAACTTTAATTATTGAAAGACTTCGAACAAAAAAGATGCATGTATAAGAATGCACAAAAATTATCCAAGTACAACTTTAAAGATAAGATATAGGTATAAGGACATCATATACAATTATAATTAAAATAAGATATATGTATAAGGACACCATATATACATATATCTCTATATAATTTTAATAATATATAGAGGTATAAGCATGTCAAAATAATCTTCATGCATTATGGCATGTTTTAAATAGAATAATCCATTAAGATAAATTTATAATGAAGATATGGGTATATGGACAGTATACGTAATGTAACGACTTCAGTACTCTAACAACATACAGGTATAAGGCTATCCTACTTTTATGTCTTCCACACACGAAAGATTTTTCTGTAAATCTATAATAAATTAGTAATGTGGGTGGATTAAGGATTTTCTTCGATTTTTATTACTTTTTTATATTTTGTATTCAGTTTTACCTAGTATGGAGATCTTACTCTTCCACTTCCGGCCTCCAGTAAGCAAGGGGTGGGGGTGGTAAACTATATCAAGTAAATTTGCCAACTATATCTTAACAAGAAGACAGGAAAAGGACCCAAGTAATTGCATAACCACTTTAGTAACAATATATGGATAACTACAATTTTAACAGGGTGCCTAATTGGCACCCTGTTATACGAAAAATACTTAAGCTCAATTTTAATTATTTCACAGACTGCTTCATTAAAATTGCTCAAATTCCAGTACATTAAACCATTTCAAAACTTGTAGAATTTTATATCAAAGTTTCTCTATTTAACTGAAGGGGGGGGGTGCACTTAGAAAGGCAATCACTACTTGTAAACTCTCGAACGAAACCCTTGATGAATGTGGATAAGGAGCCGCAAGAATCTGATTAATGATATTGGGCAAAGAGGCAAAAATAAAAATCCTACAGTTTGCTTTAGAAAGTTTGTATTGCCTTAATTGCATAGGAACATCTAAAATAAAAGTTATTTTAATCATATCGTTTTGCTCTCCAGTTAGAAGTTTCTGTAATTAAAGTTGCATTACAGAGAACACTTAAACGTTCTATTTTCCATCTTGAGTTTTGAACGCAAACTTGAGGCAAATTGCCTGAAGGTTGTGTGCTTTTTGGTACTTAATATGTGCTAGTAGTTATAATTACATGATTTCATTTAAATGAAAATGTCTGTATTGGTCTATTATGTTGTGTTATTTTGTAATAAGTTTACATAATACCTAAGTAATAACTTTCACTGAACACGTTTAATTTGATAGCAGTAAAAGAAAACATGTATACAGGAAGAATCACTTTTCCCGAAAGAGGGCGCTTCTATCCATTAGTCTTCTGTTTATGCTTAAAAATAGCTCCTGAGTTTAACAATGCTCACGCAAATGCTTAATAATATAATATTAAACAATATTTTTAACTGATTCAGAAACAGTTATTGCAACTTTCATTGTTCCATTTGAATTTCACGCTAATATGAATAAAGTCAACGATTTATAGCATTTGTTTAAAATAAACTAGAATTAGTCTAAAGCTGTTCTATTCATATAACTACTTCGTTGCTTGTTTTCTTCCATCCCAGGCAGTAGGAAATGTGAAGAATTATTCGGCTGTAAAACAATATGGGATGTAATATCCCTTAATTTAAATAGCGAAGAATGATTCTTTTAGTAAGACTGAGTAGGTGAAGGCCATTCTTAAACACGCTAATAGCAAAATATATAATGTATTGCGTGAATAGACAAGATTACAATCGATAAACTGGAATGTTGGTGAAATATATAAAACTATGCAGACATAAAACAGTTTTTGTTTTCGTGAAAATAATAAATAATGCAAAATGAGACAAAACAGTTTCCTTAAAAGGTTTGCAAGAGTGCATGACAGCTTATGGAGATTAAGCAAAATCTTTATATTTAGGTTTGTTCAATTTAAAGTTAAATAAAGATTTGTTCTGTTTTAAGAATAAGCAAAATGACTACATTTAGATTAATGCTCATTTTTAATATATAAAATGATTATTCATCTGAGATTAACGGTTGATGTGAAGCTTTTAAGAGCCCTCTTTCTTCTTGATAGACTACATCAAAATAAACATGATTAGAAGCGGTCGTGTATTGTATATTTCCCAGTATACATGCTTGTATAATAATGTCACTTATTATCCCGACAGTTGAACGTAAACGCTTTAAGATGCGGTTCGCAAAATGTATACGTCTCTGTCCCATTCAAAACTTTCTAATTTAAGAAATTGTCGCAACACATATGGCCCATCCTATAAAAGAACATTTGAGATTCATTTTTCCATTCCGTGCGTACTCAAGTTATAATATGAGCGGACGGATTTTACTGCAATTTTATATTTGGAACCCATAGAATGTTTATCCAGCCATTCCAATTTTTATTTCAATAATTTTTCAAAATTATCTATTGTTTAATTACGCTCTGGCTGAATGAAATTTGATTAAAAAATGGATTAATATTACGTTAAAAAATCTTCATAGGTTTAAATTTAGGTTTTATTCTAATCCTTTTTATTGTCAAAATTTCACTAAATGGTTAGGAGTAATGAAAATAATTCTGCGCTGTTTGGATAAAATTGAAGGAAATTTGTATTTTGAATCCGTGTTATTATTTATCGCGTCATTTGAATTTTGACTCCAGTCGGACCACTTGTAACTGAATTAAATGAAAGCAAATTTAAAAGACGAATCTCCAATACGCACGGAAAAACGGCCTCTAGGTTCAGTTGTGATGATGCCATTTATACAAGAATTCTATTGGGAAACAGTTTGTTTTTTATTTTGTTTTTTATTTTTTAATGATTTAATGCAATCTTTTGCTTTCGTGGTTTAATTTAATTTAATTAGGTATGATTTTTTTTTATTTTCCATGAATTCAATAGCAACCGAAAATAAGACGACCCTCGGCGATTTTTACTAAAAATCATGAATACTATTTTTTTTTATTTTATTCCCTCAGCCACGTGGCAGGTGGGGGTAGCTGTATGCTACCATACTAGGGAGATGATTATGAGCAAGGTAGTTTCCCGTTGCCTTCCTTGCGATAAGTATTTATGACTACTCCGTGTGTGTGTTTGCGGGACAGGTTTTGCTTGTTTTGAGGGATGAAAAACCCTCAAAAAAAAAATAAAACCAGGTCTTTCCGACCAAACGGCTTCGTCAATACTGACTGAGATAAGGCGGCCCACTTTAATTTCTTTTTTTATTATTATTATTAAATCCGATCCAGCGGGATATACAATGCAAAGTAATTGATTTGTATAATTTAAAAGTACTTATAAATGCTGATGTTAAAACTATCCGATTAAACGACAAAAATTGAGCACAAATCACTCAACTAGTAAATGTAAACAAATATATTCTGCCTTAAGTACTGTTATTTATACGAAAGTATTGATAAAACGAATGATTACCGTTCTAAAACATATCTAATGGACGAATAGCAGATAAATATTTGGTAAATAAGACCAAACTACAGCCATAAGTTAATTAAATTTATGACTACCAAGTAAGTTGTAAGACTGCCCTAAAATAAAACGCGAACAAAAAAAAAAAAAAAAAAAAGATGTGAGTCGTTGTTGTTGGAGGTTGAAATACTATTCTGAGGCATCATCTAAGGCTATGAGGCGACCATCCGTTATGCCAACACATGCTTGAGGCTGATTCTTCACTTTGAGATATGAAAATATAAAACTTTGTAAAAGGAAAATAGCATCGATATACATCGGTGCTATCTATCTATCTGAAACCAGTCAATTGTCGCTTGCTTTAAAAGTCTAACAGCATTACTTACAGATTTTGAGCTATTTTCTTATCGAAAAAAGATTCCAAAGAGCAAGTGCAGATTCACGTCATAACAGATTAAAATAGCAACCAAACAGTGAATTGTTTCGAAAGTCATCCTACAGACCTGATCTGATTTTCCCTTTCAATCGTTTCCGACCGTAGGTGACTTTGTGGGCAAAGCCTACAAAGTATTCCTGGTGAGATTTGTACAGGGTAGTTCACCACTGCTTTACCCAACCACCCCAATTTTATCGGGGCTCGGGACAGGCATATGGCTGGGACGTTTTCATGACTGTAATTCGTGTGTGTTCACGGGTTTGTGTGTTCTGGAGGGAGAAAAACCCGAGTTTGGGGTGAAAAAAACCGGTCTCATGCCTACCTCGGCATGAGACCGGTTAACTCACCTTTCGTTGAAAGAGACCAGATAAAGGTTCCTTACGTCACTGAGGGAAATCGAACCCAGGTTTGTCCGAACAAAGGGCTTCGTTTATACTGACTGAGCTACGGAGGCTCATCCTACACATAATGATGAAAAATATAACATAAAAAAATACATGTATGTTTGGAAACTATCATAATTAAAGTTAGTAGGCATATCGTTTATGTTGTAACTTATCTATTTCTAGTATTTAATTATTACCAGTATCGATTAAATTAAGCGTAATATCAGAAGACATTATCAAATTTATTAATCAACGTATGATATTCTGCCTGATAGGATAATAGGACATTATCAGGCAAAATATCTGGTAATGTCCTATTATCTAATCAGGCAAAAGTGATACGTCTGATAACCTCCTGTCATCTTCAGGTAAAATATCATGATGATGATGCTACGTGATAATATCCTGTCATTATCAGTTATAATTATACATACTGTTGTGTATAAACATCATACAGTTGTGGTGTGACATCGAAAGCATCTGGCATGGCATGATGAGCAGATGTCTTCATCTAGAAGACGTGTTAAACGCGAGCGTCATTAGTTCTGTTTTTATGATAAGTTGGGCGTTCGCGATAGGTGGCGCCGCTGACTGATCCTTATCCTTATGTGCTTTACCTCACCCTTTAATTCCACCGAAGCACCCAGCATAACCAATTGTTTACAATATAGAGGTGTTTATTTTTATCCTTCGACGTGTCATTCTAATCTTAATAAAAATCAATGCGAAGTCCATCTTTGGCCTCTTACTTCACTGAAAAATATATTATATATAAAGACCGATAAAACGAATGCTGATTCCCACGAAAAACACTGGCAGTGAATTCAATTCAGAAATATCCATTGAAAACTAAAAATGCACAAAAATATCTCTGAAAAGCATTGTTTAATAAGGCAGTGCGTTACTTGAAGAAATACGACCATAAACTGTCGCTAGAGGCACAACGTTTGGCTCATACGGAACTTCAATGAAAAACATTGCCCGCTGGAAAAAAAGAAAGATGAACTGGTTTGTGGGGAAAAAAAAGAAAAGCGGACGACAATGAAATTACTAATCCGACGGAGAATTTTGAATCATATTATCAACGAAGTCGGAGAAATATTCTTATATATTATCCCTAGAGAGAAAGTTAAAACATTCAGATCCTGTGATAGGATTTTTGCTCCAGGTAGGCACTTCATGGATTGAAGCAATCGAAAATATATTGGAAAAGTTCCATTTCTGACGAGATAAGTTCTTGTCTTGATTCGTTCCGTTTGACTCTCTGCAAAAACATTCTTTCTACGGGATCTGTACATTATGGATACATTAATATATATGTCGAGATTAGAAAAGCCTTTTTATTAACGTATGTCTTTATTCGGAACATATTTGTTGACAGAAATTTCTTGTGTTTTTTGTAACAAATAAATTTCATAATTTTAATGGGGATTTCATGTTATATCGCAGTGCAAAGGTTTTTGTTTCCTTTTTATTTATTTATTTATTTTTCCTGGTTTTCTACGGACTTGCAGTTTCTCTGCAAGTAAATTAATAGTGCAACAGTACTATTAATTTACTTGCAGAGAAATTGTCCAGAATTAGCGAAGTAAGGTAATTGATCACGCACACTGATTTTGTTCTTGTTGTTCCAATACGGTTTTTCATAATAATTAAAGAAAAATAATGTTTATGCTTAAATAGGAGCAAAACAAGCAAAAATTTATGGGATAATTACTGATATTACTGATACAGTAATATCAGTAATGGGACATTACTGATACTTTTATTTCTTGAATTTCTCATTAAATATTCAAATGTTTTTTTTGTTTTTTTTTTCTGCATTAAAAACGAGAGACAAATACCATAAATATCTCTGTTGTTTAAAATTTAATCTTAAGTGGTTTGGTAATTTCCAAGCTAATCCTCCAAGCACTTTAGAAATAGCTGCTAATAATGGTAAGGAACGACTTAAAATTGATTGTTTTCTAGATAGCAATTTATTAAAACGAAATAAACATATTTCTAAACAAATAAAAAATAAATTCTATGGTTTCCTTTTTAATTTTAAATATTTTTGATTTTTTAAACCATGTTAGAATATTATTCTGAAAATTCTCAACCATATTTAACGACACCTTTTATTTTATTGCATTATTTAAAATAAAATTGAAATGAAAAACGCATTAAAATATTGTCGAATGTGGAGAAAGAATTTGACCATAACCCTTGCAGGGTAATGGATGGCAATGCTGTAGCCAATGAAGTTCTAACTAAGGCTCGGCTATTGCTGTTACCCTCCTGCCATTATCAGAGCTTTAATAGCTCAATAACACCTTATTCCTACACTGTCCTCTACAGATAACGGGGAAGATGAAAAGCATTCTTTCTTCGCCCCTTTAAGCCAGTCCTTATAAGGACTAAATATCAAAATATTGCCCTGGATTGCTTCCGATCATAGGATGATCAACAGCAATGGTAAAAATACAATATCGTTGAACAACGTTTGAAATTTAAAGCCCATATTGGGGACTCATTTAAAGTTATGCCATAATTAATAAATAAGATTCTTCTGCACAAACTGTAATAACACGCATAGGATAGCATACTGCGATTGATTTCATTATAAAGTCTGTGATATATGTAGAAAGTTAGTTTTTTTTTCCCCTTTCAACAGAGACTACGATACTGTAAGCATAACAGCTGTTAGCACAGCTGGTTTAAGTAAAAATCACTGCCATCGGCCAATTTCTAAAACTTCTCACCATCAATCATGTGGCAATGACAGAAATATTTTCTTCGTGCCCATGTACAAGAGACTGTCCTTTTCTCTTAGCTTGCCATCGATACATAAGGAATCTTGGAAGCAGTTTAAAAGCACGCGTTAATAATATCGTAGGTAAAGGAACTTGGTATGAGGCATTTCTAAGAAACTAAAATCGAACTTATACGTCCTTGGATGACCTCAATTTAGAAACAGACGCAACAGTCTCTCCATCGACTTTCTATATCGCATCGATAATCGGAAAAATCTGGGCAGCTGTGAAGAATACGAAACCTTACATGCTAACAAATTGTACTCACCATTGCTTTGCACTTCAAAAACGAGACTAAAACCATGCCGAAATTTTCTCTCAGAATTTCGCAATGTGAATATATCACAAATATAAAAATAAAAATGACATACATTCATATACAGGTATCCCTTGCTTAACGCGGTTTTGCTTATCGCGGGATTTGGTTAACGCGGCGAAATTAATTGCGGCAATCCCTTGATATACGCGGCAAGAGTTTAGATCAACGCGCCTTTAACCCTGCGGAGCTCGCAGCTATTCTGACAGATACATGCGAAATGTTTAATATAAATATTCTTACAGAATTCGGTGTATAGCTTGGAGGTCATGAGTAGCTGTGCATTCTTATGTTACGAGTGATATTCCACACTGTTTTTTTTTTCTGTTTGGTAATTTTTGTGATATTTGACAGTCAATTGTATCTGAGAGATACCGCGACCTCCGATGTCAGTATAGTATGGTTTAGTTGATTTTTTTAAATTTTTTGTTCAATAATTTCTAGATTGTAACTGAAAATAAATAAACCATCATGTATTATTGAAGTAGAGAGCCAAAGGCTTATTTATCATACATGTGCTCTAGGAGATGTGCTTTACCTATATGGAAAATACTAAGGAAAGTGATCTGGATCTTACTCCACCTTTACTACGAGTTGCCTATGCTTGCCTATGCTAGGTTGCTTATGCTTGCATCCGCCGAAACGTTTAGTTTCTATATATTCGGCACGAAACTCTTGTAGTTTCTATATTCGCTCTGAAATAATGTTGGATTCAATATCCACTTAATTTGTACCATCGTGTATTATATTTGCATTGTTTTTCTTTATGTTTTATTGCTTGTTTGCCGAGGTTCTGGAGAGTCATTTTGCTTGTTACCGTAAAATTTATGCCAATAAGAAAAAAACTAACTGTTCAAATGACTCTTGATAACTTCTTTTGATTTAAAAAAAATGTAATAAATAATGTAGGTACAAGTATTTATTAAACATTTACTTTGCATTCATTTTTTTCTTTCCTAAAAGAGTACCATTTTAACGAATTATTAATACAGTAATCGATCATGGAGAAATTGTAATTTTTATCATTGATTATTAGATTTCATTAACGTGATTTTCATATACGCGGGAACATCGTGGATTAATTAACCGCGTTAATCGAAGGGTACTTTTCTGATTTCAGATAAAATGTATTCCTATTATAAAATATATAAAAAGGTGTATTTGTTTTTTAATTATTCTAAAAGATGTTTAGTATTTTTTAAATTTTATATAACTATTATAAATTATATATATATATCCATTATTATTTCATATATAATAAAAATATTTTGAAACTGTATTAACTGTACAGTAATATACATCAATTTACTTCAGATGCAACTATCAGATATAGATTCTATCAGTTGCTTAGTTCTAGATT